>NW_027480422.1:7500000-8750000 GCF_051401765.1 Calliopsis andreniformis
TATTCGATGTGGTGGAGCGACGCCCTAGAGTGAAGCTCAGGTTGCCCGGAACGTAGAAACGACCATTACTTCCACATTGGTTGCAATTATTCCTGTTGGACGATGGAAAATCTGTTGTATTTATATTGTGTTTTATGCTTCTGGCGTTGACTTCTAAGGCCGTAACTGTTCGATCTGGTGTAGCTACGCCATAGAGTGAAGCCTAGGTTGCCCGGAACGTAGAAATGTACCACTACATTCACACTGCTTGCAATTATTCATCTTACACGATGGAAAAACTGTTGTACCTATATTGTTTTTATTCTTCTGGTGTTGAATTCTAAATCCCTAGCTATTCGATCTGGTGGAGCAACGCCCTAGAGTGAATCCTAGGTTGCCGGAAACGTGGAAATGACAATTACTTTCACACTGGTTGCAATCATTCCTGTTATACGCTGAAAAAACTGATGCATTTTTATTGTATTTTAAGCTTCTGGCGTTGACTTCTAAGGCCCAAACTATTCGATATGGTGGAGCAACACCCTAGAGTGAAGCCTATGTGGCCCGGAACGTAGAAATGACCATTACCTTCACACAGCTTGCAATTATTCCTGTGATACGATGGAAAGGCTGTTGTATTTTTCTAATACTTTATGCTTCTGGCGTTGACTTCTTAGGCCCTAACTATTCGATCTGGTGGCGCAACGACCTAGAGTGAAGCCTAGGTTGCCCGGATCGTAGAAATGACCCTTACTTTCACAGAGTTTGCAATTACTCATTTTATACGATGGAAAAACTGTTTCATTTATATTGTGTTTTATGCTTCTGGCGTTGATTTCTAAGGCCGCAGCTATTCGATGTGGTGGAGCGAAGCCCTAGAGTGAAGCTCATGTTGCCCGGAACGTAGAAACGACCATTACTTTCACATTGGTTGCAGTTATTCTGTTGGACGATGGAAAATCTGTTGTATTTATATTGTGTTTTATGCTTCTGGCGTTGACTTCTAAGGCCGTAGCTGTTCGATCTGGTGTAGCTACGCCCTAGAGTGAAGCCTAGGTTGCCCGGAACGTAGAAATGTACCACTACATTCACACTGTTTGCAATCATTCATTTTATGCGGTGGAAAAGCTGTTGTATTTATATTGTATTTTACGCTTCTGGAGTTGACTTCTAAGGCCGCAGCTATTCGATGTGATGGAGCAACGCCCAAGAGTAAAGCCTAGGTTGCCCGGAACGTAGAAATGACCATTACTTTCACACTGGTTGCAATAATTCCTTTTATACGAAGGAAAAACTGTTTTACTTTTATTGTATTTTATGCTTCTGGCGTTGACTTCTAAGTCCCTAGCTATTCGGTCTGGTGGAGCAACGCCCTTAAGTGAAGCCTAGGTTGCCCGGAACGTGGAAATGACCTGTACTTTCACACTGGTTGCAATTATTCCTGTTATACAATGGAAAAACTGTTGTACTTATGTTGTATTTTATGCTTCTGGCGTTGAATTCTAAGTCCCTAACTATTCGATCTGGTGGAGCAACACCCTAGAGTGAAGCCTAGGTTGCCCCGAACGAAGAAATGACCGTTACTTTCACAATGTTTGCAAATATACATTATATACGATGGAAAAGCTGTTGTATTTATATTGTATTTTATGCTTCTGGCGTCGACTTCTTAGGCCCTAACTATTCGATCTGGTGGAGCAACGGCCTAGAGTGATGCCTAGGTTGCCCGGTACGTAGAAATGACCATTACCTTCACACTGCTTGCAATTATACATTTTATACGATGGAAGAACTGTTGTACATATGTTGTATTTTATTCTTCTGGCGCTGAATTCTAAGTCCCTAGCTATTCGATCTGGTGGAGCTACGCCCTAGAGTGAAGCCTAGGTTTCCCGGAACATAGAAATGACCGGCACTTTCACACTGGTTGCAGCTTTCCTGTTATAGGATGGAAGAACAGTTGCATTTTTATTGTATTTTATGCTTCTGGCGTTGTATTCAAAGTCCCTAACTATTCGATCTGGTGGAGCAACGCCCTGGAGTTAAGCCTAGGTTGCCCGAAACGTAGAGATGACCAGTACTTTCACACTGGTTGCAGGTATTCCTGTTATAGGATGGAAAAACTGTTGCATTTTTATTGTATTTTATGCTTCTGGCGTTGTATTCAAAGTCCCTAACTATTCGATCTGGTGGAGCAACGCCCTTGTGTTAAGCGAAGGTTGCCCGGAACGTGGAAATGACCATAACCTTAACACTGGTTGCAATTATTCGTTCTATACAATGGAAAAGCTGTTCTATTTGTTTTGTATTTCATGATTCGGGCGTTGACTTCTAAGGTCCTAACTATGCGATCTGGTGGAGCAACGCCCTAGGGCGAAACCTAGGTTGCCCGGAACGTTGAAATGACCTGTACTTTCTCACTGGTTGCAATTATTCCTGTTATAGGATGGAAAAACTGTTGCATTTTTATTGTGTTTTATGCTTCTGGCGTTAAATTCTAAGTCCCTAACTATGCGATCTGGTGGAGCAACGCCCTAGAGTGAAGCCTAGGTTACCCGGAACGTGGAGATGACCAGTACTTTCACACTGGTTGCAGTTATTCCTGTTATAGGATGGAAAAACTGTTGCAGTTTTATTGTATTTTATGCTTCTGGCGTTGTATTCAAAGTCCCTAGCTATTCGATCTGGTGGAGCAACGCCCTGGAGTTAAGCCTAGGTTTCCCGGTACGCAGAAATGGCCATTGCTTTCACACTGGTTGCAATTATTCGTTTTATACGATGGAAAAACTGTTATCTTTATTTTGTATTTGGTGCTTCTGTCGTAAACTTCTTAGGCCATAACTATTGGATCTGGTGGACCAACGACCTAGAGTGAACCCTATTGTTGCCCGGAACGTGGTAATGACCATCTCTTTCACATTTGTTGCAATTATTCCCGGTATACGATGGAAAAACTGTTGTATTTTAATTGTATTTTAGGTTTCGGGCGTTGACTTCTAAGGCCCTAGCTATTCGATCTAGTGGAGCAACGCCCTAGAGTGAAGCCTAGGTTACCCGAAACGTAGAAATGACCATTACTTTCACTCAGGTTGTATTTATTCCTGTTATACGATGTAAAAACTGTTCTATTTTTATTGTATTTTATGCTTCAGGCGTTGACTTCTAAGGCCGTAGCTAGTCGATGTGGTGGGGCAACGCCCTAGAGTGAAGCCTAGGTTGCACGGAACGCAGAAATGGCCATTACTTTCACACTGGTTGCAATTATTCCTTTTATACGATGGAACAACTGTTGTATTTTTATTGTGTTTTATGTTTCTGGCGTTGACTTCTAAATCCGTAGCTATTCGATCTGGTGGACAAACGCCCTAGGGCGAAACCTAGGTTGCACGGAACGTAGAAATGACCTGTACTTTCACACTGCTTGCAATTATTCCTGTTATAGGATGGAAAAACTGTTGCATTTTTATTGTATTTTATGCTTCTGGCGTTAAATTCTAAGTCCCTAACTATGCTATCTGGTGGTGCAACGCCCTACAGTTAAGCCTCGGTGCCCGGAACGTAGAAATGACCATAACTTTCACACTGTTTGCAATCATTCATTTTATACGATGGAAAAGCTGTTGTATTTATATTGTATTTTATACTTCTGGCGTTGACTTCTTAGGCCTTAACCATTCGATCTGTTGGAACAACGCCCTAGAGTGAAGCCTAGGTTGCCCGGAACGTAGAAATGACCATAACTTTCACACTGTTTGCAATCATTCATTTTATACGATGGAAAAGCTGTTGTATTTATATTGTATTTTATACTTCTGGCTATGACTTCTTAGGCCTTAGCCATTCGATCTGTTGGAACAACGCCCTAGAGTGAAGCCCAGGTTGCCCGGAACGTAGAAATTACCATAACTTTCAAACTGGTTGCAATTATTCGTTTTATACAATGGAAAAACTGTTCTATTTATTTTGTGTTTTATGCTTTGGGCGTAGACTTCTAAGGCCCTAACTATTCGATCTGGTTGAGCAACGCTCTAGGGTGAAGCCTAGGTTGCCCGAACGTAGAAATGACCATTACCTTCTCACTTCATGCAATTATACATTTTATACGATGGAAAAACTGTTGTACTTATGTTGTATTTTATTATTCTGGCGTTGAATCCTAAGTTCCTAGCTATTCGATCTGACGGAGCAACGCCCTAGAGTGAAGCCTAGATTGCCCGGAACGTAGAAATGACCATTACTTTCACACTGTTTGTAATTATTCGTTCTATACGATCGAAAAACTGTTGTACTTATGTTGTTTTCTATTCTTCTGGCGTTGAATTCTAAGTCCCCAGATATTCTATTTGGTGTAGCAACGCCAAAGAGTGAAGCCGAGGTTGCCCGGAACGTAGAAATGCCCATAACTTTCATACTGGTTGCAATTATTCGTTTTATACGATGGAAAAACTGTAGTATTTATATTGTATTTAATGCTTCTGGTGTTGACTCCTAAGGCCGTAGCAATTCGATATGGTGGAGCAACTCTCTAGAGTGAAGCCTAGGTTGCCCGGAACGTAGAACTGACCATATCTTTCACACTGGTTGCAATTATTCGTTTTATACGATGGAAAAGCTGTTGTATTTATGTTGTATTTTATGCTTTTGGCGTTGACTTCTCAGGCCGCAGCTATTCGATGTGGTGGACCAACGCCCTAGAGTGAACCCTGGGTTGCCAGGAACGTGGTAATGACCATCACTTTCACATTTGATGCAATTATTCCCGTTATACGATGGAAAAACTGTTGTATTTTTAATGTATTTTAGGCTTCGGGCGTTGACTTCTAAGGCCCTAGCTATTCGATCTGGTGGAACAACATCCTAGAGTGAAGCCTAGGTCGCAAGAAACGTAGAAATGACAATTACTTTCACTCTGGTTGCAATTATTCCTGTCATACGATGAAAAAAATGTTCTATTTTTATTGTATTTTACGCTTTAGGCGTTGACTTCTAAGGCCGTAGCTAATCGATGTCGTAGGGCAACGCCCTAGAGTGAAGCATAGGTTGCCCGGAACGCAGAAATGGCCAATACTTTCACCCTGGTTGCAATTATTCCTTTTATACGATGGAAAAACTGTTATATTTTTATTGTATTGTATGCTTCTGGCGTTGATTTCTAAGTCCCTAACTATGCGATCTGGTGGAGCAACGCCCTACAGTTAAGCCTACGTTGCCCGGAACGTAGAAAAGACCTTTACTTTCACACTGTTTGCAAATATACATCATATACGATGGAAAAGCTGTTGTATTTATATAGTATTTTATGCTTCTGGCGTTGACTTCTTAGGCCCTAACTATTCGATCTGGTGGAACAACGCCCTAGAGTGAAGCCTAGGTTGCCCGGAACGTAGAAATGACCATATATTCCACACTAGTTGCAATTATTCGTTTTATACGATGGAAAAACTGTTGTAATTATGATGTATTTTATGCTTCTGGCGTTGACTTCTAAGGCCATAGCTATTCGGTGTGGTGGGTCAACGCCCTAGAGTGAAGCCTAGGTTTCCCGGTACGCAGAAATGGCCATTACTTTCACACAGGTTGCAATTATTCGTTTTATACGATGGAAAAACTGTTGTCTTTATTTTGTATTTGGTGCTTCTGTCGTAGACTTCTTAGGCCCTAACTATTGGATCTGGTGGACCAACGACCTAGTGTGAACCCTAGGTTGCCCGGAACGTAGAAATGACCATTACTTTCACTCTGGTTGCAGGTATTCCTGTTATAGGATGGAAAGACTGTTGCATTTTTATTGTATTTTATGCTTCTGGATTTGATTTCTAATTCCCTAGCTATTCGATCTGGTGGAGCAAGGCCCTAGAGCGAAGCCTAGGTTGCCCGGAACTTTGAAATGACCATAACTTTCACACTGGTTGCAATTATTCGTTTTATACAATGGAAAAACTGTTCTCCTTATTTTGTATTTTATGCCTCGGGCGTTGACATCTAAGGCCCTAACTATTCGATCTGGTGGAGCCACGCTCTAGAGTGAAGCCTAGGTTGCCCAGAACGTAGAAATGACCAGTACTTTCACACTGGTTGCAGCTTTCCTGTTACACGATGGAAAAACCGTTGCATTTTTATTGTATTTTATGCTTCTGGCGTTGTATTCAAAGTCCCTAACTAATCGATCTGGTGGAGCAACGCCCTGGAGTTAAGACTAGGTTGCCCGGAACGTAGAAATGACCATAACTTTCACACTGGTTGCCATTATTCGTTTTATACAATGGAAAAACTGTTCTATTAATTTTGTATTGTATGCTTCGGGCGTTGACATCTAAGGCCCTAACTATTCGATCTGGTGCAGCAACGCTCTGGAGTGAAGCCTAGGTTGCCCGGAACGTAGAAATGACCATTACCTTCACACTGCTTGCAATTATACATTCTATACAATGGAAAAACTGTGGTACTTATGTTGTATTTTATTCTTCTGGCGCTGAATTCTAAGTCCCTAGCTCTTCGATCTGGTGGAGCAACGCCCTAGAGTGAAGCCTAAGTTACGCGGAACATAGAAATGACCAGTACTTTCACACTGGTTGCAGCTTTCCTGTTATACGATGGAAAAACAGTTGCATTTTTATTGTATTTTATGCTTCTGGCGTTGTATTCAAAGTCCCTAACTAATCGATCTGGTGGAGCAACGCCCTAGATTGAAGCCTAGATTGCCCGGAACGTAGAAATGACCATTACTTTCACACTGTTTGTAATTATTCGTTCTATACGATCGAAAAACTGTTGTCTTTATTTTGTATTTGGTGCTTCTGTCGTAGACTTCTTAGGCCCTAACTATTGGATCTGGTGGACCAACGACCTAGAGTGAACCCTAGGTTGCCCGGAACGTAGAAATGACCATTACTTTCACTCTGGTTGCAGGTATTCCTGTTATAGGATGGAAAGACTGTTGCATTTTTATTGTATTTTATGCTTCTGGCGTTGATTTCTAATTCCCTAACTATGCGATCTGGTGGAGCAACGCCCTACAGTTAAGCCCAGGTTGCCCGGAACCTAGAAATGACCTGTACTTTCACACTGTTTGCAAATATACATTATATACGATGGAAAAGCTGTTGTATTTATATTGTATTTTATGCTTCTGGCGTTGACTTCTAAGGCCGTAGCTATTCGGTGTGGTGGGTCAACGCCCTAGAGTGAAGCCTAGGTTGCCCGGAACGCAGAAATGACCATTACTTTCACACTGGTTGCAATTATTCCTTTTATGCGATGGAAAAAATGTTGTATTTTTATTGTATTTTATGCTTCTGGCGTTGACTTCTCTGTCCCTAGCTATTCGATCTGGTGGTGCAAGGCCCTAAAGCGAAGCCTAGGTTGCCCGGAACGTAGAAATGACCTGTACTTTCACACTGGTTGCAATTATTCCTGTTATACTATAGAAAAACTGTTGCATTTTTATTGTATTTTATGCTTCTGGCGTTAAATTCTAAGTCCCTAACTATGCTATCTGGTGCAGGAACGCCCTAGAGTGAAGCCTAGGTTACCCGGAACATAGAAATGACCAGTACTTTCACACTGGTTGCAGCTTTCCTGTTATACGATGGAAAAACAGTTACATTTTTATTGTAATTTATGCTTCTGGCGTTGTATTCAAAGTCCCTAACTAATCGATCTGGTGGAGCAACGCCCTGGAGTTAAGCCTAGGTTGCCCGGAACGTAGAAATGACCATAACTTTCACACTGGTTGCAATTATTCGTTTTATACAATGGAAAAACTGTTCTCTTTATTTTGTATTTTATGCCTCGGGCGTTGACATGTAAGGCCCTAACTATGCGATCTGGTGGAGCAACGCCCTACAGTTAAGCCTAGGTTGCACGGAACGTGGAAACAACCTTTACTTTCACACTGGCTGCAATTATTCGTTTTATACAATGGAAAAACTGTTCTATTTAATTTGTATTTTAAGCTTTGGGCGTAGACTTCTAAGGCCGTAACTATTCGATCTGGTTGAGCAACGCTCTAGGGTGAAGCCTAGGTTGCCCGGAACGTAGAAATGACCATTACCTTCTCACTTCTTGCAATTATACATTTTATACGATGGAAAAACTGTTTTACTTATGTTGTATTTTATTATTCTGGCGTTAAATTCTAAGTCCCTAACTAATCGATCTGGTGGAGCAACGCCCTGGAGTTAAGCCTAGGTTGCCCGGAACGTAGAAATGACCATAACTTTCACACTGGTTGCAATTATTCGTTTTATACAATGGAAAAACTGTTCTCTTTATTTTGTATTTTATGCCTCGGGCGTTGACATCTAAGGCCCTAACTATTCGACCTGGTGGAGCCGCGCTCTAGAGTGAAGCCTAGGTCGCCCAGAACGTAGAAATGACCATTACCTTCACACTGCTTGCAATTATACATTTTATACGATGGAAAAACTGTTGTACATATGTTGTATTTTATTCTTCTGGCGCTGAATTCTAAGTCCCTAGCTATTCGATCTGGTGGAGCAACGCCCTAGAGTGAAGCCTAGGTTACCAGGAACGTAGAAATGACCTGTACTTTCACACTGGTTGCAATTATTCCTGTTATACTATAGAAAAACTGTTGCATTTTTATAGTATTTTATGCTTCTGGCGTTAAATTCTAAGTCCCTAACTACGTGATCTGGTGGAGCAACGCCCTACAGTTAAGCCCAGGTAGCCCGAAACCTAGAAATGACCTTTACTTTCACACTGTTTGCAAATATACATTATATACGATTGAAAAGCTGTTGTATTTATATTGTATTTTATGCTTCTGGCGTTGACTTCTTAGGCCCTAACTATTCGATCTGGTGGAACAACGCCCTAGCGTGAAGCCTAGGTTGCCCGGAACGTAGAAATGACCATAACATTCACACTGGTTGCAATTATTCGTTTTATACAATGGACAAACTGTTCTATTTATTTTGTATTATATGCTTCGCGCGTTGACTTCTAAGGCCCTAACTATTCGATCTGGTGGAGCAACGCTCTTAAGTGAAGCCTAGGTTGCCCGGAACGTGTAAACGACCATTACCTTAACACTACTGCAATTATACATTTTATACGATGGAAAAACTGTTGTACTTATGTTGTATTTTATTCTTCTGACGTTGAATTCTAAGTCCCTAGCTATTCGATCTGGTGGACCGATGCCCTAGAGTGAAGCCTAGGTTACCCGGAACATAGAAATGACCAGTGCTTTCACACTGGTTGCAGCTTTCCAGTTATACGATGGAAAAACTGTTGCATTTTTATCGTATTTTATGCTTCTGGCGTTGTAATCAAAGTCCATAACTATTCGATCTGGTGGAGCAACGCCCTGGAGTTAAGCCTAGGTTGCCCGGAACGTAGAAATGACCATAACTTTCACACTGGTTGCAATTATTCGTTTTATACAATGGAAAAGCTGTTCTATTTATCTTGTATTTTATGCTTCGGGCGTTGACATCTAAGGCCTTAACTATTCGATCTGGTGCAGCAACGCTCTAGAGTGAAGCCTAGGTTTCCCGGAACGTAGAAATGACCATTACCTTCACACTGCTTGCAATTATACATTCTATACGATGGAAAAACTGTGGTACTTATGTTGTATTTTATTCTTCTGGCGTTGAATTCTAAGTCCATAGCTATTCGATCTGGTGGAGCAACGCCCTAGAGTGAAGCCTAGGTTACCCGGAACATAGAAATGACCAGTACTTTCACACTGGTTGCAGCTTTCCTGTTACACGATGGTAAAACGGTTGCATTTTTATTGTATTTTATGCTTCTGGCGTTGTATTCAAAGTCCCTAACTAATCTATCTGCTGGAGCAACGCCCTCGAGTTAGGCCTAGCTTGCCCGGAACGTAGAAATGACCATAACTTTCACACTGGTTGCAATTATTCGTTTTATACAATGGAAAAACTGTTGTACTTATATTCTATGTTATGCCTCTGGCGTTGACTCCTAAGGCCGTAGCTATTCGATGTGGTGGAGCAACGCCCTAGCGTGATGCCTAGGTTGCCCGGAACGTAGAAATAACCATTACCTCCACACTGTTTGCAATTACACATTTTATACAATGGATAAACTGTTGTATTTATATTGTATTTTATGCTAATGGCGTTGACTTCTAAGGCCGCAGCTATTCGATGTGGTGGAGCAGCGCCCTAGAGTGAAGCCTAGGTTGCCCGGAACGTAGATATGGCCATACCTTTCACACTGGTTGCAATTATTCCTGTTATACCAGGGAAAAACTGTTGTATTTATATTGTATTTTATGCTTCTGGCGTCGGCTTCCTGGGCCCTAACTATTGTATCTGGACGAGCAACGCCCTATAGTGAAGCCTAGGTTGCCCGGAACGTAGAAATGACCATAACCTTCATACTGATTGCAATTATTCGTTTTATACGATGGAAAAACTGTTTTACTTATGTTTTATTTCATTCTTCAGGCGTTGAATTCTAAGTCCATAACTATTCGATCTGGTGGAGCTACGCCCTAGAGTGAAGCCTAGGTTACCCGGAACATAGAAATGACCATTACTTTCACACTGGTTGCAATTATTCCCTTTATACGATGGAAAAAATGTTGTATTTTTATTGTATTTTATGCTTCTGGCGTTGACTTCTAAGTCCCTAGCGATTCGATCTGGTGGACCAACGCCCTACAGTTAAGCCTAGGTTGCCCTGAACGTAGAAATGACCATAACTTTCACACTGGTTGCAATTATTCGTTTTATACAATGGAAAAGCTGTTCTTTTTATTTTGTATTTTATGCTTCGGGCGTTGACGTCTAAGGCCCTAACAATTCGATCTGGTGCAGCAACGCTCTAGAGTGAAGCCTAGGTTGCCCAGAACGTAGCAATGACCATTACCTTCACACTGCTTGTAATTATACATTTTATACGATGGAAAAACTGTTGTACATATGTTGTATTTTATTCTTCTGGCGCTGAATTCTAAGTCCCTAGCTATTCGATCTGGTGAAGCAACGCTCTAGAGTGAAGCCTAGGTTGCCCAGAACCTAGCAATGAGGATTACCTTCACACTGCTTGCAATTATACATTTTATACGATGGAAAAACTGTTGTACTTATGTTGTATTTTGTACTTCTGGCGTTGAATTCTAAGTCCCTAGCTATTCGATCTGGTGGACCGATGCCCTAGAGTGAAGCCTAGGTTACAAGGAACATAGAAATGACCAGTGCTTTCACACTGGTTGCAGCTTTCCAGTTATAAGATGGAAAAACTGTTGCATTTTTATTGTATTTTATGCTTCTGGCGTTGTAATCAAAGTCCCTAACTATTCGATCTCGTGGAGCAACGCCCTGGAGTTAAGCCTAGGTTGCCCGGAACGTAGAAATGACCATAACTTTCACACTGGTTGCAATTATTCGTTTTATACAATGGAAAAACTGTTGTATTTTTATTGTATTTTATGCTTCTGGCGTTGACTTCTAAGTCCATAGCTATTCGATCTGTTGGAGCAACGCCCCACAGCGAAACCTAGGATGCCCGGAACGTAAAAATGGCCATCACTTTCACACTGGTTGCAATTATTCCAGTTATACGACGGAAAAGCTGCTGTATTCATATTGTGTTTTATGCTTCTGGCGTTGACTTCTTAGGACCTAACTATTGGATCGGGTGGAGCAACGCCCCAGAGTGAAGCCTAGGTTGCCCGGAACGTAGAAGTGACCATCACTTTCACACTGGTTGCAATTATTCGTTTTATACGATGGAATGGCTGTTCCATTTATTTTGTATTTTATGCTTCTGGCGTTGACTTCTAAGGCCCTAACTATTCGATATGGTGGAGCAACACCCTAGAGTGAAGCCTAGGTTGCTCGGAACGTAGAAATGACCATTACCTTCACACTGCTTGCAATTATTCCTGTTATACGATGGAAAGGCTGTTGTATTTTTCTAATACTTTATGCTTCTGGCGTTGACTTCTTAGGCCCTAACTATTCCATCTGGTGGCGCAACGACCTAGAGTGAAGCCTAGGTTGCCCGGAACGTAGAAACGACCATTACTTCCACATTGGTTGCAATTATTCCTGTTGGACGATGGAAAATCTGTTGTATTTATATTGTGTTTTATGCTTCTGGCGTTGACTTCTAAGGCCGTAACTGTTCGATCTGGTGTAGCTACGCCATAGAGTGAAGCCTAGGTTGCCCGGAACGTAGAAATGTACCACTACATTCACACTGCTTGCAATTATTCATCTTACACGATGGAAAAACTGTTGTACCTATATTGTTTTTATTCTTCTGGTGTTGAATTCTAAATCCCTAGCTATTCGATCTGGTGGAGCAACGCCCTAGAGTGAATCCTAGGTTGCCGGAAACGTGGAAATGACAATTACTTTCACACTGGTTGCAATCATTCCTGTTATACGCTGAAAAAACTGATGCATTTTTATTGTATTTTAAGCTTCTGGCGTTGACTTCTAAGGCCCTAACTATTCGATATGGTGGAGCAACACCCTAGAGTGAAGCCTATGTGGCCCGGAACGTAGAAATGACCATTACCTTCACACAGCTTGCAATTATTCCTGTGATACGATGGAAAGGCTGTTGTATTTTTCTAATACTTTATGCTTCTGGCGTTGACTTCTTAGGCCCTAACTATTCGATCTGGTGGCGCAACGACCTAGAGTGAAGCCTAGGTTGCCCGGATCGTAGAAATGACCCTTACTTTCACAGAGTTTGCAATTACTCATTTTATACGATGGAAAAACTGTTTCATTTATATTGTGTTTTATGCTTCTGGCGTTGATTTCTAAGGCCGCAGCTATTCGATGTGGTGGAGCGAAGCCCTAGAGTGAAGCTCATGTTGCCCGGAACGTAGAAACGACCATTACTTTCACATTGGTTGCAATTATTCTGTTGGACGATGGAAAATCTGTTGTATTTATATTGTGTTTTATGCTTCTGGCGTTGACTTCTAAGGCCGTAGCTGTTCGATCTGGTGTAGCTACGCCCTAGAGTGAAGCCTAGGTTGCCCGGAACGTAGAAATGTACCACTACATTCACACTGTTTGCAATCATTCATTTTATGCGGTGGAAAAGCTGTTGTATTTATATTGTATTTTACGCTTCTGGAGTTGACTTCTAAGGCCGCAGCTATTCGATGTGATGGAGCAACGCCCAAGAGTAAAGCCTAGGTTGCCCGGAACGTAGAAATGACCATTACTTTCACACTGGTTGCAATTATTCCTTTTATACGAAGGAAGAACTGTTGTACATATGTTGTATTTTATTCTTCTGGCGCTGAATTCTAAGTCCCTAGCTATTCGATCTGGTGGAGCTACGCCCTAGAGTGAAGCCTAGGTTTCCCGGAACATAGAAATGACCGGCACTTTCACACTGGTTGCAGCTTTCCTGTTATAGGATGGAAGAACAGTTGCATTTTTATTGTATTTTATGCTTCTGGCGTTGTATTCAAAGTCCCTAACTATTCGATCTGGTGGAGCAACGCCCTGGAGTTAAGCCTAGGTTGCCCGGAACGTAGAGATGACCAGTACTTTCACACTGGTTGCAGGTATTCCTGTTATGGGATGGAAAAACTGTTGCATTTTTATTGTATTTTATGCTTCTGGCGTTGTATTCAAAGTCCCTAACTATTCGATCTGGTGGAGCAACGCCCTTGTGTTAAGCGAAGGTTGCCCGGAACGTGGAAATGACCATAACCTTAACACTGGTTGCAATTATTCGTTCTATACAATGGAAAAGCTGTTCTATTTATTTTGTATTTCATGATTCGGGCGTTGACTTCTAAGGTCCTAACTATGCGATCTGGTGGAGCAACGCCCTAGGGCGAAACCTAGGTTGCCCGGAACGTTGAAATGACCTGTACTTTCTCACTGGTTGCAATTATTCCTGTTATAGGATGGAAAAACTGTTGCATTTTTATTGTGTTTTATGCTTCTGGCGTTAAATTCTAAGTCCCTAACTATGCGATCTGGTGGAGCAACGCCCTAGAGTGAAGCCTAGGTTACCCGGAACGTGGAGATGACCAGTACTTTCACACTGGTTGCAGTTATTCCTGTTATAGGATGGAAAAACTGTTGCAGTTTTATTGTATTTTATGCTTCTGGCGTTGTATTCAAAGTCCCTAGCTATTCGATCTGGTGGAGCAACGCCCTGGAGTTAAGCCTATGTTTCCCGGTACGCAGAAATGGCCATTGCTTTCACACTGGTTGCAATTATTCGTTTTATACGATGGAAAAACTGTTATCTTTATTTTGTATTTGGTGCTTCTGTCGTAAACTTCTTAGGCCATAACTATTGGATCTGGTGGACCAACGACCTAGAGTGAACCCTATTGTTGCCTGGAACGTGGTAATGACCATCTCTTTCACATTTGTTGCAATTATTCCCGGTATACGATGGAAAAACTGTTGTATTTTAATTGTATTTTAGGTTTCGGGCGTTGACTTCTAAGGCCCTAGCTATTCGATCTAGTGGAGCAACGCCCTAGAGTGAAGCCTAGGTTACCCGAAACGTAGAAATGACCATTACTTTCACTCAGGTTGTATTTATTCTTGTTATACGATGTAAAAACTGTTCTATTTTTATTGTATTTTATGCTTCAGGCGTTGACTTCTAAGGCCGTAGCTAGTCGATGTGGTGGGGCAACGCCCTAGAGTGAAGCCTAGGTTGCCCGGAACGCAGAAATGGCCATTACTTTCACACTGGTTGCAATTATTCCTTTTATACGATGGAACAACTGTTGTATTTTTATTGTGTTTTATGTTTCTGGCGTTGACTTCTAAATCCGTAGCTATTCGATCTGGAGGACAAACGCCCTAGGGCGAAACCTAGGTTGCACGGAACGTAGAAATGACCTGTACTTTCACACTGCTTGCAATTATTCCTGTTATAGGATGGAACAACTGTTGCATTTTTATTGTATTTTATGCCTCTGGCGTTGACTTCTAAGTCCCTAGCTATTCGATCTGGTGGAGCAAGGCCATAGAGCGAAGCCTAGATTGCCCGGAACGTTGAAATGACCTGTACTTTCACACTGGTTGCAATTACTCCTGTTATACAACGGAAAAACTCTTGCATTATTATTGTATTTTATGCTTCTGGCGTTAAATTCTAAGTCCCTAACTATGCTATCTGGTGGTGCAACGCCCTACAGTTAAGCCTCGGTGCCCGGAACGTAGAAATGACCATAACTTTCACACTGTTTGCAATCATTCATTTTATACGATGGAAAAGCTGTTGTATTTATATTGTATTTTATACTTCTGGCGTTGACTTCTTAGGCCTTAACCATTCGATCTGTTGGAACAACGCCCTAGAGTGAAGCCTAGGTTGCCCGGAACGTAGAAATGACCATAACTTTCACACTGTTTGCAATCATTCATTTTATACGATGGAAAAGCTGTTGTATTTATATTGTATTTTATACTTCTGGCGTTGACTTCTTAGGCCTTAGCCATTCGATCTGTTGGAACAACGCCCTAGAGTGAAGCCCAGGTTGCCCGGAACGTAGAAATTACCATAACCTTCAAACTGGTTGCAATTATTCGTTTTATACAATGGAAAAACTGTTCTATTTATTTTGTGTTTTATGCTTTGGGCGTAGACTTCTAAGGCCCTAACTATTCGATCTGGTTGAGCAACGCTCTAGGGTGAAGCCTAGGTTGCCCGAACGTAGAAATGACCATTACCTTCTCACTTCATGCAATTATACATTTTATACGATGGAAAAACTGTTGTACTTATGTTGTATTTTATTATTCTGGCGTTGAATCCTAAGTTCCTAGCTATTCGATCTGACGGAGCAACGCCCTAGAGTGAAGCCTAGATTGCCCGGAACGTAGAAATGACCATTACTTTCACACTGTTTGTAATTATTCGTTCTATACGATCGAAAAACTGTTGTACTTATGTTGTATTCTATTCTTCTGGCGTTGAATTCTAAGTCCCCAGATATTCTATTTGGTGTAGCAACGCCAAAGAGTGAAGCCGAGGTTGCCCGGAACGTAGAAATGCCCATAACTTTCATACTGGTTGCAATTATTCGTTTTATACGATGGAAAAACTGTAGTATTTATATTGTATTTAATGCTTCTGGTGTTGACTCCTAAGGCCGTAGCAATTCGATGTGGTGGAGCAACTCTCTAGAGTGAAGCCTAGGTTGCCCGGAACGTAGAACTGACCATATCTTTCACACTGGTTGCAATTATTCGTTTTATACGATGGAAAAGCTGTTGTATTTATGTTGTATTTTATGCTTTTAGCGTTGACTTCTCAGGCCGCAGCTATTCGATGTGGTGGACCAACGCCCTAGAGTGAACCCTCGGTTGCCAGGAACGTGGTAATGACCATCACTTTCACATTTGTTGCAATTATTCCCGTTATACGATGGAAAAACTGTTGTATTTTTAATGTATTTTAGGCTTCGGGCGTTGACTTCTAAGGCCCTAGCTATTCGATCTGGTGGAACAACGCCCTAGAGTGAAGCCTAGGTCGCAAGAAACGTAGAAATGACAATTACTTTCACTCTGGTTGCAATTATTCCTGTCATACGATGAAAAAAATGTTCTATTTTTATTGTATTTTACGCTTTAGGCGTTGACTTCTAAGGCCGTAGCTAATCGATGTCGTAGGGCAACGCCCTAGAGTGAAGCATAGGTTGCCCGGAACGTAGAAATGCCCATTACTTTCACACTGGTTGTAATTATTCCTTTTATACGATGTAATAACTGTTGTATTTTTATTTTATTTTGTGCTTCTGGCGTTGACTTCTAAGGTCCTAGCTATTCGATCTGGTGGAGCACCGCTCTAGAGTGAAGCCTAGGTTGCCCGGAACTTAGAAATGACCATCACCTTCACTCTGGTTGCAATTATTCCTGTTATACGATGGAAAAACTGTGGTATTTATATTGTATTTTATGCTTCTGGCGTAGGCTTCTTAGGCCCTAACTATTCGATCTGGGGGAACCATGCCCTAGACTGAAGCCTAGGTTGCCCGGAACGTAGAAATGACCATGTCTTTCACACTGGTTGCAATTATTCCTGTTATACGATGGAAAAACTGTTGTATTTATTTTGTATTTTATGCCTCTGGCGTTGACTCCTAAGGCCGCAGCTATGCGATGTGTTGGAGCAACGCCCTAGAGTGAAGCCTAGGTTGCCCGGAAAGTAGAAATGACCATGTCTCTCACACTGGTTGCAATTATTCGTGTTATACGATGGAAAAACTGTTGTATTTATATTATATTTTATGCTTCAGACGTTGACTTCTAAGGCAGTAGCTATTCGATGTGGTGGGGAAACGCCCTAGAGTGAAGCTTAGGTTGCCCGGAAAGTAGAAATGACCATTACCTCCACACTGCTTGCAATTATTCATTTTATACAATGGAAAAACTGTTGTATTTATATTGTTCTTTATAGTTATGGCGTTGACTTCTAAGGCCGTAGCTATTCGATGTGGTGGAGCAATGCCCTAGAGTGAAGCCTAGGATGCTCGCAACGTAGAAATGACCATATCTTTCACACTGTTTGCAATTATTCCTGTTATACGATTGAAAAACTGTTGCATTTATATTGTATTTTATGCTTCTGGCGTTGACTTCTAAGGCCACAGCTATTGGATGTGGTGGAGCAACGCCCTAGAGTGAAGCCTGGGTTACCCGGAAAGAAGAAATGACCATTACTTCCACACTGTTTGCAATCATACATTTTATACAATGGACAAACTGTTGTATTTATATGCTTTTTTATAGTTATGGCGTTGACTTCAAAGACCGTAGCTATTCGATATGGTGGAGCAATGCCCTAGAGTGAAGCCTAGGTTGCCCGGAACGTAGAAATGACCATAACTTTCACAATGGTTGCAATTATTCGTTTTATACAATGGAAAAACTGTTCTATTTATTCTGTACTTTATGCTTCGGGCGTTGACATCTAAGGCCCTAACTATTCGATCTGGGGGAACCACGCCCTAGTCTGAAGCCTAGGTTGCCCGGAACGTAGAAATGACCATCACTTTCACACTGGTTGCATTTATTCCCGTTATACGATGGAAAAACTGTTGTATTTATATTGTATTTTATGCTTCTTGTGTAGACATCTTAGGCCCTAGCTATTCGATCTGGAGGAACAACGCCCTAGAGTGAAGCCTAGGTTGCCCGGAACGTAGAAATGACCATCACTTTCACACTGGTTGCAATTATTCCTGTTATACGTTGGAAAATCTGTTGCATCTATTTTGTATTTTATGCTTCTGGCGTTGGCTTCTTAGGTCCTAACTATTGGATCTGGTGGAGCAACGCCCTCTGGTGAAGCCCAGGTTGCCCGGAACGTGGAAATGACCATAACTTTCCTACTGATTGCAATTATTCGTATTATACGATGGAAAATCTGTTGTATTTATATTGTATTTTAACCTTCTGGCGTTGACTTCTAAGGCCCTAGCTATTCGATGTGGTGCGGCAACGCCCTGGAGTGAAGACTAGGTTGCCCTGATCGTAGAAATGACCATATATTTCACACTGGTTGCAATTATTCCTGTTATACGATGGAAAAACTGTTGTATCTCTATTGTATTTTATGCTTCTGGCGTTGACTTCTTAGGCCCTAACTATTCGACCTGGTGGAGCAACGCCCTAGAGAGAAGCCCAGATTGCCCGGAACGTAGAAATGACCATTACGTTCAGGCATGTTGCAATTGTTCCTGTTATACGATGTAAGAACTGTTGTATTTTTATTGTGTTTTATGCGTCTCGAGTTGTTTTCTCAGGGCCTAACCTTCCGACCTGGTGGACCAACGCCCTAGAGTGAAGCCTAGGTTGCACGGAACGTAGAAATGCCCATTACTTTCACACTGGTTGTAATTATTCCTGTTATACGATGGAATAACTGTTGTATTTATACTTTATTTTATGCTTCTGGCGTTGTCTTCTAAGGCCCTAGCTATTCGATCTGGTGGTGCAACGCTCTAGGGTGAAGCCTAGGTTGCCCGGAACTTAGAAGTGACCATGACCTTCACACTGGTTGTAATTATACCTGTTATACGATGGAATAACTGTTGTATTTTTATTTTATTTTGTGCTTCTGGCGTTGACTTCTAAGGCCCTAACTATTCGATCTGGTGGAGCAACGCCAATGAGTGAAGCCTAGGTTACCCGGAACGTAGAAATGACAAGTACTTTCACACTGGTTGCAATTATTCCTGTTACACTATGGAAAAACTCTTGCATTTTTATTGTATTTTATGCCTCTGGCGTTGACTTCTAAGTCCCTAGCTATTCGATCTGGTGGAACAAGGCCCTAGAGTGAAGCCTAGGTTGCCCGGAACGTAGAAATGACCATAACTTTCACACTGGTTGCAATTACTCGTTTTATACAACGGAAAAACTGTTCTATTTATTTTGTATTTTATGCTTCGGGCGTTGACTTCTAAGGCCCTAACTATTCGATCTGGTGGAGCAACGCTCTAGAGTGAAGCCTAGGTTGCCCAGAACGTAGAAATGACCGTTACCTTCACACTGCTTGCAATTATACATTTTATACGATGGAAAAACTGTTGTATTTATTTTGTATTTGGTGCTTCTGGCATTGACTTCTTAGGTCCTAACTATTGGATCTGGTGGATCAACGCCCTAGGGTGAAGCCTAGGTTGCCCGGAACTTAGAAACGACCATTACATTCGCACTGGTTGCAATTATTCGTTTTATACGATGGAAAAACTGTTGTATCTATTTTGTATTTGGTGCTTCTGGCATTGACTTCTTAAGACCTAACTATTGGTTGTGGTGGACCAACGCCCTAGAGTGAAGCCTTGGTTGCCCGGAACGTGGAAATGACCATCACGTTCACATTTGTTGCAATTATTCCCGTTATACGATGGAAAAACTGTTGTATTTTTATTGTATTTTATGTTTCGGGCGTTGACTTCGAAGGCCCTAACTGTTCGACCTGGAGGTCCAACGCCCTAGAGTGAAACCTAGGTTGCCCGGAACGTAGAAATCACCTTTACCTTCACACTGGTTGCTATTATTCCTGTTATACGATGGACAAACTGTTGGACCTTTGTTGTACTTTATGCTTCTGTCGTTGACTTCTTAGGCCCTAACTATTGGATCTGGTGGAGGAACGCCCTAGAGTGAAGCCTAGGTTCCCGGAACGTGGAAATGACCATCACGTTCACATTTGTTGCAATTATTCCCGTTATACGATGGAAAAACTGTTGTATTTTTATTGTATTTTATGTTTCGGGCGTTGACTTCTAAGGCCCTAGCTATTCGATCTGGTGGAGCAACGCCCTAGAGTGAAGTCTAGGTTGCACGGAACGTAGAAATGCCCATTTCTTTCACACTGGTTGTAATTATTCCTGTTATACGATGGAATAACTGCTCTATTTTTATTTTATTTTATGCTTCTGGCGTTGACTTCTAAGGCCCTAGCTATTCGATCTGGTGGAGCAACGCCCTAGCGTGAAGCCTAGGTTGCCCGGAACGTAGAAATGACCATAACCTTCATACTGATTGCAATTATTCGTTTTATACGATGGAAAAACTGTTGGATTTTGATTGTACTTTATGCTTCTGGCGTTGTTTTCTAAGGCGCTATCTATTCGACCTGGTGGACCAACAACGTAGAGTGAAGCCTAGGTTGCACGCAACGTAGAAATGCCCATTACTTTCACACTGGTTGCAATTATACATGCTATACGATGGACAAACTGTTGTATTTTTATTGTATTTTATGCTTCTGGCATTGACTTCTAAGGCCCTAACTATTCGATCTGGTGGAGCAACGCCCTAGAGTGAAGCCTAGGTTGCCCGGAATGTAGAATTGACCATCACTTTCACACTGGTTGCTATTATTCCTGTTATACGATGGAAAAACTGTTGTATTTATATTGTATTTTATGCTTCTGGCGTAGGCTTCTTAGGCCCTAACTATGCGATCTGGGGGAACAACGCCCTAGACTGAAGCCTAGGTTGCCCGGAACGTAGAAATGACCATCACTTTCACACTGGTTGCAATTATTCCTGTTATATGATGGAAAAGCTGTTGTATCTATTTTGTATTTTATGCTTCTGGCGTTGACCTCTAATGTCCTAACTATTGGATCTGGTGGAGCAACGACCTAGGGTGAAGCCTAGGTTGCCCGGACGTAGAAATGAGCATATCTTTCATACGGATTGCAATTATTCGTTTTATACGATGGAAAAACTGTAGTATTTATATTGTATTTTCTGCGTCTGGCTTTGACTTCTAAGGTCCTAGCTATTCGATCTGGTGGGGCAACGTCCAAGAGTGAAGCCTATGGGGCCTCGAACGCAGAAATGACCAAAACTTTCACACTGGTAGCAATTATTCGTTTTATACAATGGAAAAACTGTTGTATTTATATTGTATTTTATGCTTCTGGTGTAGACGTCTTAGGCCCTAGCTATTCGATCTGGAGGAACAACGCCCTAGAGTGAAGCCTAGGTTGCCCGGAACGTAGAACTGACCAACACTTTCACACTGGTTGCAATTATTCCTGTTATATGATGGAAAAACTGTTGTATCTATTTTGCATTTTATGCTTCTGGCGTTGACTTCTTAGGCCCTAACTATTCGATCTGGTGGAGCAACGCCCTAGAGAGAAGCCTAGATTTCCCGGAATGTAGAAATAACCATTACCTTCAGGCATGTTGCAATTGTTCCTGTTATTCGATGAAAGAACTGTTGTATTTTTATTGTGTTTTATGCGTCTGGAGTTGTTTTCTCAGGCCCTAACTATTCGACCTGGTGGACCAACGCCCTAGAGTGAAGCCTAGGTTGCACGGAACGTAGAAATGCCCATTACTTTCACACTGGTTGTAATTATTCCTGTTATACGATGGAATAACTGTTGTATTTATATTTTATTTTATGCTTCTGGCGTTGACTTCTAAGGCCCTAGCTATTCGATCTGGTGGTGCAACGCTCTAGAGTGAAGCCTAGGTTGCCCGGAACTTAGAAGTGACCATCACCTTCACTCTGGATGCTATTATTCCTGTTATACGATGGAAAAACCGTTGTATTTTTATTGTATTTTATGCTTCGGGCGTTGACTTCTAATTCTGTAGCTATTCGATCTGGTAGAGCAACGCCCTAGAGTTAAGTGTAGGATGCCCGGAACGTAGAAATGGCCATTGCTTTCACACTGGTTGCACTTATTCGTTTGATACGATGGAAAAGCTCTTGTACATATATCGTATTTTATGCTTCTACCGTTGACTTCTTAGGACCTAACTATTCGATCTGGTGGAGCAACGCCCTATGGTGAAGCCTATGTTGCCCGGAACGTAGAAATGACCATATCTTTCGCACTGGTTGCAATTGTGCTAGTTATATGATGGTAAAACTGTTGTATTTTTATTGTATTTTATGCGCCGGGAGTTGTTTTCTAAGGCCCCAACTATTCGACCTGGTGGACCAACGCCCTAGAGTGAAGCCTAGGTTGCACGGAACGTAGAAATGCCCATTACTTTCACACTGGTTGTAATTATTCCTGTTATACGATGGAATAACTGTTGTATTTTTATTTAATTTTGTGCTTCTGGCGTTGAGCTCTAATGCCCTAACTGTTCGACCTGGTGGTCCAACGCCCTAGAGTGAAACCTAGGTTGCCCGGAACGTAGAAATCACCTTTACCTTCACACTGGTTGCTATTATTCCTGTTATACGATGGACAAACTGTTGGACCTTTGTTGTACTTTATGCCTCTGGCGTTGGCTTCTAAGGCCCTATATTTCGATCTGGCGGAGCAATGCATCAGAGTTAAGTCTAGGATCCCCGGAACGTAGAAATGGCCATTGCTTTCACACTGGTTTCAATTATTCGTTTTATAAGATGGAAAAACTGTGGTACATATATCGTATTTATATGCTTCTGGCGTTGACTTCTTAGGCACTAACTATTCGATCTGGTCGAG
Source organism: Calliopsis andreniformis (assembly GCF_051401765.1). Classification (NCBI taxonomy): domain Eukaryota; kingdom Metazoa; phylum Arthropoda; class Insecta; order Hymenoptera; family Andrenidae; genus Calliopsis; species Calliopsis andreniformis. The sequence continues at coordinate 7,522,913 of NW_027480422.1, forward strand.
CAACGCCCTAGAGTGAAGCCTAGGTTGCCCGGAATGTAGAAATGACCATCACATTCATACTGGTTGCTATTATTCCTGTTATACGATGGAAAAACTGTTGTATTTATATTGAATTTTATGCTTCTGGCGTAGGGTTCTTAGGCCCTAACTATTCGATCTGGGGGAACAACGCCCTAGACTGAAGCCTAGGTTGCCAGGAACTTGGAAATGACCATCACCTTCACTCTGCTTGCAACTATTCCTGTTATACGATGGAAAAACTGTGGTATTTTTATTGTATTTTATGCTCCGGGCGTTGTCTTCTGAGGTCCTAACTATTGGATCTGCTGGAGCAGCGCCCTAGAGTGAAGCCTAGGTTGCACGGAACGTAGAAATGACCATACCTTTCACACTGGTTGTAATTATTCCTGTTATACGATGGAATAACTGTTGTATTTATATTTTATTTTATGCTTCTGGCGTTGACTTCTAAGGCCCTAACTATTCGATCTGGTGGAGCAACGCCAAAGAGTGAAGCCTAGGTTACCCGGAACGTCGAAATGACCAGTACTTTCACACTGGTTGCAATTATTCGTACTATACGATGGAAAAACTGTTGTATTTATATTGTATTTTATGCTTCTGGTGTAGACTTCTTAGGCCCCAGCTATTCGATCTGGAGGAACAACGCCATAGAGTGAAGCCTAGGTTGGCCGGAACGTAGAAATGACCATAACCTTCATACTGATTGCAATTATTCGTTTTATACGATGGAAAAACTGTTGGATTTTGATTGTACTTTATGCTTCTGGCGTTGTTTTCTAAGGCGCTATCTATTCGACCTGGTGGACCAACAACGTAGAGTGAAGCCTAGGTTGCACGGAACGTAGAAATGCCCATTACTTTCACACTGGTTGTAATTATTCCTGTTATATGACTGAAAAACTGTTGTATTTATATTGTATTTTATGCGCCTGGAGTTGTTTTTTAAGGCCCAAACTATTCGACCTGGTGGACCAACGACGTAGAGTGAAGCCAAGGATGCCCGCAACGTAGAAATGACCATATCTTTCACACTGTTTGCAATTATTCCTGTTATACGATTGAAAAACAGTTGTATTTATATTGTATTTTATGCTTCTGGCGTTGACTTCTAAGGCCGCAGCTATTCGATGTGGTGAAGCAACGCTCTAGAGTGAAGCCTAGGTTGCCCGGAATGTAGAAATGACCATCACCTTCACACTGGTTGCTATTATTCCCGTTATACGACTGAAAAACAGTTGTATTTTTATTGTATTTTATGTTTCGGGCGTTGACTTCTAAAGCCCTAGCTATTCGATCTGGTGGAGCAACGCCCTAGAGTGAAGCCTAGGTTGCACGGAACGTAGAAATGCCCATTTCTTTCACACTGGTTGTAATTATTCCTGTTATACGATGGAATAACTGCTCTATTTTTATTTTATTTTATGCTTCTGGCGTTGACTTCTAAGGCCCTAGCTATTCGATCTGGTGTAGCAACGCCCTAGCGTGAAGCCTAGGTTGCACCGAAACGTAGAAATGACCATCACCTTCACTCTGGTTGCAATTATTCCTGTTATACGATGGAAAAGCTGTTGTATTTTTATTGTATTTTATGCTTCTGGCATTGACTTCTAAGGCCCTAACTATTCGATCTGGTGGATCAACGCCCTAGAGTGAAGCCTAGGTTGCCCGGACGTAGAAATGAGCATATCTTTCATACGGATTGCAATTATTCGTTTTATACGATGGCAAAACTGTAGTATTTATATTGTATTTTCTGCGTCTGGCTTTGACTTCTAAGTTCCTAGCTATTCGATCTAGTGGGGCAACGTCCAAGAGTGAAGCCTATGGGGCCTGGAACGCAGAAATGACCAAAACTTTCACACTGGTAGCAATTATTCGTTTTATACAATGGAAAAACTGTTGTATTTTTATTGTATTTTATGCTTCGGGCGTTGACTTCTAATTCTGTAGCTATTCGATCTGGTAGAGCAACGCCCTAGAGTTAAGTGTAGGATGCCCGGAACGTAGAAATGGCCATTGCTTTCACACTGGTTGCACTTATTCGTTTGATACGATGGAAAAGCTCTTGTACATATATCGTATTTTATGCTTCTAGCGTTGACTTCTTAGGACCTAACTATTCGATCTGGTGGAGCAACGCCCTAGGGTGAAGCCTATGTTGCCCGGAACGTAGAAATGACCATATCTTTCACACTGGTTGCAATTGTGCCAGTTATATGATGGTAAAACTGTTGTATTTTTATTGTATTTTATGCGCCTGGAGTTGTTTTCTAAGGCCCCAACTATTCGACCTGGTGGACCAACGCCCTAGAGTGAAGCCTAGGTTGCACGGAACGTAGAAATGCCCAGTACTTTCACACTGGTTGTAATTATTCCTGTTATACGATGGAATAACTGTTGTATTTTTATTTAATTTTGTGCTTCTGGCGTTGAGTTCTAATGCCCTAACTGTTCGAGCTGGTGGTCCAACGCCCTAGAGCGAAACCTAGGTTGCCCGGAACGTAGAAATCACCTTTACCTTCACACTGGTTGCTATTATACCTGTTATACGATGGACAAACTGTTGGACCTTTGTTGCACTTTATGCCTCTGGCGTTGACTTCTAAGGCCCTATATTTCGATCTGGCGTAGAAATGCATCAGAGTTAAGTCTAGGATCCCCGGAACGTAGAAATGGCTATTGCTTTCACACTGGTTTCAATTATTCGTTTTATAGGATGGAAAAACTGTGGTACATATATCGTATTTATATGCTTCTGGCGTTGACCTCTTAGGTACTAACTATTCGATCTGGTGGAGCAACGCCCTAGAGTGAAGCCTAGGTTGCCCGGAATGTAGAAATGACCATCACATTCATACTGGTTGCTATTATTCCTGTTATACGATGGAAAAACTGTTGTATTTATCTTGAATTTTATGCTTCTGGCGTAGGGTTCTTAGGCCCTAACTATTCGATCTGGGGGAACATCGCCCTAGACTGAAGCCTAGGTTGCCAGGAACTTGGAAATGACCATCACCTTCACTCTGCTTGCAACTATTCCTGTTATACGATGGAAAAACTGTGGTATTTTTATTGTAGTTTATGTTCCGGGCGTTGCCTTCTGAGGTCCTAACTATTGGATCTGCTGGAGCAGCGCTCTAGAGTGAAGCCTAGGTTGCACGGAACGTAGAAATGACCATACCTTTCACACTGGTTGTAATTATTCCTGTTATACGATGGAATAACTGTTGTATTTATATTTTATTTTATGCTTCTGGCGTTGACTTCTAAGGCCCTAACTATTCGATCTGGTGGATCAACGCCCTAGAGTGAAGCCTAGGTTGCCCGGAACGTAGAAATGACCATTACTTTCACTCTGGTTGCAATTATACATGCTATACGATGGACAAACTGTTGGACTTTGATTGTACTTTATACTTCTGGCGTTGACTTCTAAGGCCCTATGTATTCGATCTGGTGGAGCAATGCCTCAGAGTTAAGTCTAGGACGCCAGGAACGTAGAAATTACCGTTACCTTCACGCTTGTTTCAACTATTCCTGTTATACGATGGACAAACTGTTGGATTTTGATTGTACTTTATGCTTCTGGCGTTGACTTCTAAGGCCCTATGTATTCGATCTGGTGGAGCAATGCATCAGAGTTAAGTCTAGGATGCCCGCAACGTAGAAATGGCCACTACTTTCACACTGGTTGCAATTATTCGTTTTATAAGATGGAAAAACTGCTGTACATACGTCGTATTTTATGCTTCTGGCGTTGATTTCTTAGGCCCTAACGATTCGATCTGTTGGAGCACCGCCCTAGAGTGAAGCCTAGGTTGCCCGGAACGTAGAACTGACCAACACTTTCACACTGGTTGCAATTATTCCTGTTATATGATGGAAAAACTGTTGTATCTATTTTGCATTTTATGCTTCTGGCGTTGACTTCTTAGGCCCTAACTATTCGATCTGGTGGAGCAACGCCCTAGAGAGAAGCCTAGATTTCCCGGAATGTAGAAATAACCATTACCTTCAGGCATGTTGCAATTGTTCCTGTTATTCGATGAAAGAACTGTTGTATTTTTATTGTGTTTTATGCGTCTGGAGTTGTTTTCTCAGGCCCTAACTATTCGACCTGCTGGACCAACGCCCTAGAGTGAAGCCTAGGTTGCACGGAACGTAGAAATGCCCATTACTTTCACACTGGTTGTAATTATTCCTGTTATACGATGGAATAACTGTTGTATTTATATTTTATTTTATGCTTCTGGCGTTGACTTCTGAGGCCCTAACTATTCGATCTGGTGGAGCAACGGCAAAGAGTGAAGCCTAGGTTACCCGGAACGTCGAAATGACCAGTACTTTCACACTGGTTGCAATTATTCGTACTATACGATGGAAAAACTGTTGTATTTATATTGTATTTGATGCTTCTGGTGTAGACTTCTTAGGCCGCAGCTATTCGATGTGGTGAAGCAACGCTCTAGAGTGAAGCCTAGGTTGCCCGGAACGTAGAAATGACCATAACCTTCATACTGATTGCAATTATTCGTTTTATACGATGGAAAAACTGTTGGATTTTGATTGTACTTTATGCTTCTGGCGTTGTTTTCTAAGGCGCTATCTATTCGACCTGGTGGACCAACAACGTAGAGTGAAGCCTAGGTTGCACGGAACGTAGAAATGCCCATTACTTTCACACTGGTTGTAATTATTCCTGTTATATGACTGAAAAACTGTTGTATTTATAGTGTATTTTATGCGTCTGGAGTTGTTTTTTAAGGCCCAAACTATTCGACCTGGTGGACCAACGACGTAGAGTGAAGCCAAGGATGCCCGCAACGTAGAAATGACCATACCTTTCACACTGTTTGCAATTATTCCTGTTATACGATTGAAAAACAGTTGTATTTATATTGTATTTTATGCTTCTGGCGTTGACTTCTAAGGCCGCAGCTATTCGATGTGGTGAAGCAACGCTCTAGAGTGAAGCCTAGGTTGCCCGGAATGTAGAAATGACCATCACTTTCACACTGGTTGCTATTATTCCCGTTATACGATTGAAAAACAGTTGTATTTTTATTGTATTTTATGTTTCGGGCGTTGACTTCTAAAGCCCTAGCTATTCGATATGGTGGAGCAACGCCCTAGAGTGAAGCCTAGGTTGCACGGAACGTAGAAATGCCCATTTCTTTCACACTGGTTGTAATTATTCCTGTTATACGATGGAATAACTGCTCTATTTTTATTTTATTTTATGCTTCTGGCGTTGACTTCTAAGGCCCTAGCTATTCGATCTGGTGGAGCAACGCCCTAGGGTGAAGCCTAGGTTGCACCGGAACGTAGAAATGACCATCACCTTCACTCTGGTTGCAATTATTCCTGTTATACGATGGAAAAGCTGTTGTATTTTTATTGTATTTTATGCTTCTGGCATTGACTTCTAAGGCCCTAACTATTCGATCTGGTGGATCAACGCCCTAGAGTGAAGCCTAGGTTGCCCGGACGTAGAAATGAGCATATCTTTCATACGGATTGCAATTATTCGTTTTATACGATGGCAAAACTGTAGTATTTATATTGTATTTTCTGCGTCTGGCTTTGACTTCTAAGGTCCTAGCTATTCGATCTGGTGGGGCAACGTCCAAGAGTGAAGCCTATGGGGCCTGGAACGCAGAAATGACCAAAACTTTCACACTGGTAGCAATTATTCGTTTTATACAATGGAAAAACTGTTGTATCTATTTTGTATTTTATGCTTCTGGCGTTGACTTCTTAGGCCCTAAATATTCGATCTGGTGGAGCAACGCCCTAGAGAGAAGCCTAGATTTCCCGGAATGTAGAAATGACCATTACCTTCAGGCATGTTGCAATTGTACCTGTTATTCGATGAAAGAACTGTTGTATTTTTATTGTGTTTTATGCGTCTGGAGTTGTTTTCTCAGGCCCTAACTATTCGACCTGGTGGACCAACGCCCTAGAGTGAAGCCTAGGTTGCACGGAACGTAGAAATGCCCATTACTTTCACACTGGTTGTAATTATTCCTGTTATACGATGGAATAACTGTTGTATTTATATTTTATTTTATGCTTCTGGCGTTGACTTCTAAGGCCCTAGCTATTCGATCTGGTGGTGCAACGCTCTAGAGTGAAGCCTAGGTTGCCCGGAACTTAGAAGTGACCATCACCTTCACTCTGGTTGCTATTATTCCTGTTATACGATGGAAAAACTGTTGTATTTTTATTGTATTTTATGCTTCGGGCGTTGACTTCTAATTCTGTAGCTATTCGATCTGGTAGAGCAACGCCCTAGAGTTAAGTGTAGGATGCCCGGAACGTAGAAATGGCCATTGCTTTCACACTGGTTGCACTTATTCGTTTGATACGATGGAAAAGCTCTTGTACATATATCGTATTTTATGCTTCTAGCGTTGACTTCTTAGGACCTAACTATTCGATCTGGTGGAGCAACGCCCTAGGGTGAAGCCTATGTTGCCCGGAACGTAGAAATGACCATATCTTTCACACTGGTTGCAATTGTGCCAGTTATATGATGGTAAAACTGTTGTATTTTTATTGTATTTTATGCGCCTGGAGTTGTTTTCTAAGGCCCCAACTATTCGACCTGGTGGACCAACGCCCTAGAGTGAAGCCTAGGTTGCACGGAACGTAGAAATGCCCAGTACTTTCACACTGGTTGTAATTATTCCTGTTATACGATGGAATAACTGTTGTATTTTTATTTAATTTTGTGCTTCTGGCGTTGAGTTCTAATGCCCTAACTGTTCGACCTGGTGGTCCAACGCCCTAGAGTGAAACCTAGGTTGCCCGGAACGTAGAAATAACCTTTACCTTCACACTGGTTGCTATTATACCTGTTATACGATGGACAAACTGTTGGACCTTTGTTGCACTTTATGCCTCTGGCGTTGACTTCTAAGGCCCTATATTTCGATCTGGCGTAGCAATGCATCAGAGTTAAGTCTAGGATCCCCGGAACGTAGAAATGGCCATTGCCTTCACACTGGTTTCAATTATTCGTTTTATAAGATGGAAAAACTGTGGTACATATATCGTATTTATATGCTTCTGGCGTTGACTTCTTAGGCACTAACTATTCGATCTGGTGGAGCAGCGCCCTAGAGTGAAGCCTAGGTTGCCCGGAATGTAGCAATGACCATCACATTCATACTGGTTGCTATTATTCCTGTTATACGATGGAAAAACTGTTGTATTTATCTTGAATTTTATGCTTCTGGCGTAGGGTTCTTAGGCCCTAACTATTCGATCTGGGTGAACACCGCCCTAGACTGAAGCCTAGGTTGCCAGGAACTTGGAAATGACCATCACCTTCACACTGCTTGCAACTATTCCTGTTATACGATGGAAAAACTGTGGTATTTTTATTGCATTTTATGCTCCGGGCGTTGTCTTCTGAGGTCCTAACTATTGGATCTGCTGGAGCAGCGCCCTAGAGTGAAGCCTAGGTTGCACGGAACGTAGAAATGACCATACCTTTCACACTGGTTGTAATTATTCCTGTTATACGATGGAATAACTGTTGTATTTATATTTTATTTTATGCTTCTGGCGTTGACTTCTAAGGCCCTAACTATTCGATCTGGTGGAGCAACGCCAAAGAGTGAAACCTAGGTTACCCGGAACGTCGAAATGACCAGTACTTTCACACTGGTTGCAATTATTCGTACTATACGATGGAAAAACTGTTGTATTTATATTGTATTTTATGCTTCTGGTGTAGACTTCTTAGGCCCCAGCTGTTCGATCTGGAGGAACAACGCCATAGAGTGAAGCCTAGGTTGCCCGGAACGTAGAAATGACCATAACCTTCATACTGAGTGCAATTATTCGTTTTATACAATGGAAAAACCGTTGGATTTTGATTGTACTTTATGCTTCTGGCGTTGTTTTCTAAGGCGCTATCTATTCGACCTGGTGGACCAACGACGTAGAGTGAAGCCTAGGTTGCACGGAACGTAGAAATGCCCATTACTTTCACACTGGTTGTAATTATTCCTGTTATATGACGGAAAAACTGTTGTATTTATATTGTATTTTATGCGTCTGGAGTTGTATTCTAAGCCCCAAACTATTCGACCTGGTGGACCAACAACGTAGAGTGAATCCAAGGATGCCCGCAACGTAGAAATGACCATATCTTTCACACTGTTTGCAATTATTCCTGTTATACGATTGAAAGACTGCTGCATTTATATTGTATTTTATGCTTCTGGCGTTGACTTCTAAGGCCCTATCTATTCGATCTGGTGGAGCAACGCCCTAGAGTGAAGTCTAGGTTGCACGGAACGTAGAAATGCCCATTTCTTTCACACTGTTTGCAATTATTCCTGTCATACGATGGAAAAACTGTGGTATTTTTATTGTATTTTATGCTCCGGGCGTTGACTTCTGAGGTCCTAACTATTGGATCTGGTGGAGCAACGCCCTAGAGTGAAGCCTAGGTTGCACGGAACGTAGAAATGACCATACCCTCCACACTTGTTGCAATTATTCGTATTATACGATGGAAAAACTGTTGCATTTATATTGTATTTTGTGATTCTGGCGTTGACTTCTTAGGCCCTAACTATTCGACCTGGTGGAGCAACGCCCTAGAGTGAAGCCTAGGTTGCACGGAACATAGAAATGCCCATTACTTTCACACTGGTTGTAATTATTCCTGTTATACGATGGAATAACTGTTGTATTTATATTTTAATTTATATTTCAGGCGTTGACTTCTAAGGTCTTAACTATTCGATCTGGTGGAGCAACGCCATAGAGTGAAGCCTAGGTTGGCCGGAACGTAGAAATGACCATAACCTTCATACTGATTGCAATTATTCGTTTTATACGATGGAAAAGCTGTTGTACTTATATTGTATGTTATGCCTCTGGCGTTGACTCCTAAGGATGTAGCTATTCGATGTGGTGGAGCAACGCCATAGCGTGAAGCCTAGGTTGCCCGGAACATAGAAATAACCATTACTTCCACACTGTTTGCAATTATTCATTTTATACAATGGAAAAACTGTTGTATTTATGTTGTATTTTATAGTTATGGCGTTGTCTTCTAAGACCGTAGCTATTCGATGTGGTGGAGAAATGCCCTAGAGTGAAGCCTAGGTTGCCCGGAAACGTAGAAATGACCATATCTTTCACACTGGTTGCAATTATTCCTGTTATACAAGGGAATAACTGTTGTATTTATATTGCAGTTTATGCATCTGGCGTTGACTTCTTAGTCCCTAACTATTCGATCTGGCGGAACAACGCACTAGAGTGAATCCTACGTTGCCCGGAACGTAGAAATGACCATCACTTTCACACTGGTTGCAATTATTCCTGTTATACGATGGAAAAACTGTTGGATCTATTTTGTATTTTATGCTTCTGGCGTTGACTTCTTAGGTCCTAACTATTGGATCTGGTGGAGCAACGCCCTCTAGTGAAGCCCAGGTCGCCCGGAACGTAGAAGTGACCATCACTTTCACACTGGTTGCAATTATTCCTGTTATACGATAGAAAAACTGTTGGATCTATTTTGTATTTTATGCTTCTGGCGTTGACTTCTTAGGTCCTAACTATTGGATCTGGTGGAGCAACGCCCTCTAGTGAAGCCCAGGTTGCCCGGAACGTAGAAATGACCATCACTTTCACACTGGTTGAAATTATTCCTGTTATATGATGGAAAAGCTGTTGTATCTATTTTGTATTTTATGGTTCTGGCGCTGACTTCTTATGTCCTAACTATTGGATCCGGTGGAGCAACGACCCATGGTGAAGCCTAGGTTGCCCGGGACGTAGAAATGACCATAATTTTCATACGGATTGCAATTATTCGTTTAATACGATGGAAAAACTGTTGTATTTATATTGTATGTTCTGCGTCTGGCTTTGACTTCTAAGGTCCTAGCTATTCGATCTGGTGGGGCTACGTCCAAGAGTGAAGCCTATGGGGCCCGGAACGTAGAAGTGACCATCACTTTCACACTGGTTGCAATTATTCCTGTTATACGATAGAAAAACTGTTGGATCTATTTTGTATTTTATGCTTCTGGCGTTGACTTCTTAGGTCCTAACTATTGGATCTGGTGGAGCAACGCCCTCTAGTGAAGCCCAGGTTGCCCGGAACGTAGAAATGACCATCACTTTCACACTGGTTGCAATTATTCCTGTTATATGATGGAAAAACTGTTGTATCTATTTTGTATTTTATGCTTCTGGCGTTGACTTCTTAGGTCCTAACTATTGGATCTGGTGGACCAACGGCCTCGCGTGAAGCCTAGGTTGCACGGAACGTAGAAATGCCCATTACTCTCACACTGGTTGTAATTATTCCTGTTACACGATGGAATAACTGTTGTATTTTTATTTTATTTTGTGCTTCTGGCGTTGACTTCTAAGGCTGTAGCTATTCGATCTGGTGGAGCAACGCCATAGCGTGAAGCCTAGGTTGACCGCAACGTAGAAATAGGCATTACTTCCACACTGTTTGCAATTATTCCTGTCATACGATGGAAAAACTGTGGTATTTTTATTGTATTTTATGCTCCGGGCGTTGACTTCTGAGGTCCTAACTATTGGATCTGGTGGAGCAACGCCCTAGAGTGAAGCCTAGGTTGCACGGAACGTAGAAATGACCATACCCTCCACACTTGTTGCAATTATTCGTATTATACGATGGAAAAACTGTTGCATTTATATTGTATTTTGTGCTTCTGGCGTTGACTTCTTAGGCCCTAACTATTCAACCTGGTGGAGCAACGCCCTAGAGTGAAGCCTAGGTTGCACGGAACATAGAAATGCCCATTACTTTCACACTGGTTGTAATTATTCCTGTTATACGATGGAATAACTGTTGTATTTATATTTTAATTTATATTTCAGGCGTTGACTTCTAAGGTCTTAACTATTCGATCTGGTGGAGCAACGCCATAGAGTGAAGCCTAGGTTGGCCGGAACGTAGAAATGACCATAACCTTCATACTGATTGCAATTATTCGTTTTATACGATGGAAAAGCTGTTGTACTTATATTGTATGTTATGCCTCTGGCGTTGACTCCTAAGGATGTAGCTATTCGATGTGGTGGAGCAACGCCATAGCGTGAAGCCTAGGTTGCCCGGAACATAGAAATAACCATTACTTCCACACTGTTTGCAATTATTCATTTTATACAATGGAAAAACTGTTGTATTTATGTTGTATTTTATAGTTATGGCGTTGTCTTCTAAGACCGTAGCTATTCGATGTGGTGGAGAAATGCCCTAGAGTGAAGCCTAGGTTGCCCGGAAACGTAGAAATGACCATATCTTTCACACTGGTTGCAATTATTCCTGTTATACAAGGGAATAACTGTTGTATTTATATTGCAGTTTATGCATCTGGCGTTGACTTCTTAGTCCCTAACTATTCGATCTGGCGGAACAACGCACTAGAGCGAATCCTACGTTGCCCGGAACGTAGAAATGACCATCACTTTCACACTGGTTGCAATTATTCCTGTTATACGATGGAAAAACTGTTGGATCTATTTTGTATTTTATGCTTCTGGCGTTGACTTCTTAGGTCCTAACTATTGGATCTGGTGGAGCAACGCCCTCTAGTGAAGCCCAGGTCGCCCGGAACGTAGAAATGACCATCACTTTCACACTGGTTGCAATTATTCCTGTTATACGATAGAAAAACTGTTGGATCTATTTTGTATTTTATGCTTCTGGCGTTGACTTCTTAGGTCCTAACTATTGCATCTGGTGGAGCAACGCCCTCTAGTGAAGCCCAGGTTGCCCGGAACGTAGAAATGACCATCACTTTCACACTGGTTGAAATTATTCCTGTTATATGATGGAAAAGCTGTTGTATCTATTTTGTATTTTATGCTTCTGGCGTTGACTTCTTATGTCCTAACTATTGGATCCGGTGGAGCAACGACCCATGGTGAAGCCTAGGTTGCCCGGGACGTAGAAATGACCATAATTTTCATACGGATTGCAATTATTCGTTTAATACGATGGAAAAACTGTTGTATTTATATTGTATGTTCTGCGTCTGGCTTTGACTTCTAAGGTCCTAGCTATTCGATCTGGTGGGGCTACGTCCAAGAGTGAAGCCTATGGGGCCTGGAACGCAGAAATGACCAAAACTTTCACACTGGTAGCAATTATTCGTTTTATACAATGGAAAAACTGTTGTATTTATATTGTATTTTATGCTTCTGGTGTAGACGTCTTAGGCCCTAGCTATTCGATCTGGAGGAACAACGCCCTAGAGTGAAGCCTAGGTTGCCCGAAACGTAGAAATGACCATCACTTTCACTCTGGTTGCAATTATTCCTGTTATATGATGGAAAAACTGTTGTATCTATTTTGTATTTTATGCTTCTGGCGTTGACTTCTTAGGTCCTAACTATTGGATCTGGTGGAGCAACGCCCTAGGGTGAAGCCTAGGTTACCCGGAACGTAGAAATGACCATAATTTTCCTAATGGTTGCAATTATTCGTATTACACCGTGGAAAAGCTGTTGTATTTATATTGTATTTTATGCGTCTGGATTTGTTTTCTAAGGACCTAGCTATTCGATCTGGTGGAGCAACGCCCTAGGGTGAAGCCTAGGTTGCCCGGAACGTAGAAATTGCCATAACATTCATACTGGTTGTAATTATTCCTGTTATACGATGGAAAAACTGCTCTATTTTTATTTTATTTTGTGCTCCTGGCGTTGACTTCTAAGGCCGTAGCTATTCGATGTGGTGGAGCAACGCCCTAGGGTGAAGCCTAGGATGCCCGCAACGTAGAAATGCCCATTTCTTTCACACTGGTTGTAATTATTCCTGGTATATGATGGAAGAACTGCTCTATTTTTATTTTATTTTATGCTCCTGCCGTTGACTTCTAAGGACCTAGCTATTCGATCTGGTGGAGCAACGCCCTAGGGTGAATCCTAGGTTGCCCGTAACGTAGTAATGACCATATCTTGCACACTGGTTGCAATTATGCCAGTTATACGATGGTAAAACTGTTGTATTTTTATTGTATTTCATGCGTCTGGAGTTGTTTTCTAACGCCCCAACTATTCGACCTGGTGGAGCAACGCCCTAGAGTGAAGTCTAGGTTTCACGGAACGTAGAATTGCCCATTTCTTTCACACTGGTTGTAATTACTCCTGTTATACGATGGAAGAACTGCTCTATTTTTATTTTATTTTGTGCTCCTGGCGTTGACTTCTAAGGACCTTGCTATTCGATCTGGTGGAGCAACGGCCTAGGGTGAAGCCTAGGTTGCCCGGAACGTAGAAATGGCCGTTACTTTCACACTGGTTGCAATTATTCATTTTATACGATGGAAAAACTGTTGTACATATATCGTATTTTATGCTTCTGGCGTTGACTTCTTAGGTCCTAACTATTGGCTCTGGTGGAACAACGCCCTAGAGTGATGCCTAGGTCTCCCGGATCGTAGAAATGACCATTACTTGCACACTGGTTGCAATTATTCGTTTTATACGATGGAAGAACTGTTGTCTTTATTTTCTATTTGGTGCTCCTGGCGTTGGGTTCTTAGGCCCTAGCTGTTGGTTCTGGTGGACCAACGCCCTAGAGTGAAGCCTAGGTTGGCCGGAACGTAGAAATGACCATAGCATTCATACTGTTTGCAATTATTCGTTTTATACGATGGAAAAACTGTTGTATTTTTATTTTATTTTATGCTCCTGGCGTTGACTTCTAAGGACCTAGCTATTCGATCTGGTGGAGCAACGCCCTAGAGCGAAGCCTAGGTTGCCCGGAACGCAGAAATGGCCATCACCTTCACTCTGTTTGCAATTATTCCTGTTATACGATGGAAAAACTGTTGTATTTATATTATATTTTATGCTTCAGGCGTTGACTTCTAAGGCCGTAGCTATTCGATGTGGTGGAGCAACGCCCTAGAGTGAAGCCTAGGTTGCTCGGAACGTAGAAATTGCCATAACATTCATACTGGTTGTAATTATTTCTGTTATACGATGGAAAAACTGCTCTATTTTTATTTTATTTTGTGCTCCTGGCGTTGACTTCTAAGGACCTAGCTATTCCATCTGGTAGAGCAAGGCCCTAGGGTGAAGCCTAGGTTGCCCGGAACGTAGAAATGACCATATATTTCCCAGTGTTTGCAATTATTCCTGTTATACAGTGGAAAAGCTGTTGTATTTATATTGTATTTAATGCTTCTTGCGTTGACTTCTAATGCCATTGCTATTCGATGTGGTCGAGCAACGCCCTAGAGTGAAGCCTAGGTAGGCGGGAACGTAGAAATGACCATACCTTTCACACTTGTTGCAATTATTCGTATTATACGATGGAAGAACAGTTGTATTTATATTGTATTTTATGCTTCTGGCGTTGACTTCTTAGGCCCTAACTATTCGATCTGGTGGAGCAACGCCCTAGAGAGAAGACTAGATTTCCCGGAATTTAGAAAAGACCATTACCTTCAGGCATGTTGCAATTGTTCCTGTTATACGATGAAAGAACTGTTGTATTTTTCTTGTGTTTTATGCGTCTGGAGTTGTTTTCTAAGGCCCTGACTATTCGACCTGGTGGAGCAACGCCCTGGAGTGAAGCCTAGGTTGCACGGAACGTAGAAATGCCCATTACTATCACACTGGTTGTAATTATTCCTGTTATACGATGGAAAGACTGTTGTATTTATATTATATTTTATGCTTCAGGCGTTGACTTCTAAGGCCGTAGCTATTCGATGTGGTGGAGCAACGCCCTAGGGTGAAGCCTAGGTTGCCCGGAACGTAGAAATGACCAATACTTTCACACTGGTTGCAATTATTCGTTATATACGATGGAAAAACTGTTGTATTTATTTTGTATTTGGTGCTTCTGGCATTGACTTCTTAAGCCCTAACTATTGGTTGTGGTGGACCAACGTCCTAGAGTGAAGCCTAGGTTGCCCGGAACGTAGTAATGACCATATCTTGCACACTGGTTGAAATTATGCCAGTTATACGATGGTAAAACTGTTGTATTTTTATTGTATTTTATGCGTCTGGAGTTGTTTTCTAAGGCCCCAACTATTCGACCTGGTGCAGCAACGCCCTAGAGTGAAGTCTAGGTTGCACGGAACGTAGAAATGCCCATTTCTTTCACACTGGTTGTAATTATTCCTGGTATACGATGGAAGAACTGCTCTATTTTTATTTTATTTTATGCTCCTGGCGTTGACTTCTAAGGACCTAGCTATTCGATCTGGTGGAGCAACGCCCTAGGGTGAAGCCTAGGTTGCCCGTAGCGTAGTAATGACCATATCTTGCACACTGGTTGCAATTATGCCAGCTATACGATGGTAAAACTGTTGTATTTTTATTGTATTTCATGCGTCTGGAGTTGTTTTCGAAGGCCCCAACTATTCGACCTGGTGGAGCAACGCCCTAGAGTGAAGTCTAGGTTTCACGGAACGTAGAAATGCCCATTTCTTTCACACTGGTTGTAATTACTCCTGTTATACGATGGAAGAACTGCTCTATTTTTAATTTATTTTATGCTCCTGGCGTTGACTTCTAAGGACCTAGCTATTCGATCTGGTGGAGCAACGGCCTAGGGTGAAGCCTAGGTTGCCCGGAACGTAGAAATGACCCTCACGTTCACATTTGTTGCAATTATTCCCATTATGCGATGGAAAAACTGTTGTATTTTTATTGTATTTTTTGTTTCGGGCGTTGACTTCTAAGTCCCTAGCTATTCGATCTGGTGGAGCAATGCCTCAGTGTTAAGTCTAGGATGCCCGGAACGTAGAAATGGCCGTTACTTTCACACTGGTTGCAATTATTCATTTTATACGATGGAAAAGCTGTTGTACATATATCCTGTTTTATGCTTCTGGCGTTGACTTCTTAGGTCCTAACTATTCTCTCTGGTGGAACAACGCCCTAGAGTGATGCCTAGGTCTCCCGGATCGTAGAAATGACCATTACTTGCACACTGGTTGCAATTATTCGTTTCATGCAATGGAAAAACTGTTCTATTAATTTTGTATTTAATGCTTCGGGCGTTGACTTCTAAGGCCCCAACAATTCGATCTGGTGGAGCAAGGCCCTAGTGTCAAGTCTAGGTTGCCCGGAACGTAGATATGACCATTACTTTCACACTGCTTGCAGTTATTCCTGTTATACAATGGAAAAACTGTTGCATTTTTATTGTATTTTATGCTTCTGGCGTTGTATTCAAAGTCCCTAGCTATTCGATCTGGTGGAGCAACGCCCTGGAGTTAAGCCAAGGTTGCCCGGAACGTAGAAATGACCATAACTTTCACACTGGTTGCAATTATTCGTTCTATACAATGGAAAAACGGTTCTATTTATTTTGTATTTCATGCTTCGGGCGTTGACTTCTAAGTCTCTAACTATTCCATCTGGTGGAGCAACGCCCTACAGTTAAGCCTAGGTTGCCCGGAACGTAGAAATGACCTTTACTTTCACTCTGTCTGCAAATATACATTATATACGGTGGAAAATATGTTCTATTTAAATTGTATTTTATGCTTCTGGCGTTGACTTCTTAGGCCCTACCTATTCGATCTGGTGGAACAACGCCGTACAGTGAAGCCTAGGTTGCCCGGAACGTAGAAATGACCTTTACTTTCACACTATTTGCATATATACATTATATACGATGCAAAAGCTGTGTATTTATATTGTATTTTGTGCTTCTGGCGTTGTCTTCTTAGGCCCTAACTATTCGATCTGGTGGAGCAACGCCCTAGGGAGAAGCCTAGGTTGCCCGGAACGTAGAAATGACCATAACTATCGGACTGGTTGCAATTATTCGTTTTATACGATGGAAAGACTGTTGTATTCATATTGTATTTTATAGCTATGGCGTTGTCTTCTAGGGGCGTAGCTATCCGATGTGGTTGAGCAACGCCGTAGAGTGAAGCCTAGGT
This sequence comes from Calliopsis andreniformis, assembly GCF_051401765.1. Taxonomy (NCBI): domain Eukaryota; kingdom Metazoa; phylum Arthropoda; class Insecta; order Hymenoptera; family Andrenidae; genus Calliopsis; species Calliopsis andreniformis. Next base: position 7,539,871 of record NW_027480422.1, read on the forward strand.
TGCCCGGAACGTAGAAATGACCATAGCTTTCATACTGGTTGCAATTATTCGATTTATACGCTGGAAAAACTGTTGTACTTATTTTGTATTTGGTGCTCCTGGCGTTGACTTCTTAGGCCCTAACTGTTCGATCAGGTGGAGCAACGCCCTAGGGTGAAGCCTAGGTTGCCCGGAACGTAGAAAGGACCATAACTATCATAGCGGTTGCAATTATTCCTGTTATACGATAGACAAACTGTTGGATTTTGATTGTACTTTATGCTCCTGGCGTTGTCTTCTAAGGCCCTATGTATTCGATCTGGTGGAGCAATGCCTCAGAGTTAAGTCTAGGATGCCCGGAACGTAGAAATTGCCGTTACTTTCACACTGGCTGCAATTATTCGTTTTATACGATGGAAAAGCTGTTGTATTTATATGGAATTTTATGTTTCTGGTGTTGACTTCTAAGGCCGCAGCTATTCGATGTGGTGGAACAACGCCCTGGAGCGAAGCCTGGGTTGTGCGGAACGTAGAAGTGACCATATCTTCCACACTGGTTGCAATTATGCCAGTTATACGATGGTAATACTGTTGCATTTTTATTGTATTTTATGCGTCTGGAGTTGTTTTCTAAGGCGCCAACTATTCGACCTGGTGGAGCAACGCCCTAGAGTGAAGTCTAGGTTGCACGGAACGTAGAAATGCCCATTTCTTTCACACTGGTTGTAATTATTCCTGTTATAATATGGAATAACTGCTCTATTTTTATTTCATTTTATGCTTCTGGCGTGGACTTCTAATGCCCTAGCTATTCGATCTGGTGGAGCAACGCCCTAGGGTGAAGCCTAGGTTGCCCGCAACGTAGAAATCACCTTCACCTTCACTCTGGTTGCAATTATTCCTGTTATACGATGGAAAACCTGTTGTATCTTTATTGTATTTTATGCCTCTGTCGTTGACTTCTTAGGCCCTAACCATTGGATCTGGTGGACCAACGCCCTAGAGTGAAGCCTAGGTTGCTCGGAACGTAGAAATGACCATTACCTTCACACTGCTTGCAATTATTCATTTTATACGATTGAAAAGCTGTTACACTTATGTTGTATTTTATTCTTCTGGTGTTGAATTCTAATTCCCTAGCTATTCGATCTGGTGGAGTAACGCCCTAGAGTGAAGCCTAGGTTACCCGGAACACAGAAATGACCAGTACTTTCACACTGGTTGCAGTTATTCCTGTCATACGATGGAAAAACTGATGCATTTTTATTATATTTTATGCTTCTGGCGTTGACTTCTAAGTCCCTAGCCATTCGACCTGGTGGAGCAAGGCTCTAGAGCGAAGCCTAGGTTGCCGGGAACGTAGAAATGACCTCTACTTTCACACTGGTTGCAATCATTCCTGTTATACGATGGAAAAACTGTTGCAGTTTTATTGTATTTTATACTTCTGGCGTTGTACTCAAAGTCCCTAGCTATTCGATCTGGTGGGGCAACGCACTGGAGTTAAGCCTAGGTTGCCCGGAACGTAGAAATGACCATAACATTCACACTGTTTGCAACCATTCATTTTATACGATGGAAAAGCTGTTGAATTTATATTGTATTTTATCCTTCTGGAGTTGACTTCTAAGGCCGTAGCTATTCGGTGTGGTGGAGCAACGCCCAACAGTGAAGCCTAGGTTGCCCGGAACGTAGAAATGACCATTACTTTCACACTGTTTGCAATTATTCATTTTATACAATGGAAAAACTGTTGTATTTATATTGTATTTTATGCTTCTGGCGTTGTCTTCTTAGGCCCTAACTATTCGGTCTGGTGGAGCAACGCCCTAGAGTGAAGCCTAGGTTGCCGCGAACGTGGAAATGGCCATTACCTTCACACTGTTTGCGCTTATACATTTTATACGTTGGTAAAACAGTTGTACCTATGTTGTCGTTTATACTTCTGGCGTTGAATTCTAAGTCCCTAGCTATTCGATCAGGTGGAGCAACGCCCTAGAGTGAAGCCTAGGCTACCCGGAACGTAGAAATGACCAGTACTTTCACACTGCTTGCAGTTATTCCTGTTATACAATGGAAAAACTGTAGCATTTTTATTGTATTTTATGCTTCTGGCGTTGTATTCAGAGTCCCTAGCTATTCGATCTGGTGGAGCAACGCCCTGGAGTTAAGCCAAGGTTGCCCGGAACGTAGAAATGACCATAACTTTCACACTGGTTGCAATTATTCGTTCTATACAATGGAAAAACGGTTCTATTTATTTTGTATTTCATGCTTCGGGCGTTGACTTCTAAGTCTCTAACTATTCCATCTGGTGGAGCAACGCCCTACAGTTAAGCCTAGGTTGCCCGGAACGTAGAAATGACCTTTACTTTCACTCTGTTTGCAAGTATACATTATATACGGTGGAAAAGATGTTCTATTTAAATTGTATTTTATGCTTCTGGCGTTGACTTCTTAGGCCCTACCTATTCGATCTGGTGGAACAACGCCCTACAGTGAAGCCTAGGTTGCCCGGAACGTAGAAATGACCTATACTTTCACACTATTTGCATATATACATTATATACGATGGAAAAGCTGTTGTATTTATATTGTATTTTGTGTTTCTGGCGTTGTCTTCTTAGGCCCTAACTATTCGATCTGGTGGAGCAACGCCCTAGGGAGAAGCCTAGGTTGCCCGGAACGTAGAAATGACCATAACTATCGGACTGGTTGCAATTATTCGTTCTATACAATGGAAAAACTGTTCTATTTATTTTGTATTTTATGCTTCGGGCGTTGACATCTAAGGTCCTAACTATTCGATCTGGTGGAACAACGCCCTAGAGTGAAGATTAGGCTGCTAGGGACGTAGAAATGACCATAACTTTCACACTGGTTGCAATTATTGGTTTTATACAATGGAAAAAATGTCCTATTTATTTTGTATTTTATGCTTCGGGCGTTGACATCTAAGGCCCTAACTATTCGATCTGGTGAAGCAGCGACCTAGAGTGAAGCCTAGGTTGCCCGGAACGTAGAAATGACCATTACCTTCACACTGGTTGCAATTATTCGTTTCATACAATGGAAAAACTGTTCTATTTATTTTGTATTTTATGCTTCGGGCGTTGACATCTAAGGCCCTAACTATTCGATCTGGAGGTGCAACGCTCTAGAGTGAAGCCTAGGTTGCCCGGAACGTAGAAATGACCATTACTTTCACACTGGTTGCAATTATTCGTTTTATACAACGGAAAAACTGTTCTATTTATTTTGTATTTTATGCTTTGGGCGTTGACTTCTAAGGCGCTAACTATTCCATCTGGTGGAGCAACGCTCTAGAGTGAAGCCTAGGTTGCCCAGAACGTAGAAATGACCATTACCTTCACACTGCTTGCAATTGTACATTTTATACGGTGGAAAAACTGTTGTACATATGTTGTATTTCATTCTTCTGGCGCTGAATTCTAAGTCCCTATCTATTCGATCTGGTGGAGCAACGCCCTAGAGTGAAGCCTAGGTTGCGCGGAACGTATAAGTGACCATAGCTTTCATACTGGTTGCACTTATTCGTTTTATACGATGGAAAAACTGTTGTATTTTTCTTTTATTTCATGCTTCTAGCGTTGACTTCTAAGTCCCTAGCTATTCGATCTGGTGGAGCAACGCCCTAGAGTGAAGCCTAGGTTGCCCGGGACGTAGAAATGACCATCACCTTCACTCTGGTTGCAATTATTCATTTTATACAATGGAAGAACTGTTGTATTTATATCGATTTTTATAGCTATGGCGTTGACTTCTAAGGCCGTAGCCATTCGATGTGGTGGAGCAATGCCCTAGAGTGAAGCCTAGGATGCCCGCAACGTAGAAATGACCATACCTTTCACACTGATTGCAATTATACCTGTTGTACAAGGGAAAAACTGTTGTATTTATATTGTATTCTATGCTTCTGCCGTTGACTTCTTAGGCCCAAACTATTCGATCTGGTGGAGCAACGCCCTAGAGAGAAGACTAGATTGCCCGGAACGTAGAAATGACCATTACCTTCTGGCTTGTTGCAATTATTCCTGTTGTACGATGAAAAGACTGCTGTATTTCTATTGTATTTTATGCGTCTGGAGTGGTTTTCCAAGGCCCTAACTATTCGATGTGGTGGAGCAACGCCCTAGAGCGAAACCTAGGTTGCCCGGAACGTAGAAATGACCATTACTGTCACACTGGTTGCAATTATTCCTGTTATACGATGGACAAACTGTTGGATTTTTATTGTACGTTATGCTTCTGGCGTTGACTTCTAAGGCCGCAGCCATTCGATGTGGTGGAGCAACGCCCTAGAGTGAAGCCTAGGTTGCCCGGAACGTAGAAATGACCATCACTTTCACACTGGTTGCAATTATTCCTGTTATACGATGGAAAAATTGTTGTATTTATATTGTATTTGATGCTTCTGTTGTAGACTTCTTAGGCCCCAGCTACTCGATCTGGAGGAACAACGCCCTAGAGTGAAGCCTAGGTTGCCCGGAACGTAGAAATGACCATTACTTTCACACTGGTTGCAATTATTCGTTCTATACAATGGAAAAACTGTTCTATTTATATTGTATTTTATGCTTCTGGCGTTGACTTCTTAGGCCCTAACTATTCGATCTGGAGGAGCAACGCCCTACAGAGAAGCCTAGATTTCCCGGAATGTAGAAATGGCCATTACCTTCAGGCATGTTGCAATTGCTCCTGTTATACGATGAAAGAACTTTTGTATTTTTCTTGTGTTTTATGCGTCTGGAGTTGTTTTCTAAGGCCCTAACTATTCGACCTGGTGGAGCAACGCCCTAGAGTGAAGCCTAGGTTGCACGGAACGTAGAAATGCCCATTACTTTCACACTGGTTGTAATTATTCCTGTTATACGATGGAATAACTGTTGTATTTATATTCTATTTTATGCTTCTGGCGTTGACTTCTTAGGCCCAAACTATTCGATCTGGTGGAGCAACGCCCTAGAGAGAAGACTAGATTGCCCGGAACGTAGAAATGACCATTACCTTCTGGCTTGTTGCAATTATTCCTGTTGTACGATGAAAAAACTGCTGTATTTTTATTGTATTTTAAGCGTCTGGAGTTGTTTTCCAAGGCCCTAACTATTCGATGTGGTGCAGCAACGCCCTAGAGCGAAACCGAGGTTGCCCGGAACGTAGAAATGACCATTACTTTCACACTGGTTGCAATTATTCCTGTTATACGATGGACAAACTGTTGGATTTTTATTGTACGTTATGCTTCTGGCGTCGACTTCTAAGGTCGCAGCCATTCGATGTGGTGGAGCAACGCCCTAGAGTGAAGCCTAGGTTGCCCGGAACGTAGAAATGACCATCACTTTCACACTGGTTGCAATTATTCCTGTTATACGATGGAAAAATTGTTGTATTTATATTGTATTTGATGCTTCTGCTGTAGACTTCTTAGGCCCTAGCTACTCGATCTGGAGGAACAACGCCCTAGAGTGAAGCCTAGGTTGCCCGGAACGTAGAAATGACCATTACTTTCACACTGGTTGCAATTATTCGTTCTATACAATGGAAAAACTGTTCTATTTATTTTGTATTTTATGCTTCGGGCGTTGACATCTAAGGCCCTAACTATTCGATCTGGTGGAACAACGCCCTAGAGTGAAGATTAGGCTGCTAGGGACGTAGAAATGACCATAACTTTCACACTGGTTGCAATTATTGGTTTTATACAATGGAAAAAATGTTGTATTTATTTTGTATTTTATGCTTCGGGCGTTGACATCTAAGGCCCTAACTATTCGATCTGGTGAAGCAACGCCCTAGAGTGAACCCTAGGTTGCCCGGAACGTAGAAATGACCATTACCTTCACACTTCTTGCAATTATACATTTTATACGATGGAAAAACCGTTGTACTTATGTTGTATCTTGTTCTTCTGGCGTTGAATTCTAAGTCCCTAGCTATTCCATCTGGTGGAGCAATGCCCTAGAGTGAAGCCTAGGTCACCCGGAACATAGAAATGACCAGTACTTCCACACTGGTTGCAGCTTTCCTGTTACACGATGGAAAAACTGTTGCATTTTTATTGTATTTTATGCTTCTGGCGTAGTATTCAAAGTCCCTAACTATTCGATCTGGAGGAGCAACGCCCTGGAGTTAAGCCTAGGTTGCCCGGAAAGTAGAAATGACCATAACTTTCACGCTGGTTGCAATTATTCGTTTTATACAATGGAAAACCTGTTCTATTTATTTTGTATTTTATGCTTCGGGCGTTGACATCTAAGGCCCTGTCTATTCGATCTGGAGGAGCAACGCTCTAGAGTGAAGCCTAGGTTGCCCGGAGCGTAGAAATGACCATAACTTTCACACTGGCTGCAATTATTCGTTTTATACAATGGAAAAACTGTTCTATTTATATCGTATTTTATGTTTTGGGCGTTGACTTCTAAGGCGCTAACTATTCCATCTGGTGGAGCAACGCTATAGAGTGAAGCCTAGGTTGCCCAGAACGTAGAAATGACCATTACCTTCACACTGCTTGCAATTATACATTTTATACGAAGGAAAAACTGTTGTACATATGTTGTATTTCATTCTTCTGGCGCTGAATTCTAAGTCCCTATCTATTCGATCTGGTGGAGCAACGCCCTAGAGTGAAGCCTAGGTTGCGCGGAACGTATAAGTGACCATAGCTTTCATACTGGTTGCACTTATTCGTTTTATACGATGGAAAAACTGTTGTATTTTTCTTTTATTTCATGCTTCTAGCGTTGACTTCTAAGTCCCTAGCTATTCGACCTGGTGGTGCAACGCTCTAGAGTGAAGCCTAGGATGCCCGGAACTTAGAAGTGACCATCACCTTCACTCTGGTTGCTACTATTCCTGTTATACGATAGAAAAACTGTTGTATTTTTATTGTATTTTATGCTTCGGGCGTTGACTTCTAATTCTGTAGCTATTCGATCTAGTAGAGCAACGCCCTAGAGTTAAGTCTAGGATGCCCGGAACGTAGAAATGACCATAGCTTTCATACTGGTTGCAATTATTCGTTTAATACGATGGAAAAACTATTGTATTTATATTGTATTTAATGCTTCTGGCGTTGACTTCTTAGGCCCTAACTATTCGATCTGGTGGAGCAACGCCCTAGAGAGAAGCCTAGATTTCTCGGAATGTAGAAAAGACCATTACCTTCAGGCATGTTGCAATTGTTCCTGTTATACGATGAAAGAACTGTTGTATTTTTCTTGTGTTTTATGCGTCTGGAGTTGTTTTCTAAGGCCCTAACTATTCGACCTGGTGGAGCAACGCCCTAGAGTGAGGCCTAGGTTGCACGGAACGTAGAAATGCCCATTACTTTCACACTGGTTGTAATTATTCCTGTTATACGATGGAATAGCTGTTGTATCTATATTTTATTTTATGCGTCTGGCGTTGACTTCTAAGGCCCTAACTATTCGATCTGGTCGAGCAACGCCCTAGAGTAAAGCCTAGGTTGCGCGGAACGTATAAGTGACCATAGCTTTCATACTGGTTGCACTTATTCGTTTTATACGATGGAAAAACTGTTGTATTTTTCTTTTATTTCATGCTTCTAGCGTTGACTTCTAAGTCCCTAGCTATTCGATCTGGTGGAGCAACGCCCTAGAGTGAAGCCTAGGTTGCCCGGGACGTAGAAATGACCATCACCTTCACTCTGGTTGCAATTATTCATTTTATACAATGGAAGATCTGTTGTATTTATATCGTTTTTTATAGCTACGGCGTTGACTTCTAAGGCCGTAGCTATTCGATGTGGTGGAGCAATGCCCTCGAGTGAAGTCTAGGATGCCCGGAACGTAGAAATGACCATAGCTTTCACACTGGTTGCAATTATACCTGTTGTACAAGGGAAAAACTGTTGTATTTATATTGTATTTTATGCTTCTGCCGTTGACTTCTTAGGCCCAAACTATTCGATCTGGTGGAGCAACGCCCTAGAGAGAAGACCAGGTTGCCCGGAACGTAGAAATGACCATTACCTTCTGGCTTGTTGCAATTATTCCTGTTGTACGATGAAAGAACTGCTGTATTTTTATTGTATTTTATGCGTCTGGAGTTGTTTTCCAAGCCCCTAACTATTCGATGTGGTGGAGCAACGCCCTAGAGTGAAGCCTAGGTTGCCCGGAACGTAGAAATGACCATTACTTTCACACTGGTTGTAATTATTCCTGTTATACGATGGAATAACTGTTGTATTTATATTTTATTTTATGCTTCTGGCGTTGACTTCTAAGGCCCTAGCTATTCGATCTGGTGGGGCAACGCTCTAGAGTGAAGCCTAGGTTGCCCGGAACGTAGAAATGACCACTACTTTCACACTGGTTGCAATTATTCGTTCTATACAATGGAAAAACTGTTCTATTTATTTTGTATTTTATGCTTCGGGCGTTGACATCTAAGGTCCTAACTATTCGATCTGGTGGAACAACGCCCTAGAGTGAAGATTAGGCTGCTAGGGACGTAGAAATGACCATAACTTTCACACTGGTTGCAATTATTGGTTTTATACAATGGAAAAAATGTCCTATTTATTTTGTATTTTATGCTTCGGGCGTTGACATCTAAGGCCCTAACTATTCGATCTGGTGAAGCAGCGACCTAGAGTGAAGCCTAGGTTGCCCGGAACGTAGAAATGACCATTACCTTCACACTGGTTGCAATTATTCGTTTCATACAATGGAAAAACTGTTCTATTTATTTTGTATTTTATGCTTCGGGCGTTGACATCTAAGGCCCTAACTATTCGATCTGGAGGTGCAACGCTCTAGAGTGAAGCCTAGGTTGCCCGGAACGTAGAAATGACCATTACTTTCACACTGGTTGCAATTATTCGTTTTATACAACGGAAAAACTGTTCTATTTATTTTGTATTTTATGCTTTGGGCGTTGACTTCTAAGGCGCTAACTATTCCATCTGGTGGAGCAACGCTCTAGAGTGAAGCCTAGGTTGCCCAGAACGTAGAAATGACCATTACCTTCACACTGCTTGCAATTGTACATTTTATACGGTGGAAAAACTGTTGTACATATGTTGTATTTCATTCTTCTGGCGCTGAATTCTAAGTCCCTATCTATTCGATCTGGTGGAGCAACGCCCTAGAGTGAAGCCTAGGTTGCGCGGAACGTATAAGTGACCATAGCTTTCATACTGGTTGCACTTATTCGTTTTATACGATGGAAAAACTGTTGTATTTTTCTTTTATTTCATGCTTCTAGCGTTGACTTCTAAGTCCCTAGTTATTCGATCTGGTGGAGCAACGCCCTAGAGTGAAGCCTAGGTTGCCCGGGACGTAGAAATGACCATCACCTTCACTCTGGTTGCAATTATTCATTTTATACAATGGAAGAACTGTTGTATTTATATCGATTTTTATAGCTATGGCGTTGACTTCTAAGGCCGTAGCCATTCGATGTGGTGGAGCAATGCCCTAGAGTGAAGCCTAGGATGCCCGCAACGTAGAAATGACCATACCTTTCACACTGATTGCAATTATACCTGTTGTACAAGGGAAAAACTGTTGTATTTATATTGTATTCTATGCTTCTGCCGTTGACTTCTTAGGCCCAAACTATTCGATCTGGTGGAGCAACGCCCTAGAGAGAAGACTAGATTGCCCGGAACGTAGAAATGACCATTACCTTCTGGCTTGTTGCAATTATTCCTGTTGTACGATGAAAAGACTGCTGTATTTCTATTGTATTTTATGCGTCTGGAGTGGTTTTCCAAGGCCCTAACTATTCGATGTGGTGGAGCAACGCCCTAGAGCGAAACCTAGGTTGCCCGGAACGTAGAAATGACCATTACTGTCACACTGGTTGCAATTATTCCTGTTATACGATGGACAAACTGTTGGATTTTTATTGTACGTTATGCTTCTGGCGTTGACTTCTAAGGCCGCAGCCATTCGATGTGGTGGAGCAACGCCCTAGAGTGAAGCCTAGGTTGCCCGGAACGTAGAAATGACCATCACTTTCACACTGGTTGCAATTATTCCTGTTATACGATGGAAAAATTGTTGTATTTATATTGTATTTGATGCTTCTGTTGTAGACTTCTTAGGCCCCAGCTACTCGATCTGGAGGAACAACGCCCTAGAGTGAAGCCTAGGTTGCCCGGAACGTAGAAATGACCATTACTTTCACACTGGTTGCAATTATTCGTTCTATACAATGGAAAAACTGTTCTATTTATATTGTATTTTATGCTTCTGGCGTTGACTTCTTAGGCCCTAACTATTCGATCTGGAGGAGCAACGCCCTACAGAGAAGCCTAGATTTCCCGGAATGTAGAAATGGCCATTACCTTCAGGCATGTTGCAATTGCTCCTGTTATACGATGAAAGAACTTTTGTATTTTTCTTGTGTTTTATGCGTCTGGAGTTGTTTTCTAAGGCCCTAACTATTCGACCTGGTGGAGCAACGCCCTAGAGTGAAGCCTAGGTTGCACGGAACGTAGAAATGCCCATTACTTTCACACTGGTTGTAATTATTCCTGTTATACGATGGAATAACTGTTGTATTTATATTTTATTTTATGCTTCTGGCGTTGACTTCTTAGGCCCAAACTATTCGATCTGGTGGAGCAACGCCCTAGAGAGAAGACTAGATTGCCCGGAACGTAGAAATGACCATTACCTTCTGGCTTGTTGCAATTACTCCTGTTGTACGATGAAAAAACTGCTGTATTTTTATTGTATTTTAAGCGTCTGGAGTTGTTTTCCAAGGCCCTAACTATTCGATGTGGTGCAGCAACGCCCTAGAGCGAAACCGAGGTTGCCCGGAACGTAGAAATGACCATTACTTTCACACTGGTTGCAATTATTCCTGTTATACGATGGACAAACTGTTGGATTTTTATTGTACGTTATGCTTCTGGCGTCGACTTCTAAGGTCGCAGCCATTCGATGTGGTGGAGCAACGCCCTAGAGTGAAGCCTAGGTTGCCCGGAACGTAGAAATGACCATCACTTTCACACTGGTTGCAATTATTCCTGTTATACGATGGAAAAATTGTTGTATTTATATTGTATTTGATGCTTCTGCTGTAGACTTCTTAGGCCCTAGCTACTCGATCTGGAGGAACAACGCCCTAGAGTGAAGCCTAGGTTGCCCGGAACGTAGAAATGACCATTACTTTCACACTGGTTGCAATTATTCGTTCTATACAATGGAAAAACTGTTCTATTTATTTTGTATTTTATGCTTCGGGCGTTGACATCTAAGGCCCTAACTATTCGATCTGGTGGAACAACGCCCTAGAGTGAAGATTAGGCTGCTAGGGACGTAGAAATGACCATAACTTTCACACTGGTTGCAATTATTGGTTTTATACAATGGAAAAAATGTTCTATTTATTTTGTATTTTATGCTTCGGGCGTTGACATCTAAGGCCCTAACTATTCGATCTGGTGAAGCAACGCCCTAGAGTGAACCCTAGGTTGCCCGGAACGTAGAAATGACCATTACCTTCACACTTCTTGCAATTATACATTTTATACGATGGAAAAACCGTTGTACTTATGTTGTATCTTGTTCTTCTGGCGTTGAATTCTAAGTCCCTAGCTATTCCATCTGGTGGAGCAATGCCCTAGAGTGAAGCCTAGGTCACCCGGAACATAGAAATGACCAGTACTTCCACACTGGTTGCAGCTTTCCTGTTACACGATGGAAAAACTGTTGCATTTTTATTGTATTTTATGCTTCTGGCGTAGTATTCAAAGTCCCTAACTATTCGATCTGGAGGAGCAACGCCCTGGAGTTAAGCCTAGGTTGCCCGGAAAGTAGAAATGACCATAACTTTCACGCTGGTTGCAATTATTCGTTTTATACAATGGAAAACCTGTTCTATTTATTTTGTATTTTATGCTTCGGGCGTTGACATCTAAGGCCCTGTCTATTCGATCTGGAGGAGCAACGCTCTAGAGTGAAGCCTAGGTTGCCCGGAGCGTAGAAATGACCATAACTTTCACACTGGCTGCAATTATTCGTTTTATACAATGGAAAAACTGTTCTATTTATATCGTATTTTATGTTTTGGGCGTTGACTTCTAAGGCGCTAACTATTCCATCTGGTGGAGCAACGCTATAGAGTGAAGCCTAGGTTGCCCAGAACGTAGAAATGACCATTACCTTCACACTGCTTGCAATTATACATTTTATACGAAGGAAAAACTGTTGTACATATGTTGTATTTCATTCTTCTGGCGCTGAATTCTAAGTCCCTATCTATTCGATCTGGTGGAGCAACGCCCTAGAGTGAAGCCTAGGTTGCGCGGAACGTATAAGTGACCATAGCTTTCATACTGGTTGCACTTATTCGTTTTATACGATGGAAAAACTGTTGTATTTTTCTTTTATTTCATGCTTCTAGCGTTGACTTCTAAGTCCCTAGCTATTCGACCTGGTGGTGCAACGCTCTAGAGTGAAGCCTAGGATGCCCGGAACTTAGAAGTGACCATCACCTTCACTCTGGTTGCTACTATTCCTGTTATACGATAGAAAAACTGTTGTATTTTTATTGTATTTTATGCTTCGGGCGTTGACTTCTAATTCTGTAGCTATTCGATCTAGTAGAGCAACGCCCTAGAGTTAAGTCTAGGATGCCCGGAACGTAGAAATGACCATAGCTTTCATACTGGTTGCAATTATTCGTTTAATACGATGGAAAAACTATTGTATTTATATTGTATTTAATGCTTCTGGCGTTGACTTCTTAGGCCCTAACTATTCGATCTGGTGGAGCAACGCCCTAGAGAGAAGCCTAGATTTCTCGGAATGTAGAAAAGACCATTACCTTCAGGCATGTTGCAATTGTTCCTGTTATACGATGAAAGAACTGTTGTATTTTTCTTGTGTTTTATGCGTCTGGAGTTGTTTTCTAAGGCCCTAACTATTCGACCTGGTGGAGCAACGCCCTAGAGTGAGGCCTAGGTTGCACGGAACGTAGAAATGCCCATTACTTTCACACTGGTTGTAATTATTCCTGTTATACGATGGAATAGCTGTTGTATCTATATTTTATTTTATGCGTCTGGCGTTGACTTCTAAGGCCCTAACTATTCGATCTGGTCGAGCAACGCCCTAGAGTAAAGCCTAGGTTGCGCGGAACGTATAAGTGACCATAGCTTTCATACTGGTTGCACTTATTCGTTTTATACGATGGAAAAACTGTTGTATTTTTCTTTTATTTCATGCTTCTAGCGTTGACTTCTAAGTCCCTAGCTATTCGATCTGGTGGAGCAACGCCCTAGAGTGAAGCCTAGGTTGCCCGGGACGTAGAAATGACCATCACCTTCACTCTGGTTGCAATTATTCATTTTATACAATGGAAGATCTGTTGTATTTATATCGTTTTTTATAGCTACGGCGTTGACTTCTAAGGCCGTAGCTATTCGATGTGGTGGAGCAATGCCCTCGAGTGAAGTCTAGGATGCCCGGAACGTAGAAATGACCATAGCTTTCACACTGGTTGCAATTATACCTGTTGTACAAGGGAAAAACTGTTGTATTTATATTGTATTTTATGCTTCTGCCGTTGACTTCTTAGGCCCAAACTATTCGATCTGGTGGAGCAACGCCCTAGAGAGAAGACCAGGTTGCCCGGAACGTAGAAATGACCATTACCTTCTGGCTTGTTGCAATTATTCCTGTTGTACGATGAAAGAACTGCTGTATTTTTATTGTATTTTATGCGTCTGGAGTTGTTTTCCAAGCCCCTAACTATTCGATGTGGTGGAGCAACGCCCTAGAGTGAAGCCTAGGTTGCCCGGAACGTAGAAATGACCATTACTTTCACACTGGTTGTAATTATTCCTGTTATACGATGGAATAACTGTTGTATTTATATTTTATTTTATGCTTCTGGCGTTGACTTCTAAGGCCCTAGCTATTCGATCTGGTGGTGCAACGCTCTAGAGTGAAGCCTAGGATGCCCGGAACTCAGAAGTGACCATCACCTTCACTCTGGTTGCAATTATTCCTGTTATACGATGGAAACACTGTTGTATTTTTATTGTATTTTATGCTTCGGGCGTTGACTTCTAATTCTGTAGCTATTCGATCTGGTAGAGCAACGCCCTAGAGTTAAGTCTAGGATGCCCGGAACGTAGAAATGGCCATTGCTTTCACATTGGTTGCTCTTATTCGTTTGATACGATGGAAAAGCTCTTGTACATATATCGTATTTTATGCTTCTAGCGTTGACTTCTTAGAACCTAATTATTCGATCTGGTGGAGAAACGCCCTAGGGTGAAGCCTAGGTTGCCCGGAACGTAGAAATGACCATAACTTTCATACTGGTTGCAATTATTCGTTTTATACCGTGGAAAAACTGTTGTATTTATATTGTATTTTATGCGTCTGGAGTTGTTTTCGAAGGCCCTAACTATTCGACCTGGTGGACCGACGCCCTAGAGTGAAGCCTAGGTTGCACGGAACGTAGAAAGGCCCATTACTTTCACACTGGTTGTAATTATTCCTGTTATACGATGGAATAACTGTTGTATTTATATTTTATTTTATGCTTCTGGCGTTGACTTCTAAGGCCCTAACTATTCGATCTGGTGGAGCAACGCCAAAGAGTGAAGCCTAGGTTACCCGGAACGTCTAAATGACCAGTACTTTCACACTGGTTGCAATTATTCGTATTATACGATGGAAAAACTGTTGTATTTATATTGTATTTTATGCTTCTGGTGTAGACTTCTTAGGCCCCAGCTATTCGATCTGGAGGAACAACGCCATAGAGTGAAGCCTAGGTTGCCCGGAACGTAGAAATGACCATAACCTTCATACTGATTGCAATTATTCGTTTTATACCGTGGAAAAGCTGTTGTGTTTATATTGTATTTTATGCGTCTGGAGTTGTTTTCTAAGGCGCTATCTATTCGACCTGGTGGACCAACGCCCTAGAGTGAAGCCTAGGTTGCCCGGAACGTGGAAATGACCATCACTTTCACACTGGTTGCAATTATTCCTGTTATACGATGGAAAAACTGTTGTATTTATATTGTATTTTATGCGTCTGGAGTTGTTTTCTAAGGCCCTAACTATTCGACCTGGTGGACTAACGCCCTGGAGTGAAGCCTAGGTTGCAGGGAACGTAGAAATGCCCATTACTTTCACACTGGTTGTAATAATTCCTGTTATACGATGGAATAGCTGTTGTATTTCTATTTTATTTTGTGCTTCTGGCGTTGACTTCTAAGGCGCTAGCTATTCGATCTGGTGGTGCAACGCTCTAGAGTGAAGCCTAGGTTGCCCGGAACTCAGAAGTGACCATCACCTTCACTCTGGTTGCAATTATTCCTGTTATACGATGGAAAAACTGTTGTATTCTTATTGTATTTTATGCTTCGGGCGTTGACTTCTAATTCTGTAGCTATTCGATCTGGTAGAGCAACGCCCTAGAGTTAAGTCTAGGATGCCCGGAACGTAGAAATGGCCATTGCTTTCACACTGGTTGCACTTATTCGTTTGATACGATGGAAAAGCTCTTGTACATATATCGTATTTTATTCTTCTAGCGTTGACTTCTTAGGCCCTAACTATTCGATCTGGAGGACCAACGCCCTAGAGAGAAGCCTAGATTACCCGGAATGTAGAAATGACCATTACCTTCAGGCATGTTGCAATTGCTCCTGTTATACGATGAAAGAACTTTTGTATTTTTCTTGTGTTTTATGCGTCTGGAGTTGTTTTCTAAGGCCCTAACTGTTCGATCTGGGGGAACAACGCCCTAGAGTGAAGCCTAGGTTGCCCGGAACGTAGAAATGACCATTACTTTCACTCTGGTTGCAATTATACATGCTATACGATGGACAAACTGTTGGACTTTGATTGTACTTTATACTTCTGGCGTTGACTTCTAGGGCCCTATGTATTCGATCTGGTGGAGCAATGCCTCAGAGTTAAGTCTAGGTCGCCAGGAACGTAGAAATTACCGTTACCTTCACGCTTGTTTCAATTATTCCTGGAATACGATGGACAAACTGTTGGATTTTCATTGTACTTTATGCGTCTGGCGTTGACTTCTAGGGCCCTATGTATTCGATCTGGTGGAGCAGTGCATCAGAGTTAAGTCTAGGATGCCCGCAACGTAGAAATGGCTATTGCCTTCACACTGGTTTCAATTATTCGTTTTATAAGATGCAAAAACTGAGGTACATATATCGTATTTATATGCTTCTGGCGTTGACTTCTTAGGCCCTAACTATTCGATCTGGTGGAGCAACGCCCTAGAGTGAAGCCTAGGTTGCCCGGAATGTAGAATTGACCATCACTTTCACACTGGTCGCTATTATTCCTGTTATACGATGGAAAAACTGTTGTATTTATATTGTATTTTATGCTTCTGGCGTAGGCTTCTTAGGCCCTAACTATTCGATCTGGTGGAACAACGCCCTAGACTGTAGCCTAGGTTGCCCGGAACGTAGAAATGACCATCACTTTCACACTGGTTGCAATTATTCCTGTTATATGATGGAAAAGCTGTTGTATCTATTTTGTATTTTATGCTTCTGGCGTTGACTTCTTATGTCCTAACTATTGGATCTGGTGGAGCAACGACCTAGGGTGAAGCCTGGGTTGCCCGGAACGTAGAAATGAGCATATCTTTCATACGGATTGCAATTATTCGTTTTATACGATGGCAAAACTGTTGTATTTATATTGTATTTTCTGCGTCTGGCTTTGACTTCTAAGGTCCTAGCTATTCGATCTGGTGGGGCAACGTCCAAGAGTGAAGCCTATGGGGCCTGGAACGCAGAAATGACCAAAACTTTCACACTGGTAGCAATTATTCGTTTTATACAATGGAAAAACTGTTGTATTTATATTGTATTTTATGCTTCGGGCGTTGACATCTAAGGCCCTAACTATTCGATCTGGTGAAGCAGCGACCTAGAGTGAAGCCTAGGTTGCCCGGAACGTAGAAATGACCATTACCTTCACACTGGTTGCAATTATTCGTTTCATACAATGGAAAAACTGTTCTATTTATTTTGTATTTTATGCTTCGGGCGTTGACATCTAAGGCCCTAACTATTCGATCTGGAGGTGCAACGCTCTAGAGTGAAGCCTAGGTTGCCCGGAACGTAGAAATGACCATTACTTTCACACTGGTTGCAATTATTCGTTTTATACAACGGAAAAACTGTTCTATTTATTTTGTATTTTATGCTTTGGGCGTTGACTTCTAAGGCGCTAACTATTCCATCTGGTGCAGCAACGCTCTAGAGTGAAGCCTAGGTTGCCCAGAACGTAGAAATGACCATTACCTTCACACTGCTTGCAATTGTACATTTTATACGGTGGAAAAACTGTTGTACATATGTTGTATTTCATTCTTCTGGCGCTGAATTCTAAGTCCCTATCTATTCGATCTGGTGGAGCAACGCCCTAGAGTGAAGCCTAGGTTGCGCGGAACGTATAAGTGACCATAGCTTTCATACTGGTTGCACTTATTCGTTTTATACGATGGAAAAACTGTTGTATTTTTCTTTTATTTCATGCTTCTAGCGTTGACTTCTAAGTCCCTAGCTATTCGATCTGGTGGAGCAACGCCCTAGAGTGAAGCCTAGGTTGCCCGGGACGTAGAAATGACCATCACCTTCACTCTGGTTGCAATTATTCATTTTATACAATGGAAGAACTGTTGTATTTATATCGATTTTTATAGCTATGGCGTTGACTTCTAAGGCCGTAGCCATTCGATGTGGTGGAGCAATGCCCTAGAGTGAAGCCTAGGATGCCCGCAACGTAGAAATGACCATACCTTTCACACTGGTTGCAATTATACCTGTTGTACAAGGGAAAAACTGTTGTATTTATATTGTATTCTATGCTTCTGCCGTTGACTTCTTAGGCCCAAACTATTCGATCTGGTGGAGCAACGCCCTAGAGAGAAGACTAGATTGCCCGGAACGTAGAAATGACCATTACCTTCTGGCTTGTTGCAATTATTCCTGTTGTACGATGAAAAGACTGCTGTATTTCTATTGTATTTTATGCGTCTGGAGTGGTTTTCCAAGGCCCTAACTATTCGATGTGGTGGAGCAACGCCCTAGAGCGAAACCTAGGTTGCCCGGAACGTAGAAATGACCATTACTGTCACACTGGTTGCAATTATTCCTGTTATACGATGGACAAACTGTTGGATTTTTATTGTACGTTATGCTTCTGGCGTTGACTTCTAAGGCCGCAGCCATTCGATGTGGTGGAGCAACGCCCTAGAGTGAAGCCTAGG
Source organism: Calliopsis andreniformis (assembly GCF_051401765.1). NCBI lineage: Eukaryota > Metazoa > Arthropoda > Insecta > Hymenoptera > Andrenidae > Calliopsis > Calliopsis andreniformis. The sequence continues at coordinate 7,558,129 of NW_027480422.1, forward strand.
TTGCCCGGAACGTAGAAATGACCATCACTTTCACACTGGTTGCAATTATTCCTGTTATACGATGGAAAAATTGTTGTATTTATATTGTATTTGATGCTTCTGCTGTAGACTTCTTAGGCCCTAGCTACTCGATCTGGAGGAACAACGCCCTAGAGTGAAGCCTAGGTTGCCCGGAACGTAGAAATGACCATTACTTTCACACTGGTTGCAATTATTCGTTCTATACAATGGAAAAACTGTTCTATTTATATTGTATTTTATGCTTCTGGCGTTGACTTCTTAGGCCCAAACTATTCGATCTGGAGGAGCAACGCCCTACAGAGAAGCCTAGATTTCCCGGAATGTAGAAATGGCCATTACCTTCAGGCATGTTGCAATTGCTCCTGTTATACGATGAAAGAACTTTTGTATTTTTCTTGTGTTTTATGCGTCTGGAGTTGTTTTCTAAGGCCCTAACTTTTCGACCTGGTGGAGCAACGCCCTAGAGTGAAGCCTAGGTTGCACGGAACGTAGAAATGCCCATTACTTTCACACTGGTTGTAATTATTCCTGTTATACGATGGAATAACTGTTGTATTTATATTTTATTTTATGCTTCTGGCGTTGACTTCTTAGGCCCAAACTATTCGATCTGGTGGAGCAACGCCCTAGAGAGAAGACTAGATTGCCCGGAACGTAGAAATGACCATTACCTTCTGGCTTGTTGCAATTATTCCTGTTGTACGATGAAAAAACTGCTGTATTTTTATTGTATTTTAAGCGTCTGGAGTTGTTTTCCAAGGCCCTAACTATTCGATGTGGTGCAGCAACGCCCTAGAGCGAAACCGAGGTTGCCCGGAACGTAGAAATGACCATTACTTTCACACTGGTTGCAATTATTCCTGTTATACGATGGACAAACTGTTGGATTTTTATTGTACGTTATGCTTCTGGCGTCGACTTCTAAGGTCGCAGCCATTCGATGTGGTGGAGCAACGCCCTAGAGTGAAGCCTAGGTTGCCCGGAACGTAGAAATGACCATCACTTTCACACTGGTTGCAATTATTCCTGTTATACGATGGAAAAATTGTTGTATTTATATTGTATTTGATGCTTCTCCTGTAGACTTCTTAGGCCCTAGCTACTCGATCTGGAGGAACAACGCCCTAGAGTGAAGCCTAGGTTGCCCGGAACGTAGAAATGACCATTACTTTCACACTGGTTGCAATTATTCGTTCTATACAATGGAAAAACTGTTCTATTTATTTTGTATTTTATGCTTCGGGCGTTGACATCTAAGGCCCTAACTATTCGATCTGGTGGAACAACGCCCTAGAGTGAAGATTAGGCTGCTAGGGACGTAGAAATGACCATAACTTTCACACTGGTTGCAATTATTGGTTTTATACAATGGAAAAAATGTTCTATTTATTTTGTATTTTATGCTTCGGGCGTTGACATCTAAGGCCCTAACTATTCGATCTGGTGAAGCAACGCCCTAGAGTGAACCCTAGGTTGCCCGGAACGTAGAAATGACCATTACCTTCACACTTCTTGCAATTATACATTTTATACGATGGAAAAACCGTTGTACTTATGTTGTATCTTGTTCTTCTGGCGTTGAATTCTAAGTCCCTAGCTATTCCATCTGGTGGAGCAATGCCCTAGAGTGAAGCCTAGGTCACCCGGAACATAGAAATGACCAGTACTTCCACACTGGTTGCAGCTTTCCTGTTACACGATGGAAAAACTGTTGCATTTTTATTGTATTTTATGCTTCTGGCGTAGTATTCAAAGTCCCTAACTATTCGATCTGCAGGAGCAACGCCCTGGAGTTAAGCCTAGGTTGCCCGGAAACTAGAAATGACCATAACTTTCACGCTGGTTGCAATTATTCGTTTTATACAATGGAAAACCTGTTCTATTTATTTTGTATTTTATGCTTCGGGCGTTGACATCTAAGGCCCTGTCTATTCGATCTGGAGGAGCAACGCTCTAGAGAGAAGCCTAGGTTGCCCGGAACGTAGAAATGACCATAACTTTCACACTGGTTGCAATTATTCGTTTTATACAATGGAAAAACTGTTCTATTTATATCGTATTTTATGTTTTGGGCGTTGACTTCTAAGGCGCTAACTATTCCATCTGGTGGAGCAACGCTACAGAGTGAAGCCTAGGTTGCCCAGAACGTAGAAATGACCATTACCTTCACACTGCTTGCAATTATACATTTTATACGAAGGAAAAACTGTTGTACATATGTTGTATTTCATTCTTCTGGCGCTGAATTCTAAGTCCCTATCTATTCGATCTGGTGGAGCAACGCCCTAGAGTGAAGCCTAGGTTGCGCGGAACGTATAAGTGACCATAGCTTTCATACTGGTTGCACTTATTCGTTTTATACGATGGAAAAACTGTTGTATTTTTCTTTTATTTCATGCTTCTAGCGTTGACTTCTAAGTCCCTAGCTATTCGACCTGGTGGTGCAACGCTCTAGAGTGAAGCCTAGGATGCCCGGAACTTAGAAGTGACCATCACCTTCACTCTGGTTGCTACTATTCCTGTTATACGATAGAAAAACTGTTGTATTTTTATTGTATTTTATGCTTCGGGCGTTGACTTCTAATTCTGTAGCTATTCGATCTAGTAGAGCAACGCCCTAGAGTTAAGTCTAGGATGCCCGGAACGTAGAAATGACCATAGCTTTCATACTGGTTGCAATTATTCGTTTAATACGATGGAAAAACTATTGTATTTATATTGTATTTAATGCTTCTGGCGTTGACTTCTTAGGCCCTAACTATTCGATCTGGTGGAGCAACGCCCTAGAGAGAAGCCTAGATTTCTCGGAATGTAGAAAAGACCATTACCTTCAGGCATGTTGCAATTGTTCCTGTTATACGATGAAAGAACTGTTGTATTTTTCTTGTGTTTTATGCGTCTGGAGTTGTTTTCTAAGGCCCTAACTATTCGACCTGGTGGAGCAACGCCCTAGAGTGAAGCCTAGGTTGCCCGGGACGTAGAAATGACCATCACCTTCACTCTGGTTGCAATTATTCATTTTATACAATGGAAGAACTGTTGTATTTATATCGTTTTTTATAGCTACGGCGTTGACTTCTAAGGCCGTAGCTATTCGATGTGGTGGAGCAATGCCCTCGAGTGAAGTCTAGGATGCCCGGAACGTAGAAATGACCATAGCTTTCACACTGGTTGCAATTATACCTGTTGTACAAGGGAAAAACTGTGGTATTTATATTGTATTTTATGCTTCTGCCGTTGACTTCTTAGGCCCAAACTATTCGATCAGGTGGAGCAACGCCCTAGAGAGAAGACTAGGTTGCCCGGAACGTAGAAATGACCATTGCTTTCACACTGGTTGCACTTATTCGTTTGATACGATGGAAAAGCTCTTGTACATATATCGTATTTTATTCTTCTAGCGTTGACTTCTTAGGCCCTAACTATTCGATCTGGAGGACCAACGCCCTAGAGAGAAGCCTAGATTACCCGGAATGTAGAAATGACCATTACCTTCAGGCATGTTGCAATTGCTCCTGTTATACGATGAAAGAACTTTTGTATTTTTCTTGTGTTTTATGCGTCTGGAGTTGTTTTCTAAGGCCCTAACTATTCGATCTGGGGGAACAACGCCCTAGAGTGAAGCCTAGGTTGCCCGGAACGTAGAAATGACCATTACTTTCACTCTGGTTGCAATTATACATGCTATACGATGGACAAACTGTTGGACTTTGATTGTACTTTATACTTCTGGCGTTGACTTCTAGGGCCCTATGTATTCGATCTGGTGGAGCAATGCCTCAGAGTTAAGTCTAGGATGCCCGCAACGTAGAAATGGCTATTGCCTTCACACTGGTTTCAATTATTCGTTTTATAAGATGCAAAAACTGAGGTACATATATCGTATTTATATGCTTCTGGCGTTGACTTCTTAGGCCCTAACTATTCGATCTGGTGGAGCAACGCCCTAGAGTGAAGCCTAGGTTGCCCGGAATGTAGAATTGACCATCACTTTCACACTGGTCGCTATTATTCCTGTTATACGATGGAAAAACTGTTGTATTTATATTGTATTTTATGCTTCTGGCGTAGGCTTCTTAGGCCCTAACTATTCGATCTGGTGGAACAACGCCCTAGACTGTAGCCTAGGTTGCCCGGAACGTAGAAATGACCATCACTTTCACACTGGTTGCAATTATTCCTGTTATATGATGGAAAAGCTGTTGTATCTATTTTGTATTTTATGCTTCTGGCGTTGACTTCTTATGTCCTAACTATTGGATCTGGTGGAGCAACGACCTAGGGTGAAGCCTGGGTTGCCCGGAACGTAGAAATGAGCATATCTTTCATACGGATTGCAATTATTCGTTTTATACGATGGCAAAACTGTTGTATTTATATTGTATTTTCTGCGTCTGGCTTTGACTTCTAAGGTCCTAGCTATTCGATCTGGTGGGGCAACGTCCAAGAGTGAAGCCTATGGGGCCTGGAACGCAGAAATGACCAAAACTTTCACACTGGTAGCAATTATTCGTTTTATACAATGGAAAAACTGTTGTATTTATATTGTATTTTATGCTTCTGGCGTAGACGTCTTAGGCCCTTGCTATTCGATCTGGAGGAACAACGCCCTAGAGTGAAGCCTAGGTCGTCCGGAACGTAGAAATGACCAACACTTTCACACGGGTTGCAATTATTCCTGTTATATGATGGAAAAACTGTTGTATCTATTTTGTATTTTATGCTTCTGGCGTTGACTTCTTAGGCCCTAACTATTCGATATGGTGGAGCAACGCCCTAGAGAGAAGCCCAGATTGCCAGGAACGTAGAAATGACCATTACGTTCAGGCATGTTGCAATTGTTCCTGTTATACGATGAAAGAACTGTTGTATTTTTAGTGTATTATATGCTTCGGGCGTTGACTTCTAATTCTGTAGCTATTCGATCTGGTAGAGCAACGCCCTAGAGTTAAGTCTAGGATGCCCGGAACGTAGAAATGGCCATTGCTTTCACATTGGTTGCACTTATTCGTTTGATACGATGGAAAAGCTCTTGTACATATATCGTATTTTATGCTTCTAGCGTTGACTTCTTAGAACCTAACTATTCGATCTGGTGGAGCAACGCCCTAGGGTGAAGCCTAGGTTGCCCGGAACGTAGAAATGACCATAACTTTCATACTGGTTGCAATTATTCGTTTTATACGATGGAAAAACTGTTGTATTTATATTTTACTTTATGCTTCTGGCGTTGACTTCTAAGGCCCTAACTATTCGATCTGGTGGAGCAACGCCAAAGAGTGAAGCCTAGGTTACCCGGAACGTCGAAATGACCAGTACTTTCACACTGGTTGCAATTATTCGTATTATACGATGGAAAAACTGTTGTATTTATATTGTATTTTATGCTTCTGGTGTAGACTTCTTAGGCCCCAGCTATTCGATCTGGAGGAACAACGCCATAGAGTGAAGCCTAGGTTGCCCGGAACGTAGAAATGACCATAACCTTCATACTGATTGCAATTATTCGTTTTATACCGTGGAAAAACTGTTGTATTTATATTGTATTTTATGCGTCTGGAGTTGTTTTCTAAGGCGCTATCTATTCAACCTGGTGGACCAACGCCCTAGAGTGAAGCCTAGGTTGCCCGGAACGTAGAAATGACCATCACTTTCACACTGGTTGCAATTATTCCTGTTATACGATGGAAAAACTGTTGTACATATATCGTATTTCATGCTTCTGCCGTTGACTTCCTAGGCCCTAACTATTCGACCTGGCGGAACAACGCCCTAGAGTGAAGGCCTAGGTCGCCCGGAACGTAGAAATGACCGTCACTTTCAACCTGGTTGTAATTATTCCTGTTATACGATGGAAAAACTGTTGTATTTTTATTGTATTTTCTGCTTCTGACTTTGATTTTTAAGGTCCTAGCCATTCGATCTGGAGGGTCAGCGTCCAAGAGTGAAGCCTATGTTGGCCGGAACGTAGAAATGACCGTAACTTTCACACTGGTTGCAATTACTCCAGTTATACGATGGAAGAACTGTTGTATTTTTATTGTGTTTTATGTTTCGGGAGTTGACTTCTAAGGCCCTAGCTATTCCATCTGGTGGAGCAACGCCCTAGAGTGAAGCCTAGGTTGCCCGGAACGTAGAAATGACCATAACTTTCACACTGCTTGCAATTGCTCCCGTTATACGATGGACATACTGTTTGATTTTTATTGTACTTTATGCTTATGGCGTTGACTTCTAAGACCCTATGTATTCGGTCTGGCGCAGCAATAACTCAGAGTGAAGTCTAGGATGCCCGGAACGTAGAAATGGCCATTACCTTCACACTGGTTGCAATTACTCCCGTTATACGATGGAAAAACTGTTGTAATTATATTGTATTTTATGCTTCTGGCGTTGACTTCTAAGGTCGCAGCTACTCGATGTGGTGGAGCAACGCCCTAGAGTGAAGCCTAGGTTACCCGGAACGTAGAAATGACCATAACTTTTACACTGGTTGCTATTATTCGTTTTATACGATTGTAAAACTGTTGTATTTATATTGTATTTTATGCTTCTGGCGTTGACTTCTTAGGACCTAACTATTCAATCTGGTGGAACCACGCCCTAGTGTGAAGCCTAGGTTGGCCGGAACGTAGGAATGACCATCACTTTCACACCTGGTTGAAATTATTCGTTTTATACGATGGAAAAGCTGTGGGATTAAATTGTATTTTATGCTTCAGGCGTTGACTTCTAAGGCCGTAGCTATTCGATGTGGTGGAGCAACGCCCTAGAGTGAAGCCTAGGTTGCCCGGAACGTAGAAATGACGATTACCTTCACCCTGATTGCAATTATTCCTATTATACGATGGAAAGACTGTTGTATTTTTATTGTATTTTATGCTTCTGGCGTTAAATTCTAAGTCCCTAACTATGCTATCTGGTGCAGCAACGCCCTACAGTTAAGCCTAGGTGCCCGGAACGTAGAAATGACCATAACTTTCACACTGTTTGCAATCATTCATTTTATACGATGGAAAAGCTGTTGTATTTATATTGTATTTTATGCTTCTGGAGTTGACTTCTAAGGCCGTAGCTAATCGATGTGGTGGGGCAACGCCCCAGAGTGAAGCCTAGGTTGCCCGGAACGCAGAAATGACCATTACTTCCACACTTTTTGCGATTATTCATATTATACAGCGGAAAAACTGTTGTATTTATATTGTATTTTATGCTTCTGACATTGACCTCTAAGGCCCTAACTATTCGATGTGGTGGAGGATCGCCCTAGGGTGAAGCCTAGGTTGCCCGGAACGTAGAAATCACCATAACTTTCATACTGGTTGCAATTATTCGTTTTGTACGGTGGAAAAACTGTAGTATTTATATTGAATTTAATGCTTCTGGCGTTGACTTCTAAGGCCGTAGCAATTCGATGTGGTGGAGCAACTCTTTAGAGTGAAGCCTAGGTTGCCTGGAACGTAGAAATGACCATCACTTTCACACTGGTTGCAATTATTCCTGTTATACGATGTAAAAACTGTTGTATTTATATTGTATTTTATGCGTCTGGAGTTGTTTTCTAAGGCCCTAACTATTCGACCTGGTGGACCAACGCCCTGGAGTGAAGCCTAGGTTGCAGGGAACGTAGAAATGCCCATTACTTTCACACTGGTTGTAATTATTCCTGTTATACGATGGAATAGCTGTTGTATTTCTATTTTATTTTGTGCTTCTGGTGTTGACTTCTAAGGCGCTAGCTATTCGATCTGGTGGTGCAACACTCTAGAGTGAAGCCTAGGTTGCCCGTAACTCAGAAGTGACCATCACCTTCACTCTGGTTGCATTTATTCCTGTTATACGATGGAAAAACTGTTGTATTCTTATTGTATTTTATGCTTCGGGCGTTGACTTCTAATTCTGTAGCTATTCGATCTGGTAGAGCAACGCCCTAGAGTTAAGTCTAGGATGCCCGGAACGTAGAAATGGCCATTGCTTTCACACTGGTTGCACTTATTCGTTTGATACGATGGAAAAGCTCTTGTACATATATCGTATTTTATTCTTCTAGCGTTGACTTCTTAGGACCTAACTATTCGATCTGGTGGAGCAACGACCTAGAGTGAAGCCTAGGTTGCCCGGATCGTAGAAATCACCATAACTTTCAAACTGGTTGCAATTATTCGTTTTATACGATTGAAAAGCTGTTTTATCTATATTGTATTTTATGTTTCTGGCGTTGACTTCGAAGGCCGTAGCTTTTCGATGTGGTGGAGTAACGCCCTAGAGTGAAGCCTAGGTTGCACGGAACGTAGAAATGACCATAACTTTCACACTGGTTGCTATTATTCGTTTTATACGATGGAGTAACTGTTGTACTTATATCATATTTTATTTCTCTGGCGTTGGATTCTAAATGCCTAGCTATTCGATCCGCTGGATCAACGGCCTAGAGTGAAGCCTAGGTTGCCCGCAACGTGGAAATGACCATAACTTTCACACTGGTTGAAATTATTCGTTTTATACGATGGAAAAGCTGTTGTATTTATATTGTATTTTATGCTTCTGGCGTTGTTTTCTTAGGCTCAAACTATTCGATCTGGTGGATCAACGCCCTAGAGTGAAGACTAGGTTGCCCGGAACGTAGAAATGACCATAACTTTCACACTGGTTGCTATTATTCGTTTTATACGATGGAGTAACTGTTGTACTTATATTGTATTTTATCCTTCTTGCATTGAATTCGGAATCCCTAGCTATTCGATCTGGTGGATCGACACCCTAGAGTGAAGCCTAGGTTGCCCGAAACGTAGAAATGACCATAACTTTCACACTGGTTGCTATTATTCGTTTTATACGATGGAAAAACTTTTGTACTTATATTGTATTTTATTCTTCTGGCGTTGACTACTTAGGCCCTATCTATTCGATCTGGTGGAGCAACGACCTAGAGTGAAGCCTAGGTTGTCCGGAACGTAGAAATGACCATTACCTTCACACTGGTTGCAATTACTCCTGTTATACGATGGAAAGGCTGTTGTATTTTTATTATACTTTATGCTTCTGGCGTTGACTACATAGGCCCTATATATTCGATCTGGTGGAGCAACGACCTAGAGTGAAGCCTAGTGTGCCCGGAACATAGAAATGACCATATCTTTCACACTGCTTGCAATTACTCCCGTTATACGATGGACATACTGTTTGATTTTTATTGTACTTTATGCTTCTGGCGTTGACTTCTAAGGCCCTATTTATTCGGACTGGCGCAGCAATGCAGCAGAGTGAAGTGTAGGATGCCCGGAACGTAGAAATGGCCATTACTTTCACACTGGTTGCAATTATACGTTTTATGCGGTGGAAAAACTGTTGTACATATATCGTATTTCATGCTTCTGCCGTTGACTTCCTAGGCCCTAACTATTCGACCTGGCGGAACAACGCCCTAGGGTGAAGGTCTAGGTCGCCCGGAACGTAGAAATGACCGTCACTTTCAACCTGGTTGCAATTATTCCTTTTATACGATGGAAAAACTGTTGTATTTTTATTGTATTTTCTGCTTCTGACTTTGATTTTTAAGGTCCTAGCCATTCGATCTGGATGGTCAGCGTCCAAGAGTGAAGCCTATGTTGGCCGGAACGTAGAAATGACCATAGCTTTCACACTGGTTGCAATTACTCCAGTTATACGATGGAAGAACTGTTGTATTTATATTGTATTTTATGCTACTGGCTTTGGCTTCTTAGGACCTAACTATTCGACCTGGTGGAGCAACGACCTAGAGTGAAGCCTAGGTTGCCCGGATCGTAGAAATGACCATAACTTTCAAACTGGTTGCAATTATTCGTTTTATACGATTGAAAAGCTGTTTTATCTATATTGTATTTTATGTTTCTGGCGTTGACTGCGAAGGCCGTAGCTTTTGGATGTGGTGGAGTAACGCCCTAGAGTGAAGCCTAGGTTGCACGGAACGTAGAAATGACCATAACTTTCACACTGGTTGCTATTATCCGTTTTATACGATGGAGTAACTGTTGTACTTATATTATATTATATTTCTCTGGCGTTGGATTCTAAATGCCTAGCTATTCGATCCGGTGGATCAACGCCCTAGAGTGAAGCCTAGGTTGCCCGCAACGTGGAAATGACCATAACTTTCACACTGGTTGCAATTACTCCAGTTATACGATGGAAGAACTGTTGTATTTTTAATGTATTTTATGTTTCGGGAGTTGACTTCTAAGGCCCTAGCTATTCGATCTGGTGGAGCAACGCCCTAGAGTGAAGCCTAGGTTGCCCGGAACGTAGAAATGACCATAACTTTCACACTGCTTGCAATTACTCCCGTTATACGATGGACATACTGTTTGATTTTTATTGTACTTTATGCTTATGGCGTTGACTTCTAAGACCCTATGTATTCGGTCTGGCTCAGCAATAACTCAGAGTGAAGTCTAGGATGCCCGGAACGTAGAAATGGCCATTACCTTCACACTGGTTGCAATTACTCCCGTTATACGATGGAAAAACTGTTGTAATTATATTGTATTCTATGCTTCTGGCGTTGACTTCTAAGGTCGCAGCTACTCGATGTGGTGGAGCAACGCCCTAGAGTGAAGCCTAGGTTACCCGGAACGTAGAAATGACCATAACTTTTACACTGGTTGCTATTATTCGTTTTATACGATTGTAAAACTGTTGTATTTATATTGTATTTTATGCTTCTGGCGTTGACTTCTTAGGACCTAACTATTCAATCTGGTGGAACCACGCCCTAGTGTGAAGCCTAGGTTGGCCGGAACGTAGGAATGACCATCACTTTCACACCTGGTTGAAATTATTCGTTTTATACGATGGAAAAGCTGTGGGATTAAATTGTATTTTATGCTTCAGGCGTTGACTTCTAAGGCCGTAGCTATTCGATGTGGTGGAGCAACGCCCTAGAGTGAAGCCTAGGTTGCCCGGAACGTAGAAATGACGATTACCTTCACCCTGATTGCAATTATTCCTATTATACGATGGAAAGACTGTTGTATTTTTATTGTATTTTATGCTTCTGGCGTTAAATTCTAAGTCCCTAACTATGCTATCTGGTGCAGCAACGCCCTACAGTTAAGCCTAGGTGCCCGGAACGTAGAAATGACCATAACTTTCACACTGTTTGCAATCATTCATTTTATACGATGGAAAAGCTGTTGTATTTATATTGTATTTTATGCTTCTGGAGTTGACTTCTAAGGCCGTAGCTAATCGATGTGGTGGGGCAACGCCCCAGAGTGAAGCCTAGGTTGCCCGGAACGCAGAAATGACCATTACTTCCACACTTTTTGCGATTATTCATATTATACAGTGGAAAAACTGTTGTATTTATATTGTATTTTATGCTTCTGACATTGACTTCTAAGGCCCTAACTATTCGATCTGGTGGAGCAACGACCTAGAGTGAAGCCTAGGTTGCCCGGAACGTAGAAATGACCGTTACTTTCAAAAGGTTTGCAATTACTCATTTTATACGATTGAAAAGCTGTTTTATTTATATTGTATTTTATGCTTCTGGCGTTGACTTTTTAGGACCTAACTATTCAGTCTGGTGGAGATACGCCCTAGAGTGAAGCCTAGGTTGCCCGGAACATGGCAATGGCCGTTACCTTCACACTGGTTGCAATTTTTCATTTTATACAATGGAAAGGCTGTTGTATTTATATTGTATTTTATGCTTCTGGCGCTGACTTCTAAGGCCGTAGCTATTCGATGTGGTGGAGCAACCCGCACTGGGGTGAAGCCGAGGTTGCCCGGAACGTAGAAGGGACAATTACTTTCACACTGGTTGCAATTCTACCTGATATACAATGGAAAAACTTCTGTACTTATATTGTATTTTATGCTTCCGGCGTTTACTTCTAAGGCCCTAACTCTTCGGTCCGAAGGAGCAGTGCCTCAGAGTTAAGTCTAGGATGCCCGGAACGTAGAATTGGCCTTCACTTTCACACTGGTTGCAATTATCCCTGTTATACGACGGAGAAGCTGTTGTATTCATATTGTGTTTTATGCTTCTGGCGTTGACTTCTTAGGGCCTAACTATTCAATCTGGTGGAGCAGCGCCCTTGAGTGAAGCCTAGGTTGCCCGGTACGTAGTATTGACCATTACCTTCACACTGGTTGCAATTATTCCTATTATACGATGGTAAGACTGTTGTATTTTTATTGTATTTTATGCTTCTGGCGTTGACTTCTTAGGACCTAACTATTGGATCGGATGGCGCAACGACCTAGAGTGAAGCCTAGGTTGCCCGGAACGTAGAAATGACCCTTACATTCACAGAGTTTGCAATTACTCATTTTATACGATGGAAAAACTGTTTTATTTATATTGTATTTTATGCTTCTGGCGTTGACTTCTAAGGCCGCAGCTATTCGATGTGGTGGAGCGACGCCCTAGAGTGAAGCTCAGGTTGCCCGGAACGTAGAAACGACCATTACTTTCACATTGGTTGCAATTATTCATGTTGTTGTTGGAAAAACTGTTGTATTTATATTGTATTTTATGCTTCTGGCGTTGTCTTCTAAGGTCCTGTCTATTCATTCTTGTGGGGCAACGTCCGAGGGTGAAGCCTAGGTTGCCCGGAACGTAGAAATGTACCACTACATTCACACTGCTTGCAATTATTCATTTTACACGATGGAAAAACTGTTGTACTTATATTGTATTTTATTCTTCTGGTGTTGAATTCTAACTCCCTAGCTATTCGGTCTGGTGGAGCAACGCCCTAGAGTGAATCCTAGGTTGCCCGCAACGTAGAAATGACCATTACTTGCACACTGGTTGCAATCATTCCTGTTATAAGATGAAAAAACTGATGCATTTTTATCGTATTTTAAGCTTCGGGCGTTGACTTCTGAGGCCCTAGCTATTCGATCTGGCGGAGCAACGCCCTAGAGTGAAGCCTAGATTGCCCGGAACATAGAAATGACCATTACCTTCACGCTTCTTGCAATTATTCCTGTTATACGATGAAAAGACTGTTGTATTTTTATTGTATTTTATGGTTCAGGCGTTGACTTCTAAGGCCGCAGCTATTCGATGTTGTGGAGCAACGCCCTAGAGTGAAGCCTAGGTTGCCCGGAACGTAGAAATGACGATTACCTTCACCCTGATTGCAATTATTCCTATTATACGATGGAAAGACTGTTGTATTTTTATTGTATTTTATGCTTCTGGCGTTAAATTCTAAGTCCCTAACTACGCTATCTGGTGCAGCAACGCCCTACAGTTAAGCCTAGGTGCCCGGAACGTAGAAATGACCATAACTTTCACACTGTTTGCAATCATTCATTTTATACGATGGAAAAGCTGTTGTATTTATATTGTATTTTATGCTTCTGGAGTTGACTTCTAAGGCCGTAGCTAATCGATGTGGTGGGGCAACGCCCTAGAGTGAAGCCTAGGTTGCCCGGAACGTAGAAATGACGATTACCTTCACCCTGATTGCAATTATTCATATTATACAGTGGAAAAACTGTTGTATTTATATTGTGTTTTATGCTTCTGACATTGACTTCTAAGGCCCTAACTATTCGATGTGGTCGAGGATCGCCCTAGGGTGAAGCGTAGGTTGCCCGGAACGTAGAAATCACCATAACTTTCATACTGGTTGCAATTATTCGTTTTATACGGTGGAAAAACTGTAGTATTTATATTGAATTTAATGCGTCTGGAGTTGTTTTCTAAGGCCCTAACTATTCGACCGGTGGACCAACGCCCTAGAGTGAAGCCTAGGTTGCACGGAACGTAGAAAGGCCCATTACTTTCACACTGGTTGTAATTATTCCTGTTATACGATGGAATAACTGTTGTATTTATATTTTATTTTATGCTTCTGGCGTTGACCTCTAAGTCCCTAACTATTCGATCTGGTGGAGCAACGCCAAAGAGTGAAGCCTAGGTTACCCGGAACGTCGAAATGACCAGTACTTTCACACTGGTTGCAATTATTCGTATTATACGATGGAAAAACTGTTGTATTTAAATTGTATTTTATGCTTCTGGTGTAGACTTCTTAGGCCCCAGCTATTCGATCTGGAGGAACAACGCCATAGAGTGAAGCCTAGGTTGCACGGAACGTAGAAATGCCCATTACTATCACACTGGTTGTAATTATTCCTGTTAGATGATGGAATAACTGTTGGATATTTATTTTACTTCATGCATCTGGCGTTGACTTCTAAGGCCGCAGCTACTCGATGTGGTAGAGCAACGCCCTAGAGTGAAGCCTACGTTGCCCGGAACGTAGAAGTGACCATTACTTTGACACTGGTTGCAACTATTCCTGTTATACGATGGAAAATCTGTTGTATTTATATTGTATTTTATGCTACTGGCTTTGGCTTCTTAGGACCTAACTATTCGACCTCGTGGAGCAACGACCTAGAGTGAAGCCTAGGTTGCCCGGATCGTAGAAATGACCATAACTTTCAAACTGGTTGCAATTATTCGTTTTATACGATTGAAAAGCTGTTTTATCTATATTGTATTTTATGTTTCTGGCGTTGACTTCGAAGGCCGTAGCTTTTCGATGTGGTGGAGTAACGCCCTAGAGTGAAGGCCTAGGTCGCCCGGTACGTAGAAATGACCGTCACTTTCAACCTGGTTGCAATTATTCCTGTTATACGATGGAAAAACTGTTGTATTTTTATTGTATTTCTGCTTCTGACTTTGATTTTTAAGGTCCTAGCCATTCGATCTGGAGGGTCAGCGTCCAAGAGTGAAGCCTATGTTGGCCGGAACGTAGAAATGACCATAACTTTCACACTGGTTGCAATTACTCCAGTTATACGATGGAAGAACTGTTGTATTTTTATTGTATTTTATGTTTCGGGAGTTGACTTCTAAGGCCCTAGCCATTCGATCTGGTGGAGCAACGCCCTAGAGTGAAGCCTAGGTTGCCCGGAACGTAGAAATGACCTTCACTTTCACACTGGTTGCAATTATTCCTGTTATACGATGGAAAAACTGTTGTATCGTTATAGTATTTTATGCTTCGGGTGTTGACTTCTATGGCCCTACCAATCCGATCTGGTGGAGCAATGCCCTAGCGTGAAGCCTAGGTTGCCCGGAACGTAGAAATGTCCATAACTTTCACACTGCTTGCAATTACTCCCGTTATACGATGGACATACTGTTTGATTTTTATTGTACTTTATGTTTATGGCGTTGACTTCTAAGACCCTATGTATTCGGTCTGGCGCAGCAATAACTCAGAGTGAAGTCTAGGATGCCCGGAACGTAGAAATGGCCATTACCTTCACACTGGTTGCAATTACTCCCGTTATACGATGGAAAAACTGTTGTAATTATATTGTATTTTATGCTTCTGGCGTTGACTTCTAAGGTCGCAGCTACTCGATGTGGTGGAGCAACGCCCTAGAGTGAAGCCTAGGTTACCGGGAACGTAGAAATGACCATAACTTTTACACTGGTTGCTATTATTCGTTTTATACGATTGTAAAACTGTTGTATTTATATTGTATTTTATGCTTCTGGCGTTGACTTCCTAGGACCCAACTATTCAATCTGGTGGAACCACGCCCTAGTGTGAAGCCCAGATTGGCCGGAACGTAGGAATGACCATCACTTTCACACCTGGTTGAAATTATTCGTTTTATACGATCGAAAAGCTGTGGGATTAAATTGTATTTTATGCTTCTGGCGTTGTCTTCTAAGGTCCTATCTATTCGATCTTGTGGGGCAACGACCAAGTGTGAAGCCTAGGTTGCCCGGAACGTAGAAATGACCATTAACTTCACACTGGTTGCAATTATTCCTATTATACGATGGAAAGACTGTTGTATTTTTATTGTATTTTATGCTTCTGGCGTTGACTTCTTAGGACCTAACTATTGGATCGGGTGGAGCAACGACATAGAGTGAAGCCTAGGTTGCCCGGAACGTAGAAATGACCATCACTTTCACACTGGTTGCAATTATTCGTTTTATACGATGGAAAGGCTGTTGTATTTATGTTGTATTTTACGCTTCTGGCGTTGACTTCTAAGGCCCTAAGTATTCGATGTGGTGGAGTAACGCCCTAGAGTGAAGCCTAGGTTGCCCGGAACGTAGAAATGACCATAACTTTCACACTGGTTGCATTTATTCCTGTTATACGATGGAAAAGCTGTTGTATTTTTATTGTATTTCATGCTTCAGGCGTTGACTTCTAAGGCCGCAGCTATACGATGTGGTGGAGCAACGCCCTAGAGTGAAGCCTAGGTTGCTCGGAACGTGGAAATGGCCATTACTTTCACACTGGTTGCAATTATTCGCTTTGTAAGATGGAAAAAGTGTTGTACATTTATCGTATTTTATTTTTCTGGCGTTGACTTCTTAGGACCTAACTATTGGATCTGGTGGAGCAACGCCCTAGAGTGAAGCCTAGGTTGTCCGGAACGTAGAAATGACCATTACTTTCACTCTGGCTGCAATTATTCGTTTTATACAATGGAAGAACTCTTCGATTTGTTTTGTATTTTATGCTTCGGGCGTTGACTTCTAAGGACCTAACTATTCGATGTGGTGGAGCAGCGCCCTAGAGTGAAGCCCAGGTTGCCCGGAACGTAGAAATGACCATAACTTTCACACTGGTTGCTATTATTCGTTTTATACGATGGAAAAGCTGTTGTGCTTATATTGTATTTTATTCTTCTGGCGTTGACTACTTAGGCCCTATCTATTCGATCTGGTGGAGCAACGACCTAGAGTGAAGACTAGGTTGCCCGGATCGTAGAAATGACCATAACCTTCAAACTGGTTGCAATTATTCGTTTTATACGATTAAAAAGCTGTTTTATTTATATTGTAAATCATGCTTCTGGCGTTGACTTCGAAGGCCGTAGCTATTCGATGTGGTGGAGTAACGCCCTAGAGTGAAGCCTAGGTTGCCCGGAACGTAGAAATGACCATAACTTTCACACTGGTTGCTATTATTCGTTTTATACGATGGAGATACTGTTGTACTTATATTGTATTTTATTTCTCTGGCGTTGTATTCTAAATCCCTAGCTATTCGATCTGGTGGATCAACGCCCTAGAGTGAAGCCTAGGTTGCCCGAAACGTAGAAATGACAATTACTTTCACACTGGTTGCAATTATTCTTGCTATACGATGGAAAAGCTGTTGTATTTTTATTGTATTTTATGCTTCTGGCGTTGTCTTCTAAGGTCCTATCTATTCGATCTTGTGGGGCAACGTCCAAAAGTGAAGCCTAGGTGGCCCGGAACGTAGAAATGACCATTACCTTCACACTGGTTGCAATTATTCCTATTATACGATGGAAAGACTGTTGTATTTTTATTGTATTTTATGCTTCTGGCGTTGTCTTCTAAGGTCCTATCTATTCGATCTTGTGGGGCAACGTCCAAAAGTGAAGCCTAGGTGGCCCGGAACGTAGAAATGACCATTACCTTCACACTGGTTGCAATTATTCCTATTATACGATGGAAAGACTGTTGTATTTTTATTGTATTTTATGATTCTGGCGTTGACTTCTTAGGACCTAACTATTGGATCGGGTGGAGCAACGCCCTAGAGTTAAGCCTAGGTTGCCCGGAACGTAGAAATGACCATCACTTTCACACTGGTTGCAATTATTCGTTTTATACGATGGAAAGGCTGTTGTATTTATTTTGTATTTTACGCTTCTGGCGTTGACTTCTAAGGCCCTAAGTATTCGATGTGGTGGAGTAACGCCCTAGAGTGAAGCCTAGGTTGCGCGGAACGTAGAAATGACCATAACTTTCACACTGGTTGCTATTATTCGTTTTATACGATGGAGATACTGTTGTACTTATATTGTATTTTATTTCTCTGGCGTTGTATTCTAAATCCCTAGCTATTCGATCTGGTGGATCAACGCCCTAGAGTGAAGCCTAGGTTGCCCGAAACGTAGAAATGACAATTACTTTCACACTGGTTGCAATTATTCTTGCTATACGATGGAAAAGCTGTTGTATTTTTATTGTATTTTATGCTTCTGGCGTTGTCTTCTAAGGTCCTATCTATTCGATCTTGTGGGGCAACGTCCAAAAGTGAAGCCTAGGTTGCCCGGAACGTAGAAATGACCATTACCTTCACACTGGTTGCAATTATTCCTATTATACGATGGAAAGACTGTTGTATTTTTATTGTATTTTATGCTTCTGGCGTTGTCTTCTAAGGTCCTATCTATTCGATCTTGTGGGGCAACATCCAAAAGTGAAGCCTAGGTGGCCCGGAACGTAGAAATGACCATTACCTTCACACTGGTTGCAATTATTCCTATTATACGATGGAAAGACTGTTGTATTTTTATTGTATTTTATGCTTCTGGCGTTGTCTTCTAAGGTCCTATCTATTCGATCTTGTGGGGCAACGTCCAAAAGTGAAGCCTAGGTGGCCCGGAACGTAGAAATGACCATTACCTTCACACTGGTTGCAATTATTCCTATTATACGATGGAAAGACTGTTGTATTTTTATTGTATTTTATGATTCTGGCGTTGACTTCTTAGGACCTAACTATTGGATCGGGTGGAGCAACGCCCTAGAGTTAAGCCTAGGTTGCCCGGAACGTAGAAATGACCATCACTTTCACACTGGTTGCAATTATTCGTTTTATACGATGGAAAGGCTGTTCTATTTATTTTGTATTTTACGCTTCTGGCGTTGACTTCTAAGGCCCTAAGTATTCGATGTGGTGGAGTAACGCCCTAGAGTGAAGCCTAGGTTGCGCGGAACGTAGAAATGACCATAACTTTCACACTGGTTGCTATTATTCGTTTTATACGATGGAGATACTGTTGTACTTATATTGTATTTTATTTCTCTGGCGTTGTATTCTAAATCCCTAGCTAGTCGATCTGGTGGATCAACGCCCTAGAGTGAAGCCTAGGTTGCCCGAAACGTAGAAATGACAATTACTTTCACACTGGTTGCAATTATTCTTGCTATACGATGGAAAAGCTGTTGTATTTTTATTGTATTTTATGCTTCTGGCGTTGCCTTCTAAGGTCCTATCTATTATATCTTATGGGGCAACGTCCAAAAGTGAAGCCTAGGTTGCCCGGAACGTAGAAATGACCATTACCTTCACACTGGTTGCAATTATTCGTTTTATACGATGGAAAGGCTGTTGTATTTATTTTGTATTTTACGCTTCTGGCGTTGACTTCTAAGGCCCTAAGTATTCGATATGGCGGAGCAACATCCTAGAGTGAAGCCTAGGTTGCCCGGAACGTAGAAGAGACCATTACTATCACACTGGTTGCAATAATTCATTTCATAGAAGTGAAAAACTGTTGTTATTTTATTTCATTTTATGCTTCTGGCGTTGACTTCTAATGCTATAGCTATTAGATCTGGAGGAGCAACGCCCTCGAGTGAAGCCTGGGTTGCCCAGAACGTCGAAATGACCATTACTTTCACACTGTTTGCAATTATTCATTTCATTGAATGGAAAAACTGTTGTATTTATATTGTATTTTATGCTTCTGGCGTTGATTTCATATGCCCAAACTATTCGATCTGGTGGACCAACGTCCAAAAGTGAAGCCTAGGTGGCCCGGAACGTAGAAATGACTATTACCTTCACACTGGTTGCAATTATTCCTATTATACGATGGAAGGACTGTTGTATTTTTATTGTATTTTATGCTTCTGGCGTTGTCTTCTAAGGTCCTATCTATTCGATCTTGTGGGGCAACGTCCAAAAGTGAAGCCTAGGTTGCCCGGAACGTAGAAATCACCATTACCTTCACACTGGTTGCAATTATTCCTATTATACGATGGAAAGACTGTTGTATTTTTATTGTATTTTATGCTTCTGGCGTTGACTTCTTAGGACCTAACTATTGGATCGGGTGGAGCAACGACATAGAGTGAAGCCTAGGTTGCCCGGAACGTAGAAATGACCATCACTTTCACACTGGTTGCAATTATTCGTTTTATACGATGGAAAGGCTGTTGTATTTATTTTGTATTTTACGCTTCTGGCGTTGACTTCTAAGGTCCTAAGTATCCGATGTGGTGGAGTAACGCCCTAGAGTGAAGCCTAGGTTGCCCGGAACGTAGAAATGACCATAACTTTCACACTGGTTGCATTTATTCCTGTTATACGATGGAAAAACTGTTGTATCGTTATAGTATTTTATGCTTCGGGTGTTGACTTCTATGGCCCTACCAATCCGATCTGGTGGAGCAATGCCCTAGCGTGAAGCCTAGGTTGCCCGGAACGTAGAAATGTCCATAACTTTCACACTGCTTGCAATTACTCCCGTTATACGATGGACATACTGTTTGATATTTATTGTACTTTATGCTTATGGCGTTGACTTCTAAGACCCTATGTATTCGGTCTCGCGCAGCAATAACTCAGAGTGAAGTCTAGGATGCCCGGAACGTAGAAATGGCCATTACCTTCACACTGGTTGCAATTACTCCCGTTATACGATGGAAAAACTGTTGTAATTATATTGTATTTTATGCTTCTGGCGTTGACTTCTAAGGTCGCAGCTACTCGATGTGGTGGAGCAACGCCCTAGAGTGAAGCCTAGGTTACCGGGAACGTAGAAATGACCATAACTTTTACACTGGTTGCTATTATTCGTTTTATACGATTGTAAAACTGTTGTATTTATATTGTATTTTATGCTTCTGGCGTTGACTTCCTAGGACCTAACTATTCAATCTGCTGGAACCACGCCCTAGTGTGAAGCCTAGATTGGCCGGAACGTAGGAATGACCATCACTTTCACACCTGGTTGAAATTATTCGTTTTATACGATGGAAAAGCTGTGGGATTAAATTGTATTTTATGCTTCTGGCGTTGTCTTCTAAGGTCCTATCTATTCGATCTTGTGGGGCAACGACCAAGTGTGAAGCCTAGGTTGCCCGGAACGTAGAAATGACCATTACCTTCACACTGGTTGCAATTATTCCTATTATACGATGGAAAGACTGTTGTATTTTTATTGTATTTTATGCTTCTGGCGTTGTCTTCTAAGGTCCTATCTATTATATCTTATGGGGCAACGTCCAAAAGTGAAGCCTAGGTTGCCCGGAACGTAGAAATGACCATTACCTTCACACTGGTTGCAATTATTCCTATTATACGATGGAAAGACTGTTGTATTTCTATTGTATTTTATGCTTCTGGCGTTGACTTCTTAGGACCTAACTATTGGATCGGGTGGAGCAACGCCCTAGAGTGAAGCCTAGGTTGCCCGGAACGTAGAAATGGCCGTCACTTTCACACTGGTTGCAATTATTCGTTTTATACGATGGAAAGGCTGTTGTGTTTATTTTGTATTTTACGCTTCTGGCGTTGACTTCTAAGGCCCTATGTATTCGATATGGCGGAGCAACACCCTAGAGTGAAGCCTAGGTTGCCCGGAACGTAGAAGAGACCATTACTATCACACTGGTTGCAATAATTCATTTCATAGAAGTAAAAAACTGTTGTTATTTTATTTCATTTTATGCTTCTGGCGTTGACTTCTAATGCTATAGCTATTAGATCTGGAGGAGCAACGCCCTCGAGTGAAGCCTGGGTTGCCCAGAACGTCGAAATGACCATTACTTTCACACTGTTTGCAATTATTCATTTCATTGAATGGAAAAACTGTTGTATTTATATTGTATTTTATGCTTCTGGCGTTGATTTCATATGCCCAAACTATTCGATCTGGTGGACCAACGTCCAAAAGTGAAGCCTAGGTGGCCCGGAACGTAGAAATGACCATTACCTTCACACTGGTTGCAATTATTCCTATTATACGATGGAAAGACTGTTGTATTTTTATTGTATTTTATGCTTCTGGCGTTGACTTCTTAGGACCTAACTATTGGATCGGGTGGAGCAACGACATAGAGTGAAGCCTAGGTTGCCCGGAACGTAGAAATGACCATCACTTTCACACTGGTTGCAATTATTCGTTTTATACGATGGAAAGGCTGTTGTATTTATTTTGTATTTTACGCTTCTGGCGTTGACTTCTAAGGTCCTAAGTATACGATGTGGTGGAGTAACGCCCCAGAGTGAAGCCTAGGTTGCCCGGAACGTAGAAAGGACCATAACTTTCACACTGGTTGCATTTATTCCTGTTATACGATGGAAAAGCTGTTGTATTTATATTGTATTTTATGCTTCTGGCGTTGACTTCTGAGGCCCTAGCTATTCGATCTGGCGGAGCAACGCCCTAGAGTGAAGTCTAGATTGCCCGGAACATAGAAATGACCATTACCTTCACGCTTCTTGCAATTATTCCTGTTATACGATGAAAAAACTATTTTATTTTTATCGTATTTTATGCTTCAGGCGTTGACTTCTAAGGCCGTAGCTATTCGATGTGGTGGAGCAACGCCCTAGAGTGAAGCCTAGGTTGCTCGGAACGTGGAAATGGCCATTACTTTCACACTGGTTGCAATTATTCGCTTTGTAAGATGGAAAAAGTGTTGTACATTTATCGTATTTTATTCTTCTGGCGTTGACTGCTTAGGACCTAACTATTGGATCTGGTGGAGCAACGCCCTAGAGTGAAGCCTAGGTTGTCCGGAACGTAGAAATGACCATTACTTTCACTCTGGCTGCAATTATTCGTTTTATACAATGGAAGAACTGTTCGATTTGTTTTGTATTTTATGCTTCGGGCGTTGACTTCTAAGGACCTAACTATTCGATCTGGTGGAGCAGCGCCCTAGAGTGAAGCCCAGGTTGCCCGGAACGTAGAAATGACCATAACTTTCACACTGGTTGCTATTATTCGTTTTATACGATGGAAAAACTGTTGTGCTTATATTGTATTTTATTCTTCTGGCGTTGACTACTTAGGCCCTATCTATTCGATCTGGTGGAGCAACGACCTAGAGTGAAGACTCGGTTGCCCGGATCGTAGAAATGACCATAACCTTCAAACTGGTTGCAATTATTCGTTTTATACGATTGAAAAGCTGTTTTATTTATATTGTAAATCATGCTTCTGGCGTTGACTTCGAAGGCCGTAGCTATTCGATGTGGTGGAGTAACGCCCTAGAGTGAAGCCTAGGTTGCCCCGAACGTAGAAATGACCACAACTTTCACACTGGTTGCTATTATTCGTTTCATACGATGGAGATACTGTTGTACTTATATTGTATTTTATTTCTCTGGCGTTGTATTCTAAATCCCTAGCTATTCGAACTGGTGGATCAACGCCCTAGAGTGAAGCCTAGGTTGGCCGAAACGTAGAAATGACCATTACCTTCACACTGGTTGCAATTATTCCTATTATACGATGGAAAGACTGTTGTATTTTTATTGTATTTTATGCTTCTGGCGTTGACTTCTTAGGACCTAACTATTGGATCGGGTGGAGCAACGCCCTAGAGTGAAGCCTAGGTTGACCGGAACGTAGAAATGACCATCACTTTCACACTGGTTGCAATTATTCGTTTTATACGATAGAAAGGCTGTTGTATTTATTTTGTATTTTACGCTTCTGGCGTTGACTTCTAAGGCCCTAAGTATTCGTTATGGTGGAGCAACACCCTAGAGTGAAGCCTAGGTTGCCCGGAACGAAGAAATGACCATTACCTTCACACTGCTTACAATTATTCCTGTTATACGATGGAAAGACTGTTGTATTTTTCTAATACTTTATGCTTCTGGCGTTGACTTCTTAGGCCCTAACTATTCGCTCTCGTGGCGCAACGACCTAGAGTGAAGCCTAGGTTGCCCGGAACGTAGAAATGACCCTTACTTTCACAGAGTTTGCAATTACTCATTTTATACGATGAAAAAGCTGTTTTATTTATATTGTATTTTATGCTTCTGGCGTTGACTTCTAAGGCCGCAGCTATTCGATGTGGTGGAGCAACGCCCCAGAGTGAAGCTCAGGTTGCCCGGAACGTAGAACCGACCATTACTTTCACATTGGTTGCAATTATTCGTGTTGTACGAGGGAAAAACTGTTGTATTTATATTGTATTGTATGCTTCTGGCGTTGACTTCTGAGGCCCTAGCTATTCGATCTGGCAGAGCAACGCCCTAGAGTGAAGCGTAGATTGCCCGATACATAGAAATGACCATTACCTTCACGCTTCTTGCAATTATTCCTGTTATACGATGAAAAAACTGTTGTATTTTTATCGTATTTTATGCTTCAGGCGTTGACTTCTAAGGCCGTAGCTATTCGATGTGGTGGAGTAACGCCCTTGAGTGAAGCCTAGGTTGCTCGGAACGTGGAAATGGCCATTACTTTCACACTGGTTGCAATTATTCGCTTTGTAAGATGGAAAAACTGTTGTACATTTATCGTATTTTATTCTTCTGGCGTTGACTTCTTAGGACCTAACTATTGGATCTGGTGGAGCAACGCCCTAGAGTGAAGCCTAGGTTGTCAGGAACGTAGAAATGACCATTACTTTCACTCCGGCTGCAATTATTCCTGTTATACGATGGAAAAGTTGTTGGATTTTTATTGTATTTTATGCTTCAGCATTTGACTTCTAATGCCCTAGCTATTCGACCTGGAGGAGCAACGCCCTCGAGTGAAGCCTAGGTTGCCCGGAACGTAGAAGAGACCATTACTATCACACTGGTTGCAATAATTCATTTCATAGAACGGAAAAACTGTTGTTATTTTATTTCATTTTATGCTTCTGGCGTTGACTTCTAATGCCATAGCTATTAGATCAGGAGGAGCAACGCCCTAGAGTGAAGCCTAGGTTGCCCGGAACGTAGAAATGACCATAACATTCACACTGGTTGCTATTATTCGTTTTATACGATGGAAAAACTGTTGTACTTATATTGTGTTTTATTCTTCTGGCGTTGACTACATAGGCCCTATGTATTCGATCTGGTGGAGCAACGACCTAGAGTGAAGCCTAGGTTGCCCGGATCGTAGAAATGACCATGACTTACAAACTGGTTGCAATTATTCGTTTTATACGATTGAAAAGCTGTTTTATTTATATTGTAAATCATGCTTCTGGCGTAGACTTCGAAGGCCGTAGCTATTCGATGTGGTGGAGTAACGCCCTAGAGTGAAGCCTAGGTTGCCCGGAACGTAGAAATGACCATAACTTTCACACTGGTTGCTATTATTCGTTTTATACGATGGAGATACTGTTGTACTTATATTGTATTTTATTTCTCTGGCGTTGTATTCTAAATCCCTAGCTATTCGATCTGGTGTATCAACGCCCTAGAGTGAAGCCTAGGTTGCCCGAAACGTAGAAATGACAATTACTTTCACACTGGTTGCAATTATTCTTGCTATACGATGGAAAAGCTGTTGTATTTTTATTGTATTTTATGCTTCTGGCGTTGTCTTCTAAGGTCCTATCTATTCGATCTTGTGGGGCAACGTCCAAAAGTGAAGCCTAGGTTGCCCGGAACGTAGAAATGACCATTACCTTCACACTGGTTGCAATTATTCCTATTATACGATGAAAAGACTGTTGTATTTTTATTGTATTTTATGCTTCTGGCGTTGACTTCTTAGGACCTAACTATTGGATCGGGTGGAGCAACGCCCTAGAGTTAAGCCTAGGTTGCCCGGAACGTAGAAATGACCATCACTTTCACACTGGTTGCAATTATTCGTTTTATACGATGGAAAGGCTGTTGTATTTATTTTGTATTTTACGCTTCTGGCGTTGACTTCTAAGGCCCTAAGTATTCGATGTGGTGGAGTAACGCCCTAGAGTGAAGCCTAGGTTGCCGGGAACGTAGAAATGACCATAACTTTCACACTGGTTGCAATTATTCCTGTTATACGATGGAAAAGCTGTTGCATCTTTATTGTATTTTATGCTTCGGGCGCTGACTTCTAAGGCACTAACTATTCGATCTGGTGGAGCACCGCCCTGTAGTGAAGCCTAGGTTGCCCGGAACGTAGAAATGACCATTACCTTCAGGCTTGTTGCAATTATTCCTGTTATACAAGGGAAAAACTGTTGTATTTATATTGTAATTTATGCTTCTGGCGTTGACTTCTTAGGCCCTAACTATTCGATCTTGTGGAGCAACGCCCTAGAGTGAAGCTTAGGTTGCCCGGAACGTAGAAATGACGATTACCTTCACACTGTTTGCGATTATTCATTTTATATGATGGTAAAACTGTTGTACTTATGTTGTATTTTATTCCTCTGGCGTTGAATTCTAAGTCCCTAACTATTCGATCTGGTGGAGCAACGCCCTGGAGTTAAGCCAAGGTTGCCCGGTACGTAGAAATGACCTGTACTTTCACACTGGTTGCAATTATTCCTGTTATACGATGGAAAAACTGTTGTACTTAGGTTGTATTTTATGCTTCTGGCGTTGAATTCTAAGTCCCTAACTTTCGATCTGGTGGAGCAACGCCCTAGAGTGAAGCCTAGGTTGCCCCGAACGTAGAAATGACCGTTACTTTCACAATGTTTGCAAATATACATTATATACGATGGAAAAGCTGTTGTATTTATATTGTACTTTATGCTTCTGGCGTTGTCTTCTTAGGCCCTAAGTATTCGATCTGGTGGAGCAATGCTCTAGAGTAAAGCCCAGGTTTCCCAGAACGTAGGAATGACCATTTCATTCATACTGGTTGCAATTATACGTTTTATACAATGGAAAAACTGTTACACTTATGTTGTATTTTATTCTTCTGGCGTTGAATTCTAAGTCCCTAGCTATTCGATCTGGTGGAGCAACGCCCTTGATTGAAGACTAGGTTACCCGGAGCATAGAAATGACCATTCTTTTCACACTGGTTGCAATTATTCCTGGTATACGATGGAAAAACTGTTGTAATTTTCTTTTATTTTATGCTTCTGGCGTTGACTTCTAAGGCCCTATCTTTTCAACCTGGTGGGGCAACGTCCAAGCCTAGGTTGCCCGGAACGTAGAAATGACCATCACTTTCACACTGGTTGCAATTATTCCTGTTATACGATGGAAAAACTGTTGTAATTTCCTTTTATATAATGCCTCTGGCGTTGAATTCTAAGACCCTAGCTACTCGATCTGGTGGAGCAACGCCCTAAAGTGAAGCCTAGGTTGCCCGGAGCGTTGAAATGACTATCACTTTCACACTGGTTGCAGGTACTCCTGTTATACGAAGGAACAGCTGTTGCATTTTTATTGTATTTTATGCCTCAGGCGTTGACTTCTAAGGCCGTAGCTGTTCGATGTGGTGGAGCAACGCCCTAGAGTGAAGCCTAGGTTGCCCGGTACGTAAAAATGACCGTTACTTTCACACTGGTTGCAATTATTCGTTTTATACGATGGAAAAGCTGTTGTATTTCTATTGTATTTTATGCTTCTGGCGTTGACTTGTTAGGCCCTAGCTATTCGAACTGGTGGAGCAGCGCCCTAGAGAGAAGCCTAGATTGCCCGGAACGTAGAAATGACCATTACCTTCAGGCTTGTTGAAATTATACCTGTTATACGATGAAAAACTCTTGTATTTTTAATGTATTTTATGCTTCAGGCGTTGACTTCTGAGGCCGTAGCTATTAGATGTGGTGGACCAACGCCCTAGAGTGCAGCCTAGGTTGCCCGGAACGTAGAAATTACCATCACCTTCACTCTGGTTGCAATTATTCCTGTTATATAATGGAAAAATTGTTGCATTTTTATTGTATTTTATGCTTCTGGCGTTGTATTCAAAGTCCCTAACTATTCGATCTGGTGGAGCAACGCCCTGGAGTGAAGCCCAGGTTGCCCGGAAAGTAGAAATAACCATAACTTTCACACTGGTTGCATTGATCCTGTTAAACGATGGAAAAACTGTTGTATTTTATTGCATTTTATTCTTCGGGCATTGACTTCTAAGGCCCTAACTATTCGATCTGGTGGAGCAACTCCCTAGGGTGAAGCCTAGGTAGCCCGGAACGTAGAAATGAACTTTACTTTCACACTGTTTGCAAATATACATTATATACGATAGAAAAACTGTTGTATCTATTTTGTATTTTATGCTTCTGGCGCTGACTTCTTAGGTCCTAACTATTGGATCTGGTGGAGCAACGACCTAGAGTGAAGCCTAGGTTGCCCGGAACGCAGAAATGACCATAACATTCACACTGTTTGCAATCATTCATTTTATACGATGGAAAAGCTGTTGTATTTGTATTGTGTTTTATGCTTCTGGAGTTGACTTCTAAGGACGTAGCAACTCGGTGTGGTGGAGCAACGCCCAAGAGTGAAACCTAGGTTACCCGGAACGTAGAAATGACCATTACTTTCACACTGATTGCAATTATTCCTTTTATACGGTGGAAAAACTGTGGCACCTATGTTGTATTTTATTCTTCTGGCGTTGAATTCTAAGTCCCTAGGAATTCGATCTGGTGGAGCAAGGCCCTGGAGCGAAGCCTAGGTTGCCCGGAACGTCGAAATGACCTGTACTGTCACACTGGTTGCAATTATTCCTGTTATACTATGGAAAAACTGTTGCATTTTTATTGTGTTTTATGCTTCTGGCGTTGACTTCTAAGTCCCTAACTATGCGATCTGGTGGAGCAACGCCCTACAGTTAAGCCTAGGTTGCCCGGAACGTAGGAATGACCTTTACTTTCACACTGTTTGCAAATATACATTATATACGATGGAAAAGCTGTTGTATTTATATTGTATTTTATGCTTCAGGCGTTGACTTTTAAGGCCGTAGCTATTCGATGTGGTGGAGCAACGCCCTAGAGTGAAGTCTAGGATGCTCGCAACGTAGAAACGACCATATCCTTCACACTGTTTGCAATTATTCCTGTTATACGATTGAAAAACTGTTGTACATATGTTGTATTTTATTCTTCTGGCGCTGATTTCTAAGTCACTAGCTATTCGATCTGGTGGAGCAACGCCCTGGAGTTAAGCCTATTTTGCCCGGAACGTAGAAATGACCATTACTTTCACACTGGTTGCAATTACTCCTTTTATACGATGGAAAAACTGTTGTATCTTTATTGTATTTTATGCTTCTGGCGTTGACTTCTAAGTCCCTAGCTATTCGATCTGGTGGAGCGACGCCCTACAGCGAAACCTATGTTGCCCGGAACGTAGATATGACCTTTACTTTCACACTGTTTGCAAATATACATTACATACGATGGAAAAGCTGTTGTATTTGTATTGTGTTTTATGCTTCTGGAGATGACTTCTAAGGACGTAGCTATTCGGTGTGGTGGAGCAACGCCCAAGAGTGAAACCTAGGTTGCCCGGAACGTAGAAATGACCATTACTTTCACACTGGTTGCAACTATTCCTTTTATACGATGGAAAAACTGTGGCACCTATGTTGTATTTTATTCTTCTGGCGTTGAATTCTAAGTCCCTAGGTATTCGATCTGGTGGAGCAAGGCCCTAGAGCGAAGCCTAGGTTGCCCGGAACGTCGAAATGACCTGTACTGTCACACTGGCTGCAATTATTCCTGTTATACTATGGAAAAACTGTTGCATTTTTATTGTATTTTATGCTTCTGGCGTTGACTTCTAAGTCCCTAACTATGCGATCTGGTGGAGCAACGCCCTACAGTTAAGCCTAGGTTGCCCGGAACGTAGGAATGACCTTTCCTTTCACACTGTTTGCAAATATACATTATATACGATGGAAAAGCTGTTGTATTTATATTGTATTTTGTCCTTCTGGAGTTGACTTCTTAGGCCCTAACTATTCGATCTGGTGGAACAACTTCCTCGAGTGAAGCCTAGGTTGCCCGGAACGTAGAAATAACCTTTACTTTCACACTGTTTGCAAATATACATTATATTCGATGGAAAAGCTGTTGTATTTGTATTGTATTTTATGCTTCTGGCGTTGTCTTCGTAGGCCCTAACTATTCGATCTGGTGGAGCAATGCTCTAGAGTAAAGCCTAGGTTGCCCGGAAGGTAGAAATGACCATTACCTTCACACTGCTTGCAATTATACATTTTATACGATGGAAAAACTGTTATACTTATGTTGTATTTTATTCTTCTGGCGTTGAATTCTAAGTCCCTAGCTATTCGATCTGGTGGAGCAAGGCCCTAGAGCGAAGCCTAGGTTGCCCGGAACGTCGAAATGACCTGTACTGTCACACTGGCTGCAATTATTCCTGTTATACTATGGAAAAACTGTTGCATTTTTATTGTATTTTATGCTTCTGGCGTTGACTTCTAAGTCCCTAACTATGCGATCTGGTGGAGCAACGCCCTACAGTTAAGCCTAGGTTGCCCGGAACGTAGGAATGACCTTTACTTTCACACTGTTTGCAAATATACATTATATACGATGGAAAAGCTGTTGTATTTATATTGTATTTTGTGCTTCTGGAGTTGACTTCTTAGGCCCTAACTATTCGATCTGGTGGAACAACTCCCTCGAGTGAAGCCTAGGTTGCCCGGAACGTAGAAATAACCTTTACTTTCACACTGTTTGCAAATACACATTATATTCGATGGAAAAGCTGTTGTATTTATATTGTATTTTATGCTTCTGGCGTTGTCTTCGTAGGCCCTAACTATTCGATCTGGTGGAGCAGCGCTCTACAGCGAAACCTAGGTTGCCCGGAACGTAGAAATGACCTTTGCTTTTACACTGTTTGCAAATATACATTATATACGATGGAAAACCTGTTGTATTTATATTATATTTTATGCTTCTGGCGTTGACTTCTTAGGCCCTAACTATTCGATCTGGTGGAACAATGCCCTAGAGTGAAGCCTAGGTTGCCCGGAACGTAGAAATGACCATAACTTTCACACTGGTTGCAATTATTCGTTTTATACAATGGAAAAACTGTTCTATTTATTTTGTATTTTATGCTTCGGGCGTTGACTTCTAAGGCCCTAACCATTCGATCTGGTGGAGCAACGCTCTAGAGTGAAGCCTAGGTTATCCAGAAAGTAGAAATGACCATTACCTTTACAATGCTTGCAATTATACATTTTATACGATGGAAAAACTGTTCTAGATATGTTGCATTTTATTCTTCTGGCGCTGAATTCTAAGTCCCTAGCTATTCGATCTGGTGGAGCAACGCCCTGGAGTTAAGCCTATTTTGCCCGGAACGTAGAAATGACCATTACTTTCACACTGGTTGCAATTACTCCTTTTATACGATGGAAAAACTGTTGTATCTTTATTGTATTTTATGCTTCTGGCGTTGACTTCTAAGTCCCTAGCTATTCGATCTGGTGGAGCGACGCCCTACAGCGAAACCTATGTTGCCCGGAACGTAGATATGACCTTTACTTTCACACTGTTTGCAAATATACATTACATACGATGGAAAAGCTGTTGTATTTGTATTGTGTTTTATGCTTCTGGAGATGACTTCTAAGGACGTAGCTATTCGGTGTGGTGGAGCAACGCCCAAGAGTGAAACCTAGGTTGCCCGGAACGTAGAAATGACCATTACTTTCACACTGGTTGCAACTATTCCTTTTATACGATGGAAAAACTGTGGCACCTATGTTGTATTTTATTCTTCTGGCGTTGAATTCTAAGTCCCTAGGTATTCGATCTGGTGGAGCAAGGCCCTAGAGCGAAGCCTAGGTTGCCCGGAACGTCGAAATGACCTGTACTGTCACACTGGCTGCAATTATTCCTGTTATACTATGGAAAAACTGTTGCATTTTTATTGTATTTTATGCTTCTGGCGTTGACTTCTAAGTCCCTAACTATGCGATCTGGTGGAGCAACGCCCTACAGTTAAGCCTAGGTTGCCCGGAACGTAGGAATGACCTTTCCTTTCACACTGTTTGCAAATATACATTATATACGATGGAAAAGCTGTTGTATTTATATTGTATTTTGTCCTTCTGGAGTTGACTTCTTAGGCCCTAACTATTCGATCTGGTGGAACAACTTCCTCGAGTGAAGCCTAGGTTGCCCGGAACGTAGAAATAACCTTTACTTTCACACTGTTTGCAAATATACATTATATTCGATGGAAAAGCTGTTGTATTTGTATTGTATTTTATGCTTCTGGCGTTGTCTTCGTAGGCCCTAACTATTCGATCTGGTGGAGCAATGCTCTAGAGTAAAGCCTAGGTTGCCCGGAAGGTAGAAATGACCATTACCTTCACACTGCTTGCAATTATACATTTTATACGATGGAAAAACTGTTATACTTATGTTGTATTTTATTCTTCTGGCGTTGAATTCTAAGTCCCTAGCTATTCGATCTGGTGGAGCAAGGCCCTAGAGCGAAGCCTAGGTTGCCCGGAACGTCGAAATGACCTGTACTGTCACACTGGCTGCAATTATTCCTGTTATACTATGGAAAAACTGTTGCATTTTTATTGTATTTTATGCTTCTGGCGTTGACTTCTAAGTCCCTAACTATGCGATCTGGTGGAGCAACGCCCTACAGTTAAGCCTAGGTTGCCCGGAACGTAGGAATGACCTTTACTTTCACACTGTTTGCAAATATACATTATATACGATGGAAAAGCTGTTGTATTTATATTGTATTTTGTGCTTCTGGAGTTGACTTCTTAGGCCCTAACTATTCGATCTGGTGGAACAACTCCCTCGAGTGAAGCCTAGGTTGCCCGGAACGTAGAAATAACCTTTACTTTCACACTGTTTGCAAATACACATTATATTCGATGGAAAAGCTGTTGTATTTATATTGTATTTTATGCTTCTGGCGTTGTCTTCGTAGGCCCTAACTATTCGATCTGGTGGAGCAGCGCTCTACAGCGAAACCTAGGTTGCCCGGAACGTAGAAATGACCTTTGCTTTTACACTGTTTGCAAATATACATTATATACGATGGAAAACCTGTTGTATTTATATTATATTTTATGCTTCTGGCGTTGACTTCTTAGGCCCTAACTATTCGATCTGGTGGAACAATGCCCTAGAGTGAAGCCTAGGTTGCCCGGAACGTAGAAATGACCATAACTTTCACACTGGTTGCAATTATTCGTTTTATACAATGGAAAAACTGTTCTATTTATTTTGTATTTTATGCTTCGGGCGTTGACTTCTAAGGCCCTAACCATTCGATCTGGTGGAGCAACGCTCTAGAGTGAAGCCTAGGTTATCCAGAAAGTAGAAATGACCATTACCTTTACAATGCTTGCAATTATACATTTTATACGATGGAAAAACTGTTCTAGATATGTTGCATTTTATTCTTCTGGCGCTGAATTCTAAGTCCCTAGCTATTCGATCTGGTGGAGCAAGGCACTAGAGCGAAGCCTAGGGTTCCCGAATCGTAGGAATGGCCTGTACTTTCACACTGGTTGCAATTATTTCTGTTATACTATGGAAAAACTGTTGCATTTTTATTGTATTTTATGCATCTGGCGTTAATTTCTAAGTCCATAACTATGCGATCTGGTGGAGCAACGCCCTACAGTTTAGCCGAGGTTGCCCGGTACGTAGAAATGACCATAACTTTCACACTTGTTGCAATTATTCGTTTTATACAATGGAAAAACTGTTCTATTTATTTTGTATTTTATGCTTCGGGCATTGACATCGAAGGCCCTAACTATTCGATCTGGTGAAGCAACGCTTTAGAGTGAAGCCTAGATTGCCCGAAACGTAGAAATGACCATTACCTTCACACTGCTTGCAATTATACATTTTATACGATGGAAAAACTGTTGTACATATGTTGTATTTTATTCTTCTGGCGTTGAATTCTAAGTCTCTAGCTATTCGATCTGGTGGAGCAATGCCCTTGGGTGAAGCCTAGGTTACCCGGAACATAGATATCACCAGTACTTTCACACTGGTTGCAATTACTCCTTTTATACGATGGAAAAACTGTTGTACCTTTATTGTATTTTATGCTTCTGGCGTTGACTTCTAAGTCCCTAGCTATTCGATCTGGTGGAGCGACGCCCTACAGCGAAACCTATGTTGCCCGGAACGTAGATATGACCTTTACTTTCACACTGTTTGCAAATATACATTACATACGATGGAAAAGCTGTTGTATTTATATTGTATCTTATGCTTCAGGCGTTGACTTCTAAGGCCGTAGCTATTCGATGTGGTGGAGCAACGCCCTAGAGTGAAGCCTAAGTTGCCCGGAAAGTAGAAATGACCGTTACTTCCACACTGTTTGCAATTATTCATTTTATACAACGGAAAAACTGTTGTATTTATGTTGTTTTTTATAGTTATGGCGTTGACTCCTAAGGCCGTAGGTATTCGATGTGGTGGAGCAATGCCCTAGAGTGAAATCTAGGGTGCTCGCAACGTAGAAATGACCATATCTTTCACACTGTTTGCAATTATTCCTGTTACACGATTGAAAAACTGTTGTACATATGCTGTATTTTATTCTTCTGGCGCTGAATTCTAAGTCCCTAGCTATTCGATCTGGTGGAGCAACGCCCTAGAGTGAAGCCTAGTTTACCGGGAACATAGAAATGACCTGTACTTTCACACTGGTTGCAATTATTCCTGTTATACTATTTAAAAACTGTTGCATTTTTATTGTATTTTATGCTTCTGGCGTTGACTTCTAAGTCCCTAACTATGCGATCTGGTGGAGCAACGCCCTACAGTTAAGCCTAGGTTGCCCGGAACGTAGAAATGACGTTTACTTTCACACTGTTTGCAAATATACATTATATACGATGGTAAAGCTGTTGCATTTATATTGTATTTTATGCTTCTGGCGTTGACTTCTTAGGCCCTATCTATTCGATCTGATGGAACAACGACCTAGAGTGAAGCCTAGGTTGCCCGGAACGCAGAAATGACCATAACATTCACACTGTTTGCAATCATTCATTTTATACGATGGAAAAGCTGTTGTATTTGTATTGTCTTTTATGCTTCTGGAGTTGACTTCTAAGGACGTAGCAATTCGGTGTGGTGGAGCAACGCCCAAGAGTGAAACCTAGGTTACCCGGAACGTAGAAAGGACCATTACTTTCACACTGATTGCAATTATTCCTTTTATACGGTGGAAAAACTGTGGCACCTATGTTGTATTTTATTCTTCTGGCGTTGAATTCTAAGTCCCTAGGTATTCGATCTGGTGGAGCAAGGCCCTGGAGCGAAGCCTAGGTTGCCCGGAACGTCGAAATGACCTGTACTGTCACACTGGTTGCAATTATTCCTGTTATACTATGGAAAAACTGTTGCATTTTTATTGTATTTTATGCTTCTGGCGTTGACTTCTAAGTCCCTAAATATGCGATCTGGTGGAGCAACGCCCTACAGTTAAGCCTAGGTTGCCCGGAACGTAGGAATGACGTTTACTTTCACACTGCTTGCAATTATACATTTTATACGATGGAAAAACTGTTGTATTTTTATTGTGTTTTATGCTTCTGGCGTTGACTTCTAAGTCCCTAGCTATTCGATCTGGTGGAGCAACGCCCTACAGCGAACCCGAGGTTGCCCGGAACGTAGAAATGACCTTTACTTTCACACTGTTTGCAAATATACGTTATATACGATGGAAAAGCAGTTGTATTTATATTGTATTTTATGCTTCTGGCGTTGACTTCTTATGCCCTAACTATTCGATCTGGTGGAACAACGCCCTAGAGTGAAGCCTAGGTTGCCCAGAACGTAGAAATGACCATTACCTTCAAACTGCTTGCAATTATACATTTTATACGATGGAAAAACTGTTGTATTTTTATTGTATTTTATGCTTCTGGCGTTGACTTCTAAGACCCTAACTATGCGATCTGGTGGAGCAACGCCCTACAGCTAAGCCTAGGTTGCCCGGAAGGTAGAAATGACCATTACCTTCACACTGCTTGCAATTATACATTTTATACGATGGAAAAACTGTAATACTTATGTTGTATTTTATTCCTCTGGCGTCGAATTCTAAGTCCCTAGCAATTCGATCTGTTGGAGCAACGCCCAAGAGTGAAACCTAGGTTGGCCGGAACGTGGAAATGACCATTACTTTCACACTGGTTGCAATTATTCATATATACGATGGAAAAACTGTTGTATGTTTATTGTATTTTATGATTCTGGCGTTGACTTCTAAGTACCTATCTATTCGATCTGGTGGAGCAGCGCTCTACAGCGAAACCTAGGTTACCCGGAACGTAGAAATGACCTTTACTTTTACACTGTTTGGAAATATACATTATATACGATGGAAAACCTGTTGTATTTATATTGTATTTTATGCTTCAGGCGTTGACTTCTTAGGCCCTAACTATTCGATCTGGTGGAACAATGCCCTAGAGTGAAGCCTACGTTGCCCGGAAAGTAGAAATGACCATTACTTCCACACTGTTTGCAATTATTCATTTTATACAACGGAAAAACTGTTGTATTTATATTGCTTTTTATAGTTATGGCGTTGACTCCTAAGGCCGTAGGTATTCGATGGGGTGGAGCAATGCCCTAGAGTGAAGTCTAGGGTGCTCGCAACGTAGAAATGACCATATCTTCCACACTGTTTCCAATTATTCCCGTTACACGATTGAAAAACTGTTGTACATATGTTGTATTTTATTCTTCTGGCGCTGAATTCTAAGTCCCTAGCTATTCGATCTGGTGGAGCAACGCCCTAGAGTGAAGCCTAGTTTACCGGGAACATAGAAATGACCTGTACTTTCACACTGGTTGCAATTATTCCTGTTATACTATTTAAAAACTGTTGCATTTTTATTGTATTTTATGCTTCAGGCGTTGACTTCTAAGTCCCTAACTATGTGATCTGGTGGAGCAACGCCCTACAGTTAAGCCTAGGTTGCCCGGAACGTAGAAATGACGTTTACTTTCACACTGTTTGCAAATATACATTATATACGATGGAAAAACTGTGGCACCTATGTTGTATTTTATTCTTCTGGCGTTGAATTCTAAGTCCCTAGGTATTCGATCTGGTGGAGCAAGGCCCTGGAGCGAAGCCTAGGTTGCCCGGAACGTCGAAATGACCTGTACTGTCACACTGGTTGCAATTATTCCTGTTATACTATGGAAAAACTGTTGCATTTTTATTGTATTTTATGCTTCTGGCGTTGACTTCTAAGTCCCTAACCATGCGATCTGGTGGAGCAACGCCCTACAGTTAAGCCTAGGTTGCCCGGAACGTAGGAATGACCTTTGCTTTCACACTGTTTGCAAATATACATTATATACGATGGAAAAGCTGTTGTATTTATATTGTATTTTATGCTTCAGGCGTTGACTTTTAAGGCCGTAGCTATTCGATGTGGTGGAGCAACGCCCTAGAGTGAAGTCTAGGATGCTCGCAACGTAGAAATGACCAGTACTTTCACACTGGTTGCAGTTATTCCTGTTATACGATGGAAAAACTGTTGCATTTTTATTGTATTTTATGCCTCTGGCGTTGACTTCTAAGTCCCTAGCTATACGATCTGGTGGAGCAATGCCCTAGGGCGAAGCCTAGGTTGCCCGGAACGTAGAAATGACCTGCACTTTCAGACTGGTTGCAATTATTCCTGTTATACTATGGAAAAACTGTTGCATTTTTATTGTACTTTATGCTCCGCGCGTTAAATTCTAAGTCCCTAACTATGCGATCTGGTGGAGCAACGCCCTGCAGTTAAGCCTAGGTTGCACGGAACGTAGAAATGACCATAACTTTCACACTGGTTGCAATTATTCGTTTTATACAATGGAAAAACTGTTCTATTTATTTTGTATTTTATGCTTCGGGCGTTGTCTTCTAAGGCACTAACTATTCGATGTGGTGGAGCAACGCCATAGAGCGAAACCTAGGTTGCTCGGAACATAGATATGTCCATTACTTGCACACTGGTTGCAGTTATTCATTTTATACTATGTAAAAACTGTTGCACATATATCGTATTTTATGCTTCTGGCGTTGACTTCTTAGGCCCTAACTATTCGATCTGGTGAAGCAACGCTCTAGAGTGAAGCCTAGGTTGCCCGGAACGTAGAAACGACCATTACCTTCACACTGCTTGCAATTATACATTTTATACGATGGAAAAACTGTTGTATTTTTATTGTGTTTTATGCTTCTGGCGTTGACTTCTAAGTCCCTAGCTATTCGCTCTGGCGGAGCAACGCCCTACAGCGAACCCGAGGTTGCCCGGAACGTAGAAATGACCTTTACTTTCACACTGTTTGCAAATATACATTATATACGATGGAAAAGCAGTTGTATTTATATTGTATTTTATGCTTCTGGCGTTGACTTCTTAGGCCCTAACTATTCGATCTGGTGGAACAATGCCCTAGAGTGAAGCCTAGGTTGCCCGGAACGTAGAGATGACCATAACTTTCACACTGGTTGCAATTATTCGTTTTATACAATGGAAAAACTGTTCTATTTATTTTGTATTTTATGCTTCGGGCGTTGACTTCTAAGGCCCTAACTATTCGATCTGGTGGAGCAACGCTCTAGAGTGAAGCCTAGGTTATCCAGAACGTAGAAATGACCATTACCTTCACACTGCTTGCAATTATACATTTTATACAATGGAAAAACTGTTCTACATATGTTGTATTTTATTCTTCTGGCGCTGAATTCTAAGTCCCTAGCTATTCGATCTGGCGGAGCAACGCCCTAGACTGAAGCCTAGGTTGCCCGGAACGTAGAAATGACATGTACTTTCACACTGGTTGCAATTATTCCTGTTATAGGATGGAAAAACTGTTGCATTTTTATTGTATTTTATGCTTCTGGCGTTGACTTCTAAGTCCCTAACTATGCGATCTGGTGGAGCAACGCCCTACAGTTAAGCCTAGGTTGCCCGGAACGTTGGAATGACCTTTACTTTGACACTGTTTGCAAATATAAATTATATACGATGGAAAAGCTGTTGTATTTATATTGTATTTTATGCTTCTGGCGTTGACTTGTTAGGCCCTAACTATTCGATCTGGTGGAGCAACGCCCTAGAGAGAAGCCTAGATTGCCCGGAACGTAGAAGTGACCATAACTATCAGACTGGTTGCAATTATTCGTTTTATACGATGGAAAGACTGTTGTATTTATATTGTATTTTATAGTTATGGCGTTGTCTTCAAGGGCCGTAGCTATTCGATGTGGTTGAGCAACGGCCTAGAGTGAAGCCTAGGTTGCCCGGAACGTATAAATGACCATAGCTTTCACACTGGTTGCAATTATTCGTTTTATACGATGGAAAAGCTGTTGTATTTATTTTGTATTTGGTGCTCCTGGCGTTGACTTCTTAGGCCCTAGTTATTGGATCTGGTGGACCAACGCCCTAGAGTGAAGCCTAGGTTGCCCGGAACGTAGGAATGACCATAACATTCATACTGGTTGCAATTATACGTTTTATACAATGGAAAAACTGTTGTATTTTTATTTTATTTTATGCTTCTGGCATTGACTTCTTAGGCCCTAACTATTCGATCTGGTGAAGCAACGCCCTAGAGTGAAGCCTAGGTTGCCCGGAACGTAGAAATGACCATGTTTTTCACACTGGTTGCAATTATTCCTGTTATACGATGGAAAAACTGTTGTGTTTATTTTGTATTTTATGCCTCTGGCGTTGACTCCTAAGGCCGCAGCTATTCGATGTGGTGGAGCAACGCCCTAGAGTGAAGCCTAGGTTGCCCGGAACGTAGAAGTGACCATGTCTTTCACACTGGTTGCAATTATTCCTGTTATACGATGGAAAAACTGTTGTATTTATATTATATTTTATGCTTCAGACGTTGACTTCTAAGGCAGTAGCTATTCGATGTGGTGGAGTAACGCCCTAGAGTGAAGCGTAGGTTGCCCGGAAAGTAGAAATGAACATTACCTCCACACTGTTTGCAATTATTCATTTTATACAGTGGAAAAACTGTTGTATTTATATTGTTTTTTATAGTTATGGCGTTGACTTCTAAGGCCGTAGCTATTCGATGTGGTGGAGCAACGCCCTAGAGTGAAGCCTAGGTTGCCCGTATCGTAGAAATGACCATACCTTTCACACTGGTTGCAATTATTCCTGTTATACGATGGAAAAACTGTTGTATTTCTATTGTATTTTATGCTTCTGGCGTTGACTTCTTAGGCCCTAACTATTCGATCTGGTGGAGCAACGCCCTAGGGTGAAGCCTAGGTTGCCTGGAACGTAGATATGACCATAACATTCATACTGGTTGCAATTATTCTTTTTATACCGTGGAAAAACTGTTGTATTTATATTGTATTTTATGCGTCTGGAGTTGTTTTCTAAGGCCCTAACTATTCGGCCTGGTGGACCAACGCCCTAGGGTGAAGCCTAGGTTGCACGTAACGTAGAAATGACAATACCTTTCACACTGGTTGCAATTATTCCTGTTATACAAGGGAAAAACTGTTGCATTTATATTGTTTTTTATGCTTCTGGCGTTGACTTCCTGGGCCCTAACTATTCTATCTGGAGGAGCAACGCCCTAGAGTGAAGCCTAGGTTGCCCGGAACGTAGAAATGACCATCACTTTCACACTGGTTGCAATTATTCCTGTTAAACGGTGGAAAAACTGTTGTATTTATATTGTATTTTATGCTTCAGGCGTTGACTTTTAAGGCCGTAGCTATCCGATGTGGTGGAGCAACGCCCTAGAGTGAAGTCTAGGATGCTCGCAACGTAGAAATGACCAGTACTTTCACACTGGTTGCAGTTATTCCTGTTATACGATGGAAAAACTGTTGCATTTTTATTGTATTTTATGCCTCTGGCGTTGACTTCTAAGTCCCTAGCTATACGAACTGGTGGAGCAATGCCCTAGGGCGAAGCCTAGGTTGCCCGGAACGTAGAAATGCCCATTACTTTCACACTGGTTGCAATTATTCCTGTTATACGATGGAAAAACTGTTGTGTTTATTTTGTATTTTATGCCTCTGGCGTTGACTCCTAAGGCCGCAGCTATTCGATCTGGTGGAGCAACGCCCTACAGCGAACCCGAGGTTGCCCGGAACGTAGAAATGACCTTTACTTTCACACTGTTTGCAAATATACATTATATACGATGGAAAAGCAGTTGTATTTATATTGTATTTTATGCTTCTGGCGTTGACTTCTTAGGCCCTAACTATTCGATCTGGTGGAACAATGCCCTAGAGTGAAGCCTAGGTTGCCCGGAACGTAGAGATGACCATAACTTTCACACTGGTTGCAATTATTCGTTTTATACCATGGAAAAACTGTTCTATTTATTTTGTATTTTATGCTTCGGGCGTTGACTTCTAAGGCCCTAACTATTCGATCTGGTGGAGCAACGCTCTAGAGTGAAGCCTAGGTTATCCAGAACGTAGAAATGACCATTACCTTCACACTGCTTGCAATTATACATTTTATACGATGGAAAAACTGTTCTACATATGTTGTATTTTATTCTTCTGGCGCTGAATTCTAAGTCCGTAGCTATTCGATCTGGCGGAGCAACGCCCTAGACTGAAGCCTAGGTTGCCCGGAACGTAGAAATGACATGTACTTTCACACTGGTTGCAATTATTCCTGTTATAGGATGGAAAAACTGTTGCATTTTTATTGTATTTTATGCTTCTGGCGTTGACTTCTAAGTCCCTAACTATGCGATCTGGTGGAGCAACGCCCTACAGTTAAGCCTAGGTTGCCCGGAACGTTGGAATGACCTTTACTTTGACACTGTTTGCAAATATACATTATATACGATGGAAAAGCTGTTGTATTTATATTGTATTTTATGCTTCTGGCGTTGACTTCTTAGGCCCTAACTATTCGATCTGATGGAACAACGACCTAGAGTGAAGCCTAGGTTGCCCGGAACGCAGAAATGACCATAACATTCACACTGTTTGCAATCATTCATTTTATACGATGGAAAAGCTGTTGTATTTGTATTGTGTTTTATGCTTCTGGAGTTGACTTCTAAGGACGTAGCTATTCGGTGTGGTGGAGCAACGCCCAAGAGTGAAACCTAGGTTGCCCGGAACGTAGAAATGACCATTACTTTCACACTGATTGCAATTATTCCTTTTATACGATGGAAAAACTGTGGCACCTATGTTGTATTTTATTCTTCTGGCGTTGAATTCTAAGTCCCTAGGTATTCGATCTGGTGGAGCAAGGCCCTGGAGCGAAGCCTAGGTTGCCCGGAACGTCGAAATGACCTGTACTGTCACACTGGTTGCAATTATTCCTGTTATACTATGGAAAAACTGTTGCATTTTTATTGTATTTTATGCTTCTGGCGTTGACTTCTAAGTCCCTAACTATGCGATCCGGTGGAGCAACACCCTACAGTTAAGCCTAGGTTGCCCGGAACGTAGGAATGACCATAACTTTCATACTGGTTGCAATTATTCTTTTTATACCGTGGAAAAACTGTTGTATTTATATTGTATTTTATGCGTCTGGAGTTGACTTCTTAGGCCCTAACTATTCGATCTGGTGGAACAACTCCCTAGAGTGAAGCCTAGGTTGCCCGGAACGTAGAAATAACCTTTACTTTCACACTGTTTGCAAATATACATTATATTCGATGGAAAAGCTGTTGTATTTATATTGTATTTTATGCTTCTGGCGTTGTCTTCGTAGGCCCTAACTATTCGATCTGGTGGAGCAATGCTCTAGAGTAAAGCCTAGGTTGCCCGGAAGGTAGAAATGACCATTACCTTCACACTGCTTGCAATTATACATTTTATACGATGGAAAAACTGTAATACTTATGTTGTATTTTATTCCTCTGGCGTCGAATTCTAAGTCCCTAGCAATTCGATCTGTTGGAGCAACGCCCAAGAGTGAAACCTAGGTTGGCCGGAACGTGGAAATGACCATTACTTTCACACTGGTTGCAATTATTCATATATACGATGGAAAAACTGTTGTATGTTTATTGTATTTTATGATTCTGGCGTTGACTTCTAAGTACCTATCTATTCGATCTGGTGGAGCAGCGCTCTACAGCGAAACCTAGGTTACCCGGAACGTAGAAATGACCTTTACTTTTACACTGTTTGCAAATATACATTATATACGATGGAAAACCTGTTGTATTTATATTGTATTTTATGCTTCAGGCGTTGACTTCTTAGGCCCTAACTATTCGATCTGGTGGAACAATGCCCTAGAGTGAAGCCTAGGTTGCCCGGAAAGTAGAAATGACCATTACTTCCACACTGTTTGCAATTATTCATTTTATACAACGGAAAAACTGTTGTATTTATATTGCTTTTTATAGTTATGGCGTTGACTCCTAAGGCCGTAGGTATTCGATGGGGTGGAGCAATGCCCTAGAGTGAAGTCTAGGGTGCTCGCAACGTAGAAATGACCATATGTTTCACACTGTTTCCAATTATTCCCGTTACACGATTGAAAAACTGTTGTACATATGTTGTATTTTATTCTTCTGGCGCTGAATTCTAAGTCCCTAGCTATTCGATCTGGTGGAGCAACGCCCTAGAGTGAAGCCTAGTTTACCGGGAACATAGAAATGACCTGTACTTTCACACTGGTTGCAATTATTCCTGTTATACTATTTAAAAACTTTTGCATTTTTATTGTATTTTATGCTTCAGGCGTTGACTTCTAAGTCCCTAACTATGTGATCTGGTGGAGCAACGCCCTACAGTTAAGCCTAGGTTGCCCGGAACGTAGAAATGACGTTTACTTTCACACTGTTTGCAAATATACATTATATACGATGGAAAAACTGTGGCACCTATGTTGTATTTTATTCTTCTGGCGTTGAATTCTAAGTCCCTAGGTATTCGATCTGGTGGAGCAAGGCCCTGGAGCGAAGCCTAGGTTGCCCGGAACGTCGAAATGACCTGTACTGTCACACTGGTTGCAATTATTCCTGTTATACTATGGAAAAACTGTTGCATTTTTATTGTATTTTATGCTTCTGGCGTTGACTTCTAAGTCCCTAACCATGCGATCTGGTGGAGCAACGCCCTACAGTTAAGCCTAGGTTGCCCGGAACGTAGGAATGACCTTTACTTTCACACTGTTTGCAAATATACATTATATACGATGGAAAAGCTGTTGTATTTATATTGTATTTTATGCTTCAGGCGTTGAC
Source organism: Calliopsis andreniformis (assembly GCF_051401765.1). Classification (NCBI taxonomy): domain Eukaryota; kingdom Metazoa; phylum Arthropoda; class Insecta; order Hymenoptera; family Andrenidae; genus Calliopsis; species Calliopsis andreniformis. The sequence goes on from NW_027480422.1 coordinate 7,602,050, forward strand.
TTTTAAGGCCGTAGCTATTCGATGTGGTGGAGCAACGCCCTAGAGTGAAGTCTAGGATGCTCGCAACGTAGAAATGACCAGTACTTTCACACTGGTTGCAGTTATTCCTGTTATACGATGGAAAAACTGTTGCATTTTTATTGTATTTTATGCCTCTGGCGTTGACTTCTAAGTCCCTAGCTATACGATCTGGTGGAGCAATGCCCTAGGGCGAAGCCTAGGTTGCCCGGAACGTAGAAATGACCTGCACTTTCAGACTGGTTGCAATTATTCCTGTTATACTATGGAAAAACTGTTGCATTTTTATTGTACTTTATGCTCCGCGCGTTAAATTCTAAGTCCCTAACTATGCGATCTGGTGGAGCAACGCCCTGCAGTTAAGCCTAGGTTGCACGGAACGTAGAAATGACCATAACTTTCACACTGGTTGCAATTATTCGTTTTATACAATGGAAAAACTGTTCTATTTATTTTGTATTTTATGCTTCGGGCGTTGTCTTGTAAGGCACTAACTATTCGATGTGGTGGAGCAACGCCATAGAGCGAAACCTAGGTTGCTCGGAACATAGATATGTCCATTACTTGCACACTGGTTGCAGTTATTCATTTTATACTATGTAAAAACTGTTGCACATATATCGTATTTTATGCTTCTGGCGTTGACTTCTTAGGCCCTAACTATTCGATCTGGTGAAGCAACGCTCTAGAGTGAAGCCTAGGTTGCCCGGAACGTAGAAATGACCATTACCTTCACACTGCTTGCAATTATACATTTTATACGATGGAAAAACTGTTGTATTTTTATTGTGTTTTATGCTTCTGGCGTTGACTTCTAAGTCCCTAGCTATTCGCTCTGGCGGAGCAACGCCCTACAGCGAACCCGAGGTTGCCCGGAACGTAGAAATGACCTTTACTTTCACACTGTTTGCAAATATACATTATATACGATGGAAAAGCAGTTGTATTTATATTGTATTTTATGCTTCTGGCGTTGACTTCATAGGCCCTAACTATTCGATCTGGTGGAACAATGCCCTAGAGTGAAGCCTAGGTTGCCCGGAACGTAGAGATGACCATAACTTTCACACTGGTTGCAATTATTCGTTTTATACAATGGAAAAACTGTTCTATTTATTTTGTATTTTATGCTTCGGGCGTTGACTTCTAAGGCCCTAACTATTCGATCTGGTGGAGCAACGCTCTAGAGTGAAGCCTAGGTTATCCAGAACGTAGAAATGACCATTACCTTCACACTGCTTGCAATTATTCCTGTTATAGGATGGAAAAACTGTTGCATTTTTATTGTATTTTATGCTTCTGGCGTTGACTTCTAAGTCCCTAACTATGCGATCTGGTGGAGCAACGCCCTACAGTTAAGCCTAGGTTGCCCGGAACGTTGGAATGACCTTTACTTTGACACTGTTTGCAAATATAAATTATATACGATGGAAAAGCTGTTGTATTTATATTGTATTTTATGCTTCTGGCGTTGACTTGTTAGGCCCTAACTATTCGATCTGGTGGAGCAACGCCCTAGAGAGAAGCCTAGATTGCCCGGAACGTAGAAGTGACCATAACTATCAGACTGGTTGCAATTATTCGTTTTATACGATGGAAAGACTGTTGTATTTATATTGTATTTTATAGTTATGGCGTTGTCTTCAAGGGCCGTAGCTATTCGATGTGGTTGAGCAACGGCCTAGAGTGAAGCCTAGGTTGCCCGGAACGTATAAATGACCATAGCTTTCACACTGGTTGCAATTATTCGTTTTATACGATGGAAAAGCTGTTGTATTTATTTTGTATTTGGTGCTCCTGGCGTTGACTTCTTAGGCCCTAGTTATTGGATCTGGTGGACCAACGCCCTAGAGTGAAGCCTAGGTTGCCCGGAACGTAGGAATGACCATAACATTCATACTGGTTGCAATTATACGTTTTATACAATGGAAAAACTGTTGTATTTTTATTTTATTTTATGCTTCTGGCATTGACTTCTTAGGCCCTAACTATTCGATCTGGTGAAGCAACGCCCTAGAGTGAAGCCTAGGTTGCCCGGAACGTAGAAATGACCATGTTTTTCACACTGGTTGCAATTATTCCTGTTATACGATGGAAAAACTGTTGTGTTTATTTTGTATTTTATGCCTCTGGCGTTGACTCCTAAGGCCGCAGCTATTCGATGTGGTGGAGCAACGCCCTAGAGTGAAGCCTAGGTTGCCCGGAACGTAGAAGTGACCATGTCTTTCACACTGGTTGCAATTATTCCTGTTATACGATGGAAAAACTGTTGTATTTATATTATATTTTATGATTCAGACGTTGACTTCTAAGGCAGTAGCTATTCGATGTGGTGGAGTAACGCCCTAGAGTGAAGCGTAGGTTGCCCGGAAAGTAGAAATGAACATTACCTCCACACTGTTTGCAATTATTCATTTTATACAGTGGAAAAACTGTTGTATTTATATTGTTTTTTATAGTTATGGCGTTGACTTCTAAGGCCGTAGCTATTCGATGTGGTGGAGCAACGCCCTAGAGTGAAGCCTAGGTTGCCCGTATCGTAGAAATGACCATACCTTTCACACTGGTTGCAATTATTCCTGTTATACGATGGAAAAACTGTTGTATTTCTATTGCATTTTATGCTTCTGGCGTTGACTTCTTAGGCCCTAACTATTCGATCTGGTGGAGCAACGCCCTAGGGTGAAGCCTAGGTTGCCTGGAACGTAGATATGACCATAACTTTCATACTGGTTGCAATTATTCTTTTTATACCGTGGAAAAACTGTTGTATTTATATTGTATTTTATGCGTCTGGAGTTGTTTTCTAAGGCCCTAACTATTCGGCCTGGTGGACCAACGCCCTAGGGTGAAGCCTAGGTTGCACGTAACGTAGAAATGACAATACCTTTCACACTGGTTGCAATTATTCCTGTTATACAAGGGAAAAACTGTTGCATTTATATTGTTTTTTATGCTTCTGGCGTTGACTTCCTGGGCCCTAACTATTCTATCTGGAGGAGCAACGCCCTAGAGTGAAGCCTAGGTTGCCCGGAATGCAGAAATGACCACAACTTTCAAACTGGTGGTAATTATTCCTGTTATACGATGGAAAAACTGTGGTATTTATATTGTATTTTATGCTTCAGGCGTAGGCTTCTTAGGCCCTAAATATTCGATCTGGGGGAACCGCGCCCTAGACTGAAGCCTAGGTTTCCCGGAACGTAGAAATGACCATCACTTTCACACTGGTTGCAATTATTCCTGTTATACGGTGGAAAAACTGTTGTATTTATATTGTATTTTATGCTTCAGGCGTTGACTTTTAAGGCCGTAGCTATCCGATGTGGTGGAGCAACGCCCTAGAGTGAAGTCTAGGATGCTCGCAACGTAGAAATGACCAGTACTTTCACACTGGTTGCAGTTATTCCTGTTATACGATGGAAAAACTGTTGCATTTTTATTGTATTTTATGCCTCTGGCGTTGACTTCTAAGTCCCTAGCTTTACGAACTGGTGGAGCAATGCCCTAGGGCGAAGCCTAGGTTGCCCGGAACGTAGAAATGCCCATTACTTTCACACTGGTTGCAATTATTCCTGTTATACGATGGAAAAACTGTTGTGTTTATTTTGTATTTTATGCCTCTGGCGTTGACTCCTAAGGCCGCAGCTATTCGATCTGGTGGAGCAACGCCCTACAGCGAACCCGAGGTTGCCCGGAACGTAGAAATGACCTTTACTTTCACACTGTTTGCAAATATACATTATATACGATGGAAAAGCAGTTGTATTTATATTGTATTTTATGCTTCTGGCGTTGACTTCTTAGGCCCTAACTATTCGATCTGGTGGAACAATGCCCTAGAGTGAAGCCTAGGTTGCCCGGAACGTAGAGATGACCATAACTTTCACACTGGTTGCAATTATTCGTTTTATACCATGGAAAAACTGTTCTATTTATTTTGTATTTTATGCTTCGGGCGTTGACTTCTAAGGCCCTAACTATTCGATCTGGTGGAGCAACGCTCTAGAGTGAAGCCTAGGTTATCCAGAACGTAGAAATGACCATTACCTTCACACTGCTTGCAATTATACATTTTATACGATGGAAAAACTGTTCTACATATGTTGTATTTTATTCTTCTGGCGCTGAATTCTAAGTCCGTAGCTATTCGATCTGGCGGAGCAACGCCCTAGACTGAAGCCTAGGTTGCCCGGAACGTAGAAATGACATGTACTTTCACACTGGTTGCAATTATTCCTGTTATAGGATGGAAAAACTGTTGCATTTTTATTGTATTTTATGCTTCTGGCGTTGACTTCTAAGTCCCTAACTATGCGATCTGGTGGAGCAACGCCCTACAGTTAAGCCTAGGTTGCCCGGAACGTTGGAATGACCTTTACTTTGACACTGTTTGCAAATATACATTATATACGATGGAAAAGCTGTTGTATTTATATTGTATTTTATGCTTCTGGCGTTGACTTCTTAGGCCCTAACTATTCGATCTGATGGAACAACGACCTAGAGTGAAGCCTAGGTTGCCCGGAACGCAGAAATGACCATAACATTCACACTGTTTGCAATCATTCATTTTATACGATGGAAAAGCTGTTGTATTTGTATTGTGTTTTATGCTTCTGGAGTTGACTTCTAAGGACGTAGCTATTCGGTGTGGTGGAGCAACGCCCAAGAGTGAAACCTAGGTTGCCCGGAACGTAGAAATGACCATTACTTTCACACTGATTGCAATTATTCCTTTTATACGATGGAAAAACTGTGGCACCTATGTTGTATTTTATTCTTCTGGCGTTGAATTCTAAGTCCCTAGGTATTCGATCTGGTGGAGCAAGGCCCTGGAGCGAAGCCTAGGTTGCCCGGAACGTCGAAATGACCTGTACTGTCACACTGGTTGCAATTATTCCTGTTATACTATGGAAAAACTGTTGCATTTTTATTGTATTTTATGCTTCTGGCGTTGACTTCTAAGTCCCTAACTATGCGATCCGGTGGAGCAACACCCTACAGTTAAGCCTAGGTTGCCCGGAACGTAGGAATGACCATAACTTTCATACTGGTTGCAATTATTCTTTTTATACCGTGGAAAAACTGTTGTATTTATATTGTATTTTATGCGTCTGGAGTTGACTTCTTAGGCCCTAACTATTCGATCTGGTGGAACAACTCCCTAGAGTGAAGCCTAGGTTGCCCGGAACGTAGAAATAACCTTTACTTTCACACTGTTTGCAAATATACATTATATTCGATGGAAAAGCTGTTGTATTTATATTGTATTTTATGCTTCTGGCGTTGTCTTCGTAGGCCCTAACTATTCGATCTGGTGGAGCAATGCTCTAGAGTAAAGCCTAGGTTGCCCGGAAGGTAGAAATGACCATTACCTTCACACTGCTTGCAATTATACATTTTATACGATGGAAAAACTGTAATACTTATGTTGTATTTTATTCCTCTGGCGTCGAATTCTAAGTCCCTAGCAATTCGATCTGTTGGAGCAACGCCCAAGAGTGAAACCTAGGTTGGCCGGAACGTGGAAATGACCATTACTTTCACACTGGTTGCAATTATTCATATATACGATGGAAAAACTGTTGTATGTTTATTGTATTTTATGATTCTGGCGTTGACTTCTAAGTACCTATCTATTCGATCTGGTGGAGCAGCGCTCTACAGCGAAACCTAGGTTACCCGGAACGTAGAAATGACCTTTACTTTTACACTGTTTGCAAATATACATTATATACGATGGAAAACCTGTTGTATTTATATTGTATTTTATGCTTCAGGCGTTGACTTCTTAGGCCCTAACTATTCGATCTGGTGGAACAATGCCCTAGAGTGAAGCCTAGGTTGCCCGGAAAGTAGAAATGACCATTACTTCCACACTGTTTGCAATTATTCATTTTATACAACGGAAAAACTGTTGTATTTATATTGCTTTTTATAGTTATGGCGTTGACTCCTAAGGCCGTAGGTATTCGATGGGGTGGAGCAATGCCCTAGAGTGAAGTCTAGGGTGCTCGCAACGTAGAAATGACCATATGTTTCACACTGTTTCCAATTATTCCCGTTACACGATTGAAAAACTGTTGTACATATGTTGTATTTTATTCTTCTGGCGCTGAATTCTAAGTCCCTAGCTATTCGATCTGGTGGAGCAACGCCCTAGAGTGAAGCCTAGTTTACCGGGAACATAGAAATGACCTGTACTTTCACACTGGTTGCAATTATTCCTGTTATACTATTTAAAAACTTTTGCATTTTTATTGTATTTTATGCTTCAGGCGTTGACTTCTAAGTCCCTAACTATGTGATCTGGTGGAGCAACGCCCTACAGTTAAGCCTAGGTTGCCCGGAACGTAGAAATGACGTTTACTTTCACACTGTTTGCAAATATACATTATATACGATGGAAAAACTGTGGCACCTATGTTGTATTTTATTCTTCTGGCGTTGAATTCTAAGTCCCTAGGTATTCGATCTGGTGGAGCAAGGCCCTGGAGCGAAGCCTAGGTTGCCCGGAACGTCGAAATGACCTGTACTGTCACACTGGTTGCAATTATTCCTGTTATACTATGGAAAAACTGTTGCATTTTTATTGTATTTTATGCTTCTGGCGTTGACTTCTAAGTCCCTAACCATGCGATCTGGTGGAGCAACGCCCTACAGTTAAGCCTAGGTTGCCCGGAACGTAGGAATGACCTTTACTTTCACACTGTTTGCAAATATACATTATATACGATGGAAAAGCTGTTGTATTTATATTGTATTTTATGCTTCAGGCGTTGACTTTTAAGGCCGTAGCTATTCGATGTGGTGGAGCAACGCCCTAGAGTGAAGTCTAGGATGCTCGCAACGTAGAAATGACCAGTACTTTCACACTGGTTGCAGTTATTCCTGTTATACGATGGAAAAACTGTTGCATTTTTATTGTATTTTATGCCTCTGGCGTTGACTTCTAAGTCCCTAGCTATACGATCTGGTGGAGCAATGCCCTAGGGCGAAGCCTAGGTTGCCCGGAACGTAGAAATGACCTGCACTTTCAGACTGGTTGCAATTATTCCTGTTATACTATGGAAAAACTGTTGCATTTTTATTGTACTTTATGCTCCGCGCGTTAAATTCTAAGTCCCTAACTATGCGATCTGGTGGAGCAACGCCCTGCAGTTAAGCCTAGGTTGCACGGAACGTAGAAATGACCATAACTTTCACACTGGTTGCAATTATTCGTTTTATACAATGGAAAAACTGTTCTATTTATTTTGTATTTTATGCTTCGGGCGTTGTCTTGTAAGGCACTAACTATTCGATGTGGTGGAGCAACGCCATAGAGCGAAACCTAGGTTGCTCGGAACATAGATATGTCCATTACTTGCACACTGGTTGCAGTTATTCATTTTATACTATGTAAAAACTGTTGCACATATATCGTATTTTATGCTTCTGGCGTTGACTTCTTAGGCCCTAACTATTCGATCTGGTGAAGCAACGCTCTAGAGTGAAGCCTAGGTTGCCCGGAACGTAGAAATGACCATTACCTTCACACTGCTTGCAATTATACATTTTATACGATGGAAAAACTGTTGTATTTTTATTGTGTTTTATGCTTCTGGCGTTGACTTCTAAGTCCCTAGCTATTCGCTCTGGCGGAGCAACGCCCTACAGCGAACCCGAGGTTGCCCGGAACGTAGAAATGACCTTTACTTTCACACTGTTTGCAAATATACATTATATACGATGGAAAAGCAGTTGTATTTATATTGTATTTTATGCTTCTGGCGTTGACTTCATAGGCCCTAACTATTCGATCTGGTGGAACAATGCCCTAGAGTGAAGCCTAGGTTGCCCGGAACGTAGAGATGACCATAACTTTCACACTGGTTGCAATTATTCGTTTTATACAATGGAAAAACTGTTCTATTTATTTTGTATTTTATGCTTCGGGCGTTGACTTCTAAGGCCCTAACTATTCGATCTGGTGGAGCAACGCTCTAGAGTGAAGCCTAGGTTATCCAGAACGTAGAAATGACCATTACCTTCACACTGCTTGCAATTATTCCTGTTATAGGATGGAAAAACTGTTGCATTTTTATTGTATTTTATGCTTCTGGCGTTGACTTCTAAGTCCCTAACTATGCGATCTGGTGGAGCAACGCCCTACAGTTAAGCCTAGGTTGCCCGGAACGTTGGAATGACCTTTACTTTGACACTGTTTGCAAATATAAATTATATACGATGGAAAAGCTGTTGTATTTATATTGTATTTTATGCTTCTGGCGTTGACTTGTTAGGCCCTAACTATTCGATCTGGTGGAGCAACGCCCTAGAGAGAAGCCTAGATTGCCCGGAACGTAGAAGTGACCATAACTATCAGACTGGTTGCAATTATTCGTTTTATACGATGGAAAGACTGTTGTATTTATATTGTATTTTATAGTTATGGCGTTGTCTTCAAGGGCCGTAGCTATTCGATGTGGTTGAGCAACGGCCTAGAGTGAAGCCTAGGTTGCCCGGAACGTATAAATGACCATAGCTTTCACACTGGTTGCAATTATTCGTTTTATACGATGGAAAAGCTGTTGTATTTATTTTGTATTTGGTGCTCCTGGCGTTGACTTCTTAGGCCCTAGTTATTGGATCTGGTGGACCAACGCCCTAGAGTGAAGCCTAGGTTGCCCGGAACGTAGGAATGACCATAACATTCATACTGGTTGCAATTATACGTTTTATACAATGGAAAAACTGTTGTATTTTTATTTTATTTTATGCTTCTGGCATTGACTTCTTAGGCCCTAACTATTCGATCTGGTGAAGCAACGCCCTAGAGTGAAGCCTAGGTTGCCCGGAACGTAGAAATGACCATGTTTTTCACACTGGTTGCAATTATTCCTGTTATACGATGGAAAAACTGTTGTGTTTATTTTGTATTTTATGCCTCTGGCGTTGACTCCTAAGGCCGCAGCTATTCGATGTGGTGGAGCAACGCCCTAGAGTGAAGCCTAGGTTGCCCGGAACGTAGAAGTGACCATGTCTTTCACACTGGTTGCAATTATTCCTGTTATACGATGGAAAAACTGTTGTATTTATATTATATTTTATGATTCAGACGTTGACTTCTAAGGCAGTAGCTATTCGATGTGGTGGAGTAACGCCCTAGAGTGAAGCGTAGGTTGCCCGGAAAGTAGAAATGAACATTACCTCCACACTGTTTGCAATTATTCATTTTATACAGTGGAAAAACTGTTGTATTTATATTGTTTTTTATAGTTATGGCGTTGACTTCTAAGGCCGTAGCTATTCGATGTGGTGGAGCAACGCCCTAGAGTGAAGCCTAGGTTGCCCGTATCGTAGAAATGACCATACCTTTCACACTGGTTGCAATTATTCCTGTTATACGATGGAAAAACTGTTGTATTTCTATTGCATTTTATGCTTCTGGCGTTGACTTCTTAGGCCCTAACTATTCGATCTGGTGGAGCAACGCCCTAGGGTGAAGCCTAGGTTGCCTGGAACGTAGATATGACCATAACTTTCATACTGGTTGCAATTATTCTTTTTATACCGTGGAAAAACTGTTGTATTTATATTGTATTTTATGCGTCTGGAGTTGTTTTCTAAGGCCCTAACTATTCGGCCTGGTGGACCAACGCCCTAGGGTGAAGCCTAGGTTGCACGTAACGTAGAAATGACAATACCTTTCACACTGGTTGCAATTATTCCTGTTATACAAGGGAAAAACTGTTGCATTTATATTGTTTTTTATGCTTCTGGCGTTGACTTCCTGGGCCCTAACTATTCTATCTGGAGGAGCAACGCCCTAGAGTGAAGCCTAGGTTGCCCGGAATGCAGAAATGACCACAACTTTCAAACTGGTGGTAATTATTCCTGTTATACGATGGAAAAACTGTGGTATTTATATTGTATTTTATGCTTCAGGCGTAGGCTTCTTAGGCCCTAAATATTCGATCTGGGGGAACCGCGCCCTAGACTGAAGCCTAGGTTTCCCGGAACGTAGAAATGACCATCACTTTCACACTGGTTGCAATTATTCCTGTTATACGGTGGAAAAACTGTTGTATTTATATTGTATTTTATGCTTCAGGCGTTGACTTTTAAGGCCGTAGCTATCCGATGTGGTGGAGCAACGCCCTAGAGTGAAGTCTAGGATGCTCGCAACGTAGAAATGACCAGTACTTTCACACTGGTTGCAGTTATTCCTGTTATACGATGGAAAAACTGTTGCATTTTTATTGTATTTTATGCCTCTGGCGTTGACTTCTAAGTCCCTAGCTTTACGAACTGGTGGAGCAATGCCCTAGGGCGAAGCCTAGGTTGCCCGGAACGTAGAAATGCCCATTACTTTCACACTGGTTGCAATTATTCCTGTTATACGATGGAAAAACTGTTGTGTTTATTTTGTATTTTATGCCTCTGGCGTTGACTCCTAAGGCCGCAGCTATTCGATCTGGTGGAGCAACGCCCTACAGCGAACCCGAGGTTGCCCGGAACGTAGAAATGACCTTTACTTTCACACTGTTTGCAAATATACATTATATACGATGGAAAAGCAGTTGTATTTATATTGTATTTTATGCTTCTGGCGTTGACTTCTTAGGCCCTAACTATTCGATCTGGTGGAACAATGCCCTAGAGTGAAGCCTAGGTTGCCCGGAACGTAGAGATGACCATAACTTTCACACTGGTTGCAATTATTCGTTTTATACCATGGAAAAACTGTTCTATTTATTTTGTATTTTATGCTTCGGGCGTTGACTTCTAAGGCCCTAACTATTCGATCTGGTGGAGCAACGCTCTAGAGTGAAGCCTAGGTTATCCAGAACGTAGAAATGACCATTACCTTCACACTGCTTGCAATTATACATTTTATACGATGGAAAAACTGTTCTACATATGTTGTATTTTATTCTTCTGGCGCTGAATTCTAAGTCCGTAGCTATTCGATCTGGCGGAGCAACGCCCTAGACTGAAGCCTAGGTTGCCCGGAACGTAGAAATGACATGTACTTTCACACTGGTTGCAATTATTCCTGTTATAGGATGGAAAAACTGTTGCATTTTTATTGTATTTTATGCTTCTGGCGTTGACTTCTAAGTCCCTAACTATGCGATCTGGTGGAGCAACGCCCTACAGTTAAGCCTAGGTTGCCCGGAACGTTGGAATGACCTTTACTTTGACACTGTTTGCAAATATACATAATATACGATGGAAAAGCTGTTGTATTTATATTGTATTTTATGCTTCTGGCGATGACTTGTTAGGCCCTAACTATTCGATCTGGTGGAGCAACGCCCTAGAGAGAAGCCTAGATTGCCCGGAACGTAGGAGTGACCATAACTATCAGACTGGTTGCAATTATTCGTTTTATACGATGGAAAGACTGTTGTATTTATATTGTATTTTATAGTTATGGCGTTGTCTTCTAGGGCCGTAGCTATTCGATGTGGTTGAGCAACGGCCTAGAGTGAAGCCTAGGTTGCCCGGAACGTATAAATGACCATAGCTTTCATACTGGTTGCAATTATTCGTTTTATACGATGGAAAAGCTGTTGTATTTATTTTGTATTTGGTGCTCCTGGCGTTGACTTCTTAGGCCCTAGTTATTGGATCTGGTGGACCAACGCCCTAGAGTGAAGCCTAGGTTGCGCGGAACGTAGGAATGACCATAACATTCATACTGGTTGCAATTATACGTTTTATACAATGGAAGAACTGTTGTATTTTTATTTTATTTTATGCTTCTGGCATTGACTTCTTAGGCCCTAACTATTCGATCTGGTGAAGCAACGCCCTAGAGTGAATCCTAGGTTGCCCGGAACGTAGAAATGACCATAACTATCAGACTGGTTGCAATTATTCGCTTTATGCGATGGAAAGACTGTTGTATTTATATTGTATTTTATAGTTATGGCGTTGACTTCTAAGGCCGTAGCTATTCGATGTGGTGGAGGAATGCCCTAGAGAGAAGCCTAGGACGCTCGCAACGTAGAAATGACCATATCTTTCACAACTGTGTGCAATTATTCCTGTTATACGATTCAAAAACTGTTGCATTTATATTGTTTTTTATGCTTCTGGCGTTGACTTCCTGGGCCCTAACTATTCTATCTGGAGGAGCAACGCCCTAGAGTGAAGCCTAGGTTGCCCGGAATGCAGAAATGACCACCACTTTCAAACTGGTGGTAATTATTCCTGTTATACGATGGAAAAACTGTGGTATTTATATTGTATTTTATGCTTCAGGCGTAGGCTTCTTAGGCCCTAAATATTCGATCTGGGGGAACCGCGCCCTAGACTGAAGCCTAGGTTTCCCGGAACGTAGAAATGACCATCACTTTCACACTGGTTGCAATTATTCCTGTTATACGGTGGAAAAACTGTTGTATTTATATTGTATTTTATGCTTCAGGCGTTGACTTTTAAGGCCGTAGCTATCCGATGTGGTGGAGCAACGCCCTAGAGTGAAGTCTAGGATGCTCGCAACGTAGAAATGACCAGTACTTTCACACTGGTTGCAGTTATTCCTGTTACTCGATGGAAAAACTGTTGCATTTTTATTGTATTTTATGCCTCTGGCGTTGACTTCTAAGTCCCTAGCTATACGAACTGGTGGAGCAATGCCCTAGGGCGAAGCCTAGGTTGCCCGGAACGTAGAAATGCCCATTACTTTCACACTGGTTGCAATTATTCCTGTTATACGATGGAAAAACTGTTGTGTTTATTTTGTATTTTATGCCTCTGGCGTTGACTCCTAAGGCCGCAGCTATTCGATCTGGTGGAGCAACGCCCTACAGCGAACCCGAGGTTGCCCGGAACGTAGAAATGACCTTTACTTTCACACTGTTTGCAAATATACATTATATACGATGGAAAAGCAGTTGTATTTATATTGTATTTTATGCTTCTGGCGTTGACTTCTTAGGCCCTAACTATTCGATCTGGTGGAACAATGCCCTAGAGTGAAGCCTAGGTTGCCCGGAACGTAGAGATGACCATAACTTTCACACTGGTTGCAATTATTCGTTTTATACCATGGAAAAACTGTTCTATTTATTTTGTATTTTATGCTTCGGGCGTTGACTTCTAAGGCCCTAACTATTCGATCTGGTGGAGCAACGCTCTAGAGTGAAGCCTAGGTTATCCAGAACGTAGAAATGACCATTACCTTCACACTGCTTGCAATTATACATTTTATACGATGGAAAAACTGTTCTACATATGTTGTATTTTATTCTTCTGGCGCTGAATTCTAAGTCCGTAGCTATTCGATCTGGCGGAGCAACGCCCTAGACTGAAGCATAGGTTGCCCGGAACGTAGAAATGACATGTACTTTCACACTGGTTGCAATTATTCCTGTTATAGGATGGAAAAACTGTTGCATTTTTATTGTATTTTATGCTTCTGGCGTTGACTTCTAAGTCCCTAACTATGCGATCTGGTGGAGCAACGCCCTACAGTTAAGCCTAGGTTGCCCGGAACGTTGGAATGACCTTTACTTTGACACTGTTTGCAAATATACATTATATACGATGGAAAAGCTGTTGTATTTATATTGTATTTTATGCTTCTGGCGATGACTTGTTAGGCCCTAACTATTCGATCTGGTGGAGCAACGCCCTAGAGAGAAGCCTAGATTGCCCGGAACGTAGGAGTGACCATAACTATCAGACTGGTTGCAATTATTCGTTTTATACGATGGAAAGACTGTTGTATTTATATTGTATTTTATAGTTATGGCGTTGTCTTCTAGGGCCGTAGCTATTCGATGTGGTTGAGCAACGGCCTAGAGTGAAGCCTAGGTTGCCCGGAACGTATAAATGACCATAGCTTTCATACTGGTTGCAATTATTCGTTTTATACGATGGAAAAGCTGTTGTATTTATTTTGTATTTGGTGCTCCTGGCGTTGACTTCTTAGGCCCTAGTTATTGGATCTGGTGGACCAACGCCCTAGAGTGAAGCCTAGGTTGCGCGGAACGTAGGAATGACCATAACATTCATACTGGTTGCAATTATACGTTTTATACAATGGAAGAACTGTTGTATTTTTATTTTATTTTATGCTTCTGGCATTGACTTCTTAGGCCCTAACTATTCGATCTGGTGAAGCAACGCCCTAGAGTGAATCCTAGGTTGCCCGGAACGTAGAAATGACCATAACTATCAGACTGGTTGCAATTATTCGCTTTATGCGATGGAAAGACTGTTGTATTTATATTGTATTTTATAGTTATGGCGTTGACTTCTAAGGCCGTAGCTATTCGATGTGGTGGAGGAATGCCCTAGAGAGAAGCCTAGGACGCTCGCAACGTAGAAATGACCATATCTTTCACAACTGTGTGCAATTATTCCTGTTATACGATTCAAAAACTGTTGTATTTATATTGCATTTTATGCTTCTGGCGTTGACTTCTAAGGCCGGAGCTATTCGATGTGGTGCAGCGACACCCTAGTGTGAAGCCTAGGTTGCCCGGAACGTAGAAATGACCATACCTTTCACACTGGTTGCAATTATTCCTGTTATACAAGGGAAAAACTGTTGTATTTCTGTTGTATTTTATGCTTCTGGCGTTGACTTCCTAGGCCCTAACTATTCGATCTGGTGGAGCAACGCCCTAGGGTGAAGCCTAGGTTGCCCGGAACGTAGAAATGACCATGTTTTTCACACTGGTTGCAATTATTCCTGTTATACGATGGAAAAACTGTTGTGTTTATTTTGTATTTTATGCCTCTGGCGTTGACTCCTAAGGCCGCAGCTATTCGACGTGGTGGAGCAACGCCCTAGAGTGAAGCCTAGGTTGCCCGGAACGTAGAAATGACCATGTCTTTCACACTGGTCGCAATTATTCCTGTTATACGATGGAAAAACTGTTGTATTTATATTATATTTTATGCTTCAGACGTTGACTTCTAAGGCAGTAGCTATTCGATGTGGTGGAGTAACGCCCTAGAGTGAAGCGTAGGTTGCCCGGAAAGTAGAAATGAACATTACCTCCACACTGTTTGCAATTATTCATTTTATACAGTGGAAAAACTGTTGCATTTATATTGTTTTTTATAGTTATGGCGTTGACTTCTAAGGCCGTAGCTATTCGATGTGGTGGAGCAACGCCCTAGAGTGAAGCCTAGGTTGCCCGTATCGTAGAAATGACCATACCTTTCACACTGGTTGCAATTATTCCTGTTATACGATGGCAAAAATGTTGTATTTCTATTGTATTTTATGCTTCTGGCGTTGACTTCTTAGGCCCTAACTATTCGATCTGGTGGAGCAACGCTCTAGGGTGAAGCCTAGGTTGCCTGGAACGTAGAAATGACCATAACTTTCATACTGGTTGCAATTATTCTTTTTATACCGTGGAAAGACTGTTGTATTTATATTGTATTATATGCGTCTGGAGTTGTTTTCTAAGGCCCTAACTATTCGGCGTGGTGGACCAACGCCCTAGGGTGAAGCCTAGGTTGCACGTAACGTAGAAATGACAATACCTTTTACACTGGTTGCAATTATTCCTGTTATACAAGGGTAAAACTGTTGCATTTATATTGTTTTTTATGCTTCTGGCGTTGACTTCCTGGGCCCTAACTATTCTATCTGGAGGAGCAACGCCCTAGAGTGAAGCCTAGGTCGCCCGGAATGCAGAAATGACCACCACTTTCAAACTGGTGGTAATTATTCCTGTTATACGATGGAAAAACTGTGGTATTTATATTGTATTTTATGCTTCAGGCGTAGGCTTCTTAGGCCCTAAATATTCGATCTGGGGGAACCGCGCCCTAGACTGAAGCCTAGGTTTCCCGGAACGTAGAAATGACCATCACTTTCACACTGGTTGCAATTATTCCTGTTATACGATGGAAAAACTGTTGTATTTATATTGTATTTTACGCTTCTGGTGTAGACTTCTTAGGCCCTAACTATTCGATCTGGTGGAACGACGCCCTAGAGTGAAGCCTCGGTTGCCTGTATCGTAGAAATGACCATAACTTTCATACTGTTTGCAATTATTCTTTTTATACCGTGGAAAAACTGTTGTATTTATATTGTATTTTATGCGTCTGGAGTTGTTTTCTAAGGCCCTAACTATTCGACCTGGTGGACCAACGCCCTAGGGTGAAGCCTAGGTTGCACGGAACGTAGAAATGCCCATTACTTTCACACTGGTTGTAATTACTCCTGTTATACGATGGAATAACTGTTGTATTTTTATTTTATTTTGTGCTTCTGGCGTTGACTTCTAAGGTCCTAGCGATTCGATCTGGTGGAGCAACGCTCTAGAGTGAAGCCTAGGTTGCCCGGAACTTAGAAATGACCATCACCTTCACTCTGGTTGCAATTATACCTGTTATACGATGGAAAAACTGCTGTATTTGTATTGTATTTTATGCTTCTGGTGTAGACTTCTTAGGCCCTAGCTATTCGATCTGGAGGAACAACGCCCTAGAGTGAAGCCTAGGTTGCCCGGAACGTAGAAATGACCATCACTTTCACACTGGTTGCAATAACTCTTGTTATACGATGGAAAAACTGTTGTATTTATATTGTATTTTATGCGTCTGGCGATCACTTCTAAGGCCGCAGCTATTCGATGTGGTGGAGCAACGCCCTAGAGTGTAGCCTAGGTTGCCCGGAACGTAGAAATGACCATAGCTTTCACACTGGTTGCAATTATTCCTGTTATACAGTGGAAAAACTGTTGTATTTATATTGTATTTTATGCTTCTGGCGTTGACTTCTTAGGCCCTAACTATTCGACCTGGTGGAGCATGGCCCTAGAGCGAAGCCTAGGTTGCCCGGAATGTAGAAATGACCATCACTTTCACACTGGTTGCAATTATTCTTGTTATACGATGGAAAGACTGTTGTATTTATTTGGTATTTTATGCCTCTGGCGTTGACTACTAAGGCCGTAGCTATTCGATGTGGTGGAGCAACGCCATAGAGTGAAGCCTAGGTTGCCCATAACGTAGAAATGACCATGTCTTTCACACTGGTTGCAATTATTACTGTTATACGATGGAAAAACTGTAGTACTTATATTATATTTTATGCTTCAGACGTTGGCTTCTAAGGCCGTAGCTATCCGATGTGGTGGAGAAACGCCCTAGAGTGAAGCCTAGGTTGCCCAGAAAGTAGAAATGACCATTACCTCCACATTGTTTGCAACTATTCATTTTATACAATGGAAAAACTGTTGTATTTATATTGTTTTTTATAGTTATCGCGTTGACTTCTAAGGCCGTAGCTATTCGATGTGGTGGAGCAATGCCCTAGAGTGAAGCCTAGGATGCCCGCAAAGTAGAAATGACCATATCTTTCACACTGTTTGCAATTATTCCTGTTATGCGATCGAAAAACTGTTGTATTTATACTGTATTTTATGCTTCTGGCGTTGACTTCTAAGGCCGCAGCTATTCGATGTGGTGGTGCAACGCCCTAGAGTGAAGCCTAGGTTGCCCGGAACGTAGAAATGACCATACCTTTCACACTGGTTGCAATTATTCCTGTTATACGATGGAAAAGCTGTTGTATTTCTATTGTATTTTATGCTTCTGGCGTTGACTTCCTAGGCCCTAACTATTCGATCTGGTGGAGCAACGCCCTAGGGTGAAGCCTAGGTTGCCCGGAACGTAGAAATGACCATAACTTTCATACTGGTTGCAATTATTCGTTTTATACCGTGGAAAATCTGTTGTATTTATATTGTATTTTATGCGTCTGGAGTTGTTTTCTAAGGCCCTAACTATTCGGCCTGGTGGAGCAACGCCCTAGAGTGAAGCCTTGGTTGCCCGGAAAGTAGAAATGACCATAGCTTTCACACTGGTTGCAATTATTCCTGTTATACAAGGGAAAAACTGTTGTATTTATGTTGTACTTTATGCTTCTGGCGTAGACTTCTTAGGCCCTAACTATACGATCTGGTGGATCAACGCCCTAGACTGAAGCCTAGGTTGCCCGGAACGTAGAAATGACCATAACTTTCATACTAGTTGCAATTATTCGTTTTATACCGTGGAAAAACTGTTGTATTTACATTGTATTTTACACGTCTGGAGTTGCTTCCTAAGGCCCTAACTATTCGATGTGGTGGACCAACGCCCTAGAGTGAAGCGTAGGTTGCTCGGAAAGTAGAAATGACCATTACCTCCACACTGTTTGCAATTATTCCTGTTATACAAGGGAAAAACTGTTGTATTTATATTGTATTTTATGCTTCTGGCGTTGACTTCCTGGGCCCTAACTATTCTATCTGGAGGAGCAACGCCATAGAGTGAAGCCTAGGTTGCCGGGAATGCAGAAATGACCATCACTTTCACACTGGTGGCAATTATTCCTGTTATACGATGGACAAACTGTTGGATTTTTAATGTACTTTATGCTCCTGGCGTTGACTTCTAAGGCCCTATGTATTTGATCTGGTGGAGCAATTCCTCAGTGTTAACTCTAGGATGCCCGGAACGTAGAAATGGCCGTTACTTTCACACTGGTTGCAATTACTCATTCTATACGATGGAAAAACTGTTATACATATATCGTATTTTATGCTTCTGGCATTGACTTCTTGGGCCCTAACTATTCGATCTGGTGGAGCAACGCCCTAGGGTGAAGTCTAGGTTGTCCGGAACGTAGAAATGACCATAACTATCAGACTGGTTGCAATTATTCGTTTTATACGATGGAAAGACTGTTGTATTTATATTGTATTTTATAGTTATGGCGTTGACTACTTAGGCCCTAACTATTCGATTTGGTGGAGCAACGCCCTAGGGTGAAGCCTAGGTTGCCCGGAACGTAGAAATGACCATAGCTTTCACACTGGATGCAATTACTCTTGTTATACGATGGAAAAACTGTTGTATTTATTTTGTATTTTATGCCTCTGGCGTTGACTCCTAAGGCCGTAGCTATTCGATGTGGTGGAGCAACGCCATAGAGTGAAGCCTAGGTTGCACATAACGTAGAAATGGCCATATCTTTCACACTGTTTGCAATTATTCCTGTTACACGATTGAAAAACTGTTGTACATATGCTGTATTTTATTCTTCTGGCGCTGAATTCTAAGTCCCTAGCTATTCGATCTGGTGGAGCAACGCCCTAGAGTGAAGCCTAGTTTACCGGAACATAGAAATGACCTGTACTTTCACACTGGTTGCAATTATTCCTGTTATACTATTTAAAATCTGTTGCATTTTTATTGTATTTTATGCTTCTGGCGTTGACTTCTAAGTCCCTAACTATGCGATCTGGTGGAGCAACGCCCTACAGTTAAGCCTAGGTTGCCCGGAACGTAGAAATGACGTTTACTTTCACACTGTTTGCAAATATACATTATATACGATGGTAAAGCTGTTGCATTTATATTGTATTTTATGCTTCTGGCGTTGATTTCTTAGGCCCTAACTATTCGATCTCATGGAACAACGACCTAGAGTGAAGCCTAGGTTGCCCGGAACGCAGAAATGTCCATAACATTCACACTGTTTGCAATCATTCATTTCATACGATGGAAAAGCTGTTGGATTTGTATTGTGTTTTATGCTTCTGGAGATGACTTCTAAGGACGTAGCTATTCGGTGTGGTGGAGCAACGCCCAAGAGTGAAACCTAGGTTGCCCGGAACGTAGAAATGACCATTACTTTCACACTGGTTGCAACTATTCCTTCTATACGATGGAAAAACTGTGGCACCTATGTTGTATTTTATTCTTCTGGCGTTGAATTCTAAGTCCCTATGTATTCGATCTGGTGGTGCAAGGCCCTAGAGCGAAGTCTAGGTTGCCCGGAACGTATAAATGACCATAGCTTTCATACTGGTTGCAATTATTCGTTTTATACGATGGAAAAACTGTTGTATTTATTTTGTATTTGGTGCTCCTGGCGTTGACTTGCTGGGCCCTAACTATTCGATCTGGTGGAGCAACGCCCTAGGGTGAAGCCTAGGTTGCCCGGAACGTAGAAATGACCATGTTTTTCACACTGGTTGCAATTATTCCTGTTATACGATGGAAAAACTGTTGTGTTTATTTTGTATTTTATGCCTCTGTCGTTGACTCCTAAGGCCGCGGCTATTCGATGTGGTGGAGCAACGCCCTAGAGTGAAGCCTAGGTTGCCCGGAACTTAGAAATGACCATGTCTTTCACACTGGTTGCAATTATTCCTGTTATACGATGGAAAAACTGTTGTATTTATGTTATATTTTATGCTTCAGACGTTGACTTCTAAGGCAGTAGCTATTCGATGTGGTGGAGTAACGCCCTAGAGTGAAGCGTACGTTGCCCGGAAAGTAGAAACGACCATTACCTCCACACTGTTTGCAATTATTCATTTTACACAGTGGAAAATCTGTTGTATTTATATTGTTTTTTATAGTTATGGCGTTGACTTCTAAGGCCGTAGCTATTCGATGTGGTGGAGCAATGCACTAGAGTGAAGCCTAGGATGCTCGCAACGTAGAAATGACCATATCTTTCACCCTGTTTGCAATTATTCCTGCTATAAGATTGAAAAACTGTTGTATTTGTATTGTATTTTATGCTTCTGGCGTAGACTTCTTAGGCCCTAACTATTCGATCTGGTGGAACGACGCCCTAGAGTGTAGCCTAGGTTGCCCGTATCGTAGAAATGACCATACCTTTCACACTGGTTGCAATTATTCCTGTTATACGATGGAAAGACTGTTGTATTTCTATTGTATTTTATGCTTCTGGCGTTGACTTCTTAGGCCCTAACTATTCGATCTGGAGGAGCAACGCCCTAGGGTGAAGCCTAGGTTGCCCGGAACGTAGAAATGACCATAACTTTCATACTGGTTGCAATTATTCTTTGTATACCGAGGAAAAACTGGTGTATTTATGTTGTATTTTATGCGTCTGGAGTTGTTTTCTAAGGCCCTAACTATTCGGCCTGGTGGACCAACGCCCTAGGGTGAAGCCTAGGTTGCACGGTACGTAGAAATGACAATACCTTTCACACTGGTTGCAATTATTCCTGTTATACAAGGGAAAAACTGTTGTATTTATATTGTTTTTTATGCTTCTGGCGTTGACTTCCTGGGCCCTAACTATTCTATCTGGAGGACCAACGCCCTAGAGTGAAGCCTAGGTTGCGCGGAATGCAGAAATGACCACCACTTTGAAACTGGTGGTAATTATTCCTGTTATACGATGGAAAAACTGTGGTATTTATATTGTATTTTATGCTTCAGGCGTAGGCTTCTTAGGCCCTAACTATTCGATCTGGGGGAACGGCGCCCTAGACTGAAGCCTAGGTTTTCCGGAACGTAGAAATGACCATCACTTTCACACTGGTTGCAATTATTCCTGTTATACGATGGAAAAACTGTTGTGTTTCTATTGTATTTTATGCTTCTGGCGTTGACTTCTTAGGCCATAACTATTCGATCTGTTGGAGCAACGCCCTAGGGTGAAGCCTAGGTTGCCCGGAACGTAGAAATGACCATAACTATCAGACTGGTTGCAATAATTCTTGTTATACGATGGAAAAACTGTTGTATTTATATTGTATTTTATGCTTCTGGCGATCACTTCTAAGGCCGCAGCTATTCGATGTGGTGGAGCAACGCCGTAGACTGAAGCCTAGGTTTCCCGGAACGTAGAAATGACCATCACTTTCACACTGGTTGCAATTATTCCTGTTATACGATGGAAAAACTGTGGTATTGATATTGCATTTTATGCTTCTGGTGTAGACTTCTTAGGCCCTAGCTATTCGATCTGGAGGAACAACGCCCTAGAGTGAAGCCTAGGTTACCCGGAACGTAGAAATGACCATCACTTTCACACTGGTTGCAATAATTCTTGTTATACGATGGAAAAACTGTTGTATTTATATTGTATTTTATGCTTCTGGCGATCACTTCTAAGGCCGCAGCTATTCGATGTGGTGGAGCAACGCCCTAGAGTGAAGCCAAGGTTGCCCGGAACGTAGAAATGACCATAGCTTTCACACTGGTTGCAATTATTCCTGTTATACAGGGGAAAAACTGTTGTATTTATATTGTATTTTATGCTTCTGGCGTTGACTTCTTAGGCCCTAACTATTCCATCTGGTGGAGCATGGCCCTAGAGCGAAGCCTAGGTTGCCCGGAATGTAGAAATGACCATCACTTTCACACTGGTTGCAATTATTCTTGTTATACGATGGAAAAGCTGTTGTATTTGTATTGTATTTTATGCTCCTGGCGTAGACTTCTTAGGCCCTAACTATTCGATCTGGTGGAACGACGCCCTAGAGTGAAGCCTCGGTTGCCTGTATCGTAGAAATGACCATAACTTTCTCACTTGTTGCATTTATCCGTTTTATACAATGGAAAAACTGTTCTATTTATTTTGTATTTTATGCTTCGGGCGTTGTCATCGAAGGCCCTAACTATTCGATCTGGTGAAGGAACGCTTTAGAGTGAAGCCTAGATTGCCCGAAACGTAGAAATGACCATTACCTTCACACTGCTTGCAATTATACATTTTATACGATGGAAAAACTGTTGTACATATGTTGTATTTTATTCTTCTGGCGTTGAATTCTAAGTCCCTAGCTATTCGATCTGGTGGAGCAATACCCTAGGGTGAAGCCTAGGTTACCCGGAACATAGATATCACCAGTACTTTCACACTGGTTGCAGGTTTCCTGTTATACGATGGAAAAACTGCTGCATTCTTATTGTATTTTATGCTTCTGGCGTTGTATTCAACGTCCCTGACTATTCGATCAGGTGGAGCAACGCCCTGGAGTTAAGCCTATTTTGCCCGGAACGTAGAAATGGCCATAACTTTCACACTGGTTGCAATTATTCGTTTTATACAATGGAAAAACTGTTGTATTTATATTGTATTTTATGCTTCTGGCGTTGACTTCTTAGGCCCTAACTATTCGATCTGGTGGAGCAATGCCCTAGAGTGAAACCTAGGTTGCCCGGAACGTAGAAATGACCATTACTTTCACACTGTTTGCAATTATTCCCGTTACACGATTGAAAAACTGTTGTACATATGTTGTATTTTATTCTTCTGGCGCTGAATTCTAAGTCCCTAGCTATTCGATCTTGTGGAGCAACGCCCTAGAGTGAAGCCTAGTTTACCGGGAACATAGAAATGACCTGTACTTTCACACTGGTTGCAATTATTCCTGTTATACTATTTAAAAACTGTTGCATTTTTATTGTATGTTATGCTTCTGGCGTTGACTTCTAAGTCCCTAACTATGCGATCTGGTGGAGCAACGCCCTACAGTTAAGCCTAGGTTGCCCGGAACGTAGAAATGACGTTTACTTTCACACTGTTTGCAAATATACATTATATACGATGGTAAAGCTGTTGCATTTATATTGTATTTTATGCTTCTGGCGTTGACTTCTTAGGCCCTAACTATTCGATCTGATGGAACAACGACCTAGAGTGAAGCCTAGGTTGCCCGGAACGCAGAAATGACCATAACATTCACACTGTTTGCAATCATTCATTTTATACGATGGAAAAGCTGTTGTATTTGTATTGTGTTTTATGCTTCTGGAGTTGACTTCTAAGGACGTAGCTATTCGGTGTGGTGGAGCAACGCCCAAGAGTGAAACCTAGGTTGCCCGGAACGTAGAAATGACCATAGCTTTCACACTGGTTGCAATTATTCCTGTTATACAGGGGAAAAACTGTTGTATTTATATTGTATTTTATGCTTCTGGCGTTGACTTCTTAGGCCCTAACTATTCCATCTGGTGGAGCATGGCCCTAGAGCGAAGCCTAGGTTGCCCGGAATGTAGAAATGACCATCACTTTCACACTGGTTGCAATTATTCTTGTTATACGATGGAAAAGCTGTTGTATTTGTATTGTATTTTATGCTCCTGGCGTAGACTTCTTAGGCCCTAACTATTCGATCTGGTGGAACGACGCCCTAGAGTGAAGCCTCGGTTGCCTGTATCGTAGAAATGACCATAACTTTCTCACTTGTTGCATTTATCCGTTTTATACAATGGAAAAACTGTTCTATTTA
This sequence comes from Calliopsis andreniformis, assembly GCF_051401765.1. Classification (NCBI taxonomy): domain Eukaryota; kingdom Metazoa; phylum Arthropoda; class Insecta; order Hymenoptera; family Andrenidae; genus Calliopsis; species Calliopsis andreniformis. Next base: position 7,626,091 of record NW_027480422.1, read on the forward strand.
TTTTGTATTTTATGCTTCGGGCGTTGTCATCGAAGGCCCTAACTATTCGATCTGGTGAAGGAACGCTTTAGAGTGAAGCCTAGATTGCCCGAAACGTAGAAATGACCATTACCTTCACACTGCTTGCAATTATACATTTTATACGATGGAAAAACTGTTGTACATATGTTGTATTTTATTCTTCTGGCGTTGAATTCTAAGTCCCTAGCTATTCGATCTGGTGGAGCAATACCCTAGGGTGAAGCCTAGGTTACCCGGGACATAGATATCACCAGTACTTTCACACTGGTTGCAGGTTTCCTGTTATACGATGGAAAAACTGCTGCATTCTTATTGTATTTTATGCTTCTGGCGTTGTATTCAACGTCCCTGACTATTCGATCAGGTGGAGCAACGCCCTGGAGTTAAGCCTATTTTGCCCGGAACGTAGAAATGGCCATAACTTTCACACTGGTTGCAATTATTCGTTTTATACAATGGAAAAACTGTTGTATTTATATTGTATTTTATGCTTCTGGCGTTGACTTCTTAGGCCCTAACTATTCGATCTGGTGGAACAATGCCCTAGAGTGAAACCTAGGTTGCCCGGAACGTAGAAATGACCATTACTTTCACACTGTTTGCAATTATTCCCGTTACACGATTGAAAAACTGTTGTACATATGTTGTATTTTATTCTTCTGGCGCTGAATTCTAAGTCCCTAGCTATTCGATCTTGTGGAGCAACGCCCTAGAGTGAAGCCTAGTTTACCGGGAACATAGAAATGACCTGTACTTTCACACTGGTTGCAATTATTCCTGTTATACTATTTAAAAACTGTTGCATTTTTATTGTATGTTATGCTTCTGGCGTTGACTTCTAAGTCCCTAACTATGCGATCTGGTGGAGCAACGCCCTACAGTTAAGCCTAGGTTGCCCGGAACGTAGAAATGACGTTTACTTTCACACTGTTTGCAAATATACATTATATACGATGGTAAAGCTGTTGCATTTATATTGTATTTTATGCTTCTGGCGTTGACTTCTTAGGCCCTAACTATTCGATCTGATGGAACAACGACCTAGAGTGAAGCCTAGGTTGCCCGGAACGCAGAAATGACCATAACATTCACACTGTTTGCAATCATTCATTTTATACGATGGAAAAGCTGTTGTATTTGTATTGTGTTTTATGCTTCTGGAGTTGACTTCTTAGGCCCTAACTATTCGATCTGGTGGAACAACTCCCTAGAGTGAAGCCTAGGTTGCCCGGAACGTAGAAATAACCTTTACTTTCACACTGTTTGCAAATATACATTATATTCGATGGAAAAGCTGTTGTATTTATATTGTATTTTATGCTTCTGGCGTTGTCTTCGTAGGCCCTAACTATTCGATCTGGTGGAGCAATGCTCTAGAGTAAAGCCTAGGTTGCCCGGAAGGTAGAAATGACCATTACCTTCACACTGCTTGCAATTATACATTTTATACGATGGAAAAACTGTTATACTTATGTTGTATTTTATTCTTCTGGCGTTGAATTCTAAGTCCCTAGCTATTCGATCTGTTGGAGCAACGCCCAAGAGTGAAACCTATGATGGCCGGAACGTGGAAATGACCATTACTTTCACACTGGTTGCAATTATTCATATATACGATGGAAAAACTGTTGTATGTTTATTGTATTTTATGTTTCTGGCGTTGACTTCTAAGTACCTATCTATTCGATCTGGTGGAGCAGCGCTCTACAGCGAAACCTAGGTTGCCCGGAACGTAGAAATGACCTTTACTTTTACACTGTTTGCAAATATACATTATATACGATGGAAAACCTGTTGTATTTATATTGTATTTTATGCTTCTGGCGTTGACTTCTTAGGCCCTAACTATTCGGTCTGGTGGAACAATGCCCTAGAGTGAAGCCTAGGTTGCCCGGAACGTAGAAATGACCATTACCTTCACACTGCTTGCAATTATACATTTTATACGATGGAAAAACTGTTATACTTATGTTGTATTTTATTCTTCTGGCGCTGAATTCTAAGTCCCTAGCTATTTGATCTGGCGGAGCAACGCCCTAGACTGAAGCCTAGGTTGCCCGGAACGTAGAAATGACATGTACTTTCACACTGGTTGCAATTATTCCTGTTATAGGATGGAAAAACTGTTGCATTTTTATTGGATTTTATGCTTCTGGCGTTGACTTCTAAGTCCCTAACTATGTGATCTGGTGGAGCAACGCCCTACAGTTAAGCCTAGGTTGCCCGGAACGTTGGAATGACCTTTACTTTGACACTGTTTGCAAATATACATTATATACGATGGAAAAGCTGTTGTATTTATATTGTATTTTATGCTTCTGGCGTTGACTTGTTAGGCCCTAACTATTCGATCTGGTGGAGCAACGCCCTAGAGAGAAGCCTAGATTTCCCGGAACGTAGAAGTGACCATAACTATCAGACTGGTTGCAATTATTCGTTTTAAACGATGGAAAGACTGTTGTATTTATATTGTATTTTATAGTTATGGCGTTGTCTTCTAGGGCCGTAGCTATTCGATGTGGTTGAGCAACGACCTAGAGTGAAGCCTAGGTTGCCCGGAACGTATAAATGACCATAGCTTTCATACTGGTTGCAATTATTCGTTTTATACGATGGAAAAGCTGTTGTATTTATTTTGTATTTGGTGCTCCTGGCGTTGACTTCTTAGGCCCTAGTTATTGGATCTGGTGGACCAACGCCCTAGAGTGAAGCCTAGGTTGCCCGGAACGTAGGAATGACAATAACATTCATACTTGTTGCAATTATACGTTTTATACGATGGAAAAACTGTTGTATTTTTATTTTATTTTATGCTTCTGGCATTGACTTCTTAGGACCTAACTATTCGATCTGGTGAAGCAACGCCCTAGAGTGAAGCCTAGGTTGCCCGGAACGTAGAAATGACCATAACTATCAGACTGGTTGCAATTATTCCTGTTATACGATTCAAAAACTGTTGTATTTATATTGCATTTTATGCTTCTGGCGTTGACTTCTAAGGCCGGAGCTATTCGATGTGGTGCAGCGACACCCTAGTGTGAAGCCTAGGTTGCCCGGAACGTAGAAATGACCATACCTTTCACACTGGTTGCAATTATTCTTGTTATACAAGGGAAAAACTCTTGTATTTATGTTGTATTTTATGCTTCTGGCGTTGACTTCCTGGGCCCTATCTATTCGATCTGGTGGAGCAACGCCCTAGGGTGAAGCCTAGGTTGCCCGGAACGTAGAAATGACCATGTTTTTCACACTGGTTGCAATTATTCCTGTTATACGATGGAAAAACTGTTGTGTTTATTTTGTATTTTATGCCTCTGGCGTTGACTCCTAAGGCCGCAGCTATTCGATGTGGTGGAGCAACGCCCTAGAGTGAAGCCTAGGTTGCCCGGAACGTAGAAATGACCATGTCTTTCACACTGGTTGCAATTATTCCTGTTATACGATGGAAAAACTGTTGTATTTATATTATATTTTATGCTTCAGACGTTGACTTCTAGGGCAGTAGCTATTCGATGTGGTGGAGTAACGCCCTAGAGTGAAGCGTAGGTTGCCCGGAAAGTAGAAATGAACATTACCTCCACACTGTTTGCAATTATTCATTTTATAGAGTGGAAAAACTGTTGTATTTATATTGTTTTTTATAGTTATGGCGTTGACTTCTAAGGCCGTAGCTATTCGATGTGGTGGAGCAATGCCCTAGAGTGAAGCCTAGGATGCTCGCAACGTAGAAATGACCATATCTTTCACACTGTTTGCAATTATTCCTGCTATAAGATTGAAAAACTGTTGTATTTGTATTGTATTTTATGCTTCTGGCGTAGACATCTTAGGCCCTAACTATTCGATCTGGTGGAACGATGCCATAGAGTGAAGCCTAGGTTGCCCGTATCGTAGAAATGACCATACCTTTCACACTGGTTGCAATTATTCCTGTTATACGATGGAAAGACTGTTGTATTTATATTGTATTTTATAGTTATGGCGTTGTCTTCTAGGGCCGTAGCTATTCGATGTGGTGGAGCAACGCCCTAGAGTGAAGCCTAGGTTGCCCGGAACGTAGAAATGACCATACCTTTCACACTGGTTGCAATTATTCCTGTTATACGATGGAAAAGCTGTTGTATTTCTATTGTATTTTATGCTTCTGGCGTTGACTTCCTAGGCCCTAACTATTCGATCTGGTGGAGCAACGCCCTAGGGTGAAGCCTAGGTTGCCCGGAACGTAGAAATGACCATAACTTTCATACTGGTTGCAATTATTCGTTTTATACCGTGGAAAAACTGTTGTATTTATATTGTATTTTATGCGTCTGGAGTTGTTTTCTAAGGCCCTAACTATTCGGCCTGGTGGACCAACGCCATAGAGTGAAGCCTAGGTTGCACGGAACGTAGGAATGCCCATTACTTTCACACTGGTTGTAATTATTCCTGTTATACGATGGAATAACTCTTGTCTTTTTATTTTATTTTGTGCTTCTGGCGTTGACTTCTAAGGTCCTAGCTATTCGATCTGGTGGAGCAACGCTCCAGAGTGAAGCCTAGGTTGCCCGGAACTCAGAAATGTCCATCACCTTCACTCTGGTTGCAATTATTCCAGTTATACGATGGAAAAACTGTGGTATTTATATTGTATTTTATTCTTCTGGCGTTGAATTCTTAGGCCCTAACTATTCGATCTGGTGGAGCAACGCCCTAGAGTGAAGCCTAGGTTTCCCGGAATGTAGAAATGACCATTACTTTCACAATGGTTGCAATTATTCTTGTTATACGATGGAAAAACTGTTGTATTTATTTTGTATTTTATGCCTCTGGCGTTGACTCCTAAGGCCGTAGCTATTCGATGTGTTGCAGCAACGCCCTAGAGTGAAGCCTAGGTTTCACGGAATGTAGAAATGACCATCACTCTCACACTGGTTGCAATTATTCTTGTTATACGATGGGAAAACTGTTGTATTTATTTTATATTTTATGCTTCTGGCGTTGACTTCCTGGGCCCTAACTATTCTATCTGGAGGAGCAACGCCCTAGAGTGAAGCCTAGGTTGCCCGGAATGCAGAAATGACCATCACTTTCACACTGGTGGCAATTATTCCTGTTATACGATGGACAAACTGTTGGATTTTTAATGTACTTTATGCTTCTGGCGTTGACTTCTAAGGCCCTATGTATTCGATCTGGTGGAGCACTGCCTCAGTGTTAAGTCTAGGATGCCCGGAATGTAGAAATGGCCGTTACTTTCACACTGGTTGCAATTACTCATTTTATACGATGGAAAAACTGTTGTACGTATATCGTATTTTATGCTTCTGGCATTGACTTCTTAGGCCCTAACTATTGGATCTGGTGGAGAAACGCCCTAGGGTGAAGCCTAGGTTGCCCGGAACGTAGAAATGACCATCACTCTCACACTGGTTGCAACTATTCTTGTTATACGATGGAAAAACTGTTGTATTTATTTTGTATTTTATGCCCCTGGCGTTGACTCCTAAGGCCGTAGCTATTCGATGTGGTGCAGCAACGCCCTAGAGTGAAGCCCAGGTTGCCCGGAACTTAGAAATGACCATCACCTTCACTCTGGTTGCAATTATTCCTGTTATACGATGGAAAAACTGTGGCATTTATATTGTATTTTATGCTTCTGGCGTAGGCTTCATAGGCCCTAACTATTCGATGTGGTGGAGAAACGCCCTAGAGTGAAGCCTAAGTTGCTCGGAAAGTAGAAATAACCATTACCTCCACACTGTTTGCAATTATTCGTTTTATACAATGGAAAAACTGTCGTATTTATATTGTTTTTTATAGTTATGGCGTTGACTTCTAAGGCCGTAGCTATTCGATGTGGTGGAGCAATGCCCTATAGTGAAGCCTAGGATGCCCGCAACGTAGAAATGACCATATCTTTCACACTGTTTGCAATTATTCCTGTTATACGATTGAAAAACTGTTGTATTTATATTGTATTTTATGCTTCTGGCGTTAACTTCTAAGGCCTCAGCTATCCGATGTGGAGGAGCAACGGCCTAGGGTGAAGCCTAGGTTGCCCGGAACGTAGAAGTGACCATACCTTTCACACTGGTTGCAATTATTCCTGTTATACAAGGGAAAAACTGTTGTATTTATTTTGTATTTTATGCCTCTGGCGTTGACTCCTAAGGCCGTAGCTATTCGATGTGTTGCAGCAACGCCCTAGAGTGAAGCCTAGGTTTCACGGAATGTAGAAATGACCATCACTCTCACACTGGTTGCAATTATTCTTGTTATACGATGGGAAAACTGTTGTATTTATTTTGTATTTTATGCTTCTGGCGTTGACTTCCTGGGCCCTAACTATTCTATCTGGAGGAGCAACGCCCTAGAGTGAAGCCTAGGTTGCCCGGAATGCAGAAATGACCATCACTTTCACACTGGTGGCAATTATTCCTGTTATACGATGGACAAACTGTTGGATTTTTAATGTACTTTATGCTTCTGGCGTTGACTTCTAAGGCCCTATGTATTCGATCTGGTGGAGCACTGCCTCAGTGTTAAGTCTAGGATGCCCGGAATGTAGAAATGGCCGTTACTTTCACACTGGTTGCAATTACTCATTTTATATGGTGGAAAAACTGTTGTACGTATATCGTATTTTATGCTTCTGGCATTGACTTCTTAGGCCCTAACTATTGGATCTGGTGGAGAAACGCCCTAGGGTGAAGCCTAGGTTGCCCGGAACGTAGAAATGACCATCACTCTCACACTGGTTGCAACTATTCTTGTTATACGATGGAAAAACTGTTGTATTTATTTTGTATTTTATGCCCCTGGCTTTGACTCCTAAGGCCGTAGCTATTCGATGTGGTGGAGCAACGCCCTAGAGTGAAGCCCAGGTTGCCCGGAACTTAGAAATGACCATCACCTTCACTCTGGTTGCAATTATTCCTGTTATACGATGGAAAAACTGTGGCATTTATATTGTATTTTATGCTTCTGGCGTAGGCTTCATAGGCCCTAACTATTCGATGTGGTGGAGAAACGCCCTAGAGTGAAGCCTAGGTTGCTCGGAAAGTAGAAATAACCATTACCTCCACACTGTTTGCAATTATTCGTTTTATACAATGGAAAAACTGTGGTATTTATATTGTTTTTTATAGTTATGGCGTTGACTTCTAAGGCCGTAGCTATTCGATGTGGTGGAGCAATGCCCTATAGTGAAGCCTAGGATGCCCGCAACGTAGAAATGACCATATCTTTCACACTGTTTGCAATTATTCCTGTTATACGATTGAAAAACAGTTGTATTTATATTGTATTTTATGCTTCTGGCGTTAACTTCTAAGGCCGCAGCTATCCGATGTGGAGGAGCAACGCCCTAGGGTGAAGCCTAGGTTGCCCGGAACGTAGAAGTGACCATACCTTTCACACTGGTTGCAATTATTCCTGTTATACGATGGACAAACTGTTGGATTTTTAATGTACTTTATGCTTCTGGCGTTGACTTCTAAGGCCCTATGTATTCGATCTGGTGGAGCAATGCCTCAGTGTTAAGTCTAGGATGCCCGGAACGTAGAAATGGCCGTTACTTCCACACTGGTTGCAATTACTCATTTTATACGATGGAAAAACTGTTGTACATATAACGTATTTTGTGCTTCTGGCGTTGACTTCTAAGGTCCTAGCTATTCGATCTGGTGGAGCAACGCTCTAGAGTGAAGCCTAGGTTGCCCGGAACTTAGAAATGACCATCTCCGTCACTCTGGTTGCAATTATTCCTGTTTTACGATGGAAAAACTGTGGTATTTATATTGTATTTTATGCTTCTGGCGTAGGCTTCTTAGGCCCCAACTATTCGATCTGGGGGAACCACGCCCTAGACTGAAGCCTAGGTTGCCCGGAATGTAGAAATGACCATTACTTTCACAATGGTTGCAATCATTCTTGTTATACGATGGAAAAACTGTTGTATTTATTTTGTATTTTATGCTTCTGGCGTTGACTTCTAAGGCCGCAGCTATCCGATGTGGTGTAGCAACGCCCTAGAGTGAAGCCTAGGTTGCCCGGAACGTAGAAATGACCATACCTTTCACACTGGTTGCAATTATTCCTGTTATACAAGGGAAAAATTGTTGTATTTATATTTTATTTTATGCTCCTGGCGTTGACTTCCTGGGCCCTAACTATTCTATCTGGAGGAGCAACGCCCTAGGGTGAAGCCTAGGTTGCCCGGAATGCAGAAACGACCATCACTTTCACACTGGTGGCAATTATTCCTGTTATACGATGGACAAACTGTTGGATTTTTAATGTACTTTATGCTTCTGGCGTTGACTTCTAAGGCCCTATGTATTCGATCTGGTGGAGCAATGCCTCAGTGTTAAGTCCAGGATGCCCGGAACGTAGAAATGGCCGTTACTTCCACACTGGTTGCAATTACTCATTTTATACGATGGAAAAACTGTTGTACATATATCGTATTTTATGCTTCTGGCATTGACGTATTGGGCCCTAACTATTCGATCTGGTGGAGCAACGCCCTAGGGTGAAGTCTAGGTTGCCCGGAACGTAGAAATGACAATAACTATCAGACTGGTTGCAATTATTCGTTTAATACGATGGAAAGACTGTTGTATTTATATTGTATTTTATAGTTATGGCGTTGTCTTCCAGGGCCGTAGCTATTCGATGTGGTGGAGCAACGCCTTCGAGTGAAGCCTAGGTTGCCCGGAACGTAGAAATGACCATAGCTTTCACACTGGTTGCAATTATTCCTGTTATACGATGGAAAAACTGTTGTATTTCTATTGTATTTTATGCTTCTGGCGTTGACTTCTTAGGCCCTAACTATTCGATCTGGTGGAGCAACGCCCTAGGGTGAAGCCTAGGTTGCCTGGAACGTAGAAATGACCATAACTTTCATACTGGTTGCAATTATTCGTTGTATACCGTGGAAAAACTGTTGTATTTATATTGTATTTTATGCGTCTGGAGTTGTTTTCTAAGGCCCTAACTATTCGACCTGGTGGAACAACGCCCTAGGGTGAAGTCTAGGTTGCCCGGAACGTAGAAATGACGATAACTATCAGACTGGTTGCAATTATTCGTTTTATACGATGGAAAGACTGTTGTATTTATATTGTATTTTATAGTTATGGCGTTGTCTTCCAGGGCCGTAGCAATTCGATGTGGTGGAGCAACGCCCTCGAGTGAAGCCTAGGTTGCCCGGAACGTAGAAATGACCATAGCTTTCACACTGGTTGCAATTATTCCTGTTATACGATGGAAAACTGTTGTATTTCTATTGTATTTTATGCTTCTGGCGTTGACTTCTTAGGCCCTAACTATTCGATCTGGTGGAGCAACGCCCTAGGGTGAAGCCTAGGTTGCCCGGAACGTAGAAATGTCCTTTACTTTCACACTGTTTGCAAATACACATTATATACGATGGAAAAGCTGTTGTATTTATATTGCATTTTATTCTTCTGGCGTTGAAGTCTAAGTCCCTAGCTATTCGACCTGGTGGAGCAACGCCCTAAAGTGGAGCCTAGGTTACCCGGAAGATAGAAATGACCAGTACTTTCACACTGGATGCAGCTTTCCTGTTATACGATGGAAAAACTGTTGCATTTTTATTGTATTTCATGCTTCTGGCGTTAAATTCTAAGTACCTAACCATGCGATCTGGTGGAGCAACGCCCTACAGTTAAGCCTAGGTTGCCCGGAACGTAGAAATGACCATAACATTCACAATGGTTGCAATTATTCGTTTTATACAATGGAAAAACTGTTCTATTTATTTTGTATTTTATGCTTCGGGCGTTTACATCTAACGCCCTAACTATTCGATCTGGTGGAGCAACGCTCTATAGAGAAGCCTAGGTTGCCCGGAACGTAGAAATGACCATTACCTTCACGCTGCTTTCATAATTATACATTTTATACGATGGAAAAACTGGGGTACTTATGTTGTATTTTATTCTTCAAGCGTTGAATTATAAGTCCATAGCTATTCGATCTGGTGGAGCAACGCCCGAGAGTGAAGTCTAGGTTACCCGGAACATAGAAATGACCAGTACTTTCACACTGGTTGCAGCTTTCCTGTTATACGGTGGAAAAACTGTTGCATTTTTATTGTATTTTATGCTTCTGGCGTTGTATTCAATGTCCCTAACTATTCGATCTGGTGGAGCCACGGCCTGGAGTTAAGCCTAGGTTGCGCGGAACGTAGAAATGACCATCACCTTCACACTGTTTGCAATCATTCATTTTATACGATGGAACAGCTGTTGTATTTATATTGTATTTTATGCTTCTGGAATTGACTTCTAAGGCCGTACCCATTCGGTGTGGTGGAGCAACGCCCAAGAGTGAAACCTAGGTTGCCCGGAACGTAGGAGTGACCATTACTTTCACACTGGTTGCAATTATTCCTTTTATACGATGGAAAAACTGTTGTATTTTTATTGTATTTTATGCTTCTGGCGTTGACTTCTAAGTCCCTAGCTATCCGATCTGGTGGAATAAGGCCCTAGAGCGAAGCCTAGGTTGCCCGGAACGTAGAAATGACCTTTACTTTCACACTGTTGCAAATATACATTATATACGATGGAAAATGTGTTGTATTTATATTGTATTTTATGCTTCTGGCGTTGACTTCTTAGGCCCTAACTATTCGATCTGGTGGAGCAACGCTTTAGAGTGAAGCCTAGGTTGGACGGAACGTAGAAATGCCCATTACTTTCACACTGGTTGTAATTATTCCTGTTATACGACGGAATAACTGTTGTATTTATATTGCTTTTTATAGTTATGGCGTTGACTTCTAAGGCCGTAGCTATTCGATGTGGTGGAGCAATTCCCTAGAGTGAAGCCTAGGATGCCCGCAACGTAATAATGACCATATCTTTCACACTGTTTGCAATTATTCCTGTTATACGATTGAAAAACTGTTGTATTTATATTGTATTTTATGCTTCTGGCGTTGACTTCTAAGGCCGCAGCTATCCGATGTGGTGTAGCAACGCCCTAGAGTGAAGCCTAGGTAGCCCGGAACGTAGAAATGACCATACCTTTCACACTGGTTATAATTATTCCTGTTATACGATGGAAAAGCTGTTGTATATCTATTGTATTTTATGCTTCTGGCGTTGACTTCTTAGGGCCTAACTATTCGATCTGGTGGAGCAACGCCCTAGGGTGAATCCTAGGTTGCCGGGAACGTAGAAATGACCATTACTTCCACACAGTTTGCAATTATTCATATTATACAGTGGAAAAACTGTTGTATTTATATGGCATTTTATGTTTCTGGCATTGACTTCTAAGGCCCTAACTATTCGATGTGGTGGAGCAATGCCCTAGAGTGAAGCCTAGGTTGCCCGGAACGTAGAAATGACCATACCTTTCACACTGGTTGCAATTATTCCTGTTATACGATGGAAAAACTATTGTATTTCTATTGTATTTTATGCTTCTGGCGCTGACTTCTTAGGCCCTAACTATTCGAACTGGTGGAGCAACGCCCTAGAGTGAAGCCTAGGTTGCCCGGAACGTAGAAATGACCATAACTTTCACACTGGTTTCAATTATTCGTTTTATACAATGGAAAAGCTGTTCTATTTATTTTCTATTTTATGCTTCGAGCGTTGACTTCTAAGGCCCTAACAATTCGATCTAGTGGAGCAACGCCCTACAGTTGTGCCTAGCTTGCCCGGAACGTAGAAATGACCTTTACTTTCACACTGTTTGCAAATATACATCATATACGATGGAAAATGTGTTGTATTTATATTGTATTTTATGCTTCTGGCGTTGACTTCTTAGGCCCTAACTATTCGATCTGGTGGAGCAACGCCCTAGAGTGAAGCCTAGGTTGCACGGAACGTAGAAATGCCCATTACTTTCACACTGGTTGTAATTACTCCTGTTATACGGCGGAGTAACTGTTGTATTTCTATTGTATTTTATGCTTCTGGCGTCGACTTCTTAGGCCGTAGCATTTCGACGTGGTGGAGCAACGCCCTAGAGTGAAGCCCAGGTTGCCCGGAACTTAGAAATGACCCTCACCTTCACTCTGGTTGCAATTATTCCTGTTATACGATGGAAAAACTGTGGTACTTATATTGTATTTTATGCTTCTGGCGTAGGCTTCTTAGGCCCTAACTATTCGATGTGGTGGAGGAACGCCCTAGAGTGCAGCCTAGGTTGATCGGAAAGTAGAAATGACCATTACCTCCACACTGTTTGCAATTATTCGTTTTATACAATGGAAAAACTGTGGTATTTATATTGTTTTTTATAGTTATGGCGTTGACTTCTAAGGCCGTAGCTATTCGATGTGGTGGAGCAATGCCCGATAGTGAAGCCTCGGATGCCCGCAACGTAGAAATGACCATATCTTTCACCCTGTTTGCAATTATTCCTGTTATACGATTGAAAAACTGTTGTATTTATACTGTATTTTATGCTTCTGGCGTTGACTTCTAAGGCCGCAGCTATCCGATGTGGTGGAGCAACGCCCTAGAGTGAAGCCTAGGTTGCCCGGAACGTAGAAGTGACCATACCATTCACACTGGTTGCAATTATTCCTGTTATAGAAGGGAAAAACTGTTGTATTTATATTGTATTTTGTGCTTCTGGCGTTGACTTCTAAGGTCCTAGCTATTCGATCTGGTGGAGCAACGCTCTAGAGTGAAGCCTAGGTTGCCCGGAACTTAGAAATGACCATCACCTTCACTCTGGTTGCAATTATTCCTGTTATACGATGGAAAAACTGTGGTACTTATATTGTATTTTATGCTTCTGGCGTAGGCTTCTTAGGCCCTAACTATTCGATCTGGGGGAACCACGCCCTAGACTGAAGCCTAGGTTGCCCGGAACGTACAAATGACCATCACTTTCACACTGGTTGCAATTATTCCTGTTATACAATGGAAAAACTGTTGTATTTATATTGCTTTTTATAGTTATGGCTTTGACTTCTAAGGCCGTAGCTATTCGATGTGGTGGAGCAATGCCCTAGAGTGAAGCCTAGGATGCCCGCAACGTAATAATGACCATACCTTTCACACTGGTTGCAATTATTCCTGTTATACGATGGAAAAGCTGTTGTATTTGTATTGTATTTTATGCTTCTGGCGTAGACTTCTTAGGCCCTAACTATTCGATCAAGTGGAACGACACCCTAGAGTGAAGCCTAGGTTGCCCGTATCGTAGAAATGACCATATCTTTCACACTGGTTGCAATTATTCCTGTTATACGATGGAAAAACTGTTGTATTTCTATTGCATTTTATGCTTCTGGCGCTGACTTCTTAGGCCCTAACTATTCGAACTGGTGGAGCAACGCCCTAGAGTGACGCCTAGGTTGCCCGGAACGTAGAAATGACCATTACTTCCTCACTGTTTGCAATTATTCATTTTATACATGAAAAAAACGGTTGTATTTATATTGTGTTTTATGCTTCTGGCATTGACTTCTGAGGCCCTAACTATTCGATGTGGTGGAGCAACGCCATAGTGCGAAACCTAGGTTGCTCGAAACGTAGAAATGACCATTACTTTCACACTGGTTGCAATTATTCATTTTATACGATGGAAAAACTGTTGTACATATATCGTATTTTATGCTTCTGGCGTTGACTTCTTACGCCGTAGCTGTTCGATGTGGTTGAGCAACGCCCTAGTGTGAAGCCTCGGTTGCCCGGAACGATGAAATGGCCATTACCTTCACACTGTTTGCGATTATTCATTTTATACGATGGTAAAACTGTTGTACTTAGGTTGTATTTTATTCTTCTGGCGTAGAATTCTAAGTCCCTAGCTATTCGATCTGGTGGAGCAGTTTCCTAGAGTGAAGCCTGAGTTACCCGGAACGTAGAAATGACCAGTACATTCACACTAGTTGCAGTTATTCCTGTTATACAATGGAAAAACTGTTGCATTTTTTTTGTATTTTATGCTTCTGGCGTTGTATTCAATGTCCCTAACTATTCGATCTGGTGGAGCAACGCCCTGGAGTTAAGCCAAGGTTGCCCGGAACGTAGAAATGACCATAACTTTCACACTGGTTTCAATTATTCGTTTTATACAATGGAAAAGCTGTTCTATTTATTTTGTATTTTATGCTTCGAGCGTTGACTTCTAAGGCCCTAACAATTCGATCTAGTGGAGCAACGCCCTACAGTTGAGCCTAGCTTGCCCGGAACGTAGAAATGACCTTTACTTTCACACTGTTTGCAAATATACATTATATACGATGGAAAAGCTGTTGTATTTATATTGTATTTTATTCTTCTGGCGTTGTCTTCTTAGGCCCTAACTATTCGATCTGGTGGAACATCGCCCTAGAGTGAAGCCTAGGCTGCCCGGACCGTAGAAATGACCATAACTTTCACACTGGTTGCAATTATTGGTTTTATACAATGGAAAACCTGCTCTATTTATTTTGTATTTTAAGCTTCGGGCGTTGACTTCTAAGGCCCTAACTATTCGATCTGGTGGAGCAACGCTCTAGAGTGAAGCCTAGGTTGCCCGGAACATAGAAATGACCTTTACTTTCACACTGTTTGCAAATATACATTATATACGATGGAAAAGCTGTTGTATTTATACTGTATTTTATTCTTCTGGCGTTGAATTCTAAGTCCCTAGCTATTCGATCTGGTGGAGCAACGCCATAGGGTGAAGCCTGGGTTACCCGGAACGTGGAAATGACCAGTACTTTCACACTGGTTGCAGTTATTCCTGTTATACGATGGAAAAACTGTTGTATTTCTATTGTATTTTATGCTTCTGGCGCTGACTTCTTAGGCCCTAACTATTCGAACTGGTGGAGCAACGCCCTAGAGTGACGCCTAGGTTGCCCGGAACGTAGAAATGACCATTACTTCCTCACTGTTTGCAATTATTCATTTTATACATGGAAAAAACGGTTGTATTTATATTGTGTTTTATGCTTCTGGCATTGACTTCTGAGGCCCTAACTATTCGATGTGGTGGAGCAACGCCATAGTGCGAAACCTAGGTTGCTCGAAACGTAGAAATGACCATTACTTTCACACTGGTTGCAATTATTCATTTTATACGATGGAAAAACTGTTGTACATATATCGTATTTTATGCTTCTGGCGTTGACTTCTTACGCCGTAGCTGTTCGATGTGGTTGAGCAACGCCCTAGTGTGAAGCCTCGGTTGCCCGGAACGATGAAATGGCCATTACCTTCACACTGTTTGCGATTATTCATTTTATACGATGGTAAAACTGTTGTACTTAGGTTGTATTTTATTCTTCTGGCGTAGAATTCTAAGTCCCTAGCTATTCGATCTGGTGGAGCAGTTTCCTAGAGTGAAGCCTGAGTTACCCGGAACGTAGAAATGACCAGTACATACACACTGGTTGCAGTTATTCCTGTTATACAATGGAAAAACTGTTGCATTTTTTTTGTATTTTATGCTTCTGGCGTTGTATTCAAAGTCCCTAACTATTCGATCTGGTGGAGCAACGCCCTGGAGTTAAGCCAAGGTTGCACGGAACGTAGAAATGACCATAAATTTCACACTGGTTGCTATTACTCCTGTTATACGATGGAAAAACTGTTGTATTTATATTGTATTTTATGCTTCTGGCGTTTACTTCTAAGGCCGTAGCTATTCCGTGTGGTGGAGCAACGGCCTAGAGTGGAGCCTAGGTTGCACGGAACTTAGAAAGGACCATAACTTTCACACTGGTTGCTATTACTCATTTTATACGATGTAAAAAATGTTGTATTTATATTGTATTTTATGCTTCTGGCGTTGACTTCATAGGCCCTAACTATTCGATCTGGTGGAGCAACGTCCTAGAGTGAAGCGTAGGTTGCCCGGAACGTAGAAATGACAATAAATTTCACACTGGTGGCAATTATTCATGCTATACAATGGAAAAACTTCACTATTTATATTGTATTTTATGTTTCTGGCGTTGACTTCATAGGCCCTAACTATTCGATCTGGTGGAGCAACGACATAGGGTGCAGCCTAGGGTGCCGGAAAGTAGAAATGACTATTACTTTCACACTGTATGCAATTGTTCCTGTTATACGATGGAAAAACTGTTGTTTTTTTATTGTATTTTATGCTTCGGGCGTTGACGTCTAAGGTCCTAACTATTCGACCTGGTGGAGCAACGCCCTAGGGTGCTGCCTAGGCTGCCCGGAACGTAGAAATGACCATAACTTTCATACTGGTTGCAATTATTCGTTTTATACGGTGGAAAGACTGTTGTATTTATTTTGCATTTTATGCTTCTGGCGTTGACGTCTAAGACCCTAACTGTTCGATCTGGTGGGGCAATGCCTCGGAGTTAATTCTAGGATGCCCGAAACGCCGAAATCATCATTACTTTCACAATGGTTCCAATTATTCATGCTATAAGATGGAAAAACTGTTGCATTTTTCTTGCGTTTTCTGCTTCTGGCTTTGACTTCTAAGGCCCTAGCTATTCGATCTGGTGGAGCAACGCCGTAGAGTGAAGCCTAGGTTGCCCGAAACGTAGGAAATCACATTACTGTCACACTGGTTGCAATTATTCATGTTATAAGATGAAAATCTGTTGTATTTTTATGTTATTTTATTCTTCTGGCGTTGACTTCTAAGGCCCTAGCTATTCGATCTGGTGGAGCAACGTCCTGGAGTGAAGCCTAGGTCGCCCGATACGTAGGAATTAACATTACTGTCACACTGGTTGCAATTATTCCTGTTATACGGTGAAACAACTGTTGTATTTTTATTGTATTTTATGCTTCTGGTGTCGACTTCTAAGGCCGTAGCTATTCGATGTGGTGGAGGAACGGCCTAGAGTGAAGCCTAGCTTGCCCGGAACATAGAACTGACCATGACTTTCATACTGGTCGCAATTATTCGTTTTATACGATTGAAAAAGTGTTGTATTTATATTGTATTTTATGCTTCTGGCGTTGACTTCATAGGTCCTAACTATTCGATCTGGTGGAACAACGCCATAGGGTGAAGCCTAGGTTGCACGGAACGTAGAAATGACCATAAATTTCACACTGGTTGCTATTACTCCTGTTATACGATGGAAAAACTGTTGTATTTATATTGTATTTTATGCTTCTGGCGTTTACTTCTAAGGCCGTAGCTATTCCGTGTGGTGGAGCAACGGCCTAGAGTGAAGCCTAGGTTGCCCGGAACGTAGAAATGTCCTTTACTTTCACTCTGGTTGCAATTATTCCTGTTATACGATGAAAAAACTGTTCTATTTCTATGGTATTTTATACTTCTGGCATTGAATTCTAAGTCCCTAGCAACTCGATCTGTTGGAGCAACGCCCTAGAGTGAAGCCTAGGGCGCCGGAAAGTAGAAATGACTATTACTTTCACACTGTATGCAATTGTTCCTGTTATACGATGAAAAAACTGTTGTTTTTTTATTGTATTTTATGCTTCTGGCGTAGACTTCTTAAGCCCTAACTATTGGACATGGTGGACCAACGCCCTAGACCGAAGCCTAGGTTGCCCGAATCATTGAAATGACCATTACTATCACTCTGGTTGCAATTATTCATGCTATACGATGGAAAAACTGTTATATTTATTTTGTATTTTATGCTTCTGGCGTTGACTTCTTAGGCCCTAACTATTCGATCTGGTGGACCGACGCCCTAGAGTGATGTATAGGTTGCCCGGAACGGAGAAATGACAATAACTTTCACACTGATTGCAATTATTGCTTTTATACGATGGAAAAACTGTTGTATTTTTATTGTATTTTACATATTGTACTTTCCATCGTAGGACTGGAATAATTGCAACCAGTGTGAAAGTTATGGTCACTTCTACGTTCCTGGCAACCTAGGCTTCACTCTAGGGCGTCACTCCGCCGGATCGAATGGCTAGGGCCTTAGAAGTCAGCGCCAGAAGCATAAGATACAATATAAATACAACAGTGTTTCCATGGTATAACAGGAATAATTGCAACCAGTGTGAAGGATATGGTCATTTCTACGTCCCGGGCAATCGAGAGTTCACACTAGGGCGCTACTCCACCAGATCGAATGGCTAGGGCCTTAGAAGTCAGCGCCAGAAGCATAAAATACAAAATAAATACAACAGCTTTAAATCGTATAACAGGAATAGTTGCAACCAGTGGGAAAGTAATGCTCATTTCTACGTTCCGGGAAACCCAGGCTTCACTCTAGGTCGTCGGTCAACAACATCACATAGTTAGGGCCTTAGAATTCAACGCCTGAAGCATAAAATACAATATAAACGCAACAGTGTTTCCATAGCATAGCATGAATAATTGCAACCAGAGTGTAAGTAATGATCATTTCGACGTTTCGGGCGTAATAGACTTAACTCTGAGGCATTGCTCCAACAGATCGAATAGTTAGGGCCTAAGAAGTCAACGCCAGAAGCATAAAATACAATATAAATACAACAGTTTTTCCATCGTATAAACAGAACAATTCCAACCAGTGTGAAAGTAATGGTCATTTCTACGTTCCTGGCAGCCTACGCTTTGCTCTAGGGCGTCACTCCGCCAGATCGAATGGCTAGGGCCTTGGAAGTCAGCGCCAGAAGCCTAAAATACAATTTAAATACAACAGTTCTTCCAGTGAATAAAATGAATAATTGCAAACAGTGTGAAAGCAATGGTCATTTCTGTGTTCCGGGCAACCTAGGCTTCACTCTAGGGCGTTGCTCCACCACATCGAATAGCTAGGACCTTAAACGTCATAGCCAGAATCAGAAAATACAATAAAAATGCAACAGTTTTCCCATAGCATAGCATGAATAATTGCAAGCAGTGTGAAAGTAATGATCATTTCGTCGTTTCGGGCATAATAGACTTAACTCTGAGGCATTGCTCCACCAGATCGAATAGTTAGGGCCTAAGAAGTCAACGCCAGAAGCATAAAATACAATATAAAAAGAACAGCTTTTCCATCGTATAAAATGTATAATTGCAAACATTGTGAAAGTAACGGTCATTTCTACATTCCGGGCGACCTAGGCTTCACTCTAGGGCGTCGCTCCACCAGATCGAATAGCTAGGGCCTAAGAAGTCAACGCCAGAAGCATGAAATACAATATAAATTCAACAGTTTTTCCATCGTATAAGACGAATAATTCCAACCAGTGTGAAAGTAATGGTCATTTCTACGTTTCGGGCAACATGGCTTCACTCTTGGACGTTGTCCCACGGGATCGAATAGCTAGGACCTTAGAAGTCAACGCCAGAAGCATAAAATACAATAAAAATGCAATAGTTTTTTCATCGTATAAGAGGAATAATTTTAACCAGAGTGAAGGTGATGGTATTTTCTACGTTCCGGGCATCCTAGGCTTCACTCTAGGGCGGTGCTCCACCAGATCAAATAGTTAGGGCCTAAGAAGTCAACGCCAGAAGCATAAAATACAATATAAATACAACAGCTTTTATATCGTATAGAACGAATAATTGCAACCAGCGTGAAAGTAATGGCCATTTCTACGTTCCGGCCAACCTAGGCTTCACTCTAGCGCGTTGTTCCTCCAGATCGGATAGCCAGGGTCTAAGAAGTCAACGCCAGAAGCCTAAAATAAAATAAAAATCCAACAGTTTCTCCATCGTATAACAGGAATAATGGCAACCAGTATGAAAGTTGTGGTCATTTCTACGTTCCGGCAACCTCGGCTTCACTCTATGGCGTTGCTCCAACAGATCAAACAGGTAGGGACTTAGAACTCAACGCCAGAAGCATAAAATACAGTAAAAATACAACAGTTTTTCCATCGTATAAAAAGAATAATTGCAACCAGTGTGAAAGTAATGGTCATTTCTACGTTTCGGGCAACATACGCTTCTCTCTTGGACGTTGCCCCACGAGATCGTATAGCTAGGACCTTAGAAGTCAACGCCAGAAGCATAAAATACAATAAAAGTACAACAGTTTTTCCATCGTATAGCATGAATAATTGCAGCCAGTGTGAAAGTAATGGTCATTTGTTCGTTTCGGCAACCTGGGCTTCACTCTAGGGCGTTGCTCCACCAAATCGAATAGCTAGGTCCTTAGAAGTCAACGCCCGAAGCATAAAATACAATAAAAATACAACAGTTTTTCCATAGTATAACAGGAATAATTGCAACCAGTGTGAAAGTGATGGTCAAATGTACGTTCCGGCCGACCTAGGCATCACTCTAGTGCGTTGCTCCACCAGGTCAATAGCTAGGGTCCAAGAAGTCAACGCCAGAAGTCTAAAATAAAATAAAAATCCAACAGTTTCTCCATCGTATAACAGGAATAATTGCAACCAGTGTGGAAGTAATGGCCATTTCTACGTTCCGGGTAACCTAGGCATCACTCTAGGGAGTTCCTCCACCAGATCGAATAGCTAGGGACTTAGAACTCAACGCCAGAAGCATAAAATACAGTAAAAATACAACAGCTTTTCCATCGTATAAAAAGAATAATTGCAACCAGTGTGAAAGTAATGGTCATTTCTACGTTTCCGGAACGTGGTCTTCACTCCAGGGCGTTGCTCCACCAAAACGAATAGCTAGGTCCTTAGAAGTCAACGCCCGAAGCATAAAATACAATAAAAATACAACTGTTTTTCCATCCTATAAAATGAATAATTTCAAACAGTGTGAAAGTAATGGTCATTTTTACGTTCCGGGCAACCAAGGCTTCACTCTAGGGCGTTGCTCCACCACATCGAATGGCGACGGCCTTAGAAGTCAACGCCAGAAGCATAAAATACAATATAAATACAACAGATTTTCCATCGAATAAAATGAATAATTGCAATCAGTGTGAAAGTAATGTATCATTTCTGCGTTCCGAGCGACCTAGGCTCCACTCTAGGGCGTTGCTCCGCCTAATCGAATAGCTAGGGCCTTAGAAGTCAACGCCCGAAGCATAAAATACAATAAAAATGCTACAGATTTTCCATCGTATAGCAGGAATGATTGCAACCAGAGTGAAAGTGATGGTCATTTCTACATTCCGGGCGACCTAGGCTTCACTCTGTGGCGTTGGTCCAGCAAATCGAATAGTTAGGGCTTAAGAAGTCAGCGCCAGAAGCATAAAATACAATAAAAATACAACAGTCTTTCCATCGTATAACAGGAATAATTGCAACCAGTGTGAAGGTAATGGTCTTTTCTATGTTCCGGGCAACCTAGGCTTTACTCTAGGGCGGTGCTCCACCATATCACATAGTTTGGGCCTACGAAGTCAACGCCCGAAGCATAAAATACAATAAAAATACAACAGTTTTTCCATCGTATAACAGGAATAACTGCAACCAGAGTGAAAGTTATGGTCATTTCTACGTTCCGGGCAACCAGGGCTTCACTCTAGGGCGTTGCTCTACCCGGACGAACAGTTAGGGCCTAAGAAGTCAACGCCAGAAGCATAAAATACAATAAAAATACAACAGCCTTACCATCGTATAACAGGAATAATTGCAACCAGTGTGAAAGTGATGGTCATTCCTACGTTCCGGGCTACCTGGGCTTCATTCTAGGGCGTTATTCCACCACATCTAATAGCTACGGCATTAGAAGACTACGCCTGAAGCATAAAATACAATATAAATACAACAGCTTTTCCATCGTATAAAATGGATAATTGCAAACAGTGTGAATGTAATGCTCATTTCTACATTCCGGGCAACCAAGTCTTCACTCTAGGGCGTTGCTCTACCAGATCAAATAGTTAGGGCCTAAGAAGTCAACGCCAGAAGCATAAAGTACAATAAAAATCCAACAGTTTTTCCATCGTATATTAGGAATTATTGCAACAAGTGTGAAGGTAATGCTCATTTCTATGTTCCTAGCAACCTACGCTTCACTTTAGGGCGTTGGTCCACCAGATCAAATAGTTAGGGCCTTAGAAGTCAACGCCAGAAGAATAAAATACAATATAAGTACAACAGTTTTTCCATCGTATAAAACGAATAATAGTTCGAGTGTGAAAGGTATGGTCATTTCTACGTTCCGGGCAACCTAGGCTTCACTCTAGGGCGCTGCTCCACCAGATCGAATAGTTAGGGCCTAAGAAGTCAACGCCAGAAGCATAGAATACAATAAAAATACAACAGTTTTTCCATCGTATAAGAGGAATAACTGCAACCAGTGTGAAAGTACTGGTCGTTTCTACGTTCCGGGCAACCTAGGCTTGACTCTAGGTCGTTGCTCCACCAGATCGAATAGTTAGGGCCTAAGAAGCCAACGCCAGAAGCATAAAATACGATACAAATACAACAGTTTTTCCATCGTATAAAATGGATAATTGCAAACAGTGTGAATGTAATGCTCATTTCTACATTCCGGGCAACCAAGTCTTCACTCTAGGGCGTTGCTCTACCAGATCAAATAGTTAGGGCCTAAGAAGTCAACGCCAGAAGCATAAAGTACAATAAAAATACAACAGTTTTTCCATCGTATAAAACGGATGATTGCAACCAGTGTGAAAGTTATGGTCATTTCTACGCTCGGGGACACCTGGGCTTTACTCTAGGGCGTTGGTCCACCAGATCGAATAGTTAGGGCCTATGATGACAACGCCAGAAGCATAAAATACAATATAAGTACAACAGTTTTTCCATCGTATAAAACGAATAATTGCAATCAGAGTGAAAGTAATGGCCATTTCCACGTTCCGGGCATCCTAGACTTAACTCTGGGGCATTGCTCCACCAGATCGAATAGATAGGGTCTTACAAGTCGACGCCAGAAGCATAAAGTACAATAAAAATCCAACAGTTTTTCCATCGTATATTAGGAATTATTGCAACAAGTGTGAAGGTAATGCTCATTTCTATGTTCCTCGCAACCTACGCTTCACTTTAGGGCGTTGGTCCACCAGATCAAATAGTTAGGGCCTTAGAAGTCAACGCCAGAAGAATAAAATACAATATAAGTACAACAGTTTTTCCATCGTATAAAACGAATAATAGTTCGAGTGTGAAAGGTATGGTCATTTCTACGTTCCGGGCAACCTAGGCTTCACTCTAGGGCGCTGCTCCACCAGATCGAATAGTTAGGGCCTAAGAAGTCAACGCCAGAAGCATAGAATACAATAAAAATACAACAGTTTTTCCATCGTATAAGAGGAATAACTGCAACCAGTGTGAAAGTACTGGTCGTTTCTACGTTCCGGGCAACCTAGGCTTGACTCTAGGTCGTTGCTCCACCAGATCGAATAGTTAGGGCCTAAGAAGCCAACGCCAGAAGCATAAAATACGATACAAATACAACAGTTTTTCCATCGTATAAAATGGATAATTGCAAACAGTGTGAATGTAATGCTCATTTCTACATTCCGGGCAACCAAGTCTTCACTCTAGGGCGTTGCTCTACCAGATCATATAGTTAGGGCCTAAGAAGTCAACGCCAGAAGCATAAAGTACAATAAAAATACAACAGTTTTTCCATCGTATAAAACGGATGATTGCAACCAGTGTGAAAGTTATGGTCATTTCTACGCTCGGGTACACCTGGGCTTTACTCTAGGGCGTTGGTCCACCAGATCGAATAGTTAGGGCCTATGAAGACAACGCCAGAAGCATAAAATACAATATAAGTACAACAGTTTTTCCATCGTATAAAACGAATAATTGCAATCAGAGTGAAAGTAATGGCCATTTCCACGTTCCGGGCATCCTAGACTTAACTCTGGGGCATTGCTCCACCAGATCGAATAGATAGGGTCTTACAAGTCGACGCCAGAAGCATAAAGTACAATAAAAATCCAACAGTTTTTCCATCGTATATTAGGAAGTATTGCAACAAGTGTGAAGGTAATGCTCATTTCTATGATCCTCGCAACCTGCGCTTCACTTTATGGCGTTGGTCCACCAGATCAAATAGTTAGGGCCTTAGAAGTCAACGCCAGAAGAATAAAATACAATATAAGTACAACAGATTTTCCATCGTATAAAACGAATAATAGTTCGAGTGTGAAATGTATGGTCATTTCTACGTTCCGGGCAACCTAGGCTTCACTCTAGGGCGCTGCTCCACCAGATCGAATAGCTAGGACCTAAGAAGTCAACGCCAGGAGCATAAAATACAATATAAATACAACAGTTTTTCCATCGTATAAAATGAATAATTGCAACAATTGTGAAAGTGATGGTCATTTCTACGTTCCGGGCAACCAAGGCTTCACTCTAGGGCGTTGCTCCACAAGATCGAATAGTTAGGGCATAAGAAGTCAACGCCAGAAGCATAAAATACAATATAAATACAACAGTTTTTCCATCGTATAACAGGAATAATTGCAAACAGTGAGAAAGTAATGGTCATTTTTACGTTCCGGGCAACCAAGGCTTCACTTTAGGGCGTTGCTCCACCACATCCAATGGCGACGGCCTTAGAAAGCAACGCCAGAAGCATAATATACAATATAAATACAACAGATTTTCCATCGAATAAAATGAATAATTGCAATCAGTGTGAAAGTAATGTATTATTTCTGCGTTCCGAACAACCTAGGCTCCACTATATGGCGTTGCTCCACCAGATCGAATAGTTAGGGCCTGTGAAGCCAACGCCAGAAGCATAAAATACAATAAAAATACAACAGCCTTTCCATCGTATAACCGGAATAATTGCAACCAGTGTGAAAGTAATGGTCATTCCTAGGTTCCGGGCAACCTGGGCTTCATTCTAGGGCGTTATTCCACCACATCTAGTAGCTACGGCCTTAGAAGTCAACGCCGGAAGCATAAAATACAATATAAATACAACAGCTTTTCCGTCGTATAAAATGAATAATTGCAAACTGTGTGAATGTAATGCTCATTTCTACATTCCGGGCAACCTAGGCTTCACTCTAGGGCGTTGCTCCACGTGATCGAATAGTTAGGGTCTTAGAACTCAGCGCCAGAAGAATAAAATACAATAAAAATACTACAGTTTTTCCATCGTATAACAGGATTAACTGCAACCAGTGTGACGGTACTGGTCATTTGGACGTTTCGGGCCACCTAGGCTCCACTATAGGGCGTTGCTCCACCAAATCGATTAGCTAGGGCCTTAGAAGTCAACGCCCGAAGCACAAAATACAATAAAAATACTACAGTTTTTCCATCGAATAGCAGGAATAAATGCAACCAGAGTGAAAGTGATGGTCATTTCTACGTTCCGGGCCACCTAAGCTTCACTCTGGGGCGTTGGTCCAGCAAATCGAATAGTTAGGGCCTAAGAAGTCAACGCCAGAAGCATAAAATACAAAATAGATACAATAGTCTTTCCATCGTATAAAACGAAGAATTGCACGAGTGTGAAAGTCAGGGTCATTCCTACGTTCCGGGCAACCTAGGCTTCACTCTAGTGCGTTGTTCCACCAGATCAAATAGCTAGGGACTTAGAAGTCAACGCCAGAAGCATAAAATACAATAAAAATAGAACATCTTTCCGTCGTATAACAGGAGTAATTGCAATCAGTGTGAAAGTAATGGTCATTTCTACGTTCCGGGAAACCTAGGCTTCACTCTAGGGCGTTGCTCCACCAGATCGAATAGTTAGGGCCTCAGAAATCAACGCCAGAAGCATAAAGTACAATATAAGCCCAACAGTTTTTCCATAGTGTAACAGGAATAACTGCAACCAGTATGAAAGTTAAGGTCATTTCTACGTTCCGGGCAACCTAGGCTTCACTCTAGGGCGTTGCTCCACCGGATGGAATAGTTAGGGCCTTAGCAGTCAACGACAGAAGCATAAAGTACAATATAGATACAACAGTTTTTCCACCGTATAACAGGAATAATTGCAACCAGAGTGAATGTAACGGTCATTACTACGTTCCGGGCAACCTAGGCTTCACTCTAGGGCGTTGCTCCACCACATCGAATAGCTACGGCCTTAGAAGTCAACGCCAGAAGCATAAAATACAATATAGATACAACAGTTTTTCCATCGTATACAATGAATGATTGCAAACATTGTGAATGTAACGGTCATTTCTACGTTCCGGGCAACCTAGGCTTCACTCTCGGGCGTTGCTCCACCAGCTCGCATAGGTAGGGCCATAGAAGCCAATGCCCGAATCATAAAATACAATAAATATATACCAGTTTTTCGATCGTATAACAGGAATAATTGCAACCAGTATGAAAGCGATGGTCATTTCTACGTACCGAGCAACCTAGGCTTCACTCTAGGGAGTTCTTCCACCTGATCGAATAGTTAGGGCCTAAGAAGTCAACGCCAGAAGCATAAAATACAATAAAAATGAAACAGATTTTCCATCGTATAACAGGAAAGCTGCAACCAGTGTGAAAGTACTTGTCATTTCTATGTTCCGGGTAACCTAGGCTTCACTCTAGGGCGTCGCACCACCAGATCGAACAGCTAGGGACTTAGAATTCAAAGCCAGAAGAATAAAATGCAAAATAAATAGAACAGTTTTTCCATTGTATAAAACGAATAATTGCAACCAGTGTAAAAGTTATGGTCATTTCTACGTTACGGGAAAACCTGGGCTTAACCCTAGGGCGTTGCTCCACCAGATCGAATAGCTAGGGACTTAGAATTCAACGCCAGAAGAATAAAATAAAACATAAGTACAACATTTTTTCCATCCTATAAAATGAATAATTGCAAACAGTGTGAAAGTAATGGTCATTTCTACGTTACGGGCATCCTAGGCTTCACTCTAGGGCGTTGCTCCACCAGATCGAATAGCTAGGGACTTAGAACTCAACGCCAGAAGAATAAAGTACAACATAAGTACAACAGTTTTTCCATCGTATAAAATGAATAAGTGCAAACAGTGTGAAAGTAATGGTCATTTCTAAGTTCCGGGCAACCCAGGCTTCACTCTAGGGCGTTGCCCACCACATCGAATAGCTACGGCCTTAGAAGTCAACGCCAGAAGCATAAAATACAATATTGATACAACAGTTTTTCCATCGTATACAATGAATGATTGCAAGCATTGTGAATGTAACGGTCATTTCTACGTTACGGGCAACCTAGGCTTCACTCTAGGGCGTTGCTCCACCAGACCGAATAGCTAGGGCCTCAGAAGTCAACGCCAGAAGCATAAAATACAATAAAAATACAACAGTCTTTCCATCGTATAACAGGAACAATTGCAACCAGTATGAAGTTAATGGTCATTTCTACGTTTCGGGCAACATAGGCTTCACTCTTGGACGTTGCCTCACGAGATCGAATAGATAGGACCTTACAAGACAACGCCAGAAGCATAAAATACAATATAAATACAACAGTTTTTCCTTCGCATAACCGGAATAAATGCAACCAGTGTGAATGTAATGGTTATTTCTACGTTCCGGGCAACCTAGGCCTCACTCTAGGGCGTTGCGCCACCAGATCGAATAGTTAGGGGCATTGAATACAACGCCAGGGGCATAAAATACAATAAAAATGTAACAGTTTTTCCATTGTATAAGAGGAATAACTGCAACCAGTGTGAAAGTACTGGTCATTTCTACGTTCCGGGTAACCTAGGCTTCACTCTATGGCGTTGCTCCACCAGATCGATAGCTAGGGACTTAGAATTCAACGCCAGAAGAATAAAATACAACATAAGTACAACAGTTTTTCCATCATATAAAATGAATAATTGCAAACAGTGTGAAAGTAATGGTCATTTCTACGTTCCGGGCATCCTAGGCTTCACTCTAGGGCGTTGCTCCACCAGATCGAATAGTTAGGGCCTTGGAAGTCAACGCCCGGGGCATAAAATGCAATATAAATACAACAGTTTTTCCATTGTATAAAACGAATAATTGCAACCAGTGTGAAAGTTATGGTCATTTCTACGCTCCGGGCAACCGAGGCTTCACTCTAGGTCGTTGATCCACCAGATCGAATAGTTAGGGCCTTAGAAGTCAACGCCAGAAGCATAAAATACAATATAAATACAACAGCCTTTAAATCATATGAAACGAATAGTTGCAACCAGTGTGAAAGTTATTGTCATTTCTACGTTACGGGCAACCTAGGCTGAACTCTAGGGCGTTGCTTCACCAGATCGAATAGTTAGGGACTTTGAATACAACGCCAGAATCATTAAATACAATAAAAATGCAACAGTTTTTCCATCGTAGAACAGGAATAACTGCAACCTGTGTGAAAGTACAGGTCATTTCTACGTTCCGGGCAACCTAGGCTTCACTCTTGGGCGTTGCTCCACCACACCGAATAGCTACGGCCTTAGAAGTCAACGCAAGATGCATAAAGTCCAATAAAAATACAACAGTTTTTCCATCGTATAAAACGGATAATTGCAACTATTGTGAAAGTTATGGTCATTTCTACGTTCCGCGCAACATAGGCTTAACCCCAGGCCGTTGATCCACCAGATCCAATAGTTAGGACCTAAGAAGTCAGCGCCAGATGCATAAAATGCAAAAAAATACAACAGTTTTTCCACCGTATAACAGGAATAACTGCAACCAGTGTGGAAGTGATGGTCATTTTTACGTTCCGAGCAACCTAGGCTTCACTCTAGGGCGTTCTTCCACCAGATCGAAAGTTAGGTCCTAAGAAGTCAACGGCAGAAGCTGAAAATAGAATATAAGTATAGCAGCTTTTCCATCGTATAGAACGAATAATACCAACCTGTATGAAAGTTATGGTCATTTCTACGTTCCGGGCAACCTAGGCTTCACTCTGGGGCGTTGCTCAACCAGATGGAATAGTTAGGGCCTTAGAAGTCAACGCCCGAAGCATAAAATACAAAATAAATAGAACAGTTTTTCCATTGCATAAAACGAATAATTGCAACCAGTGTGAAAGCTATGGTCATTTCTACGTTCTGTGCAACGTAGGCTTCACTCTTGGGCGTTGCTCCACCACATCGAATAGCTACGGCCTTAGAAGTCTACTCCAGAAGCATAAAATACAATAAAAATGAAACAGTTTTTCCATCGTATAACAGGCATAACAGAAACCAGTATGAAAGTACTGGTCATTTCTACGTTCCGGGTAACCTAGGCCTCACTCTAGGGCGTTGCTCCACCAGATCGAATATTTAGGGCCTTAGAAGTCAGCGCCCGAAGCATAAAATACAATAAAAATACAACAGTCTTTACATCGTATAACAGGAATAATTGCAACCAGTATGAAGGTAATGGTCATTTATATGTTTCGGGCAACATAGGCTTCACTCTTGGACGTTGTCTCACGAGATCGAATAGATAGGACCTTACAAGTCAACGCCAGAAGCATAAAATACAATATAAATACAACAGCTTTTCCATCGTATAACAGGAATAATTGCAACAAGTGTGGAAGAGATGGTCATTTCTACGTTCCGCGCAACGTAGTCTTCACTCTAGGGCGTTGCTCCACCACATCGAATAGCTACGGCCTTAGCAGTCAACGACAGAAGCATAAAATACAATATAGATACAACAGTTTTTCCACCGTATAACAGGAATAATTGCAACCAGAGTGAATGTAACGGTCATTACTACGTTCCGGGCAACCTAGGCTTCACTCTAGGGCGTTGCTCCACCACATCGAATAGCTACGGCCTTAGAAGTCAACGCCAGAAGCATAAAATACAATATTGATACAACAGTTTTTCCATCGTATACAATGAATGATTGCAAGCATTGTGAATGTAACGGTCATTTCTACGTTACGGGCAACCTAGGCTTCACTCTAGGGCGTTGCTCCACCAGACCGAATAGCTAGGGCCTCAGAAGTCAACGCCAGAAGCATAAAATACAATAAAAATACAACAGTCTTTCCATCGTATAACAGGAACAATTGCAACCAGTATGCAGGTAATGGTCATTTCTACGTTTCGGGCAACATAGGCTTCACTCTTGGACGTTGCCTCACGAGATCGAATAGATAGGACCTTACAAGACAACGCCAGAAGCATAAAATACAATATAAATACAACAGTTTTTCCTTCGCATAACTGGAATAAATGCAACCAGTGTGAATGTAATGGTTATTTCTACGTTCCGGGCGACCTAGGCCTCACTCTAGGGCGTTGCGCCACCAGATCGAATAGTTAGGGGCATTGAATACAACGCCAGGGGCATAAAATACAATAAAAATGTAACAGTTTTTCCATTGTATAAGAGGAATAACTGCAACCAGTGTGAAAGTACTGGTCATTTCTACGTTCCGGGTAACCTAGGCTTCACTCTATGGCGTTGCTCCACCAGATCGATAGCTAGGGACTTAGAATTCAACGCCAGAAGAATAAAATACAACATAAGTACAACAGTTTTTCCATCATATAAAATGAATAATTGCAAACAGTGTGAAAGTAATGGTCATTTCTACGTTCCGGGCATCCTAGGCTTCACTCTAGGGCGTTGCTCCACCAGATCGAATAGTTAGGGCCTTGGAAGTCAACGCCAGGGGCATAAAATACAATATAAATACAACAGTTTTTCCATTGTATAAAACGAATAATTGCAACCAGTGTGAAAGTTATGGTCATTTCTACGCTCCGGGCAACCGAGGCTTCACTCTAGGTCGTTGATCCACCAGATCGAATAGTTAGGGCCTTAGAAGTCAACGCCAGAAGCCTAAAATACAATATAAATACAACAGCCTTTAAATCATATGAAACGAATAGTTGCAACCAGTGTGAAAGTTATTGTCATTTCTACGTTACGGGCAACCTAGGCTGAACTCTAGGGCGTTGCTTCACCAGATCGAATAGTTAGGGACTTTGAATACAACGCCAGAATCATAAAATACAATAAAAATGCAACAGTTTTTCCATCGTAGAACAGGAATAACTGCAACCTGTGTGAAAGTACAGGTCATTTCTACGTTCCGGGCAGCCTAGGTTTCGCTCTAGGGCGTTGCTCCACCAGATCCAACAGCTAGGGACTTAGAATTCAACGCCAGGAGCATAAAATACAATAAAAATACAACAGTTTTTCCATCGAATAAAAGGAATAATTACAACCAGTGTGAAAGTAATGGTCATTACTACGTTCCGGGCAACCTAGGTTTCACACTTGGGCGTTGCTCCACCACACCGAATAGCTACGGCCTTAGAAGTTAACGCAAGATGCATAAAGTCCAATAAAAATACAACAGTTTTTCCATCGTATAAAACGGATAATTGCAACTATTGTGAAAGTTATGGTCATTTCTACGTTCCGAGCAACCTAGGCTTCACTCTGGGGCGTTGCTCCACGAGATCGAATATTTAGGGCCTTAGAAGTCAGCGCCCGAAGCATAAAATATAATAAAGTTACAACAGTTTTTCCTTCGCATAACTGGAGTAATTGCAACCAGTGTGAATGTAATGGTTATTTCTACGTTCCGGGCGACCTAGGCCTCACTCTAGGGCGTTGCGCCACCAGGTCGAATAGTTAGGGTCTTTGAATACAACGCCAGGAGCATAAAATACAATAAAAATATAACAGTTTTTCCATTGTATAAGAGGAAATACTGCAACCAGTGTGAAAGTACTGGTCATTTCTACGTTCCGGGCAACCTAGGCTTCACTCTGGGGCGTTGCTCAACCAGATCGAATATTTAGGGCCTTGGAAGTCAGCGCCCGAAGCATAAAATATAATAAACTTACAACAGTTTTTCCTTCGCATAACTGGAATAATTGCAACCAGTATGAAGGTAATGGTCATTTATATGTTTCGGGCAACATAGGCTTCACTCTTGGACGTTGTCTCACGAGATCGAATAGATAGGACCTTACAAGTCAACGCCAGAAGCATAAAATACAATATAAATACAACAGCTTTTCCATCGTATAACAGGAATAATTGCAACAAGTGTGAAAGAGATGGTCATTTCTACGTTCCGCGCAACGTAGTCTTCACTCTAGGGCGTTGCTCCACCACATCGAATAGCTACGGCCTTAGCAGTCAACGACAGAAGCATAAAATACAATATAGATACAACAGTTTTTCCACCATATAACAGGAATAATTGCAACCAGAGTGAATGTAACGGTCAGTACTACGTTCCGGGCAACCTAGGCTTCACTCTAGGGCGTTGCTCCACGAGATCGAATAGTTAGGGTCTTAGAACTCAGCGCCAGAAGAATAAAATACAATAAAAATACTACAGTTTTTCCATCGTATAACAGGATTAACTGCAACCAGTGTGACGGTACTGGTCATTTGGACGTTTCGGGCCACCTAGGCTCCACTATAGGGCGTTGCTCCACCAAATCGATTAGCTAGGGCCTTAGAAGTCAACGCCCGAAGCACAAAATACAATAAAAATACTACAGTTTTTCCATCGAATAGCAGGAATAAATGCAACCAGAGTGAAAGTGATGGTCATTTCTACGTTCCGGGCCACCTAAGCTTCACTCTGGGGCGTTGGTCCAGCAAATCGAATAGTTAGGGCCTAAGAAGTCAACGCCAGAAGCATAAAATACAAAATAGATACAATAGTCTTTCCATCGTATAAAACGAAGAATTGCACGAGTGTGAAAGTCAGGGTCATTCCTACGTTCCGGGCAACCTAGGCTTCACTCTAGTGCGTTGTTCCACCAGATCAAATAGCTAGGGACTTAGAAGTCAACGCCAGAAGCATAAAATACAATAAAAATAGAACAGCTTTCCGTCGTATAACAGGAGTAATTGCAATCAGTGTGAAAGTAATGGTCATTTCTACGTTCCGGGAAACCTAGGCTTCACTCTAGGGCGTTGCTCCACCAGATCGAATAGTTAGGGCCTCAGAAATCAACGCCAGAAGCATAAAGTACAATATAAGCCCAACAGTTTTTCCATAGTGTAACAGGAATAACTGCAACCAGTCTGAAAGTTAAGGTCATTTCTACGTTCCGGCCAACCTAGGCTTCACTCTAGGGCGTTGCTCCACCGGATGGAATAGTTAGGGCCTTAGCAGTCAACGACAGAAGCATAAAGTACAATATAGATACAACAGTTTTTCCATCGTATACAATGAATGATTGCAAACATTGTGAATGTAACGGTCATTTCTACGTTCCGGGCAACCTAGGCTTCACTCTCGGGCGTTGCTCCACCAGCTCGCATAGGTAGGGCCATAGAAGCCAATGCCCGAATCATAAAATACAATAAATATATACCAGTTTTTCGATCGTATAACAGGAATAATTGCAACCAGTATGAAAGCGATGGTCATTTCTACGTTCCGAGCAACCTAGGCTTCACTCTAGGGAGTTCTTCCACCTGATCGAATAGTTAGGGCCTAAGAAGTCAACGCCAGAAGCATAAAATACAATAAAAATGAAACAGATTTTCCATCGTATAACAGGAAATCTGCAACCAGTGTGAAAGTACTTGTCATTTCTATGTTCCGGGTAACCTAGGCTTCACTCTAGGGCGTCGCACCACCAGATCGAACAGCTAGGGACTTAGAATTCAAAGCCAGAAGAATAAAATGCAAAATAAATAGAACAGTTTTTCCATTGTATAAAACGAATAATTGCAACCAGTGTAAAAGTTATGGTCATTTCTACGTTACGGGAAAACCTGGGCTTAACCCTAGGGCGTTGCTCCACCAGATCGAATAGCTAGGGACTTAGAATTCAACGCCAGAAGAATAAAATAAAACATAAGTACAACATTTTATCCATCCTATAAAATGAATAATTGCAAACAGTGTGAAAGTAATGGTCATTTCTACGTTACGGGCATCCTAGGCTTCACTCTAGGGCGTTGCTCCACCACATCGAATAGCTACGGCCTTAGAAGTCAACGCCAGAAGCATAAAATACAATATTGATACAACAGTTTTTCCATCGTATACAATGAATGATTGCAAGCATTGTGAATGTAACGGTCATTTCTACGTTACGGGCAACCTAGGCTTCACTCTAGGGCGTTGCTCCACCAGACCGAATAGCTAGGGCCTCAGAAGTCAACGCCAGAAGCATAAAATACAATAAAAATACAACAGTCTTTCCATCGTATAACAGGAACAATTGCAACCAGTATGAAGGTAATGGTCATTTCTACGTTTCGGGCAACATAGGCTTCACTCTTGGACGTTGCCTCACGAGATCGAATAGATAGGACCTTACAAGACAACGCCAGAAGCATAAAATACAATATAAATACAACAGTTTTTCCTTCGCATAACCGGAATAAATGCAACCAGTGTGAATGTAATGGTTATTTCTACGTTCCGGGCGACCTAGGCCTCACTCTAGGGCGTTGCGCCACCAGATCGAATAGTTAGGGGCATTGAATACAACGCCAGGGGCATAAAATACAATAAAAATGTAACAGTTTTTCCATTGTATAAGAGGAATAACTGCAACCAGTGTGAAAGTACTGGTCATTTCTACGTTCCGGGTAACCTAGGCTTCACTCTATGGCGTTGCTCCACCAGATCGATAGCTAGGGACTTAGAATTCAACGCCAGAAGAATAAAATACAACATAAGTACAACAGTTTTTCCATCATATAAAATGAATAATTGCAAACAGTGTGAAAGTAATGGTCACTTCTACGTTCCGGGCATCCTAGGCTTCACTCTAGGGCGTTGCTCCACCAGATCGAATAGTTAGGGCCTTGGAAGTCAACGCCCGGGGCATAAAATGCAATATAAATACAACAGTTTTTCCATTGTATAAAACGAATAATTGCAACCAGTGTGAAAGTTATGGTCATTTCTACGCTCCGGGCAACCGAGGCTTCACTCTAGGTCGTTGATCCACCAGATCGAATAGTTAGGGCCTTAGAAGTCAACGCCAGAAGCATAAAATACAATATAAATACAACAGCCTTTAAATCATATGAAACGAATAGTTGCAACCAGTGTGAAAGTTATTGTCATTTCTACGTTACGGGCAACCTAGGCTGAACTCTAGGGCGTTGCTTCACCAGATCGAATAGTTAGGGACTTTGAATACAACGCCAGAATCATTAAATACAATAAAAATGCAACAGTTTTTCCATCGTAGAACAGGAATAACTGCAACCTGTGTGAAAGTACAGGTCATTTCTACGTTCCGGGCAACCTAGGCTTCACTCTTGGGCGTTGCTCCACCGCACCGAATAGCTACGGCCTTAGAAGTCAACGCAAGATGCATAAAGTCCAATAAAAATACAACAGTTTTTCCATCGTATAAAACGGATAATTGCAACTATTGTGAAAGTTATGGTCATTTCTACGTTCCGCGCAACATAGGCTTAACCCCAGGCCGTTGATCCACCAGATCCAATAGTTAGGACCTAAGAAGTCAGCGCCAGATGCATAAAATACAATATAAATACAACAGCTTTTCCATCGTATAACAGGAATAATTGCAACAAGTGTGGAAGAGATGGTCATTTCTACGTTCCGCGCAACGTAGTCTTCACTCTAGGGCGTTGCTCCACCACATCGAATAGCTACGGCCTTAGCAGTCAACGACAGAAGCATAAAATACAATATAGATACAACAGTTTTTCCACCGTATAACAGGAATAATTGCAACCAGAGTGAATGTAACGGTCATTACTACGTTCCGGGCAACCTAGGCTTCACTGTAGGGCGTTGCTCCACCACATCGAATAGCTACGGCCTTAGAAGTCAACGCCAGAAGCATAAAATACAATATTGATACAACAGTTTTTCCATCGTATACAATGAATGATTGCAAGCATTGTGAATGTAACGGTCATTTCTACGTTACGGGCAACCTAGGCTTCACTCTAGGGCGTTGCTCCACCAGACCGAATAGCTAGGGCCTCAGAAGTCAACGCCAGAAGCATAAAATACAATAAAAATACAACAGTCTTTCCATCGTATAACAGGAACAATTGCAACCAGTATGCAGGTAATGGTCATTTCTACGTTTCGGGCAACATAGGCTTCACTCTGGGGCGTTGCTCAACCAGATCGAATATTTAGGGCCTTGGAAGTCAGCGCCCGAAGCATAAAATATAATAAACTTACGACAGTTTTTCCTTCGCATAACTGGAATAATTGCAACCAGTGTGAATGTAATGGTTATTTCTACGTTCCGGGCGACCTAGGCCTCACTCTAGGGCGTTGCGCCACCACATCGAATAGTTAGGGGCTTTGAATACAACGCCAGGAGCATAAAATACAATAAAAATGTAACAGTTTTTCCATTGTAGAAAAGGAATAATTGCAACCAGTGTGAAAGTAATGGTCATTACTACGTTCCCGGCAACCTAGGTTTCACTCTTGGGCGTTGCTCCACCACTTCGAATTGCTACGGCCTTAGAAGTCAGCTCCAGAAGCATAAAATACAATATAAATAAAACAGATTTTCCATCGTATAAAATGAATGATTGCAACCAGTGTGAAAGTCATGGACATTTCTACGTTCCGGGCAACCTAGGCTTCACTCTAGGGCGTTGCTCCACCAGATCGAATAGTTAGAGCCTTAGAAGTCTGCGCCCGAAGCATAAAATATAATAAAGTTACAACAGTTTTTCCTTCGCATAACTGGAATAATTGCAACCAGCGTGAAAGATATGGTCATTTCTACGTTACGGGCAGCCTAGGTTTCGCTCTAGGGCGTTGCTCCACCAGATCCAACAGCTAGGGACTTAGAATTCAACGCCAGGAGCATAAAATACAATAAAAATACAACAGTTTTTCCATCGAATAAAAGGAATAATTGCAACCAGTGTGAAAGTAATGGTCATTACTACGTTCCGGGCAACCTAGGTTTCACTCTTGGGCGTTGCTCCACCACACCGAATAGCTACGGCCTTAGAAGTCAACGCAAGATGCATAAAGTCCAATAAAAATACAACAGTTTTTCCATCGTATAAAACGGATAATTGCAACTATTGTGAAAGTTATGGTCATTTCTACGTTCCGGGCAACCTAGGCTTCACTCTGGGGCGTTGCTCCACGAGATCGAATATTTAGGGCCTTAGAAGTCAGCGCCCGAAGCATAAAATATAATAAAGTTACAACAGTTTTTCCTTCGCATAACTGGAGTAATTGCAACCAGTGTGAATGTAATGGTTATTTCTACGTTCCGGGCGACCTAGGCCTCACTCTAGGGCGTTGCGCCACCAGGTCGAATAGTTAGGGTCTTTGAATACAACGCCAGGAGCATAAAATACAATAAAAATATAACAGTTTTTCCATTGTATAAGAGGAAATACTGCAACCAGTGTGAAAGTACTGGTCATTTCTACGTTCCGGGCAACCTAGGCTTCACTCTGGGGCGTTGCTCAACCAGATCGAATATTTAGGGCCTTGGAAGTCAGCGCCCGAAGCATAAAATATAATAAACTTACAACAGTTTTTCCTTCGCATAACTGGAATAATTGCAACCAGTATGAAGGTAATGGTCATTTATATGTTTCGGGCAACATAGGCTTCACTCTTGGACGTTGTCTCACGAGATCGAATAGATAGGACCTTACAAGTCAACGCCAGAAGCATAAAATACAATATAAATACAACAGCTTTTCCATCGTATAACAGGAATAATTGCAACAAGTGTGAAAGAGATGGTCATTTCTACGTTCCGCGCAACGTAGTCTTCACTCTAGGGCGTTGCTCCACCACATCGAATAGCTACGGCCTTAGCAGTCAACGACAGAAGCATAAAATACAATATAGATACAACAGTTTTTCCACCGTATAACAGGAATAATTGCAACCAGAGTGAATGTAACGGTCAGTACTACGTTCCGGGCAACCTAGGCTTCCCTCTAGGGCGTTGCTCCACCACATCGAATAGCTACGGCCTTAGAAGTCAACGCCAGAAGCATAAAATACAATATTGATACAACAGTTTTTGCATCGTATACAATGAATGATTGCAAGCATTGTGAATGTAACGGTCATTTCTACGTTACGGGCAACCTAGGCATCACTCTAGGGCGTTGCTCCACCAGACCGAATAGCTAGGGCCTCAGAAGTCAACGCCAGAAGCATAAAATACAATAAAAGTACAACAGTCTTTCCATCGTATAACAGGAACAATTGCAACCAGTATGAAGGTAATGGTCATTTCTACGTTTCGGGCAACATAGGCTTCACTCTTGGACGTTGCCTCACGAGATCGAATAGATAGGACCTCACAAGACAACGCCAGAAGCATAAAATACAATATAAATACAACAGCTTTTCATCGTATAACAGGAATAATTGCAACCAGTGTGAAAGTAATGGTCATTTCTACGTTCCGGGCAACCTAGGCTTCACTCTAGTGCGTTGCTACGCCAGATCGAATAGTTAGGGCCTTAGAAGTCAACGCCCGAAGCATAAAATACAAAATAAATAGAACAGTTTTTCCATTGTATAAAACGAATAAATGCAACCAGTGTGAAAGCTATGGTCATTTCTACGTTCCGGGTAACCTAGGCTTCACTCTAGGGCGTTGCTCCACCAGATCGAATATTTAGGGCCTTAGACGTCAGCGCCCGAAGCATAAAATACAATATAAATACAACAGCTTTTCCATCGTATAACAGGAATAATTGCAACCAGTGTGAAAGAGATGGTCATTTCTACGTTCCGCGCAACGTAGGCTTCACTCTAGGGCGTTGCTCCACCACATCGAATAGCTACGGCCTTAGAAGTCAACGCAGGAAGCATAAAGTCCAATAAAAATACAACAGTTTTTCCATCGTATAAAACGGATAATTACAACTAGTGTGAATGTTATGGTCATTTCTACGTTCCGGGCAACCTAGGCTTCACTCTGGGGCGTTGCTCCACCAGATCGAATATTTAGGGCCTTAGAAGTCAGCGCCCGAAGCATAAAATATAATAAAGTTACAACAGTTTTTCCTTCGCATAACTGGAATAAATGCAACCAGTGTCAATGTAATGGTTATTTCTACGTTCCGGGCGACCTAGGCCTCACTCTAGGGCGTTGCGCCACCAGATCGAATATTTAGGGCCTTGGAAGTCAGCGCCCGAAGCATAAAATATAATAAACTTACAACAGTTTTTCCTTCGCATAACTGGAATAATTGCAACCAGTATGAAGGTAATGGTCATTTATATGTTTCGGGCAACATAGGCTTCACTCTTGGACGTTGTCTCACGAGATCGAATAGATAGGACCTTACAAGTCAACGCCAGAAGCATAAAATACAATATAAATACAACAGCTTTTCCATCGTATAACAGGAATAATTGCAACAAGTGTGAAAGAGATGGTCATTTCTACGTTCCGCGCAACGTAGTCTTCACTCTAGGGCGTTGCTCCACCACATCGAATAGCTACGGCCTTAGCAGTCAACGACAGAAGCATAAAATACAATATAGATACAACAGTTTTTCCACCGTATAACAGGAATAATTGCAACCAGAGTGAATGTAACGGTCAGTACTACGTTCCGGGCAACCTAGGCTTCCCTCTAGGGCGTTGCTCCACCACATCGAATAGCTACGGCCTTAGAAGTCAACGCCAGAAGCATAAAATACAATATTGATACAACAGTTTTTGCATCGTATACAATGAATGATTGCAAGCATTGTGAATGTAACGGTCATTTCTACGTTACGGGCAACCTAGGCTTCACTCTAGGGCGTTGCTCCACCAGACCGAATAGCTAGGGCCTCAGAAGTCAACGCCAGAAGCATAAAATACAATAAAAGTACAACAGTCTTTCCATCGTATAACAGGAACAATTGCAACCAGTATGAAGGTAATGGTCATTTCTACGTTTCGGGCAACATAGGCTTCACTCTTGGACGTTGCCTCACGAGATCGAATAGATAGGACCTCACAAGACAACGCCAGAAGCATAAAATACAATATAAATACAACAGCTTTTCATCGTATAACAGGAATAATTGCAACCAGTGTGAAAGTAATGGTCATTTCTACGTTCCGGGCAACCTAGGCTTCACTCTAGGGCGTTGCTACGCCAGATCGAATAGTTAGGGCCTTAGAAGTCAACGCCCGAAGCATAAAATACAAAATAAATAGAACAGTTTTTCCATTGTATAAAACGAATAAATGCAACCAGTGTGAAAGCTATGGTCATTTCTACGTTCCGGGTAACCTAGGCTTCACTCTAGGGCGTTGCTCCACCAGATCGAATATTTAGGGCCTTAGACGTCAGCGCCCGAAGCATAAAATACAATATAAATACAACAGCTTTTCCATCGTATAACAGGAATAATTGCAACCAGTGTGAAAGAGATGGTCATTTCTACGTTCCGCGCAACGTAGGCTTCACTCTAGGGCGTTGCTCCACCACATCGAATAGCTACGGCCTTAGAAGTCAACGCAGGAAGCATAAAGTCCAATAAAAATACAACAGTTTTTCCATCGTATAAAACGGATAATTACAACTAGTGTGAATGTTATGGTCATTTCTACGTTCCGGGCAACCTAGGCTTCACTCTGGGGCGTTGCTCCACCAGATCGAATATTTAGGGCCTTAGAAGTCAGCGCCCGAAGCATAAAATATAATAAAGTTACAACAGTTTTTCCTTCGCATAACTGGAATAAATGCAACCAGTGTCAATGTAATGGTTATTTCTACGTTCCGGGCGACCTAGGCCTCACTCTAGGGCGTTGCGCCACCAGATCGAATAGTTAGGGGTATTGAATACAACGCCAGGGGCATAAAATACAATAAAAATGTAACAGTTTTTCCATTGTATAAGAGGAATAACTGCAACCAGTGTGAAAGTACTGGTCATTTCTACGTTCCGGGTAACCTAGGCTTCACCCTATGGCGTTGCTCCACCAGATCGATAGCTAGGGACTTAGAATTCAACGCCAGAAGAATAAAATACAACATAAGTACAACAGTTTTTCCATCATATAAAATGAATAATTGCAAACAGTGTGAAAGTAATGGTCATTTCTACGTTCCGGGCATCCTAGGCTTCACTCTAGGGCGTTGCTCCACCAGATCGAATAGTTAGGGCCTTGGAAGTCAACGCCCGGGGCATAAAATACAATATAAATACAACAGTTTTTCCATTGTATAAAACGAATAATTGCAACCAGTGTGAAAGTTATGGTCATTTCTACGCTCCGGGCAACCGAGGCTTCACTCTGGGGCGTTGCTCCACGAGATCCAATATTTAGGGCCTTAGAAGTCAGCGCCCGAAGCATAAAATATAATAAAGTTACAACAGTTTTTCCTTCGCATAACTGGAGTAATTGCAACCAGTGTGAATGTAATGGTTATTTCTACGTTCCGGGCGACCTAGGCCTCACTCTAGGGCGTTGCGCCACCAGGTCGAATAGTTAGGGTCTTTGAATACAACGCCAGGAGCATAAAATACAATAAAAATATAACAGTTTTTCCATTGTATAAGAGGAATAACTGCAACCAGTGTGAAAGTACTGGTCATTTCTACGTTCCGGTTAACCGAGGCTTCACTCTAGGTCGTTGATCCACCAGATCGAATAGTTAGGGCCTTAGAAGTCAACGCCAGAAGCCTAAAATACAATATAAATACAACAGCCTTTAAATCATATGAAACGAATAGTTGCAACCAGTGTGAAAGTTATTGTCATTTCTACGTTACGGGCAACCTAGGCTGAACTCTAGGGCGTTGCTTCACCAGATCGAATAGTTAGGGACTTTGAATACAACGCCAGAATCATTAAATACAATAAAAATGCAACAGTTTTTCCATCGTAGAACAGGAATAACTGCAACCTGTGTGAAAGTACAGGTCATTTCTACGTTCCGGGCAACCTAGGCTTCACTCTTGGGCGTTGCTCCACCACACCGAATAGCTACGGCCTTAGAAGTCAACGCAAGATGCATAAAGTCCAATAAAAATACAACAGTTTTTCCATCGTATAAAACGGATAATTGCAACTATTGTGAAAGTTATGGTCATTTCTACGTTCCGCGCAACATAGGCTTAACCCCAGGCCGTTGATCCACCAGATCCAATAGTTAGGACCTAAGAAGTCAGCGCCAGATGCATAAAATGCAAAAAAATACAACAGTTTTTCCACCGTATAACAGGAATAACTGCAACCAGTGTGGAAGTGATGGTCATTTTTACGTTCCGAGCAACCTAGGCTTCACTCTAGGGCGTTCTTCCACCAGATCGAAAGTTAGGTCCTAAGAAGTCAACGGCAGAAGCTGAAAATACAATATAAGTACAGCAGCTTTTCCATCGTATAAAACGAATAATACCAACCTGTATGAAAGTTATGGTCATTTCTACGTTCCGGGCAACCTAGGCTTCACTCTGGGGCGTTGCTCAACCAGATCGAATATTTAGGGCCTTGGAAGTCAGCGCCCGAAGCATAAAATATAATAAACTTACGACAGTTTTTCCTTCGCATAACTGGAATAATTGCAACCAGTGTGAATGTAATGGTTATTTCTACGTTCCGGGCGACCTAGGCCTCACTCTAGGGCGTTGCGCCACCACATCGAATAGTTAGGGGCTTTGAATACAACGCCAGGAGCATAAAATACAATAAAAATGTAACAGTTTTTCCATTGTATAAAAGGAATAATTGCAACCAGTGTGAAAGTAATGGTCATTACTACGTTCCCGGCAACCTAGGTTTCATCTTGGGCGTTGCTCCACCACATCGAATTGCTACGGCCTTAGAAGTCAGCTCCAGAAGCATAAAATACAATATAAATAAAACAGATTTTCCATCGTATAAAATGAATGATTGCAAACAGTGTGAAAGTTATGGTCATTTCTACGTTCCGGGCAACCTAGGCTTCACTCTCGGGCGTTGCTCCACCACATCGAATAGCTACGGCCTTAGAAGTCAACGCCAGAGTCATAAAATACTATATAAATACACCAGCTATTCCATTGTGTAAAACGAGTAATTGCAACCAGTGTGAAAGTCATGGACATTTCTACGTTCCGGGCAACCTAGGCTTCACTCTAGGGCGTTGCTCCACCAGATCGAATAGTTAGGGCCTTAGAAGTCTGCGCCCGAAGCATAAAATATAATAAAGTTACAACAGTTTTTCCATCGAATAAAAGGAATAATTGCAACCAGTGTGAAAGTAATGGTCATTACTACGTTCCGGGCAACCTAGGTTTCACTCTTGGGCGTTGCTCCACCACGCCGAATAGCTACGGCCTTAGAAGTCAACGCAAGATGCATAAAGTCCAATAAAAATACAACAGTTTTTCCATCGTATAAAACGGATAATTGCAACTATTGTGAAAGTTATGGTCATTTCTACGTTCCGGGCAACCTAGGCTTCACTCTGGGGCGTTGCTCCACGAGATCGAATATTTAGGGCCTTAGAAGTCAGCGCCCGAAGCATAAAATATAATAAAGTTACAACAGTTTTTCCTTCGCATAACTGGAGTAATTGCAACCAGTGTGAATGTAATGGTTATTTCTACGTTCCGGGCGACCTAGGCCTCACTCTAGGGCGTTGCGCCACCAGGTCGAATAGTTAGGGTCTTTGAATACAACGCCAGGAGCATAAAATACAATAAAAATATAACAGTTTTTCCATTGTATAAGAGGAAATACTGCAACCAGTGTGAAAGTACTAGTCATTTCTACGTTCCGGGCAACCTAGGCTTCACTCTGGGGCGTTGCTCAACCAGATCGAATATTTAGGGCCTTGGAAGTCAGCGCCCGAAGC
This sequence comes from Calliopsis andreniformis, assembly GCF_051401765.1. Classification (NCBI taxonomy): domain Eukaryota; kingdom Metazoa; phylum Arthropoda; class Insecta; order Hymenoptera; family Andrenidae; genus Calliopsis; species Calliopsis andreniformis. The sequence continues at coordinate 7,669,548 of NW_027480422.1, forward strand.
ATAAAATATAATAAACTTACAACAGTTTTTCCTTCGCATAACTGGAATAATTGCAACCAGTATGAAGGTAATGGTCATTTATATGTTTCGGGCAACATAGGCTTCACTCTTGGACGTTGTCTCACGAGATCGAATAGATAGGACCTTACAAGTCAACGCCAGAAGCATAAAATACAATATAAATACAACAGCTTTTCCATCGTATAACAGGAATAATTGCATCAAGTGTGAAAGAGATGGTCATTTCTACGTTCCGCGCAACGTGGTCTTCACTCTAGGGCGTTGCTCCACCACATCGAATAGCTACGGCCTTAGCAGTCAACGACAGAAGCATAAAATACAATATAGATACAACAGTTTTTCCACCGTATAACAGGAATAATTGCAACCAGTACGAATGTTATGGTCATTTCAACGTACGGAGCAACCTAGGCTTCACTCTAGGGCGTTGCTCCACCACATCGAATAGTTAGGGCCTTAAAAGTCAACGCCAGAAGCATAAAATACAATATAAATACAACAGTTTTTCCATTGTATAAAACGAATAATTGCAACCAGTGTGAAAGTTATGGTCATTTCTACGCTCCGGGCAACCGAGGCTTCACTCTGGGGCGTTGCTCCACGAGATCCAATATTTAGGGCCTTAGAAGTCAGCGCCCGAAGCATAAAATATAATAAAGTTACAACAGTTTTTCCTTCGCATAACTGGAGTAATTGCAACCAGTGTGAATGTAATGGTTATTTCTACGTTCCGGGCGACCTAGGCCTCACTCTAGGGCGTTGCGCCACCAGGTCGAATAGTTAGGGTCTTTGAATACAACGCCAGGAGCATAAAATACAATAAAAATATAACAGTTTTTCCATTGTATAAGAGGAATAACTGCAACCAGTGTGAAAGTACTGGTCATTTCTACGTTCCGGTTAACCGAGGCTTCACTCTAGGTCGTTGATCCACCAGATCGAATAGTTAGGGCCTTAGAAGTCAACGCCAGAAGCCTAAAATACAATATAAATACAACAGCCTTTAAATCATATGAAACGAATAGTTGCAACCAGTGTGAAAGTTATTGTCATTTCTACGTTACGGGCAACCTAGGCTGAACTCTAGGGCGTTGCTTCACCAGATCGAATAGTTAGGGACTTTGAATACAACGCCAGAATCATTAAATACAATAAAAATGCAACAGTTTTTCCATCGTAGAACAGGAATAACTGCAACCTGTGTGAAAGTACAGGTCATTTCTACGTTCCGGGCAACCTAGGCTTCACTCTTGGGCGTTGCTCCACCACACCGAATAGCTACGGCCTTAGAAGTCAACGCAAGATGCATAAAGTCCAATAAAAATACAACAGTTTTTCCATCGTATAAAACGGATAATTGCAACTATTGTGAAAGTTATGGTCATTTCTACGTTCCGCGCAACATAGGCTTAACCCCAGGCCGTTGATCCACCAGATCCAATAGTTAGGACCTAAGAAGTCAGCGCCAGATGCATAAAATGCAAAAAAATACAACAGTTTTTCCACCGTATAACAGGAATAACTGCAACCAGTGTGGAAGTGATGGTCATTTTTACGTTCCGAGCAACCTAGGCTTCACTCTAGGGCGTTCTTCCACCAGATCGAAAGTTAGGTCCTAAGAAGTCAACGGCAGAAGCTGAAAATACAATATAAGTACAGCAGCTTTTCCATCGTATAAAACGAATAATACCAACCTGTATGAAAGTTATGGTCATTTCTACGTTCCGGGCAACCTAGGCTTCACTCTGGGGCGTTGCTCAACCAGATCGAATATTTAGGGCCTTGGAAGTCAGCGCCCGAAGCATAAAATATAATAAACTTACGACAGTTTTTCCTTCGCATAACTGGAATAATTGCAACCAGTGTGAATGTAATGGTTATTTCTACGTTCCGGGCGACCTAGGCCTCACTCTAGGGCGTTGCGCCACCACATCGAATAGTTAGGGGCTTTGAATACAACGCCAGGAGCATAAAATACAATAAAAATGTAACAGTTTTTCCATTGTATAAAAGGAATAATTGCAACCAGTGTGAAAGTAATGGTCATTACTACGTTCCCGGCAACCTAGGTTTCATCTTGGGCGTTGCTCCACCACATCGAATTGCTACGGCCTTAGAAGTCAGCTCCAGAAGCATAAAATACAATATAAATAAAACAGATTTTCCATCGTATAAAATGAATGATTGCAAACAGTGTGAAAGTTATGGTCATTTCTACGTTCCGGGCAACCTAGGCTTCACTCTCGGGCGTTGCTCCACCACATCGAATAGCTACGGCCTTAGAAGTCAACGCCAGAGTCATAAAATACTATATAAATACACCAGCTATTCCATTGTGTAAAACGAGTAATTGCAACCAGTGTGAAAGTCATGGACATTTCTACGTTCCGGGCAACCTAGGCTTCACTCTAGGGCGTTGCTCCACCAGATCGAATAGTTAGGGCCTTAGAAGTCTGCGCCCGAAGCATAAAATATAATAAAGTTACAACAGTTTTTCCATCGAATAAAAGGAATAATTGCAACCAGTGTGAAAGTAATGGTCATTACTACGTTCCGGGCAACCTAGGTTTCACTCTTGGGCGTTGCTCCACCACGCCGAATAGCTACGGCCTTAGAAGTCAACGCAAGATGCATAAAGTCCAATAAAAATACAACAGTTTTTCCATCGTATAAAACGGATAATTGCAACTATTGTGAAAGTTATGGTCATTTCTACGTTCCGGGCAACCTAGGCTTCACTCTGGGGCGTTGCTCCACGAGATCGAATATTTAGGGCCTTAGAAGTCAGCGCCCGAAGCATAAAATATAATAAAGTTACAACAGTTTTTCCTTCGCATAACTGGAGTAATTGCAACCAGTGTGAATGTAATGGTTATTTCTACGTTCCGGGCGACCTAGGCCTCACTCTAGGGCGTTGCGCCACCAGGTCGAATAGTTAGGGTCTTTGAATACAACGCCAGGAGCATAAAATACAATAAAAATATAACAGTTTTTCCATTGTATAAGAGGAAATACTGCAACCAGTGTGAAAGTACTAGTCATTTCTACGTTCCGGGCAACCTAGGCTTCACTCTGGGGCGTTGCTCAACCAGATCGAATATTTAGGGCCTTGGAAGTCAGCGCCCGAAGCATAAAATATAATAAACTTACAACAGTTTTTCCTTCGCATAACTGGAATAATTGCAACCAGTATGAAGGTAATGGTCATTTATATGTTTCGGGCAACATAGGCTTCACTCTTGGACGTTGTCTCACGAGATCGAATAGATAGGACCTTACAAGTCAACGCCAGAAGCATAAAATACAATATAAATACAACAGCTTTTCCATCGTATAACAGGAATAATTGCATCAAGTGTGAAAGAGATGGTCATTTCTACGTTCCGCGCAACGTGGTCTTCACTCTAGGGCGTTGCTCCACCACATCGAATAGCTACGGCCTTAGCAGTCAACGACAGAAGCATAAAATACAATATAGATACAACAGTTTTTCCACCGTATAACAGGAATAATTGCAACCAGAGTGAATGTAACGGTCAGTACTACGTTCCGGGCAACCTAGGCTTCACTCTAGGGCGTTGCTCCACCACATCGAATAGCTACGGCCTTAGAAGTCAACGCCAGAAGCATAAAATACAATATTGATACAACAGTTTTTCCATCGTATACAATGAATGATTGCAAGCATTGTGAATGTAACGGTCATTTCTACGTTACGGGCAACCTAGGCTTCACTCTAGGGCGTTGCTCCACCAGACCGAATAGCTAGGGCCTCAGAAGTCAACGCCAGAAGCATAAAATACAATAAAAGTACAACAGTCTTTCCATCGTATAACAGGAACAATTGCAACCAGTATGAAGGTAATGGTCATTTCTACGTTTCGGGCAACCTAGGCTTCACTCTTGGACGTTGCCTCACGAGATCGAATAGATAGGACCTCACAAGACAACGCCAGAAGCATAAAATACAATATAAATACAACAGCTTTTCATCGTATAACAGGAATAATTGCAACCAGTGTGAAAGTAATGGTCATTTCTACGTTCCGGGCAACCTAGGCTTCACTCTAGGGCGTTGCTCCGCCAGATCGAATAGTTAGGGCCTTAGAAGTCAACGCCCGAAGCATAAAATACAAAATAAATAGAACAGTTTTTCCATTGTATAAAACGAATAAATGCAACCAGTGTGAAAGCTATGGTCATTTCTACGTTCCGGGTAACCTAGGCTTCACTCTAGGGCGTTGCTCCACCAGATCGAATATTTAGGGCCTTAGAAGTCAGCGCCCGAAGCATAAAATACAATATAAATACAACAGTTTTTCGATCGTATAACAGGAATAATTGCAACCAGTGTGAAAGCTATGGTCATTTCTACGTTCCGGGCAATCTAGGCTTCACTCGAGGGCGTTGCTCCACCACATCGAATAGCTTCGGCCCTAGAAGACAACGCCATAACTATAAAATACAATATAAATACAACAGTCTTTCCATCGTATAAAACGAATAATTGCAACCAGTCTGATAGTTATGGTCATTTCTACGTTCCGGGAAACCTAGGCTTCACACTAGGGCGTTGCTCTACCAGATCGAAGAGTTAGGGCCTAAGAAGTCAATGCCAGAAGCATAAAATACGATATATGTACAAGCGTTTTTCCATCGTATAAAATGAGTAATTGCAACCAGTGTGAAAGTAACGGCCATTTTTACGTTCCGGGCATCCTAGATTTAGCACTGAGGCATTGCTCCACCAGATCGAATACTTAGGGCCTTAGAAGTCAACGCCAGAAGCATAAAGTACATTAAAAATCCAACAGTTTGTCCATCGTATAACAGGAATAATTGCCACCAGTGTGAAAGTTATGGTCATTTCTGCACTCCGGGCAACCTAGGCTTCACTCTAGAGCGTTGCTCCACCAGATTGAATAGCTAGGACCTTAGAAGTCAACACCAGAAGCACAAAATAAAATAAAAATACAAGAGTTATTCCATCGTATAACGGGAATAATTGCAGCTAGTGTGAAAGTGCTGGTCATTTCCACGTTCCGGGCCACCTAGGCTTCACTCTAGGGCGTTGGACCACCAGATCCAATAGTTAGGGCCTAAGAAGTCAACGCCAGAAGCACCAAATACAAAATAAACACAACAGTTTTTCCATCGTATAAAACGAATAATTGCAACCAGTGTGAAAGTTATGGTCATTTCTACGTTCCGCGCAATCTAGGCTTCACTCTAGGGCGTTGCTCCGCCAGATCGAATAGTTAGGGCCTTAGAAGTCAACGCCAGAATCCTGAAATACAGTATAAATACGACAGGTTTTCCTTCGTATAGCATGAATAATTGCAACCAGTGTGAAAGTAATGGTCATTTCAGCGTTCCGGGCAACCTAGGCTTGACTCTAGGGCGGTGCTCCACCAGATCGAATAGTTAGGGCCTTAGAAGTCAACCCCCGATGCATAAAATGAAATATAAATGCAACAGTTTTTCCATCGTACAACAGGAATAATTGCAACCAGTACGAATGTTATGGTCATTTCAACGTACGGGGCAACCTAGGCTTCACTCTAGGGCGTTGCTCCACCAGATCGAAGAGGTGGGGCCATAGAAGTCAATGCCCGAAGCATAAAATACGATAAGGATATAACAGTTTTTCCATCGTATAACAGGAGTAATTGCAACAAGTGTGAAAGTGATGGTCATTTCTACGTTCCGGGCAACCTAGGCTTAACTCCAGGTCGTTGTTCCACCAGATCCAATAGTGAGGGCCTAAGAAGTCACCGCCACCAGCACCAAATACAAAATACATACAACAGTTTTTCCATCGAATAAAACGGATAATTGCATCCAGTGTGAAAGTTATGGTCATTTCTACGTTTCGTGCAACATAGGCTTCACTCTAGGGCGTTGCTCCACCACATCGAATAGCTACGGCCTTAGAAGTCAACGCCAGAAGCATAAAATACAATAAAAATCCAACAGTTTTCCATTGTATAACAGGAATAATTCCAAACAGTGTGAAGGTAATGGTCATTTCTACGCTCCCGTCAACTTAGGCTTCACTCTAGGGCGTGGCTCCACCACATCGAATAGTTAGGGCCTTAAAAGTCAACGCCAGAAGCATAAAATACAATATAAGTACAACAGTTTTTCCATCGTACAACAGGAATAATTGCAAACAGTGTGAAAGTGATGGTCATTTCTACGTTCCTGGCAACCTACGCTTCAGTCTAGGGCGTTGGACCACCTGATCCAATTGTTAGGGCCTTAGAAGTCAACGCCCGACGCATAAAATACAATAAAAATAAAACAGTTTTTCCATCGTACAACAGGAATAATTGCAACCAGAGTGAAGGTGATGGTCATTTCTACGTTCCGTGCAATCTAGGTTTCACTCCAGGGCGTTGCTCCACCACATCGAATAGTTAGGGCCTTAGAAGTCAACGCCAGAAGCATAAAATACAGTTTAAATACAACAGTTTTTCCATCGTATAAAACGAATAATTGCAACCAGTACGAAAGTTATGGTCATTTCAACGTACGGGGCAACCTAGGCTTCACTCTAGGGCGTTGCTCCACCAGATCGAATAGCTAGGGACTTAGAATTCAACGCCAGCAGAATTAAGTACATTATAAGTACATCAGTTTTTCCATCGTATAAAATGAATAATAACTTACAGTGTGAAAGTAATGGTCATTTCTACGTTCCGGACAACCTAGGTTTCACTCTAGGGCGTAGCTCCACCACATCGAATGGCTACGGCCTTTGAAGTAAACGCCTGAAGCCTAAAATAGAAGAAAAGTACCTCAGTTTTTCCATCGTATAGCAGGAATAATTGCATCAACTGTGAAGGTAATGGTCATTTCTACGTTCTGGGCAACCCAGGCTTCGCTCCAGGGCGTTGCTCCAACAGATCGAATAGCTAGGGCCTTAGACGTCAGCGCCCGAAGCATAAAATACAACAAAGATGCAACGGCTTTTACATCGTATAACAGGAGTAATTGCAACCAGAGTGAAGGTGATGGATATTTCTACGTTCCGGGCAACCTAGGATTCACTCTAGGGCGTTGCTCCACCAGATCGAATAGTTAGGGCCTTAGAAGTCAACGCCCGAAGCATAAAATACAAAATTAATAGAACAGCTTTTCCATTGTATAAAACGAATAATTGCAACCAGTGTGAAAGTTATGGTCATTTCTACGTACCGTGAAACCTAGGCTTCACTCCAGGGCGTTGCTCCTCCACATCGAATAGTTAGGGCCTTAGAAGTCAACTCCAGAAGCATAAAATACAGTTTAAATACAACAGCTTTTCCATCGTATAAAACGAATAAATGCAACCAGTATGAAAGTTATAGTCATTTAAACGTACGGGGCAACCTAGGCTTCACTCTAGGGCGTTGATCCACCAGATCGAAGAGGTAGGGCCATAGAAGTCAATGCCCGAAGCATAAAGTACAATAAAAATCCAACAGTTTGTTCATCGTATAACAGGAATAATTGCAACCAGTGTGAAAGTAATTGTCATTTCTACGTTCCGGACAACCTAGGTTTCGCACTAGGGCGTTGCACCACCACATCGAATAGTTAGGGCCTTAGAAGTGAATGCCAGATGCATAAAATACATTACAAATAGAACAGTCTTTCCATTGTTTAAAACGAATAATTGCAACCAGTGTGAAAGTTATGGTCATTTCTACGTTCCGGGCAACCTAGGCTCCACCCTAGGTCGTTGCTCCACCAGACCGAATAGTTAGGGATTTAGAAGTCAACGCCAGAAGAATAAAATACAATATAAATACAACAGTTTATCCATCGTATAACAGGAATAATTCCAACCAGTGTGAAGGATATGGTCTTGTCTATGTTCCGGGCAACCTAGGCTTCACTCTAGTGCGTTGCTCGTGCAGATCGATTAGCTAGTGCCTTAGAAGTCAACGCCCGAAGCATAAAATAGAAAATATATAGAACAGTTTTTCCATTGTATAAAACGAATAATTGCAACCAGTGTGAAAGTTATGGTCATTTCTACGTTCCGGGCAACTTAGGCTTCACTCTAGGTCGTTGCTCCACCACATCGAATTGTTAGGGATTTAGAAGTCAACGCCAGAAGCATAAAATATAACATAAATACAACAGTTTTTCCATCGTATAACAGGAATAATTGCAACCAGTGTGAAAGATATGGTCATTTCACGTTCCGGGCAACCTAGGCTTCATTCTAGGGCGTTGGTCCACCAGATCCAATAGCTGGGGCCAACGAAGTCAACGCCAGAAGCACCAAATACAAAATAAATACAACAGTTTTTCCATCGTATAAAACGAATAATTGCAACCAGTGTGAAAGTAATGGTCCTATCTACGTTAAGGGCAATCTAGGCTTGAATCCAGGGCGTTGCTCCACCAGATCGAAGAGGTAGGGCCATAGAAGTCAATGCCCGAAGCATAAAATACGTTAAAGATATAACAGTATTTCCATCGTATAGCAGGAGTAATTGCAACCAGTATGAAAGTTATGGTCATTTCAACGTACGGGGCAACCTAGGCTTCACTCGAGGGCGTTGCTCCACCAGATCGAAGAGGTAGGGCCATAGAAGTCAATGCCCGAAGCATAAAATACGTTAAAGATATAACAGTTTTTCCATCGTATAACAGGAGTAATTGCAACCAGTGTGATAGTGATGGTCGTATCTACGTTCCGGGCAATCTAGGCTTGACTCTAGGGCGTTGCTCCACCAGATCGAAAAGGTAGGGCCATAGAAGTCAATGCCCGAAGCATAAAATACGATATAAATACAACAGTTTTTCCATCGTTTACCGGGAATAATTGCAACCAGTGTGGAAGTGATGGTCATTTCCACGTTCCGGGCCAACTAGGCTTCAGTCTAGGGCGTCGGTCCACCTGATCCAATAGTTAGGGCCTTAGAAGTCAACGCCCGACGCATAAAATACAATAAAAACACAACAGTTTTTCCATCGTACAACAGGAATAATTGCAACCAGAGTGAAGGTGATGGATATTTCTATGTTCCGGGCAACCTAGGATTCACTCTAGGGCGTTGCTCCACCAGATCGAATAGTTAGGGCCTTAGAAGTCAACGCCCGAAGCATAAAATACAAAATTAATAGAACAGCTTTTCCATTGTATAAAACGAATAATTGCAACCAGTGTGAAAGTTATGGTCAGTTCTACGTACCGTGCAACCTAGGCTTCACTCCAGGGCGTTGCTCCACCACATCGAATAGTTAGGGCCTTAGAAGTCAACTCCAGAAGCATAAAATACAGTTTAAATACAACAGCTTTTCCATCGTATAAAACGAATAATTGCAACCAGTATGAAAGTTATGGTCATTTCAACGTACGGGGCAACCTAGGCTTCACTCTAGGGCGTTGATCCACCAGATCGAAGAGGTAGGGCCATAGAAGTCAATGCCCGAAGCATAAAGTACAATAAAAATCCAACAGTTTGTTCATCGTACAACAGGAATAATTGCAACCAGTGTGAAAGTAATTGTCATTTCTACGTTCCGGACAACCTAGGTTTCGCACTAGGGCGTTGCACCACCACATCGAACAGTTAGGGCCTTAGAAGTGAATGCCAGATGCATAAAATACAATACAAATAGAACAGTCTTTCCATTGTTTAAAACGATTAATTGCAACCAGTGTGAAAGTTATGGTCATTTCTACGTTCCGGGCAACCTAGGCTTCACCCTAGGTCGTTGCTCCACCAGACCGAATAGTTAGGGATTTAGAAGTCAACGCCAGAAGAATAAAATACAATATAAATACAACAGTTTATCCATCGTATAACAGGAATAATTCCAACCAGTGTGAAGGATATGGTCTTGTCAATGTTCCGGGCAACCTAGGCTTCACTCTAGTGCGTTGCTCGTCCAGATCGATTAGCTAGTGCCTTAGAAGTCAACGCCCGAAGCATAAAATAGAAAATATATAGAACAGTTTTTCCATTGTATAAGACGAATAATTGCAACCAGTGTGAAAGTTATGGTCATTTCTACGTTCCGGGCAACTTAGGCATCACTCTCGGTCGTTGCTCCACAACATCGAATTGTTAGGGATTTAGAAGTCAACGCCAGAAGCATAAAACGTAACATAAATACAACAGTTTTTCCATCGTATAACAGGAATAATTGCAACCAGTGTGAAAGATATGGTCATTTCACGTTCCGGGCGACCTAGGCTTCATTCTAGGGCGTTGGTCCACCAGATCCAATAGCTGGGGCCAACGAAGTCAACACCAGAAGCACCAAATACAAAATAAATACAACAGTTTTTGCATCGTATAAAACGTATAATTGCAACCAGTGTGAAAGTAATGGTCATTTCTACGTTCCGGGTAACCTAGGCTTCTTTCTAGGGCGTTGGTCCACCATATTCAATAGTTAGGGCCTTAGAAGTCAACGCCCGTAGCATAAAATACAAAATAAATAGAACAGTTTTTCCATTGTATAGAACGAATAATTGCAACCAGTGTGAAAGTTATGGTCATTTCTACGTTCCGGGCAATCTAGGCTTCACTCTAGGGCGTTGCTCCACCAGATCGAATAGTTTGGGCCTTAGAAGTCAACCCCCGAAGCATAAAATACAATTTAATACAACAGTTCTTCCATCGTATAACAGGAATAATTGCAAACAGTGTGAAAGTGATGGTCATTTCTACGTTCCTGGCAACCTAGTCTTGACTCTAGGGCGTTGCTCCACCAGATCGAATAGTTAGGGCCTTAGAAGTCAACGCCCGAAGCATAAAATACAATATAAATACAACAGTTCTTCCATCGTATAACAGGAATAATTGCAAACAGTGTGAAAGTGATGGTCATTTCTACGTTCCTGGCAACCTACGCTTCAGTCTAGGGCGTTGGTCCACCTGATCCATTAGTTAGGGCCTTAAAAGGCTACGCCCGACGCATAAAATACAATAGAAATACAACAGTTTTTCCATCGTACAACAGGAATAATTGCAACCAGAGTGAAGGTGATGGATATTTCTACGTTCCGGGCAACCTAGGATTCACTCTAGGGCTTTGCTCCACCAGATCGAATAGTTAGGGCCTTAGAAGTCAACGCCCGAAGCATAAAATACAAAATTAATAGAACAGCTTTTCCATTGTATAAAACGAATAATTGCAACCAGTGTGAAAGTTATGGTCATTTCTACGATCCGTGCAACCTAGGCTTCACTCCAGGGCGTTGCTCCACCTCATCGAATAGTTAGGGCCTAAGAAGTCAACGCCAGAAGCATAAAATACAGTTTAAATACAACAGCTTTTCCATCGTATAAAACGAATAATTACAACCAGTATGAAAGCTAACGTCATTTGTACGTTCCGGGCAACATAGGCTTTGCCCTAGGGCGGTGCTCCACCAGATCCTCTAGTTAGTGCCTAAGAAGTCAACGCCAGAAGCCTAAAATACAGTATAAATACAACAGTCTTTCCATCGTATAGCGGGTATAATTGCAACCAGTGTGAAAGGTATGGTCATTTCTACGTTCCGGGCAACCTAGGTTTCGCTCTAGGGCGTTGCTCCACCAGATCGAATAGTTACGGCCTTAGAAGTCTACGCCAGAAGCATAATGTACAGTATAAGTACAACAGTCCGTCCATCGTATAACAGGAAAAATTGCAACCAGTGTCGAAGTAATGGTCATTTCTACGTTCCGGGCAGCCTAGGCTTCACCCTAGGACGTTGCTCCACCAGATCGAATAGCTAGAGCCTTAGAAGTCAACGCCCGGAGCACAAAATGCAATAAAAATACAGCAGTTTTTTCATCGTATAACAGGAAAAATTGCAACAAGCGTAAAGGTAATGGTCATTTCTACGTGCCGGGCAATCTAGGCTTCACCCTAGGGCGCTGCTCCACCAGATCCAAAATTAGGGCCTTAGAAGCCAACGCCCGAAGCATAAAATACAAAATAAATACAACATTTTTTCCATCGTATAACAGGAATAATTGCAACCAGTGTGAAAGTAATGGTCATTTCTACGTTCCGGGCAACATAGGCTTCACTCTAGGGCGTTGTCCCACCACATCGAATAGCTACGGCCTTAGAAGTCAACGCCAGAAGCATAAAATACAAAATAAATACAACAGTTTTTCCATCGTATAGCAGGAGTAATTGCAACCTGTGTGAAAGATATGGTCATTTCTACGTTCCGGGCAACCTAGGTTTTGCTCTGGGGCGTTGCTCCACCACATCGAATAGTTAGGGCCTTAGAAGTCAACGCCAGAAGCATAAAATACAGTATAAATGCAGCAGTTTTTCCATCGTATAAAACGAATAAGTGCAACCAGTATGAAAGTTATGGTCATTTCTACGTTCCGGGCAGCCTAGGCTTCACCCTAGGGCGATCCTCCACCAGATAGAATAGTTAGGGCCTTAGAAGTCAACGCCCGAAGCATAAACTACAATATAAATACAACAGTTTTTCCATCTTATAACAGGAATAATTGCAACCAGTGTGAAAGATATGGTCATTTCTACGTTCCGGACAACCTAGGCTTCACCCTAGTGCGTTGCTCCACCAGATCGAATAGTTAGGGACTTAGAAGTCAACGCCCGAAGCATAAAATACAATATAAATACAACAGTTTTTCCATCGTATAACAGGGGTAGTTGTAACCAGTGTGAAAGATATGGTCACTTCTACGTTCCGGGCAACCTAGGCTGTACTCTAGGCCGTTGCTCCACCACATCGAATAGCTACGGCCTTAGAAGTCAACGCCAGAAGCATAAAATACAATACAAATACAACAGTTTCTCCATCGTATGAAACGAATTATTCCAACCAGTATGAAAGTTATGGTCATTTCTACGTTCCCGGCAACCTAGGCTTCACTCTAGGGCGTTGCTCCACCAGATCGAATAGCTACGGCCATAGAAGTCAACGCCAGAAGCATAAAATACAATATAAATGCAACAGTTTTTCCATCGTATAGCAGGAATAATTGCAACCAGTGTGAAAGATATGGTCATTTCTACGTTCCGGGCAACCTAGGTTTCGCTCTAGGGCGTTGCTCCACCAGATCGAATAGCTAGGGCCTTAGAAGTCAACTCCAGAAGCATAAAATACAGTTTAAATACAACAGCTTTTCCATCGTATAAAACGAATAATTACAACCAGTATGAAAGCTAACGTCATTTGTACGTTCCGGGCAACCTAGGCTTTGCCCTAGGGCGGTGCTCAACCAGATCCTCTAGTTAGTGCCTAAGAAGTCAACGCCAGAAGCCTAAAATACAGTATAAATACAACAGTCTTTCCATCGTATAGCGGGTATAATTGCAACCAGTGTGAAAGGTATGGTCATTTCTACGTTCCGGGCAACCTAGGTTTCGCTCTAGGGCGTTGCTCCACCAGATCGAATAGTTACGGCCTTAGAAGTCTACGCCAGAAGCATAATGTACAGTATAAGTACAACAGTCCGTCCATCGTATAACAGGAAAAATTGCAACCAGTGTCGAAGTAATGGTCATTTCTACGTTCCGGGCAGCCTAGGCTTCACCCTAGGACGTTGCTCCACCAGATCGAATAGCTAGAGCCTTAGAAGTCAACGCCCGGAGCACAAAATGCAATAAAAATACAGCAGTTTTTTCATCGTATAACAGGAAAAATTGCAACAAGCGTAAAGGTAATGGTCATTTCTACGTGCCGGGCAATCTAGGCTTCACCCTAGGGCGCTGCTCCACCAGATCCAAAATTAGGGCCTTAGAAGCCAACGCCCGAAGCATAAAATACAAAATAAATACAACATTTTTTCCATCGTATAACAGGAATAATTGCAACCAGTGTGAAAGTAATGGTCATTTCTACGTTCCGGGCAACATAGGCTTCACTCTAGGGCGTTGTCCCACCACATCGAATAGCTACGGCCTTAGAAGTCAACGCCAGAAGCATAAAATACAAAATAAATACAACAGTTTTTCCATCGTATAGCAGGAGTAATTGCAACCTGTGTGAAAGATATGGTCATTTCTACGTTCCGGGCAACCTAGGTTTTGCTCTGGGGCGTTGCTCCACCACATCGAATAGTTAGGGCCTTAGAAGTCAACGCCAGAAGCATAAAATACAGTATAAATGCAGCAGTTTTTCCATCGTATAAAACGAATAAGTGCAACCAGTATGAAAGTTATGGTCATTTCTACGTTCCGGGCAGCCTAGGCTTCACCCTAGGGCGTTCCTCCACCAGATAGAATAGTTATGGCCTTAGAAGTCAACGCCCGAAGCATAAACTACAATATAAATACAACAGTTTTTCCATCTTATAACAGGAATAATTGCAACCAGTGTGAAAGATATGGTCATTTCTACGTTCCGGACAACCTAGGCTTCACCCTAGTGCGTTGCTCCACCAGATCGAATAGTTAGGGACTTAGAAGTCAACGCCCGAAGCATAAAATACAATATAAATACAACAGTTTTTCCATCGTATAACAGGGGTAGTTGTAACCAGTGTGAAAGATATGGTCACTTCTACGTTCCGGGCAACCTAGGCTGTACTCTAGGCCGTTGCTCCACCACATCGAATAGCTACGGCCTTAGAAGTCAACGCCAGAAGCATAAAATACAATACAAATACAACAGTTTCTCCATCGTATGAAACGAATTATTCCAACCAGTATGAAAGTTATGGTCATTTCTACGTTCCCGGCAACCTAGGCTTCACTCTAGGGCGTTGCTCCACCAGATCGAATAGCTACGGCCATAGAAGTCAACGCCAGAAGCATAAAATACAATATAAATGCAACAGTTTTTCCATCGTATAGCAGGAATAATTGCAACCAGTGTGAAAGATATGGTCATTTCTACGTTCCGGGCAACCTAGGTTTCGCTCTGGGGCGTTGCTCCACCACATCGAATAGTTAGGGCCTTAGAAGTCAACGCCAGATGCATAAAATACAGTATAAATACAGCAGTTTTTCCATCGTATAAAACGAATAAGTGTAACCAGTATGAAAGTTATGGCCATTTCTACGTTCCGGGCAGCCTAGGCTTCACCCTAGGGCGTTCCTCCACCAGATAGAATAGTTAGGGCCTTAGAAGTCAACGCCCGAAGCATAAACTACAATATAAATACAACAGTTTTTCCATCGTATAACAGGAATAATTGCAACCAGTGTGAAAGATATGGTCATTTCTACGTTCCGGACAACCTAGGCTTCACCCTAGGGCGTTGCTCCACCAGATCGAATAGTTAGGGACTTAGAAGTCAACGCCCGAAGCATAAAATACAATATAAATACAACAGTTTTTCCATCGTATAACAGGAGTAGTTGCAACCAGTGTGAAAGGTATGGTCACTTCCACGTTCCGGGCAACCTAGGCTTTACTCTAGGCCGTTGCTCCACCACATCGAATAGCTACGGCCTTAGAAGTCAACGCCAGAAGCTTAAAATACAATACAAATACAACAGTTTTTCCATCGTATGAAACGAATTATTCCAACCAGTATGAAAGTTATGGTCATTTCTACGTTCCCGGCAACCTAGGCTTCACTCTAGGGCGTTGCTCCACCAGATCGAATAGCTACGGCCATAGAAGTCAACGCCAGAAGCATAAAATACAATATAAATGCAATAGTTTTTCCATCGTATAACAGGAATAATTGCAACCAGTGTGAAAGATATGGTCATTTCTACGTTCCGGGCAACATAGGGTTCACCCTAGGTCGTTGCTCCACCAGACCGAATAGTTAGGGATTTAGAAGTCAACGCCAGAAGAATAAAATACAATATAGATACAACAGTTTATCCATCGTATAACAGGAATAATTCCAACCAGTGTGAAGGATATGGTCTTGTCTATGTTCCGGGCAACCTAGGCTTCACTCTAGTGCGTTGCTCGTCCAGATCGATTAGCTAGTGCCTTACAAGTCAACGCCCGAAGAATAAAATACAAAATTAATAGAACAGCTTTTCCATTGTATAAAACGAATAATTGCAACCAGTGTGAAAGTTATGGTCATTTCTACGATCCGTGCAACCTAGGCTTCACTCCAGGGCGTTGCTCCACCACATCGAATAGTTAGGGCCTTAGAAGTCAACGCCAGATGCATAAAATACAGTTTAAATACAACAGTTTTTCCATCGTATAAAACGAATAATTGCAACCAGTACGAATGTTATGGTCATTTCAACGTACGGAGCAACCTAGGCTTCACTCTAGGGCGTTGCTCCACCACATCGAATAGTTAGGGCCTTAAAAGTCAACGCCAGAAGCATAAAATACAATATAAATACAACAGTTTTTCCATCGTACAACAGGAATAATTGCAAACAGTGTGAAAGATATGGTCATTTCTACGTTCCGGACAACCTAGGCTTCACCCTAGGGCGTTGCTCCACCAGATCGAATAGTTAGGGACTTAGAAGTCAACGCCCGAAGCATAAAATACAATATAAATACAACAGTTTTTCCATCGTATAACAGGAGTAGTTGCAACCAGTGTGAAAGGTATGGTCACTTCCACGTTCCGGGCAACCTAGGCTTTACTCTAGGCCGTTGCTCCACCACATCGAATAGCTACGGCCTTAGAAGTCAACGCCAGCAGCTTAAAATACAATACAAATACAACAGTTTTTCCATCGTATGAAACGAATTATTCCAACCAGTATGAAAGTTATGGTCATTTCTACGTTCCCGGCAACCTAGGCTTCACTCTAGGGCGTTGCTCCACCAGATCGAATAGCTACGGCCATAGAAGTCAACGCCAGAAGCATAAAATACAATATAAATGCAATAGTTTTTCCATCGTATAACAGGAATAATTGCAACCAGTGTGAAAGATATGGTCATTTCTACGTTCCGGGCAACATAGGGTTCACCCTAGGTCGTTGCTCCACCAGACCGAATAGTTAGGGATTTAGAAGTCAACGCCAGAAGAATAAAATACAATATAGATACAACAGTTTATCCATCGTATAACAGGAATAATTCCAACCAGTGTGAAGGATATGGTCTTGTCTATGTTCCGGGCAACCTAGGCTTCACTCTAGTGCGTTGCTCGTCCAGATCGATTAGCTAGTGCCTTAGAAGTCAACGCCCGAAGCATAAAATACAAAATTAATAGAACAGCTTTTCCATTGTATAAAACGAATAATTGCAACCAGTGTGAAAGTTATGGTCATTTCTACGATCCGTGCAACCTAGGCTTCACTCCAGGGCGTTGCTCCACCACATCGAATAGTTAGGGCCTTAGAAGTCAACGCCAGATGCATAAAATACAGTTTAAATACAACAGTTTTTCCATCGTATAAAACGAATAATTGCAACCAGTACGAATGTTATGGTCATTTCAACGTACGGAGCAACCTAGGCTTCACTCTAGGGCGTTGCTCCACCACATCGAATAGTTAGGGCCTTAAAAGTCAACGCCAGAAGCATAAAATACAATATAAATACAACAGTTTTTCCATCGTACAACAGGAATAATTGCAAACAGTGTGAAAGTGATGGTCATTTCTACGTTCCTGGCAACCTGCGCTTCAGTCTAGGGCGTTGGAGCACCTGATCCAATTGTTAGGGCCTTAGAAGTCAACGCCCGACGCATAAAATACAATAAAAATACAACAGTTTTTCCATCGTACAACAGGAATAATTGCAACCAGAGTGAAGGTGATGGATATTTCTACGTTCCGGGCAACATAGGATTCACTCTAGGGCGTTGCTCCACCAGATCGAATAGTTAGGGCCTAAGGAGTCAACGCCAGAAGCATAAAATACAATATAAGTACAACAGTTTTTCCATCGTATAAAACGAATGATTGCAACCATTCTGAAAATAATGGCCATTTCTGCGCTGCGGGCATGCTAGGCTTCACTCTGGGGCGTTGGTCCACCAGATTCAATAGTTAGGGCCTAAGAAGTCAACGCCAGAAGCATAAAGTACAATAAAAATCCAACAGTGTCTAGATCGTATAACAGGAATAATTGCAACCAGTGTGAAAGTAATGGTCATTTCTACGTTACGGGCAATCTAGGCTTCACTCTAGGGCGTTGCTCCACCAGGTCGAATAGCTCGGGCCTTAGAAAACAAAGCCAGACGAGTAAAATACAATAAAAACACAACAGCTTTTCCATCGTATAAAAGGTATAATTGCAACCAATGTTATGGTAATCGTCATTTCTACGTTCCGGGCAACCTAGGCATCACTCTAGGGCGTTGGTCCACCAGATCCAATAGTTAGGGCCTAAGAAGCCAACGCCAGGAGCATCAAATACAAAATAAATACAACATTTTTTCCATCGCAAGACAGGAATAATTGCAACCAGTGGGAAAGAAATGGCTATTTCTACATTCAGCGCAACCTAGGTCTCACCCTAGGGCGTGCTCCACCAGATCGAATAGTTAGGGGCTTAGAAAACAAGGCCAGACGCATAAAATACAGTAAAAATACAACAGGTTTTCTATTGTACAAAACGATTAATTGCAACCAGTGTGAGAGTAATGGTCATCTCTACGTTCCGGGCAACATAGGCTTCACTCTTGGACGTTGCTCCAAGAGATCGAATAGCTAGGACCTTAGAAGTCAACGCCAGAAGCATAAAATACAATATAAGTACAACAGTTTTTCCATCGTATAAAACGAATAATTCCAACCATTATGAAAATAATGGCCATTTCTGAGCTCCGGGCATGCTAGGCTTCACTCTGGGGCGTTGCTCCACCAGATTCAATAGTTACGGCCTAAGAAGTCAACGCCAGAAGCATAAATACAATATAAATAAAACAGTTTTTCCATCGTATAAAACGAATAATTGCAACCAGTATGAAAGTTATTGTCATTTCAACGTTCCAGGCAACCTAGACTTCACCTTAGGGCGTTGCTCCACCAGACCGACTAGTTAGGGCCTTAGAAGTCAACGCCGGAAGCATAAAATACAATAAAAATACAAGAGTTTTTCCATCGAATAACAGGAATAATTGCAACCAGTGTGAAAGTCATAGTCATTTCAACGCTCCGGGCAACCTAGGCTTCACTCTAGGGCGTTGCTCCACCAGATGGAACAGCTAGAGTCTTAGAATTCAACGCCAGAAGCATACTATAAATGAAAATTACAACAGTTTTACCACCGTATAACAGGAATAATTGCAAGCAGTGTGGAAGTGATGGTCATTTCTACGTTCCGGTCAACCTAGGCTTGGACGATGCCCAACCAGATCGAAAAGTTAGGGCCTAAGATGTCAACGCCAGAAGCATAAAATAAAAGATAATTACAACAGTTTTTCCATCGTATAACAGGAATAATTGCAACCAGTGTGAAAGTGATGGTCATTTCTATGTTCCGGGCAACCTAGGATTCACTCTAGGGCGTTGGTCCACCAGATCCAAAAGATGGGGCCTAAGACGCAAACGCCAGAAGCATAAACTACAATAAAAATGCAAAAGTTTTTCCATCGTATAACAGGAATAATTGCCACCAGTGTGAAGGTGATGGTCATTTCTGCATTCCGGGCAACCAAGGCTTCACTCTAGGGCGTTGCTCCTCCAGATAGAATAGTTAGGGCCCAGGATGTCAACGCCAGTAGCATAAAATACAATATAAATGCAACAGTTTTTCAATCGTGTAACAGGAATAATTGCAAAAAGTGTGAAAGATATGGTCATATCTACGTTGCGGGCACCCTAGGCTTCACTCTAGGGCGTTGTTCCACTACATCGAATAGCTACGCTCTTAGGAGTCAATGCCATAACTATAAAAAACAATATATATACAACAGTTTTTCCATTGTATAAAATGAATAATTGCAAACAGTGTGGAAGTAATGGTCATTCCTACTTTCCGGGCAACCTAGGCATCACTCTAGGGCCTTGCTCCTCCATATCGAATAGCTACGGCCTTAGAAGTCAACGGCTGAAGCATGAAATACAATAAAAACGCAACACTTTTTCCATCGTATAACTGGAATAATTGCAACCAGTGTGAAAGTACAGGTCATTTCTACGTTCCGGGCAACCTAGGTTTCGCTCTAGGGCGTTGCTCCACCAGATCGAATAGTTAGGGACTTAGAAGTCAACGCCAGAAGTATAAAATACAATAAAAATGCAACAGATTTTCCATCGTATAAAAGGAATAATTGCAACCAGTGTGAAAGTAATGGCCATTTCTGCGTTCCGGGCAACCTAGGCTTCACTCTTGGGCGTTGCCCCACCACATCCATTAGCTACGGCCATAGAAGTCACCGCCTGAAGCACAAAATACAATAAAAGTAGAACAGTTTTTCATCGTATAACGGGAATAATTGCAACAAATGTGAACGTGATGGTCATTAGCACGTTCCGGGCAACCTAGGCTTCACCCCTGGGCGTTGCTCCGCCAGATCCAATAGTTAGGACCTAAGAAGTCAGCGCCAGAAGCATAAAATACAATATAAGTACAACAGTTTTTCCATCGCATAAAACGAATAATTGCAACCAGTTTGAAAGATATGGTCATTTCTACGTTCCGGGCAACCCAGGCTTCACTCTAGGGCGTTGGTCCACCACATCCAATAGGTAGGGCTTAAGAAGTCAACGCCAGAAGCACCAAATACAAAATAAATACAACAGGTTTTCCATCGTATAAAAGGAATAATTGCAACCAGTGTGAAAGTGATGGCCATTTCTGCGTTCCGGGCAACCTAGGCTTCACTCTAGGGCGTTGCCCCACCACATCGATTAGCTACGGCCTTAGAAGTCACCGCCTGAAGCATAAAATACAATAAAAATAGAACAGTTTTTCCATCGTATAACCGGGAATAATTGCAACAAATGTGAACGTGATGGTCATTACCGCGTTCCGGGCAACCTAGGGTTCACTCTAGGGCGTTGGTCCACCACATTCAATAGTTAGGGCCTAAGAAGTCAGCGACACAAGCACCAAATACAAAATAAATACAACAGTTTTTCCATCGTATAAAACGAATAATTGCAACCAGTGTGAAAGTAATGGCCACTTCTGCGTTCCGGGCAACCTGGGCTTCACTCTAGGGCGTTGCCCCACCACATCGAATAGATTCGGCCTTAGAAGTCAACGCCAGAAGCATAAAATAAAATAAAAATGCAAAAGTTTTTCCAACGTATAACAGGAGTAACTGCAACCAGTGTGAGAGTACTGGTCATTTCTACGTTCCGGGTAACCTAGGCTTCACTCTTTGGCGTTGCTCCACCAGATAGGATAGCTGGGGACTAAGAGCTCAACGACAGAAGAATAAAATACCACATAAGTACAACAGCTTTTCCATCGTATAAAATGAATAATTACAACCAGTGTGAAAGCAATGGTCACTTATACGTTCCGGGCGATCTGGGCTTCACTCTAGGGCGTTGCTCCACCAGATCGAATAGTTAGGGCCTTAGAAATCAACGCCCGAAGCATGAAATGCAAAATAAATAGGACAGTTATTCCATTGTATAGAACGAATAATTGCAACCAATGTGAAAGTTATGGTCATTTCTATGTTCCGGGCAACCTAGGCTTCACTCCAGGGCGTTGCTCCATCAGATCAAATAGTTGGGGACTTAGAATTCAACGCCAGAAGCATAAAATACAACATAAGTACAACAGTTTTTCCATCGTATAAAATGATTGAATGCAAGCAGTGTGATGGTAATGGTCATTTCTACGTTCCGGGCAACCTAGGCTTCACTCTAGAGCGTGGCTACACCAGATCGAATAGTTAGGGCCTTAGATGTCAACGCCCGAAGCATAAAATACAAAATAAATAGAACAGTTTTTCCATTGTATGAAAACGAATAATTGCAAGCAGTGTGAAGGTAATGGTCATTTCTACGTTCCGGGCAACCTAGGCTTCACTCTAGAGCGTTGCTTCACCAGATCGAATAGTTAGGGCCTTAGATGTCAACGCGCGAAGCATAAAATACAAAATAAATAGAACAGTTTTTCCATTGTATAAAACGAATAATTGCAACCAGTGTGAAACTTATGGTCATTTCTACGATCCGGGCAACCTAGGCTTAACTGTAGGGCGTTGCTCCACCAGATCGCATAGTTAGGGACTTAGAATTTAACGCCAGAAGCATAAAATACAATAAAAATCCAACAGTTTTTCCATAGTATAACATGAATAATTGCAACCAGTGTGAAAGTACAGGTCATTTCTTCGTTCCGGGCAACCTAGGCTTCGCTCTAGGGCCTTCCTCCACCAGATCGAGTAGCTAGGGACTTAGAAGTCAACGCCAGAGGCATAAAATACAATAAAATTGCAACAGTTTTTCCATCGTATAAAAGGAATAATTGCAACCAGTGTGAAAGTAATGGTCATTTCTACGTTCCGGCCCACCTAGGTTTCACTCTTGGGCGTTGCTCCACCACATCGAATAGCTACGGCCTTAGAAGTCAACTCCAGAAGCATAAAATACAATATAAATACAACAGCCTTTCCATTGTATAAAACGAATAATTCCTACCAGTGTGAAAGTTATGTTCATTTCTACGTTCCGGGCACCATAGGCTTCGCCCTTGGACGTTACCACACCAGATCGAATAGCCAGGACCTTAGAAGTCAAAGCCAGAAGCATAAAATATAATATAAATACAACAGTTTTCCTACCGTATAACAGGAATAATTGCAACCAGAGTGAAGGTGATGGTCATTTCTACGTTCCGGGCAACCTAGGCTTCACTCTAGGGCGTTCCCCCACCAGGTCGAATAGTTAGGGCCTTAGAAAACAACGCCAGACGCGTAAAATACAATAAAAACACAACAGCTTTTCCATCCTATAAAAGGTATAATTGCAACCAATGTGAAAGTAATGGTCATTTCTACGTTCCGGTTAACATAGTCTTCATTCTTGGACGTTGCCCCACCGGATCGAAAAGTTAGGGCCTAAGAAGTCAACGTCAGAAGCATAAAATAAAATAAAATTACAACAGTTTTTCCATCGTATAACAGGAATAATTGTAACCAGTGTGAAATTGATGGACATTTCAACGCTCTGGGCTTCCTAGGCATCACTCTAGGGCGTCGCTCCACCAGATCGAATAGCTAGGGACTTGGAATTCACCGCCAGAAGCATCAAATACAAAATAAGTACAACAGTTTTTCCACCGTATAACGGGAGTAACTGCAACCAGTGTGAAAGTGATGGTCACTTCTACGTTCCGTGCAACCTAGGCCTCACTCTAGGGCGTTGTTCCACCAGATCGAACAGTTAGGGCCTAAGAAGTCAACGCCAGAAGCATAAAATACGGTATAAGTACAACAGTTTTTCCATCGTATAAAACGAATAATTGCAACCAGTCTGATAGTTACGGTCATTTCTACGTTCCGGGCAACCTAGGCTTCACCCTAGTGCGTTGCTCCACCAGATAGAATAGTTAGGGCCTAAGAAGTCAAAGCCAGAAGCATAAAATACAACATAAGTACAACAGTTTTTCCATCGTATAAAACGAAAAATTGCAACCAGTACGAAAGTAATGGCCATTTCTGCGCTCCGGGTATCCAAGGCTTCACTCTGGGGCGTTGGTCCACCAGATCCAATAGTAAGGGCCTAAGAAGACAACGCCAGAAGCATAAAGTACAATAAAAATCCAACAGTTTGTAGATCGTGTAACAGGAATAATTGCAACCAGTGTGAAAGTAATGGTAATTTCTAGGTTCCGGGCAACCTAGGCTTCGCTCTAGGGCGTTGCTCCACCACGACAAAAAGTTAGGGGCTTAGGAGTCAACGCCAGAAGCATAAAATACAATATAAATACAATAAGTTTTTCCGTTGTATATAATGATTTATTGCAAACAGTGTGAAAGTAATGGTCATTTCAACTCACTGGACTACCTAGGCATCACTCTAGGGCGCTGCTCCACCAGATCGAATAGCTAGGGCCTAAGAAGTCAACGCCAGATGCATAAAATACAATATGAATGCAACAGTTTTTCGCCTGTATAACAGGAATAATTCAAACCAGTGTGAAAGCTATGGTCGTTTCAACGTTCCGGGCAACCTTGGCTTCACTCTAGGGCGGTGCTCCACCACATCGAATAGTTAGGGCCTTAGAAGTCAATGCCAGAAGCATAAAATACAATATAAATACAAAAGTTTTTCCACTGTATAATATGAATAATTGCAAACAGTGTGGAAGTAAAGGTCATTTCTACGTTCAGGGCAACCTAGACTTCACCCTAGGGCGTTGCTCCAGCAGATCGAATAGTTAGGGCCTATGCAGTCAACGCCAGAAGCATAAAATATAATATAAATTCAACAGCTTTCCTACCGTATAACAGGAATAATTGCAACCAGAGTGAAGGTGATGGTCATTTCTACGTTCCGGGCAACCTAGGCTTCACTCTAGGGTGTTGCTCCACCAGATCGAATAGCTAGGGACTTGGAAGTCAACGCCAGAAGCATAAAATAAAATAAAAATACTACAGTTTTTCCATCGTATAAAACGAATAATTGCAACTAGTATGAATCTTATGGTCATTTCTACGTTCCGGGCAACCTAGGCTTCACACTAGGGCGTTGCTCCACCAGATCCAATGGTTAGGGCCTAAGAAGTCAACGTCAGAATCCTAAAGAACAATAAAAATCCAACAGTTTGTAGATCGTATAACAGGAATAATTGTAACCAGTGTGAAAGTAATGGTCATTTCTACGTTCCGGGCAACCTAGGCTTCACTCTAGGGCGTTCCTCCACCAGGTCGAATAGTTAGGGCCTTATAAAACAACGCCAGACGCGTAAAATACAATAAAAACACAACAGCTTTTCCATCCTATAAAAGGTATAATTGCAACCAATGTGAAAGTAATGGTCACTTCTACGTTCCGTGCAACCTAGGCCTCACTCTAGGGCGTTGTTCCACCAGATCGAACAGTTAGGGCCTAAGAAGTCAACGCCAGAAGCATAAAATACGGTATAAGTACAACAGTTTTTCCGTCATATAAAACGAATAATTGCAACCAGTCTGATAGTTACGGTCATTTCTACGTTCCGGGCAACCTAGGCTTCACCCTAGTGCGTTGCTCCACCAGATAGAATAGTTAGGGTCTAAGAAGTCAAAGCCAGAAGCATAAAATACAACATAAGTACAACAGTTTTTCCATCGTATAAAACGAAAAATTGCAACCAGTACGAAAGTAATGGCCATTTCTGCGCTCCGGGTATCCTAGGCTTCACTCTGGGGCGTTGGTCCACCAGATCCAATAGTAAGGGCCTAAGAAGACAACGCCAGAAGCATAAAGTACAGTAAAAATCCAACAGTTTGTAGATCGTGTAACAGGAATAATTGCAACCAGTGTGAAAGTAATGGTAATTTCTAGGTTCCGGGCAACCTAGGCTTCGCTCTAGGGCGCTGCTCCACCACGACAAAAAGCTAGGGGCTTAGGAGTCAACGCCAGAAGCATAAAATACAATATAAATACAATAAGTTTTTCCGTTGTATATAATGATTTATTGCAAACAGTGTGAAAGTAATGGTCATTTCAACTCACTGGACTACCTAGGCATCACTCTAGGGCGCTGCTCCACCAGATCGAATAGCTAGGGCCTAAGATGTCAACGCCAGAAGCATAAAATACAATATAAGTACAACAGTTTTTCCATCGTATAAAACGAATGATTGCAACCATTCTGAAGATAATGGCCATTTCTGCGCTCCGGGCATGCTAGGCTTCACTCTGGGGCGATGGTCCACCAGATCCAATAGTTAGGGCCTAAGAAGTCAACGTCAGAAACCTAAAGAACAATAAAAATCCAGCAGTTTGTAGATCGTATAACAGGAATAATTATAACCAGTGTGAAAGTAATGGTCATTTCTACGTTCCGGGCAACCTAGGCTTCACTCTAGCGCGTTCCTCCGCCAGGCCGAATAGTTAGGGCCTTAGAAAACAACGCCAGACGCGTAAAATACAATAAAAACACAACAGCTTTTCCA
The DNA here is from genome assembly GCF_051401765.1 of Calliopsis andreniformis. Lineage (NCBI taxonomy): Eukaryota > Metazoa > Arthropoda > Insecta > Hymenoptera > Andrenidae > Calliopsis > Calliopsis andreniformis. The sequence continues at coordinate 7,695,461 of NW_027480422.1, forward strand.
TCCTATAAAAGGTATAATTGCAACCAATGTGAAAGTCATGGTCATTTCTACGTTCCGGGCAACATAGTCTTCATTCTTGGACGTTGCCCCACCGGATGGAAAAGTTACAGCCTAAGAAGTCAACGCCAGAAGCATAAAATAAAATATAATTACAACAGTTTTTCCATCGTATAACAGGAATAATTGTAACCAGTGTGAAATTGATGGACATTTCAACGCTATGGGCTTCCTAGGCATCACTCTAGGGCGTTGCTCCACCAGATCGAATAGCTAGGGACTTGGAATTCAACGCCAGAAGCATCAAATACAAAATAAATACAACAGTTTTTCCACCGTATAACAGGAGTAACTGCAACCAGTGTGAAAGTGATGGTCACTTCTACGTTCCGTGCAACCTAGGCCTCTCTCTAGGGCGTTGTTCCACCAGACCGAATAGTTAGGGCCTAAGAAGTCAACGCCAGAAGCATAAAATACAATATAAGTACACCAGTTTTTCCATCGTATAAAACGAATGATTGCAACCATTCTGAAGATAATGGCCATTTCTGCGCTCCGGGCATGCTAGCCTTCACTCTGGGGCGTTGGTCCACCAGATCCAATAGTTAGGGCCTAAGAAGTCAACGTCAGAATCCTAAAGAACAATAAAAATCCAACAGTTTGTAGATCGTATAACAGGAATAATTGTATCCAGTGTGAAAGTAATGGTCATTTCTACGTTCCGGGCAACCTAGGCTTCACTCTAGGGCGTTCCTCCACCAGGCCGAATAGTTAGGGCCTTAGAAAACAACGCCAGACGCGTAAAATACAATAAAAACACAACAGCTTTTCCATCCTATAAAAGGTATAATTGCAACCAATGTGAAAGTAATGGTCATTTCTACGTTCCGGGCAACATAGTCTTCATTCTTGGACGTTGCCCCACCGGATGGAAAAGTTAGGGCCTAAGAAGTCAACGCCAGAAGCATAAAATAAAATATAATTACAACAGTTTTTCCATCGTATAACAGGAATAATTGTAACCAGTGTGAAATTGATGGACATTTCGACGCTATGGGTTTCCTAGGCATCACACTAGGGCGTTGCTCCACCAGACCGAATAGCTAGGGACTTGGAGTTCAACGCCAGAAGCATCAAATACAAAATAAATACAACAGTTTTTCCACCGTATAACAGGAGTAACTGCAACCAGTGTGAAAGTGATGGTCACTTCTACGTTCCGGGCAGCCTAGGCTTCACTCTAGGGCGTTGCTCGACCACATCGAATAGCTATGGCCTTAGAAGTCAACGCCAGATGCATTAAATACAATATAAACGCAACGGCTTTTCCACCGTATAACTGGAATAATTGCAAGCAGTGTGAAAGATATGGTCATTTCTACGTTCCTGGCAACCTAGGCTTCACTCTAGGGAGTTGCTCCAACACATCGAATAGCTACGGCCTTAGGAGTCAACGCCAGAAGCACCAAATACAAAATAAATACAACAGCTTTTCCAGCGTATAAAACGAATAATTGCAACCAGTGTGAAAGTAATGGTCATTTCTACGTTCCGGGCAACCTAGGCCTCTCTCTAGGGCGTTGCTCCACCAGACCGAATAGTTAGGGCCTAAGAAGTCAACGCCAGAAGCATAAAATACAATATAAGTACAACAGTTTTTCCATCGTAGAAAACGAATGATTGCAACCATTCTGAAGATAATGGCCATTTCTACGCTCCGGGCATGCTAGGCTTCACTCTGGGGCGTTCTTCCACCAGATCCAATAGTTAGGGCCTAAGAAGTCAACGTCAGAATCCTAAAGAACAATAAAAATCCAACAGTTTGTAGATCGTATAACAGGAATAATTGTTACCAGTGTGAAAGTAATGGTCATTTCTACGTTCCGGGCAACCTAGGCTTCACTCTAGGGCGTTCCTCCACCAGGCTGAATAGTTAGGGCCTTAGAAAACAACGCCAGACGCGTAAAATACAATAAAAACACAACAGCTTTTCCATCCTATAAAAGGTATAATTGCAACCAATGTGAAAGTAATGGTCATTTCTACGTTCCGGGCAACATAGTCTTCATTCTTGGACGTTGCCCCACCGGATGGAAAAGTTAGGGCCTAAGAAGTCAACGCCTTAGGCATAAAATACAATATAACTACAACAGTTTTTCCATCGTATAAAACGAATACTTGCAACCAGTATGAAAGTTAAGGTCATTTCTACGTTCCGGGCAACCTAGGCTTCACTCTAGGGCGTCGTTCCACCAGATCGAATAGCTATGGCCTTAGAAGTCAACGCCAGATGCATTAAATACAACATAAGTACAACAGTTTTTCCATCGTATAAAACGAAAAATTGCAACCAGTCTGAAAGTAATGGCCATTTCTGCGCTCCGGGCATCCTAGGCTTCACTCTGGGGCGTTGGTCCACCAGATCCAATAGTTAGGGCCTAAGAAGTCAACGCCAGAAGCATAAAGTACAATAAAAATCCAACAGTTTGTAGATCGTGTAACAGGAATAATTTCAACCAGTGTGAAAGTAATGGTAGTTTCTAGGTTCCGGGCAACCTAGGCATCGCTCTAGGGCGTTGCTCCACCACGACAAAAAGTTAGGGGCTTAGGAGTCAACGCCAGAAGCATAAAATACAATATAAATACAATAAGTTTTTCCGTTGTATATAATGATTTATTGCAAACAGTGTGAAAGTAATGGTCATTTCAACTCTCTGGACTACCTAGGCATCACTCTAGGGCGCTGCTCCACCAGATCGAATAGCTAGGGCCTAAGAAGTCAACGCCAGAAGCATAAAATACAATATAAATGCAACAGTTTTTCGCTTGTATAACAGGAATAATTCAAACCAGTGTGAAAGCTATGGTCGTTTCAACGTTCCGGGCAACCTAGGCTTCACTCTAGGGCGGTGCTCCACCACATCGAATAGTTAGGGCCTTAGAAGACAATGCCAGAAGCATAAAATACAATATAAATACAAAAGTTTTTCCACTGTATAATATGAATAATTGCAAACAGTGTGGAAGTAAAGGTCATTTCTACGTTCCAGGCAACCTAGGCTTCACCCTAGGGCGTTGCTCCAGCAGTTCGAATAGTTAGGGCCTATGCAGTCAACGCCAGAAGCATAAAATATAATATAAATACAACAGTTTTCCTACCGTATAACAGGAATAATTGCAACCAGAGTGAAGGTGATGGTCATTTCTACGTTCCGGGCAACCTCGGCTTCACTCTAGGGTGTTGCTCCACCAGATCGAATAGCTAGGGACTTGGAAGTCAACGCCAGAAGCAAAAAATAAAATAAAAATACTACAGTTTTTCCATCGTATAAAACGAATAATTGCAACTAGTATGAATCTTATGGTCATTTCTATGTTCCGGGCAACCTAGGCTTCACACTAGGGCGTTGCTCCACCAGGTCGAATAGTTGGGGCCTTAGAAAACAACGCCAGACGCATAAAATACAATATAAATACAACAGTTTTTCCATCGTATAACAGGAATAATTGCAACCAGAGTGAAGGTGATGGTCCTTTCTACGTTCCGGGCAACCTAGGCTTCACGCTAGGGAGTTGCTCCAACACATCGAATAGCTACGGCCTTAGGAGTCAACGCCAGAGGAATAAATTACAAAATAAATACAACAGTTTTTCCATCGTATAACAAGAATTATTGCAACCAGTGTGAAAGTGATGGTCATTTCTACATCCCGGGCAACCTGGGCTTCACTCTAGGGCGTTGCTCCACCAGATCGAATGGTTAGGGCATAAGAATTCAACGCCAGAAGCCCCAAATACAAAATAAATACAACAGCTTTTCTAGCGTATAAAACGAATAATTGCAACCAGTGTGAAAGTAATGGTCATTTCTACGTTCCGGGCAACCTAGGCTTCACTCTAGGTCGTTGCTCCACCAGATCGAATAGCTAGGGACTTAGAATTCAACGTCAGAAGAATAAAATACAACATAAGTACAACCGTTTTACCATCGTATAAAATGAATAATCGCAAACAGTGTGAAGGTAATGGTCATTTCCACGTTCCGGGCAACCGAGTCTTCACTCTAGGGCGTTGCTGCACCAGATCGAATAGTTAGGGCCTAAGAAGTCAACGCCAGAAGCATAAAATACAATATAAATACAACAGCTTTCCCGCTGTATAAAATGAATAATTGCAAACAGTGTGAAAGTAATGGTCATTTCTACGTTCCGGGCAACCTAGGCTTCACTCTAGGGCGTTGCTCCACCAGGTCGAAGAGTTAGGGCCTTAGAAAACAACGCCAGACGCATAAAATACAATAAAAATACAACAGCTTTACCATCGTATAACAGGAGTAACTGCAACCAGTGTGAAAGTGATAGTCATTTCTACGTTCCGGCAACCTTGGGCTCACTCTAGGGCGTTGTTCCACCAGATCGAATAGTTAGGGCCTAAGAAATCAACGCCAGAAGCATAAAATACGGTATAAGTACAACAGTTTTTCCATCGTATAAAACGAATAATTGCAACCAGTCTGATAGTTACGGTCATTTCTACGTTCCGGGCAGCCTAGGCTTCACCCTAGTGCGTTGCTCCACCAGATAGAATAGCTAGGGCCTAAGAAGTCAACGCCAGAAGCATAAAATACGATATATGTACAACAGTTTTTCCATCGTATATAATGTATATTTGCAAACAGTGTGAAAGTAAAGGTCATTTCTACGTTCCGGGCAACCTAGGCTTAACTGTAGGGCGTTGCTCCACCAGATCGAATAGTTAGGGCCTTAGAAGTCACCGCCCGAAGCATGAAATACAAATTAAATAGAACAGTTTTTCCATTGTATAGAACGAATAATTGCAACCAGTGTTAAAGTACTGGTCATTTCTACGTTCCGGGTAACCTAGGCTTCACTCTAGGTCGTTTCTCCACCAGATAGAATAGCTAGGGACTTAGAATTCAACGCAAGAAGAATAAAATACAACATAAGTACAACCGTTTTACCATCGTATAAAATGAATAATCGCAAACAGTGTGAAGGTAATGGTCATTTCCACGTTCCGGGCAACCTAGGCTTCACTCTAGGGCGTTGCTGCACCAGATCGAATAGCTAGGGCCTAAGAAGTCAACGCCAGAAGCATAAGATACAATTTAAATACAACAGTTTTTCCCTTGTATAACAGGAATTATTCCAACCAGTGTGAAAGCTATGGTCATTTCTACGTTCCGGGCAACCTAGGCTTCACTCTAGGGCGTTGCTCCACCACATGGAATAGTTAGGGCCTTAGAAGTCAATGCCATAAGCATAAAATGCAATATAAGTACAACAGTTTTTCCATCGTATAAAACGAATAATTGCAACCAGTTTGAAAGCAATGGCCATTTCTGCGCTCCGGGCATCCTAGGCTTCACTCTAGGTCGTTGCTCCACCACATCGAATAGCTAGGGCCTAAGAAGTCAACGCCAGAAGCATAAAATACAACATAAGTACAACAGTTTTTCCATCGTATAAAACGAAAAATTGCAACCAGTCTGAAAGTAATGGCCATTTCTGCGCTCCGGGCATCCTAGGCTTCACTCTGGGGCGTTGATCCACCAGATCCAATAGTTAGGGCCTAAGAAGTCAACGCCAGAAGCATAAAGTACAATAAAAATCCAACAGTTTGTAGATCGTGTAACAGGAATAATTGCAACCAGTGTGAAAGTAATGGTAATTTCTAGGTTCCGGGCAACCCAGGCTTCGCTCTAGGGCGTTGCTCCACGACGACAAAAAGTTAGGGGCTTAGGAGTCAACGCCAGAAGCATAAAATACAATATAAATACAATAAGTTTTTCCGTTTTATAAAATGATTTATTGCAAACAGTGTGAAAGTAATGGTCATTTCAACTCTCTCGGCTACCTAGGCATCACTCTAGGGCTTTGCTCAACCAGATCGAATAGCTAGGGCCTAAGAAGTCAACGCCAGAAGCATAAAATACAATATAAATGCAACAGTTTTTCGCTTGTATAACAGGAATAATTCCAACCAGTGTGAAAGGTATGGTCATTTCTACGTTCCGGGCAACATAGGCTTCACTCTAGGGCGTTGCTCCACCAGGTCGAAGAGGTAGGGCCTTAGAAAACAACGCCAGAGGCATAAAATACAATAAAAATACAACAGCTTTACCATCGTATAACAGGAGTAACTGCAACCAGTGTGAAAGTGATAGTCATTTCTACGTTCCGGCAACCTAGGGCTCACCCTAGTGCGTTGCTCCACCAGATAGAATAGTTAGGGCCTAAGAAGTCAAAGCCAGAAGCATAAAATACGATATATGTACAACAGTTTTTCCATCGTATATAATGTATATTTGCAAACAGTGTGAAAGTAAGGGTCATTCCTACGTTCCGGGCAACCTTGGCTTAACTCCAGGGCGTTCCTCCACAAGATCGAATAGTTAGGGACTTTGAATACAACGCCAGAAGCATAAAATACTATAAAAATGCAACAGTTTTTCCATTGTATAACAGGAATAACTGCAACCAGTGTGAAAGTACTGGTCATTTCTAAGTTCCGGGTAACCTAGGCTTCACTCTAGGGCGTTGCTCCACCAGATCGAATAGCTAGGGACTTAGAATTCAACGCCAGAAGAATAAAATACAACATAAGTACAACAGTTTTACCATCGTATAAAATGAATAATCGCAAACAGTGTGAAGGTAATGGTCATTTCTACGTTCCGGGCAACCTAGGCTTCACTCTAGGGCGTTTCGCCACCACTTCGAATAGTTAGGGCCTCAGAAGTCAATGCCAGAAGCATAAAATACAATATAAATACAACAGTTTTTCCCTTGTATACCAGGAATAATTGCAACCGGTGTGAAAGCTATGGTCATTTCTACGTTCCGGGCAACCTAGGCTTCACTACAGGGCGGTGATCCACCAGATCAAATAGTTAGGGTCTAAGAAGTCAACGCCAGAAGCATAAAATACATTATAAATACAACAGCTTTTCCATCGTATATAATGTATATTTGCAAACATTGCGAAAGTAACGGTCATTTCTACGTTCGGGGCAACCTAGGCTTCACTCTTGGGCGTTGCTCCACCACACCGAATAGCTACGGCCTTAGAAGTCAACGACAGAAGCATAAAATACAATATAAATACAACAGTTTTCCATCGTATAAAATGAATGATTGCAAACAGTGTGAAAGTTGTGGTCATTTCTCCGTTCCGGGCATCTAGGCTTAACTGTAGGGCGTTGCTGCATCAGATAGCATAGTTAGGGACTTAGAATTTAACGCCAGAAGCATAAAACACAATAAAAATGCAACAGTTTTTCCATCGTATAACAGGAATAACTGCAACCAGTGTGAAAGTACTGGTCATTTCTATGTTCCCGGTAACCTAGGCTTCAATCTAGGGCGTTGCTCCACCAGAACGAATAGCTAGGGACTTTGAATACAACGCCAGAAGCATAAAATATAATAAAAATGCAACAGTTTTACCATCCAATAACAGGAATAACTGCAACCAGTGTGAAAGTACTGGTCATTTCTACGTTCCGGGTAACCTAGGCTTCACTCTAGGGCGTTGCTCCACCAGATCGAATAGCTAGGGACTTAGAAGTCAACGCCAGAAGCATAAAATGCAATAAAATAGGCAACATTTTTTCCATCGTATAAAAGGAATAATTGCAACCAGTGTGAAAGTAATGGTCATTTCTACGTTCCTGGCAACCTAGGTTTCACTCTTGGGTGTTGCTCCACCACACCGAATAGCTACGGCCTTAGAAGTCAACTCCAGAAGCATAAAATACAATATAAATACAACAGTTTTCCATCGTATAAAATGAATGATTGCAAACAGTGTGTAAGTTGTGGTCATTTCTCCGTTCCGGGCATCTAGGCTTAACTGTAGGGCGTTGCTGCATCAGATAGCATACTTAGGGACTTAGAATTTAACGCTAGAAGCATAAAATACAATAAAAATGCAACAGTGTTTCCATAGTATAACAGGAGTAATTGCAACCAGTGTGAAAGTACAGGTTATTTCTACGTTCCGGGCAACCAAGGCTTCGCTGTAGGGCCTTGCTCCACCAGATCGAATAGCTAGGGACTCAGAAGGAAACGCTAGAGGCATAAAATACAATAAAAATGCAACAGTTTTTCCATCGTATAACAGGAATAACTGCAACCAGTGTGAAAGTACTGGTCATTTCTATGTTCCCGGTAACCTAGGCTTCAATCTAGGGCGTTGCTCCACCAGATCGAATAGCTAGGGAATTAGAATTCAGCGCCAGAAGAATATAATACACCGTATGTACAACAGTTTTTCCATCGTATAAAATGTATAATTGCAAGCAGTGTGAAGGTAATGGTCATTTCTACGTTCTGGGCAACCTAGGCTTTACTCTAGAGCATTGCCCAACCAGATCGAATAGTTAGGGCCTAAGAAGACAACGCCAGAAGCATAAAATACAATATAAATACAACAGCTTTTCCATCGTATATAATGTATATTTGCAAACAGTGTAAAAGTAAAGGTTATTTTTACGTTCCGGGCAACCTTGGCTTAACTCCGGGGCGTTGCTCCACCGGATCGAATAGTTAGGTCCTAAGAAGTCAACGCCAGAAGCATTAAATACAATATAAATACAACAGTTTTTCCCTTGTATATAAGGAATAATTGCAACCAGTGTGAAAGCTATGGTTATTTCTACGTTCCGGGCAACCTAGGCTTCACTACAGGGCGATGCTCCACCAGATCAAATAGTTAGGGCCTAAGAAGTCAACGCCAGAAGCATAAAATACAATATAAATACAACAGCTTTTCCATCGTATATAATGTATATTTGCAAACATTGTGAAAGTAACGGTCATTTCTACGTTCCTGGAAACCTAGGCTTTACTCTAGAGCATTGCTTCACCAGACCGAATAGTTAGGGCCCAAGAAAACAACGCCAGAAGCATAAAATACAATATAAATACAACAACTTTTCCATCATATATAATGTTTATTTGCAAACAGTGCAAAGGTAAAGGTCATTTCTACGTTCGGGCAACCTAGGCTTCACTCTAGGGCGTTGTTCCACCAGATCGAATAGGTAGGGCCCTAGAAGTGAGCGCCCGAATCATGAAATACAAAATCAATAGAACAGTTTTTTCATTGTATAGAACGAATAATTGCAACCAGTGTTAAAGTTATGGTCATTTCTACGTTCCGGGCAACCTTGGCTTAACACCAGGGCGTTCCTCCACCAGATCGAATAGCTAGGGACTTTGAATACAACGCCAGAAGCTTAAAATACTATAAAAATGCAACAGTTTTTCCATTGTATAACAGGAATAACTGCAACCAGTGTGAAAGTACTGGTCCTTTCTACGTTCCGGGTAACCTAGGCTTCACTCTAGGGCGTTGCTCCACCAGATCGAATAGCTAGGGACTTAGAATTCAACGCCAGAAGAATAAAATACAACATAAGTACAACAGTTTTACCATCGTATAAAATGAATAATCGCAAACAGTGTGAAGGTAATGGTCATTTCTACGTTCCGGGCGACCTAGGCTTCACTCTAGGGCGTTGCTCCACCAGATCGTGTAGTTAGGGCCTGAGAAGTCAACGCCAGAAGCATAAAATACAATATAAATACAACAGTTTTTCCCTTGTATAACAGGAATAATTGCAACCAGTGTGAAAGCTATGGTCATTTCTACGTTCCGGGCAACCAAGGTTTCACTCTAGGCCGTTGCTCCACCACATCGAATAGTTGGGGCCTCAGAAGTCAATGCCAGAAGCATAAAATACAATATAAATACAACAGTTTTTCCATCGTATAAAATGTATATTTGCAAACAGTGTAAAAGTAAAGGTCATTTCTACGTTCCGTGCAACCTAGGCTTCACTCTAGGGCGTTGCTCCACCACATCGAATAGCTACGGCCTCAGAACTCAACGCCTGAAGCATAAAATATAATATAAATTAAACAGTTTTTCCTTCGTATAACAGGAATAATTGCAACCAGAGTGAAGGTGATGGTCATTTCTACGTTCCGGGCAGCCTAGGCTTCACTCTAGGGCGTTGCTCCACCAGATCGAGTAGCTAGGGACTTAGAAGTCAACGCCAGACGCATAAAATTAAATAAAAAAACAACAGTTTTTCCATCGTATAAAACGAATAATTGCAACCAGTGTGAAGGTACTGGTCATTTCTACGTTCCGGCCAACCTAGGCTTCACTCTAGGGCGTTGTTCCACCAGATCGAATAGTTAGGGCCTTAGAAGTCAACGCCCGAATCATGAAATACAAAATAAATAGAACAGTTTTTTCATTGTATAGAACGAATAATTGCAACCAGTGTTAAAGTTATGGTCATTCCTACGTTCCGGGCAACCTTGGCTTAACTCCAGGGCGTTCCTCCACCAGATCGAATAGTTAGGGACTTTGAATACAACGCCAGAAGCATAAAATAGTATAAAAATGCAACAGTTTTTCCATTGTATAACAGGAATAACTGCAACCAGTGTGAAAGTACTGGTCATTTCTAAGTTCCGGGTAACCTAGGCTTCACTCTAGGGCGTTGCTCCACCAGATCGAATAGCTAGGGACTTAGAATTCAACGCCAGAAGAATAAAATACAACATAAGTACAACAGTTTTACCATCGTATAAAATGAATAATCGCAAACAGTGTGAAGGTAATGGTCATTTCTACGTTCCGGGCAACCTAGGCTTCACTCTAGGGCGTTTCGCCACCACTTCGAATAGTTAGGGGCTCAGAAGTCAATGCCAGAAGCATAAAATACAATATAAATACAACAGTTTTTCCCTTGTATACCACGAATAATTGCAACCGGTGTGAAAGCTATGGTCATTTCTACGTTCCGGGCAACCTAGGCTTCACTACAGGGCGGTGATCCACCAGATCAAATAGTTAGGGTCTAAGAAGTCAACGCCAGAAGCATAAAATACATTATAAATACAACAGCTTTTCCATCGTATATAATGTATATTTGCAAACATTGTGAAAGTAACGGTCATTTCTACGTTCCGGGCAACCTAGGCTTCGCTTGAGGGCGTTGCTCCACCTCATCGAATAGCTACGGCCTTAGGTGTCAACGCCAGAGGCATAACATACAATATAAGTACAACAGTTTTTCCATCGTATAAAACGAATAGTTGCAATCAGTATGAAGGTTATGGTCACTTCTACGTTCCAGGCAACCTAGGCTTCACCCTAGGCGTTGCTCCACCAGATCCAATCGTTAGGGCCTAAGAAGTGAACGCCAGAAGCATAAAGTACAATAAAAATCCAACAGTTTGTCCATCGTATAACAGGAACAATTGCAACCAGTGTGAAAGTAATGGTCATTTCTACGTTCCGGGCAACCTAGGTTTCGCTCTAGGGCGTTGCTCCACCACATCGAATAGTTCGGGCCTTAGAAAACAACTCCTGACGCATGAAATACAATAAAAATTCAACAGTTCTTTCATCGTATAACGGGAATAATTGCAACAAGCCAGAAGGTAATGGTCATTTCTACGTTCCGGACAATCTAGGCTTCTCTCTAGGACGTTGCTCCACCAGATCGAGTAGCTAGGGACTTAGAAGTCAACGCCAGACGCATAAAATTAAATAAAAAAACAACAGTTTTTCCATCGTATAAAACGAATAATTGCAACCAGTGTGAAGGTACTGGTCATTTCTACGTTCCGGCCAACCTAGGCTTCACTCTAGGGCGTTGTTCCACCAGATCGAATAGTTAGGGCCTTAGAAGTCAACGCCCGAATCATGAAATACAAAATAAATAGAACAGTTTTTTCATTGTATAGAACGAATAATTGCAACCAGTGTTAAAGTTATGGTCATTCCTACGTTCCGGGCAACCTTGGCTTAACTCCAGGGCGTTCCTCCACCAGATCGAATAGTTAGGGACTTTGAATACAACGCCAGACGCATAAAATAGTATAAAAAAGCAACAGTTTTTCCATTGTATAACAGGAATAACTGCAACCAGTGTGAAAGTACTGGTCATTTCTAAGTTCCGGGTAACCTAGGCTTCACTCTAGGGCGTTGCTCCACCAGATCGAATAGCTGGGGACTTAGAATTCAACGCCAGAAGAATAAAATACAACATAAGTACAACAGTTTTACCATCGTATAAAATGAATAATCGCAAACAGTGTGAAGGTAATGGTCATTTCTACGTTCCGGGCAACCTAGGCTTCACTCTAGGGCGTTTCGCCACCACTTCGAATAGTTAGGGCCTCAGAAGTCAATGCCAGAAGCATAAAATACAATATAAATACAACAGTTTTTCCCTTGTATACCAGGAATAATTGCAACCGGTGTGAAAGCTATGGTCATTTCTACGTTCCGGGCAACCTAGGCTTCACACTAGGGCGTTGCTCCACCAGATCCAATGGTTAGGGCCTAAGAAGTCAACGTCAGAATCCTAAAGAACAATAAAAATCCAACAGTTTGTAGATCGTATAACAGGAATAATTGTAACCAGTGTGAAAGTAATGGTCATTTCTACGTTCCGGGCAACCTAGGCTTCACTCTAGGGCGTTCCTCCACCAGGTCGAATAGTTAGGGCCTTATAAAACAACGCCAGACGCGTAAAATACAATAAAAACACAACAGCTTTTCCATCCTATAAAAGGTATAATTGCAACCAATGTGAAAGTAATGGTCACTTCTACGTTCCGTGCAACCTAGGCCTCACTCTAGGGCGTTGTTCCACCAGATCGAACAGTTAGGGCCTAAGAAGTCAACGCCAGAAGCATAAAATACGGTATAAGTACAACAGTTTTTCCGTCATATAAAACGAATAATTGCAACCAGTCTGATAGTTACGGTCATTTCTACGTTCCGGGCAACCTAGGCTTCACCCTAGTGCGTTGCTCCACCAGATAGAATAGTTAGGGTCTAAGAAGTCAAAGCCAGAAGCATAAAATACAACATAAGTACAACAGTTTTTCCATCGTATAAAACGAAAAATTGCAACCAGTACGAAAGTAATGGCCATTTCTGCGCTCCGGGTATCCTAGGCTTCACTCTGGGGCGTTGGTCCACCAGATCCAATAGTAAGGGCCTAAGAAGACAACGCCAGAAGCATAAAGTACAGTAAAAATCCAACAGTTTGTAGATCGTGTAACAGGAATAATTGCAACCAGTGTGAAAGTAATGGTAATTTCTAGGTTCCGGGCAACCTAGGCTTCGCTCTAGGGCGCTGCTCCACCACGACAAAAAGTTAGGGGCTTAGGAGTCAACGCCAGAAGCATAAAATACAATATAAATACAATAAGTTTTTCCGTTGTATATAATGATTTATTGCAAACAGTGTGAAAGTAATGGTCATTTCAACTCACTGGACTACCTAGGCATCACTCTAGGGCGCTGCTCCACCAGATCGAATAGCTAGGGCCTAAGATGTCAACGCCAGAAGCATAAAATACAATATAAGTACAACAGTTTTTCCATCGTATAAAACGAATGATTGCAACCATTCTGAAGATAATGGCCATTTCTGCGCTCCGGGCATGCTAGGCTTCACTCTGGGGCGTTGGTCCACCAGATCCAATAGTTAGGGCCTAAGAAGTCAACGTCAGAAACCTAAAGAACAATAAAAATCCAACAGTTTGTAGATCGTATAACAGGAATAATTATAACCAGTGTGAAAGTAATGGTCATTTCTACGTTCCGGGCAACCTAGGCTTCACTCTAGCGCGTTCCTCCGCCAGGCCGAATAGTTAGGGCCTTAGAAAACAACGCCAGACGCGTAAAATACAATAAAAACACAACAGCTTTTCCATCCTATAAAAGGTATAATTGCAACCAATGTGAAAGTCATGGTCATTTCTACGTTCCGGGCAACATAGTCTTCATTCTTGGACGTTGCCCCACCGGATGGAAAAGTTACAGCCTAAGAAGTCAACGCCAGAAGCATAAAATAAAATATAATTACAACAGTTTTTCCATCGTATAACAGGAATAATTGTAACCAGTGTGAAGTTGATGGACATTTCAACGCTATGGGCTTCCTAGGCATCACTCTAGGGCGTTGCTCCACCAGATCGAATAGCTAGGGACTTGGAATTCAACGCCAGAAGCATCAAATACAAAATAAATACAACAGTTTTTCCACCGTATAACAGGAGTAACTGCAACCAGTGTGAAAGTGATGGTCACTTCTACGTTCCGTGCAACCTAGGCCTCACTCTAGGGCGTTGTTCCACCAGAGCGAATAGTTGGGGCTTAAGACGTCAACGCCTTAAGCATAAATTACAATATAACTACAACAGTTTTTCCATCGTATAAAACGAATACTTGCAACCAGTATGAAAGTTAAGGTCATTTCTACGTTCCGGGCAACCTAGGCTTCACTCTAGGGCGTCGTTCCACCAGATCGAATAGCTATGGCCTTAGTAGTCAACGCCAGATGCATTAAATACAATATAAACACAACGGCTTTTCCACCGTATAACTGGAATAATTGCAAGCAGTGTGAAAGATATGGTCATTTCTACGTGCCTGGCAACCTAGGCTTCACCCTAGGGCGTTGCTCCAACAGATCGAATAGTTAGGGCCTAAGAAATCAACGCCAGTAGCATAAAATATAATATAAATACAACAGTTTTTCCATCATGTTACAGGAATAATTGCAACCACTGTGAAAGTGACGGACATTTCTACGTTCCGGGCAGCCTAGGCCTCTCTCTAGGGCGTTGTTCCACCAGACCGAATAGTTAGGGCCTAAGAAGTCAACGCCAGAAGCATAAAATACAATATAAGTACAACAGTTTTTCCATCGTATAAAACGAATGATTGCAACCATTCTGAAGATAATGGCCATTTCTGCGCTCCGGGCATGCTAGCCTTCACTCTGGGGCGTTGGTCCACCAGATCCAATAGTTAGGGCCTAAGAAGTCAACGTCAGAATCCTAAAGAACAATAAAAATCCAACAGTTTGTAGATCGTATAACAGGAATAATTGTATCCAGTGTGAAAGTAATGGTCATTTCTACGTTCCGGGCAACCTAGGCTTCACTCTAGGGCGTTCCTCCACCAGGCCGAATAGTTAGGGCCTTAGAAAACAACGCCAGACGCGTAAAATACAATAAAAACACAACAGCTTTTCCATCCTATAAAAGGTATAATTGCAACCAATGTGAAAGTAATGGTCATTTCTACGTTCCGGGCAACATAGTCTTCATTCTTGGACGTTGCCCCACCGGATGGAAAAGTTAGGGCCTAAGAAGTCAACGCCAGAAGCATAAAATAAAATATAATTACAACAGTTTTTCCATCGTATAACAGGAATAATTGTAACCAGTGTGAAATTGATGGACATTTCGACGCTATGGGTTTCCTAGGCATCACACTAGGGCGTTGCTCCACCAGACCGAATAGCTAGGGACTTGGAGTTCAACGCCAGAAGCATCAAATACAAAATAAATACAACAGTTTTTCCACCGTATAACAGGAGTAACTGCAACCAGTGTGAAAGTGATGGTCACTTCTACGTTCCGGGCAGCCTAGGCTTCACTCTAGGGCGTTGCTCGACCACATCGAATAGCTATGGCCTTAGAAGTCAACGCCAGATGCATTAAATACAATATAAACGCAACGGCTTTTCCACCGTATAACTGGAATAATTGCAAGCAGTGTGAAAGATATGGTCATTTCTACGTTCCTGGCAACCTAGGCTTCACTCTAGGGAGTTGCTCCAACACATCGAATAGCTACGGCCTTAGGAGTCAACGCCAGAAGCACCAAATACAAAATAAATACAACAGCTTTTCCAGCGTATAAAACGAATAATTGCAACCAGTGTGAAAGTAATGGTCATTTCTACGTTCCGGGCAACCTAGGCCTCTCTCTAGGGCGTTGCTCCACCAGACCGAATAGTTAGGGCCTAAGAAGTCAACGCCAGAAGCATAAAATACAATATAAGTACAACAGTTTTTCCATCGTAGAAAACGAATGATTGCAACCATTCTGAAGATAATGGCCATTTCTACGCTCCGGGCATGCTAGGCTTCACTCTGGGGCGTTCTTCCACCAGATCCAATAGTTAGGGCCTAAGAAGTCAACGTCAGAATCCTAAAGAACAATAAAAATCCAACAGTTTGTAGATCGTATAACAGGAATAATTGTTACCAGTGTGAAAGTAATGGTCATTTCTACGTTCCGGGCAACCTAGGCTTCACCCTAGGGCGTTCCTCCACCAGGCTGAATAGTTAGGGCCTTAGAAAACAACGCCAGACGCGTAAAATACAATAAAAACACAACAGCTTTTCCATCCTATAAAAGGTATAATTGCAACCAATGTGAAAGTAATGGTCATTTCTACGTTCCGGGCAACATAGTCTTCATTCTTGGACGTTGCCCCACCGGATGGAAAAGTTAGGGCCTAAGAAGTCAACGCCTTAGGCATAAAATACAATATAACTACAACAGTTTTTCCATCGTATAAAACGAATACTTGCAACCAGTATGAAAGTTAAGGTCATTTCTACGTTCCGGGCAACCTAGGCTTCACTCTAGGGCGTCGTTCCACCAGATCGAATAGCTATGGCCTTAGAAGTCAACGCCAGATGCATTAAATACAATATAAACACAACGGCTTTTCCACCGTATAACTGGAATAATTGCAAGCAGTGTGAAAGATATGGTCATTTCTACGTTCCTGGCAACCTAGGCTTCACTCTAGGGAGTTGCTCCAACACATCGAATAGCTACGGCCTTAGGAGTCAACGCCAGAGGAATAAATTACAAAATAAATACAACAGTTTTTCCATCGTATAACAAGAATTATTGCAACCAGTGTGAAAGTGATGGTCATTTCTACATCCCGGGCAACCTAGGCTTCACTCTAGGTCGTTGCTCCACCAGATCGAATAGCTAGGGACTTAGAATTCAACGCCAGAAGAATAAAATACAAAATAAATACAACAGCTTTTCCATCGTATAAAACGAATAATTGCAACCAGTTTGAAAGTAATGGCCATTTCTGCGCTCCGGGCATCCTAGGCTTCACTCTAGGTCGTTGCTCCACCACATCGAATAGCTAGGGCCTAAGAAGTCAACGCCAGAAGCATAAAATACAACATAAGTACAACAGTTTTTCCATCGTATAAAACGAAAAATTGCAACCAGTCTGAAAGTAATGGCCATTTCTGCGCTCCGGGAATCCTAGGCTTCACTCTGGGGCGTTGGTCCACCAGATCCAATAGTTAGGGCCTAAGAAGTCAACGCCAGAAGCATAAAGTACAATAAAAATCCAACAGTTTGTAGATCGTGTAACAGGAATAATTGCAACCAGTGTGAAAGTAATGGTAGTTTCTAGGTTCCGGGCAACCTAGGCATCGCTCTAGGGCGTTGCTCCACCACGACAAAAAGTTAGGGGCTTAGGAGTCAACGCCAGAAGCATAAAATACAATATAAATACAATAAGTTTTTCCGTTGTATATAATGATTTATTGCAAACAGTGTGAAAGTAATGGTCATTTCAACTCTCTGGACTACCTAGGCATCACTCTAGGGCGCTGCTCCACCAGATCGAATAGCTAGGGCCTAAGAAGTCAACGCCAGAAGCATAAAATACAATATAAATGCAACAGTTTTTCGCTTGTATAACAGGAATAATTCAAACCAGTGTGAAAGCTATGGTCGTTTCAACGTTCCGGGCAACCTAGGCTTCACTCTAGGGCGGTGCTCCACCACATCGAATAGTTAGGGCCTTAGAAGACAATGCCAGAAGCATAAAATACAATATAAATACAAAAGTTTTTCCACTGTATAATATGAATAATTGCAAACAGTGTGGAAGTAAAGGTCATTTCTACGTTCCAGGCAACCTAGGCTTCACCCTAGGGCGTTGCTCCAGCAGTTCGAATAGTTAGGGCCTATGCAGTCAACGCCAGAAGCATAAAATATAATATAAATACAACAGTTTTCCTACCGTATAACAGGAATAATTGCAACCAGAGTGAAGGTGATGGTCATTTCTACGTTCCGGGCAACCTCGGCTTCACTCTAGGGTGTTGCTCCATCAGATCGAATAGCTAGGGACTTGGAAGTCAACGCCAGAAGCAAAAAATAAAATAAAAATACTACAGTTTTTCCATCGTATAAAACGAATAATTGCAACTAGTATGAATCTTATGGTCATTTCTACGTTCCGGGCAACCTAGGCTTCACACTAGGGCGTTGCTCCACCAGGTCGAATAGTTGGGGCCTTAGAAAACAACGCCAGACGCATAAAATACAATATAAATACAACAGTTTTTCCATCGTATAACAGGAATAATTGCAACCAGAGTGAAGGTGATGGTCCTTTCTACGTTCCGGGCAACCTAGGCTTCACGCTAGGGAGTTGCTCCAACACATCGAATAGCTACGGCCTTAGGAGTCAACGCCAGAGGAATAAATTACAAAATAAATACAACAGTTTTTCCATCGTATAACAAGAATTATTGCAACCAGTGTGAAAGTGATGGTCATTTCTACATCCCGGGCAACCTGGGCTTCACTCTAGGGCGTTGCTCCACCAGATCGAATGGTTAGGGCCTAAGAATTCAACGCCAGAAGCCCCAAATACAAAATAAATACAACAGCTTTTCTAGCGTATAAAACGAATAATTGCAACCAGTGTGAAAGTAATGGTCATTTCTACGTTCCGGGCAACCTAGGCTTCACTCTAGGTCGTTGCTCCACCAGATCGAATAGCTAGGGACTTAGAATTCAACGTCAGAAGAATAAAATACAACATAAGTACAACCGTTTTACCATCGTATAAAATGAATAATCGCAAACAGTGTGAAGGTAATGGTCATTTCCACGTTCCGGGCAACCGAGTCTTCACTCTAGGGCGTTGCTGCACCAGATCGAATAGTTAGGGCCTAAGAAGTCAACGCCAGAAGCATAAAATACAATATAAATACAACAGCTTTCCCGCTGTATAAAATGAATAATTGCAAACAGTGTGAAAGTAATGGTCATTTCTACGTTCCGGGCAACCTAGGCTTCACTCTAGGGCGTTGCTCCACCAGGTCGAAGAGTTAGGGCCTTAGAAAACAACGCCAGACGCATAAAATACAATAAAAATACAACAGCTTTACCATCGTATAACAGGAGTAACTGCAACCAGTGTGAAAGTGATAGTCATTTCTACGTTCCGGCAACCTAGGGCTCACTCTAGGGCGTTGTTCCACCAGATCGAATAGTTAGGGCCTAAGAAATCAACGCCAGAAGCATAAAATACGGTATAAGTACAACAGTTTTTCCATCGTATAAAACGAATAATTGCAACCAGTCTGATAGTTACGGTCATTTCTACGTTCCGGGCAGCCTAGGCTTCACCCTAGTGCGTTGCTCCACCAGATAGAATAGCTAGGGCCTAAGAAGTCAACGCCAGAAGCATAAAATACGATATATGTACAACAGTTTTTCCATCGTATATAATGTATATTTGCAAACAGTGTGAAAGTAAAGGTCATTTCTACGTTCCGGGCAACCTAGGCTTAACTGTAGGGCGTTGCTCCACCAGATCGAATAGTTAGGGCCTTAGAAGTCAACGCCCGAAGCATGAAATACAAAATAAATAGAACAGTTTTTCCATTGTATAGAACGAATAATTGCAACCAGTGTGAAAGTACTGGTCATTTCTACGTTCCGGGTAACCTAGGATTCACTCTAGGTCGTTGCTCCACCAGATCGAATAGCTAGGGCCTTAGAAGTCACCGCCCGAAGCATGAAATACAAATTAAATAGAACAGTTTTTCCATTGTATAGAACGAATAATTGCAACCAGTGTTAAAGTACTGGTCATTTCTACGTTCCGGGTAACCTAGGCTTCACTCTAGGTCGTTTCTCCACCAGATCGAATAGCTAGGGACTTAGAATTCAACGCAAGAAGAATAAAATACAACATAAGTACAACCGTTTTACCATCGTATAAAATGAATAATCGCAAACAGTGTGAAGGTAATGGTCATTTCCACGTTCCGGGCAACCTAGGCTTCACTCTAGGGCGTTGCTGCACCAGATCGAATAGTTAGGGCCTAAGAAGTCAACGCCAGAAGCATAAGATACAATTTAAATACAACAGTTTTTCCCTTGTATAACAGGAATTATTCCAACCAGTGTGAAAGCTATGGTCATTTCTACGTTCCGGGCAACCTAGGCTTCACTCTAGGGCGTTGCTCCACCACATGGAATAGTTAGGGCCTTAGAAGTCAATGCCATAAGCATAAAATGCAATATAAGTACAACAGTTTTTCCATCGTATAAAACGAATAATTGCAACCAGTTTGAAAGCAATGGCCATTTCTGCGCTCCGGGCATCCTAGGCTTCACTCTAGGTCGTTGCTCCACCACATCGAATAGCTAGGGCCTAAGAAGTCAACGCCAGAAGCATAAAATACAACATAAGTACAACAGTTTTTCCATCGTATAAAACGAAAAATTGCAACCAGTCTGAAAGTAATGGCCATTTCTGCGCTCCGGGCATCCTAGGCTTCACTCTGGGGCGTTGATCCACCAGATCCAATAGTTAGGGCCTAAGAAGTCAACGCCAGAAGCATAAAGTACAATAAAAATCCAACAGTTTGTAGATCGTGTAACAGGAATAATTGCAACCAGTGTGAAAGTAATGGTAATTTCTAGGTTCCGGGCAACCCAGGCTTCGCTCTAGGGCGTTGCTCCACGACGACAAAAAGTTAGGGGCTTAGGAGTCAACGCCAGAAGCATAAAATACAATATAAATACAATAAGTTTTTCCGTTGTATAAAATGATTTATTGCAAACAGTGTGAAAGTAATGGTCATTTCAACTCTCTCGGCTACCTAGGCATCACTCTAGGGCTTTGCTCAACCAGATCGAATAGCTAGGGCCTAAGAAGTCAACGCCAGAAGCATAAAATACAATATAAATGCAACAGTTTTTCGCTTGTATAACAGGAATAATTCCAACCAGTGTGAAAGGTATGGTCATTTCTACGTTCCGGGCAACATAGGCTTCACTCTAGGGCGTTGCTCCACCAGGTCGAAGAGTTAGGGCCTTAGAAAACAACGCCAGACGCATAAAATACAATAAAAATACAACAGCTTTACCATCGTATAACAGGAGTAACTGCAACCAGTGTGAAAGTGATAGTCATTTCTACGTTCCGGCAACCTAGGGCTCACTCTAGGGCGTTGTTCCACCAGATCGAATAGTTAGGGCCTAAGAAATCAACGCCAGAAGCATAAAATACGGTATAAGTACAACAGTTTTTCCATCGTATAAAACGAATAATTGCAACCAGTCTGATAGTTACGGTCATTTCTACGTTCCGGGCAGCCTAGGCTTCACCCTAGTGCGTTGCTCCACCAGATAGAATAGCTAGGGCCTAAGAAGTCAACGCCAGAAGCATAAAATACGATATATGTACAACAGTTTTTCCATCGTATATAATGTATATTTGCAAACAGTGTGAAAGTAAAGGTCATTTCTACGTTCCGGGCAACCTAGGCTTAACTGTAGGGCGTTGCTCCACCAGATCGAATAGTTAGGGCCTTAGAAGTCAACGCCCGAAGCATGAAATACAAAATAAATAGAACAGTTTTTCCATTGTATAGAACGAATAATTGCAACCAGTGTGAAAGTACTGGTCATTTCTACGTTCCGGGTAACCTAGGATTCACTCTAGGTCGTTGCTCCACCAGATCGAATAGCTAGGGCCTTAGAAGTCACCGCCCGAAGCATGAAATACAAATTAAATAGAACAGTTTTTCCATTGTATAGAACGAATAATTGCAACCAGTGTTAAAGTACTGGTCATTTCTACGTTCCGGGTAACCTAGGCTTCACTCTAGGTCGTTTCTCCACCAGATCGAATAGCTAGGGACTTAGAATTCAACGCAAGAAGAATAAAATACAACATAAGTACAACCGTTTTACCATCGTATAAAATGAATAATCGCAAACAGTGTGAAGGTAATGGTCATTTCCACGTTCCGGGCAACCTAGGCTTCACTCTAGGGCGTTGCTGCACCAGATCGAATAGTTAGGGCCTAAGAAGTCAACGCCAGAAGCATAAGATACAATTTAAATACAACAGTTTTTCCCTTGTATAACAGGAATTATTCCAACCAGTGTGAAAGCTATGGTCATTTCTACGTTCCGGGCAACCTAGGCTTCACTCTAGGGCGTTGCTCCACCACATGGAATAGTTAGGGCCTTAGAAGTCAATGCCATAAGCATAAAATGCAATATAAGTACAACAGTTTTTCCATCGTATAAAACGAATAATTGCAACCAGTTTGAAAGCAATGGCCATTTCTGCGCTCCGGGCATCCTAGGCTTCACTCTAGGTCGTTGCTCCACCACATCGAATAGCTAGGGCCTAAGAAGTCAACGCCAGAAGCATAAAATACAACATAAGTACAACAGTTTTTCCATCGTATAAAACGAAAAATTGCAACCAGTCTGAAAGTAATGGCCATTTCTGCGCTCCGGGCATCCTAGGCTTCACTCTGGGGCGTTGATCCACCAGATCCAATAGTTAGGGCCTAAGAAGTCAACGCCAGAAGCATAAAGTACAATAAAAATCCAACAGTTTGTAGATCGTGTAACAGGAATAATTGCAACCAGTGTGAAAGTAATGGTAATTTCTAGGTTCCGGGCAACCCAGGCTTCGCTCTAGGGCGTTGCTCCACGACGACAAAAAGTTAGGGGCTTAGGAGTCAACGCCAGAAGCATAAAATACAATATAAATACAATAAGTTTTTCCGTTGTATAAAATGATTTATTGCAAACAGTGTGAAAGTAATGGTCATTTCAACTCTCTCGGCTACCTAGGCATCACTCTAGGGCTTTGCTCAACCAGATCGAATAGCTAGGGCCTAAGAAGTCAACGCCAGAAGCATAAAATACAATATAAATGCAACAGTTTTTCGCTTGTATAACAGGAATAATTCCAACCAGTGTGAAAGGTATGGTCATTTCTACGTTCCGGGCAACATAGGCTTCACTCTAGGGCGTTGCTCCACCAGGTCGAAGAGGTAGGGCCTTAGAAAACAACGCCAGAGGCATAAAATACAATAAAAATACAACAGCTTTACCATCGTATAACAGGAGTAACTGCAACCAGTGTGAAAGTGATAGTCATTTCTACGTTCCGGCAACCTAGGGCTCACCCTAGTGCGTTGCTCCACCAGATAGAATAGTTAGGGCCTAAGAAGTCAAAGCCAGAAGCATAAAATACGATATATGTACAACAGTTTTTCCATCGTATATAATGTATATTTGCAAACAGTGTGAAAGTAAGGGTCATTCCTACGTTCCGGGCAACCTTGGCTTAACTCCAGGGCGTTCCTCCACAAGATCGAATAGTTAGGGACTTTGAATACAACGCCAGAAGCATAAAATACTATAAAAATGCAACAGTTTTTCCATTGTATAACAGGAATAACTGCAACCAGTGTGAAAGTACTGGTCATTTCTAAGTTCCGGGTAACCTAGGCTTCACTCTAGGGCGTTGCTCCACCAGATCGAATAGCTAGGGACTTAGAATTCAACGCCAGAAGAATAAAATACAACATAAGTACAACAGTTTTACCATCGTATAAAATGAATAATCGCAAACAGTGTGAAGGTAATGGTCATTTCTACGTTCCGGGCAACCTAGGCTTCACTCTAGGGCGTTTCGCCACCACTTCGAATAGTTAGGGCCTCAGAAGTCAATGCCAGAAGCATAAAATACAATATAAATACAACAGTTTTTCCCTTGTATACCAGGAATAATTGCAACCGGTGTGAAAGCTATGGTCATTTCTACGTTCCGGGCAACCTAGGCTTCACTACAGGGCGGTGATCCACCAGATCAAATAGTTAGGGTCTAAGAAGTCAACGCCAGAAGCATAAAATACATTATAAATACAACAGCTTTTCCATCGTATATAATGTATATTTGCAAACATTGCGAAAGTAACGGTCATTTCTACGTTCGGGGCAACCTAGGCTTCACTCTTGGGCGTTGCTCCACCACACCGAATAGCTACGGCCTTAGAAGTCAACTCCAGAAGCATAAAATACAATATAAATACAACAGTTTTCCATCGTATAAAATGAATGATTGCAAACAGTGTGAAAGTTGTGGTCATTTCTCCGTTCCGGGCATCTAGGCTTAACTGTAGGGCGTTGCTGCATCAGATAGCATAGTTAGGGACTTAGAATTTAACGCCAGAAGCATAAAACACAATAAAAATGCAACAGTTTTTCCATCGTATAACAGGAATAACTGCAACCAGTGTGAAAGTACTGGTCATTTCTATGTTCCCGGTAACCTAGGCTTCAATCTAGGGCGTTGCTCCACCAGAACGAATAGCTAGGGACTTCGAATACAACGCCAGAAGCATAAAATACAATAAAAATGCAACAGTTTTACCATCCAATAACAGGAATAACTGCAACCAGTGTGAAAGTACTGGTCATTTCTACGTTCCGGGTAACCTAGGCTTCACTCTAGGGCGTTGCTCCACCAGATCGAATAGCTAGGGACTTAGAAGTCAACGCCAGAAGCATAAAATGCAATAAAATAGGCAACATTTTTTCCATCGTATAAAAGGAATAATTGCAACCAGTGTGAAAGTAATGGTCATTTCTACGTTCCTGGCAACCTAGGTTTCACTCTTGGGTGTTGCTCCACCACACCGAATAGCTACGGCCTTAGAAGTCAACTCCAGAAGCATAAAATACAATATAAATACAACAGTTTTCCATCGTATAAAATGAATGATTGCAAACAGTGTGTAAGTTGTGGTCATTTCTCCGTTCCGGGAATCTAGGCTTAACTGTAGGGCGTTGCTGCATCAGATAGCATACTTAGGGACTTAGAATTTAACGCTAGAAGCATAAAATACAATAAAAATGCAACAGTGTTTCCATAGTATAACAGGAGTAATTGCAACCCGTGTGAAAGTACAGGTTATTTCTACGTTCCGGGCAACCAAGGCTTCGCTGTAGGGCCTTGCTCCACCAGATCGAATAGCTAGGGACTCAGAAGGAAACGCTAGAGGCATAAAATACAATAAAAATGCAACAGTTTTTCCATCGTATAACAGGAATAACTGCAACCAGTGTGAAAGTACTGGTCATTTCTATGTTCCCGGTAACCTAGGCTTCAATCTAGGGCGTTGCTCCACCAGATCGAATAGCTAGGGAATTAGAATTCAGCGCCAGAAGAATATAATACACCGTATGTACAACAGTTTTTCCATCGTATAAAATGTATAATTGCAAGCAGTGTGAAGGTAATGGCCATTTCTACGTTCTGGGCAACCTAGGCTTTACTCTAGAGCATTGCCCAACCAGATCGAATAGTTAGGGCCTAAGAAGACAACGCCAGAAGCATAAAATACAATATAAATACAACAGCTTTTCCATCGTATATAATGTATATTTGCAAACAGTGTAAAAGTAAAGGTTATTTTTACGTTCCGGGCAACCTTGGCTTAACTCCGGGGCGTTGCTCCACCGGATCGAATAGTTAGGTCCTAAGAAGTCAACGCCAGAAGCATTAAATACAATATAAATACAACAGTTTTTCCCTTGTATATAAGGAATAATTGCAACCAGTGTGAAAGCTATGGTTATTTCTACGTTCCGGGCAACCTAGGCTTCACTACAGGGCGATGCTCCACCAGATCAAATAGTTAGGGCCTAAGAAGTCAACGCCAGAAGCATAAAATACAATATAAATACAACAGCTTTTCCATCGTATATAATGTATATTTGCAAACATTGTGAAAGTAACGGTCATTTCTACGTTCCTGGAAACCTAGGCTTTACTCTAGAGCATTGCTTCACCAGACCGAATAGTTAGGGCCTAAGAAAACAACGCCAGAAGCATAAAATACAATATAAATACAACAACTTTTCCATCATATATAATGTTTATTTGCAAACAGTGCAAAGGTAAAGGTCATTTCTACGTTCGGGCAACCTAGGCTGCACTCTAGGGCGTTGTTCCACCAGATCGAATAGGTAGGGCCCTAGAAGTGAGCGCCCGAATCATGAAATACAAAATCAATAGAACAGTTTTTTCATTGTATAGAACGAATAATTGCAACCAGTGTTAAAGTTATGGTCATTTCTACGTTCCGGGCAACCTTGGCTTAACTCCAGGGCGTTCCTCCACCAGATCGAATAGCTAGGGACTTTGAATACAACGCCAGAAGCTTAAAATACTATAAAAATGCAACAGTTTTTCCATTGTATAACAGGAATAACTGCAACCAGTGTGAAAGTACTGGTCCTTTCTACGTTCCGGGTAACCTAGGCTTCACTCTAGGGCGTTGCTCCACCAGATCGAATAGCTAGGGACTTAGAATTCAACGCCAGAAGAATAAAATACAACATAAGTACAACAGTTTTACCATCGTATAAAATGAATAATCGCAAACAGTGTGAAGGTAATGGTCATTTCTACGTTCCGGGCGACCTAGGCTTCACTCTAGGGCGTTGCTCCACCAGATCGTGTAGTTAGGGCCTGAGAAGTCAACGCCAGAAGCATAAAATACAATATAAATACAACAGTTTTTCCCTTGTATAACAGGAATAATTGCAACCAGTGTGAAAGCTATGGTCATTTCTACGTTCCGGGCAACCAAGGTTTCACTCTAGGCCGTTGCTCCACCACATCGAATAGTTGGGGCCTCAGAAGTCAATGCCAGAAGCATAAAATACAATATAAATACAACAGTTTTTCCATCGTATAAAATGTATATTTGCAAACAGTGTAAAAGTAAAGGTCATTTCTACGTTCCGTGCAACCTAGGCTTCACTCTAGGGCGTTGCTCCACCACATCGAATAGCTACGGCCTCAGAACTCAACGCCTGAAGCATAAAATATAATATAAATTAAACAGTTTTTCCTTCGTATAACAGGAATAATTGCAACCAGAGTGAAGGTGATGGTCATTTCTACGTTCCGGGCAGCCTAGGCTTCACTCTAGGGCGTTGCTCCACCAGATCGAGTAGCTAGGGACTTAGAAGTCAACGCCAGACGCATAAAATTAAATAAAAAAACAACAGTTTTTCCATCGTATAAAACGAATAATTGCAACCAGTGTGAAGGTACTGGTCATTTCTACGTTCCGGCCAACCTAGGCTTCACTCTAGGGCGTTGTTCCACCAGATCGAATAGTTAGGGCCTTAGAAGTCAACGCCCGAATCATGAAATACAAAATAAATAGAACAGTTTTTTCATTGTATAGAACGAATAATTGCAACCAGTGTTAAAGTTATGGTCATTCCTACGTTCCGGGCAACCTTGGCTTAACTCCAGGGCGTTCCTCCACCAGATCGAAT
Organism: Calliopsis andreniformis; assembly: GCF_051401765.1. Taxonomy (NCBI): domain Eukaryota; kingdom Metazoa; phylum Arthropoda; class Insecta; order Hymenoptera; family Andrenidae; genus Calliopsis; species Calliopsis andreniformis. Next base: position 7,722,779 of record NW_027480422.1, read on the forward strand.
AGTTAGGGACTTTGAATACAACGCCAGAAGCATAAAATAGTATAAAAATGCAACAGTTTTTCCATTGTATAACAGGAATAACTGCAACCAGTGTGAAAGTACTGGTCATTTCTAAGTTCCGGGTAACCTAGGCTTCACTCTAGGGCGTTGCTCCACCAGATCGAATAGCTAGGGACTTAGAATTCAACGCCAGAAGAATAAAATACAACATAAGTACAACAGTTTTACCATCGTATAAAATGAATAATCGCAAACAGTGTGAAGGTAATGGTCATTTCTACGTTCCGGGCAACCTAGGCTTCACTCTAGGGCGTTTCGCCACCACTTCGAATAGTTAGGGCCTCAGAAGTCAATGCCAGAAGCATAAAATACAATATAAATACAACAGTTTTTCCCTTGTATACCAGGAATAATTGCAACCGGTGTGAAAGCTATGGTCATTTCTACGTTCCGGGCAACCTAGGCTTCACTACAGGGCGGTGATCCACCAGATCAAATAGTTAGGGTCTAAGAAGTCAACGCCAGAAGCATAAAATACATTATAAATACAACAGCTTTTCCATCGTATATAATGTATATTTGCAAACATTGTGAAAGTAACGGTCATTTCTACGTTCCGGGCAACCTAGGCTTCGCTTGAGGGCGTTGCTCCACCTCATCGAATAGCTACGGCCTTAGGTGTCAACGCCAGAGGCATAACATACAATATAAGTACAACAGTTTTTCCATCGTATAAAACGAATAGTTGCAATCAGTATGAAGGTTATGGTCACTTCTACGTTCCAGGCAACCTAGGCTTCACCCTAGGCGTTGCTCCACCAGATCCAATCGTTAGGGCCTAAGAAGTGAACGCCAGAAGCATAAAGTACAATAAAAATCCAACAGTTTGTCCATCGTATAACAGGAACAATTGCAACCAGTGTGAAAGTAATGGTCATTTCTACGTTCCGGGCAACCTAGGTTTCGCTCTAGGGCGTTGCTCCACCACATCGAATAGTTCGGGCCTTAGAAAACAACTCCTGACGCATGAAATACAATAAAAATTCAACAGTTCTTTCATCGTATAACGGGAATAATTGCAACAAGCCAGAAGGTAATGGTCATTTCTACGTTCCGGGCAATCTAGGCTTCTCTCTAGGACGTTGCTCCACCAGATCGAGTAGCTAGGGACTTAGAAGTCAACGCCAGACGCATAAAATTAAATAAAAAAACAACAGTTTTTCCATCGTATAAAACGAATAATTGCAACCAGTGTGAAGGTACTGGTCATTTCTACGTTCCGGCCAACCTAGGCTTCACTCTAGGGCGTTGTTCCACCAGATCGAATAGTTAGGGCCTTAGAAGTCAACGCCCGAATCATGAAATACAAAATAAATAGAACAGTTTTTTCATTGTATAGAACGAATAATTGCAACCAGTGTTAAAGTTATGGTCATTCCTACGTTCCGGGCAACCTTGGCTTAACTCCAGGGCGTTCCTCCACCAGATCGAATAGTTAGGGACTTTGAATACAACGCCAGAAGCATAAAATAGTATAAAAAAGCAACAGTTTTTCCATTGTATAACAGGAATAACTGCAACCAGTGTGAAAGTACTGGTCATTTCTAAGTTCCGGGTAACCTAGGCTTCACTCTAGGGCGTTGCTCCACCAGATCGAATAGCTGGGGACTTAGAATTCAACGCCAGAAGAATAAAATACAACATAAGTACAACAGTTTTACCATCGTATAAAATGAATAATCGCAAACAGTGTGAAGGTAATGGTCATTTCTACGTTCCGGGCAACCTAGGCTTCACTCTAGGGCGTTTCGCCACCACTTCGAATAGTTAGGGCCTCAGAAGTCAATGCCAGAAGCATAAAATACAATATAAATACAACAGTTTTTCCCTTGTATACCAGGAATAATTGCAACCGGTGTGAAAGCTATGGTCATTTCTACGTTCCGGGCAACCTAGGCTTCACTACAGGGCGGTGATCCACCAGATCAAATAGTTAGGGTCTAAGAAGTCAACGCCAGAAGCATAAAATACATTATAAATACAACAGCTTTTCCATCGTATATAATGTATATTTGCAAACATTGTGAAAGTAACGGTCATTTCTACGTTCCGGGCAACCTAGGCTTCGCTTGAGGGCGTTGCTCCACCTCATCGAATAGCTACGGCCTTAGGTGTCAACGCCAGAGGCATAACATACAATATAAGTACAACAGTTTTTCCATCGTATAAAACGAATAGTTGCAATCAGTATGAAGGTTATGGTCACTTCTACGTTCCAGGCAACCTAGGCTTCACCCTAGGCGTTGCTCCACCAGATCCAATCGTTAGGGCCTAAGAAGTGAACGCCAGAAGCATAAAGTACAATAAAAATCCAACAGTTTGTCCATCGTATAACAGGAACAATTGCAACCAGTGTGAAAGTAATGGTCATTTCTACGTTCCGGGCAACCTAGGTTTCGCTCTAGGGCGTTGCTCCACCACATCGAATAGTTCGGGCCTTAGAAATCAACTCCTGACGCATGAAATACAATAAAAATTCAACAGTTCTTTCATCGTATAACGGGAATAATTGCAACAAGCCAGAAGGTAATGGTCATTTCTACGTTCCGGGCAATCTAGGCTTCTCTCTAGGACGTTGCTCCACCAGATCGTATAGTTAGGGCCTAAGAAGTCAACGCCAGAAGCATAAAATACAATAGAAATACAACAGTTTTTCCATCGTATAAAAGGAATAATTGCAACCAGTGTGAAATATATGGTCATTTCTACGATAAGGGCAACCTAGGCTTCACTCTAGGGCTTCGTCGCACCAGATCGAATAGTTAGCGCCAAAGAATTCTACGCCAGAAGCATAAAATACAATAAAAATACAACAGCTTTTCCATCGTATAACAGGAATTATTGCAACCAGTGTGAAAGGTATTGTCATTTCTAAGTTGCGGGCATCCTAGGCTTCACTCTAGGGCATTGCTCCACCACATCGAATAGCTACGGCCTTAGAAGTCAAGGCCATAACTAGAAAAAACAATATAAATACAACAGTTTTTCCATCGTATAAAAGGAATAATTGCAACCAGCGTGAAAGTAATGGCCATTTCTGCGTTCCGGGCAACCTAGGCTTCACTCTAGGGCGTTGCCCCACCACATCGATTAGCTACGGCCTTAGAAGTCAACGCCTGAAGCATAAAATACAATAAAAGTAGAACAGTTTTTTCATCGTATAACAGGAATAATTGCAACCAGTGTGAAGGTTATGGTCATTTCTACGTTCCGGCAAACTAGGCTTCACCCTAGGCGTTGCTCCACCAGATCCAATAGTTAGGGCCTAAGAAGTCAACGCCAGAAGCATAAAGTACAATAAACATCCAACAGTTTGTCCATCGTATAACAGGAATAATTGCAACAAGCCAGAAGGTAATGGTCATTTCTACGTTCCGGGCGACCTAGGCTTGACTCTATGACGTTGCTCCACCAGATCGAATTGGTAGGACCATAGAAGTCAACGCCCGAAGCATAAAATACAACAAAGATACAACAGTTTTTCCATCGTATAACAGGATTAATTGCAACCAATGTGAAAGTAATGGTCATTTCTACGTTCCGGGCAACATAGGCTTCACTCTAGGGCGTTACTCCACCACATCGAATAGCCACGGCCTTAGAAGTCAACGCCAGAAGCATAAAATACAATATAAATAAAACAGTTTTTCCATCGTATAAAATGATTAATTGCAAACTTTGTGAAAGTAACGGTCATTTCTACGTTCAGGGCAACGTAGGCTTCACCCTAGGGCGTTGCTCCACCACGTGGAATAACTACAGCCTTAGAAGTCAACGAAAGAAGCATAAAATACAATATAAATACAGCAGTTTTTCCATTCTCTGAAATGAATAATTGCAACCAGTGTGAAAGTACTTATCATTTCTACGTTTCGCGTAACCTAGGCTTCACCCTTTGGCGTTGCTGCACCAGATAGAATAGCTGGGGTCTTAGAATTCAACTCCAGAAGAATAAAATACAACATAAGTACAACAGTTTTTCCATCGTATAGAATGAATAATTACAAACAGTGTGAAAGTAATGGTCACTTCTACGTTCCGGGCAATCTAGACTTCACTCTAGGGCGTTGCTCCACCAGATCGAATGGTTAGTGCCTTGGAAGTCAACACCAGTAGCGTAAAATACAACAGAAGTACAACAGCATTTCCATCGTATAAAACGAATAATTACAAACAGTGTGAAAGTTATGGTCATTTCTACGTTCCGGGCATTCTAGGCTTCACTCTAGGGTGTTGCTGCACCAGATCGTATAGTTAGGGCCTAAGAAGTCATCGCCAGAAGCATAAAATACAATAGAAATACAACAGCTTTTCCATCGTATAACAGGAATAATTGCAACCACTGTGAAACATATGGTCATTTCTACGATACGGGCAACCTAGGCTTCACTCTAGGGCGTCGTCCCACCAGATCGTATAGTTAGGGCCTAAGAGGTCAACGCCAGAAGCATAAAATACAATAGAAATACAACAGCTTTTCCATCGTATAACAGGAATAATTGCAACCGGTGTGAAAGTTATGGTCGTTTCTACTTTCCGGGCAACTTAGGCTTCACTCTAGTGCGTTGCTCCACCAGATCGAATAGTTAGGGCCTTAGAAGTCAACGCCAGAAGCATAAAATACAATATAAATACAACAGTTTTTCAATCGTATAACAGGAATAATTGCAAACAGTGTGAAAGATATGGCCATTTCTACGTTGCGGGCATCCTAGGCTTCACTCTAGGGCATTGCTCCACCACATCGAATAGCTTCGGCCTTAGAAGTCAACGCCATAACTATAAAAAACAATATAAATACAACAGTTTTTCCATTGTATAAAATGAATAATTGCAAACAGAGTGGAGGTAATGGTCATTTCTACTTTCCGGGCAACCTAGGCTTCACTCTAGGGCGTTTCTCCACAACATCGAATAGCTACGGCCTTAGAAGTCATCGTCTGAAGCATAAAATATAATATAAATACAACAGTTTTTCCATCGTATAACAGGAATAATTGCAACCAGTGTGAAAGGCATGGTCATTTCTACGTTCCGGGCAACCTAGGCTTCACGCTAGGGCGTTGCTCCACCACATCGAATAGCTACGGCCTTACGTGTCAACGCCAGAGGCATAACATACAATATAAGTACAACAGTTTTTCCATGGTATAAAACGAATAGTTCAATCGGTATGAAGGTTATGGTCATTTCTACGTTCCGGGCAACCTAGGCTTCACTCTGGGGCGTTGCTCCACCAGATCGTATAGTTAGGGCCTAAGAAGTCAGCGCAAGAGACACAAAATACAAAATAAATACAATAGCTTTTCCATCGTCTAAAACGGATAATTGCACGAGTGTGAAAGGCATGGTCATTTCTACGTTCCGGGCAACCTAGGCTTCACTCTATGGCGTTGTTCCACCGTATCGAATAGTTAGGGCCTTAGAAGTCAACGCCAGATGAATAAAATACGATAAATGTACAACACTTTTTCCATTTTTCAAAGCGAATAATTGCAACCAGTGTGAAAGACATGGTCATTTCTACATTCCGGGCAACCTAGGCTACACTCTAGGGCGTTGCTCCACGACATCGAATAGCTACGGCTTTAGGAGTCAACGCCAGAGGCATAAAATACAAGATAAATACAACAGTTTTTCCATCGTATAACAAGAATGATTGCAACCAGTGTGAAAGTGATGGTCATTTCTACATTCCGGGCAACCTAGGCATCACTCTAGGGCGTTGCTCTACCAGATCGAATAGTTAGGGCCTAAGAAGTCAACGCCAGAAGCATAAACGGCAATATAAATACAACAGTTATTCCCTTGTATAACAGGAATAATTGCAACCAGTGTGAAAGGTATGGTCATTTCTACGTTCCGGGCAATCTAGGCTTCACTCTAGGGCATTGCTCCACCACATCGAATAGCTACGGCCTTAGAAGTCAACGCCATAACTATGAAATACATTATAAATACAACAGTTTTTCCATTGTACAAAATGAATAATTGCAACCAGTGTGGGAGTAATGGTTATTTCTACGTTCCGGGCAACCTAGGCTTCACGCTAGGGCGTTGCTCCACCACATCGAATAGCTACGGCGTTAGGAGTCAACGCCAGAGGCATAACATACAATATATGTACAACAGTTTTTCCATCGTATAAAACGAATAATTGCAATCAGTATGAAGGTTATGGTCATTTCTACGTTCCGGGCAAACTAGGCTTCACCCTAGGCGTTGCTCCACCAGATCCAATAATTAGGGCTAAGAGGTCAACGCCAGAAGCATAAAGTACAATAAACATCCAACAGTTTGTCCATCGTATAACAGGAATAATTGCAACAAGCCAGAAGGTAATGGTCATTTCTACGACACGGGCAACTTAGGCTTCACTCTAGGGTGTCGTTCCACCAGATCGAATAGTTAGGACCTAAGAAGTCTACGCCAGAAGCATAAAATACAATACAAACACAACAGCTTTTCCATCGTATAACGGGAATAATTGCAACCAGTGTGAAAGGTATGGTCATTTCTACGTTCCGGGCAACATAGGCTTCACTCTAGGGCGTTGCTCCACCACATCGAATAGCTGCGGCCTTAGAAGTCAACGCCAGAAGCATAAAATACAATATAAATACAACAGTTTTCAATCGTATAACAGGAATAATTGCAAACAGTGTGAAAGGTATGGTCATTTCTACGTTGCTGGCATCCTAGGCTTCACTCTAGGGCATTGCTCCACCACATCGAATAGCTACGGCCTTAGAAGACAACGTCTGAAGGATAAAATATAATATAAATACAACAGTTTTTCCATCGTATAACAGGAATAATTGCAACCAGTGTGAAAGACATGGTCATTTCCACATTCCGGGCAACCTAGGCTTCGCTCTAGAACGTTGCTCCACCAGGTCGAATAGCTAGGACCTTAGAAGTCAACGCAAGAAGCACAAAATAAAATAAAAATACAACAGTTATGCCATCGTATAACAGGAATAATTACAACCAGTGTGAAAATAATGGGCATTTCTCCGTTCCGGGCAACCTAGGCTTCACTCTAGAGCGTTGCTCTACCAGATCGAATAGTTAGGGCCTAAGAAGTCAACGGCAGAAGCATAAAATACAATATAATTACAACAGTTTTTCCCTTGTATAAGAGGAATAATTGCAACCAGTGTGAAAGCTATGGTCATTTTTACGTTCCGGGCAACCTGAGCTTCACTCTAGGGCGTTGCTCAACCACATCGAACAGCTACGGCCCTCGAAGACAACGCCATAACTATAAAATACAATATAAATACAACAGTCTTTCCATCGTATAAAACGAATAATTGCAACCAGTCTGATAGTTACGGCCATTTCTACGTTCCGGGCAACCTAGGCTTCACTCTAGGGCGTTGCTCCACCGCATCGATTAGCTACGGCCTCATAAGTCAACGCCTGAAGCATAAAATACAATAAAAGTAGAACAGTTTCTTCATCGTATAACAGGAATAATTGCAACCAGTGTGAAAGTTATGGACATTTCTACGTTCCGGGCAACCTAGGCTTAACTGTAGGGCGTTGCTCCACCAGATCGCTTAGTTACGGACTTAGCATTTAACGCCAGAAGCATAAAATACCATAGAAATGCAACAGTTTTTCCATCGTATGACAGGAATAATTGCAACCAGCGTGAACGTACTGGTCATTTCTATGTTCCGTGTATCCTAGGCTTCACTCTAGGGTGTTTCTCCACCAGATCGAATAGCTAGGGACTTAGAATTCAACCCCAGAAGAATAAAATACAACATTAGTGCAACAGTTTTTCCATCGTATAAAATGTATAATTGCAACCATTGTGAATGTTATGGTCATTTCTACGTTCCGGGCAACCTAGGCTTAACTGTAGGGCGCTACTCCACCAGATCGCTTAGTTACGGACTTAGAATTTAACGCCAGAAGCATAAAATACCATAAAAATGCAACAGCTTTTCCATAATATAATAGGAATAATTGCAACCAGTGTGAAAGTACAGGTCATTTCTACGTTCTGGGCAACCTAGGCTTCGCTCTAGAGCCTTGCTCCACCAGATCGAATAGCTAGGGACTTAGAAGTCAACGCCAGAAGCATAAAATACAATAAAAATGCAACAGTTTTACCATCGTAAAACAGGAATAACTGCAACCAGTGTGAAAGTACTGGTCATTTCTATGTTCCCGGTAACCTAGGCATCACTCTAGGGCGTTGCTGCACCACATCGAATAGCTACGGCGTTAGGAGTCAACGCCAGAGGCATGACATACAATATAAGTACAACAGTTTTTCCATCGTGTAAGAGGAATAACTGCAACCAGTGTGAAAGTTCTGGTCATTTCTACGTTCCAGACAACCTAGGCTTCACTCTAGGGCGTCGTTCCACCAGATCGAATAGTTAGGGCCTAAGAAGTCAACGCCAGAAGCATAAACGGCAATATAAATACAACAGTTATTCCCTTGTATAACAGGAATAATTGCAACCAGTGTGAAAGGTATGGTCATTTCGACGTTCCGGGCAATCTAGGCTTCACTCTAGGGCATTGCTCCACCACATCGAATAGCTACGGCCTTAGAAGTCAACGCCATAACTATAAAATACATTATAAATACAACAGTTTTTCCATTGTACAAAATGAATAATTGCAAACAGTGTGGGAGTAATGGTTATTTCTACGTTCCGGGCAACCCAGGCTTCACGCTAGGGCGTTGCTCCACCACATCGAATAGCTACGGCGTTAGGAGTCAACGCCAGAGGCATAACATACAATATATGTACAACAGTTTTTCCATCGTATAAAACGAATAATTGCAATCAGTATGAAGGTTATGGTCATTTCTACGTTCCGGGCAAACTAGGCTTCACCGTAGGCGTTGCTCCACCAGATCCAATAGTTAGGGCTAAGAGGTCAACGCCAGAAGCATAAAGTACAATAAACATCCAACAGTTTGTCCATCGTATAACAGGAATAATTGCAACAAGCCAGAAGGTAATGGTCATTTCTACGACACGGGCAACTTAGGCTTCACTCTAGGGTGTCGTTCCACCAGAACGAATAGTTAGGACCTAAGAAGTCTACGCCAGAAGCATAAAATACAATACAAACACAACAGCTTTTCCATCGTATAACGGGAATAATTGCAACCAGTGTGAAAGGTATGGTCATTTCTACGTTCCGGGCAACATAGGCTTCACTCTAGGGCGTTGCTCCACCACATCGAATAGCTATGGCCTTAGAAGTCAAGCCCATAACTATAAAAAACAATATAAATACAACAGTTTTTCCATCGTATAAAAGGAATAATTGCAAACAGTGTGGGAGTAATGGTTATTTCTACGTTCCGGGCAACCTAGGCTTCACGCTAGGGCGTTGCTCCACCACATCGATTAGCTACGGCGTTAGGAATCAACGCCAGAGGCATAACATACAATATATGTACAACAGTTTTTCCATCGTATAAAACGAATAATTGCAATCAGTATGAAGGTTATGGTCATTTCTACGTTCCGGGCAAACTAGGCTTCACCCTAGGCGTTGCTCCACCAGATCCAATAATTAGGGCTAAGAGGTCAACGCCAGAAGCATAAAGTACAATAAACATCCAACAGTTTGTCCATCGTATAACAGGAATAATTGCAACAAGCCAGAAGGTAATGGTCATTTCTACGACACGGGCAACTTAGGCTTCACTCTAGGGTGTCGTTCCACCAGATCGAATAGTTAGGACCTAAGAAGTCTACGCCAGAAGCATAAAATACAATACAAACACAACAGCTTTTCCATCGTATAACGGGAATAATTGCAACCAGTGTGAAAGGTATGGTCATTTCTACGTTCCGGGCAACATAGGCTTCACTCTAGGGCGTTGCTCCACCACATCGAATAGCTGCGGCCTTAGAAGTCAACGCCAGAAGCATAAAATACAATATAAATACAACAGTTTTCAATCGTATAACAGGAATAATTGCAAACAGTGTGAAAGGTATGGTCATTTCTACGTTGCTGGCATCCTAGGCTTCACTCTAGGGCATTGCTCCACCACATCGAATAGCTACGGCCTTAGAAGACAACGTCTGAAGGATAAAATATAATATAAATACAACAGTTTTTCCATCGTATAACAGGAATAATTGCAACCAGTGTGAAAGACATGGTCATTTCCACATTCCGGGCAACCTAGGCTTCGCTCTAGAACGTTGCTCCACCAGGTCGAATAGCTAGGACCTTAGAAGTCAACGCCATAACTATAAAAAACAATATAAATACAACAGTTTTTCCATTGTATAAAATGAATAATTGCAAACAGAGTGGAGGTAATGGTCATTTCTACTTTCCGGGCAACCTAGGCTTCACTCTAGGGCGTTTCTCCACAACATCGAATAGCTACGGCCTTAGGAGTCATCGTCTGAAGCATAAAATATAATATAAATACAACAGTTTTTCCATCGTATAACAGGAATAATTGCAACCAGTGTGAAAGGCATGGTCATTTCTACGTTCCGGGCAACCTAGGCTTCACGCTAGGGCGTTGCTCCACCACATCGAATAGCTACGGCCTTACGTGTCAACGCCAGAGGCATAACATACAATATAAGTACAACAGTTTTTCCATGGTATAAAACGAATAGTTCAATCAGTATGAAGGTTATGGTCATTTCTACGTTCCGGGCAACCTAGGCTTCACTCTGGGGCGTTGCTCCACCAGATCGTATAGTTAGGGCCTAAGAAGTCAACGCAAGAGACATAAAATACAAAATAAATACAATAGCTTTTCCATCGTCTAAAACGGATAATTGCACGAGTGTGAAAGGCATGGTCATTTCTACGTTCCGGGCAACCTAGGCTTCACTCTATGGCGTTGTTCCACCGTATCGAATAGTTAGGGCCTTAGAAGTCAACGCCAGATGAATAAAATACGATAAATGTACAACACTTTTTCCATTTTTCAAAGCGAATAATTGCAACCAGTGTGAAAGTAATGGCCAGTTCCACGTTCCGAGCAACCTAGGCTTCACTCTAGGGCGTTGCTCCACCACATCGAATAGCTACGGCCTTTGAAGTCAACGCCTGAAGCATAAAATACAATAAAAATACAACAGCCTTTCCATCGTACAACAGGAGTAATTGCAGCCAGTGTGAAAGTAATGGTCATTTCTACGTTCCGGGCGACCTAGGATTGACTCTATGGCGTTGCTCCACCAGATCGAATTGGTAGGACCATAGAAGTCAACGCCCGAAGCATAAAATACAACAAAGATACAACAGTTTTTCCATCGTATAACAGGATTAATTGCAACCAATGTGAAAGTAATGGTCATTTCTACGTTCCGGGCAACCTAGGCTTCACTCTAGGGCGTTACTCCACCACATCGAATAGCCACGGCCTTAGAAGTCAACGCCAGAAGCATAAAATACAATATAAATAAAACAGTTTTTCCATTGTACAAAATGAATAATTGCAAACAGTGTGGGAGTAATGGTTATTTCTACGTTCCGGGCAACCTAGGCTTCACGCTAGGGCGTTGCTCCACCACATCGAATAGCTACGGCGTTAGGAGTCAACGCCAGAGGCATAACATACAATATATGTACAACAGTTTTTCCATCGTATAAAACGAATAATTGCAATCAGTATGAAGGTTATGGTCATTTCTACGTTCCGGGCAAACTAGGCTTCACCCTAGGCGTTGCTCCACCAGATCCAATAATTAGGGCTAAGAGGTCAACGCCAGAAGCATAAAGTACAATAAACATCCAACAGTTTGTCCATCGTATAACAGGAATAATTGCAACAAGCCAGAAGGTAATGGTCATTTCTACGACACGGGCAACTTAGGCTTCACTCTGGGGTGTCGTTCCACCAGATCGAATAGTTAGGACCTAAGAAGTCTACGCCAGAAGCATAAAATACAATACAAACACAACAGCTTTTCCATCGTATAACGGGAATAATTGCAACCAGTGTGAAAGGTATGGTCATTTCTACGTTCCGGGCAACATAGGCTTCACTCTAGGGCGTTGCTCCACCACATCGAATAGCTGCGGCCTTAGAAGTCAACGCCAGAAGCATAAAATACAATATAAATACAACAGTTTTCAATCGTATAACAGGAATAATTGCAAACAGTGTGAAAGGTATGGTCATTTCTACGTTGCTGGCATCCTAGGCTTCACTCTAGGGCATTGCTCCACCACATCGAATAGCTACGGCCTTAGAAGACAACGTCTGAAGGATAAAATATAATATAAATACAACAGTTTTTCCATCGTATAACAGGAATAATTGCAACCAGTGTGAAAGACATGGTCATTTCCACATTCCGGGCAACCTAGGCTTCGCTCTAGAACGTTGCTCCACCAGGTCGAATAGCTAGGACCTTAGAAGTCAACGCAAGAAGCACAAAATAAAATAAAAATACAACAGTTATGCCATCGTATAACAGGAATAATTACAACCAGTGTGAAAATAATGGGCATTTCTCCGTTCGGGGCAACCTAGGCTTCACTCTAGAGCGTTGCTCTAACAGATCGAATTGTTAGGGCCTAAGAAGTCAACGGCAGAAGCATAAAATACAATATAATTACAACAGTTTTTCCCTTGTATAAGAGGAATAATTGCAACCAGTGTGAAAGCTATGGTCATTTTTACGTTCCGGGCAACCTGGGCTTCACTCTAGGGCGTTGCTCAACCACATCGAACAGCTACGGCCCTCGAAGACAACGCCATAACTATAAAATACAATATAAATACAACAGTCTTTCCATCGTATAAAACGAATAATTGCAACCAGTCTGACAGTTACGGCCATTTCTACGTTCCGGGCAACCTAGGCTTCACTCTAGGGCGTTGCTCCACCGCATCGATTAGCTACGGCCTCATAAGTCAACGCCTGAAGCATAAAATACAATAAAAGTAGAACAGTTTTTTCATCGTATAACAGGAATAATTGCAACCAGTGTGAAAGTTATGGACCTTTCTACGTTCCGGGCAACCTAGGCTTAACTGTAGGGCGCTACTCCACCAGATCGCTTAGTTACGGACTTAGAATTTAACGCCAGAAGCATAAAATACCATAAAAATGCAACAGCTTTTCCATAATATAACAGGAATAATTGCAACCAGTGTGAAAGTACAGGTCATTTCTACGTTCTGGGCAACCTAGGCTTCGCTCTAGAGCCTTGCTCCACCAGATCGAATAGCTAGGGACTTAGAAGTCAACGCCAGAAGCATAAAATACAATAAAAATGCAACAGTTTTACCATCGTAAAACAGGAATAACTGCAACCAGTGTGAAAGTACTGGTCATTTCTATGTTCCCGGTAACCTAGGCATCACTCTAGGGCGTTGCTGCACCACATCGAATAGCTACGGCGTTAGGAGTCAACGCCAGAGGCATGACATACAATATAAGTACAACAGTTTTTCCATCGTGTAAGAGGAATAACTGCAACCAGTGTGAAAGTTCTGGTCATTTCTACGTTCCAGACAACCTAGGCTTCACTCTAGGGCGTCGTTCCACCAGATCGAATAGTTAGGGCCTAAGAAGTCAACGCCAGAAGCATAAACGGCAATATAAATACAACAGTTATTCCCTTGTATAACAGGAATAATTGCAACCAGTGTGAAAGGTATGGTCATTTCTACGTTCCGGGCAATCTAGGCTTCACTCTAGGGCATTGCTCCACCACATCGAATAGCTACGGCCTTAGAAGTCAACGCCATAACTATAAAATACATTATAAATACAACAGTTTTTCCATTGTACAAAATGAATAATTGCAAACAGTGTGGGAGTAATGGTTATTTCTACGTTCCGGGCAACCCAGGCTTCACGCTAGGGCGTTGCTCCACCACATCGAATAGCTACTGCGTTAGGAGTCAACGCCAGAGGCATAACATACAATATATGTACAACAGTTTTTCCATCGTATAAAACGAATAATTGCAATCAGTATGAAGGTTATGGTCATTTCTACGTTCCGGGCAAACTAGGCTTCACCCTAGGCGTTGCTCCACCAGATCCAATAGTTAGGGCTAAGAGGTCAACGCCAGAAGCATAAAGTACAATAAACATCCAACAGTTTGTCCATCGTATAACAGGAATAATTGCAACAAGCCAGAAGGTAATGGTCATTTCTACGACACGGGCAACTTAGGCTTCACTCTAGGGTGTCGTTCCACCAGAACGAATAGTTAGGACCTAAGAAGTCTACGCCAGAAGCATAAAATACAATACAAACACAACAGCTTTTCCATCGTATAACGGGAATAATTGCAACCAGTGTGAAAGGTATGGTCATTTCTACGTTCCGGGCAACATAGGCTTCACTCTAGGGCGTTGCTCCACCACATCGTATAGCTATGGCCTTAGAAGTCAAGCCCATAACTATAAAAAACAATATAAATACAACAGTTTTTCCATCGTATAAAAGGAATAATTGCAAACAGTGTGGGAGTAATGGTTATTTCTACGTTCCGGGCAACCTAGGCTTCACGCTAGGGCGTTGCTCCACCACATCGATTAGCTACGGCGTTAGGAGTCAACGCCAGAGGCATAACATACAATATATGTACAACAGTTTTTCCATCGTATAAAACGAATAATTGCAATCAGTATGAAGGTTATGGTCATTTCTACGTTCCGGGCAAACTAGGCTTCACCCTAGGCGTTGCTCCACCAGATCCAATAATTAGGGCTAAGAGGTCAACGCCAGAAGCATAAAGTACAATAAACATCCAACAGTTTGTCCATCGTATAACAGGAATAATTGCAACAAGCCAGAAGGTAATGCTCATTTCTACGACACGGGCAACTTAGGCTTCACTCTAGGGTGTCGTTCCACCACATCGAATAGCTACGGCCTTAGGAGTCAACGCCAGAGGCATAAAATACAAAATAAATACAACAGTTTTTCCATCGTATAACAAGAATAATTGCAACCAGTGTGAAAGTTATGGTCACTTCTACGTTCCGGGCAACCTAGGCTTCACCCTAGGGCGTTGCTCCAACATATCCAATAGTTAGGACCTTAGAAGTCAACGGCAGAAGCATAAAATACAATATAAATACGACAGTTTTTCCATCGTATAACAGGAATAATTGCAACCAATGTGAAAGACATGGTCATTTCTACGCTCCGGGCAACCTAAGCTTCACTCTAGGGCGTTGCTCCACCACATCGAATAGCTACGGCCTTAGGAGTCAACGCCAGAGGCATAAAATACAAAATAAATACAACTGTTTTTCCATCGTATAACAAGAATAATTGCAACCAGTGTGAAAGTGATGGTCATTTGTACATTCCGGGCAACCTAGGCTTCACCCTAGGGTGTTGCTCCAACAGATCCAATAGTTAGGACCTTAGAAGTCAACGCCAGAAGCATAAAATACAATATAAATACAACAGTTTTTCCATCGTATAACAGGAATCATTGCAACCAGTGTGAAAGGCATGGTCATTTCTACATTCCGGGCAACCTATGCTTCACTCTAGGGCGTTGCTCCACCAGATCGAATAGTTAGGGCCTCAGAAGTCAACGCGAGAAGCATAAAATACAATATAAGTACAACAGTTTTTCCCTTGTATAACAGGAGTAAATGCAACCAGTGTGAAAGCTATGGTCATTTCTACGTTCCGGGCAACCTAGGCTTCACTCTAGGGCGTTGCTCCACCACATCGAATAGTTAGGGCCTTAGAAGTCAATGCCAGAAGCATAAAATACAATAAATATACAACAGTTTTACCATCGTATAACTGGCATAATTGCAACCAGTGTGAAAGATAAAGTCATTTCTACGTGCCGGGCAACCTAGGCTTAACTCTAGGGCGTTGCTCCACCAGATCCAATAGCTAGGACCTTAGAAGTCAACGCCAGAAGCATAAAATACAATATAAATACAAAAGTTTTTCCATCGTATAACAGGAATAATTGCCACCAGTGTGATAGTGATAGTCATTTCTGCATTCCGTGCAACCTAGGCTTCACTCTAGGGCGTTGCTCCTCCAGATAGAATAGTTAGAGCCCAGGAAGTCAACGCCAGAAGCATAAAATACAACATAAATACAACAGTTTTTCCCTTGTATAACAGAAATAATTGCAACCAGTGTGAAAGGTATGGTCATTTCTACGTTCCGGGAAACATAGGCTTCACTCTAGGTCGTTGCTCCACCACATCGAATAGCTACGGCCTTAGGAGTCAAGGCCAGAGGCATAAAATACAAAATAAATGCAACAGTTTTTCCATCGTATAACAAGAATAATTGCAACCAGTGTGAAAGTGATGGTCATTTGTACATTCCGGGCAACCTGGGCTTCACTCTAGGGCGTTGCGCCACCAGATCGAATAGTTAGGGCCTAAGAAGTCAACGCCAGGAGCATAAAAACAATATAAATACAACAGCTTTTCCCTTGTATAACAGGAATAATTGCAACCAGTGTGAACTATATGGTCATTTCTACGATACGAACAACCTAGGCTTCACTCTAGGGCGTCGTTCCACCAGATCGAATAGTTAGGGCCCAAGAAGTCTACGCCAGAAGCATAAAATACAATACAAATACAACAGCTTTTCCATCGTATTACAGGAATAATTGCAACCAGTGTGAATGGTATGGTCATTTCTACGTTCCGGGCAACCTAGGCTTCACTCTAGGGCGTTGCTCCACCACATCGAATAGCTGCGGCCTTAGAAGACAACGCCAGAAGCATAAAATACAATATAAATACAACTGTTTTTCCATCGTATAACAAGAATAATTGCAACCAGTGTGAAAGTGATGGTCATTTGTACATTCCGGGCAACCTAGGCTTCACCCTAGGGCGTTGCTCCAACAGATCCAATAGTTAGGACCTTAGAAGTCAACGCCAGAAGCATAAAATACAATATAAATACAACAGTTTTTCCATCGTATAACAGGAATCATTGCAACCAGTGTGAAAGGCATGGTCATTTCTACATTCCGGGCAACCTATGCTTCACTCTAGGGCGTTGCTCCACCAGATCGAATAGTTAGGGCCTAAGAAGTCAACGCAAGAAGCATAAAATACAATATAAGTACAACAGTTTTTCCCTTGTATAACAGGAGTAAATGCAACCAGTGTGAAAGCTATGGTCATTTCTACGTTCCGGGCAACCTAGGCTTCACTCTAGGGCGTCGTTCCACCAGATCGAATAGTTAGGGCCTAAGAAGTCTACGCCAGAAGCATAAAATACAATACAAATACAACAGCTTTTCCATCGTATTACAGGAATAATTGCAACCAGTGTGAATGGTATGGTCATTTCTACGTTCCGGGCAACCTAGGCTTCACTCTAGGGCGTTGCTCCACCACATCGAATAGCTGCGGCCTTAGAAGACAACGCCAGAAGCATAAAATACAATATAAATACAACAGTTTTTCCATCGTATAACAGGAATAATTGCAACCAGTGTCAAAGACATGGTCATTTCTACGCTACGGGCAACCTAAGCTTCACTCTAGGGCGTTGCTCCACCACATCGAATAGCTACGGCCTTAGGAGTCAACGCCAGAGGCATAAAATACAAAATAAAAACAACAGTTTTTCCATCGTATAACAAGAATAATTGCAACCAGTCTGAATGTTATGGTCATTTCTTCGTTCCGGACAACCTTGGCTTCACCCTAGGGCGTTGCTCCAACAGATCCAATAGTTAGGACTTTAGAACTCAACGCCAGGAGCATAAAATACAATATAAATACAACAGTTTTTCAATCGTATAACAGGAATAATTGCAAGCAGTGTGAAAGATATGGTCATTTCTACGTTGCGGGCATTCTAGGCTTCACTCTAGGGCATTGCTCCACCACATCGAATAGCTACGGCCTTAGAAGTCAACGCCATAACTATAAAAAACAATATAAATACAACAGTTTTTCCATTGTATAAAATGAATAATTGCAAACAGTGTGGAAGTGATGGTCATTTCTACTTTCCGGGCAACCTAGGCTTCACTCTAGGGCGTTGCTCCACCACATCGAATAGCTACTGCCTTAGAAGTCAACGCCGGAAGCATAAAATATAATATAAATACAACAGTTTTTCCATCGAATAACAGGAATCATTGCAACCAGTGTGAAAGGCATGGTCTCTTCTGCGTTCCGGGCAACCTAGGCTTCACTCTAGGTCGTTGCTCCACCACATCGAATAGCTGCGGCCTTAGGAGTCAACGCCAGAGGCATAAAATACACAATCAATACAGCAGTTTTTCCATCGTATAACAAGAATAATTGCAACCAGTGTGAAAGTCATTGTCATTTCTACATTCCGGGCAACATAGGCTTCACTCTAGGGCGTTGCTCCACCAGATCGAATAGTTAGGGCCTAAGAAGTCAACGCAAGAAGCATAAAATACAATATAAGTACAACAGTTTTTCCATAGTATAACAGGAATAATTGCAACCAGTGTGAAAGACATGGTCATTTCTACGCTGCGGGCTACCTAAGCTTCACTCTAGGGCGTTGCTCCACCACATCGAATAGTTAGGGCCTTAGGAGTCAACGCCAGAGGCATAAAATACAAAATAAATACAACAGTTTTTCCATCGTATAACAAGAATAATTGCAACCAGTGTGAAAGTTATGGTCATTTCTACGTTCCGGGCAACCTAGGCTTCACCCTAGGGCGTTGCTCCAGCAGATCCAATAGTTAGGACCTTAGAAGTCAACGCCAGAAGCATAAAATACAATATAAATACAACAGTTTTTCAATCGTATAACAGGAATAATTTCAAACAGTGTGAAAGATATGGTCATTTCTACGTTGCGGGCATCCTAGGCTTCACTCTAGGGCATTGCTCCACCACATCGAACAGCTACGGCTTGAGAAGTCAACGCCATAACTATAAAAAACAATATAAATGCAACAGTTTTTCCATTGTATAAAATGAATAATTGCAAACAGTGTGGAAGTAATGGTCATTTCTACTTTCCGGGCAACCTAGGCTTCACTCTATGGTGTTGCTCCACCACATCGAACAGCTACGGCCTTAGAAGTCAACGCCTGAAGCAGAAAATATAATATAAATACAACAGTTTTTCCATCGTATAACAAGAATAATTGCAACCAGTGTGAAAGTTATGGTCATTTCTACGTTCCGGGCAACCTAGGCTTCACCCTAGGGCGTTGCTCCAGCAGATCCAATAGTTAGGACCTTAGAAGTCAACGCCAGAAGCATAAAATACAATATAAATACAACAGTTTTTCAATCGTATAACAGGAATAATTTCAAACAGTGTGAAAGATATGGTCATTTCTATGTTGCGGGCATCCTAGGCTTCACTCTAGGGCATTGCTCCACCACATCGAACAGCTACGGCTTTAGAAGTCAACGCCATAACTATAAAAAACAATATAAATGCAACAGTTTTTCCATTGTATAAAATGAATAATTGCAAACAGTGTGGAAGTAATGGTCATTTCTACTTTCCGGGCAACCTAGGCTTCACTCTATGGTGTTGCTCCACCACATCGAACAGCTACGGCCTTAGAAGTCAACGCCTGAAGCATAAAATATAATATAAATACAACAGTTTTTCCATCGTATAACAGAAATAATTGCAACCAGTGTGAAAGGTATGGTCATTTCTACGTTCCGGGAAACATAGGCTTCACTCTAGGTCGTTACTCCACCACATCGAATAGCTACGGCCTTAGGAGTCAAGGCCAGAGGCATAAAATACAAAATAAATGCAACAGTTTTTCCATCGTATAACAAGAATAATTGCAACCAGTGTGAAAGTGATGGTCATTTGTACATTCCGGGCAACCTGGGCTTCACTCTAGGGCGTTGCGCCACCAGATCGAATAGTTAGGGCCTAAGAAGTCAACGCCAGGAGCATAAAAAACAATATAAATACAACAGCTTTTCCCTTGTATAACAGGAATAATTGCAACCAGTGTGAACTATATGGTCATTTCTACGATACGAACAACCTAGGCTTCACTCTAGGGCGTCGTTCCACCAGATCGAATAGTTAGGGACTAAGAAGTCTACGCCAGAAGCATAAAATACAATATAAATACAACAGCTTTTCCATCGTATATAATGTATATTTGCAAACAGTGTGAAAGTAACGGTCATTTCTACGTTCCGGCCAACCTAGGCTTCACCCTATTACGTTGCTCCACTAGATCGAATAGCCAGGGCCTTAGAAGTCAACGCCAGGAGCATAAAGTAAAATAAAAATAGAGCAGTTATTCCATCGTATAACTGGAATAATTACAATCAGTGTGAAAGGAATCGGCATTTCTACGTTCCGTGCAACCTAGACTTCACTCTAGGCCGTTGCTCCACCAGGTCGAATAGTTGGGGCCTTAGAAAACAACTCCAGGCGCATAAAATACAATAAATATACAACAGTTTTACCATCGTATAACTGGCATAATTGCAACCAGTGTGAAAGATATGGTCATTTCTACGTGCCGGGCAACCTAGGCTTAACTCTAGGGCGTTGCTCCACCAGATCCAATAGCTAGGACCTTAGAAGTCAACGCCAGAAGCATAAAATACTATATAAATACAAAAGTTTTTCCATCGTATAACAGGAATAATTGCCACCAGTGTGAAAGTGATAGTCATTTCTGCATTCCGGGCAACCTAGGCTTCACTCTAGGGCGTTGCTCCTCCAGATAGAATAGTTAGGGCCCAGGAAGTCAACGCCAGAAGCATAAAATACAACATAAATACAACAGTTTTTCCCTTGTATAACAGAAATAATTGCAACCAGTGTGAAAGGTATGGTCGTTTCTACGTTCCGGGAAACATAGGCTTCACTTTAGGTCGTTGCTCCACCACATCGAATAGCTACGGCCTTAGGAGTCAAGGCCAGAGTCATAAAATACAAAATACATACAACAGTTTTTCCATCGTATAACAAGAATAATTGCAACCAGTGTGAAAGTGATGGTCATTTGTACATTCCGGGCAACCTAGGCTTCACTCTAGGGCGTTGCTCCACCAGATGGAATAGTTAGGGCCTAAGAAGTCAACGCCAGGAGCATAAAATACAATATAAATACAACAGTTTTTCCCTTGTATAACAGGAATAATTGCAACCAGTGTGAAATATATGGTCATTTCTACGATACGGGCAACCTAGGCTTCACTCTAGGGCGTCGTTCCACCAGATCGAATAGTTAGGGCCTGAGAAGTCTACGCCAGAAGCATAAAATACAATACAAATACAACACCTTTTCCATCGTATTACAGGAATAATTGCAACCAGTGTGAATGGTATGGTCATTTCTACGTTCCGGGCAACCTAGGCTTCACCCTAGGGCGTTGCTCCAACAGATCCAATAGGTAGGACCTTAGAAGTCAACGCCAGGAGCATAAAATACAATATAAATACAACAGTTTTTCCATCGTATAACAGGAATAATTGCAACCAGTGTAAAAGACATGGTCATTTCTACGCTACGGCCAACCTAAGCTTCACTCTAGGGCGTTGCTCCACCACATCGAATAGCTACGGCCTTAGGAGTCAACGCCAGAGGCATAAAATACAAAATAAATACAACAGTTTTTCCATCGTATAACAAGAATAATTGCAACCAGTGTGAAAGTTATGGTCATTTCTACTTTCCGGGCAACCTAGGCTTCACTCTAGTGCGTTGCTCCACCACATCGAATAGCTACTGCCTTAGAAGTCAACGCCTGAAGCATAAAATATAATACAAATACAACAGTTTTTCCATCGTATAACAGGAATCATTGCAACCAGTGTGAAAGGCATGGTCTTTTCTGCGTTCCGGGCAACCTAGGCTTCACTCTAGGTCGTTGCTCCACCACATCGAATAGCTGCGGCCTTAGGAGTCAACGCCAGAGGCATAAAATACAGAATCAATACAGCAGTTTTTCCATCGTATAACAAGAATAATTGCAACCAGTGTGAAAGCGATGGTCATTTCTACATTCCGGGCAACCTAGGCTTCACTCTAGGGCGTTGCTCCACCAGATCGAATAGTTAGGGCCTAAGAAGTCAACGCAAGAAGCATAAAATACAATATAAGTACAACAGTTTTTCCCTTGTATAACAGGAGTAAATGCAACCAGTGTGAAAGCTATGGTCATTTCTACGTCCCGGGCAACCTAGGCTTCACCCTAGGGCGTTGCTCCACCACATCGAATAGTTAGGGCCTTAGAAGTCAATGCCAGAAGCATAAAATTCAAAATAGATACAACAGCTTGTCCATCGTATATGACGTATATTTGGAAGCAGTGTGAAAGTAAAGGTCATTTCTACGGTCCGGGCAGCCTAGCCTTCACTAAAAGGCAGTGCTCCACCAGATCGAATAGCTAGGGCCTTAGAAGTCAACGCCCGAAACATAAAATACAATAAAAATACAACAGATTTCCATGGAATAACGGGAATAATTTCAACAAATGTGAACGTGAAGGTCATTTCCACGTTCGAGGCAACCTAGGCTTCACTCTAGGGCGTTGCTCCACCACATCGAATAGCTACGGCCTTAGGAGTCAACGCCAGAGGCATAAAATACAAAATAAATACAACAGTTTTTCCATCGTATAACAAGAATAATTGCAACCAGTGTGAAAGTTATGGTCACTTCTACGTTCCGGGCAACCTAGGCTTCACCCTAGGGCGTTGCTCCAACATATCCAATAGTTAGGACCTTAGAAGTCAACGGCAGAAGCATAAAATACAATATAAATACGACAGTTTTTCCATCGTATAACAGGAATAATTGCAACCAATGTGAAAGACATGGTCATTTCTACGCTCCGGGCAACCTAAGCTTCACTCTAGGGCGTTCCTCCACCACATCGAATAGCTACGGCCTTAGGAGTCAACGCCAGAGGCATAAAATACAAAATAAATACAACTGTTTTTCCATCGTATAACAAGAATAATTGCAACCAGTGTGAAAGTGATGGTCATTTGTACATTCCGGGCAACCTAGGCTTCACCCTAGGGCGTTGCTCCAACAGATCCAATAGTTAGGACCTTAGAAGTCAACGCCAGAAGCATAAAATACAATATAAATACAACAGTTTTTCCATCGTATAACAGGAATCATTGCAACCAGTGTGAAAGGCATGGTCATTTCTACATTCCGGGCAACCTATGCTTCACTCTAGGGCGTTGCTCCACCACATCGAATAGCTACGGCCTTAGGAGTCAACGCCAGAGGCATAAAATACAAAATAAATACAACTGTTTTTCCATCGTATAACAAGAATAATTGCAACCAGTGTGAAAGTGATGGTCATTTGTACATTCCGGGCAACCTAGGCTTCACCCTAGGGCGTTGCTCCAACAGATCCAATAGTTAGGACCTTAGAAGTCAACGCCAGAAGCATAAAATACAATATAAATACAACAGTTTTTCCATCGTATAACAGGAATCATTGCAACCAGTGTGAAAGGCATGGTCATTTCTACATTCCGGGCAACCTATGCTTCACTCTAGGGCGTTGCTCCACCAGATCGAATAGTTAGGGCCTCAGAAGTCAACGCGAGAAGCATAAAATACAATATAAGTACAACAGTTTTTCCCTTGTATAACAGGAGTAAATGCAACCAGTGTGAAAGCTATGGTCATTTCTACGTTCCGGGCAACCTAGGCTTCACTCTGGGGCGTTGCTCCACCACATCGAATAGCTAGGGCCTTAGAAGTCAATGCCAGAAGCATAAAATACAATAAATATACAACAGTTTTACCATCGTATAACTGGCATAATTGCAACCAGTGTGAAAGATAAAGTCATTTCTACGTGCCGGGCAACCTAGGCTTAACTCTAGGGCGTTGCTCCACCAGATCCAATAGCTAGGACCTTAGAAGTCAACGCCAGAAGCATAAAATACAATATAAATACAAAAGTTTTTCCATCGTATAACAGGAATAATTGCCACCAGTGTGATAGTGATAGTCATTTCTGCATTCCGTGCAACCTAGGCTTCACTCTAGGGCGTTGCTCCTCCAGATAGAATAGTTAGAGCCCAGGAAGTCAACGCCAGAAGCATAAAATACAACATAAATACAACAGTTTTTCCCTTGTATAACAGAAATAATTGCAACCAGTGTGAAAGGTATGGTCATTTCTACGTTCCGGGAAACATAGGCTTCACTCTAGGTCGTTGCTCCACCACACCGAATAGCTACGGCCTTAGGAGTCAAGGCCAGAGGCATAAAATACAAAATAAATGCAACAGTTTTTCCATCGTATAACAAGAATAATTGCAACCAGTGTGAAAGTGATGGTCATTTGTACATTCCGGGCAACCTGGGCTTCACTCTAGGGCGTTGCGCCACCAGATCGAATAGTTAGGGCCTAAGAAGTCAACGCCAGGAGCATAAAAAACAATATAAATACAACAGCTTTTCCCTTGTATAACAGGAATAATTGCAACCAGTGTGAACTATATGGACATTTCTACGATACGAACAACCTAGGCTTCACTCTAGGGCGTCGTTCCACCAGATCGAATAGTTAGGGCCCAAGAAGTCTACGCCAGAAGCATAAAATACAATACAAATACAACAGCTTTTCCATCGTATTACAGGAATAATTGCAACCAGTGTGAATGGTATGGTCATTTCTACGTTCCGGGCAACCTAGGCTTCACTCTAGGGCGTTGCTCCACCACATCGAATAGCTGCGGCCTTAGAAGACAACGCCAGAAGCATAAAATACAATATAAATACAACTGTTTTTCCATCGTATAACAAGAATAATTGCAACCAGTGTGAAAGTGATGGTCATTTGTACATTCCGGGCAACCTAGGCTTCACCCTAGGGCGTTGCTCCAACAGATCCAATAGTTAGGACCTTAGAAGTCAACGCCAGAAGCATAAAATACAATATAAATACAACAGTTTTTCCATCGTATAACAGGAATCATTGCAACCAGTGTGAAAGGCATGGTCATTTCTACATTCCGGGCAACCTATGCTTCACTCTAGGGCGTTGCTCCACCAGATTGAATAGTTAGGGCCTAAGAAGTCAACGCAAGAAGCATAAAATACAATATAAGTCCAACAGTTTTTCCCTTGTATAACAGGAGTAAATGCAACCAGTGTGAAAGCTATGGTCATTTCTACGTTCCGGGCAACCTAGGCTTCACTCTAGGGCGTCGTTCCACCAGATCGAATAGTTAGGGCCTAAGAAGTCTACGCCAGAAGCATAAAATACAATACAAATACAACACCTTTTCCATCGTATTACAGGAATAATTGCAACCAGTGTGAATGGTATGGTCATTTCTACGTTCCGGGCAACCTAGGCTTCACCCTAGGGCGTTGCTCCAACAGATCCAATAGGTAGGACCTTAGAAGTCAACGCCAGGAGCATAAAATACAATATAAATACAACAGTTTTTCCATCGTATAACAGGAATAATTGCAACCAGTGTAAAAGACATGGTCATTTCTACGCTACGGCCAACCTAAGCTTCACTCTAGGGCGTTGCTCCACCACATCGAATAGCTACGGCCTTAGGAGTCAACGCCAGAGGCATAAAATACAAAATAAATACAACAGTTTTTCCATCGTATAACAAGAATAATTGCAACCAGTGTGAAAGTTATGGTCATTTCTACTTTCCGGGCAACCTAGGCTTCACTCTAGTGCGTTGCTCCACCACATCGAATAGCTACTGCCTTAGAAGTCAACGCCTGAAGCATAAAATATAATATAAATACAACAGTTTTTCCATCGTATAACAGGAATCATTGCAACCAGTGTGAAAGGCATGGTCTTTTCTGCGTTCCGGGCAACCTAGGCTTCACTCTAGGTCGTTGCTCCACCACATCGAATAGCTGCGGCCTTAGGAGTCAACGCCAGAGGCATAAAATACAGAATCAATACAGCAGTTTTTCCATCGTATAACAAGAATAATTGCAACCAGTGTGAAAGCGATGGTCATTTCTACATTCCGGGCAACCTAGGCTTCACTCTAGGGCGTTGCTCCACCAGATCGAATAGTTAGGGCCTAAGAAGTCAACGCAAGAAGCATAAAATACAATATAAGTACAACAGTTTTTCCCTTGTGTAACAGGAGTAAATGCAACCAGTGTGAAAGCTATGGTCATTTCTACGTCCCGGGCAACCTAGGCTTCACCCTAGGGCGTTGCTCCACCACATCGAATAGTTAGGGCCTTAGAAGTCAATGCCAGAAGCATAAAATTCAAAATAGATACAACAGCTTGTCCATCGTATATGACGTATATTTGGAAGCAGTGTGAAAGTAAAGGTCATTTCTACGGTCCGGGCAGCCTAGCCTTCACTAAAAGGCAGTGCTCCACCAGATCGAATAGCTAGGGCCTTAGAAGTCAACGCCCGAAACATAAAATACAATAAAAATACAACAGATTTCCATCGTATAACGGGTATAATTTCAACAAATGTGAACGTGAAGGTCATTTCCACGTTCCGGGCAACCTAGGCTTCACTCTAGGGCGTTGGTCTGCCAGATCCAATAGTGAGGGCCTAAGAAGTCAACGCCAGAAGCATAAAATACAATATAAATACAACAGTTTTTCAATCGTATAACAGGAATAATTTCAACCAGTGTGAAAGATATGGTCATTTCTACGTGCCGGGCAACCTAGGCTTAACTCTAGGGCGTTGCTCCACCAGATCCAATAGCTAGGACCTTAGAAGTCAACGCCAGAAGCATAAAATACAATATAAATACAAAAGTTTTTCCATCGTATAACAGGAATAATTGCCGCCAGTGTGAAAGTGATAGTCATTTCTGCATTCCGGGCAACCTAGGCTTCACTCTAGGGCGTTGCTCCTCCAGATAGAATAGTTAGGGCCCAGGAAGTCAACGCCAGAAGCATAAAATACAACATAAATACAACAGTTTTTCCCTTGTATAACAGAAATAATTGCAACCAGTGTGAAAGGTATGGTCATTTCTACGTTCCGGGAAACATAGGCTTCACTCTAGGTCGTTGCTCCACCACATCGAATAGTTGGGGCCTAAGAAGTCTACGCCAGAAGCATAAAATACAATACAAATACAACAGCTTTTCCATCGTATTACAGGAATAATTGCAACCAGTGTGAATGGTATGGTCATTTCTACGTTCCGGGCAACCTAGGCTTCACTCTAGGGCGTTGCTCCACCACATCGAATAGCTGCGGCCTTAGAAGTCAACGCCAGAAGCATAAAATACAATATAAATACAACAGTTTTTCCATCGTATAACAGGAATAATTGCAACCAGTGTCAGAGACATGGTCCTTTCTACGCTACGGGCAACCTAAGCTTCACTCTAGTGAGTTGCTCCACCACATCGAATAGCTACGGCCTTAGGAGTCAACGCCAGAGGCATAAAATACAAAATAAATACAACAGTTTTTCCATCGTATAACAAGAATAATTGCAACCAGTGTGAAAGTTATGGTCATTTCTACGTTCCGGACAACCTTGGCTTCACCCTAGGGCGTTGCTCCAACAGATCCAATAGTTAGGACCTTACAAGTCAACGCCAGGAGCATAAAATACAATATAAATACAAGAGTTTTTCAATCGTATAACAGGAATAATTGCAACCAGTGTGAAATATATGGTCATTTCTACGGTACGAGCAACCTAGGCTTCACTCTAGGGCGTCGTTCCACCAGATCGAATAGTTAGGGCCTAAGAAGTCTACGCGAGAGGCATAAAATACAATATAAATACAACAGCTTTTCCATCGTATATAATGTATATTTGCAAACTGTGTGAAGGTAACGGTCATTTCTACGTTCCGGGCAACCTAGGCTTCACCCTATTACGTTGCTCCACTAGATAAAATAGCCAGGGCCTTAGAAGTCAACGCCAGGAGCATAAAATAAAATAAAAATAGAGCAGTTATTCCATCGTATAACTGGAATAATTACAATCAGTGTGAAAGGAATGGGCATTTCTACGTTCCGTGCAACCTAGACCTCACTCTAGGCCGTTGCTCCACCAGGTCGAGTAGTTGGGGCCTTAGAAAACAACTCCAGGCGCATAAAATACAATAAATATACAACAGTTTTACCATCGTATAACTGGCATAATTGCAACCATTGTGAAAGATATGGTCATTTCTACGTGCCGGGCAACCTAGGCTTAACTCTAGGGCGTTGCTCCACCAGATCCAATAGCTAGGACCTTAGAAGTCAACGCCAGAAGCATAAAATACAATATAAATACAAAAGTTTTTCCGTCGTATAACAGGAATAATTGCCACCAGTGTGAAAGTGATAGTCATTTCTGCATTCCGGGCAACCTAGGCTTCACTCTAGGGCGTTGCTCGTCCAGATAGAATAGTTAGGGCCCAGGAAGTCAACGCCAGAAGCATAAAATACAACATAAATACAACAGTTTTTCCCTTGTATAACAGAATTAATTGCAACCAGTGTGAAAGGTATGGCCATTTCTACGTTCCGGGAAACATAGGCTTCTCTCTAAGTCGTTGCTCCACCACATCGAATAGCTACGGCCTTAGGAGTCAAGGCCAGAGTCATAAAATACAAAATAAATACAACAGTTTTTCCATCGTATAACAAGAATAATTGCAACCAGTGTGAAAGTGATGGTCATTTGTACATTCCGGGCAACCTAGGCTTCACTCTAGGGCGTTGCTCCACCAGATCGAATAGTTAGGGCCTAAGAAGTCAACGCCAGGAGCATAAAATACAATATAAATACAACAGTTTTTCCCTTGTATAACAGGAGTAATTGCAACCAGTGTGAAATATATGGTCATTTCTACGATACGGGCAACCTAGGCTTAACTCTAGGGTGTCGTTCCACCAGATCGAATAGTTAGGGCCTAAGAAGTCTACGCCAGAAGTATAAAATACAATACAAATACATCAGCTTTTCCATCGTATTACAGGAATAATTGCAACCAGTGTGAATGGTATGGTCATTTCTACGTTCCGGGCAACTTAGGCTTCACTCTAGGGCGTTGCTCCACCACATCGAATAGCTGCGGCCTTAGAAGTCAACGCCAGAAGCATAAAATCCAATATAAATACAACAGTTTTTCCATCGTATAACAGGAATAATTGCAACCAGTGTGAATGGTATGGTCATTTCTACGTTCCGGGCAACTTAGGCTTCACTCTAGGGCGTTGCTCCACCACATCGAATAGCTACGGCCTTAGGAGTCAACGCCAGAGGCATAAAATACAAAATAAATACAACAGTTTTTCCATCGTATAACAAGAATAATTGCAACCAGTGTGAAAGTTATGGTCATTTCTACGTTCCGGACAACCTTGGCTTCACCCTAGGGCGTTGCTCCAACAGATCCAATAGTTAGGACCTTACAAGTCAACGCCAGAAGCATAAAATACAATATAAATACAACAGTTTCTCAATCGTATAACAGGAATAATTTCAAACAGTGTGAAACGCATGGTCTTTTCTGCGTTCCGGGCAACCTAGGCTTCACTCCAGGTCGTTGCTCCACCACATCGAAGAGCTGCGGCCTTAGAAGTCAACGCCTGAAGCATAAAATATAATATAAATACAACAGTTTTTCCATCGTATAACAGGAATAATTGCAACCAGTGTGAAACGCATGGTCTTTTCTGCGTTCCGGGCAACCTAGGCTTCACTCTAGGGCGTTGCTCCACCACATCGAATAGTTAGGACCTTAGAAGTCAACGCCAGAAGCATAAAATACAATATAAATACAACAGTTTTTCAATCGTATAACAGGAATAATTTCAAACAGTGTGAAAGATATGGTCATTTCTACGTTGCGGGCATCCTAGGCTTCACTCTAGGGCATTGCTCCACCACATCGAACAGCTACGGCTTTAGAAGTCAACGCCATAACTATAAAAAACAATATAAATGCAACAGTTTTTCCATTGTACAAAATGAATAATTGCAAACAGTGTGGAAGTAATGGTCATTTCTACTTTCCGGGCAACATAGGCTTCACTCTAGGGTGTTGCTCCACCACATCGAACAGCTACGGCCTTAGAAGTCAACGCCTGAAGCATAAAATATAATATAAATACAACAGTTTTTCCATCGTATAACAGGAATAATTGCAACCAGTGTGAAAGGCATGGTCCTTTCTGCGTTCCGGGCAACCTAGGCTTCAATCTAGGTCGTTGCTCCACCACATCGAATAGCTGCGGCCTTAGGAGTCAACGCCAGAGGCATAAAATACAAAATAAATACAATAGTTTTTCCATCGTATAACAAGAATAATTGCAACCAGTGTGAAAGTGATGGTCATTTGTACATTCCGGGCAACCTAGGCTTCACCCTAGGGCGTTGCTCCACCAGATCGAATAGTTAGGGCCTAAGAAGTCAACGCCAGGAGCATAAAAAACAATATAAATACAACAGTTTTTCTCTTGTATAACAGGAATAATTGCAACCAGTGTGAAATATATGGTCATTTCTACGGTACGAGCAACCTAGGCTTCACTCTAGGGCGTCGTTCCACCAGATCGAATAGTTAGGGCCTAAGAAGTCTACGCGAGAAGCATAAAATACAATATAAATACAACAGCTTTTCCAACGTATATAATGTATATTTGCAAACAGTGTGAAAGTAACGGTCATTTCTACGTTCCGGGCAACCTAGGCTTCACCCTATTACGTTGCTCCACTAGATCGAATAGCCAGGGCCTTAGAAGTCAACGCCAGGAGCATAAAATAAAATAAAGATAGAGCAGTTATTCCATCGTATAACTGGAATAATTACAATCAGTGTGAAAGGAATGGGCATTTCTACGTTCCGTGCAACCTAGGCTTCACTCTAGGGCGTTGCTCCTCCAGATAGAATAGTTAGGGCCCAGGAAGTCAACGCCAGAAGCATAAAATACAACATAAATACAACAGTTTTTCCCTTGTATAACAGAAATAATTGCAACCAGTGTAAAAGGTATGGTCATTTCTACGTTCCGGGAAACATAGGCTTCACTCTAGGTCGTTGCTCCACCACATCGAATAGCTACGGCATTAGGAGTCAAGGCCAGAGTCATAAAATACAAAATAAATACAACAGTTTTTCCATCGTATAACAAGAATAATTGCAACCAGTGTGAAAGTGATGGTCATTTGTTCATTCCGGGCAACCTAGGCTTCACTCTAGGGCGTTGCTCCACCAGATCGAATAGTTAGGGCCTAAGAAGTCAACGCCAGGAGCATAAAATACAATATAAATACAACAGTTTTTCCCTTGTATAACAGGAATAATTGCAACCAGTGTGAAATATATGGTCATTTCTACGATACGGGCAACCTAGGCTTCACTCTAGGGCGTCGTTCCACCAGATCGAATAGTTAGGGCCTAAGAAGTCTACGCCAGAAGCATAAAATACAATACAAATACAACAGCTTTTCCATCGTATTACAGGAATAATTGCAACCAGTGTGAATGGTATGGTCATTTCTACGTTCCGGGCAACCTAGGTTTCACTCTAGAGCGTTGCTCCACCAGATCGAATAGTTAGGGCCTAAGAAGTCAACGCAAGAAGCATAAAATACAATATAAGTAGAACAGTTCTTCCATAGTATAACAGGAATAATTGCAACCAGTGTGAAAGACATGGTCATTTCTACGCTACGGGCAACCTAAGCTTCACTCTAGGGCGTTGCTCCACCACATCGAATAGCTACGGCCTTAGGAGTCAACACCAGAGGCATAAAATACAAAATAAATACAACAGTTTTTCCATCGTATAACAAGAATAATTGCAACCAGTGTGAATGTTATGGTCATTTCTTCGTTCCGGACAACCTTGGCTTCACCCTAGGGCGTTGCTCCAACAGATCCAATAGTTAGGACCTTAGAAGTCAACGCCAGGAGCATAAAATACAATATAAATACAACAGTTTTTCCATCGTATAACAAGAATAATTGCAACCAGTGTGAATGTTATGGTCATTTCTTCGTTCCGGACAACCTTGGCTTCACCCTAGGGCGTTGCTCCAACAGATCCAATAGTTAGGACCTTAGAAGTCAACGCCAGGAGCATAAAATACAATATAAATACAACAGTTTTTCAATCGTATAACAGGAATAATTGCAAACAGTGTGAAAGATATGGTCATTTCTACGTTGCGGGCATTCTAGGCTTCACTCTAGGGCATTGCTCCACCACATCGAATAGCTACGGCCTTAGAAGTCAACGCCATAACTATAAAAAACAATATAAATACAACAGTTTTTCCATTGTATAAAATGAATAATTGCAAACAGTGTGGAAGTGATGGTCATTTCTACTTTCCGGGCAACCTAGGCTCCACTCTAGGGCGTTGCTCCACCACATCGAATAGCTACTGCCTTAGAAGTCAACGCCTGAAGCATAAAATATAATATAAATACAACAGTTTTTCCATCGTATAACAGGAATCATTGCAACCAGTGTGAAATATATGGTCATTTCTACGATACGGGCAACCTAGGCTTCACTCTAGGGCGTCGTTCCACCAGATCGAATAGTTAGGGCCTAAGAAGTCTACGCCAGAAGCATAAAATACAATACAAATACAACAGCTTTTCCATCGTATTACAGGAATAATTGCAACCAGTGTGAATGGTATGGTCATTTCTACGTTCCGGGAAACCTAGGTTTCACTCTAGAGCGTTGCTCCACCAGATCGAATAGTTAGGGCCTAAGAAGTCAACGCAAGAAGCATAAAATACAATATAAGTAGAACAGTTCTTCCATAGTATAACAGGAATAATTGCAACCAGTGTGAAAGACATGGTCATTTCTACGCTACGGGCAACCTAAGCTTCACTCTAGGGCGTTGCTCCACCACATCGAATAGCTACGGCCTTAGGAGTCAACGCCAGAGGCATAAAATACAAAATAAATACAACAGTTTTTCCATCGTATAACAAGAATAATTGCAACCAGTGTGAATGTTATGGTCATTTCTTCGTTCCGGACAACCTTGGCTTCACCCTAGGGCGTTGCTCCAACAGATCCAATAGTTAGGACCTTAGAGGTCAACGCCAGGAGCATAAAATACAATATAAATACAACAGTTTTTCAATCGTATAACAGGAATAATTGCAAACAGTGTGAAAGATATGGTCATTTCTACGTTGCGGGCATTCTAGGCTTCACTCTAGGGCATTGCTCCACCACATCGAATAGCTACGGCCTTAGAAGTCAACGCCATAACTATAAAAAACAATATAAATACAACAGTTTTTCCATTGTATAAAATGAATAATTGCAAACAGTGTGGAAGTGATGGTCATTTCTACTTTCCGGGCAACCTAGGCTCCACTCTAGGGCGTTGCTCCACCACATCGAATAGCTACTGCCTTAGAAGTCAACGCCTGAAGCATAAAATATAATATAAATACAACAGTTTTTCCATCGTATAACAGGAATCATTGCAACCAGTGTGAAAGGCATGGTCTTTTCTGCGTTCCGGGCAACCTAGGCTTCACCCTAGGTCGTTGCTCCACCACATCGAATAGCTTCGGCCTTAGGAGTCAACGCCAGAGGCATAAAATACAGAATCAATACAGCAGTTTTTCCATCGTATAACAAGAATAATTGCAACCAGTGTGAAAGTGATTGTCATTTCTACATTCCGGGCAACCTAGGCTTCACTCTAGGGCGTTGCTCCACCAGATCGAATAGTTAGGGCCTAAGAAGTCAACGCCAGGAGCATAAAATAAAATAAAAATAGAGCAGTTATTCCATCGTATAACTGGAATAATTACAATCAGTGTGAAAGGAATGGGCATTTCTACGTTCCGTGCAACCTAGGCTTCACTCTAGGGCGTTGCTCCTCCAGATAGAATAGTTAGGGCCCAGGAAGTGAACGCCAGAAGCGTAAAATACAACATAAATACAGCAGTTTTTCCCTTGTATAACAGAAATAACTGCAACCAGTGTAAAAGGTATGGTCATTTCTACGTTCCGGGAAACATAGGCTTCACTCTAGGTCGTTGCTCCACCACATCGAATAGCTACGGCCTTAGGAGTCAAGGCCAGAGTCATAAAATACAAAATAAATACAACAGTTTTTCCATCGTATAACAAGAATAATTGCAACCAGTGTGAAAGTGATGGTCATTTGTTCATTCCGGGCAACCTAAGCTTCACTCTAGGGCGTTGCTCCACCATATCGAATAGCTAGGGCCTTAGAAGTCAACGCCAGAAGCATAAAATAAAATAAAGATAGAGCAGTTATTCCATCGTATAACTGGAATAATTACAACCAGTGTGAAAGCTATGGTCATTTCTACGTTCCGGGCAACATAGGCTTCACTCTAGGTCGTTGCTCCACCACATCGAATAGCTACGGCCTTAGGAGTCAACGCCAGAGGCATAAAATACAAAATAAATACAACAGTTTTTCCATCGCTTAACAAGATTAATTGCAACCAGTGTGAAAGCTATGGTCATTTCTACGTTCCGGGCAACATAGGCTTCACTCTAGGTCGTTGCTCCACCACATCGAATAGCTACGGCCTTAGGAGTCAACGCCAGAGGCATAAAATACAAAATAAATACAACAGTTTTTCCATCGCATAACAAGATTAATTGCAACCAGTGTGAAAGCTATGGTCATTTCTACGTTCCGGGCAACCTAGGCTTCACTCTAGGGCGTTGCTCCACCACATAGAATAGTTAGGGCCTTAGAAGTCAATGCCAGAAGCATAAAATACAATATAAATACAACGGCTTTTCCACTGTATAATATGAATAATTGCAAACAGAATGGAAGTAATGGTCATTTCTACGTTCCGGGCAACCTAGGCTTCACTCTAGGGCGTTGCACCACCACATCGAAAAGCTACGGCCTTAGATGTCAACGCCTGAAGCATAAAATATAATATAAATACAACAGTTATTCCATCGTATAAAACGAATAATTGCAACCAGTATAAAAGTTATGGTGATTTCTACGTTCCGGGCAACCTAGGCTTCACCCTATGGCGTTGCTCCACCTGATCGAATAGTTAGAACCTAAGAAGTCAACGCCAGAAGCATAAAATACGATATATGTACAACAGTTTTACCATCGTAGAAAATGAATAATCGCAAACAGTGTGAAGGTAATGGTCATTTCTACGTTCCGGGCAACCTAGGCTTCAGTCTAGGGCGTTGGACCACCAGATCCAATAGTTAGGGACTAAGAAGTCAACGCCAGGAGCACCAAATACAAAATAAATACAACAGCTTTTCCATCGTATTACAGGAATAATTGCAACCAGTGTGAATGGTATGGTCATTTCTACGTTCCGGGCAACCTAGGTTTCACTCTAGAGCGTTGCTCCACCAGATCGAATAGTTAGGGCCTAAGAAGTCAACGCAAGAAGCATAAAATACAATATAAGTAGAACAGTTCTTCCATAGTATAACAGGAATAATTGCAACCAGTGTGAAAGACATGGTCATTTCTACGCTACGGGCAACCTAAGCTTCACTCTAGGGCGTTGCTCCACCACATCGAATAGCTACGGCCTTAGGAGTCAACACCAGAGGCATAAAATACAAAATAAATACAACAGTTTTTCCATCGTATAACAAGAATAATTGCAACCAGTGTGAATGTTATGGTCATTTCTTCGTTCCGGACAACCTTGGCTTCACCCTAGGGCGTTGCTCCAACAGATCCAATAGTTAGGACCTTAGAAGTCAACGCCAGGAGCATAAAATACAATATAAATACAACAGTTTTTCCATCGTATAACAAGAATAATTGCAACCAGTGTGAATGTTATGGTCATTTCTTCGTTCCGGACAACCTTGGCTTCACCCTAGGGCGTTGCTCCAACAGATCCAATAGTTAGGACCTTAGAAGTCAACGCCAGGAGCATAAAATACAATATAAATACAACAGTTTTTCAATCGTATAACAGGAATAATTGCAAACAGTGTGAAAGATATGGTCATTTCTACGTTGCGGGCATTCTAGGCTTCACTCTAGGGCATTGCTCCACCACATCGAATAGCTACGGCCTTGGAAGTCAACGCCATAACTATAAAAAACAATATAAATACAACAGTTTTTCCATTGTATAAAATGAATAATTGCAAACAGTGTGGAAGTGATGGTCATTTCTACTTTCCGGGCAACCTAGGCTCCACTCTAGGGCGTTGCTCCACCACATCGAATAGCTACTGCCTTAGAAGTCAACGCCTGAAGCATAAAATATAATATAAATACAACAGTTTTTCCATCGTATAACAGGAATCATTGCAACCAGTGTGAAATATATGGTCATTTCTACGATACGGGCAACCTAGGCTTCACTCTAGGGCGTCGTTCCACCAGATCGAATAGTTAGGGCCTAAGAAGTCTACGCCAGAAGCATAAAATACAATACAAATACAACAGCTTTTCCATCGTATTACAGGAATAATTGCAACCAGTGTGAATGGTATGGTCATTTCTACGTTCCGGGAAACCTAGGTTTCACTCTAGAGCGTTGCTCCACCAGATCGAATAGTTAGGGCCTAAGAAGTCAACGCAAGAAGCATAAAATACAATATAAGTAGAACAGTTCTTCCATAGTATAACAGGAATAATTGCAACCAGTGTGAAAGACATGGTCATTTCTACGCTACGGGCAACCTAAGCTTCACTCTAGGGCGTTGCTCCACCACATCGAATAGCTACGGCCTTAGGAGTCAACGCCAGAGGCATAAAATACAAAATAAATACAACAGTTTTTCCATCGTATAACAAGAATAATTGCAACCAGTGTGAATGTTATGGTCATTTCTTCGTTCCGGACAACCTTGGCTTCACCCTAGGGCGTTGCTCCAACAGATCCAATAGTTAGGACCTTAGAGGTCAACGCCAGGAGCATAAAATACAATATAAATACAACAGTTTTTCAATCGTATAACAGGAATAATTGCAAACAGTGTGAAAGATATGGTCATTTCTACGTTGCGGGCATTCTAGGCTTCACTCTAGGGCATTGCTCCACCACATCGAATAGCTACGGCCTTAGAAGTCAACGCCATAACTATAAAAAACAATATAAATACAACAGTTTTTCCATTGTATAAAATGAATAATTGCAAACAGTGTGGAAGTGATGGTCATTTCTACTTTCCGGGCAACCTAGGCTCCACTCTAGGGCGTTGCTCCACCACATCGAATAGCTACTGCCTTAGAAGTCAACGCCTGAAGCATAAAATATAATATAAATACAACAGTTTTTCCATCGTATAACAGGAATCATTGCAACCAGTGTGAAAGGCATGGTCTTTTCTGCGTTCCGGGCAACCTAGGCTTCACCCTAGGTCGTTGCTCCACCACATCGAATAGCTTCGGCCTTAGGAGTCAACGCCAGAGGCATAAAATACAGAATCAATACAGCAGTTTTTCCATCGTATAACAAGAATAATTGCAACCAGTGTGAAAGTGATTGTCATTTCTACATTCCGGGCAACCTAGGCTTCACTCTAGGGCGTTGCTCCACCAGATCGAATAGTTAGGGCCTAAGAAGTCAACGCAAGAAGCATAAAATACAATATAAGTACAACAGTTTTTCCATAGTATAACAAGAATAATTGCAACCAGTGTGAAAGTGATTGTCATTTCTACATTCCGGGCAACCTAGGCTTCACTCTAGGGCGTTGCTCCACCAGATCGAATAGTTAGGGCCTAAGAAGTCAACGCAAGAAGCATAAAATACAATATAAGTACAACAGTTTTTCCATAGTATAACAGGAATAATTGCAACCAGTGTGAAAGACATGGTCATTTCTACGCTCCGGGCAACCTAGGCTTCACTCTAGGGCGTTGCACCACCACATCGAAAAGCTACGGCCTTAGATGTCAACGCCTGAAGCATAAAATATAATATAAATACAACAGTTATTCCATCGTATAAAACGAATAATTGCAACCAGTATAAAAGTTATGGTGATTTCTACGTTCCGGGCAACCTAGGCTTCACCCTATGGCGTTGCTCCACCTGATCGAATAGTTAGAACCTAAGAAGTCAACGCCAGAAGCATAAAATACGATATATGTACAACAGTTTTACCATCGTAGAAAATGAATAATCGCAAACAGTGTGAAGGTAATGGTCATTTCTACGTTCCGGGCAACCTAGGCTTCAGTCTAGGGCGTTGGACCACCAGATCCAATAGTTAGGGACTAAGAAGTCAACGCCAGGAGCACCAAATACAAAATAAATACAACAGCTTTTCCATCGTATTACAGGAATAATTGCAACCAGTGTGAATGGTATGGTCATTTCTACGTTCCGGGCAACCTAGGTTTCACTCTAGAGCGTTGCTCCACCAGATCGAATAGTTAGGGCCTAAGAAGTCAACGCAAGAAGCATAAAATACAATATAAGTAGAACAGTTCTTCCATAGTATAACAGGAATAATTGCAACCAGTGTGAAAGACATGGTCATTTCTACGCTACGGGCAACCTAAGCTTCACTCTAGGGCGTTGCTCCACCACATCGAATAGCTACGGCCTTAGGAGTCAACACCAGAGGCATAAAATACAAAATAAATACAACAGTTTTTCCATCGTATAACAAGAATAATTGCAACCAGTGTGAATGTTATGGTCATTTCTTCGTTCCGGACAACCTTGGCTTCACCCTAGGGCGTTGCTCCAACAGATCCAATAGTTAGGACCTTAGAAGTCAACGCCAGGAGCATAAAATACAATATAAATACAACAGTTTTTCCATCGTATAACAAGAATAATTGCAACCAGTGTGAATGTTATGGTCATTTCTTCGTTGCGGACAACCTTGGCTTCACCCTAGGGCGTTGCTCCAACAGATCCAATAGTTAGGACCTTAGAAGTCAACGCCAGGAGCATAAAATACAATATAAATACAACAGTTTCTCAATCGTATAACAGGAATAATTGCAAACAGTGTGAAAGATATGGTCATTTCTACGTTGCGGGCATTCTAGGCTTCACTCTAGGGCATTGCTCCACCACATCGAATAGCTACGGCCTTAGAAGTCAACGCCATAACTATAAAAAACAATATAAATACAACAGTTTTTCCATTGTATAAAATGAATAATTGCAAACAGTGTGGAAGTGATGGTCATTTCTACTTTCCGGGCAACCTAGGCTCCACTCTAGGGCGTTGCTCCACCACATCGAATAGCTACTGCCTTAGAAGTCAACGCCTGAAGCATAAAATATAATATAAATACAACAGTTTTTCCATCGTATAACAGGAATCATTGCAACCAGTGTGAAATATATGGTCATTTCTACGATACGGGCAACCTAGGCTTCACTCTAGGGCGTCGTTCCACCAGATCGAATAGTTAGGGCCTAAGAAGTCTACGCCAGAAGCATAAAATACAATACAAATACAACAGCTTTTCCATCGTATTACAGGAATAATTGCAACCAGTGTGAATGGTATGGTCATTTCTACGTTCCGGGAAACCTAGGTTTCACTCTAGAGCGTTGCTCCACCAGATCGAATAGTTAGGGCCTAAGAAGTCAACGCAAGAAGCATAAAATACAATATAAGTAGAACAGTTCTTCCATAGTATAACAGGAATAATTGCAACCAGTGTGAAAGACATGGTCATTTCTACGCTACGGGCAACCTAAGCTTCACTCTAGGGCGTTGCTCCACCACATCGAATAGCTACGGCCTTAGGAGTCAACGCCAGAGGCATAAAATACAAAATAAATACAACAGTTTTTCCATCGTATAACAAGAATAATTGCAACCAGTGTGAATGTTATGGTCATTTCTTCGTTCCGGACAACCTTGGCTTCACCCTAGGGCGTTGCTCCAACAGATCCAATAGTTAGGACCTTAGAGGTCAACGCCAGGAGCATAAAATACAATATAAATACAACAGTTTTTCAATCGTATAACAGGAATAATTGCAAACAGTGTGAAAGATATGGTCATTTCTACGTTGCGGGCATTCTAGGCTTCACTCTAGGGCATTGCTCCACCACATCGAATAGCTACGGCCTTAGAAGTCAACGCCATAACTATAAAAAACAATATAAATACAACAGTTTTTCCATTGTATAAAATGAATAATTGCAAACAGTGTGGAAGTGATGGTCATTTCTACTTTCCGGGCAACCTAGGCTCCACTCTAGGGCGTTGCTCCACCACATCGAATAGCTACTGCCTTAGAAGTCAACGCCTGAAGCATAAAATATAATATAAATACAACAGTTTTTCCATCGTATAACAGGAATCATTGCAACCAGTGTGAAAGGCATGGTCTTTTCTGCGTTCCGGGCAACCTAGGCTTCACCCTAGGTCGTTGCTCCACCACATCGAATAGCTTCGGCCTTAGGAGTCAACGCCAGAGGCATAAAATACAGAATCAATACAGCAGTTTTTCCATCGTATAACAAGAATAATTGCAACCAGTGTGAAAGTGATTGTCATTTCTACATTCCGGGCAACCTAGGCTTCACTCTAGGGCGTTGCTCCACCAGATCGAATAGTTAGGGCCTAAGAAGTCAACGCAAGAAGCATAAAATACAATATAAGTACAACAGTTTTTCCATAGTATAACAGGAATAATTGCAACCAGTGTGAAAGACATGGTCATTTCTACGCTCCGGGCTCCCTAAGCTTCACTCTAGGGCGTTGCTCCACCACATCGAATAGTTAGGGCCTTAGGAGTCAACGCCAGAGGCATAAAATACAAAATAAATACAACAGTTTTTCCATCGTATAACAAGAATAATTGCAACCAGTGTGAAAGTTATGGTCATTTCTACGTTCCGGGCAACCTAGGCTTCACTCTAGAGCGTTACTCCAGCAGATCGAATAGCTAGGGCCTTAGAAGTCAAAGCCAGAAGCATAAAATAAAATATAAATACAACAGTCTTTCCATCGTATGAAAAGAATAATTGCAACCAGTGTGAAAGTAATGGTCATTTCTACGTTCCGGGCAGCCTAGGCTTCACTCTATGGCGTTGCTCCACCACATCGAATAGCTACGGCCTTAGAAGTCAACGCCAGAAGCATAAAATGCAATATAAATACAACAGTCTTTCCATCGTATAGCATGAATAATTGCAACCAGTGTGAAAGTAATGGTCATCTCTACGTTCCGGGCAACCTAGGCTCCACGCTAGGGCGTTGCTCCACCACATCGAATAGCTACGGCCTTAGGAGTCAACGCCAGAGGCATAACATACAATATAAGAACAACAGTTTTTCCATCGTATAAAACGAATAATTGCAATCAGTATGAAGGTTATGGTCATTTCTACGTTCAGGGCAACATAGGCTTCACTCTGGGGCGTTGTTCCACCAGATCGAATAGTTAGGGCCTAAGAAGACAACGCCAGAGGCATAAACTGCAATATAAATACAACAGTTGTTCCCTTGCATAACAGGAATAATTGCAACCAGTGTGAAAGGTATGGTCATTTCTACGTTCCAGGCAGCCTAGGCTTCACACTAGGGCATTGCTCCACCACATCGAATAGCTACGGCCTTAGAAGTCAACGCCATATCTATAAAATACAATATAAATACAACAGTTTTTCCATTGTATAAAATGGATAATTGCAAACAGTGTGGAAGTAATGGCTATTTCTACGTTCCGGGCAACCTAGGCTCCACGCTAGGGCGTTGCTCCACCACATCGAATAGCTACGGCCTTAGGAGTCAACGCCAGAGGCATAAAATACAATAGAAATACAACAGTTTATCCATCGTATAACAGGAATAGTTGCAAACAGTGTGGAAGTAATGGTCATTTCTACGTTGCGGGCATCCTAGGCTTCACCCTAGGGCGTTGCTCCACTACATCGAATAGCTACGGCCTTAGGAGTCAACGCCAGAAGCACAAAATAAAATAAAAATGCAACAGTTATTCCATCGTGTAACAGCAATAATTATAACCAGTGTGAAAGTGATGGGCATTTCTAAGTTCCGGGCAACCTAGGCTTCACCCTAGAGCGTTGCACCACCAGATCAAATAGCTAGGGCCTTAGAAGTCAACGCCAGAAGCATAAAATAAAATATAAATACAACAGTTATTCCATCATATAACAGGAATAATTACAAGCAGTGTGAAAGTAATGGGCATTTCTACGTTCCGTGCAACCTAGGCTTCACTCTAGGGCGTTGCTCCACCAGGTCGAATAGTTAGGGCCTTAGAAAACAACTCCAGACGCATAAAACACAAGAAAAATACAACAGTTCTTTCATCCTATAACAGGAACAATTGCAACATGCCTGAATGTAATGGTCATTTCTACGTTCCGGGAAATCTAGGCTTCTCTCTAGGGCGTTGCTCCACCAGATCGAATAGTTACGGCCTAAGAAGTCAACGCCAGAAGCATAAAATACAATAGAGATACAACAGTTTTTCCATCGATTAACAGGAATAAGTGCAACCAGTGTGAAAGATATGGTCATTTCTACGATCAGGGCAGCCTAGGATTCACTCCAGGGCGTTGCTGCACCACATCGAATAGCTACGGCCTTAGAAGTCAACGCCAGAAGGTTAAAATACAATATAAATACAACAGTTTTTCCATCGTATAATACGAATAATTGCAACCAGTGTGAAAGCAATGGCCATTTCTACGTTCCGGGCATCCTAGACTTAACTCTAGGGCGTTGCTATACCAGATCGAATAGCTACGGCCTTAGAAGTCAACGCCCGAAGCATAAAATACAATAAAAATACAACAATTTTTCCATCGTATAACAGGAATAATAGCAACGAGAGTGAAGGTGACGGTCACTTCTAAGTTCCGGGCAACCTAGGCTTAACCCTAGAGCGTTGCACCACCAGATCGAATAGCTAGGGCCTTAGAAGTCAACGCAAGAGGCATAAACTAAAATATAAATACAACAGTTATTCCATCGTATAACAGGAATAATTACAACCAGTGTGAAAGTAATGGGCATTTCTACGTTCCGTTCAACCTAGGCTTCACTCTAGGGCGTTGCTCCACCAGGTCGAATAGTTAGGGCCTTAGAAAACAACTCCAGACGCATAAAACACAAGAAAAATACAACAGTTCTTTCATCGTATAACAGGAACAATTGCAACATGTCTGAAGGTAATGGTCACTTCTACGTTCCGGGAAATCTAGGCTTCTCTCTAGGGCGTTGCTCCACCAGGTCGAATAGTTAGGGCCTTAGAAAACAACTCCAGACGCAAAAAATACATTATAAATACAACAGTTTTTCCACGGTATAAAACGAATAATTGCAACCAGTGTGAAAGTTATGGTCAGTTCTACGTTCCGGGCAACCTAGGCTTCACTCTAGGGCGTTGGTCCACCAGGCCGAATAGTTAGGGCCTTAGAAAACAACTCCAGAAGCATAAAATACAATAGAAATACAACAGTTTTTCCATCGTATAACAGGAATAATTGCAAACAGTGTGGAAGTAATGGTCATTTCTACGTTGCGGGCATCCTAGGCTTCACTCTAGGGCATTTCTCTACCACATCGAATAGCTACGGCCTTAGAAGTCAACGCCATAACTATAAAAAACAATATGAATACAACAGTTTTTCCATTGTATAAAATGAATAATTGCAACCAGTGTGAAAGACATGGTCATTTCTACGTTCCGGGCACCCTAGGCTTCACCCTAGGGCGTTGCTGCACCACATCGAATAGCTACGGCCTTAGGAGTCAACGCCAGAAGCACAAAATAAAATAAAAACACAATAGTTATTCCATCGTGTAACAGGAATAATTACAACCAGTGTGAAAGTAAGGGGCATTTCTAAGTTCCGGGCAACCTAAGCTTCACCCTAGAGCGTTGCACCACCAGATCAAATAGCTAGGGCCTTAGAAGTCAACGCTAGCAGCATAAAATAAAATATAAATACAACAGTTATTCCATCCTATAACAGGAATAATTACAACCAGTGTGAAAGTAATGGGCATTTCTACGTTCCGTGCAACCTAGGCTTCACTCTAGGGCGTTGCTCCACCAGGTGGAATAGTTAGGGCCTTAGAAACAAATCCAGACGCATAAAACACGAGAAAAATACAACAGTTCTTTCATCCTATAACAGGAACAATTGCAACATGCCTGAAGGTAATGGTCATTTCTACGTTCCGGGCAATCTAGGCTTCTCTCTAGGGCGTTGCTCCACCAGGTCGAATAGTTAGGTCCTTAGAAGTCAACGCCAGAGGCATAACATAGAATATAAGTACAACAGTTACTCCATCGTATAAAACGAATAATTGCATTCAGTATGAAGGTTATGGTCATTTCTACGTTCCGGGCAACCTAGGCTTCACTCTAGGGCGTTGTTCCTCCAGATCGAATAGCTAGGACTTAAGAAGTCT
This sequence comes from Calliopsis andreniformis, assembly GCF_051401765.1. Classification (NCBI taxonomy): domain Eukaryota; kingdom Metazoa; phylum Arthropoda; class Insecta; order Hymenoptera; family Andrenidae; genus Calliopsis; species Calliopsis andreniformis. Next base: position 7,767,094 of record NW_027480422.1, read on the forward strand.
ACACCAGAAGCATAAAATACAATATAAATACAACAGTTTTTCCATCGCATAATACGAATAATTGCAACCAGTGTGAAAGCAATGGCCATTTCTACGTTCCGGGCAACCTAGGCTTCACTCTAGGGCGTTGTTCCTCCAGATCGAATAGCTAGGACCTAAGAAGTCTACACCAGAAGCATAAAATACAATATAAATACAACAGTTTTTCCATCGTATAATACGAATAATTGCAACCAGTGTGAAAGCAATGGCCACTTCTACGTTCCGGGCAACATAGGCTTCACTCTGGGGCGTTGTTCCACCAGATCGAATAGTTAGGGCCTAAGAAGACAACGCCAGAGGCATAAACTGCAATATAAATACAACAGTTGTTCCCTTGTATAACAGGAATAATTGCAACCAGTGTGAAAGGTATGGTCATTTCTACGTTCCAGGCAACCTAGGCTTCAAACTAGGGCATTGCTCCACCACATCGAATAGCTACGGCCTTAGAAGTCAACGCCATATCTATAAAATACAATATAAATACAACAGTTTTTCCATTGTATAAAATGAATAATTGCAAACAGTGTGGAAGTAATGGTTATTTCTACGTTCCGGGCAACCTAGGCTCCACGCTAGGGCGTTGCTCCACCACCTCGAATAGCTACGGCCTTAGGAGTCAACGCCAGAGGCATAACATACAATATAAGAACAACAGTTTTTCCATCGTGTAAAACGAATAATTGCAATCAGTATGAAGGTTATGGTCATTTCTACGTTCCGGGCAACCTAGGTTTCGCTCTAGGGCGTTGCTCCACCACATCGAATAGTTAGGGCCTTAGTATATAACTCCAGACGCATAAAATACAATAAAAATACAGCGGCTTTTTCATCGTACAACAGGAATAATTGCAACAAGCCGGAAGGTAATGGTCACTTCTACGTTGCGGGCAATCTAGGCTTCTCTCTAGAGCGTTGCTCCACCAGGTCGAATAGTTAGGGCCTAAGAAGTCAACGTCAGAAGCATAAAATACAATAGAAATACAACAGTTTTTCCATCGTATAACAGGAATAATTGCAAACAGTGTGGAAGTAATGGTCATTTCTACGTTGCGGGCATCCTAGGCTTCACCCTAGGGCGTTGCTCCACCACATCGAATAGCTACGGCCTTAGGAGTCAACGCCAGAAGCACACAATCAAAAAAAAATACAACAGTTATTCCATCGTGTAACAGCAATAATTATAACCAGTGTGAAAGTGATTGTCATTTCTTCATTCCGGGCAACCTAGGCTTCACTCTAGGGCGTTGCTCCTCCAAATAGAATAGCTAGGGCCCAGGAAGTCAACGCCAGAAGCATAAAATACAATATAAATGCAACAGTTTTTCCCTTGTATAACAGGAATAATTGCAACCAGTGTGAAAGGTATGGTCATTTCTACGTTCCGGGCAACCTAGGCTTCACTCTAGGGCGCTGCTCCACCACATCGAATAGCTACGGCCTTAGAAGTCAACGCCATATCTATAAAATACAATATAAATACAACAGTTTTTCCATTGTATAAAATGAATAATTGCAAACAGTGTGGAAGTAATGGTTATTTCTACGTTCCGGGCAACCTAGGCTCCACGCTAGGGCGTTGCTCCACCACATCGAATAGCTACGGCCTTAGGAGTCAACGCCAGAGGCATAAAATACAATAGAAATACAACAGTTTTTCCATCGTATAACAGGAATAATTGCAAACAGTGTGGAAGTAATGGTCATTTCTACGTTGCGGGCATCCTAGGCTTCACCCTAGGGCGTTGCTCCACCACATCGAATAGCTACGGCCTTAGGAGTCAACGCCAGAAGCACAAAATAAAATAAAAATGCAACAGTTATTCCATCGTGTAACAGCAATAATTATAACCAGTGTGAAAGTGATGGGCATTTCTAAGTTCCGGGCAACCTAGGCTTCACCCTAGAGCGTTGCACCACCAGATCAAATAGCTAGGGCCTTAGAAGTCAACGCCAGAAGCATAAAATAAAATATAAATACAACAGTTATTCCATCATATAACAGGAATAATTACAAGCAGTGTGAAAGTAATGGGCATTTCTACGTTCCGTGCAACCTAGGCTTCACTCTAGGGCGTTGCTCCACCAGGTCGAATAGTTAGGGCCTTAGAAAACAACTCCAGACGCATAAAACACAAGAAAAATACAACAGTTCTTTCATCCTATAACAGGAACAATTGCAACATGCCTGAATGTAATGGTCATTTCTACGTTCCGGGAAATCTAGGCTTCTCTCTAGGGCGTTGCTCCACCAGATCGAATAGTTACGGCCTAAGAAGTCAACGCCAGAAGCATAAAATACAATAGAGATACAACAGTTTTTCCATCGATTAACAGGAATAAGTGCAACCAGTGTGAAAGATATGGTCATTTCTACGATCAGGGCAACCTAGGCTTCACTCCAGGGCGTTGCTGCACCACATCGAATAGCTACGGCCTTAGAAGTCAACGCCAGAAGGTTAAAATACAATATAAATACAACAGTTTTTCCATCGTATAATACGAATAATTGCAACCAGTGTGAAAGCAATGGCCATTTCTACGTTCCGGGCATCCTAGACTTAACTCTAGGGCGTTGCTATACCAGATCGAATAGCTACGGCCTTAGAAGTCAACGCCCGAAGCATAAAATACAATAAAAGTACAACAATTTTTCCATCGTATAACAGGAATAATAGCAACGAGAGTGAAGGTGACGGTCACTTCTAAGTTCCGGGCAACCTAGGCTTAACCCTAGAGCGTTGCACCACCAGATCGAATAGCTAGGGCCTTAGAAGTCAACGCAAGAGGCATAAAATAAAATATAAATACAACAGTTATTCCATCGTATAACAGGAATAATTACAACCAGTGTGAAAGTAATGGGCATTTCTACGTTCCGTTCAACCTAGGCTTCACTCTAGGGCGTTGCTCCACCAGGTCGAATAGTTAGGGCCTTAGAAAACAACTCCAGACGCATAAAGCACAAGAAAAATACAACAGTTCTTTCATCGTATAACAGGAACAATTGCAACATGTCTGAAGGTAATGGTCACTTCTACGTTCCGGGAAATCTAGGCTTCTCTCTAGGGCGTTGCTCCACCAGGTCGAATAGTTAGGTCCTAAGAAGTCAACGCCAGAAGCATAAAATAGGATAGAAATACAACAGTTTTTCCATCGTATAACAGGAATAATTGCAACCAGAATGAAACATATGGTCAATTCTACAATACGGGCAACCTAGGCTTCACTCTAGGGCGTTGCTCGACCACATCCAATAGCTATGCCCTTAGAAGTCAACGCCAGAAGCATTAAATACAATATAAATACAATAGTTTTTCCATCGTATTAAACGAATAATAGCAACCAGTATGAAAGTTATGGTCATTTCTACGTTCCGGGCAACCTAGGCTTCACCCTAGGGCGTTGCTCCACCAGATCCAATAGTTAGGACCTTAGAAGTCAGCGCCCGAAGCTTAAAATACAATAAAAATACAAAAGTTTTTCCATCGTATAACAGGAATAATTGCCACCAGTGTGAAAGTGATGGTCATTTCTTCATACCGGGCAACCTAGGCTTCACTCTAGGGCGTTGCTCCTACAAATAGAATAGCTAGGGCCCAGGAAGTCAACGCCAGAAGCATAAAATACAATATAAATACAACAGTTTTTCCCTTGTATAACAGGAATAATTGCAACCAGTGTGAAAGGTATGGTCATTTCTACGTTCCGGGCAACCTAGGCTTCACTCTAGGGCGCTGCTCCACCACATCGAATAGTTGCGGCCTTAGAAGTCAACGCCAGAGGCATAACATAGAATATAAGTACAACAGTTACTCCATCGTATAAAACGAATAATTGCATTCAGTATGAAGGTTATGGTCATTTCTACGTTCCGGGCAACCTAGGCTTCACTCTAGGGCGTTGTTCCTCCAGATCGAATAGCTAGGACTTAAGAAGTCTACACCAGAAGCATAAAATACAATATAAATACAACAGTTTTTCCATCGCATAATACGAATAATTGCAACCAGTGTGAAAGCAATGGCCATTTCTACGTTCCGGGCAACCTAGGCTTCACTCTAGGGCGTTGCTCCTCCAAATAGAATAGCTAGGGCCCAGGAAGTCAACGCCAGAAGCATAAAATACAATATAAATGCAACAGTTTTTCCCTTGTATAACAGGAATAATTGCAACCAGTGTGAAAGGTATGGTCATTTCTACGTTCCGGGCAACCTAGGCTTCACTCTAGGGCGCTGCTCCACCACATCGAATAGTTAGGGCCTTAGAATACAACTCCAGACGCATAAAATACAATAAAAATACAGCGGCTTTTTCATCGTACAACAGGAATAATTGCAACAAGCCGGAAGGTAATGGTCACTTCTACGTTCCGGGCAATCTAGGCTTCTCTCTAGAGCGTTGCTCCACCAGGTCGGATAGTTAGGGCCTAAGAAGTCAACGTCAGAAGCATAAAATACAATAGAAATACAACAGTTTTTCCATCGTATAACAGGAATAATTGCAAACAGTGTGGAAGTAATGGTCATTTCTACGTTGCGGGCATCCTAGGCTTCACCCTAGGGCGTTGCTCCACCACATCGAATAGCTACGGCCTTAGGAGTCAACGCCAGAAGCACAAAAACAAATAAAAATACAACAGTTATTCCATCGTGTAACAGCAATAATTATAACCAGTGTGAAAGTGATGGGCATTTCTTCATACCGGGCAACCTAGGCTTCACTCTAGGGCGTTGGTCCACAAGATCCAATAGTTAGGGCCTAAGAAGTCAACGACAGAAGCATAAAATACAAAATAGATACAGCAGTTTTTCCATCATATAACAGGAATAATTGCAACCAGTGTGAAAGTGATGGTCATTTCTACATTCCGGGCAAACTAGGCTCCACTCTAGGGCGTTGCTCCACGAGATCGAATAGTTAGGGCCTAAGAAGTCAACGCCAGAAGCATATAAATACGATATATGTACCACAGTTTTTCCACCTTATAAAACGAATAATTGAAACCAGTGTGAAAGCAATGGCCATTTCTACGTTCCGGGGATCCTAGACTTAACTCTGAGGCATTGCTCCACCACATCGAATAGCTACGGCCTTAGAAGTCAACGCCATATCTATAAAATACAATATAAATACAACAGTTTTTCCATTGTATAAAATGAATAATTGCAAACAGTGTGGAAGTAATGGTTATTTCTACGTTCCGGGCAACCTAGGCTTCACTGGAGGCGTTGCTCCACCAGATCCAATAGTTAGGGCCTTAGAAAACAACTCCAAACGCATAAAACACAAGAAAAATACGACAGTTCTTTCATCCTATAACAGGAACAATTGCAACATGCCTGAATGTAATGGTCATTTCTACGTTCCGTGAAATCTAGGCTTCTCTCTAGGGCGTTGCTCCACCAGATCGAATAGTTACGGCCTAAGAAGTCAACGCCAGAAGCATAAAATACAATAGAGATACAACAGTTTTTCCATCGATTAACAGGAATAATTGCAACCAGTGTGAAAGATATGGTCATTTCTACGATCAGGGCAACCTAGGCTTCACCCCAGGGCGTTGCTGTACCACATCGAATAGCTACGGCCTTAGAAGTCAACGCCAGAAGGTTTAAATACAATATAAATACAACAGTTTTTCCATCGTATAATACGAATAATTGCAACCAGTGTGAAAGCAATGGCCATTTCTACGTTCCGGGCATCCTAGACTTAACTCTAGGGCGTTGCTATACCAGATCGAATAGCTACGGCCTTAGAAGTCAACGCCCGAAGCATAAAATACAATAAAAATACAACAATTTTTCCATCGTATAACAGGAATAATAGCAACGAGAGTGAAGGTGACGGTCACTTCTAAGTTCCGGGCAACCTAGGCTTAACCCTAGAGCGTTGCACCACCAGATCGAATAGCTAGGGCCTTAGAAGTCAACGCAAGAGGCATAAAATAAAATATAAATACAACAGTTATTCCATCGTATAACAGGAATAATTACAACCAGTGTGAAAGTAATGGGCATTTCTACGTTCCGTTCAACCTAGGCTTCACTCTAGGGCGTTGCTCCACCAGATCCAATAGTTAGGACCTTAGAAGTCAGCGCCCGAAGCTTAAAATACAATAAAAATACAAAAGTTTTTCCATCGTATAACAGGAATAATTGCCACCAGTGTGAAAGTGATGGTCATTTCTTCATTCCGGGCAACCTAGGCTTCACTCTAGGGCGTTGCTCCTCCAAATAGAATAGCTAGGGCCCAGGAAGTCAACGCCAGAAGCATAAAATACAATATAAATACAACAGTTTTTCCCTTGTATAACAGGAATAATTGCAACCAGTGTGAAAGGTATGGTCATTTCTACGTTCCGGGCAACATAGGCTTCACTCTAGGGCGCTGCTCCACCACATCGAATAGCTGCGGCCTTAGAAGTCAACGCCAGAGGCATAACATAGAATATAAGTACAACAGTTATTCCATCGTATAAAACGAATAATTGCATTCAGTATGAAGGTTATGGTCATTTCTACGTTCCGGGCAACCTAGGCTTCACTCTAGGGCGTTGTTCCTCCAGATCGAATAGCTAGGACCTAAGAAGTCTACACCAGAAGCATAAAATACAATATAAATACAACAGTTTTTCCATCGCATAATACGAATAATTGCAACCAGTGTGAAAGCAATGGCCATTTCTACGTTCCGGGCAACCTAAGCTTCACCCTAGAGCGTTGCACCACCAGATCGAATAGTTAGGGCCTAAGAAGACAACGCCAGAGGCATAAACTGCAATATAAATACAACAGTTGTTCCCTTGTATAACAGGAATAATTGCAACCGGTGTGAAAGGTATTGTCATTTCTACGTTCCAGGCAACCTAGGCTTCACACTAGGGCATTGCTCCACCACATCGAATAGCTACGGCCTTAGAAGTCAACGCCATATCTATAAAATACAATATAAATACAACAGTTTTTCCATTGTATAAAATGAATAATTGCAAACAGTGTGGAAGTAATGGTTATTTCTACGTTCCGGGCAACCTAGGCTCCACGCTAGGGCGTTGCTCCACCACATCGAATAGCTACGGCCTTAGGAGTCAACGCCAGAGGCATAACATACAATATAAGAACAACAGTTTTTCCATCGTATAAAACGAATAATTGCAATCAGTATGAAGGTTATGGTCATTTCTACGTTCAGGGCAACATAGGCTTCACTCTGGGGCGTTGTTCCACCAGATCGAATAGTTAGGGCCTAAGAAGACAACGCCAGAGGCATAAACTGCAATATAAATACAACAGTTGTTCCCTTGCATAACAGGAATAATTGCAACCAGTGTGAAAGGTATGGTCATTTCTACGTTCCAGGCAGCCTAGGCTTCACACTAGGGCATTGCTCCACCACATCGAATAGCTACGGCCTTAGAAGTCAACGCCATATCTATAAAATACAATATAAATACAACAGTTTTTCCATTGTATAAAATGGATAATTGCAAACAGTGTGGAAGTAATGGTTATTTCTACGTTCCGGGCAACCTAGGCTCCACGCTAGGGCGTTGCTCCACCACATCGAATAGCTACGGCCTTAGGAGTCAACGCCAGAGGCATAAAATACAATAGAAATACAACAGTTTATCCATCGTATAACAGGAATAGTTGCAAACAGTGTGGAAGTAATGGTCATTTCTACGTTGCGGGCATCCTAGGCTTCACCCTAGGGCGTTGCTCCACTACATCGAATAGCTACGGCCTTAGGAGTCAACGCCAGAAGCACAAAATAAAATAAAAATGCAACAGTTATTCCATCGTGTAACAGCAATAATTATAACCAGTGTGAAAGTGATGGGCATTTCTAAGTTCCGGGCAACCTAGGCTTCACCCTAGAGCGTTGCACCACCAGATCAAATAGCTAGGGCCTTAGAAGTCAACGCCAGAAGCATAAAATAAAATATAAATACAACAGTTATTCCATCATATAACAGGAATAATTACAAGCAGTGTGAAAGTAATGGGCATTTCTACGTTCCGTGCAACCTAGGCTTCACTCTAGGGCGTTGCTCCACCAGGTCGAATAGTTAGGGCCTTAGAAAACAACTCCAGACGCATAAAACACAAGAAAAATACAACAGTTCTTTCATCCTATAACAGGAACAATTGCAACATGCCTGAATGTAATGGTCATTTCTACGTTCCGGGAAATCTAGGCTTCTCTCTAGGGCGTTGCTCCACCAGATCGAATAGTTACGGCCTAAGAAGTCAACGCCAGAAGCATAAAATACAATAGAGATACAACAGTTTTTCCATCGATTAACAGGAATAAGTGCAACCAGTGTGAAAGATATGGTCATTTCTACGATCAGGGCAGCCTAGGCTTCACTCCAGGGCGTTGCTGCACCACATCGAATAGCTACGGCCTTAGAAGTCAACGCCAGAAGGTTAAAATACAATATAAATACAACAGTTTTTCCATCGTATAATACGAATAATTGCAACCAGTGTGAAAGCAATGGCCATTTCTACGTTCCGGGCATCCTAGACTTAACTCTAGGGCGTTGCTATACCAGATCGAATAGCTACGGCCTTAGAAGTCAACGCCCGAAGCATAAAATACAATAAAAATACAACAATTTTTCCATCGTATAACAGGAATAATAGCAACGAGAGTGAAGGTGACGGTCACTTCTAAGTTCCGGGCAACCTAGGCTTAACCCTAGAGCGTTGCACCACCAGATCGAATAGCTAGGGCCTTAGAAGTCAACGCAAGAGGCATAAACTAAAATATAAATACAACAGTTATTCCATCGTATAACAGGAATAATTACAACCAGCGTGAAAGTAATGGGCATTTCTACGTTCCGTTCAACCTAGGCTTCACTCTAGGGCGTTGCTCCACCAGTTCGAATAGTTAGGGCCTTAGAAAACAACTCCAGACGCATAAAACACAAGAAAAATACAACAGTTCTTTCATCGTATAACAGGAACAATTGCAACATGTCTGAAGGTAATGGTCACTTCTACGTTCCGGGAAATCTAGGCTTCTCTCTAGGGCGTTGCTCCACCAGGTCGAATAGTTAGGGCCTTAGAAAACAACTCCAGACGCAAAAAATACATTATAAATACAACAGTTTTTCCACGGTATAAAACGAATAATTGCAACCAGTGTGAAAGTTATGGTCAGTTCTACGTTCCGGGCAACCTAGGCTTCACTCTAGGGCGTTGGTCCACCAGGCCGAATAGTTAGGGCCTTAGAAAACAACTCCAGAAGCATAAAATACAATAGAAATACAACAGTTTTTCCATCGTATAACAGGAATAATTGCAAACAGTGTGGAAGTAATGGTCATTTCTACGTTGCGGGCATCCTAGGCTTCACTCTAGGGCATTTCTCTACCACATCGAATAGCTACGGCCTTAGAAGTCAACGCCATAACTATAAAAAACAATATGAATACAACAGTTTTTCCATTGTATAAAATGAATAATTGCAACCAGTGTGAAAGACATGGTCATTTCTACGTTCCGGGCACCCTAGGCTTCACCCTAGGGCGTTGCTGCACCACATCGAATAGCTACGGCCTTAGGAGTCAACGCCAGAAGCACAAAATAAAATAAAAACACAATAGTTATTCCATCGTGTAACAGGAATAATTACAACCAGTGTGAAAGTAAGGGGCATTTCTAAGTTCCGGGCAACCTAAGCTTCACCCTAGAGCGTTGCACCACCAGATCAAATAGCTAGGGCCTTAGAAGTCAACGCTAGCAGCATAAAATAAAATATAAATGCAACAGTTATTCCATCCTATAACAGGAATAATTACAACCAGTGTGAAAGTAATGGGCATTTCTACGTTCCGTGCAACCTAGGCTTCACTCTAGGGCGTTGCTCCACCAGGTCGAATAGTTAGGGCCTTAGAAACAAATCCAGACGCATAAAACACGAGAAAAATACAACAGTTCTTTCATCCTATAACAGGAACAATTGCAACATGCCTGAAGGTAATGGTCATTTCTACGTTCCGGGCAATCTAGGCTTCTCTCTAGGGCGTTGCTCCACCAGGTCGAATAGTTAGGTCCTTAGAAGTCAACGCCAGAGGCATAACATAGAATATAAGTACAACAGTTACTCCATCGTATAAAACGAATAATTGCATTCAGTATGAAGGTTATGGTCATTTCTACGTTCCGGGCAACCTAGGCTTCACTCTAGGGCGTTGTTCCTCCAGATCGAATAGCTAGGACTTAAGAAGTCTACACCAGAAGCATAAAATACAATATAAATACAACAGTTTTTCCATCGCATAATACGAATAATTGCAACCAGTGTGAAAGCAATGGCCATTTCTACGTTCCGGGCAACCTAGGCTTCACTCTAGGGCGTTGTTCCTCCAGATCGAATAGCTAGGACCTAAGAAGTCTACACCAGAAGCATAAAATACAATATAAATACAACAGTTTTTCCATCGTATAATACGAATAATTGCAACCAGTGTGAAAGCAATGGCCACTTCTACGTTCCGGGCAACATAGGCTTCACTCTGGGGCGTTGTTCCACCAGATCGAATAGTTAGGGCCTAAGAAGACAACGCCAGAGGCATAAACTGCAATATAAATACAACAGTTGTTCCCTTGTATAACAGGAATAATTGCAACCAGTGTGAAAGGTATGGTCATTTCTACGTTCCAGGCAACCTAGGCTTCAAACTAGGGCATTGCTCCACCACATCGAATAGCTACGGCCTTAGAAGTCAACGCCATATCTATAAAATACAATATAAATACAACAGTTTTTCCATTGTATAAAATGAATAATTGCAAACAGTGTGGAAGTAATGGTTATTTCTACGTTCCGGGCAACCTAGGCTCCACGCTAGGGCGTTGCTCCACCACCTCGAATAGCTACGGCCTTAGGAGTCAACGCCAGAGGCATAACATACAATATAAGAACAACAGTTTTTCCATCGTGTAAAACGAATAATTGCAATCAGTATGAAGGTTATGGTCATTTCTACGTTCCGGGCAACCTAGGCTTCACTGGAGGCGTTGCTCTACCAGATCCAATAGTTAGGGCCTAAGAAGTCAACGCCAGAAGCATAACGTACAATAAAAATCCAACAATTTGTCCATCGTATAACAGGAATAATTGCAACCAGTGTGAAAGTAATGGTCATTTCTACGTTCCGGGCAACCTAGGTTTCGCTCTAGGGCGTTGCTCCACCACATCGAATAGTTAGGGCCTTAGTATATAACTCCAGACGCATAAAATACAATAAAAATACAGCGGCTTTTTCATCGTACAACAGGAATAATTGCAACAAGCCGGAAGGTAATGGTCACTTCTACGTTGCGGGCAATCTAGGCTTCTCTCTAGAGCGTTGCTCCACCAGGTCGAATAGTTAGGGCCTAAGAAGTCAACGTCAGAAGCATAAAATACAATAGAAATACAACAGTTTTTCCATCGTATAACAGGAATAATTGCAAACAGTGTGGAAGTAATGGTCATTTCTACGTTGCGGGCATCCTAGGCTTCACCCTAGGGCGTTGCTCCACCACATCGAATAGCTACGGCCTTAGAAGTCAACGCCATATCTATAAAATACAATATAAATACAACAGTTTTTCCATTGTATAAAATGAATAATTGCAAACAGTGTGGAAGTAATGGTTATTTCTACGTTCCGGGCAACCTAGGCTCCACGCTAGGGCGTTGCTCCACCACATCGAATAGCTACGGCCTTAGGAGTCAACGCCAGAGGCATAAAATACAATAGAAATACAACAGTTTTTCCATCGTATAACAGGAATAATTGCAAACAGTGTGGAAGTAATGGTCATTTCTACGTTGCGGGCATCCTAGGCTTCACCCTAGGGCGTTGCTCCACCACATCGAATAGCTACGGCCTTAGGAGTCAACGCCAGAAGCACAAAATAAAATAAAAATGCAACAGTTATTCCATCGTGTAACAGCAATAATTATAACCAGTGTGAAAGTGATGGGCATTTCTAAGTTCCGGGCAACCTAGGCTTCACCCTAGAGCGTTGCACCACCAGATCAAATAGCTAGGGCCTTAGAAGTCAACGCCAGAAGCATAAAATAAAATATAAATACAACAGTTATTCCATCATATAACAGGAATAATTACAAGCAGTGTGAAAGTAATGGGCATTTCTACGTTCCGTGCAACCTAGGCTTCACTCTAGGGCGTTGCTCCACCAGGTCGAATAGTTAGGGCCTTAGAAAACAACTCCAGACGCATAAAACACAAGAAAAATACAACAGTTCTTTCATCCTATAACAGGAACAATTGCAACATGCCTGAATGTAATGGTCATTTCTACGTTCCGGGAAATCTAGGCTTCTCTCTAGGGCGTTGCTCCACCAGATCGAATAGTTACGGCCTAAGAAGTCAACGCCAGAAGCATAAAATACAATAGAGATACAACAGTTTTTCCATCGATTAACAGGAATAAGTGCAACCAGTGTGAAAGATATGGTCATTTCTACGATCAGGGCAACCTAGGCTTCACTCCAGGGCGTTGCTGCACCACATCGAATAGCTACGGCCTTAGAAGTCAACGCCAGAAGGTTAAAATACAATATAAATACAACAGTTTTTCCATCGTATAATACGAATAATTGCAACCAGTGTGAAAGCAATGGCCATTTCTACGTTCCGGGCATCCTAGACTTAACTCTAGGGCGTTGCTATACCAGATCGAATAGCTACGGCCTTAGAAGTCAACGCCCGAAGCATAAAATACAATAAAAGTACAACAATTTTTCCATCGTATAACAGGAATAATAGCAACGAGAGTGAAGGTGACGGTCACTTCTAAGTTCCGGGCAACCTAGGCTTAACCCTAGAGCGTTGCACCACCAGATCGAATAGCTAGGGCCTTAGAAGTCAACGCAAGAGGCATAAAATAAAATATAAATACAGCAGTTATTCCATCGTATAACAGGAATAATTACAACCAGTGTGAAAGTAATGGGCATTTCTACGTTCCGTTCAACCTAGGCTTCACTCTAGGGCGTTGCTCCACCAGGTCGAATAGTTAGGGCCTTAGAAAACAACTCCAGACGCATAAAGCACAAGAAAAATACAACAGTTCTTTCATCGTATAACAGGAACAATTGCAACATGTCTGAAGGTAATGGTCACTTCTACGTTCCGGGAAATCTAGGCTTCTCTCTAGGGCGTTGCTCCACCAGGTCGAATAGTTAGGTCCTAAGAAGTCAACGCCAGAAGCATAAAATAGGATAGAAATACAACAGTTTTTCCATCGTATAACAGGAATAATTGCAACCAGAATGAAACATATGGTCAATTCTACAATACGGGCAACCTAGGCTTCACTCTAGGGCGTTGCTCGACCACATCCAATAGCTATGCCCTTAGAAGTCAACGCCAGAAGCATTAAATACAATATAAATACAATAGTTTTTCCATCGTATTAAACGAATAATAGCAACCAGTATGAAAGTTATGGTCATTTCTACGTTCCGGGCAACCTAGGCTTCACCCTAGGGCGTTGCTCCACCAGATCCAATAGTTAGGACCTTAGAAGTCAGCGCCCGAAGCTTAAAATACAATAAAAATACAAAAGTTTTTCCATCGTATAACAGGAATAATTGCCACCAGTGTGAAAGTGATGGTCATTTCTTCATACCGGGCAACCTAGGCTTCACTCTAGGGCGTTGCTCCTACAAATAGAATAGCTAGGGCCCAGGAAGTCAACGCCAGAAGCATAAAATACAATATAAATACAACAGTTTTTCCCTTGTATAACAGGAATAATTGCAACCAGTGTGAAAGGTATGGTCATTTCTACGTTCCGGGCAACCTAGGCTTCACTCTAGGGCGCTGCTCCACCACATCGAATAGTTGCGGCCTTAGAAGTCAACGCCAGAGGCATAACATAGAATATAAGTACAACAGTTACTCCATCGTATAAAACGAATAATTGCATTCAGTATGAAGGTTATGGTCATTTCTACGTTCCGGGCAACCTAGGCTTCACTCTAGGGCGTTGTTCCTCCAGATCGAATAGCTAGGACTTAAGAAGTCTACACCAGAAGCATAAAATACAATATAAATACAACAGTTTTTCCATCGCATAATACGAATAATTGCAACCAGTGTGAAAGCAATGGCCATTTCTACGTTCCGGGCAACCTAGGCTTCACTCTAGGGCGTTGCTCCTCCAAATAGAATAGCTAGGGCCCAGGAAGTCAACGCCAGAAGCATAAAATACAATATAAATGCAACAGTTTTTCCCTTGTATAACAGGAATAATTGCAACCAGTGTGAAAGGTATGGTCATTTCTACGTTCCGGGCAACCTAGGCTTCACTCTAGGGCGCTGCTCCACCACATCGAATAGTTAGGGCCTTAGAATACAACTCCAGACGCATAAAATACAATAAAAATACAGCGGCTTTTTCATCGTACAACAGGAATAATTGCAACAAGCCGGAAGGTAATGGTCACTTCTACGTTCCGGGCAATCTAGGCTTCTCTCTAGAGCGTTGCTCCACCAGGTCGGATAGTTAGGGCCTAAGAAGTCAACGTCAGAAGCATAAAATACAATAGAAATACAACAGTTTTTCCATCGTATAACAGGAATAATTGCAAACAGTGTGGAAGTAATGGTCATTTCTACGTTGCGGGCATCCTAGGCTTCACCCTAGGGCGTTGCTCCACCACATCGAATAGCTACGGCCTTAGGAGTCAACGCCAGAAGCACAAAATCAAATAAAAATACAACAGTTATTCCATCGTGTAACAGCAATAATTATAACCAGTGTGAAAGTGATGGGCATTTCTTCATACCGGGCAACCTAGGCTTCACTCTAGGGCGTTGGTCCACAAGATCCAATAGTTAGGGCCTAAGAAGTCAACGACAGAAGCATAAAATACAAAATAGATACAGCAGTTTTTCCATCATATAACAGGAATAATTGCAACCAGTGTGAAAGTGATGGTCATTTCTACATTCCGGGCAAACTAGGCTCCACTCTAGGGCGTTGCTCCACGAGATCGAATAGTTAGGGCCTAAGAAGTCAACGCCAGAAGCATATAAATACGATATATGTACCACAGTTTTTCCACCTTATAAAACGAATAATTGAAACCAGTGTGAAAGCAATGGCCATTTCTACGTTCCGGGGATCCTAGACTTAACTCTGAGGCATTGCTCCACCACATCGAATAGCTACGGCCTTAGAAGTCAACGCCATATCTATAAAATACAATATAAATACAACAGTTTTTCCATTGTATAAAATGAATAATTGCAAACAGTGTGGAAGTAATGGTTATTTCTACGTTCCGGGCAACCTAGGCTTCACTGGAGGCGTTGCTCCACCAGATCCAATAGTTAGGGCCTTAGAAAACAACTCCAAACGCATAAAACACAAGAAAAATACAACAGTTCTTTCATCCTATAACAGGAACAATTGCAACATGCCTGAATGTAATGGTCATTTCTACGTTCCGTGAAATCTAGGCTTCTCTCTAGGGCGTTGCTCCACCAGATCGAATAGTTACGGCCTAAGAAGTCAACGCCAGAAGCATAAAATACAATAGAGATACAACAGTTTTTCCATCGATTAACAGGAATAATTGCAACCAGTGTGAAAGATATGGTCATTTCTACGATCAGGGCAACCTAGGCTTCACCCCAGGGCGTTGCTGTACCACATCGAATAGCTACGGCCTTAGAAGTCAACGCCAGAAGGTTTAAATACAATATAAATACAACAGCTTTTCCATCGTATAATACGAATAATTGCAACCAGTGTGAAAGCAATGGCCATTTCTACGTTCCGGGCATCCTAGACTTAACTCTAGGGCGTTGCTATACCAGATCGAATAGCTACGGCCTTAGAAGTCAACGCCCGAAGCATAAAATACAATAAAAATACAACAATTTTTCCATCGTATAACAGGAATAATAGCAACGAGAGTGAAGGTGACGGTCACTTCTAAGTTCCGGGCAACCTAGGCTTAACCCTAGAGCGTTGCACCACCAGATCGAATAGCTAGGGCCTTAGAAGTCAACGCAAGAGGCATAAAATAAAATATAAATACAACAGTTATTCCATCGTATAACAGGAATAATTACAACCAGTGTGAAAGTAATGGGCATTTCTACGTTCCGTTCAACCTAGGCTTCACTCTAGGGCGTTGCTCCACCAGATCCAATAGTTAGGACCTTAGAAGTCAGCGCCCGAAGCTTAAAATACAATAAAAATACAAAAGTTTTTCCATCGTATAACAGGAATAATTGCCACCAGTGTGAAAGGTATGGTCATTTCTACGTTCCGGGCAACATAGGCTTCACTCTAGGGCGCTGCACCACCAGATCGAATAGTTAGGGCCTAAGAAGACAACGCCAGAGGCATAAACTGCAATATAAATACAACAGTTGTTCCCTTGTATAACAGGAATAATTGCAACCGGTGTGAAAGGTATTGTCATTTCTACGTTCCAGGCAACCTAGGCTTCACACTAGGGCATTGCTCCACCACATCGAATAGCTACGGCCTTAGAAGTCAACGCCATATCTATAAAATACAATATAAATACAACAGTTTTTCCATTGTATAAAATGAATAATTGCAAACAGTGTGGAAGTAATGGTTATTTCTACGTTCCGGGCAACCTAGGCTCCACGCTAGGGCGTTGCTCCACCACATCGAATAGCTACGGCCTTAGGAGTCAACGCCAGAGGCATAACATACAATATAAGAACAACAGTTTTTCCATCGTATAAAACGAATAATTGCAATCAGTATGAAGGTTATGGTCATTTCTACGTTCAGGGCAACATAGGCTTCACTCTGGGGCGTTGTTCCACCAGATCGAATAGTTAGGGCCTAAGAAGACAACGCCAGAGGCATAAACTGCAATATAAATACAACAGTTGTTCCCTTGCATAACAGGAATAATTGCAACCAGTGTGAAAGGTATGGTCATTTCTACGTTCCAGGCAGCCTAGGCTTCACACTAGGGCATTGCTCCACCACATCGAATAGCTACGGCCTTAGAAGTCAACGCCATATCTATAAAATACAATATAAATACAACAGTTTTTCCATTGTATAAAATGGATAATTGCAAACAGTGTGGAAGTAATGGTTATTTCTACGTTCCGGGCAACCTAGGCTCCACGCTAGGGCGTTGCTCCACCACATCGAATAGCTACGGCCTTAGGAGTCAACGCCAGAGGCATAAAATACAATAGAAATACAACAGTTTATCCATCGTATAACAGGAATAGTTGCAAACAGTGTGGAAGTAATGGTCATTTCTACGTTGCGGGCATCCTAGGCTTCACCCTAGGGCGTTGCTCCACTACATCGAATAGCTACGGCCTTAGGAGTCAACGCCAGAAGCACAAAATAAAATAAAAATGCAACAGTTATTCCATCGTGTAACAGCAATAATTATAACCAGTGTGAAAGTGATGGGCATTTCTAAGTTCCGGGCAACCTAGGCTTCACCCTAGAGCGTTGCACCACCAGATCAAATAGCTAGGGCCTTAGAAGTCAACGCCAGAAGCATAAAATAAAATATAAATACAACAGTTATTCCATCATATAACAGGAATAATTACAAGCAGTGTGAAAGTAATGGGCATTTCTACGTTCCGTGCAACCTAGGCTTCACTCTAGGGCGTTGCTCCACCAGGTCGAATAGTTAGGGCCTTAGAAAACAACTCCAGACGCATAAAACACAAGAAAAATACAACAGTTCTTTCATCCTATAACAGGAACAATTGCAACATGCCTGAATGTAATGGTCATTTCTACGTTCCGGGAAATCTAGGCTTCTCTCTAGGGCGTTGCTCCACCAGATCGAATAGTTACGGCCTAAGAAGTCAACGCCAGAAGCATAAAATACAATAGAGATACAACAGTTTTTCCATCGATTAACAGGAATAAGTGCAACCAGTGTGAAAGATATGGTCATTTCTACGATCAGGGCAGCCTAGGCTTCACTCCAGGGCGTTGCTGCACCACATCGAATAGCTACGGCCTTAGAAGTCAACGCCAGAAGGTTAAAATACAATATAAATACAACAGTTTTTCCATCGTATAATACGAATAATTGCAACCAGTGTGAAAGCAATGGCCATTTCTACGTTCCGGGCATCCTAGACTTAACTCTAGGGCGTTGCTATACCAGATCGAATAGCTACGGCCTTAGAAGTCAACGCCCGAAGCATAAAATACAATAAAAATACAACAATTTTTCCATCGTATAACAGGAATAATAGCAACGAGAGTGAAGGTGACGGTCACTTCTAAGTTCCGGGCAACCTAGGCTTAACCCTAGAGCGTTGCACCACCAGATCGAATAGCTAGGGCCTTAGAAGTCAACGCAAGAGGCATAAACTAAAATATAAATACAACAGTTATTCCATCGTATAACAGGAATAATTACAACCAGTGTGAAAGTAATGGGCATTTCTACGTTCCGTTCAACCTAGGCTTCACTCTAGGGCGTTGCTCCACCAGTTCGAATAGTTAGGGCCTTAGAAAACAACTCCAGACGCATAAAACACAAGAAAAATACAACAGTTCTTTCATCGTATAACAGGAACAATTGCAACATGTCTGAAGGTAATGGTCACTTCTACGTTCCGGGAAATCTAGGCTTCTCTCTAGGGCGTTGCTCCACCAGGTCGAATAGTTAGGGCCTTAGAAAACAACTCCAGACGCAAAAAATACATTATAAATACAACAGTTTTTCCACGGTATAAAACGAATAATTGCAACCAGTGTGAAAGTTATGGTCAGTTCTACGTTCCGGGCAACCTAGGCTTCACTCTAGGGCGTTGGTCCACCAGGCCGAATAGTTAGGGCCTTAGAAAACAACTCCAGAAGCATAAAATACAATAGAAATACAACAGTTTTTCCATCGTATAACAGGAATAATTGCAAACAGTGTGGAAGTAATGGTCATTTCTACGTTGCGGGCATCCTAGGCTTCACTCTAGGGCATTTCTCTACCACATCGAATAGCTACGGCCTTAGAAGTCAACGCCATAACTATAAAAAACAATATGAATACAACAGTTTTTCCATTGTATAAAATGAATAATTGCAACCAGTGTGAAAGACATGGTCATTTCTACGTTCCGGGCACCCTAGGCTTCACCCTAGGGCGTTGCTGCACCACATCGAATAGCTACGGCCTTAGGAGTCAACGCCAGAAGCACAAAATAAAATAAAAACACAATAGTTATTCCATCGTGTAACAGGAATAATTACAACCAGTGTGAAAGTAAGGGGCATTTCTAAGTTCCGGGCAACCTAAGCTTCACCCTAGAGCGTTGCACCACCAGATCAAATAGCTAGGGCCTTAGAAGTCAACGCTAGCAGCATAAAATAAAATATAAATACAACAGTTATTCCATCCTATAACAGGAATAATTACAACCAGTGCGAAAGTAATGGGCATTTCTACGTTCCGTGCAACCTAGGCTTCACTCTAGGGCGTTGCTCCACCAGGTCGAATAGTTAGGGCCTTAGAAACAAATCCAGACGCATAAAACACGAGAAAAATACAACAGTTCTTTCATCCTATAACAGGAACAATTGCAACATGCCTGAAGGTAATGGTCATTTCTACGTTCCGGGCAATCTAGGCTTCTCTCTAGGGCGTTGCTCCACCAGGTCGAATAGTTAGGTCCTTAGAAGTCAACGCCAGAGGCATAACATAGAATATAAGTACAACAGTTACTCCATCGTATAAAACGAATAATTGCATTCAGTATGAAGGTTATGGTCATTTCTACGTTCCGGGCAACCTAGGCTTCACTCTAGGGCGTTGTTCCTCCAGATCGAATAGCTAGGACTTAAGAAGTCTACACCAGAAGCATAAAATACAATATAAATACAACAGTTTTTCCATCGCATAATACGAATAATTGCAACCAGTGTGAAAGCAATGGCCATTTCTACGTTCCGGGCAACCTAGGCTTCACTCTAGGGCGTTGTTCCTCCAGATCGAATAGCTAGGACCTAAGAAGTCTACACCAGAAGCATAAAATACAATATAAATACAACAGTTTTTCCATCGTATAATACGAATAATTGCAACCAGTGTGAAAGCAATGGCCACTTCTACGTTCCGGGCAACATAGGCTTCACTCTGGGGCGTTGTTCCACCAGATCGAATAGTTAGGGCCTAAGAAGACAACGCCAGAGGCATAAACTGCAATATAAATACAACAGTTGTTCCCTTGTATAACAGGAATAATTGCAACCAGTGTGAAAGGTATGGTCATTTCTACGTTCCAGGCAACCTAGGCTTCAAACTAGGGCATTGCTCCACCACATCGAATAGCTACGGCCTTAGAAGTCAACGCCATATCTATAAAATACAATATAAATACAACAGTTTTTCCATTGTATAAAATGAATAATTGCAAACAGTGTGGAAGTAATGGTTATTTCTACGTTCCGGGCAACCTAGGCTCCACGCTAGGGCGTTGCTCCACCACCTCGAATAGCTACGGCCTTAGGAGTCAACGCCAGAGGCATAACATACAATATAAGAACAACAGTTTTTCCATCGTGTAAAACGAATAATTGCAATCAGTATGAAGGTTATGGTCATTTCTACGTTCCGGGCAACCTAGGCTTCACTGGAGGCGTTGCTCTACCAGATCCAATAGTTAGGGCCTAAGAAGTCAACGCCAGAAGCATAACGTACAATAAAAATCCAACAATTTGTCCATCGTATAACAGGAATAATTGCAACCAGTGTGAAAGTAATGGTCATTTCTACGTTCCGGGCAACCTAGGTTTCGCTCTAGGGCGTTGCTCCACCACATCGAATAGTTAGGGCCTTAGTATATAACTCCAGACGCATAAAATACAATAAAAATACAGCGGCTTTTTCATCGTACAACAGGAATAATTGCAACAAGCCGGAAGGTAATGGTCACTTCTACGTTGCGGGCAATCTAGGCTTCTCTCTAGAGCGTTGCTCCACCAGGTCGAATAGTTAGGGCCTAAGAAGTCAACGTCAGAAGCATAAAATACAATAGAAATACAACAGTTTTTCCATCGTATAACAGGAATAATTGCAAACAGTGTGGAAGTAATGGTCATTTCTACGTTGCGGGCATCCTAGGCTTCACCCTAGGGCGTTGCTCCACCACATCGAATAGCTACGGCCTTAGGAGTCAACGCCAGAAGCACACAATCAAAAAAAAATACAACAGTTATTCCATCGTGTAACAGCAATAATTATAACCAGTGTGAAAGTGATGGTCATTTCTTCATTCCGGGCAACCTAGGCTTCACTCTAGGGCGTTGCTCCTCCAAATAGAATAGCTAGGGCCCAGGAAGTCAACGCCAGAAGCATAAAATACAATATAAATGCAACAGTTTTTCCCTTGTATAACAGGAATAATTGCAACCAGTGTGAAAGGTATGGTCATTTCTACGTTCCGGGCAACCTAGGCTTCACTCTAGGGCGCTGCTCCACCACATCGAATAGCTACGGCCTTAGAAGTCAACGCCATATCTATAAAATACAATATAAATACAACAGTTTTTCCATTGTATAAAATGAATAATTGCAAACAGTGTGGAAGTAATGGTTATTTCTACGTTCCGGGCAACCTAGGCTCCACGCTAGGGCGTTGCTCCACCACATCGAATAGCTACGGCCTTAGGAGTCAACGCCAGAGGCATAAAATACAATAGAAATACAACAGTTTTTCCATCGTATAACAGGAATAATTGCAAACAGTGTGGAAGTAATGGTCATTTCTACGTTGCGGGCATCCTAGGCTTCACCCTAGGGCGTTGCTCCACCACATCGAATAGCTACGGCCTTAGGAGTCAACGCCAGAAGCACAAAATAAAATAAAAATGCAACAGTTATTCCATCGTGTAACAGCAATAATTATAACCAGTGTGAAAGTGATGGGCATTTCTAAGTTCCGGGCAACCTAGGCTTCACCCTAGAGCGTTGCACCACCAGATCAAATAGCTAGGGCCTTAGAAGTCAACGCCAGAAGCATAAAATAAAATATAAATACAACAGTTATTCCATCATATAACAGGAATAATTACAAGCAGTGTGAAAGTAATGGGCATTTCTACGTTCCGTGCAACCTAGGCTTCACTCTAGGGCGTTGCTCCACCAGGTCGAATAGTTAGGGCCTTAGAAAACAACTCCAGACGCATAAAACACAAGAAAAATACAACAGTTCTTTCATCCTATAACAGGAACAATTGCAACATGCCTGAATGTAATGGTCATTTCTACGTTCCGGGAAATCTAGGCTTCTCTCTAGGGCGTTGCTCCACCAGATCGAATAGTTACGGCCTAAGAAGTCAACGCCAGAAGCATAAAATACAATAGAGATACAACAGTTTTTCCATCGATTAACAGGAATAAGTGCAACCAGTGTGAAAGATATGGTCATTTCTACGATCAGGGCAACCTAGGCTTCACTCCAGGGCGTTGCTGCACCACATCGAATAGCTACGGCCTTAGAAGTCAACGCCAGAAGGTTAAAATACAATATAAATACAACAGTTTTTCCATCGTATAATACGAATAATTGCAACCAGTGTGAAAGCAATGGCCATTTCTACGTTCCGGGCATCCTAGACTTAACTCTAGGGCGTTGCTATACCAGATCGAATAGCTACGGCCTTAGAAGTCAACGCCCGAAGCATAAAATACAATAAAAGTACAACAATTTTTCCATCGTATAACAGGAATAATAGCAACGAGAGTGAAGGTGACGGTCACTTCTAAGTTCCGGGCAACCTAGGCTTAACCCTAGAGCGTTGCACCACCAGATCGAATAGCTAGGGCCTTAGAAGTCAACGCAAGAGGCATAAAATAAAATATAATACAACAGTTATTCCATCGTATAACAGGAATAATTACAACCAGTGTGAAAGTAATGGGCATTTCTACGTTCCGTTCAACCTAGGCTTCACTCTAGGGCGTTGCTCCACCAGGTCGAATAGTTAGGGCCTTAGAAAACAACTCCAGACGCATAAAGCACAAGAAAAATACAACAGTTCTTTCATCGTATAACAGGAACAATTGCAACATGTCTGAAGGTAATGGTCACTTCTACGTTCCGGGAAATCTAGGCTTCTCTCTAGGGCGTTGCTCCACCAGGTCGAATAGTTAGGTCCTAAGAAGTCAACGCCAGAAGCATAAAATAGGATAGAAATACAACAGTTTTTCCATCGTATAACAGGAATAATTGCAACCAGAATGAAACATATGGTCAATTCTACAATACGGGCAACCTAGGCTTCACTCTAGGGCGTTGCTCGACCACATCCAATAGCTATGCCCTTAGAAGTCAACGCCAGAAGCATTAAATACAATATAAATACAATAGTTTTTCCATCGTATTAAACGAATAATAGCAACCAGTATGAAAGTTATGGTCATTTCTACGTTCCGGGCAACCTAGGCTTCACCCTAGGGCGTTGCTCCACCAGATCCAATAGTTAGGACCTTAGAAGTCAGCGCCCGAAGCTTAAAATACAATAAAAATACAAAAGTTTTTCCATCGTATAACAGGAATAATTGCCACCAGTGTGAAAGTGATGGTCATTTCTTCATACCGGGCAACCTAGGCTTCACTCTAGGGCGTTGCTCCTACAAATAGAATAGCTAGGGCCCAGGAAGTCAACGCCAGAAGCATAAAATACAATATAAATACAACAGTTTTTCCCTTGTATAACAGGAATAATTGCAACCAGTGTGAAAGGTATGGTCATTTCTACGTTCCGGGCAACCTAGGCTTCACTCTAGGGCGCTGCTCCACCACATCGAATAGTTGCGGCCTTAGAAGTCAACGCCAGAGGCATAACATAGAATATAAGTACAACAGTTACTCCATCGTATAAAACGAATAATTGCATTCAGTATGAAGGTTATGGTCATTTCTACGTTCCGGGCAACCTAGGCTTCACTCTAGGGCGTTGTTCCTCCAGATCGAATAGCTAGGACTTAAGAAGTCTACACCAGAAGCATAAAATACAATATAAATACAACAGTTTTTCCATCGCATAATACGAATAATTGCAACCAGTGTGAAAGCAATGGCCATTTCTACGTTCCGGGCAACCTAGGCTTCACTCTAGGGCGTTGCTCCTCCAAATAGAATAGCTAGGGCCCAGGAAGTCAACGCCAGAAGCATAAAATACAATATAAATGCAACAGTTTTTCCCTTGTATAACAGGAATAATTGCAACCAGTGTGAAAGGTATGGTCATTTCTACGTTCCGGGCAACCTAGGCTTCACTCTAGGGCGCTGCTCCACCACATCGAATAGCTACGGCCTTAGAAGTCAACGCCATATCTATAAAATACAATATAAATACAACAGTTTTTCCATTGTATAAAATGAATAATTGCAAACAGTGTGGAAGTAATGGTTATTTCTACGTTCCGGGCAACCTAGGCTCCACGCTAGGGCGTTGCTCCACCACATCGAATAGCTACGGCCTTAGGAGTCAACGCCAGAGGCATAAAATACAATAGAAATACAACAGTTTTTCCATCGTATAACAGGAATAATTGCAAACAGTGTGGAAGTAATGGTCATTTCTACGTTGCGGGCATCCTAGGCTTCACCCTAGGGCGTTGCTCCACCACATCGAATAGCTACGGCCTTAGGAGTCAACGCCAGAAGCACAAAATAAAATAAAAATGCAACAGTTATTCCATCGTGTAACAGCAATAATTATAACCAGTGTGAAAGTGATGGGCATTTCTAAGTTCCGGGCAACCTAGGCTTCACCCTAGAGCGTTGCACCACCAGATCAAATAGCTAGGGCCTTAGAAGTCAACGCCAGAAGCATAAAATAAAATATAAATACAACAGTTATTCCATCATATAACAGGAATAATTACAAGCAGTGTGAAAGTAATGGGCATTTCTACGTTCCGTGCAACCTAGGCTTCACTCTAGGGCGTTGCTCCACCAGGTCAAATAGTTAGGGCCTTAGAAAACAACTCCAGACGCATAAAACACAAGAAAAATACAACAGTTCTTTCATCCTATAACAGGAACAATTGCAACATGCCTGAATGTAATGGTCATTTCTACGTTCCGGGAAATCTAGGCTTCTCTCTAGGGCGTTGCTCCACCAGATCGAATAGTTACGGCCTAAGAAGTCAACGCCAGAAGCATAAAATACAATAGAGATACAACAGTTTTTCCATCGATTAACAGGAATAAGTGCAACCAGTGTGAAAGATATGGTCATTTCTACGATCAGGGCAACCTAGGCTTCACTCCAGGGCGTTGCTGCACCACATCGAATAGCTACGGCCTTAGAAGTCAACGCCAGAAGGTTAAAATACAATATAAATACAACAGTTTTTCCATCGTATAATACGAATAATTGCAACCAGTGTGAAAGCAATGGCCATTTCTACGTTCCGGGCATCCTAGACTTAACTCTAGGGCGTTGCTATACCAGATCGAATAGCTACGGCCTTAGAAGTCAACGCCCGAAGCATAAAATACAATAAAAGTACAACAATTTTTCCATCGTATAACAGGAATAATAGCAACGAGAGTGAAGGTGACGGTCACTTCTAAGTTCCGGGCAACCTAGGCTTAACCGTAGAGCGTTGCACCACCAGATCGAATAGCTAGGGCCTTAGAAGTCAACGCAAGAGGCATAAAATAAAATATAAATACAACAGTTATTCCATCGTATAACAGGAATAATTACAACCAGTGTGAAAGTAATGGGCATTTCTACGTTCCGTTCAACCTAGGCTTCACTCTAGGGCGTTGCTCCACCAGGTCGAATAGTTAGGGCCTTAGAAAACAACTCCAGACGCATAAAACACAAGAAAAATACAACAGTTCTTTCATCGTATAACACGAACAATTGCAACATGTCTGAAGGTAATGGTCACTTCTACGTTCCGGGAAATCTAGGCTTCTCTCTAGGGCGTTGCTCCACCAGGTCGAATAGTTAGGTCCTAAGAAGTCAACGCCAGAAGCATAAAATAGGATAGAAATACAACAGTTTTTCCATCGTATAACAGGAATAATTGCAACCAGAATGAAACATATGGTCAATTCTACAATACGGGCAACCTAGGCTTCACTCTAGGGCGTTGCTCGACCACATCCAATAGCTATGCCCTTAGAAGTCAACGCCAGAAGCATTAAATACAATATAAATACAATAGTTTTTCCATCGTATTAAACGAATAATAGCAACCAGTATGAAAGTTATGGTCATTTCTACGTTCCGGGCAACCTAGGCTTCACCCTAGGGCGTTGCTCCACCAGATCCAATAGTTAGGACCTTAGAAGTCAGCGCCCGAAGCTTAAAATACAATAAAAATACAAAAGTTTTTCCATCGTATAACAGGAATAATTGCCACCAGTGTGAAAGTGATGGTCATTTCTTCATACCGGGCAACCTAGGCTTCACTCTAGGGCGTTGCTCCTACAAATAGAATAGCTAGGGCCCAGGAAGTCAACGCCAGAAGCATAAAATACAATATAAATACAACAGTTTTTCCCTTGTATAACAGGAATAA
Organism: Calliopsis andreniformis; assembly: GCF_051401765.1. NCBI lineage: Eukaryota > Metazoa > Arthropoda > Insecta > Hymenoptera > Andrenidae > Calliopsis > Calliopsis andreniformis. The sequence goes on from NW_027480422.1 coordinate 7,793,710, forward strand.
TTGCAACCAGTGTGAAAGGTATGGTCATTTCTACGTTCCGGGCAACCTAGGCTTCACTCTAGGGCGCTGCTCCACCACATCGAATAGTTGCGGCCTTAGAAGTCAACGCCAGAGGCATAACATAGAATATAAGTACAACAGTTACTCCATCGTATAAAACGAATAATTGCATTCAGTATGAAGGTTATGGTCATTTCTACGTTCCGGGCAACCTAGGCTTCACTCTAGGGCGTTGTTCCTCCAGATCGAATAGCTAGGACTTAAGAAGTCTACACCAGAAGCATAAAATACAATATAAATACAACAGTTTTTCCATCGCATAATACGAATAATTGCAACCAGTGTGAAAGCAATGGCCATTTCTACGTTCCGGGCAACCTAGGCTTCACTCTAGGGCGTTGTTCCTCCAGATCGAATAGCTAGGACCTAAGAAGTCTACACCAGAAGCATAAAATACAATATAAATACAACAGTTTTTCCATCGTATAATACGAATAATTGCAACCAGTGTGAAAGGTATGGTCATTTCTACGTTCCAGGCAACCTAGGCTTCAAACTAGGGCATTGCTCCACCACATCGAATAGCTACGGCCTTAGAAGTCAACGCCATATCTATAAAATACAATATAAATACAACAGTTTTTCCATTGTATAAAATGAATAATTGCAAACAGTGTGGAAGTAATGGTTATTTCTACGTTCCGGGCAACCTAGGCTCCACGCTAGGGCGTTGCTCCACCACCTCGAATAGCTACGGCCTTAGGAGTCAACGCCAGAGGCATAACATACAATATAAGAACAACAGTTTTTCCATCGTGTAAAACGAATAATTGCAATCAGTATGAAGGTTATGGTCATTTCTACGTTCCGGGCAACCTAGGCTTCACTGGAGGCGTTGCTCTACCAGATCCAATAGTTAGGGCCTAAGAAGTCAACGCCAGAAGCATAACGTACAATAAAAATCCAACAATTTGTCCATCGTATAACAGGAATAATTGCAACCAGTGTGAAAGTAATGGTCATTTCTACGTTCCGGGCAACCTAGGTTTCGCTCTAGGGCGTTGCTCCACCACATCGAATAGTTAGGGCCTTAGAATACAACTCCAGACGCATAAAATACAATAAAAATACAGCGGCTTTTTCATCGTACAACAGGAATAATTGCAACAAGCCGGAAGGTAATGGTCACTTCTACGTTCCGGGCAATCTAGGCTTCTCTCTAGAGCGTTGCTCCACCAGGTCGGATAGTTAGGGCCTAAGAAGTCAACGTCAGAAGCATAAAATACAATAGAAATACAACAGTTTTTCCATCGTATAACAGGAATAATTGCAAACAGTGTGGAAGTAATGGTCATTTCTACGTTGCGGGCATCCTAGGCTTCACCCTAGGGCGTTGCTCCACCACATCGAATAGCTACGGCCTTAGGAGTCAACGCCAGAAGCACAAAATCAAATAAAAATACAACAGTTATTCCATCGTGTAACAGCAATAATTATAACCAGTGTGAAAGTGATGGGCATTTCTTCATACCGGGCAACCTAGGCTTCACTCTAGGGCGCTCTTCCTCCAAATAGAATAGCTAGGGCCCAGGAAGTCAACGCCAGAAGCATAAAATACAATATAAATACAACAGTTTTTCCCTTGTATAACAGGAATAATTGCAACCAGTGTGAAAGGTATGGTCATTTCTACGTTCCGGGCAACCTAGGCTTCACTCTAGGGCGTTGCTCGACCACATCCAATAGCTATGGCCTTAGAAGTCAACGCCAGAAGCATTAAATACAATATAAATACAATAGTTTTTCCATCGTATTATACGAATAATAGCAACCAGTATGAAAGTTATGGTCATTTCTACGTTCCGGGCAACCTAGGCTTCACCCTAGGGCGTTGCACCACCAGATCCAATAGTTAGGACCTTAGAAGTCAGCGCCCGAAGCTTAAAATACAATAAAAATACAAAAGTTTTTCCATCGTATAACAGGAATAATTGCCACCAGTGTGAAAGATATGGTCATTTCTACGATCAGGGCAACCTAGGCTTCACTCCAGGGCGTTGCTGCACCACATCGAATAGCTACGGCCTTAGAAGTCAACGCCAGAAGGTTAAAATACAATATAAATACAACAGTTTTTCCATCGTATAATACGAATAATTGCAACCAGTGTGAAAGCAATGGCCATTTCTACGTTCCGGGCATCCTAGACTTAACTCTAGGGCGTTGCTATACCAGATCGAATAGCTACGGCCTTAGAAGTCAACGCCCGAAGCATAAAATACAATAAAAATACAACAATTTTTCCATCGTATAACAGGAATAATAGCAACGAGAGTGAAGGTGACGGTCACTTCTAAGTTCCGGGCAACCTAGGCTTAACCCTAGAGCGTTGCACCACCAGATCGAATAGCTAGGGCCTAAGAAGTCAACGCAAGAGGCATAAAATAAAATATAAATACAACAGTTATTCCATCGTATAACAGGAATAATTACAACCAGTGTGAAAGTAATGGGCATTTCTACGTTCCGTTCAACCTAGGCTTCACTCTAGGGCGTTGCTCCACCAGGTCGAATAGTTAGGGCCTTAGAAAACAACTCCAGACGCATAAAACACAAGAAAAATACAACAGTTTTTCCATCGTATAATACGAATAATTGCAACCAGTGTGAAAGGCATGGCAATTTCTAAGTTCCGGGCATCCTAGGCTTCACTCTACGGCGTTGCTCCACCAGATCGAATAGTTAGGGCCTAAGAAGTCAACGCCAGAAGCATAAACTGCAATATAAATACAACAGTTATTCCCTTGTATAACAGGAATAATTGCAACCAGTGTGAAAGGTATGGTCATTTCTACGTTCCAGGCAACCTAGGCTTCACACTAGGGCATTGCTCCACCACATCGAATAGCTACAGCCTTAGAAGTCAACGCCATATCTATAAAATACAATATAAATACAACAGTTTTTCCATTGTTTAAAATGAATAATTGCAAACAGTGTGGAAGTAATGGTTATTTCTACGTTCCGGGCAACCTCGGCTCCACGCTAGGGCGTTGCTCCACCACATCGAATAGCTACGACCTTAGGAGTCAACGCCAGAGGCATAACATACAATATAAGTACAACAGTTTTTCAATCGTATAAGACGAATAATTGCAATCAGTATGAAGGTTCTGGTCATTTCTACGTTCCGGGCAACCTAGGTTTCGCTCTAGGGCGTTGCTCCACCAGATCCAATAGTTAGGGCCTAAGAAGTCAACGCCAGGAGCACCACATACAAAATAAATACAACAGTTTTTCCATCGTAAAATACGAATAATTGCAACCAGTATGAATGTTATGGTCACTTCTACGTTCCGGGCAACCTAGGCTTCACTCTAGGGCGTCGGTCCACCAGATCCAATAGCTAGGGCCTAAGAAGTCAACGCCAGGAACACCAAATACAAGATAAATACAACAGTTTTTCCATCGTACAAAACGAATAATTGCAACCAGTATGAAAGCTATGGTCATTTCTACGTTCCGGGCAACCTAGGCTTCACTCTAGGGCGTTGCTCAACCACATCGAATAGCTACGGCCCTAGAACACAACGCCATAACTATAAAATACAATATAAATACAACAGTCTTTCCATCGTATAAAACGAATAATTGCAACCAGTCTGATAGTTATGGTCATTTCTACGTTCCGAGCAACCTAGGTTTCGCTCTATGGCGTAGCTCCACCACATCGAATAGTTAGGGCCTTAGAAGCCAAAGCCAGAAGCATAAAATACAATATAAATACTACAGTTCTTCCGCTGTATAATATGAATAATTGCAAACAGTGTGGAAGTAATGGTCATTGCTACGTACCGCGCAACCTAGGTTTCACTCTAGGGCGTTGCTCCACCAGATCCAATAGTTAGGGCCTAAGAAGTCAACGCCAGGAGCACCAGATACAAAATAAATACAACAGTTTTTCCATTGTATAAAACGAATAATTGCATCCAGTCTGCAAGTAATGTTTATTTCTACGATCTGGGCAACCTAGGCATCACTCTAGGGCGTTGTTCCACCAGAGCGAATAGTTAGGGCCTAAGAACTCAACGCCAGAAGCATAAAATACCATATAAATACAACAGTTTTTCCATTGTATAAAACGAATAATTGCAACCAGTATGAAAGTTATGGTCATTTCTACGTTCCGGGCAACCTAGGCTTCACCCTAGGGCGTTGCTCCACCAGATCGAATAGTTAGGGCCTAAGAAGTCAACGCCAGAAGCATAAAATACAATATAAATACAACTGTTTTTCCATCGTATAAAACGAATAATTGCAACCAGTATGAAAGTTATGGTCATTTCTACGTTACGGGCAACCTAGGCTTCACCCTGGGGCGTTGCTCCACCAGGTCGAATTGTTAGGGCCTAAGAAGTCAACGCCAGAAGCATAAAATACGATATATGTACAACAGTTTTTCCATCGTATAAAACGAATAATTGCAACCAGTGTGAAAGTAATGGCCATTTCTACGTTGCGGGCATCCTAGACTTAATTCTGAGGCATTGCTACACCAGATCGAATACATAGGGCATTAGAAGTCAACGCCAGAAGTATAAAGCACAACCAAAATCCAACAGTTTGTCCATCGTATAGCTGGAATGATTGCAACCAGAGTGAAAGTAATGGTCATTTCTACATTCCCGGCAACCTAGGCTTCACGCTAGGGCGTTGCTCCACCAGATCGAATAGTTAGGGCCTAAGAAGTCAACGCCAGAAGCACCAAATACAAAATTAATACAACAGTTTTTCCATCCTATAAAACGAATAATTGCAACCAGGATGAAATTTATGGTCATTTCTAAGTTCCGGGCAACCTAGGCTTCACCCTAGGGCGTTGCTCCACCTGATCGAATAGTTAGGGCCTAAGAAGTCAACGCCAGAAGCATAAAATACAATAAAATACAACTGTTTTTCCACCGTATAAAAAGAATAATTGCAACCAGTATGAAAGTTATGGTCATTTCTACGTTCCGGGCAACCTAGGCTTCTCCCTAGGGCGTTGCTTCACCAGATCGAATAGTTAGGGCCTAAGAAGTCAACGCCAGAAGCATAAAATACGATATATGTACAACAGTTTTTCCATCGTATAAAACGAATAATTGCAACGAGTGTGAAAGTAATGGCCATTTCTACGTTGCGGGCATCCTAGACTTAACTCTGAGGCATTGCTACACCAGATCGAATACATAGGGCCTTAGAAGTCAACGCCAGAAGTTTAAAGTACAATCAAAATCCAACAGTTTGTCCATCGTAAAGCTGGAATGATTGCAACCAGAGTGAAAGTAATGGTCATTTCTACGTTTCGGGCGACCTAGCCTTCACTCTAGGGCGTTGCTCCACCAGATCGAATAGTTAGGGCCTAAGAAGTCAACGCCAGAAGCACCAAATACAAAATTAATACAACAGTTTTTGCATCCTATAAAACGAATAATTGCAACCAGGATGAAAGTTATGGTCATTTCTACGTTCCGGGCAACCTAGGCTTCACCCTAGGGCGTTGGTCCACCTGGTCGAATAGTTAGGGCCTGAGAAGTCAACGCCAGAAGCATAAAATACAATATAAATACAACATCTTTTCCACCGTATACAATGTACATTTGCAAACAGAGTGAAAGTAAAGGTCATTTCTACGTTCCGGGCAACCTAGGCTTAACCATAGGGCGTTGCTCCACCAGATCGAATAGTTAGAGACTTAGAAGTCAACGCCCGAAGCATGAAATACAAAATAGATAGAACAGTTTTTCCATTGTATAGAACGAATAATTGCAAACAGTGTGAAGGTAATGGTCATTTCTACGTTCCGGGCAACCTAGGCTTCACTCTAGGGCGTTGCTCCACCAGATCTAATAGCTATGGCCTGAGAAGTCAACGCCCGAAGCATAAAATACAAAATAAATAGAACAGTTTTTCCATTGTATAAAACGAATAATTGAAACCAGTGTGAAAGTTATGATCTTTTCTACGGTCCGCGCAACCTAGGCGTCACCCCAGGTCGTTGCTCCACCAGATCCAATAGTTAGGACCTATGAAGTCAGCGCCAGAAGCATAAAATACAAAATAGATGCAACAGTTTTTCCATCGTATATAATGTATATTTGCAAACAGTGTGAAAGTAAATGTCAGTTCTACGTTCCGGGCAGCCTAGGCTTCACTCTAGGGCGTTGCTCCACCAGATCGAATAGCTAGGGACTTAGAAGTCAACGACAGAAGCCTAAAATAAAATAAAAATACAACAGTTTTTCCATCGTATAAAACGAATAATTGCAACCAGTATGTATGTCATGGTCATTTCTACGTCCCCGGCAACCTAGGCTTCACTCTAGGGCGTTGGACGACCAAATCCAATAGCTAGGGCCTAAGAAGTCATCGCCAGGAGCAACAAATACAAAATAAATACAACAGCCTATCCATCGTATAAAACGAATAATTGCAACCAGTATGAAAGCTATGGTCACTTCTACGTTCCGTTCAACCTAGGCTTCACTCTAGGGCGTTGCTCAACCACATCGAATAGCTACGGCCCTAGAAGACAACGCCATAACTATAAAATACAATATAAATACAATGGTCTTTCCATCGTATAAAACGAATAATTGCAACCAGTATGAAAGTTATGGTCATTTCTACGTTCCGGGCAACCTAGGCTTCACCCTAGGGCGTTGCTCCACCAGATCGAATAGTTAGGGACTAAGAAGTCAACGCCAGAAGAATAAAATACAATAAAAATACAACAGTTTTTCCATCGTATAGCATGAATAATTGCAACCAGAGTGAAAGTAATGGTCATTTCTACGTTTCGGGCGACCTAGGCTTCACTCTAGGGCGTTGTTCCACCATATCGAATAGCTAGCGCCTTAGAGGTCACCGCCTGAAGCATAAAGTACAATAAAAATAGAACAGTTTTTTCATCGTATAACAGGAATAATTACAACCAGAGTGAAAGTATTGGTCATTTCTACGTTTCGGGCGACCCAGGCTTCACACTAGGGCGTTGCTCCACCAGATCCAATAGTTAGGGCCCTAGAGGTCAGCGCCCGAAAACTAAAATACAATAAACATACAACAGTTTTTCCACCGTATAACGGGAATAATTGCAGCAAATGTGAAAGTGATGGTCATTACCACGTTCCGGGCAACCTAGGGTTCACTCTAGGGCGTTGGTCCACCAGATCCAATAGTTAGGCCCTAAGAAGTCAACGACAGAAGCACCAAATGCAAAATAAATACAACAGTTTTTCCACTGTATAAAACGAATAATTGAAACCAGTGTGAAATTTATGGTCATTTCTACGTTTCGGGCGAACTAGGCTTCACTATAGGGCATTGATCCACCATATCGAATAGCTAGGGCCTTAGAAGTCAACGCCCAAAACATAAAATACAATAAAAATACAACAGTTTTTTCATCATATAACGGGAATAATTGCAACAAATGTGAACGTGATGATCATATCCACGTTCTGGGGAACCTAGGCTTCACTCTAGGGCGTTGGTTCACCAGATCCAATAGTTAGGGCCTAAGAAGTCAACGACAGAAGGATAAAATACAATAAAGATACAACAGCTCTTCCATCGTATAACAGGAATAATTGCAACCAGAGTGAAGGTGATGGTCATTTCTACGATCCGAGCAACCTAGGCTTCACTCTAGGGCGTTTCTCCACGAGAGCGAATAGCTAGGGACTTAGAAGTCAACGACAGAAGCCTAAAATAAAATAAAAATACAACAGTTTTTCCATCGTATAAAACGAATAATTGCAACCAGTATGTATGTCATGGTCATTTCTACGTCCCCGGCAACCTAGGCTTCACTCTAGGGCGTTGGACGACCAAATCCAATAGCTAGGGCCTAAGAAGTCATCGCCAGGAGCAACAAATACAAAATAAATACAACAGCCTATCCATCGTATAAAACGAATAATTGCAACCAGTATGAAAGCTATGGTCACTTCTACGTTCCGTTCAACCTAGGCTTCACTCTAGGGCGTTGCTCAACCACATCGAATAGCTACGGCCCTAGAAGACAACGCCATAACTATAAAATACAATATAAATACAATGGTCTTTCCATCGTATAAAACGAATAATTGCAACCAGTCTGATAGTTATGGTCATTTCTACGTTCCGGGCAACCTAGGCTTCACCCTAGGGCGTTGCTCCACCAGATCGAATAGTTAGGGCCTAAGAAGACAACGCCAGATGCACAAAATACAATATAAATACAACAGCTTTTCCATCGTATATAATGTATATATGCAAACAGTGTGAAAGTAATGGTCATTTCTACGTTTCGGGCGACCTAGGCTTCACTCTAGGGCTTTGGTCCACCACATATACAGTTAGGGTCTAAGAAGTCGACGCCAGAAGCACCAAATGCAAAATAAATACAACAGTTTTTCCATCGTATAAAACGAATAATTGCAACCAGTATGAAAGTTATGGTCATTTCTACGTTCCGGGCAACCTAGGCTTCACCCTAGGGCGTTGCTCCACCAGATCGAATAGTTAGGGACTAAGAAGTCAACGCCAGAAGAATAAAATACAATAAAAATACAACAGTTTTTCCATCGTATAGCATGAATAATTGCAACCAGAGTGAAAGTAATGGTCATTTCTACGTTTCGGGCGACCTAGGCTTCACTCTAGGGCGTTGTTCCACCATATCGAATAGCTAGCGCCTTAGAGGTCACCGCCTGAAGCATAAAGTACAATAAAAATAGAACAGTTTTTTCATCGTATAACAGGAATAATTACAACCAGAGTGAAAGTATTGGTCATTTCTACGTTTCGGGCGACCCAGGCTTCACACTAGGGCGTTGCTCCACCAGATCCAATAGTTAGGGCCCTAGAGGTCAGCGCCCGAAAACTAAAATACAATAAACATACAACAGTTTTTCCACCGTATAACGGGAATAATTGCAGCAAATGTGAAAGTGATGGTCATTACCACGTTCCGGGCAACCTAGGGTTCACTCTAGGGCGTTGGTCCACCAGATCCAATAGTTAGGCCCTAAGAAGTCAACGACAGAAGCACCAAATGCAAAATAAATACAACAGTTTTTCCACTGTATAAAACGAATAATTGAAACCAGTGTGAAATTTATGGTCATTTCTACGTTTCGGGCGAACTAGGCTTCACTATAGGGCATTGATCCACCATATCGAATAGCTAGGGCCTTAGAAGTCAACGCCCAAAACATAAAATACAATAAAAATACAACAGTTTTTTCATCATATAACGGGAATAATTGCAACAAATGTGAACGTGATGATCATATCCACGTTCTGGGGAACCTAGGCTTCACTCTAGGGCGTTGGTTCACCAGATCCAATAGTTAGGGCCTAAGAAGTCAACGACAGAAGGATAAAATACAATAAAGATACAACAGCTCTTCCATCGTATAACAGGAATAATTGCAACCAGAGTGAAGGTGATGGTCATTTCTACGATCCGAGCAACCTAGGCTTCACTCTAGGGCGTTGCTCCACGAGAGCGAATAGCTAGGGACTTAGAAGTCAACGACAGAAGCCTAAAATAAAATAAAAATACAACAGTTTTTCCATCGTATAAAACGAATAATTGCAACCAGTATGTATGTTATGGTCATTTCTACGTCCCGGGCAACCTAGGCTTCACTCTAGGGCGTTGGACCACCAAATCCAATAGCTAGGGCCCAAGAAGACAACGCCAGGAGCAACAACTACAAAATAAATACAACAGTCTTTCCATCGTATAAAACGAATAATTGCAACCAGTATGAAAGCTATGGTCACTTCTACGTTCCGGGCAACCTAGGCTTCACTCTAGGGCGTTGCTCAACCACATCGAATAGCTACGGCCCTAGAAGACAAAGCCATGACTATAAAATACAATATAAATACAATGGACTTTCCATCGCATAAAACGAATAATTACAGCCAGTGTGAAAGCTATGGTCACTTCTACGTTCCGTGCAACCTAGACATCACTCTACGGCGTTGCTCCACCAGGTCGATTAGTTGGGGAATTAGGAAACAACTCCAGACGCATAAAATACAATAAAAATACAACAGTTTTACCATCCTATAACTGGCATAATTGCAACCAGTGTGAAAGATATGGTCATTTCTACGTTCCGGGCAACCTAGACTTCACTCTAGGGCTTTGGTCCACCACATCCAACAGTTAGGGCCTAAGAAGTCAACGCCAGAAGCACCAAATGCAAAATAAATACAACAGTTTTTCCATCGTATAAAACGAATAATTGCAACCAGTATGAAAGTTATGGTCATTTCTACGTTCCGGGCAACCTAGGCTTCACCCTAGGGCGTTGCTCCACCAGATCGAATAGTTAGGGACTAAGAAGTCAACGCCAGAAGAATAAAATACAATAAAAATACAACAGTTTTTCCATCGTATAGCATGAATAATTGCAACCAGAGTGAAAGTAATGGTCATTTCTACGTTTCGGGCGACCTAGGCTTCACTCTAGGGCGTTGTTCCACCATATCGAATAGCTAGCGCCTTAGAGGTCACCGCCTGAAGCATAAAGTACAATAAAAATAGAACAGTTTTTTCATCGTATAACAGGAATAATTGCAACCAGAGTGAAGGTGATGGTCATTTCTACGATCCGAGCAACATAGGCTTCAGTCCAGGGCGTTGCTCCACCAGATCGAATAGTTAGGGCCTAAGAAGTCAACGCCAGAAGAATAAAATACAAGAAAAATACAACAGTTTTTCCATCGTATAGCATGAATAATTGCAACCAGAGTGAAAATAATGGTCATTTCTACGTTTCGGGCGAACTAGGCTTCACTCTAGGGCATTGAACCACCATATCGAATAGCTAGGGCCTTAGAAGTCAACGCCCAAAACATAAAATACAATAAAAATACAACAGTTTTCTCATCATATAACGGGAATAATTGCAACAAATGTGAACGTGATGATCATATCCACGTTCTGGGGAACCTAGGCTTCACTCTAGGGCGTTGGTTCACCAGATCCAATAGTTAGGGCCTAAGAAGTCAACGACAGAAGGATAAAATACAATAAAGATACAACAGCTCTTCCATCGTATAACAGGAATAATTGCAGCCAGAGTGAAGGTGATGGTCATTTCTACGTTCCGGGCAACCTAGGCTTCACCCTAGGGCGTTGCTCCAGCAGATCGAATAGCTAGGGCCTTGGAAGTGAACGCCAGAAGCATAAAATAAAATAAAAATAGAGCAGTTATTCCATCGTATAACAGGAATAATTACAACCAGTGTGAAAGAAATGGGCATTTCTACGTTGCGTGCAACCTATACTTCACTCTAGGGCGTTGCTCCACCAGGTCGAATAGATGGGGCCTTAGAAAACAACTCCAGACGCATACAATACAATAAAAATACAACAGTTTTACCAACGTATAAATGGCATAATTGCAACCAGTGTGATGGGAATGGTCATTTCTACGTTCCGGGCAACCTAGGCTTCACTCTAGGGCGTTGTTCCACCCCATCGAATAGCTACGGCCTTAGAAGTCAACCCCAGAAGCATAAAATACAATATAAGTACAACAGTATTTCCACCGTATAAAGCGAGTAATTGCAACCAGTGTGAAAGTAATGGCCATTTCTACGTTCCGGGAATACTAGACTTAACTCTGAGGCATTGCTCCTCCAGATCGAATACATAGGGCCTTAGAAGTCAACGCCAGAAGCACAAAGTGCAATCAAAATACAACAGTTTGTCCATCGTATAACAGGAATAATTGCAACAAGCGTGAAGGTAATGGTTATTTCTACGTTCCGGGCAACCTATGGTTCACTCTAGGGTGTTGGTCCACCAGATCCAATAGTAAGGGCCTAAGAAGTCAACGCCATAAGCATAAAATACAATATAAATTCACCAGCTTTTCCATCGTATATAATGTATCTTTGCAAACAGTATGAAAGTAACAGTCATTTCTACGTTCCGGGCAGCCGAGGCTTCACCCTAGGGCGTTGCTCCACCAGTTCGAATAGCAAGGGACTTAGAAGTCTGCGCCGGAAGCATAAAATACAATATAAATACAATAGTCTTTCCATCGTATAAAACGAGTAATTGCAACCAGTGTGAAAGTAATGGCCATTTCTACGTTCCGGGCATCCTAGACTTAACTCTGAGGCATTGCACCACCAGATCGAATACATAGGGCCTTAGAAGTCAACGCCAGAAGCATAAAGTACAATCAAAATCCAACAGTTTGTCCATCGTATAACAGGAATAATTGCAACAAGCGTGAAGGTAATGGTCATTTCTACGTTCCGGGCAACCTAGGTTTTGCTCTAGGGCGTTGCTCAACCACGTCGAATAGTTAGGGCCTTAGAAGTCAACGCCTGAAGCATAAAATACAACATAAGTACAACAGTTTTTCCAGCGTATAACAGGAATAATTGCAACTAGTGTGAAAGTAAAGGTCCTTTCTACGTTCCGGGCAACCTAGGCTTCGCTTAAGGGCGTTGCTCCACCAGATCGAATAGCAAGGGCCTTAGAAGTCAACGCCCGAAGCATAAAATACAAAATAAATAGAACAGTTTTTCCATTGTATAAATCAAATAATTGCAACCAGTGTGAAAGTTATGGTCAGTTCTACGTTCCGGGCAACCTAGGCTTCACTCTAGGGCGTTGTTCCGCCAGATCGAATAGTTAGGGCCTAAGAAGTCACAGACAGAAGCATAAAATACAATATAAATACAACAGCTTTTCCATCGTATGTGATGTATATTTGGAAACAGTGTGAAAGTAAAGGCCATTTCTAAGTTCCGGGTAACCTAGGCTTAACTGTAGAAATTTGCTCCACCAGATCGCATAGTTAGGGACTTAGAATTTAACGCCAGAAGCATAAAATACAATAAAAATGCAACAGTTTTACCATCGTATAACAGGAATAATTGCAACCAGTGTGAAAGTACAGGTCATTTCTACGTTCCGGGCAATCCAGGTTTCGCCCTAGGGCGTTGCTCCACCAGATCGAATAGCTAGGGACTTAGAAGTCAACGCCAGAAGCATAAAATACAATAAAAATACAACAGTTTTTCCATCGTATAAAAGGAATAATTGCAACCAGTGTGAAAGTAATGGCCGCTTCTTCGTTCCGGGCAACCTAGGCTTCACACTAGGGCGTTGCCCCACCACATCGATTAGCTACGGCCTTAGAAGTCACCACCTGAAGCATAAAATACAATAAAAATAGAACAGTTTTTTTATCGTATAACAGGAATAATTACAACTAGAGTTAAAGTAATGGTCATTTCTACGTTTCGGGCGACCTAGGCTTCACTCTAGGGCGTTGCTCCACCAGTTCGAATAGCAAGGGACTTAGAAGTCTGCGCCAGAAGCATATAATACAATATAAATACAACAGTCTTTCCATCGTATAAAACGAGTAATTGCAACCAGTGTGAAAGTAATGGCCATTTCTACGTTCCGGGCATCCTAGACTTAACTCTGAGGCATTGCACCACCAGATCGAATACATAGGGCCTTAGAAGTCAACGCCAGAAGCATAAAGTACAATCAAAATCCAACAGTTTGTCCATCGTATAACAGGAATAATTGCAACAAGCGTGAAGGTAATGGTCATTTCTACGTTCCGGGCAACCTAGGTTTTGCTCTAGGGCGTTGCTCAACCACATCGAATAGTTAGGGCCTTAGAAGTCAACGCCTGAAGCATAAAATACAACATAAGTACAACAGTTTTTCCAGCGTATAACAGGAATAATTGCAACTAGTGTGAAAGTAAAGGTCCTTTCTACGTTCCGGGCAACCTAGGCTTCGCTTAAGGGCGTTGCTCCACCAGATCGAATAGCAAGGGCCTTAGAAGTCAACGCCCGAAGCATAAAATACAAAATAAATAGAACAGTTTTTCCATTGTATAAATCAAATAATTGCAACCAGTGTGAAAGTTATGGTCAGTTCTACGTTCCGGGCAACCTAGGCTTCACTCTAGGGCGTTGTTCCGCCAGATCGAATAGTTAGGGCCTAAGAAGTCACAGACAGAAGCATAAAATACAATATAAATACAACAGCTTTTCCATCGTATGTGATGTATATTTGGAAACAGTGTGAAAGTAAAGGCCATTTCTAAGTTCCGGGTAACCTAGGCTTAACTGTAGAAATTTGCTCCACCAGATCGCATAGTTAGGGACTTAGAATTTAACGCCAGAAGCATAAAATACAATAAAAATATAACAGTTTTACCATCGTATAACAGGAATAATTGCAACCAGTGTGAAAGTACAGGTCATTTCTACGTTCCGGGCAATCCAGGTTTCGCCCTAGGGCGTTGCTCCACCAGATCGAATAGCTAGGGACTTAGAAGTCAACGCCAGAAGCATAAAATACAATAAAAATACAACAGTTTTTCCATCGTATAAAAGGAATAATTGCAACCAGTGTGAAAGTAATGGCCGCTTCTTCGTTCCGGGCAACCTAGGCTTCACACTAGGGCGTTGCCCCACCACATCGATAGGCTACGGCCTTAGAAGTCACCACCTGAAGCATAAAATACAATAAAAATAGAACAGTTTTTTTATCGTATAACAGGAATAATTACAACTAGAGTTAAAGTAATGGTCATTTCTACGTTTCGGGCGACCTAGGCTTCACTCTAGGGCGTTGCTCCACCAGTTCGAATAGCAAGGGACTTAGAAGTCTGCGCCAGAAGCATATAATACAATATAAATACAACAGTCTTTCCATCGTATAAAACGAGTAATTGCAACCAGTGTGAAAGTAATGGCCATTTCTACGTTCCGGGCATCCTAGACTTAACTCTGAGGCATTGCTCCACCAGATCGAATACATAGGGCCTTAGAAGTCAACGCCAGAAGCTTAAAGTACAATCAAAATCCAACAGTTTGTCCATCGTATAACAGGAATAATTGCTACAAGCGTGAAGGTAATGGTCATTTCTACGTTCCGGGCAACCTAGGCTTCACCCTATGGCGTTGCTCCAACAGGTCGAATAGGTAGGGCCTTAGAAGTCAACGCCAGATGCATACAATTCAATAAAAATACAACAGTTTTACCAACGTATAACTGGCATAATTGCAACCAGTGTGAAAGTAATGGTCATTTCTATGTTCCGGGCAACCTAGGTTTCACTCTAGGGCGTTGTTCCACCACATCGAATAGCTACGGCCTTAGAAGTCAACGCCAGAAGCATAAAATACAATATAAATACAACAGTCTTTCCACCGTATAAAACGAGTAATTGCAACCAGTGTGAAAGTAATGGCCATTTCTACGTTCCGGGCATACTAGACTTAACTCTGAGGCATTGCTCCACCAGATCGAATACATAGTTCCTTAGAAGTCAACGCCAGAAGCATAAAGTACAATCAAAATCCAACAGTTTGTCCATCGTATAACAGGAATAATTGCAACAATCGTGAAGGTAATGGTCATTTCTACTTTCCGGGCAACCTAGGTTTTGCTCTAGGGCGTTGCTCCACCACATCGAATAGTTAGCGCCTTAGAAGTCAACGCTTGAAGCATAAAATACAATAAAGATACAACATTTTTTTCATCGTATAACAGGAATAATTGCGACCAGTCTGAAAGATATGGTCATTTCTACGTTCCGAGCAACCCAGGCTTCACCCCTGGGCGTTGCTCCACCAGATCCAATAGTTAGGACCTAAGAAGTCAGCGCCAGAAGCATAAAATACAAAATAGATACAACAGTTTTTCCATCGTATATACTGTATATTTGCAAACAGAGTTAAAGTAAAGGTCATTTCTACGTTCCGGGCAACCTCTGCTTAACTGTAGGGCGTTTCTCCACCAGATCGCATAGTTAGGGACTTAGAATTCAACGCCAGAAGCATAAAATACAATAAAAATGCAACAGTTTTTCCATCGTATAACAGGAATAACTGCAACCAGTGTGAAAGTACAGGTCATTTCTACTTTCCGGGCAACCTAGGCTTCACTCTAGGCCGGTGCTCCACCAGATCAAATAGTTAGGACCTAAGAAGTCAACGCCATAAGCATAAAATACAAAATAAATAGAACAGTTTTTCCATTGTATAAATCAAATAATTGCAACCAGTGTGAAAGTTATGGTCAGTTCTACGTTCCGGGCAACCTTGGCTTAACTCAGGGCGTTGCTCCACCAGATCGAATAGTTAGGGACTTTGAGTACAACGGCAGAAGCATAAAATAAAACATAAGTACAACAGTTTTTCCCTCGTATAAAATGTATAATTGCAAGAAGTGTTAAGGCAATGGTCATTTCCACGTTCCAGGCAACCTACGCTTCACTCTAGGACGTCGGTCCACCAGATCCAATAGATAGGGCCTCAGAAGTCAACGCCGGATGCACCAAATACAAAATAAATACAACAGTTTTTCCACCGTATAAAACGAATAATTGCAACCAGTGTGAAAGTAATGGTCATTTCTACGTTCCGGGCAACCTAGGTTTCACTCTTGGGCGTTGCTCCACCACATCGAATAGCTACGGCCTTAGAAGTCAATTCCAGAAGCATAAAATACAATATAAGTACAACAGCTTTTCCATCGTATAAAATGAATGATTGCAAATAGTGTGAAAGTTATGGTCATTTCTACGTTCCGGGCAACCTAGGCTTAACTCCAGGGCGTTGCTCTACCAGATCGAATAGTTAGGACTTTGAATACAACGCCAGAAGCATAAAATACAATAAAAATGCAACAGTTTTTCCATCGTATAACAGGAATAATTGCAACTAGTGTGAAAGTGATGTTCATTTCTACGTTCCGGGCAACCTAGTCTTCACTCTAGGGCGGTGGTCCACCAGATCGAATAGTTAGGGCCTTAGAGGTCAACGCACGAAGCATAAAATACAAAATTAATACAACAGTTTTTCCATCGTATAAAACGAATAATTGCAACCAGTGTGAAAGATATGGTCATTTCTACGTTACGGGCAACCTAGGCTTCGCTCTAGGTCGTTGCTCCACCAAATCGAATAGCTAGGGCCTTAGAAGTCATAGCCCGAAGCATAAAATACAAAATTAATACAACAGTTATTCCATCTTGTAACAGGTATAATTACAACCAGGGTGAAAGTAATGGGCATTTCTACGTTCCGAGCAACTTAGGCTTCACTCCAGGGCGTAGCTCCACCAGGTCGAGTAGTTTGGGCCTTAGAAAACAACTCCAGACGCATAAAATACAATAAAAATACAACAGTTTTTCCATCGTATAAAAAGAATAATTGCAACCAGTGTCAAAGTAATGGTCATTTCTACGTTTCGGCAATCTAGGCTTCACTCAAGAGCGTTGCACCACCAGATCGAATAGTTAGGGCCTTAGAAGTCAACGCGCGAAGCATAAAATACAAAATAAATAGAACAGTTTTTCCATTGTATGAAACGAATAATTGCAACCAGTGTGAAAGTTATGGTCATTTCTACGTTCCGGGCAACCTAGGCTTCACTCTAGGGCGTTGTTCCACCAGATCGAATAGTTAGGGCCTGAGAAGTCAACGTCAGAAGCATAAAATACAATATAAATACAACAGCTTTTCCATCGTATATAATGTATAGTTGCAAACAGTGTGAAAGTAAAGGTCATTTCTTGGTTCCGGGCAACCTAGGTTTCGCTGTAGGGCGTTGCTCCACCAGATCGCATAGCTAGGGACTTAAAATTTAACGCCAGAAGCATAAAATACAATAAAAATGCAACAGTGTTTCTATAGTATAACAGGAATAATTGCAACCAGTGTGAAAGTACAGGTCATTTCTACGTTCCGGGCAACCTAGGCTTCGCTCTAGGGCCTTGCTCCACCAGATCGAATAGCTAGGGACTTAGAAGTCAACTCCACAAGCATAAAATATAATAAAAATGCAACAGTTTTTCCATCGTATAACAGGAATAATTGCAACCAGTGTGAAAGTAATGGTCATTTCTACGTTACGGGCAACGTAGGTTTCGCTGTAGGGAGTTGCTGCACCAGATCGAATAGCTAGGGACTTAGAAGTCAACGCCAGAAGCATAAAATACAATAAAAATGCAACAGTTTTTCCATCGTATAAAAAGAATAATTGCAACCAGTGTGAAAGTTATGGTCAGTTCTACGTTCCGGGCAACCTTGGCTTAACTCCAGGGCGTTGCTCCACCAGATCGAATAGTTAGGGACTTTGAGTACAACGCCAGAAGCATAAAATACACTAAAAATGCAACAGTTTCTCCATTGTATAACAGCAATAACTGCAACCAGTGTGAAAGTACTGGTCATTTCTATGTTCCGGGTAACCTATGCTTCACTCTAGGGCGCTGCACCACCAGATCGAGTAGCTAGGGACTTAGAATTCAACGCCAGAAGAATAAAATAAAACATAAGTACAACAGTTTTTCCCTCGTATAAAATGTATAATTGCAAGAAGTGTTAAGGCAATGGTCATTTCCACGTTCCAGGCAACCTACGCTTCACTCTAGGACGTCGGTCCACCAGATCCAATAGATAGGGCCTCAGAAGTCAACGCCGGATGTACCAAATACAAAATAAATACAACAGTTTTTCCACCGTATAAAACGAATTATTGCAACCAGTGTGAAAGTAATGGTCATTTCTACGTTCCGGGCAACCTAGGCTTCACTCTAGGCCGTTGCTACACCACATCGTCTAGCTACGGCCTTAGAAGTCAACGCCAGAAGCATAAAATACAATAAAAGTACAACAGTTTTTCCATCGTATAACAGGAATGATTACAACCAGAGTGAAAGTGATGGTCATAGGTCCGGGCGACCTAGGCTTCACTCTCGGGTGCTGGTCCACCAGACCGAATAGTTAGGGCCTAAGAAGTCAACGCCAGAAGCATAAAATACAAAATAAATACAATAGTTTTTCCATCGTATAACAGGAATAATTGCTACCAGTGTGAAAGCAATGGCCATTTCTACGTTCCGGGCAACATAGGCTTCACTCTGGGGCGTTGTTCCACCAGATCGAATAGTTAGGGCCTAAGAAGACAACGCCAGAGGCATAAACTGCAATATAAATACAACAGTTGTTCCCTTGTATAACAGGAATAATTGCAACCAGTGTGAAAGGTATGGTCATTTCTACGTTCCAGGCAACCTAGGCTTCACACTAGGGCATTGCTCCACCACATCGAATAGCTACGGCCTTAGAAGTCAACGCCATATCTATAAAATACAATATAAATACAACAGTTTTTCCATTGTATAAAATGAATAATTGCAAACAGTGTGGAAGTAATGGTTATTTCTACGTTCCGGGCAACCTAGGCTCCACGTTAGGGCGTTTCTACTCCAGATCGAATAGCTAGGACCTAAGAAGTCTACACCAGAAGCATAAAATAAAATAAAAACACAACAGTTATTCCATCGTGTAACAGGAATAATTACAACCAGTGTGAAAGTAATGGGCATTTCTAAGTTCCGGGCAACCTAAGCTTCACCCTAGAGCGTTGCACCGCAAGATCGAATAGTTAGGGCCTAAGAGGACAACGCCAGAGGCATAAACTGCAATATAAATACAACAGTTGTTCCCTTGTATAACAGGAATAATTGCAACCAGTGTGAAAGGTATTGTCATTTCTACGTTCCAGGCAACCTAGGCTTCACACTAGGGCATTGCTCCACCACATCGAATAGCTACGGCCTTAGAAGTCAACGCCATATCTATAAAATACAATATAAATACAACAGTTTTTCCATTGTATAAAATGATAATTGCAAACAGTGTGGAAGTAATGGTTATTTCTACGTTCCGGGCAACCTAGGCTCCACGCTAGGGCGTTGCTCCACCACATCGAATAGCTACGGCCTTAGGAGTCAACGCCAGAGGCATATCATACAATATAAGAACAACAGTTTTTCCATCGTATAAAACGAATAATTGCAATCAGTATGAAGGTTATGGTCATTTCTACGTTCCGGGCAACCTAGGCTTCACTGGAGGCGTTGCTCCACCAGATCCAATAGTTAGGGCCTAAGAAGTCAACGCCAGAAGCATAACGTACAATAAAAATCCAACAATTTGTCCATCGTATAACAGTAATAACTGCAACCAGTGTGAAAGTAATGGTCATTTCTACGTTCCGGGCAACCTAGGTTTCGCTCTAGGGCGTTGCTCCACCACATCGAATAGTTAGGGCCTTAGTATATAACTCCAGACGCATAAAATACAATAAAAATACAGCGGCTTTTTCATCGTACAACAGGAATAATTGCAACAAGCCGGAAGGTAATGGTCACTTCTACGTTCCGGGCAATCTAGGCTTCTCTCTAGAGCGTTGCTCCACCAGGTCGAATAGTTAGGGCATAAGAAGTCAACGCCAGAAGCACAAAATAAAATATAAATACAATAGTTATTCCATCGTGCAACAGCAATAATTATAACCAGTGTGAAAGTGATGGGCATTTCTAAGTTCCGGGCAACCTAGGCTTCACCCTAGAGCGTTGCACCACCAGATCAAATAGCTAGGGCCTTCTAAGTCAACGCCAGAAGCATAAAATAAAATATAAATACAACAGTTATTCCATCATATAACAGGAATAATTACAAGCAGTGTGAAAGTAATGGGCATTTCTACGTTCCGTGCAACCTAGGCTTCTCTCTAGAGCGTTGCTCCACCAGGTCGAATAGTTAGGGCCTAAGAAGTCAACGTCAGAAGCATAAAATACAATAGAAATACAACAGTTTTTCCATCGTATAACAGGAATAATTGCAAACAGTGTGGAAGTAATGGTCATTTCTACGTTGCGGGCATCCTAGGTTTCACCCTAGGGCGTTGCTCCACCACATCGAATAGCTACGGCCTTAGGAGTCAACGCCAGAAGCACAAAATAAAATAAAAATACAACAGTTATTCCATCGTGTAACAGCAATAATTATAACCAGTGTGAAAGTGATGGGCATTTCTAAGTTCCGGGCAACCTAGGCTTCTCTCTAGGGCGTTGCTCCACCAGATCGAATAGTTACGGCCTAAGAAGTCAACGCCAGAAGCATAAAATACAATAGAGATACAACAGTTTTTCCATCGATTAACAGGAATAAGTGCAACCAGTGTGAAAGATATGGTCATTTCTACAATCAGGGCAACCTAGGCTTCACTCCAGGGCGTTGCTGCACCACATCGTATAGCTACGGCCTTAGAAGTCAACGCCAGAAGGTTAAAATACAATATAAATACAACAGTTTTTCCATCGTATAATACGAATAATTGCAACCAGTGTGAAAGCAATGGCCATTTCTACGTTCCGGGCATCCTAGACTTAACTCTAGGGCGTTGCTATACCAGATCGAATAGCTACGGCCTTAGAAGTCAACGCCCGAAGCATAAAATACAATAAAAATACAACAATTTTTCCATCGTATAACAGGAATAATAGCAACGAGAGTGAAGGTGTCGGTCACTTCTAAGTTCCGGGCAACCTAGGCTTAACCCTAGAGCGTTGCACCACCAGATCGAATAGCTAGGGCCTTAGAAGTCAACGCAGGAGGCATAAAATAAAATATAAATACAACAGTTATTCCATCGTATAACAGGAATAATTACAACCAGTGTGAAAGTAATGGGCATTTCTACGTTCCGTTCAACCTAGGCTTCACTCTAGGGCGTTGGTCCACCAGGCCGAATAGTTAGGGCCTTAGAAAACAACTCCAGAAGCATAAAATACAATATAAATACAACAGTTTTTCCACCGTATAATACGAATAATTGCAACCAGTGTGAAAGGCATGGCCATTTCTACGTTCCGGGCATCCTAGGCTTCACTCTACGGCGTTTCTCCACCAGATCGAATAGTTAGGGCCTAAGAAGTCAACGCCAGAAGCATAAAATACAATAGAAATACAACAGTTTTTCCATCGTATAACAGGAATAATTGGAAACAGTGTGGAAGTAATGGTCATTTCTACGTTGCGGGCAACCTAGGCTTCACTCTAGGGCATTTCTCTACCACATCGAATAGCTACGGCCTTAGAAGTCAACGCCATAACTATAAAAAACAATATAAATACAACAGTTTTTCCATTGTATAAAATGAATAATTGCAACCAGTGTGAAAGACATGGTCATTTCTACGTTCCGGGCAACCTAGGCTTCACCCTAGGGCGTTGCTGCACCACATCGAATAGCTACGGCCTTAAGAGTCAACGCCAGAAGCACAAAATAAAATAAAAACACAATAGTTATTCCATCGTGTAACAGGAATAATTACAACCAGTGTGAAAGTAATGGTTATTTCTACGTTCCGGGCAACCTAGGCTCCACGCTAGGGCGTTGCTCCACCACCTCGAATAGCTACGGCCTTAGGAGTCAACGCCAGAAACACAAAATAAAGTAAAAATACAACAGTTATTGCATCGTATAACAGGAATAATTACAACCAGTGTGAAAGTAATGGGCATTTCTACGTTCCGGGCAACCTAGGCTTCACCCTAGGGCGTTGCTCCACCAGATCGAATAGTTAGGTCCTAAGAAGTCAACGCCAAAAGCATAAAATACGATATATGTACAACAGCTTTTCCAACTTATAAAACGAATAAGTGCAACCAGTGTGAAAGCAATGGCCATTTCTACGTTCCGGGCATCATAGACTTAACTCTAGGGCGTTGCTATACCAGATCGAATAGCTACGGCCTTAGAAGTCAACGCCCGAAGCATAAAGTACAATAAAAATACAACAGCTTTTCCATCGTATAACAGGAATAATAGCAACCAGAGTGAAGGTGATGGTCACTTGTAAGTTCCGGGCAACCTAGGCTTCACCCTAGAGCGTTGCACCACCAGATCGAATATCTAGGGCCTTAGAAGTCAACGTCAGAAGCATAAAATAAAATATAAATACAACAGTTATTCCATCGTATAACAGGAATAATTGTAACCAGTGTGAAAGTAATGGGCATTTCTACGTTCCGTGCAACCTAGGCTTCACTCTAGGGCGTTGCTCCACCAGGTCGAATATTTAGGGCCGGAGAAAACAACTCCAGACGCATAAAACACAAGAAAAATGCAACAGTTCTTTCATCGTATTACAGGAACAATTGCAACATGCCTGAAGGTAATGGTCATTTCTACTTTCCGGGCAATCTAGGCTTGACACTAGGGCGTTGCTTCACCAGATCGAATAGTTAGGGACTTAGAATTCAACGACAGAAGAACAAAATACAACATAAGTACAACAGTTTTTCCATCGCATAAAATGTATAATTGCAAGAAGTGTGAAGGTAATGGTCATTTCTACGTTCCGGCAACCTAGGCTTGACTCTAGGGCGTTGCTTCACCAGATCGAATAGTTAGGGCCTTAGAAGTCAACGCCAGAAGCACAAAATAAAATAAAAATACAACAGTTATTCCATCGTATAACAGGAATAATTACAACCAGTGTGAAGGTAATGGTCATTTCTACGTTCCGGGCAACCTAGGCTTGACTCTAGGTCGTTGCTTCACCAGATCGAATAGTTAGGGCCTTAGAAGTCAACGCCAGAAGCACAAAATAAAATAAAAATACAACAGTTATTCCATCGTATAACAGGAATAATTACAACCAGTGTGAAAGTAATGGGCAGTTCTACGTTCCCTGCAACCTAGGCTTCACTCTAGCGCGTTGCTCCACCAGATCGAATAGTTAGGGCCTAAGAAATCAACGCCAGAAGCATAAGATACGATATATGTACAACAGCTTTTCCATCGTATATAATGTATATTTGGAAACAGTGTGAAAGTAAAGGTCATTTCTAAGTTCCGGGCAACCCAGGCTTCACTCTAGAGCGTTGCTCCACCAGATCGAATAGTTAGGGCCTAAGAAATCAACGCCAGAAGCATAAAATACGATATATGTACAACAGCTTTTCCATCGTATAAAACGAATTAGTGCAACCAGTGTGAAAGCAGTGGCCATTTCTACGTTCCGGGCATCCTAGACTTAACTCTAGGGCGTTGCTCCACCACATCGAATAGCTACGGCCTTAGGAGTCAACGCCAGAGGCATGAAATACAAAATAAATACAACAGTTTTTCCATCGTATAACAAGAATAATTGCAACCAGTGTGAAAGTGATGGTCATTTCCACGTTCCGGGCAACCTAGGCTTCACTCTAGGGCGTTGTTCCTCCAGATCGAATAGCTAGGGCCTAAGAAGTCTACACCACAAGCATAAGATACAATATAAATACAACAGTTTTTCCATCGCATAACAGGAATAATTGCAACCAGTGTGAAAATGACGGTCATTTCTACGTTCCGGGCAACCTAGGCTTCAGTCTAGGGCGTGGTTCCCCCAGATCGAATAGTTAGGGCCTAAGAAGCCTACGCCAGCAGCATAAAATACAATATAAATACCACAGTTTTACCATCGTAAAACAGGAATAATTACTACCGGTGTGAAAGTAATGGGCAATTCTACGTTCCGTTCAACGTAGGCTTCACTCTAGGCCGTTGGTCCATCAGGTCGAATTGTTAGGGCCTTAGAAAACAACTCCAGACGCATAAAATACAATATAAATACAACAGTTTTTCTACGGTATAAAACGAATAATTGCAACCAGTATGCAAGTTATGGTCATTTCTACGTTCCGGGCAACCTAGGCTTTACCCTAGGGCGTTGCTCCACCAGATCGAATAGTTAGGTCCTAAGAAGTCAACGCCAGAAGCATAAAATACGATATATGTACAACAGCTTTTCCATCGTATAAAACGAATAAGTGCAACCAGTGTGAAAGCAATGGCCATTTCTACGTTCCGGGCATCCTAGACTTAACTCTAGGGCGTTGCTCCACCACATCGAATAGCTACGGCCTTAGGAATCAACGCCAGAGGCATAAAATACAGAATAAATACAACAGTTTTTCCATCGTATATCAAGAATAATTGCAACCAGTGTGAAAGTAATTGGCATTTCTGCGTTCCGTGCAACCTAGGCTTCAATCCAGGCTGTTGGTCCACCAGGTCGAATAGTTAGGGCCTTAGAAAACAACTCCAGACGCATAAAATACAATATAAATACAACAGTTTTTCAACCGTATAACAGGAATAATTGCAGACAGTGTGAAGGATATGGTCATTTCTACGTTGCGGGCATCCTAGGCTTCACTCTAGGGCATTGCTCCACCACATCGAATAGCTAAGGCCTTAGAAGTCAACGCCATAACTGTAAAAAACAATATAAATACAACAGTTTTTCCATCGTATAAAATGAATAATTGCAAACAGTGTGGAGGTAATGGTCATTTCTACTTTCCGGGCAACCTGGGCTTCACCAGAGGGCGTTGCTCCAACAGATCCAATAGTTAGGACCTAAGAAGTCAACGCCAGAAGCATAAAATACAAAATAGATAAAACAGTTTTTCCATCGTATAATAAGAATAATTGCAACCAGTGTGAAAGTGATGGTCATTTCTGCATTCCGGGCAACCTAGGCTTCACTCTAGGGCGTTGCTCCTCCAGATAGAATATTTAGGGCCCAGGAAGTCAACGCCAGAAGCATAAAATACAATATAAATACAACAGTTTTTCCCTTGTATAACAGGAATAATTGCAACCAGTGTGAAGGATATGGTCATTTCTACTATCAGGGCAACCTAGGCTTCACTCCAGAGCGTTGCTGCACCACATCGAATATCTACGGCCTTAGGAGTCAACGCCAGAGCCATAAAATACAAAATAAATACAACAGTTTTTCCATCGTATAACAAGAATAATTGCAACCAGTGTGAAAGTGATGGACATTTCCACGTTCCGGGCAACCTAGGCTTCACTCTAGGGCGTTGCTTCTCCAGATCGAATAGCTACGGCCTAAGAAGTCTACACCAGAAGCATAAAATACAATATAAATACAACAGTTTTTCCATCGCATAACAGGAATAATTGCAACCAGTGTGAAAGTGATGGTCGTTTCTACGTTCCGGGCAACCTAGGCTTCAGTCTAGGGCGTGGTTCCCCCAGATCGAATAGATAGGGCCTAAGAAGCCTACGCCAGAAGCATAAAATACAATATAAATACCACATATTTTCCATCGTATAACAGGAATAATTGCAACCAGAGTGAAGGTGATGGTCTTTTCTAAGTTCCGGGCTACCTAGGCTTCACTCTAGAGCGTTGCTCCACCAGATGGAATAGCTAGGGCCTTAGAAGTCAACGCCAGAAGCACAAAATAAAATAAAAATACAACAGTTGTTCCATTGTATAACAGGTATAATTACAACCAGTGTGAAGGTGATGGTCACTTCTAAGTTCCGGGCAACCTAGGCTTCACCCTAGAGCGTTGCATCACCAGATCGAATAGCTAGGGCCTTAGAAGACAACGCCAGAAGCGTAAAATAAAATATAAATACAACAGTTATTCCCTCGTATAAGAGGAATGATTGCAACCAGTGTGAAAGCTATGGCCATTTCGAAGTTCCGGGCAACCTAGGCTGTACTCTAGGGCGTTGCTCCACCAGATCGAATAGTTAGGGCCTAAGAAGTCAACGCCAGAAGCATAAAATACAATATAAATACAACAGTTTTTCCCTTGTATAACAGGAATAATTGCAACCAGTGTGAAAGCTACGGTCATTTCTACGTTCCGGACAACCTAGGCTTCACGCTAGAGCGTTGCACCACCAGATCGAATAGCTAGGGCCTTAGAAGACAACGCCAGAAGCATAAAATAAAATATAAATACAACAGTTATTCCATCGTATAACAGGAATAATTACCACCAGAGTGAAAGTAATGGGCATTTCTACATTCCGTGCAACCTAGGCTTCACTCTAGGGCGTTGCTCCACCAGACCGAATAGTTAGAGCCTAAGAAGTCAACGCCAGAAGCATAAAATACAATATAAATACAACAGTTTTTCCCTTGTATAACAGGAATAATTGCAACCAGTGTGAAAGCTATGGTCATTTCTACGTTCCGGGCAACCTAGGCTTCACTCTAGGGCATTGTTCCACCAGATCGAATAGTTAGGGCCTAAGAAGACAACGCCAGAAGCATAAAATACAATATAAATACAACAGCTTTTCCACCGTATATAATGTATATTTGCAAACAGTGTGAAAGTAAAGGTCATTTCTACGTTCCGGGCAACCTAGGTTTCGCTGTCGGGCGTTGCTCCACCAGATCGAAGAGCTAGGGACTTAGAAGTCAACGCCAGAAGCATAAAATACAATAAAAATACAACAGTTTTTCCATCGTATAAAAGGAATAATTGCAACCAGTGTGAAAGTAATGGTCATTTCTACGTTCCGGGCAAACTAGGCTTCACTCTAGTGCATTGTTCCACCAGATCGAATAGTTAGGGCCTAAGAAGTCAACGCCAGAAGCATAAAATACAGTATAAATACAACAGATTTTCCATCGTATATAATGTATATTTGCAAACAGTGTGAAAGTAAAGATCATTTCTACGTTCCGGGCAACCTAGGTTTCGCTGTAGGGCGTTGCTCCACCAGATCGAATAGCTACGGCCTTAGAAGTCAATTCGAGAAGCATAAAATACAATATAAATACAACAGCTTTTCCATCGTATAAAATGAATAATTGCAAACAGTGTGGAGGTAATGGTCATTTCTACTTTCCGGGCAACCTAGGCTTCACTCTAGGGCGTTTCGCCACCACATCGAATAGCTACGGCCTTAGAAGCCAACGTCTGAAGCATACAATATAATATAAATACAACAGTTTTTCCATCGTATAACAGGAATAATTGCAAGCAGTGTGAAAGACATGGTCATTTCTACGTTCCGGGCAACCTAGGCTTCACTCTAGGGCGTTGCTCCACCACATCGAATAGCTACGGCCTTAGGAGTCAACGCCAGAGGCATAAAATACAAAATAAATACAACAGTTTTTCCATCGTATAACAAGAATAATTGCAACCAGTGTGAAAGTGACGGTCATTTCTACATTCCGGGCAACCTAGGCTTCACTCTAGGGCCATGCTCCACCAGATCGAATAGTTAGGGCCTAAGAAGTCAACGACAGAAGCATAAAATACAATATAAATACAACAGTTTTTGCCTTGTATAACAGGAATAATTGCAACCAGTGTGAAAGCTATGGTCATTTCTACGTTCCGGGCAACCTAGGCTTCACTCTAGGACGTTGCTCCACCACATCGAATAGCTACGGCCTTAGAAGTCAACGCCTGAAGCATAAAATATAATATAAATACAACAGTTTTTCCATCGCATAACAGGAATAATTGCAACCGGAGTGAAGGTGATGGTCATTTCTACGTCCCGGGCAACCTAGGCTTCACTCTAGGGCGTTGCTCCACGAGAGCGAATAGCTAGGGACTTAGAAGTCAACGCTAGAATCATAAAATAAAATAAAAATGCAACAGTTTTTCCATCGTATAAAACGAGTAATTGCAACCAGTATGAATGTTATGGTCATTTCTACGTTCCGGGCAACCTAGGCTTCACTCTAGGGCGTTGGTCCACCAGATCCAATAGCTAGGGCCTAAGAAGTCAACGCCAGGAACACCAAATACAAGATAAATACAACAGTTTTTCCATCGTATAAAACGAATAATTGCTACCAGTATGAAAGCAATGGTCATTTCTACGTTCCGGGCAACCTAGGCTTCACTCTAGGGCGTTGCTCAACCACATCGAATAGCTACGGCCCTAGAACACAACGCCATAACTATAAAATACAATATAAATACAACAGTCTTTCCATCGTATAAAACGAATAATTGCAACCAGTCTGATAGTTATGTTCATTTCTACGTCCCGGGCAACCTAGGCTTCACTCTAGGGCGCTGCTCCACCAGATCTAATAGTTAGGGCCTAAGAAGTCAATGTCAGAAGCATAAAATACGATATATGTATAACAGTTTTTCCATCGCATAAAATGAGTAATTGCAACCAGTGTGAAAGTAACGGCCATTTCTACGTTCCGGGAATCCTAGACTTAACACAGAGACATTGCTCCACCAGATCGAGTACATAGGGCCTTAGAAGTCAACGCCAGAAGCATAAAGTACATTAAAAATCCAACAGTTTGTCAATCTTATAACAGGTATAATTGCAACCAGTGTGAAAGTAATGGTCATTTCTACGTTCCGAGCAACCTAGTATTCGCTCTGTGGCGTAGCTCCACCACATCGAATAGTTAGGGCCTTAGATGTCAATGCCAGAAGCATAAAATACAATATAAATACAACAGCTTTTCCATTGTATAAAATGAATACTTGCAAACAGTGAGGAAGTAATGGTCATTTCTACGTTCCGTGCAACCTAGGCTTCACTGCAGGGCGTTGCTCCACCAGATCGAATAGTTAGGGCCTAAGAAGTCAACGCCAGAAGCATAAAATGCAATATAAATACAACAGTTTTTCCCTTGTATAACAGAAATAATTGCAACCAGTGTGAAAGCTATGGTCATTTCCACGTTCCGGGCAACCTAGGCTTCACTCTAGGGCGTTGCTCCACCACATCGAATAGATAGGGCCTTAGAAGTCAATGCCAGAAGCATAAAATACAATATAAATACAACAGTTTTTCCACTGTATAATATGAATAATTGCAAACAGTGTGGAAGTAATGGTCATTTCTGCGTTCCGGGCAACCTAGGCTTCACTCTAGAGCGTTGGTCCACCAGATCCAATAGTTAGGGCCTAAGAAGTCAACGCCAGGAGCACCAAATACAAAATAAATACAACAGTTTTTCCATCGTATAATACGAATAATTGCAACCAGTATGAATGTTATGGTCATTTCTACGTTCCGGGCAACCTAGGCTTCACTCTAGGGCGTCGGTCCACCAGATCCAATAGCTAGGGCCTAAGAAGTCAACGCCAGGAACACCAAATACAAGATAAATACAACAGTTTTTCCATCGTACAAAACGAATAATTGCAACCAGTATGAAAGCTATGGTCATTTCTACGTTCCGGGCAACCTAGGCTTCACTCTAGGGCGTTGCTCCACCAGATCGAATAGTTGGTCCTTAGAAGTTAACGCCCCAAGCATAAAATACAAAATAAATAGAACAGTTTTTCCATTGTATAAAACGAATAACTGAAACCAGTGTGAAAGTTATGGTCATTTCTACGTTCCGCGCAGCCTAGGCTTCACCCCTGGGCGTTGCTCCACCAGATCGCATAGTTAGGGCCTAAGAAGTCTATGCCAGAAGCAAAAAATGCCATATAAATACAACAGTTGTATCACTGTATAATATGAATAATTGCAAACAGTGTGGAAGTAATGGTCATATCTACGTTCCGGGCAACCTAGGCTTCACTCTAGGGCGTTGCTCCACCACATCGAATAGCTACGGCCCTAGAAGGCAACGCCATAACTATAAAATACAATATACATACAACAGTCTATCCATCGTATAAAACGAATAATTGCAACCAGTCTGATAGTTATGGTCATTTCTACGTTCCGGGCAACCTACTCTTCACCCTAGGGCGTTGCTCCACCAGATCGAATAGTTAGGGCCTAACAAGTCAATGCCAGAAGCATAAAATACGATATATGTACAACAGTTTTTCGATCGCATAAAATGAGTAATTGCAACCAGTGTGAAAGGTATGTTCATTTCTACATTCCGGGCAACCTAGGCTTCACTCTAGGGCGTTGCTCCACCACATCGAATAGCTGCGGCCTTAGAAGTCAACGCCAGAAGCATAAAATACAATATAAATACAACAGTATTTCAATCGTATAACAGGAATAATTGCTAACAGTGTGAAAGATATGGTCATTTCTACGGTCCGAGCAACCTAGGTTTCGCTCTATGGCGTAGCTCCACCACATCGAATAGTTAGGGCCTTAGAAGCCAATGCCAGAAGCATAAAATACAATATAAATACTACAGTTTTTCCACTGTATAATATGAATAATTGCAAACAGTGTGGAAGTAATGGTCATTGCTACGTACCGCGCAACCTAGGTTTCACTCTAGGGCGTTGCTCCACCAGATCCAATAGTTAGGGCCTAAGAAGTCAACGCCAGGAGCACCAAATACAAAATAAATACAACAGTTTTTCCATTGTATAAAACGAATAATTGCATCCAGTCTGCAAGTAATGGTTATTTCTACGATCTGGGCAACCTAGGCATCACTCTAGGGCGTTGTTCCACCAGAGCGAATAGTTAGGGCCTAAGAACTCAACGCCAGAAGCATAAAATACAATATAAATACAACAGTTTTTCCATTGTATAAAACGAATAATTGCAACCAGTATGAAAGTTATGGTCATTTCTACGTTCCGGGCAACCTAGGCTTCACCCTAGGGCGTTGCTCCACCAGATCGAATAGTTAGGGCCTAAGAAGTCAACGCCAGAAGCATAAAATACAATATAAATACAACTGTTTTTCCATCGTATAAAACGAATAATTGCAACCAGTATGAAGGTTATGGTCATTTCTACGTTACGGGCAACCTAGGCTTCACCCTGGGGCGTTGCTCCACCAGGTCGAATTGTTAGGGCCTAAGAAGTCAACGCCAGAAGCATAAAATACGATATATGTACAACAGTTTTTCCATCGTATAAAACGAATAATTGCAACCAGTGTGAAAGTAATGGCCATTTCTACGTTGCGGGCATCCTAGACTTAACTCTGAGGCATTGCTACACCAGATCGAATACATAGGGCCTTAGAAGTCAACGCCAGAAGTATAAAGTACAACCAAAATCCAACAGTTTGTCCATCGTATAGCTGGAATGATTGCAACCAGAGTGAAAGTAATGGTCATTTCTACATTCACGGCAACCTAGGCTTCACGCTAGGGCGTTGCTCCACCAGATCGAATAGTTAGGGCCTAAGAAGTCAACGCCAGAAGCACCAAATACAAAATTAATACAACAGTTTTTCCATCCTATAAAACGAATAATTGCAACCAGGATGAAATTTATGGTCATTTCTAAGTTCCGGGCAACCTAGGCTTCACCCTAGGGCGTTGCTCCACCTGATCGAATAGTTAGGGCCTAAGAAGTCAACGCCAGAAGCATAAAATACAATATAAATACAACTGTTTTTCCACCGTATAAAAAGAGTAATTGCAACCAGTATGAAAGTTATGGTCATTTCTACGTTCCGGGCAACCTAGGCTTCTCCCTAGGGCGTTGCTTCACCAGATCGAATAGTTAGGGCCTAAGAAGTCAACACCAGAAGCATAAAATAGGATATATGTACAACAGTTTTTCCATCGTATAAAACGAATAATTGCAACGAGTGTGAAAGTAATGGCCATTTCTACGTTGCGGGCATCCTAGACTTAACTCTGAGGTATTGCTACACCAGATCGAATACATAGGGCCTTAGAAGTCAACGCCAGAAGTTTAAAGTACAATCAGAATCCAACAGTTTGTCCATCGTAAAGCTGGAATGATTGCAACCAGAGTGAAAGTAATGGTCATTTCTACGTTTCGGGCGACCTAGCCTTCACTCTAGGGCGTTGCTCCACCAGATCGAATAGTTAGGGCCTAAGAAGTCAACGCCAGAAGCACCAAATACAAAATTAATACAACAGTTTTTGCATCCTATAAAACGAATAATTGCAACCAGGATGAAAGTTATGGTCATTTCTACGTTCCGGGCAACCTAGGCTTCACCCTAGGGCGTTGCTCCACCTGGTCGAATGGTTAGGGCCTGAGAAGTCAACGCCAGAAGCATAAAATACAATATAAATACAACATCTTTTCCACCGTATACAATGTACATTTGCAAACAGAGTGAAAGTAAAGGTCATTTCTACGTTCCGGGCAACCTAGGCTTAACCATAGGGCGTTGCTCCACCAGATCGAATAGCTAGGGCCTAAGAAGACAACGCCAGATGCACAAAATACAATATAAATACAACAGCTTTTCCATCGTATATAATGTATATATGCAAACAGTGTGAAAGTAATGGTCATTTCTACGTTTCGGGCGACCTAGGCTTCACTCTAGGGCTTTGGTCCACCACATCCAACAGTTAGGGCCTAAGAAGTCAACGCCAGAAGCACCAAATGCAAAATAAATACAACAGTTTTTCCATCGTATAAAACGAATAATTGCAACCAGTATGAAAGTTATGGTCATTTCTACGTTCCGGGCAACCTAGGCTTCACCCTAGGGCGTTGCTCCACCAGATCGAATAGTTAGGGACTAAGAAGTCAACGCCAGAAGAATAAAATACAATAAAAATACAACAGTTTTTCCATCGTATAGCATGAATAATTGCAACCAGAGTGAAAGTAATGGTCATTTCTACGTTTCGGGCGACCTAGGCTTCACCCTAGGGCGTTGTTCCACCATATCGAATAGCTAGCGCCTTAGAGGTCACCGCCTGAAGCATAAAGTACAATAAAAATAGAACAGATTTTTCATCGTATAACAGGAATAATTACAACCAGAGTGAAAGTATTGGTCATTTCTACGTTTCGGGCGACCCAGGCTTCACTCTAGGGCGTTGCTCCACCAGATCCAATAGTTAGGGCCCTAGAAGTCAGCGCCCGAAAACTAAAATACAATAAAAATACAACAGTTTTTCCATCGTATAACGGGAATAATTGCAGCAAATGTGAAAGTGATGGTCATTACCACGTTCCGGGCAACCTAGGGTTCACTCTAGGGCGTTGGTCCACCAGATCCAATAGTTAGGGCCTAAGAAGTCAACGACAGAAGCACCAAATGCAAAATAAATACAACAGTTTTTCCATTGTATAAAACGAATAATTGAAACCAGTGTGAAATTTATGGCCATTCCTACGTTTCGGGCGAACTAGGCTTCACTATAGGGCATTGATCCACCATATCGAATAGCTAGGGCCTTAGAAGTCAACGCCCAAAACATAAAATACAATAAAAATACAACAGTTTTTTCATCATATAACGGGAATAATTGCAACAAATGTGAACGTGATGATCATATCCACGTTCTGGGGAACCTAGGCTTTACTCTAGGGCGTTGGTTCACCAGATCCAATAGTTAGGGCCTAAGAAGTCAACGACAGAAGGATAAAATACAATAAAGGTACAACAGCTCTTCCATCGTATAACAGGAATAATTGCAACCAGAGTGAAGGTGATGGTCATTTCTACGATCCGAGCAACCTAGGCTTCACTCTAGGGCGTTGCTCCACGAGAGCGAATAGCTAGGGACTTAGAAGTCAACGACAGAAGCCTAAAATAAAATAAAAATACAACAGTTTTTCCATCGTATAGAATGAATAATTGCAACCAGTATGAAAGCTATGGTCACTTCTACGTTCCGGGCAACCTAGGCTTCACTCTAGGGCGTTGCTCAACCACATCGAATAGCTACGGCCCTAGAAGACAAAGCCATGACTATAAAATACAATATAAATACAATGGTCTTTCCATCGTATAAAACGAATAATTACAGCCAGTGTGAAAGCTATGGTCACTTCTACGTTCCGTGCAACCTAGACATCACTCTACGGCGTTGCTCCACCAGGTCGATTCGTTGGGGAATTAGGAAACAACTCCAGACGCATAAAATACAATAAAAATACAACAGTTTTACCAACCTATAACTGGCATAATTGCAACCAGTGTGAAAGATATGGTCATTTCTACGTTCCTGGCAACCTAGACTTCACTCTAGGGCTTTGGTCCACAACATCCAACAGTTAGGGCCTAAGAAGTCAACGCCAGAAGCACCAAATGCAAAATAAATACAACAGTTTTTCCATCGTATAAAACGAATAATTGCAACCAGTATGAAAGTTATGGTCATTTCTACGTTCCGGGCAACCTAGGCTTCACCCTAGGGCGTTGCTCCACCTGATCGAATAGTTAGGGCCTAAGAAGTCAACGCCAGAAGCATAAAATACAATATAAATACAACTGTTTTTCCACCGTATAAAAAGAGTAATTGCAACCAGTATGAAAGTTATGGTCATTTCTACGTTCCGGGCAACCTAGGCTTCTCCCTAGGGCGTTGCTTCACCAGATCGAATAGTTAGGGCCTAAGAAGTCAACACCAGAAGCATAAAATAGGATATATGTACAACAGTTTTTCCATCGTATAAAACGAATAATTGCAACGAGTGTGAAAGTAATGGCCATTTCTACGTTGCGGGCATCCTAGACTTAACTCTGAGGTATTGCTACACCAGATCGAATACATAGGGCCTTAGAAGTCAACGCCAGAAGTTTAAAGTACAATCAGAATCCAACAGTTTGTCCATCGTAAAGCTGGAATGATTGCAACCAGAGTGAAAGTAATGGTCATTTCTACGTTTCGGGCGACCTAGCCTTCACTCTAGGGCGTTGCTCCACCAGATCGAATAGTTAGGGCCTAAGAAGTCAACGCCAGAAGCACCAAATACAAAATTAATACAACAGTTTTTGCATCCTATAAAACGAATAATTGCAACCAGGATGAAAGTTATGGTCATTTCTACGTTCCGGGCAACCTAGGCTTCACCCTAGGGCGTTGCTCCACCTGGTCGAATGGTTAGGGCCTGAGAAGTCAACGCCAGAAGCATAAAATACAATATAAATACAACATCTTTTCCACCGTATACAATGTACATTTGCAAACAGAGTGAAAGTAAAGGTCATTTCTACGTTCCGGGCAACCTAGGCTTAACCATAGGGCGTTGCTCCACCAGATCGAATAGCTAGGGCCTAAGAAGACAACGCCAGATGCACAAAATACAATATAAATACAACAGCTTTTCCATCGTATATAATGTATATATGCAAACAGTGTGAAAGTAATGGTCATTTCTACGTTTCGGGCGACCTAGGCTTCACTCTAGGGCTTTGGTCCACCACATCCAACAGTTAGGGCCTAAGAAGTCAACGCCAGAAGCACCAAATGCAAAATAAATACAACAGTTTTTCCATCGTATAAAACGAATAATTGCAACCAGTATGAAAGTTATGGTCATTTCTACGTTCCGGGCAACCTAGGCTTCACCCTAGGGCGTTGCTCCACCAGATCGAATAGTTAGGGACTAAGAAGTCAACGCCAGAAGAATAAAATACAATAAAAATACAACAGTTTTTCCATCGTATAGCATGAATAATTGCAACCAGAGTGAAAGTAATGGTCATTTCTACGTTTCGGGCGACCTAGGCTTCACCCTAGGGCGTTGTTCCACCATATCGAATAGCTAGCGCCTTAGAGGTCACCGCCTGAAGCATAAAGTACAATAAAAATAGAACAGATTTTTCATCGTATAACAGGAATAATTACAACCAGAGTGAAAGTATTGGTCATTTCTACGTTTCGGGCGACCCAGGCTTCACTCTAGGGCGTTGCTCCACCAGATCCAATAGTTAGGGCCCTAGAAGTCAGCGCCCGAAAACTAAAATACAATAAAAATACAACAGTTTTTCCATCGTATAACGGGAATAATTGCAGCAAATGTGAAAGTGATGGTCATTACCACGTTCCGGGCAACCTAGGGTTCACTCTAGGGCGTTGGTCCACCAGATCCAATAGTTAGGGCCTAAGAAGTCAACGACAGAAGCACCAAATGCAAAATAAATACAACAGTTTTTCCATTGTATAAAACGAATAATTGAAACCAGTGTGAAATTTATGGCCATTCCTACGTTTCGGGCGAACTAGGCTTCACTATAGGGCATTGATCCACCATATCGAATAGCTAGGGCCTTAGAAGTCAACGCCCAAAACATAAAATACAATAAAAATACAACAGTTTTTTCATCATATAACGGGAATAATTGCAACAAATGTGAACGTGATGATCATATCCACGTTCTGGGGAACCTAGGCTTTACTCTAGGGCGTTGGTTCACCAGATCCAATAGTTAGGGCCTAAGAAGTCAACGACAGAAGGATAAAATACAATAAAGGTACAACAGCTCTTCCATCGTATAACAGGAATAATTGCAACCAGAGTGAAGGTGATGGTCATTTCTACGATCCGAGCAACCTAGGCTTCACTCTAGGGCGTTGCTCCACGAGAGCGAATAGCTAGGGACTTAGAAGTCAACGACAGAAGCCTAAAATAAAATAAAAATACAACAGTTTTTCCATCGTATAGAATGAATAATTGCAACCAGTATGAAAGCTATGGTCACTTCTACGTTCCGGGCAACCTAGGCTTCACTCTAGGGCGTTGCTCAACCACATCGAATAGCTACGGCCCTAGAAGACAAAGCCATGACTATAAAATACAATATAAATACAATGGTCTTTCCATCGTATAAAACGAATAATTACAGCCAGTGTGAAAGCTATGGTCACTTCTACGTTCCGTGCAACCTAGACATCACTCTACGGCGTTGCTCCACCAGGTCGATTCGTTGGGGAATTAGGAAACAACTCCAGACGCATAAAATACAATAAAAATACAACAGTTTTACCAACCTATAACTGGCATAATTGCAACCAGTGTGAAAGATATGGTCATTTCTACGTTCCTGGCAACCTAGACTTCACTCTAGGGCTTTGGTCCACAACATCCAACAGTTAGGGCCTAAGAAGTCAACGCCAGAAGCACCAAATGCAAAATAAATACAACAGTTTTTCCATCGTATAAAACGAATAATTGCAACCAGTATGAAAGTTATGGTCATTTCTACGTTCCGGGCAACCTAGGCTTCACCCTAGGGCGTTGCTCCACCATATCGAATAGTTAGGGACTACGAAGTCAACGCCAGAAGAATAAAATACAATAAAAATACAACAGTTTTTCCATCGTATAGCATGAATAATAGCAACCAGAGTGAAAGTAATGGTCATTTCTACGTTTCGGGCGACCTAGGCTTCACTCTAGGGCGTTGTTCCACCGTATCGAATAGCTAGCGCCTTAGAGGTCACCGCCTGAAGCATAAAGTACAATAAAAATAGAACAGTTTTTTCATCGTATAACAGGAATAATTACAACCAGAGTGAAAGTATTGGTCATTTCTACGTTTCGGGCGACCCAGGCTTCACTCTAGGGCGTTGCTCCACCAGATCCAATAGTTAGCGCCTAAGAAGTCAACGACAGAAGCACCAAATGCAAAATAAATACAACAGTTTTTCCATTGTCTAAAACGAATAATTGAAACCAGTGTGAAATTTATGGTCATTTCTACGTT
The DNA here is from genome assembly GCF_051401765.1 of Calliopsis andreniformis. Taxonomy (NCBI): domain Eukaryota; kingdom Metazoa; phylum Arthropoda; class Insecta; order Hymenoptera; family Andrenidae; genus Calliopsis; species Calliopsis andreniformis. The sequence goes on from NW_027480422.1 coordinate 7,831,746, forward strand.
CCGCACAACCTAGACTTCACAGCTGGGCGTTGCTCCACCAGATCCAATAGTTAGGACCTAAGAAGTCAGCGCCAGAAGCATAAAATACAAAATAGATACAACAGCTTTTCCATCGTATATAATGTATATTTGCAAACTGTGCGAAGGTAATGGTCATTTCTATGTTCCGCGCAACCTAGGCTTCAGTCCAGGGCGTTGCTCCACCAGATCGAATAGTTAGGGCCTAAGAAGTCAACGCCAGAAGATTAAAATACAAGAAAAATACAACAGTTTTTCCATCGTATAGCATGAATAATTGCAACCAGAGTGAAAATAATGGTCATTTCTACGTTTCGGGCGAACTAGGCTTCACTCTAGGGCATTGAACCACCATATCGAATAGCTAGGGCCTTAGAAGTCAACGCCCAAAACATAAAATACAATAAAAATACAACAGTTTTTTCATCATATAACGGGAATAATTGCAACAAATGTGAACGTGATGATCATATCCACGTTCTGGGGAACCTAGGCTTCACTCTAGGGCGTTGGTTCACCAGATCCAATAGTTAGGGCCTAAGAAGTCAACGACAGAAGGATAAAATACAATAAAGATACAACAGCTCTTCCATCGTATAACAGGAATAATTGCAGCCAGACTGAAGGTGATGGTCATTTCTACGTTCCGGGCAACCTAGGCTTCACCCTAGGGCGTTGCTCCAGCAGATCGAATAGCTAGGGCCTTAGAAGTGAACGCCAGAAGCATAAAATAAAATAAAAATAGAGCAGTTATTCCATCGTATAACAGGAATAATTACAACCAGTGTGAAAGAAATGGGCATTTCTACGTTGCGTGCATCCTATACTTCACTCTAGGGCGTTGCTCCACCAGGTCGAATAGATGGGGCCTTAGAAAACAACTCCAGACGCATACAATACAATAAAAATACAACAGTTTTACCAACGTATTCTCACGGGCCGAGCGAAGTAACAAAATAAACCAAACGAAAAGCTAACGTTAGAAGCGACGTAAACGCGACGAACCAAACGTACGCCGAACGCAAAAGCCAACGTTGGGAATCTCATGGTCCAAGTAAACAAGATGAGCCAAACGAAAAGCCGACGCGAGGAAGCGATAAGAAAGAGTATAAAGAGGGGGGCTGGCGAACGCGAGAGTTAGTCCTGACTTAGACTCTGGTGGTTTCCACGTCAAAATCATTGTCAATAATTGTAACGTCAATTATGAACGAATGAAGGTTTCTCTTCTCGAAACTTCGTGTGTAGCATATTTGGTGGCAGCGGTGGGATCTGCTGAAAATCGTTGCTGAGTCAACGTAGCTGCGGAGACGGCCAGCGGATTCCGAAACCACGAGCAACGAAGAGAATACCTGACGAAGAGCCAACTCTCTAGGAAGTACGAAAAAGAAAGGAAAGAAAACAAAAACCAAGGTAAGATGGCCGAATCAGAAACTGTTACTAAAATGCTCTCTGAAATAATGAATCGATTGGAGAAGTTAGAAACGAAGAGTGAATCACTCCGGAGAGAGGATCTCCTCTCAAAATCAATGCAGTCTGTACTGACAAGCGATAACGAATTCGAACCGGCTCCGTGTACATTAAACGAATTATTAGGAACTGTGTCCGAGTTTGACGGAGAGACATTACCGGTTGAGACCTTCATTTGTCAAATAGAAACGGCCAAACATAATGTCCAGAAAGAAAAAACCCAGCTATTGTTAGGAAACATATTAGGCCAAAAGATAGTTGGAAAGGCCAGAACGGTGATCCGCGCTGAGATGATAGGAACGTTCGATGACTTGAAAGAACAATTGCGACAAAACTATGGAAACCCAATCGATTCAACAGTACTTCAATTACAGAGAATTCAATGCAACCAAGAGTTTAGAGAACCCGTAAATTCGTACGTATCCCGGTTCATGAGAATACACGATGCTGCACTAAACGCCGCATTAAGTAGGCCACTACCGACAGAGCATCGCGAACTGTTATTAGAAGAGGAAAAGAAAAAAGGAGTGATAGATTTTATAAATGGATTAGACAAAGAAACCCGGTTAGAGGTAAAAACAGCAAACCCGCGATCAATCCAAGAAGCAATAAACGCCGCGAGAATGTCGGAAATTATGCAGCAGAGACAGCACCTTTTTAAACCGAACCCAGCGAGATTTCAAAACCGTGTGAATTTCAATGCGAAAAGACCGCAACCGAATTCCCAAGCTCGTTCAAATCCCGTAAAACCCCAGGTGCGAAACACGATAAAACAATGTAATTACTGCAAAAGAATAGGACATCTAGAGGCAGAGTGTAGAACGAAACAATTTCAAAAATTTTCAAACGCGCCGAGGCTTCCCAGAAACCCCACCGGCGCACGCAATCCAAGAAAACCAAAAACCCGAACAAGAAACTTCCCTGGAAGAGAACTTTCAGGGGAACACCAGCGAAATGCTATACGAATAAACACGGCAGTAGGGGATCGATTAACGTACGTTACTCTGAAATTAGAAAACGCGAAGACAAGTAAATTCTTAGTAGACACGGGGGCAGCCATATCACTATTAAAGGAATCTATGATCATCGACAAAAAGAAGATATCTAGGCAAAATATACGCGAAGTGAGAACTCTATCACGAAGTACCTTTAAAACGGCAGGAGAATTTGAAACAAGATTGTTCGGAAAGAATTTAAGATTTCAGGTAGTAAGAGACGAAGTTATGCAGGAAGATGGCCTGATCGGAATAGATTCGTTGAGAACGTTGCATTGTACATGGGATATAAGCAGAGGACAGTTACGATTAGAGAACAACTTGTTCAAGAGAAAAGAAGACGACAGGGAAGAAATAACCATACCGCCGAAAACGAGCAAACTACAAAAAATCAAAGTAGCTAACATCCAAGACGGAGAAGCAAAGATAACACTAGAAGATACAGATATGCTAGTCACGGTGAAAGGTGGAATCGCCCGAATACCTGTAAACAACTTAAGTGAAACAGAAACCAAAAGGGTGAGAGCGACAGAAGTATTGGGCCAGAAAATCCAACCGTCAGATTTCCCAAAAAACCCTGAACCGCTTACGAAGGAACGCGAAGAATTGTTGAAACAAAACACTAGACTGGACCACATTATAGAAGGGAAAGAACAAATATGGGAAATAATAAAAAGATATCACGACACATTCGTCCTACCAGGAGATCGCATACCCTTAACGAATTTAACTGAACACTCCATAGAGTTAACGGACTCAACCCCAATACACACCAGACAATATAGGTTCCCACCAATTCATCAAGAAGAGGTGGCAACGCAAGTAAGGAAAATGCTAGAGCAAGGAATAATTAGAGAAAGTAATTCCCCTTTCAATTCGCCATTGTGGATAGTACCCAAAAAACCGGACGCTTCAGGTAAACGGAAGTGGAGACTCGTGATAGACTATCGGAAATTAAATGAGAGAACAAAACAGGACTCTTATCCACTCCCATTAATAGACGAAATCTTGGATAAACTGGGCAATGCGAAATACTTTTCTGCATTTGATTTAGCTTCAGGCTTTCATCAAATAGCCATGAGAGAAGGAGATAAGGCAAAAACCGCTTTTTCTACTACAGACGGACACTACGAATATAACAGAATGCCGTTTGGACTGAAAAATGCACCAGCCACTTTCCAAAGGATGATGAACAACGGTCTAAGAGGATTAATTGGAAACACTTGCTTCGTGTATATGGACGATATAATAGTATTTGGAACAACCTTAGAGGAACACAATAAAAATTTGCAAATTCTGCTTGAACGATTATCGAAAGTCGGCCTAAAACTACAACCAGACAAATGCGAATACCTTAAACCAGAGTTATCATATCTAGGACACATAATATCCGCAGAAGGAATAAAACCGAATCCAGAACGAATAGAGAAAATAAAAACCTATCCAACGCCTAAGAATCCAAAAGAAATCAAGCAATTTCTAGGGCTAGCAGGATACTATAGGAAGTTTATAAGAGACTTCTCGAAAAAAGCATCGCCGCTAACAACCCTACTCAAGGACGGAATCAAGTGGAAATGGGGAAATGAGGAGCAAACGGCTTTCGACACACTGCGAAACGCCCTTTGCGACGAACCAGTTCTTGCGTATCCCGATTGGAAAAAACCATTTATATTGACCACAGACGCAAGCAATGAGGCAATCGGAGCTGTGCTTTCGCAAGGAATAGTTGGTCAGGACCGGCCAGTGGCATACGCATCCAGAACGCTCAACCAGGCCGAAAAAAATTACTCAACCACCGAGAAAGAACTCCTGGCAATAGTTTGGGGAATAAAGCACTTTCATCAATACCTATACGGACGAAAATTTAAGGTAGTCACGGATCACAAACCCCTGACATGGGCTATGAACGTTAAGGATCCGACATCTAGGCTTATAAGATGGAGGCTGAAATTAGAAGAGTACGAGTACGAAATAATGTACAAAAAGGGTAAGAGTAACACTAATGCGGACGCCCTATCCCGGATTACGGAAACCAACGTACACATGGTAAACGACGGCGAGACGGACGAGACAAGTGAAGATGTACTGAGCGACCTTCAGGAGGAAGCCGCTCCAACATATGCCGAATTTAAAAGCAGAGCAAGAGCCCTCGGAAAAGAAGAAACGCTGGAATATGATACTGGACGTGTATCCCGGAGAGGACTCGTCGTAACAACCAACAAAACAGAGAGAGGGCTGCAAATAGATCCAGAAGCGGAGGAAGAAGCATGGTACGCTGGGCTGAGAACCAAGGTACCTCAAGTGGATGAAATAGAAGTACGAATCCTGGATCCATATGTAAAAGAAACTATCCTGCGAATGATAGAATTCATTCATAAGGAAAAAACGCCAGAAAAGCGCCTAATAGTAAGATGTAGTCTCACTAAGGATCCGGAAACGCGAGAAGAGAAAGAACGCTTGATAAAAACCGTGCACGAAAGCACGTTAGGAGGACATCAAGGAGTCGAAAAAACGCTCCAACGACTACGGACCACATATAACTGGTCAGGGATAACAAAGGACGTGGAAAATTTTGTGAGGGAATGTGAAGTATGTCAAAGAGAAAGACTAAAGTATATAGCCAACAGACCGCCTCCAGGAACGCCAGATATACCAATGAAACCCAACGACAAAGTATCATTGGATACCCTGGGACCATTACCATCCGACGGGAAGTACCGATACATTTTAGTCATACAGGATTATTTGACAAGGTACGTGCAGCTGGCCCCACTAAGAACAAAAACGCCTAAGGAGGTTATGGAAAATTTTTGGATAAGTTATTGTCGGATATTCGGGGTGCCAAAAGAAATATTAACAGATAACGGTCTAGAATTCAGAGGGGAATTTCAAGAGTTCATAGAAGAGAAACTTCGAATTAGACACACGACAACCGCCGTATATCACCCGCAATCGAATGGAAAGAACGAAAGAACTCATAAAGAAATATTCAACTATTTAAGAAGCTTTATAGGAGAAAAAAATGAATGGGTCAAACTTCTACCTGACGCTACCATGTCGTACAATACAACACATAACGAAGTTACTGGAGTATCCCCTTCCGAGTTTATGTTACGCTGGAAACCGTATATTCCGATAGAAACACGTGAAATGGAATTCGGAGAAAGAATGGCATACCAGGCACTGAGCAATAGGAGACGGAAAATACAAGAGGCCGCTAAAGAAGAAATAAAGAAGCAACAGGAGAAAACGCAACAAAGGTTACCGACAGCTAGAATAGAAAGAGAATACAGAATAGGACAATACGTAATGGTCAGACGAAGGCAACCGCAGGACAAGAGACTCGACTCACCGTGGGAAGGACCATACAGGATAATACGAGTTATAGACAACCAAGCAGTTGCAATAAGGAAAAACAATAGGGAAGCAACGTATCATTTATCGGATGTAAAACCTTTCTTTGTTGCAGAAACAGAAGGGGAAAGTCCAGAAGCAACGCAAAGCCAAAATGAAGATGAATCAGCTACCGAAACTTCTGATTCTGAATATTTTAGTCCACAAAGCTTGGATGAAACCACTCAATAAAGAAGAGATAACCATAACACCGATAGAAGAAAAGAAATCGGTCTACCTAGAACACATAAAGAAAACGCAGATATACCATGATACATGGAAAATAACAGTGGGAATAGAATACGGGCATTTGCAAGAGGAGATAAAACTGTTAATGCTACAAACAAACCAACTAGCAGAAAGATGTAAAGAAATCGAACCGTGCCTAAGCAAACAGCGAATAACACTCCAACAAGAACGAAACAACCGACTGAGTCAGGAGTTAATATCCTTGAGGAAATTCATTGGACACGTGCAGAAAAGAGGATTACTGAATGTAATAGGGGAAGGAATGAAAGTATTATTCGGGACGATGTCAGCCTCAGACGCAAAATACTATAACAATGAATTGGATAAGTTAAGAGAAGACAACCTCAAGATAGCACACTTAATAAAAGATCAAACCACAGTGTTACTTCATAAAATGCAAGACAACCTAGGAACCTATAAATATATACAACAACAAACGGAAAATCTGAACATCAACTTTCAACTATTACAGAACGCGACAAAAGAAGAAATTTTCAATATGGAAATAGATGAGACATTAGCAGATCACATACTCCTCTACCACGATGTGTCAGCCACTATGCAGAAACTTCAAGAAGCTATAGTGGACGGAAAACACGGAATAGTACACCCAACGATTTTACCTCCTAAAGAACTATTTGACGCAATCAAGAGTACCACCCAGTCCGAAAAATTTCCAGTACCACTAAAAGAAGAATACTATGGCACACTATTGGATGTAAGTGAAATAGCGATAACTCTCACGAAAGAAAAGCTAATTTATAATCTCCGAATTCCCATAATAGAAGAAGACATATACATACTATACAAGCCAATTGCCTTACCAACGTATTCATACCTACAAGGATACTCTATATACAATATAGAACTCGAATACCTGCTCTTAAACGAACCGCGAACAGAGTTTATGCCTATCAACGAAGAAGAAAAAGCACAGTTTAAAACTATAGGAAACCAGTACGTGGCACGGAGGAAACACCCGAATTACCTCACGTCATCATCAAATGCATGCCTGATAGCGCTACTCCTGAAAAAGGGCCAAGAATGTTCACAAAAATATATCAAGTTGCAAGGAACGTTGTTCATCCAACTCTTGACTAACCAAGATTGGATAGCAATCACCCCAAAGAGAGAACAGCTACACGTCCTATGCGATAAGGAAGAACCACATGTAATAACAATACAAGACAGAAATATAATACACCTACCACAAGGCTGCGTAGGAACTACAGAAGAAGCCATAATAAAAGCCGGAGGAGATAAAGGAAATATCACGCTCAATATACCTGTAGAAACAATAGAGCACCAAGATCACTGGAAACAAACATTGGCGGAAAAACAAATCGACGTACAGGACCTAAACATAACGTATCTCAAGAAGACTCAAGTGACAGCACGAGACCTCCAATTATTAGGAACCACCATAGATGAAATAAACCAACAGATTGAAACACTGTCATTAAAAAAGAGAACAATGACGGTAATGGAACATCTCAAGTACTATACGGCAATATTGGGGTATATCAGCCTAATAGGAGCAGGACTATATGTCCTATACAAAATAAACTGCTTACAACCGACATGGAACCTATTAAAGGGAATCTTCAGACCGTGCACCATCATCTACGACCACTGTTCGTTTGGAAGATATGCACAAACAATAGATAGAACACCAGCGGAACCAGTAAGAATGACGGATCTAATGCATCAAGACGAAGAACCACCTCAATACCAGGAACAAGAAACCTCACCAAGACCAAGACCACCGAGGAGAGGATTTTACAAACTTACAGTCAAAGAAGTTCAATAATTCATGTGTTGCAGGATGGGGTACACCGCCGAGTACACATTAGAGGGAAACCTATTAGAAGATGAAACCAGAACACTGGAAACATTCATTGACATCCTAGAAAATTTCGTCTGCACCAGAGGAATAGAAGACGACAGCCTAGTCTATACCACATTGGATGACGACGAGCAAGAACAATATTATTGCAAAAACTGTCAGCCAGAACTCATCTCGCTCACCCTTGAAGACAGAAGGAACACGTGGAAATACGCGAAGTACGGCATAGAAAGACACATTTTATCAACCCGGGCCTTAGCAGAAAGAGAACTTTGTACCATGTGCGGAAAGAATATTCACAAGTATAGACGCGCCGAAGACTGTAACATCTGTTCGCTATACGTTACCAAATTTTTCTTCTTCCTAAAGCATAAGACACTAGACCTTAGAAGGTATATGCCGGCCTGCTATAGTGTAAATGTAAATTACGAAAACAAAACCAATCAGTATCTATCACGAACATTTAACGAATGGGCACGCGAAAGAGATATAGCTACAAAGCTAGACCACATCCTAAACGTTGCGGAGGAACTGGAATACAACCTAATACTATTAGATAGGAACGTAGAATTGTAATCAAAATGCGAGGACGCATTTTCTTTCACCCCGGGAGGAATCTCACGGGCCGAGCGAAGTAACAAAATAAACCAAACGAAAAGCTAACGTTAGAAGCGACGTAAACGCGACGAACCAAACGTACGCCGAACGCAAAAGCCAACGTTGGGAATCTCATGGTCCAAGTAAACAAGATGAGCCAAACGAAAAGCCGACGCGAGGAAGCGATAAGAAAGAGTATAAAGAGGGGGGCTGGCGAACGCGAGAGTTAGTCCTGACTTAGACTCTGGTGGTTTCCACGTCAAAATCATTGTCAATAATTGTAACGTCAATTATGAACGAATGAAGGTTTCTCTTCTCGAAACTTCGTGTGTAACAGTATAAATGGCATAATTGCAACCAGTGTGATGGGAATGGTCATTTCTACGTTCCGGGCAACCTAGGCTTCACTCTAGGGCGTTGTTCCACCCCATCGAATAGCTACGGCCTTAGAAGTCAACCCCAGAAGCATAAAATACAATATAAGTACAACAGTATTTCCACCGTATAAAGCGAGTAATTGCAACCAGTGTGAAAGTAATGGCCATTTCTACGTTCCGGGAATACTAGACTTAACTCTGAGGCATTGCTCCTCCAGATCGAATACATAGGGCCTTAGAAGTCAACGCCAGAAGCACAAAGTGCAATCAAAATACAACAGTTTGTCCATCGTATAACAGGAATAAATGCAACAAGCGTGAAGGTAATGGTTATTTCTACGTTCCGGGCAACCTATGGTTCACTCTAGGGTGTTGGTCCACCAGATCCAATAGTAAGGGCCTAAGAAGTCAACGACAGAAGCACCAAATACAAAATAAAGGCAACAGTTTGTCCATTGTATAAAACGAATAATTGAAACCAGTGTGAAATTTATGGTCATTTCTACGTTCCGCACTACCTAGACTTCACCCCTGTGCGTTGCTCCACCAGATCCAATAGTTAGGACCTAAGAAGTCAGCGCCAGAAGCATAAAATACAAAATAGATACAACAGCTTTTCCATCGTATAAAACGAATAATTGCAACCAGTATGAAAGTTATGGTCATTTCTACGTTTCGGGCGACCTAGGCTTCACTCTAGGGCTTTGGTCCACCACATCCAACAGTTAGGGCCTAAGAAGTCAACGCCAGAAGCACCAAATGCAAATTAAATACAACAGTTTTTCCATCGTATAAAACGAATAATTGCAACCAGTATGAAAGTTATGGTCATTTCTACGTTCCGGGCAACCTAGGCTTCACCCTAGGGCGTTGCTCCACCAGATCGAATAGTTAGGGACTAAGAAGTCAACGCCCAAAACATAAAATACAATAAAAATACAACAGTTTTTCCATCGTATAAAACGAATAATTGCAACCAGTATGTATGTTATGGTCATTTCTACGTCCCGGGTAACCTAGGCTTCACCCTAGGGCGTTGCTCCACCAGATCGAATAGTTAGGGACTAAGAAGTCAGCGCCAGAAGAATAAAATACAATAAAAATACAACAGTTTTTCCATCGTATAGCATGAATAATTGCAACCAGAGTGAAAGTAATGGTCATTTCTACGTTTCGGGCGACCTAGGCTTCACTCTAGGGCGTTGTTCCACCATATCGAATAGCTAGCGCCTTAGAGGTCACCGCCTGAAGCATAAAGTACAATAAAAATAGAACAGTTTTTTCATCGTATAACAGGAATAATTACAACCAGAGTGAAAGTATTGGTCATTTCTACGTTTCGGGCGACCCAGGCTTCACTCTAGGGCGTTGCTCCACCAGATCCAATAGTTAGGGCCCTAGAAGTCAGCGCCCGAAAACTAAAATACAATAAAAATACAACCGTGTTTCCATCGTATAACGGGAATAATTGCAGCAAATGTGAAAGTGATGGTCATTACCACGTTCCGGGCAACCTAGGGTTCACTCTAGAGCGTTGGTCCACCAGATCCAATAGTTAGGGCCTAAGAAGTCAACGACAGAAGCACCAAATGCAAAATAAATACAACAGTTTTTCCATTGTATAAAACGAATAATTGAAACCAGTGTGAAATTTATGGTCATTTCTACGTTTCGGGCGAACTAGGCTTCACTATAGGGCATTGATCCACCATATCGAATAGCTAGGGCCTTAGAAGTCAACGCCCAAAACATAAAATACAATAAAAATACAACAGTTTTTTCATCATATAACGGGAATAATTGCAACAAATGTGAACGTGATGATCATATCCACGTTCTGGGGAACCTAGGCTTCACTCTAGGGCGTTGGTTCACCAGATCCAATAGTTAGGGCCTAAGAAGTCAACGACAGAAGGATAAAATACAATAAAGATACAACAGCACTTCCATCGTATAACAGGAATAATTGCAACCAGAGTGAAGGTGATGGTCATTTCTACGATCCGAGCAACCTAGGCTTCACTCTAGGGCGTTGCTCCACGAGAGCGAATAGCTAGGGACTTAGAAGTCAACGACAGAAGCCTAAAATAAAATAAAAATACAACAGTTTTTCCATCGTATAAAACGAATAATTGCAACCAGTATGTATGTTATGGTCATTTCTACGTCCCGGGCAACCTAGGCTTCACTCTAGGGCGTTGGACCACCAAATCCAATAGCTAGGGCCCAAGAAGACAACGCCAGGAGCAACAAATACAAAATAAATACAACAGTCTTTCCATCGTATAAAACGAATAATTGCAACCAGTATGAAAGCTATGGTCACTTCTACGTTCCGGGCAACCTAGGCTTCACTCTAGGGCGTTGCTCAACCACATCGAATAGCTACGGCCGTAGAAGACAAAGCCATGACTATAAAATACAATATAAATACAATGGTCTTTCCATCGTATAAAACGAATAATTACAGCCAGTGTGAAAGCTATGGTCACTTCTACGTTCCGTGCAACCTAGACATCACTCTACGGCGTTGCTCCACCAGGTCGATTAGTTGGGGAATTAGGAAACAACTCCAGACGCATAAAATACAATAAAAATACAACAGTTTTACCATCCTATAACTGGCATAATTGCAACCAGTGTGAAAGATATGGTCATTTCTACGTTCCGGGCAACCTAGACTTCACTCTAGGGCTTTGGTCCACCACATCCAACAGTTAGGGCCTAAGAAGTCAACGCCAGAAGCACCAAATGCAAAATAAATACAACAGTTTTTCCATCGTATAAAACGAATAATTGCAACCAGTATGAAAGTTATGGTCATTTCTACGTTCCGGGCAACCTAGGCTTCACCCTAGGGCGTTGCTCCACCAGATCGAATAGTTAGGGACTACGAAGTCAACGCCAGAAGAATAAAATACAATAAAAATACAACAGTTTTTCCATCGTATAGCATGAATAATTGCAACCAGAGTGAAAGTAATGGTCATTTCTACGTTTCGGGCGACCTAGGCTTCACTCTAGGGCGTTGTTCCACCATATCGAATAGCTAGCGCCTTAGAGGTCACCGCCTGAAGCATAAAGTACAATAAAAATAGAACAGTTTTTTCATCGTATAACAGGAATAATTACAACCAGAGTGAAAGTATTGGTCATTTCTACGTTTCGGGCGACCCAGGCTTCACTCTAGGGCGTTGCTCCACCAGATCCAATAGTTAGGGCCTAAGAAGTCAACGATAGAAGCACCAAATGCAAAATAAATACAACAGTTTTTCCATTGTATAAAACGAATAATTGAAACCAGTGTGAAATTTATGGTCATTTCTACGTTCCGCACAACCTAGACTTCACAGCTGGGCGTTGCTCCACCAGATCCAATAGTTAGGACCTAAGAAGTCAGCGCCAGAAGCATAAAATACAAAATAGATACAACAGCTTTTCCATAGTATATAATGTATATTTGCAAACTGTGCGAAGGTAATGGTCATTTCTATGTTCCGCGCAACCTAGGCTTCAGTCCAGGGCGTTGCTCCACCAGATCGAATAGTTAGGGCCTAAGAAGTCAACGCCAGAAGAATAAAATACAACATAAGTACAACAGTTTGTCCATCGTATAACAGGAATAATTGCAACAAGCGTGAAGGTAATGGTCATTTCTACGTTCCGGGCAACCTAGGTATTGCTCTAGGGCGTTGCTCAACCACATCGAATAGTTAGGGCCTTAGAAGTCAACGCCTGAAGCATAAAATACAACATAAGTACAACAGTTTTTCCATCGTATAACAGGAATAATTGCAACCAGTGTGAAAGTACAGGTCATTTCTACGTTCCGCGCAACCTAGGATTCACCCCTGGGCGTTGCTCCACCAGATCCAAAAGTTAGGACCTAAGAAGTCAGCGCCAGAAGCATAAAATACAAAATAGATACAACAGGTTTTCTATAGTATATAATGTATATTTGCAAACAGTGTGAAAGTAAAGGTCATTTCTACGTTCCGGGCAACCTAGGCTTAACTGTAGGGCGTTTCTCGACCAGATCGCATAGTTAGGGAATTAGAATTCAACGACAGGAGCATAAAATGCAATAAAAATGCAACAGTTTTTCCATCGTATAAGAGGAATAACTGCAACCAGTGTGAAAGTACAGGTCATTTCTACGTTCCGGGCAACCTAGGCTTCACTACAGGGCGGTGCTCCACCAGATCGAATTGTTAGTGCCTTAGAAGTCTGCGCCCGAAGCATAAAATACAATAAAGATGCAGCAGTTTGTCCATCGTATAACAGGAATAGTTGCAACCAGTATGAAAGATATGGTCATTTCTACGTTCCGAGCAACCCAGGCTTCACCCCTGGGCGTTGCTCCACCAGATCCAATAGTTAGGACCTAAGAAGTCAGCGCCAGAAGCATAAAATACAAAATAGATACAACAGTTTTTCCATCGTATATACTGTATATTTGCAAACAGTGTGAAAGTAAAGGTCATTTCTACGTTCCGGGCAACCTCTGCTTAACTGCAGGGCGTTTCTCCACCAGATCGCATAGTTAGGGACTTAGAATTCAACGCCAGAAGCATAAAATACAATAAAAATGCAACAGTTTTTCCATCGTATAACAGGAATAACTGCAATCAGTGTGAAAGTACACGTCATTTCTACTTTCCGGGCAACCTAGGCTTCACTCTAGGCCGGTGCTTCACCAGATCAAATAGTTAGGACCTAAGAAGTCAACGCCATAAGCATAAAATACAATATAAATTCACCAGCTTTTCCATCGTATATAATGTATCTTTGCAAACAGTATAAAAGTAACAGTCATTTCTACGTTCCGGGCAGCCGACGCTTCACTCTAGGGCGTTGCTCCACCAGTTCGAATAGCAAGGGACTTAGAAGTCTGCGCCGGAAGCATAAAATACAATATAAATACAATAGTCTTTCCATCGTATAAAACGAGTAATTGCAACCAGTGTGAAAGTAATGGCCATTTCTACGTTCCGGGCATCCTAGACTTAACTCTGAGGCATTGCTCCACCAGATCGAATACATAGGGCCTTAGAAGTCAACGCCAGAAGCATAAAGTACAATCAAAATCCAACAGTTTGTCCATCGTATAACAGGAATAATTGCAACAAGCGTGGAGGTAATGGTCATTTCTACGTTCCGGGCAACCTAGGTTTTGCTCTAGGGCGTTGCTCAACCACATCGAATAGTTAGGGCCTTAGAAGTCAACGCCTGAAGAATAAAATACAACATAAGTACAACAGTTTTTCCAGCGTATAACAGGAATAATTGCAACTAGTGTGAAAGTAAAGGTCCTTTCTACGTTCCGGGCAACCTAGGCTTCGCTTAAGGGCGTTGCTCCACCAGATCGAATAGCAAGGGCCTTAGAAGTCAACGCCCGAAGCATAAAATACAAAATAAATAGAACAGTTTTTCCAGTGTATAAATCAAATAATTGCAACCAGTGTGAAAGTTATGGTCAGTTCTACGTTCCGGGCAACCTAGGCTTCACTCTAGGGCGTTGTTCCACCAGATCGAATAGTTAGGGCCTAAGAAGTCACAGACAGAAGCATAAAATACAATATAAATACAACAGCTTTTCCATCGTATGTGATGTATATTTGGAAACAGTGTGAAAGTAATGGTCATTTCTACGTTCCGGGCAACCTAGGCTTCACTCTAGGCCGTTGCTACACCACATCGTCTAGCTACGGCCTTAGAAGTCAACGCCCGAAGCATAAAATACAATAAAAGTACAACAGTTTTTCCAACGTATAACAGGAATGATTGCAACCAGAGTGAAAGTGATGGTCATAGGTCCGGGCGACCTAGGCTTCACTCTCGGGTGTTGGTCCACCAGACCGAATAGTTAGGGCCTAAGAAGTCAACGCCAGAAGCATAAAATACAATATAAATACAAGAGTTTTTCCATCGTATACAATGAATGATTGCAGACATTGTGAAAGTAACGGTCATTTCTACGTTCCGGGCAACCTAGGCTTCACTCTAGGGCGTTGCTCCACCAGATCGAATAGCTAGGCCCTTAGGAGTCAACGCGTGAAGCATAAAATACAAAATAAATAGAACAGTTTTTCCATCGTATATAATGTATATTTGCAAACAGTGTGAAAGTAAAGGTCATTTCTAGGTTCCGGGCAACATAGGCTTAGCTGTAGGGCGTTGCTCCACCAGATCGCATAGCTAGGGACTTAAAATTTAACGCCAGAAGCATAAAATACAATAAAAATGCATCAGTTTTTCTATAGTATAACAGGAATAATTGCAAAATGTGTGAAAGTACAGGTCATTTCTACTTTCCGGGCAACCTAGGTTTCGCTCTAGGGCCTTGTTCCACCAGATCGAATAGCTAGGGACTTAGAAGTCAACCCCACAAGCATAAAATATAATAAAAATCCAACAGTTTTTCCATCGTATAACAGGAATAATTGTAACCAGTGTGAAAGTACAGGTCATTTCTACGTTACGGGCAACGTAGGTTTCGCTGTAGGGAGTTGCTGCACCAGATCGAATAGCTAGGGACTTAGAAGTCAACGCCAGAAGCATAAAATACAATAAAAATGCAACAGTTTTTCCATCGTATAACAGGAATAATTGCAACCAGTGTGAAAGTACAGGTCATTTCTACGTTACGGGCAACCTAGGTTTCGCTGTAGGGAGTTGCTCCACCAGATCGAATAGCTAGGGACTTAGAAGTCAACGCCAGAAGCATAAAACACAATAAAAATACAACAGTTTTTCCATCGTATAAAAGGAATAATTGCAACCAGTGTGAAAGTTATGGTCATTTCTATGTTCCGGGCAACATAGGCTTAACTCCAGGGCGTTGCTCCACCAGATCGAATAGTTAGGGACTTTGAATACAACACCAGAAGCACAAAATACAATAAAAATGCAACAGTTTTTCCACCGTATAACAGGAAAGCTGAAACCAGTGTGAAAGTACTGGTCATTTCTATGGTCCTGGTAACCTAGGCTTCACACTAGGGCGTTGCTCCACCAGATCGAACAGCCAGGGACTTAGAATTCAACGCCAGGAGAAGAAAATGCAACATAATTATAACAGTGTTTCCATCGTATAAAATGTCTAATTGCAAGCAGTGTGAAGGTAATGGTCATTTCTACCTTCCGGGCAACCTAGGCTTTACTCTAGAGCATTGCTACACCAGATCGAATAGTTAGGGCCTAAGAAGACAACGCCAGAAGCATAAAATACAATATATATACAACAGCTTTTCCATCGTATATAATGTATATTTGCAAACAGTGTGAAAGTAAAGGTCATTTCTAGGTTCCGGGCATTCTAGGCTTAACTGTAGGGCGTTGCTCCACCAGATCGCATAGCTAGGGACTTTGAGTACAACGGCAGAAGCATAAAATACATTAAAAATGCAACAGTTTCTCCATTGTGTAACAGGAATAACTGCAACCAGAGTGAAAGTACTGGTCATTTCTACGTTCCGGGCAACCTAGGCTTCACTCTAGGGCGGTACTCCACCAGATCGAATAGTTAGGGCCTAAGATGTCAACGTCAGAAGCATAAAATACAATATAAATACAACAGCTTTTCCATGGTATATAATGTATATTTGCAAACAGTGTGAAAGTAACCGTCATTTCTAGGTTCCGGGCAACCTAGGCTCAACTGTAGGGCGTTGCTCCACCAGATCGCATAGCTAGGCACTCAAAATTTAACGCCATAAGCATAAAATACAATAAAAATGCAACGGTTTTTCCATCGCATAACAGGAATAATTGCAACCAGTGTGAAAGTACAGGTAATTTTTACGTTCCGGGCAACCTAGGTTTCGCTGTAGGGCGTTGCTCCACCAGATCGAATAGCTAGCGACTTAGAAGTCAACGCCAGAAGCATAAAACACAATAAAAATACAACAGTTTTTCCATCGTATAACAGGAATAATTGCAACCAGTGTGAAAGTACAGGTCATTTCTACGTTCCGCGCAACCTAGGATTCACCCCTGGGCGTTGCTCCACCAGATCCAAAAGTTAGGACCTAAGAAGTCAGCGCCAGAAGCATAAAATACAAAATAGATACAACAGGTTTTCTATAGTATATAATGTATATTTGCTAACAGTGTGAAAGTAAAGGTCATTTCTACGTTCCGGGCAACCTAGGCTTAACTGTAGGGCGTTTCTCGACCAGATCGCATAGTTAGGGAATTAGAATTCAACGACAGGAGCATAAAATGCAATAAAAATGCAACAGTTTTTCCATCGTATAACAGGAATAACTGCAACCAGTGTGAAAGTACAGGTCATTTCTACGTTCCGGGCAACCTAGGCTTCACTACAGGGCGGTGCTCCACCAGATCGAATTGTTAGTGCCTTAGAAGTCTGCGCCCGAAGCATAAAATACAATAAAGATGCAGCAGTTTGTCCATCGTATAACAGGAATAGTTGCAACCAGTATGAAAGATATGGTCATTTCTACGTTCCGAGCAACCCAGGCTTCACCCCTGGGCGTTGCTCCACCAGATCCAATAGTTAGGACCTAAGAAGTCAGCGCCAGAAGCATAAAATACAAAATAGATACAACAGTTTTTCCATCGTATATACTGTATATTTGCAAACAGTGTGAAAGTAAAGGTCATTTCTACGTTCCGAGCAACCTCTGCTTAACTGCAGGGCGTTTCTCCACCAGATCGCATAGTTAGGGACTTAGAATTCAACGCCAGAAGCATAAAATACAATAAAAATGCAACAGTTTTTCCATCGTATAACAGGAATAACTGCAATCAGTGTGAAAGTACAGGTCATTTCTACTTTCCGGGCAACCTAGGCTTCACTCTAGGCCGGTGCTTCACCAGATCAAATAGTTAGGACCTAAGAAGTCAACGCCATAAGCATAAAATACAATATAAATTCACCAGCTTTTCCATCGTATATAATGTATCTTTGCAAACAGTATAAAAGTAACAGTCATTTCTACGTTCCGGGCAGCCGACGCTTCACTCTAGGGCGTTGCTCCACCAGTTCGAATAGCAAGGGACTTAGAAGTCTGCGCCGGAAGCATAAAATACAATATAAATACAATAGTCTTTCCATCGTATAAAACGAGTAATTGCAACCAGTGTGAAAGTAATGGCCATTTCTACGTTCCGGGCATCCTAGACTTAACTCTGAGGCATTGCTCCACCAGATCGAATACATAGGGCCTTAGAAGTCAACGCCAGAAGCATAAAGTACAATCAAAATCCAACAGTTTGTCCATCGTATAACAGGAATAATTGCAACAAGCGTGAAGGTAATGGTCCTTTCTACGTTCCGGGCAACCTAGGCTTCGCTTAAGGGCGTTGCTCCACCAGATCGAATAGCAAGGGCCTTAGAAGTCAACGCCCGAAGCATAAAATACAAAATAAATAGAACAGTTTTTCCATTGTATAAATCAAATAATTGCAACCAGTGTGAAAGTTATGGTCAGTTCTACGTTCCGGGCAACCTAGGCTTCACTCTAGGGCGTTGTTCCACCAGATCGAATAGTTAGGGCCTAAGAAGTCACAGACAGAAGCATAAAATACAATATAAATACAACAGCTTTTCCATCGTATGTGATGTATATTTGGAAACAGTGTGAAAGTAATGGTCATTTCTACGTTCCGGGCAACCTAGGCTTCACTCTAGGCCGTTGCTACACCACATCGTCTAGCTACGGCCTTAGAAGTCAACGCCCGAAGCATAAAATACAATAAAAGTACAACAGTTTTTCCAACGTATAACAGGAATGATTGCAACCAGAGTGAAAGTGATGGTCATAGGTCCGGGCGACCTAGGCTTCACTCTCGGGTGTTGGTCCACCAGACCGAATAGTTAGGGCCTAAGAAGTCAACGCCAGAAGCATAAAATACAATATAAATACAAGAGTTTTTCCATCGTATACAATGAATGATTGCAGACATTGTGAAAGTAACGGTCATTTCTACGTTCCGGGCAACCTAGGCTTCACTCTAGGGCGTTGCTCCACCAGATCGAATAGCTAGGCCCTTAGGAGTCAACGCGTGAAGCATAAAATACAAAATAAATAGAACAGTTTTTCCATCGTATATAATGTATATTTGCAAACACTGTGAAAGTAAAGGTCATTTCTAGGTTCCGGGCAACATAGGCTTAGCTGTAGGGCGTTGCTCCACCAGATCGCATAGCTAGGGACTTAAAATTTAACGCCAGAAGCATAAAATACAATAAAAATGCATCAGTTTTTCTATAGTATAACAGGAATAATTGCAAAATGTGTGAAAGTACAGGTCATTTCTACTTTCCGGGCAACCTAGGTTTCGCTCTAGGGCCTTGTTCCACCAGATCGAATAGCTAGGGACTTAGAAGTCAACCCCACAAGCATAAAATATAATAAAAATCCAACAGTTTTTCCATCGTATAACAGGAATAATTGTAACCAGTGTGAAAGTACAGGTCATTTCTACGTTACGGGCAACGTAGGTTTCGCTGTAGGGAGTTGCTGCACCAGATCGAATAGCTAGGGACTTAGAAGTCAACGCCAGAAGCATAAAATACAATAAAAATGCAACAGTTTTTCCATCGTATAACAGGAATAATTGCAACCAGTGTGAAAGTACAGGTCATTTCTACGTTACGGGCAACCTAGGTTTCGCTGTAGGGAGTTGCTCCACCAGATCGAATAGCTAGGGACTTAGAAGTCAACGCCAGAAGCATAAAACACAATAAAAATACAACAGTTTTTCCATCGTATAAAAGGAATAATTGCAACCAGTGTGAAAGTTATGGTCATTTCTATGTTCCGGGCAACATAGGCTTAACTCCAGGGCGTTGCTCCACCAGATCGAATAGTTAGGGACTTTGAATACAACACCAGAAGCACAAAATACAATAAAAATGCAACAGTTTTTCCACCGCATAACAGGAAAGCTGAAACCAGTGTGAAAGTACTGGTCATTTCTATGGTCCTGGTAACCTAGGCTTCACACTAGGGCGTTGCTCCACCAGATCGAACAGCCAGGGACTTAGAATTCAACGCCAGGAGAAGAAAATGCAACATAATTATAACAGTGTTTCCATCGTATAAAATGTCTAATTGCAAGCAGTGTGAAGGTAATGGTCATTTCTACCTTCCGGGCAACCTAGGCTTTACTCTAGAGCATTGCTACACCAGATCGAATAGTTAGGGCCTAAGAAGACAACGCCAGAAGCATAAAATACAATATATATACAACAGCTTTTCCATCGTATATAATGTATCTTTGCAAACAGTATAAAAGTAACAGTCATTTCTACGTTCCGGGCAGCCGACGCTTCACTCTAGGGCGTTGCTCCACCAGTTCGAATAGCAAGGGACTTAGAAGTCTGCGCCGGAAGCATAAAATACAATATAAATACAATAGTCTTTCCATCGTATAAAACGAGTAATTGCAACCAGTGTGAAAGTAATGGCCATTTCTACGTTCCGGGCATCCTAGACTTAACTCTGAGGCATTGCTCCACCAGATCGAATACATAGGGCCTTAGAAGTCAACGCCAGAAGCATAAAGTACAATCAAAATCCAACAGTTTGTCCATCGTATAACAGGAATAATTGCAACAAGCGTGAAGGTAATGGTCCTTTCTACGTTCCGGGCAACCTAGGCTTCGCTTAAGGGCGTTGCTCCACCAGATCGAATAGCAAGGGCCTTAGAAGTCAACGCCCGAAGCATAAAATACAAAATAAATAGAACAGTTTTTCCATTGTATAAATCAAATAATTGCAACCAGTGTGAAAGTTATGGTCAGTTCTACGTTCCGGGCAACCTAGGCTTCACTCTAGGGCGTTGTTCCACCAGATCGAATAGTTAGGGCCTAAGAAGTCACAGACAGAAGCATAAAATACAATATAAATACAACAGCTTTTCCATCGTATGTGATGTATATTTGGAAACAGTGTGAAAGTAATGGTCATTTCTACGTTCCGGGCAACCTAGGCTTCACTCTAGGCCGTTGCTACACCACATCGTCTAGCTACGGCCTTAGAAGTCAACGCCCGAAGCATAAAATACAATAAAAGTACAACAGTTTTTCCAACGTATAACAGGAATGATTGCAACCAGAGTGAAAGTGATGGTCATAGGTCCGGGCGACCTAGGCTTCACTCTCGGGTGTTGGTCCACCAGACCGAATAGTTAGGGCCTAAGAAGTCAACGCCAGAAGCATAAAATACAATATAAATACAAGAGTTTTTCCATCGTATACAATGAATGATTGCAGACATTGTGAAAGTAACGGTCATTTCTACGTTCCGGGCAACCTAGGCTTCACTCT
Organism: Calliopsis andreniformis; assembly: GCF_051401765.1. Lineage (NCBI taxonomy): Eukaryota > Metazoa > Arthropoda > Insecta > Hymenoptera > Andrenidae > Calliopsis > Calliopsis andreniformis. Next base: position 7,852,989 of record NW_027480422.1, read on the forward strand.
AGGGCGTTGCTCCACCAGATCGAATAGCTAGGCCCTTAGGAGTCAACGCGTGAAGCATAAAATACAAAATAAATAGAACAGTTTTTCCATCGTATATAATGTATATTTGCAAACAGTGTGAAAGTAAAGGTCATTTCTAGGTTCCGGGCAACATAGGCTTAGCTGTAGGGCGTTGCTCCACCAGATCGCATAGCTAGGGACTTAAAATTTAACGCCAGAAGCATAAAATACAATAAAAATGCATCAGTTTTTCTATAGTATAACAGGAATAATTGCAAAATGTGTGAAAGTACAGGTCATTTCTACTTTCCGGGCAACCTAGGTTTCGCTCTAGGGCCTTGTTCCACCAGATCGAATAGCTAGGGACTTAGAAGTCAACCCCACAAGCATAAAATATAATAAAAATCCAACAGTTTTTCCATCGTATAACAGGAATAATTGTAACCAGTGTGAAAGTACAGGTCATTTCTACGTTACGGGCAACGTAGGTTTCGCTGTAGGGAGTTGCTGCACCAGATCGAATAGCTAGGGACTTAGAAGTCAACGCCAGAAGCATAAAATACAATAAAAATGCAACAGTTTTTCCATCGTATAACAGGAATAATTGCAACCAGTGTGAAAGTACAGGTCATTTCTACGTTACGGGCAACCTAGGTTTCGCTGTAGGGAGTTGCTCCACCAGATCGAATAGCTAGGGACTTAGAAGTCAACGCCAGAAGCATAAAACACAATAAAAATACAACAGTTTTTCCATCGTATAAAAGGAATAATTGCAACCAGTGTGAAAGTTATGGTCATTTCTATGTTCCGGGCAACATAGGCTTAACTCCAGGGCGTTGCTCCACCAGATCGAATAGTTAGGGACTTTGAATACAACACCAGAAGCACAAAATACAATAAAAATGCAACAGTTTTTCCACCGCATAACAGGAAAGCTGAAACCAGTGTGAAAGTACTGGTCATTTCTATGGTCCTGGTAACCTAGGCTTCACACTAGGGCGTTGCTCCACCAGATCGAACAGCCAGGGACTTAGAATTCAACGCCAGGAGAAGAAAATGCAACATAATTATAACAGTGTTTCCATCGTATAAAATGTCTAATTGCAAGCAGTGTGAAGGTAATGGTCATTTCTACCTTCCGGGCAACCTAGGCTTTACTCTAGAGCATTGCTACACCAGATCGAATAGTTAGGGCCTAAGAAGACAACGCCAGAAGCATAAAATACAATATATATACAACAGCTTTTCCATCGTATATAATGTATATTTGCAAACAGTGTGAAAGTAAAGGTCATTTCTAGGTTCCGGGCATTCTAGGCTTAACTGTAGGGCGTTGCTCCACCAGATCGCATAGCTAGGGACTTAAAATTTAACGTCAGAAGCATAAAATACAATAAAAATGCAACAGTTTTTCTATAGTATAACAGGAATAATTGCAACCAGTGTGAAAGTACAGGTCATTTCTACGTTCCGGGCAACCTAGGCTTCGCTCTAGGGCCTTGCTCCACCAGATCGAATAGCTAGGGACTTAGAAGTCAACCCCACAAGCATAAAATACAATAAAAATGCAACAGTTTTTCCATCGTATAACAGGAATAATTGCAACCAGTGTGAAAGTAATGGTCATTTCTACGTTCCGGGCAACCTAGGTTTCACTCTAGGGCGTTGCTCCACCACATCGAATAGCTACGGCCTTAGGAGTCAACTCCAGAAGCATAAAATACAATATAGATACAACAGCATTTCCAACTTATAAAATGAATGATTGCAAACAGTGTGAAAGTTATGGTCATTTCTACCTTCCGGGCAACCTAGGCCTAACTCCAGGGCGTTGCTCCGCCAGATCGAATAGTTAGGGACTTTGAGTACAACGGCAGAAGCATAAAATACATTAAAAATGCAACAGTTTCTCCATTGTATAACAGGAACAACTGCAACCAGAGTGAAAGTACTGGTCATTTCTACGTTCCGGGCAACCTAGGCTTGACTCTAGGGCGGTGCTCCACCAGATCGAATAGTTAGGGCCTAAGGAGTCAACGCCCGAAGCATAAAATACAATATAAATACAACAGCTTCTCCATCGTATATGATGTATATTTCCAAACAGTGTGAAAGTAAAGGTCATTTCTACGTTCCGGGCAGCATAGGCTTAACTGTAGGGCGTTGCTCCTCCAGATCGCATAGTTCGGTACATAGAATTTAACGCCAGAAGCATAAAATACAATAAAAATGCAACAGTTTTTCCATCGTATAACAGGAATACTTGCAACCAGTGTGAAAGTACAGGTCATTTCAACGTTCCGGGCAACCTAGGTTTCGCTTTAGGGCGTTGCTCCACCAGATCGAATAGCTAGGGACTTAGAAGTCAACGCCAGAAGCATAAAATACAATAAAAATACAACAGTTTTTCCATCGTATAAAAGGAATAATTGCGACCAGTGTGAAAGTAATGGTCATTTCTACGTTCCGGGCAACCTAGGTTTCACTCTTGGGCGTTGCTCCACCACATCGAATAGCTACGGCCTTAGAAGTCAATTCGAGAAGCATAAAATACAATATAAATACAACAGCTTTTCCATCGTATAACAGGAATAATTGCAACCAGAGTGAAAGTGATGGTCATAGGTCCGGGCGACCTAGGCGTCGCTCAGCGGTGTTGGTCCACCAGATCGAATAGTTAGGGACTTTCAATACAACGCCAGGAGCATAAAATACAATAAAAATGCAACAGTTTTTCCAGCGTATAACAGGAATAACTGGAACCAGTGTGAAAGTACAGGTCATTTCTACATTCCGGGCAACCTAGGCTTCGCTTAAGGGCGTCGCTGCACCAGATCGAATAGCTAGGGACTTAGAAGTCGACGCCAGAAGCATAAAATACAATAAAAATACAACAGTTTTTCCATCGTATATAATGTATATTTGCAAACAGTGTGAAGGTAAAGGTCATTTCTACGTTCCGGGCAACCTAAGCTTAACTGTAGGGCGTTGCTCCACCAGATCGAATAGTTAGGGCCTTAGAGGTCAACGCACGAAGCATAAAATACAAAATTAATACAACAGTTTCTCCATCGTATAAAACGAATAATTGCAACCAGTGTGAAAGATATGGTCATTTCTACGTTACGGGCAACCTAGGCTTCACTCTAGGGCGTTGCTCCACCAGGTCGAGTAGTTAGGGCCTTAGAAAACAACTCCAGACGCATAAAATACAATAAAAATACAACAGACTTTCCATCGTATAAAACGAATAATTGCAACCAGTCTGATAGTTATGGTCATTTCTACGTCCCGGGCAACCTAGGCTTCAGCCTAGGGCGTTGCTCCACCAGATCGAATAGTTAGGGCCTTAGAAGTCAACGCCAGAAGCATAAAGTACAATAGAAATCCAACAGTTTGTCCATCGTATAACTGGAATAATTGCAACCAGTGTGAAAGTGATAGTCATTTCTACGTTCCGGGCATCCTAGGCTTCAATCTACGGCGTTGTTCCACCAGATCGAATTGTAAGGGCCTGAGGAGCAAACGCCAGACGCATTAAATACAATATAAGTACCACAGTTTTTCCTTCGTATAAAACGGATAATTGCAACCAGTGTGTAAGTAATGGTCATTTATACGTTCCGAGCAACCTAGGCTTCACTCAAGAGCGTTGCTCCACCAGATCGAATAGTTAGGGCCTTAGAAGTCAACGCGCGAAGCGTAAAATACAAAATAAATAGAACAGTTTTTCCATTGTATGAAACAAATAATTGCAACCAGTGTGAAAGTTATGGTCATTTCTACGTTCCGGGCAACCTAGGCTTAACTCCAGGGCGTTGCTCCACCAGACCGAATAGTTAGGGACTTTGAGTACAACGGCAGAAGCATAAAATACATTAAAAATGCAACAGTTTCTCCATTGTATAACAGGAACAACTGCAACCAGAGTGAAAGTACTGGTCACTTCTAGGTTCCGGGCAACCTAGGCTTGACTCTAGGGCGGTGCTCCACCAGATCGAATAGTTAGGGCATAAGAAGTCAACCCCCGAAGCATAAAATACAATATAAATACAACAGCCTTTCCATCGTATATGATGTATATTTGCAAACAGTGTGAAAGTAAAGGTCATTTCTACGTTCCGGGCAGCATAGGCTTAACTGTGGGGCGGTGCTCCTCCAGATCGCATAGTTCGGTACATAGAATTTAACGCCAGAAGCATAAAATACAATAAAAATGCAACAGTTTTTCCATCGTATAACAGGAATAATTGCAACCAGTGTGAAAGTACAGGTCATTTCAACGTTCCGGGCAACCTAGGTTTCGCTCTAGGGCGTTGCTCCACCAGATCGAATAGCTAGGGACTTAGAAGTCAACGCCAGAAGCATAAAATACAATAAAAATACAACAGCTTTTCCATCGTATAACAGGAATAATTGCAACCAGGGTGAAAGTGATGGTCATAGGTCCGGGCGACCTAGGCGTCGCTCAGGGGTGTTGGTCTACCAGATCGAATAGTTAGGGACTTTGAATACAACGCCAGGAGCATAAAATACAATAAAAATGCAACAGTTTTTCCAGCGTATAACAGGAATAACTGCAACTAGTGTGAAAGTACTGGTCATTTCTACGTTCCGGGCAACCTAGGTTTCGCTCTAGGGCGTTGCTCCACCAGATCGAATAGCTAGGGACTTAGAAGTCAACGCCAGAAGCATAAAATACAATAAAAATGCAACAGTTTTTCCAGCGTATAACAGGAATAACTGCAACCAGTGTGAAAGTACAGGTCATTTCTACATTCCGGGGAACCTAGGTTTCGCTCTAGGGCGTTGCTCCACCAGATCGAATAGCTAGGGACTTAGAAGTCAACGCCAGAAGCATAAAATACAATAAAAATACAACAGTTTTTCCATCGTATAAAAGGAATAATTGCAACCAGTGTGAAAGTACAGGTCATTTCTATATTCCGGGCAACCTAGGTTTCGCTCTAGGGCGTTGCTCCAACAGATCGAATAGCTAGGGACATAGAACTCAACGCCAGAAGCATAAAATACAATAAAAATGCAACAGTTTTTCCATCGTATAAAAGGAATAATTGCAACCAGTGTGAAAGTAATGGTCATTTCTACGTTCCGGGCAACCTAGGTTTCACTCTTGGGCGTTGCTCCACCACATCGAATAGCTACGGCCATAGAAGTCAATTCCAGAAGCATAAAATACAATATAAATACAACAGCTTTTCCATCGTATAAAATGAATGATTGCGAACAGTGTGAAAGTTATGGTCATTTCTACGTTCCGGGCAATCTAGGCTTAACTCCAGGGCGTTGCTCTACCAGATCGAATAGTTAGGGACTTTGAATACAACGCCAGAAGCATGAAATACAACAAAAATGCAACAGTTTTTCCATCGTATAACAGGAATAATTGCAACCAGAGTGAAAGTGATGGTCATAGGTCCGGCCGACCTAGGCTTCACTCTGGGGTGTTGGTCCACCAGATCGAATAGTTAGGGCCTAAGAAGTCAACGCCAGAAGCATAAAGTACAAAATAAATACAATAGTTTTTTCCATCGTATAACAGGAATAATTGCAACCAGTGTGAAAGTAATGGTCATTTCTACGTTCCGGGCAACCTCGGCTTCACCCAAGGGCATTGCTCCACCAGATCGAATAGTTAGGGCCTTAGAAGTCAACGCGCGAAGCGTAAAATACAAAATAAATAGAACAGTTTTTCCATTGTATGAAACAAATAATTGCAACCAGTGTGAAAGTTATGGTCATTTCTACGTTCCGGGCAACCTAGGCTTCACTCTAGGGCGTTGTTCCACCAGATCGAATAGTTAGGGCCTGAGAAGTCAACGTCAGAAGCATAAAATACAATATAAATACAACAGCTTTTCCATGGTATATAATGTATATTTGCAAACAGTGTGAAAGTAACCGTCATTTCTAGGTTCCGGGCAACCTAGGCTCAACTGTAGGGCGTTGCTCCACCAGATCGCATAGCTAGGCACTCAAAATTTAACGCCATAAGCATAAAATACAATAAAAATGCAACAGTTTTTCCATCGCATAACAGGAATAATTGCAACCAGTGTGAAAGTACAGGTAATTTTTACGTTCCGGGCAACCTAGGTTTCGCTGTAGGGCGTTGCTCCACCAGATCGAATAGCTAGCGACTTAGAAGTCAACGCCAGAAGCATAAAACACAATAAAAATACAACAGTTTTTCCATCGTATAAAAGGAATAATTGCAACCAGTGTGAAAGTTATGGTCATTTCTACGTTCCGGGCAACCTAGGCTTAACTCCAGGGCGTTGCTCCACCAGATCGAATAGTTAGGGACTTTGAGTACAACGGCAGAAGCATAAAATACATTAAAAATGCAACAGTTTCTCCATTGTATAACAGGAACAACTGCAACCAGAGTGAAAGTACTGGTCATTTCTACGTTCCGGGCAACCTAGGCTTGACTCTAGGGCGGTGCTCCACCAGATCGAATAGTTAGGGCCTAAGGAGTCAACGCCCGAAGCATAAAATACAATATAAATACAACAGCTTCTCCATCGTATATGATGTATATTTGCAAACAGTGTGAAAGTAAAGGTCATTTCTACGTTCCGGGCAGCATAGGCTTAACTGTAGGGCGTTGCTCCTCCAGATCGCATAGTTCGGTACATAGAATTTAACGCCAGAAGCATAAAATACAATAAAAATGCAACAGTTTTTCCATCGTATAACAGGAATACTTGCAACCAGTGTGAAAGTACAGGTCATTTCAACGTTCCGGGCAACCTAGGTTTCGCTTTAGGGCGTTGCTCCACCAGATCGAATAGCTAGGGACTTAGAAGTCAACGCCAGAAGCATAAAATACAATAAAAATACAACAGTTTTTCCATCGTATAAAAGGAATAATTGCGACCAGTGTGAAAGTTATGGTCATTTCTACGTTCCGGGCAACCTAGGCTTAACTCCAGGGCGTTGCTCTACCAGATCGAATAGTTAGGGACTTTGAATACAACGCCAGAAGCATGAAATACAACAAAAATGCAACAGTTTTCCATCGTATAACAGGAATAATTGCAACCAGAGTGAAAGTGATGGTCATAGGTCCGGCCGACCTAGGCTTCGCTCTGGGGTGTTGGTCCACCAGATTGAATAGTTAGGGCCTAAGAAGTCAACGCCAGAAGCATAAAATACAAACTAAATACAATAGTTTTTCCATCGTATAACAGGAATAATTGCAACCAGTGTGAAAGTTATGGTCATTTCTACGTTCCGGGCAACCTAGGTTTCGCTCTAGGGCGTTGCTCCACCAGATCGAATAGTTAGGGCCTCAGAAGCCAACGCCAGAAGCATAAAATACAATAAAAATACAACAGTTTTTCCATCGTATAACAGGAATAACTGCAACCAGTGTGAAGGTAATGGTCATTTCTACGTTCCGCGCAACCTAGGCTCCACTCTAGGGCGTTGATCCACCAGATCCAATAGTAAGGGCCTTAGAAGTCAACGCCCGAAGCATAAAATATGGAATAAATACAACAGTTTTTCCATCGTATAAAACGAATAATTGCATCCAGTGTGAAAGTAATGGCCATATTTACGTTCCGGGCAACCTAGGCTTGGCTCTAGGGCGTTGCTCCACCAGATCGAATAGTTAGGGCCTTAGAAGTCAACGCCCGAAGCATAGAATACAATAAAGGTACAACAGTTTTTCCATCGTATAAAACGATTAATTGCATCCAGTGTGAAAGTAATGGCCAAATTTACGTTCCGGGCAACCAAGGCTTGGCTCTAGGTTGTTGCTCCACCAGATCGAATAGTTAGGGCCTTAGAAGTCAACGCCCGAAGAAGAAAATACAATATAAATACAACAGTTTTTCCATTGTATAAAACGAATAATTGCAACCAGTGCGAAAGTTATGGTCATTTCTACGATCCGGGCAACCTAGGCTTCACACTAGGGCGTTGTTCCACCAGATCGAATAGCTAGGGCCTAAGAAGCCAACGCCAGAAGCATAAAATACAAAACAAATACAATAGTTTTTCCATCGTATAACAGGAATAATTGCAACCAGTGTGAAAGTAATGGTCATTTATACGTTCCGGGCAACCTAGGCTTCTCTCTAGGGCGTTGCTCCACAAAATCGAATAGCAACGGCCTTAGAAGTCAACGCCTGAAGCATAAAATACGATAAAAATACCACAGTTTTTCCATCGTGTAACTGGAGTAATTGCAACCAGTGTGAAAGTAATGGTCATTTATACGTTCCGGGCAACCTAGGCTTCTCTCTAGGGCGTTGCTCCACCAGATCGAATAGCTAGGGCCTATGAAGTCAACGCCAGAAGCATAAAACACGATATATGTACAATAGTTTTTCCAACGTCTAAAACGTATAATTGCAACCAGTGCGAAAGTAATGGCCATTTCTACGTTCCGGGCATGCTAGACTTAACACTGAGGCATTGCTCCACCAGATCGAATACATAGGGCCTTAGAAGTCAACGCCAGGACCATAAAGTACAATAAAGATCCAACAGGTTGTCCATCGTATAACAGGAATAATTGCAACCAGTGTGAAAGTAATGGTCATTTCTACGTACCAGGCAACCTAGGTTTCACTCTAGGTCGTTGTTCCACCAGATCGAATAGCTACGGCCTTAGAAGTCAACGCCAGAAGCATAAAGTACAATAAAAATACAACAGCTTTTCAATCGTATAACAGGAATAATTGCAAACACTCTGAAAGATATGGTCACTTCTACGTTCCCGGCAACCTAGGCTTCTCTCTAGGGCGTTGATCCACAACATCGAATAGCTACGGCCTTAAAAGTCATCGCCAGAAGAATAAAATACAATATAAATACAACAATTTTTCCATCGCATAAAACGAATAATTGCATCCAGTGTGAACGTAATGGACATTTCTACGTTCCGGGCAAGCTAGAATTCACTCTATGCGTTGTTCCATCAGATCGAATAGTTAGGGCCTAAGAAGTCAACGCCTGAAGCCTAAAATACAGTATAAACGCAACAGTTTTTCCATAGTATAAAACGAATAATTGCAACCAGTATGAAAGTTATGGCCGTTTCTACGTTCCGGGCAATCTAGGCTTCACCATAGGGCGTCGCTCCTCCAAATCGATTAGTTAGGGCCTAAGAAGTCAACGCCAGAAGCATAAAATCCGATATATGTACAACAGCTCTTCCATCGTATAAAACGAATAATTGCAACCAGTGTGAAAGCAATGGCCGTTTCTACGTTTTGGGCATCCTAGACTTAACTCTGAGGCATTGCTCTACCAGATCGAATACATAGGGCCTCAGAAGTCAACGCCAGAAGCATAACGTACAATAAAAATCCAACAGCTTGTCCATCGTATAACAGGAATAATTGCAACCAGTGTGAAAGTAATGGTCATTTCTACGTACCAGGCAACCTAGGTTTCACTCTAGGTCGTTGTTCCACCAGATCGAATAGCTACGGCCTTAGAAGTCAACGCCAGAAGCATAAAATACAATAAAAATACAACAGTTTTTCCATCGTATACCTGGAGTAATTGCAACCTGTGTGAAAGAAATGGTCATTTCTACGTTCCGGGCAACCTAGGCTTCACTCTAGGGCGTTGCTCCTCCAGGTCGATAAGTTAGGGCCTTAGAAAACAACGCCAGACGCATAAAATACAATAAAAAAGCAACAGCTTGTAGATCGCATAACAGGGATAATTGCAACCAGTGTGAAAGTAATAGTCATATCTACGTTCCGGGCAACCTAGGTTTCGCTCTTGGGCGTTGCTCCACCACGTCGAATAATTAGGGCCATAGGAGTCAACGCCAGAAGCATAAAATACGATATAAGTACAACAGTTTTTCCACCGTATAAAACGAATTATTGGAACCAGTCTGAAGGTAATGGCCATTTCTACGCTACGGGCATCCTATGCTTCACTCTAGGGCGTTGGTCCACCAGATCCAATAGTTAGGGCCTAAGAAGTCAACGCCAGAAACATAAAGTACAATAAAAATCCAGCAGCTTGTAGATCGTATAACAGGGATAATTGCAACCAGTGTGAAAGTAGTAGTCATATCTACGTTTCGGGGAACCTAGGTTTCGCTCTTGGGAGTTGCTCCACCACGTCGAATAGTTAGGGCCATAGGAGTCAACGCCAGAAGCATAAAATACAAGAAAATCACAACAGTTTTTCCATCGTATAACAGGAATAGTTGCAACCAGTGTGAAAGTGATGGTCATTTCTACGTTCCGGGCAACCTAGGCTTCACTCTCGGGCGTTGGTCCACCAGATCCAAAAGTCAGGGCCTAAGAAGCCAACGCCAGAAGCATAAAATACGATATAAGTACAACAGTTTTTCCATCGTATAAAACGAATAATTGCAACCAGTCTGAAAGTAATGGACATTTCTACGCTCCGGGCATCCTAGGCTTCACTCTACGGCGTTGGTCCACCAGATCCAATAGTTAGGGCCTTAGGAATCAACGCCAGAAGCATAAAATACAAAATAAATACAACTGTTTTTCCGTTGTATAAAATGAATGATTGCAAACAGTGTGAAAGTAATGGTCATTTCAACGCCCTGGACTACCTAGGCATCACTCTAGGGCGTTGCCCCACCAGATCGAAAAGTTAGGGCCTAAGAAGTCAACGCCAGAAGCATAAAATACAATAAAAATACAACAGCTTTTCCAACGTATAAAAGGTATAATTGCAACCAATGTGAAAGTAATGGTCACTTCTACGTTCCGGGTAACATAGGCTTCACTCTTGGACGTTGCCCCACCAGATCGAAAGGTTAGGGCCTAAGAAGTCAACGCCAGAAGCATAAAATAAAATAAAATTACAACAGTTTTTCCATCGTATAACAGGAACAATTGCAACCAGTGCGAAAGTGATGGTCATTTCTACGTTGCGGGCAACCTATTGATCACTCTAGGGCGTTGGTCCACCAGATTCAATAGTTAGGGCCTAAGAAGCCGACGCCAGGAGCATCAAATACAAAATAAATACAACAGCCTTTCCATCGTAAAACAGGAATAATTGCAACCAGTTTGAAAGAAATGGTCATTTCTACGTTCCGGGCAACCTAGGCATCACTCTAGGGCGTTGCTCCACCAGATCCAATAGTTAGGTCCCAAGAAGCCGACGCCAGGAGCATCAAATACAAAAGAAATACAACAGTTTTTCCATCGTAAAACAGGAATAATTGCAACCGGTTTGAAAGAAATGGTCATTTCTACGTTCCGGGCAACATAGGCTGCACTCTTGGACGTTGCTCCATGAGATCGAATTGCAAGGACCTTAGAAGTCAACGCCAGAAGCAAAAAATACAATATAAATGCAATAGTTTTTCCATTGTATAAAATGAATAATTGCAAACAGTGTGAAAGTAATGGTCATTTCTACGTTCCGGGCAACCTAGGTTTCACTCTAGGGTGCTGCTCCACCGGGTCGAATAGTTAGGGCCTTAGATAACAACGCCAGACGCATAAAGTACAATAAAAATACAACAGCTTTTCCATCGTATAAAAGGTATAATTGCAACCAATGTGAAAGTAATGGTCACTTCTACGTTCCAGGCAACATAGGCTTCACTCATGGACGTTGCCCCACCAGATCGAAAAATTCGGGCCTAAGAAGTCAACGCCAGAAGCATAAAATAAAATAAAGCTACAACAGTTTTTCCATCGTATAACAGGAATAATTGCAACCAGTGTGAAAGTGATGGTCATTTCTACGTTCGGGGCAACCTATTCATCTCTCTAGGGCGTTGGTCCACCAGATCCAATAGTTAGGGCCTAAGAAGCCAACGCCAGGAGCATCAAATACAAAATAAATACAAAGGTTTTTCCATCGTAAAACAGGAATAATTGCAACCAGTGTGAAAGAAATGGTCATTTCTACGTTCCGGGCAACATAGGCTTCACTCTTGGACGTTGCTCCAAGAGATCGAATAGCTAGGACCTTAGAAGTCAACTACGGAAGCATAGAATACAATATAAATACAACAGTCTTTCCATTGTATAAAATGAATAATTGCAAACAGTGTGAAGGTAATGGTCACTTCTACGTTCCGGGTATCCTAGGCTTCACTCTAGGGCGTTACTCCACCAGGTCGAATAGTTAGGGCCTAAGAAGTCGATGCTAGAAGCATAAAATAAAATAAAATTACAACAGTTTTTCCATCTTATAACAGGAGTAACTGCAACCAGTGAGAAAGTGATGGTCATTTCTACGTTCCGTGCAACCTAGGCTTCACTCTGGGGCGTTGGTCCACCAGATCCAATAGTTAGGGCCATAGAAGTCAACGCCAGAAGCATAAAATAAAATATAAATTCAACAGATTTTCCATCGTATAAAACGAATAATTGCAACCAGTGTGAAAGTAATGGTCATTTCTACGTTCCGGGCAACCTAGGTTTCGCTCTAGGGCGTTGCTCCACCACGTCGAATTGTTAGGGCCTTAGAAGTCAACGCCAGATGCATAAAATACAATATATATCCAACAGTTTTTCCATTGTATAAATTGAATAATTGCAAACAGTGTGAAAGTAATGGTCATTTCTACGTTCCGGGCATCCTATGCTTCACTCTAGGGCGTTGCTCCACCAGGTCGAATAGTTAGGGCCTTCGAAAACAACGCCAGGCGCATAAAATGCAATAAAAATACAACAGCTTTTCCACCGTATAAAAGGTATAATTGCAACCACTGTGAAAGTAATGGTCACTTATACGATCCAGGCAACATAGGCTTCACTATTGGACGTTGCCCCACCAGATCGAAAAGTTAGGGCCTAAGAAGTCAGCGCCAGAAGCATAAAATAAAATAAAATTACAACAGTTTTTCCATCGTATAACTGGAATAATTGCAACCAGTGTGAAAGTGATTGTCATTTCTACGTTCCGGACAACCTAGGCATCACTCTAGGGCGCTGCTCCACCAGATCCAATAGCTAGGGCCTAAGAAGCCGACGCCAGGAGCATCAAATACAAAATAAATACAACAGTTTTTCCATCGTAAAACAGGAATAATTGCAACCAGTGTGAAAGTAAAGGTCATTTCTACGCTCCGGGCATCCTAGGCTTCACTCTACGGCGTTGCCCCACCAGATCGAAAAGTTAGGGCCTAAGAAGTCAACGCCAGAAGCATAAAACAAAATAAAATTACAACAGTTTTTCCGTCGTATAACAGGAATAATTGCAACCAGTGTGAAAGCGATGGTCATTTCTACGTTCCGGGCAACCTAGGCATCACTCTATGGCGCTGTTCCACCAGATCCAATAGGTAGGGCCTAAGAAGCCGACGCCAGGAGCATCAAATACAAAATAAATACAACAGTTTTTCCATCGTAAAACAGGAATAATTGCAACCAGTGTGAAGGTAATGGTCATTTCTACGTTCCGGGCAACATAGGCTTCTATCTTGGACGTTGCTCCATGAGATCGAATAGCTAGGACCTTAGAAGTCAACGCCAGAAGCATAGAATACAATATAAATACAACAGTCTTTCCATTGTATAAAATGAATAATTGCAAACAGTGTGAAGGTAATGGTCATTTCTACGTTCCGGGCAACCTAGGCTTCACTCTCGGGCGTTGGTCCACCAGATCCAAAAGTCTGGGCCTAAGAAGCCAACGCCAGAAGCATAAAATACGATATAAGTACAACAGTTTTTCCATCGTATAAAACGAATAATTGCAACCAGTCTGAAAGTAATGGACATTTCTACGCTCCGGGCATCCTAGGCTTCACTCTACGGCGTTGGTCCACCAGATCCAATAGTTAGGGCCTTAGGAATCAACGCCAGAAGCATAAAATACAATATAAATACAACTGTTTTTCCGTTGTATAAAATGAATGATTGCAAACAGTGTGAAAGTAATGGTCATTTCAACGCCCTGGACTACCTAGGCATCACTCTAGGGCGTTGCTCCACCAGATCGAATAGCTAGGGACTTAGAATTCAACGCGTCAAGCATAAAATACAATAAAAATCCAACAGTTTGTCCATGGTATAACAGGAATAATTGCAACCAGTGTGAAAGTAGTGGTCATTGATACGTCCCGGGCAACCTAGGTTTCGCTCTAGGGCGTTGCTTCACCCCGTCAAATGGTTAGGGCCTTAGAAGTCAACGCCAGAGTCATAAAATACAATATAAATACAACAGTTTTTCCATCGTATAAAAGGTATAATTGCAACCAGTGTGAAAGTAATGGTCATTTCTACGTTCCGGGTAACATAGGCCTCACTCTTGGACGATGCTCCAAGAGATCGAATTGCAAGGACCTTAGAAGTCAACGCCAGAAGCAAAAAATACAATATAAATGCAATAGTTTTTCCATTGTATAAAATGAATAATTGCAAACAGTGTGAAAGTAATGGTCATTTCTACGTTCCGGGCAACCTAGGTTTCACTCTAGGGTGCTGCTCCACCGGGTCGAATAGTTAGGGCCTTAGATAACAACGCCAGACGCATAAAGTACAATAAAAATACAACAGCTTTTCCATCGTATAAAAGGTATAATTGCAACCAATGTGAAAGTAATGGTCACTTCTACGTTCCAGGCAACATAGGCTTCACTCATGGACGTTGCCCCACCAGATCGAAAAATTCGGGCCTAAGAAGTCAACGCCAGAAGCATAAAATAAAATAAAGCTACAACAGTTTTTCCATCGTATAACAGGAATAATTGCAACCAGTGTGAAAGTGATGGTCATTTCTACGTTCGGGGCAACCTATTCATCTCTCTAGGGCGTTGGTCCACCAGATCCAATAGTTAGGGCCTAAGAAGCCAACGCCAGGAGCATCAAATACAAAATAAATACAAAGGTTTTTCCATCGTAAAACAGGAATAATTGCAACCAGTGTGAAAGAAATGGTCATTTCTACGTTCCGGGCAACATAGGCTTCACTCTTGGACGTTGCTCCAAGAGATCGAATAGCTAGGACCTTAGAAGTCAACTACGGAAGCATAGAATACAATATAAATACAACAGTCTTTCCATTGTATAAAATGAATAATTGCAAACAGTGTGAAGGTAATGGTCACTTCTACGTTCCGGGTATCCTAGGCTTCACTCTAGGGCGTTACTCCACCAGGTCGAATAGTTAGGGCCTAAGAAGTCAACGCTAGGAGCATAAAATAAAATAAAATTACAACAGTTTTCCCATCGTATATCATGAGTAACTGCAACCAGTGAGAAAGTGATGGTCATTTCGACGTTCCGTGCAACCTAGGCTTCACTCTGGGGCGTTGCTCCACCAGATCCAATAGTTAGGGCCTTAGAAGTCAACGCCAGAAGCAGAAAATACAATATAAATACAACAGTTTTTCCACTGTATAAAATGAATAATTGCAAACAGTGTGAAAGTAATGGTCAATTCTACGTTCCGGGCAACCTAGGCTTCACTCTAGGGCGTTGCTCCACCAGGTCGAATTGTTAGGGCCTTCGGAAACAACGCCAGACGCATAAAATACAATAAAAATACAACAGCTTTTTCATCGTATAACAGGAATAATTGCAACCAGTGTGAAAGCGATGGTCATTTCTGCGTTGCGGGCAACCTATTCATCACTCTATGGCGTTGGTCTACCAGATCCAATCGTTAGGGCCTAAGAAGCCAACGCCAGGAGCATCAAATACAATATAAATACAACAGTTTTTCCATCGTATAAAACTAATAATTACAACCAGTGTGAAAGTAATGGTCATTTCTACGTTCCGGGCAACCTAGGCTTCACTCTAGGGCGCTGCTCCACCAGGTCGAATAGTTAGGGCCTTTGAAAACAACACCAGGCGCTTAGAATACAATAAAATTACAACAGTTTTTCCATCGTATAACAGGAATAATTGCAACCAGTGTGAAAGTGATGGTCCTTTCAACGCTCTGGGCTACCTAGGCATCACTCTAGGGCGTTGCTCCAGCAGATCGAATAGCTAGGGACTTAGAATTCAACGCCAGAAGCATAAAATACAATAAAAATCAAACAGTTTGTCCATGGTATAACAGGAATAATTGCAAACAGTGTGAAGGTAATGGTCATTTCTACGTTCCGGGCAACCTAGGCTTCACTCTAGGGCGTTGCTCCACCAGGTCGAATAGTTAGGGCCTTAGAAAACAACGCCAGACGCATAAAATACAATAAAAATACAACAGCTTTACCATCGTATAAAAGGTATAATTGCAACCAATGTGAAAGTAATGGTCACTCCTACGTTCCAGGCAACATAGGCTTCACTCTTGGACGTTGCCCCACCAGATCGAAAAGTTAGGGCCTAAGAAGTCAACGCCAGAAGCATAAAATAAAATAAAATTACAACAGTTTTTCCATCGTATAACTGGAATAATTGCAACCAGTGTGAAGGTGATGGTCATTTCTACGTTGCGTGCAACCTAGGCTTCACTCTAGGGCGCTGCTTGACCAGAACCAATAGTGAGGGCCTAAGAAGCCGACGCCAGGAGCATCAAATACAAAATAAATGCAACAGTTTTTCCATCGTAAAACAGGAATAATTGCAACCAGTGTGAAAGAAATGGTCATTTCTACGTTCCGGGCAACATAGGCTACACTCTTGGACGTTGCTCCAAGAGATCGAATAGCTAGGACCTTAGAAGTCAACGCCAGAAGCATAGAACACAATATAAATACAACAGTCTTTCCATTGTATAAAATGAATAATTGCAAACAGTGTGAAAGTAATGGTCATTTCTACGTTCCGGGCAACCTAGGCTTCACTCTAGGGCGTTGCTCCACCAGGTCGAATAGTTAGGGCCTTTTAAAACAACGCCAGACGCTTAAAATACAATAAAATTACAACGGTTTTTCCATCGTATAACAGGAATAATTGCAACCAGTGTGAAAGTGATGGTCCTTTCAACGCTCTGGGCAACCTAGGCTTCACTCTAGGGCGTTGCTCCACCAGGTCGAATAGTAAGGGCCTTAGAAAAGAACGCAAGACGCATAAAATACAATAAAAATGCAACCGTTTTATCACCGTATAACAGGAGTAACTGCAACCAGTGTGAAAGTGATGGTCATTTCTACGTTCCGGGCAACCTAGGCTTCACTCTAGGGCGTTGCTCCACCAGGTCGAATAGTTAGGGCCTTAGAAAACAACGCCAGACGCATAAAATACAATAAAAATACAACAGCTTTACCATCGTATAAAAGGTATAATTGCAACCAATGTGAAAGTAATGGTCACTCCTACGTTCCAGGCAACATAGGCTTCACTCTTGGACGTTGCCCCACCAGATCGAAAAGTTAGGGCCTAAGAAGTCAACGCCAGAAGCATAAAATAAAATAAAATTACAACAGTTTTTCCATCGTATAACTGGAATAATTGCAACCAGAGTGAAGGTGATGGTCATTTCTACGTTGCGTGCAACCTAGGCTTCACTCTAGGGCGCTGCTTGACCAGAACCAATAGTGAGGGCCTAAGAAGCCGACGCCAGGAGCATCAAATACAAAATAAATACAACAGTTTTTCCATCGTAAAACAGGAATAATTGCAACCAGTGTGAAAGAAATGGTCATTTCTACGTTCCGGGCAACATAGGCTACACTCTTGGACGTTGCTCCAAGAGATCGAATAGCTAGGACCTTAGAAGTCAACGCCAGAAGCATAGAACACAATATAAATACAACAGTCTCTCCATTGTATAAAATGAATAATTGCAAACAGTGTGAAAGTAATGGTCATTTCTACGTTCCGGGCAACCTAGGCTTCACTCTAGGGCGTTGCTCCACCAGGTCGAATAGTTAGGGCCTTTTAAAACAACGCCAGACGCTTAAAATACAATAAAATTACAACGGTTTTTCCATCGTATAACAGGAATAATTGCAACCAGTGTGAAAGTGATGGTCCTTTCAACGCTCTGGGCTACCTAGGCATCACTCTAGGGCGTTGCTCGACCAGATCGAATATCTAGGGACTTAGAATTCAACGCCAGAAGCATAAAATACAATAAATATCCAACAGTTTGTCCATGGTATAACAGTAATAATTGCAACCAGTGTGAAAGTAATGGTTATTTCTACGTTCCGGGCTACCTAGGTTTCGCTCTAGGGCGTTGCTTCACCACGTCGAATGGTTAGGGCCTTAGAAGTGAACGCCAGAAGCATAAAATACAATATAAATACAACACTTTTTCCATTGTATAAAATGAATAGTAGCAAACAGTGTGAAAGTAATGGTCATTTCTACGTTCCGGGCAACGTAGGCTTCACTCTTGGACGTTGCCCCACCAGATCGAAAAGTTAGGGCCTAAGAAGTCAACGCTAGAAGCATAAAATAAAATAAAATTACAACAGTTTTTCCATCGTATAACAGGAGTAACTGCAACCAGTGAGAAAGTGATGGTCATTTCTACGTTCCGTGCAACCTAGGACTCACCCTTGGGCTTTGCTCCACCAGATCCAATAGTTAGGGCCATAGAAGTCAACGCCAGAAGCATAAAATAAAATATAAGTACAACAGTTTTTCCATCGTATAAAACGAATAATTGCAACCAGTGTGAAAGTAATGGTCATTTCTACGTTCCAGGCAACCTAGGCTTCACTCTAGGGCGTTGCTCCACCAGGTCGAATAGTTAGGGCCTTAGAAAACAACGCCGGACGCATAAAATACAATAAAAATACAACAGCTTTTCAATCCTATAAAAGGTATAATTGCAACCAATGTGAAGGTAATGGTCACTTCTACGTTCGGGGCAACATTGGCTTCACTCTAGGACGTTGCCCCACCAGATCGAAAAGTTAGGGCCTAAGAAGTCAACGCCAGAAGCATAAAATAAAATAGAATTACAACAGATTTTCCATCGTATAAAACGAATAATTGCAAACAGTGTGAAAGTAATGGCCATTTCTACGTTCCGAGCAACCTAGGCTTCACTCTAGGGCGTTGCTCCACCAGGTCGAATAGTTAGGGCCTTAGAAAACAACGCCAGACGCATAAAATACAACAAAATTACAACAGTTTTTCCATCGCATAACAGGAATAATTGCAACCAGTGTGAATGTGATGGTCATTTCAACGCTCTGGGCTACCTAGGCATCACTCTAGGGCGTTGCTCCACTAGATCCAATAGTTAGGGCCTAAGAAGCCAACGCCAGGAGCATCAAATGCAAAATAAATACAAAGGTTTTTCCATCGTAAAACAGGAATAATTGCAACCAGTGTGAAAGAAATGGTCATTTCTACGTTCCGGGCAACATAGGCATCACTCTTGGACGTTGCTCCAAGAGATCGAATAGCTAGGACCTTAGAAGTCAACTACAGAAGCATAGAATACAATATAAATACAACAGTCTTTCCATTGTATAAAATGAATACTTGCAAACAGTGTGAAAGTAATGGTCATTTCTACGTTCCGGGCAACCTAGGCTTCACTCTAGGGCGTTGCTCCTCCAGGTCGATAAGTTAGGGCCTTAGAAAACAACGCCAGACGCATAAAATACAATAAAAAAGCAACAGCTTGTAGATCGCATAACAGGGATAATTGCAACCAGTGTGAAAGTAATAGTCATATCAACGTTCCGGGCAACCTAGGTTTCGCTCTTGGGCGTTGCTCCACCGCGTCGAATAGTTAGGGCCATAGGAGTCAACGCCAGAAGCATAAAATACGATATAAGTACAACAGTTTTTCCACCGTATAAAACGAATTATTGGAACCAGTCTGAAGGTAATGGCCATTTCTACGCTCCGGGCATCCTATGCTTCACTCTAGGGCGTTGGTCCACCAGATCCAATACTTAGGGCCTAAGAAGTCAACGCCAGAAACATAAAGTACAATAAAAATCCAGCAGCTTGTAGATCGTATAACAGGGATAATTGCAACCAGTGTGAAAGTAGTAGTCATATCTACGTTCCGGGGAACCTAGGTTTCGCTCTTGGGAGTTGCTCCACCACGTCGAATAGTTAGGGCCATAGGAGTCAACGCCAGAAGCATAAAATACAAGAAAATCACAACAGTTTTTCCATCGTATAACAGGAATAGTTGCAACCAGTGTGAAAGTGATGGTCATTTCTACGTTCCGGGCAACCTAGGCTTCACTCTCGGGCGTTGGTCCACCAGATCCAAAAGCCTGGGCCTAAGAAGCCAACGCCAGAAGCATAAAATACGATATAAGTACAACAGTTTTTCCATCGTATAAAACGAATAATTGCAACCAGTCTGAAAGTAATGGACATTTCTACGCTCCGGGCATCCTAGGCTTCACTCTACGGCGTTGCTCCGCCAGATCGAATAGTTAGGGCCTTAGAAGTCAACGACCAAAGCATAAAATACAATAAAAATACAATAGTTTTTCAACCGTATAAAATGAATAATTGCAATCAGTGTGAAGGTAATGGTCATTTCTGCGTTCCGGGCAACCTAGGATTCACTCTAGGGCGTTGCTACACCAGATCGAATAGTTAGGGCCTGAGAAATTATCGCCCGAAGCATATAATACAATAAAAATACAACAGTTTTTCCATCGTATAACAGGAATAACTGCAACCAGTGTGAAGGTAATGCTCATTTCTACGTTCCGGGCATCCTAGGCTTCACTCTAGGGCGTTGCTCCACCAGATCGAATTGTTAGGGTCTTAGAAGTCAACGCCCGAAGCATAAAATACAGAATAAATAAAACAGTTTTTCCATCGTATAAAACGAATAATTGCTACCAGTGTGAAAGTAATGGCCATATCTACGTTCCGGGCAACCTAGGCTTGGCTCTAGGGCGTTGCTCCACCAGATCGAATACTTAGGGCCTTAGAAGTCAACGCCAGAAGCATAAAATACAATAAAGATACAACAGTATTTGCTTCGTATAATAGGAGTAATAGCAACCAGTGTGAAAGTGATGGTCATTTCTACGTTCCGGGCAACCTAGGCTTCACTCTAGGCCCTGGCTCAACCAGATCGAATAGCTAGGGCTTTAGAAGTCAACGCCCGAAGCATAAAATACAAAATAAATAAAACAGTTTTTCCATCGTATAAAACGAATAATTGCTACCAGTGTGAAGGTTATTGTCATTTCTACGTTCCTGGCAACCTAGGCTTGACTCTAGGGCGGTGCTCCACCAGATCGAATTGTTAGGGCCTGAGAAGTTAACGCCCGAAGCATATAATACAATAAAAATACAACAGTTTTTCCATCGTGTAACAGGAATAACTGCAACCAGTGTGAAGGTAATGGCCATTTCTACGTTCCGGGCAACCTATGCTTCGCTCTAGGGCGTTGCTCAGCCAGATCGAAAAGCTAGGGCCTTAGAAGTCAACGCCCGAAGCATAAAATACAAAATAAATACAACAGTTTTTCCGTCGTATAAAACGAATAATTGCAACCAGTGTGAAAGTTATGGTCATTTCTACGTTCCTGGCAACCTAGGCTTGACTCTAGGGCGTTGCTCCACCAGATAGAATAGTTAGGGCCTTAGAAGTCAACGCCCGAAGCATAAAATACAATAAAAATGCAATAGTGTTTCCATCGTATTAAATGAATAATTGCAATCAGTGTGAAGGTGATGGTCACTTCTACGTTCCGGGCAACCTAGGCTTCACTCCAGGGCGTTGCTCCACCAGATCGAATGGTCAGGGCCTAAGAAGTCAACGCCCGAAGCATAAAATACCATAAAGATACAACAGATATTCCATCGCATAAAACGAATACTAGCAACCGGTGTGAAAGTTATGGTCATTTCTAAGTGCCGGTCAACCTAGGCTTCACCCTAGGGAGTTGCTCCACCAGATAGAATCGTTAGTGCCTTAGATGTCAACGCCCGAAGCATAAAATACAATAAAAATACAGTAGCTCTTCCATCGTATTAAATGAATAATTGCAATCAGTGTGAAGGTAATGGTCATTTCTGCGTTCCGGGCAAGCTAGGATTCACTCTAGCGCGTTGCTGCAACAGATCGAATAGTTAGGGCCTTAGAAGTTAACGCCCGAAGTATAAAGTACAATGAAAATGCAACGGTTTTTCCATCGTATAACACGAATAATTGCAACCCGTGTGAAAGTGATAGTCATTTCTACGCTCGGGGCAATCTAGGCTTGAATCTAGGGCGTTGTTCCACCAGATCGAATAGTGAGGTCCTAAGAAGTCAACGCCAGAAACATAAAATACAATATAAGTACAACAGTTTTTCCATCGTATAAAACGAATAATTGCATCCAGTGTGAAAGTAATAGCCATTTCTACGTTCCGGCAACCTAGGCTTCACTCTAGGGCGTTGCTGCATCAGAACGAATAGTTAGGGCCTGAGAAGTCAACGCCCGAAGCATATAATACAATAAAAATACAACAGTTTTTCCATCGTATAACAGGAGTAACTGCAACCAGTGTGAAGGTAATGGTCATTTCTACGTTCCGGGCAACCTATGCTTCACTCTAGGGCGTTGTCCCACCACATCGAATTGTTAGGGCCTTGGAAGTCAACGCCAGAAGCATAAAATACAAAACAAATACAACAGTTTTTCCATCGTATAAAACAAATAATAGCAACGGGTGTGAAAGTTATGGTCATTTCTACGTTCCGGTCAACCTAGGCTTCACTCGAGGGCGTTGCTCCACCAGATAGAATCGTTAGGGCCTTAGATGTCAACGCCCGAAGCATAAAATACAATGAAAATGCAACGGTTTTTCCATCGTATAACACGAATAATTGCAACCCGTGTGAATGTGATAGGCATTTCTACGTTCCAGGCAACCTAGGCTTCACTGTAGGGTGTTGCCCTACCAAACCGAATAGCTAGGGCCTTAGAAGTCTACGCCCGGAGCATAAAATACAGAATAAGCACAACAGTTTTTCCATCGTATAAAACGAATAATTGCATCCAGTGTGAAAGTAATGGCCATATCTACGTTACAGGCAACCTAGGCTTGGCTCTACGGCGTTGCTCCACCAGATCGAATGGTTAGGGCCTCAGAAGACAACGCCCGAAGCATAAAATACAATAAAGATACAACAGTTTTTCCATTTTATAACAGGAGTAATTGCAACCAGTGTGAAAGTGATGGTCATTTCTACGTTCCGTGCAAGCTAGGCTTCACTCTAGGGCGTTGTTCCGCCAGGACGAATTGTTAAGGACTTAGAAGTCAACGCCAGAAGCGTAAAATACGAAACAAATGCAACAGTTTTTCCATCGTATAAAACGAATAATTGCAACCGATGTGAAAATTATGGTCATTTCTACGTTCCGGGCGACCTAAACTTCACTCTAGAGCGTTGCACCACCAGATGGAATAGTTAGGGCCTTAGAAGTCAACGCCCGAAGCATAAAATACAATAAAAATACAATAGTTTTTCCATCGTATAAAATGAATAATTGCAATCAGTGTGAAGGTAATGGTCATTTCTACGTTCCGGGCAACCTAGGCTTCACTCTAGGGCGTTGCACCACCAGATCGAATCGTCAGGGCCTAAGAAGTCAACGCCCGAAGCATAAAATACAATAAAGATACAACAGTTTTTCCATCGTATAAAACGAATAATTGCAACCAGTGTGAAGGTTATCGTCATTTCTACGTTCCTGGCAACCTAGGCTTCACTCTGGGGCGTTGCTCCACCAGATCGAATAGTTAGGGCCTTAGAAGTCAACGCCCGAAGCATAAAATACAATAAAAATACAACAGTTTTTCCACCGTATAAAATGAATAATTGCAATCAGTGTGAAGGTAATGGTCATTTCTGCGTTCCGGGCAAGCTAGGATTCACTCTAGGGCGTTGCTGCAACAGATCGAATAGTTAGGGCCTTAGAGGTCCACGCCCGAAGCATATAATACAATAAAAATGCAACAGTTTTTCCATCGTATAACAGGAGTAACTGCAACCAGTGTGAAGGTAATGGTCATTTCTACGTTTCGGGCAACCTATACTTCGCTCTAGGGCGTTGCTCAACCAGATCGAAAAGCTAGGACCTTAGAAGTTAACGCCCGAAGCATAAATTACAATGAAAATGCAACGGTTTTTCCATCGTATAACACGAATAATTGCAACCCGTGTGAAAGTGATAGTCATTTCTACGCTCGGGGCAATCTAGGCTTGAATCTAGGGCCTTGTTCCACCAGATCGAATAGTAAGGTCCTAAGATGTCAACGCCAGAAACATAAAATACAATATAAGTACAACAGTTTTTCCATCGTATAAAACGAATAATTGCATCCAGTGTGAAAGTAATAGCCATTTCTACGTTCCGGCAACCTAGACTTCACTCTAGGGCGTTGCTGCATCAGAACGAATAGTTAGGGCCTGAGAAGTCAACGCCCAAAGCATATAATACAATAAAAATGCAACAGCTTTTCCATCGTATATCAGGAATAACTGCAACCAGTGTGAAGGTAATGGTCATTTCGACGTTCCGGGCAACCTATGCTTCGCTCCAGGGCCTTGCTCAACCAGATCGAATAGCTAGGGCCTTAGAAGTCAACGCCCGAAGCATAAAATACAAAATAAATACAACAATTTCTCCATCGTATAAAACGAATAATTGCAACCAGTGTCAAAGTTATGGTCATTTCTACGTTCCTGGCAACCTAGGCGTCTCTCTAGGGCGCTGCTCCACCAGATCGAATAGTTATGGCCATAGAAGTCAACGCCCGAAGCATAAAATACAATAAAAATACAATAGTTTTTCCATCGTATAAAATGAATAATTGCAATCAGTGTGAAGGTAATGGTCATTTCTACGTTCCGGGCAACCTAGGCTTCACTCTAGGGCGTTGCTCCACCAGATCGAATACTTAGGGCCTTAGAAGTCAACGCCCGAAGCTAAAAATACAATAAAGATACAACAGTTTTTCCATCGTATAAAACGAATAATTGCAACCAGTGTCAAAGTTATGGTCATTTCTACGTTCCTGGCAACCTAGGCGTCTCTCTAGGGCGCTGCTCCACCAGATCGAATAGTTATGGCCATAGAAGTCAACGCCCGAAGCATAAAATACAATAAAAGTACAATAGTTTTTCCATCGTATAAAATGAATAATTGCAATCAGTGTGAAGGTAATGGTCATTTCTACGTTCCGGGCAACCTAGGCTTCACTCTAGGGCGTTGCTCCACCAGATCGAATACTTAGGGCCTTAGAAGTCAACGCCCGAAGCTAAAAATACAATAAAGATACAACAGTTTTTCCATCGTATAAAACGAATAATTGCATCCAGTGTGAAAGTAACGGCCATATCTACGTTCCGGGCAACATAGGCTTGGCTCTAGGGTGTTGCTCCACCAGATCGAATACTTAGGGCCTTAGAACTCAACGCCCGAAGAATAAAATACAATGAAAATGCAACGGTTTTTCCATCGTATAACACGAATAACTGCAACCCGTGTGAAAGTGATAGTCATTTCTACGCTCGGGGAAACCTAGGCTTCAATCTAGGGCGTTGTTCCACCAGATGGAATAGCATGGGCCTAAGAAGTCAACGCCAGAAACATAAAATACAATATAAGTACAACAGTTTTTCCATCCTATAAAACGAATAATTGCATCCAGTGTGAAAGTAATAGCCATTTCTACGTACCGGCGACCTAGGCTTCACTCTAGGGCGTTGCTCCACCACATCGAACAGTTAGTGTCTTAGAAGTCAACGCCCGATGCATACAGTACAATAAAGATAAAACAGATTTTCCATCGTATAACAGGAGTAATTGCAACTAGTGTGAAAGTGATGGTCATTTCTACGTTCCGGGCAACCTATGCTTCACTCTAGGGCGTTGTCCCACCACATCGAATTGTTAGGGCCTTGGAAGTCAACGCCAGAAGCATAAAATACAAAACAAATACAACAGTTTTTCCATCGTATAAAACAAATAATAGCAACGGGTGTGAAAGTTATGGTCATTTCTACGTTCCGGTCAACCTAGGCTTCACTCGAGGGCGTTGCTCCACCAGATAGAATCGTTAGGGCCTTAGATGTCAACGCCCGAAGCATAAAATACAATGAAGATGCAACGGTTTTTCCATCGTATAACACGAATAATTGCAACCCGTGTGAATGTGATAGGCATTTCTACGTTCCAGGCAACCTAGGCTTCACTGTAGGGTGTTGCCCTACCAAACCGAATAGCTAGGGCCTTAGAAGTCTACGCCCGGAGCATAAAATACAGAATAAGCACAACAGTTTTTCCATCGTATAAAACGAATAATTGCATCCAGTGTGAAAGTAATGGCCATATCTACGTTACAGGCAACCTAGGCTTGGCTCTACGGCGTTGCTCCACCAGATCGAATGGTTAGGGCCTCAGAAGACAACGCCCGAAGCATAAAATACAATAAAGATACAACAGTTTTTCCATTTTATAACAGGAGTAATTGCAACCAGTGTGAAAGTGATGGTCATTTCTACGTTCCGTGCAAGCTAGGCTTCACTCTAGGGCGTTGTTCCGCCAGGACGAATTGTTAAGGACTTAGAAGTCAACGCCAGAAGCGTAAAATACGAAACAAATGCAACAGTTTTTCCATCGTATAAAACGAATAATTGCAACCGATGTGAAAATTATGGTCATTTCTACGTTCCGGGCGACCTAGGCTTCACTCTAGAGCGTTGCACCACCAGATGGAATAGTTAGGGCCTTAGAAGTCAACGCCCGAAGCATAAAATACAATAAAAATACAATAGTTTTTCCATCGTATAATATGAATAATTGCAATCAGTGTGAAGGTAATGGTCATTTCTACGTTCCGGGCAACCTAGGCTTCACTCTAGGGCGTTGCACCACCAGATCGAATCGTCAGGGCCTAAGAAGTCAACGCCCGAAGCATAAAATACAATAAAGATACAACAGTTTTTCCATCGTATAAAACGAATAATTGCAACCAGTGTGAAGGTTATCGTCATTTCTACGTTCCTGGCAACCTAGGCTTCACTCTGGGGCGTTGCTCCACCAGATCGAATAGTTAGGGCCTTAGAAGTCAACGCCCGAAGCATAAAATACAATAAAAATACAACAGTTTTTCCACCGTATAAAATGAATAATTGCAATCAGTGTGAAGGTAATGGTCATTTCTGCGTTCCGGGCAAGCTAGGATTCACTCTAGGGCGTTGCTGCAACAGATCGAATAGTTAGGGCCTTAGAAGTCCACGCCCGAAGCATATAATACAATAAAAATGCAACAGTTTTTCCATCGTATAACAGGAGTAACTGCAACCAGTGTGAAGGTAATGGTCATTTCTACGTTCCGGGCAACCTATACTTCGCTCTAGGGCGTTGCTCAACCAGATCGAAAAGCTAGGAACTTAGAAGTTAACGCCCGAAGCATAAATTACAATGAAAATGCAACGGTTTTTCCATCGTATAACACGAATAATTGCAACCCGTGTGAAAGTGATAGTCATTTCTACGCTCGGGGCAATCTAGGCTTGAATCTAGGGCCTTGTTCCACCAGATCGAATAGTAAGGTCCTAAGATGTCAACGCCAGAAACATAAAATACAATATAAGTACAACAGTTTTTCCATCGTATAAAACGAATAATTGCATCCAGTGTGAAAGTAATAGCCATTTCTACGTTCCGGCAACCTAGGCTTCACTCTAGGGCGTTGCTGCATCAGGACGAATAGTTAGGGCCTGAGAAGTCAACGCCCGAAGCATATAATACAATAAAAATGCAACAGCTTTTCCATCGTATATCAGGAATAACTGCAACCAGTGTGAAGGTAATGGTCATTTCGACGTTCCGGGCAACCTATGCTTCGCTCTAGGGCCTTGCTCAACCAGATCGAATAGCTAGGGCCTTAGAAGTCAACGCCCGAAGCATAAAATACAAAATAAATACAACAATTTCTCCATCGTATAAAACGAATAATTGCAACCAGTGTCAAAGTTATGGTCATTTCTACGTTCCTGGCAACCTAGGCGTCTCTCTAGGGCGCTGCTCCACCAGATCGAATAGTTATGGCCATAGAAGTCAACGCCCGAAGCATAAAATACAATAAAAATACAATAGTTTTTCCATCGTATAAAATGAATAATTGCAATCAGTGTGAAGGTAATGGTCATTTCTACGTTCCGGGCAACCTAGGCTTCACTCTAGGGCGTTGCTCCACCAGATCGAATACTTAGGGCCTTAGAAGTCAACGCCCGAAGCTAAAAATACAATAAAGATACAACAGTTTTTCCATCGTATAAAACGAATAATTGCATCCAGTGTGAAAGTAACGGCCATATCTACGTTCCGGGCAACATAGGCTTGGCTCTAGGGTGTTGCTCCACCAGATCGAATACTTAGGGCCTTAGAAGTCAACGCCCGAAGAATAAAATACAATGAAAATGCAACGGTTTTTCCATCGTATAACACGAATAACTGCAACCCGTGTGAAAGTGATAGTCATTTCTACGCTCGGGGAAACCTAGGCTTCAATCTAGGGCGTTGTTCCACCAGATGGAATAGCATGGGCCTAAGAAGTCGACGCCAGAAACATAAAATACAATATAAGTACAACAGTTTTTCCATCCTATAAAACGAATAATTGCATCCAGTGTGAAAGTAATAGCCATTTCTACGTACCGGCAACCTAGGCTTCACTCTAGGGCGTTGCTCCACCACATCGAACAGTTAGTGTCTTAGAAGTCAACGCCCGATGCATACAGTACAATAAAGATAAAACATTTTTTCCATCGTATAACAGGAATAATTGCATCCAGCGTGATAGTAATGGCCATTTCTACATTGCGGGCAACCTATCCTCCACTCTAGGGCGTTGATCCACCAGATCAAATAGCTAGGGCCTTAGAAGTCAACGCCAGAATCATAAAATACAAAACAGATACAACAGTTTTTCCATCGTATGAAACGAATAATTGCAATCGGTGTGAAGGTAATGGTCATTTCGACGTTCCGGGCAACCTAGGCTTCACTCTAGGTTCCTCCACCAGATCGAATTGTTAGGGCCTAAGAAGTCAACGCCAGAAGCATAAAACACAATATAAATGCAACAGTTTTTCCAACGTATAAAACGAACAATTGCTGCCAATGTGAAAGTGATAGTCATTTCTACGCTCCGGGCAACCTAGGCTTCACGCTAGGGCGTTGTTCCACAACATCGAATTGTTACGGCCTTGGAAGTCAACGCCAGAATCATAAAATACATAACAGATACAACAGTTTTTCCATCGTATGGAACGAATAATTGCAATCGGTGTGAAGGTAATGGTCATTTCGACGTACCGGGCAACCTAGGCTTCACTCTAGGGCGTTCCTCCACCAGATCGAATTGTTAGGGCCTAAGAAGTCAACACCAGAAGCATAAAACACAATATAAATGCAACAGTTTTTCCATCGTATAAAACGAATAATTGCATCCCGCGTGAAAGTAATGGACATTTCTACGTTCCGGGCAGCCTAGGGTTCACTCTAGGGCGTAGCTCCACCAGATCGAGTACCTAGGAATTTAGAAGTCAACGCCCGAAGCATAAAATACAATAAAGGTACAACAGTTTTTCCATCGTATAAGAGGAGTAATTGCAACCAGTGTGAAAGTGGTGGTCATTTCTACGTTCCGGGCAACCTAGGCTTCACTCTAGAGCATTGCGCCACGAGATCGAATAGTTAGGGCCTAAGAAGACAACGCCAGAAGCATAAAATACAATATTAATACAACAGCTTTTCCATCGTATATAATGTATATTTGCAAACAGTGTGAAAGTAAACGTCACTTCTACGTTCCGGGCAACCTAGGCTGAACTGTAGGTCGCTGCTCCACCAGATCGAATAGTTAGGGCCTTAGAAGTCAACGCCCGTAGCATGAAATACAAAATAAATACAACAGTTTTTCCATCGTATCAAATGAGTATTCGCAAACAGTGTGAAGGTAATGGTCATTTCTACGTTCCGGGCAGCCTAGGCTACACTCTAGGGCGTTGCTCCACCAGACCGAATACTCAGGGACTTACGAGTCAACGCCCGAAGCATAAAATACAAAATAAATAGAACAGTTTTTCCATTCTATAGAACGAATAATTACAACCAGTGTAAAAGTTGTGGTCATTTCTACGTTCCGGGCAACCTTGGCTTAACTCCAGGGCGTTGCTCCACCAGATCGAATTCTTAGGGACTTTGAATACAACGCCAGAAGCATAAAATACAATAAAAATGCAACAGTTTTTAAATTGTATAGCAGGAGTAACTGCAACCAGTGTGAAAGTACTGGTCATTTTTACGTTCCGGGTAGCCTAGGCTTCACTCTAGGGCGTTGCTCCACCAGATCGAGTAGCTAGGGACTTAGAATTCAACGCCAGAAGAATAAAATACAACTTAAGTACAACAGCTTTACCATCGTATAAAATGAATAATCGCAAGCAGTGTGAAGGTAATGGTCACTTCCACGTTCCGGACAAGCTACACTTCACTCTAGGGCGTTGCTCTACCAGATCGAATAGTTAGGGCCTAAGAAGTCAACGCCAGAAGCATAAAATACAATATAAGTACAACAGTTTTTCCCTTGTATAACAGGATTAATTGCAACCAGTGTGAAAGCTATGGTCATTTCTACGTTCCGGGCAACCTAGGCTCCGCTCTAGGGCGTTGCTCCACCACATCGAATAGTTAGGGCCTTAGAAGACAGCGCCAGAAGCATAAAATACGATATATGTACAACAGTCTTTCCATCGTATAGAATAAATAATTGCAACCAGTGCGCAAGTTATGGTCATTTCTACGTTCCGGGCAACCTTGGCTTAACTCCAGGGCGTTGCACCACCAGATCGCATAGTTAGGGTCTTTGAATACAACGCCAGAAGCATAAAATACAATAAAAATGCAACAGTTTTTCCATTGTATAACAGGAATAACTGCAACCAGTGTGAAAGTAATGGTCATTTCTACGTTCCGGGCAACCTAGGCTTCACTCTAGGGCGTTGCTCCACCACATCGTATAGCTAAGGCCTAGGAAGTCAACGCCTGAAGAATAAAATAAAATAAAAATACAACAGTATTTCTATCGTATAAAACGAATAATTGCAACCAGTATGAAAGCTATGGTCACTTCTACGTTCCGGGCAACCTAGGCTTCACTCTAGGGCGTTGCTCAACCATATCGAATAGCTACGGCCCTAGAAGATAACGCCATAACTATAACATATGATATAAATACAACAGTCTTTCCATCGTATAAAACGGATTATTGCTACCAGTCTGATAGTTATGGACATTTCTACGTTCCGGGCAACCTAGGCTTCACTCTAGGGCGTTGCTCCACCAGATCGAATAGTTACGGCCTTAGAAGTCAACTCCAGAAGCATAAAATACAATATAAATACAACAGCATTTCCATCGTATAAAATGATTGATTGCAAACAGTGTGAAAGATATGGTCATTTCTACTTTCCGGGCAACCTAGGCTTAACTCTAGCGCATGTTCCACCAGATTGACTAGTTAGGGACTTTGAATTCAACGCCAGAAGCATAAAATACAATAAAAATGCAACAGCTCTTCCATTGTATAACAGGAATAACTGCAACCAGTGAGGAAGCACTGGTCATTTCTACGTTCCGGGTAACCTAGGCTTCACTCCAGGGCGTTGCTCCACCAGATCGAACAGCTAGGGAGTTAGGATTCAACGCCAGAAGTTTAAAATACAACCTAAGTACAACAGTTTTTCCATTGTATAAAACGAATAATTGAAACCAGTGTGAAAGTTATGATCTTTTCTACGTTCCGCGCAACCTGGGCTTCACCCCAGGGCGTTGCTCCACCAGATACAATAGTTGGGACCTAAGAAGTCGGCGCCAGAAGCATAAAATACAAAATAGATACAACATTTTTTTCATCGTATATAATGTATATTTGCAAACAGTGTGAAAGTAAAGGCCATTTCTACGTTCTGGGCAACCTAGGCTTAACTGTAGGGCGTTGCTCCACCAGATCGCATAGTTAGGGACATAGAATTTAACGCCAGAATCATAAAATACAATAAAGATGCAACAGTTTTTCCATTGTATAGAACGAATAATTGCAACCAGTGTGAAAGTTATGGTCATTTTTACGTTTCGGGTAACCTAGGCTTCACTCTAGGGCGTTGCTCCACCAGATCGAATAGCTAGGGACTTAGAATTCAACGCCAGAAGGATAAAATACAACATAAGTATAACAGTTCTTCCATCGTATAAAATGTATAATTGCAAGCAGTGTGAAGGTAATGGTCATTTCTACGTTCCGGGCAACCTGGACTGCACTCTAGGGCGTTGTTCTACCAGAGCGAATAGTTAGGGCCTAAGAAGTCAACGCCAGAAGCATAAAATACAATATAAATACAACAGCTTTTCCATCGTATATAATGTATATTTGCAAACAGTGTGAAAGTAAAGGTCATTTCTACGTTCCGGGCAACCTAGGCTTAACTGTAGGGCGTCGCTCCACCAGATCGAATGGATAGGGCCTTAGAAGTCAACGCCCGAAGCATGAAATACAAAATAAATAGAACAGTTTTTCCATTGTATAGAACGATTCATTGCAACCAGTGTAAAAGTTTTGGTCATTTCTACGTTCCGGGCAACCTTGGCTTAACTCCAGGGCGTTGCACCACCAGATCCAATAGTTAGGGACTTTGAATACAACGCCAGAAGCATAAAATACAATAAAAATGCAACAGTTTTTCCATTGTATAACAGGAATAACTGGAACCAGTGTAAAAAGTACTGGTCACTTCTACGTTCCGGGTAGCCTAGGCATCACTCCAGGGCGTTGCTCCACCAGATTGAATAGCTAGGGACTTAGAATTCAACGCCAGAAGAATCAAATACAACTTAAGTACAACAGCTTTACCATCGTATAAAATGAATAATCGCAAACAGTGTGAAGGTAATGGTCACTTCCACGTTCCGGACAACCTAGGCTTCAGTCTAGGGCGTTGCTCCACCAGGTCGAATAGTTAGGGCCTAAGAAGTCAACGCCAGAAGCTTAAAATACAATATAAGTACAACAGTTTTTCCCTTGTATAACAGGAATAATTGCAACCAGTGTGAAAGCTATGGTCATTTCCACGTTCCGGGCAACCTAGGCTCCACTCTAGGGCGTTGCTCCACCATATCGAATGGTTAGGGCCTTAGAAGTCAACGCCAGAAGCATAAAATACGATATATGTACAACAGTTTTTCCATCGTATAGAATAAATAATTACAACCAGTGCGCAAGTAATGGTCATTTCTACGTTCCGAGCAACCTAGGTTTCGCTCTATGGCGTTGCTCCACCACATCGAATAGTTAGGGCCTTAGAAGTCAATGCCAGAAGCATAAAATACAATATAAATACAACAGTTTTTTCATCGTATAACAGGAATAATTGCAACAAGCCTGAAGGTAATGGTCATTTCCACATTCCGGGCAACATAGGCTTCACTCTAGAGCATTGCTCCACCAGATCCAATAGTTAGGGCCTAAGAAGACAACGCCAGAAGCATAAAATACAATATAAATACAACAGCTTTTCCATCGTATATAATGTATATTTGCAAACAGTGTGAAAGTAAAGGTCATTTCTACGTTCCGGGCAACCTAGGCTTAACTGTAGGGCGTCGCTCCAGCAGATCGAATAGTTAGGGCCTTAGAAGTCAACGCCCGAATCATGAAATACAAAATAAATAGAACAGTTTTTCCATTGTATAGAACGAATAATTGCAACCAGTGTGAAAGTTATGGTCATTTCTACGTTCCGGGCAACCTAGTGTTCACTCTAGGGCGTTGCACCACCAGATCGAGTAGCTAGGAATTTAGAAGTCAACGCCCGAAGCATAAAATACAATAAAGATACAACAGTCTTTCCATCGTATAAGAGGAGTAATTGCAACCAGTGTGAAGATGATGGTCATTCCTACGTTCCGGGCAACCTAGGCTTCACTCTAGGGCGTTGCTCCACCACATCGAATTGTTAGGGCCTAAGAAGTCAACGCCAGAAGCATAAAACACAATATAAATGCAACAGTTTTTCCATCGTATAAAACGAATAATTGCAATCCGTGTGAAAGTTATGGTCATTTCTACGTTCCGGGCAACCTAGGCTTCACTCTAGGGCGTTGCTCCATCAGATCGAATATCTAGGGCCTTAGAAGTCTACGCCCGGAGCATAAAAAGCAAAATAAATACAACAGTTTTTCCATCGTATAAAACGAATAATTGCAACCGGTGTGAAAGTTATGGTCACTTCTACGTTCCGTGCAACCTAGGCTTCACTCTAGGTCGTTGCTCCACCAGATCGATTAGCTACGGACTTAGAAGTCAACTCCAGAAGCATAAAATACAATATAAATACAACATTTTTTCCATCGTATAACAGGAATAATTGCAACCAGTGTGAAGATGATGGTCATTCCTACGTTCGGGGCAACCTAGGCTTCACTCTAGGGCGTTGCTCCACCACATCGAATTGCTAGGGCCTAAGAAGTCAACGCCGGAAGCATAAAACACAATATAAATGCAACAGTTTTTCCATCGTATAAAACGAATAATTGCATCCAGCGTGAAAGTAATGGTCATTTCTACGTTCCGGGCAACCTAGGCTTCACTCTAGGGCGTTGCTCCATCAGATCGAATATCTAGGGCCTTAGAAGTCTACGCCCGGAGCATAAAAAGCAAAATAAATACAACAGTTTTTCCATCGTATAAAACGAATAATTGCAACCGGTGTGAAAGTTATGGTCACTTCTACGTTCCGTGCAACCTAGGCTTCACTCTAGGGCGTTGCTCCACCAGATCGATTAGCTACGGACTTAGAAGTCAACTACAGAAGCATAAAATACAATATAAATACAACATATTTCCATCGTATAAAAGGAATAATTGCAACCAGTGTGAAGATGATGGTCATTCCTACGTTCCGGGCAACCTAGGCTTCACTCTAGGGCGTTGCTCCACCACATCGAATTGTTAGGGCCTAAGAAGTCAACGCCAGAAGCATAAAACACAATATAAATGCAACAGTTTTTCCATCGTATAAAACGAATAATTGCATCCAGCGTGAAAGTTATGGTCATTTCTACATTCCTGGAAACCTAGGCTTCACTCTAGGTCGTTGTTCCACCACATCGTATTGTTAGGGCCTTGGAAGTCAACGCCAGAATCATAAAATACAAAACAAATGCAACAGTTCTTCCATCGTATAAAACGAATAATTGCAACCCCTGTGAAAGTTATGGTCATTTCTACGATCCGGGCATCCTAGGCTCCAGTCTCGGGCGTTGCTCCACCATATAGAATAGTTAGGGCCTTAGAAGTCAACGCCCGAAGCATAAAACACAATGAAAATGCAACGGTTTTTCCATCGTATAACACGAATAGTTGCAACCCGTGTGAAAGTTATGGCCATTTCTACGTTCCGGGCAACCTAGGCTTCAATCCAGGGCGCTGTTCATGCAGATCGGATAATTGGGCCCTAAGAAGTCAACGCCAGAGCATAAAACACAATATAAATACAACAGCTTTTCCATCGTATAAAACGAATAATTGCAATCAGTGTGAAAGTAATGGTCATTTCTACGTTCGGGGCAACCTAGGGTTCGCTCTAGGGCGTTGCTTCACCAGATCGAATAGTTAGGGCCTAGGAAGTCAACGCCAGAAGCATAAAACAGAATATAAATACGACCGCCGATCCATCGTATAAAACGAATAATTGCAGCCAATGTGAAAGTGATAGTCATTTCTACGCTCCGCGCAACCTAGGCTTCACTCTAGGGCGTTGTTCCACAACATCGAATTGTTAGGGCCTTGGAAGTCAACGCCAGAATCATAAAATACAAAACAGATACAACAGTTTTTCCATCGTATGAAACGAATAATTGCAATCGGTGTGAAGGTAATGGTCATTTCTACGTTCCGGGCAACCTAGGCATCACTCTAGGGCGTTGTTCCACCAGATCGAATAGTTAGGGCCTAAGAAGTCAACGCCAGAAGCATAAAACAGAATATAAATAAGACAGCCGATCCATCGTATAGAACGAATAATTGCAGCCAATGTGAAAGTGATAGTCATTTCTGCGCTCCGGGCAACCTAGGCTTCACTCTGGGGCGTTGTTCCACAACATCAAATTGTTAGGACCTTGGAAGTCAACGCCCGAAGCATAAAATACCATAAAGATACAACAGTTTTTCCATCGTATAAAATGAATGATTGCAAACAGTGTGGATGTAATGGCCATTTTTACGTTCCGGGCAACCTAGGCTTCACTATACGACGTTGATCCACCAGATCGAATAGCTAGCGACTTAGAAGTCAACGCCAGAAGCATAAAATACAATAAAAATACAACAGTTTTTCCGTCGTATAACAGGAATAATTGCAAGCAGTGTGAAAGTAATGTTCATTTCTACGCTCCGGGCAACCTAGGCTTCACCCTAGGGCGTTGCTCCACCAGATCGAATAGCTAGGCACTTAGAATTCAACGCCAGAAGCATAAAATACAATAAAAATACAACATTTTTTCCATCGTATAACAGGAATAATTGCATCCAGCGTGATAGTAATGGCCATTTCTACATTCCGGGCAACCTATCCTCCACTCTAGGGCGTTGATCCACCAGACCAAATAGCTAGGGCCTTAGAAGTCAACGCCAGAATCATAAAATACAAAACAGATACAACAGTTTTTCCATCGTATGAAACGAATAATTGCAATCGGTGTGAAGGTAATGGTCATTTCGACGTTCCGGGCAACCTAGGCTTCACTCTAGGGCGTTCCTCCACCAGATCGAATTGTTAGGGCCTAAGAAGTCAACGCCAGAAGCATAAAACACAATATAAATGCAACAGTTTTTCCATCGTATAAAACGAACAATTGCTGCCAATGTGAAAGTGATAGTCATTTCTACGCTCCGGGCAACCTAGGCTTCACGCTAGGGCGTTGTTCCACAACATCGAATTGTTACGGCCTTGGAAGTCAACGCCAGAATCATAAAATACATAACAGATACAACAGTTTTTCCATCGTATGGAACGAATAATTGCAATCGGTGTGAAGGTAATGGTCATTTCGACGTACCGGGCAACCTAGGCTTCACTCTAGGGCGTTCCTCCACCAGATCGAATTGTTAGGGCCTAAGAAGTCAACACCAGAAGCATAAAACACAATATAAATGCAACAGTTTTTCCATCGTATAAAACGAATAATTGCATCCCGCGTGAAAGTAATGGACATTTCTACGTTCCGGGCAGCCTAGGGTTCACTCTAGGGCGTAGCTCCACCAGATCGAGTACCTAGGAATTTAGAAGTCAACGCCCGAAGCATAAAATACAATAAAGATACAACAGTTTTTCCATCGTATAAGAGGAGTAATTACAACCAGTGTGAAAGTGGTGCTCATTTCTACGTTCCGGGCAACCTAGGCTTCACTCTAGGTCGTTGTTCCACCACATCGAATTGTTAGGGCCTTGGAAGTCAACGCCAGAATCATAAAATACAAAACAAATGCAACAGTTCTTCCATCGTATAAAACGAATAATTGCAACCCGTGTGAAAGTTATGGTCATTTCTACGTTCCGGGCAACCTAGGCTTCAATCCAGGGCGCTGTTCATGCAGATCGGATAATTAGGCCCTAAGAAGTCAACGCCAGAAGCATAAAACACAATATAAATACAACAGCTTTTCCATCGTATAAAACGAATAATTGCAATCAGTGTGAAAGTAATGGTCATTTCTACGTTCCGGGCAACCTAGGCTTCAGACTAGGGCGTTTCTCCACCATATCGAATAGTTAGGGCCTTAGAAGTCAACGCCCGAAGCATAAAATACAATGAAGATACAACAGCTTTTCATCGTATAGCAGGTATAATTGCAACCAGTATGAAAGTAATGGTCATTTCTACGTTCCGGGCAACCTAGGCTTCACTCTTGGGAGTTGCTCCACCACATCGAATAGCTACGGCCTTCGAAGTCAACGCCAGAAGCATAAAATACAATATAAATACATCAGTTTTTCCATCGTATAAAACGAGTAATTGCAACCGGTGTGAAAGTTATGGTCATTTCTACGTTCCGGGCAACCTAGGATTTAATATAGGGCGTTGTTCCACCAGATCGAATAGAAAGGGCCTAAGAAGTCAACGCCAGAAGCGTAACATTCAATATAACTACAACGGTTTTTCCATCGTATAACAGGAGTAATTGCAACCAGTGTGAAATTGATGGTCATTTCTACGCTCTGGGCGACCTAGGCTTCACTCTAGGGCGTTGTTCCTCCAACTCGAATTGTTAGGGACTTAGAATTCAACGGCAGAAGCATAAAATACAATAAAAATACAACAGTTTTTCCATCGTTTAACAGGAATAATTGTACCAGTGTGAAGGTGATAGTCATTTCTACGTTCCGGGCAAACTAGGCTTCACTCTAGCGCGTTGCTCACCCAGATCGCATAGCTAGGGCCTTAGAAGTCTACTCCGGTAGCATAAAATACAATAAAAATACAACAGTCTTTCCATCGTATAACAGGTATAACTGGAACCAGTGTGAAAGTACTGATCATTTCTACGTTCCGGGCAACATAGGCTTCACACTAGCGCGTTTCTCCACCAGATAGAATAGCTAGGGACTTGGAATTCAACGCTTGAAGCATAAAATACAATAAAGATGCAACAGTTTTTCCATCGTATAACAGGAGTAATTGCAACCAGTGTG
Source organism: Calliopsis andreniformis (assembly GCF_051401765.1). Classification (NCBI taxonomy): domain Eukaryota; kingdom Metazoa; phylum Arthropoda; class Insecta; order Hymenoptera; family Andrenidae; genus Calliopsis; species Calliopsis andreniformis. The sequence goes on from NW_027480422.1 coordinate 7,891,587, forward strand.
AAAGTGATGGTCATTTTGACGTTCTGGGCGACCTAGGCTTCGCTCTAGGGCGCTGCTCCACCTGATCGAATTGTTAGGGCCTTAGAAGTCAACGCCAGAAGCGTAAAATACAAAACAAATGCAACAGTTTTTCCATCGTATAAAGCGAATAATTGCAACCGGTGTGAAATTTATGGTCATTTCTACGTTCCGTGCAACCCAGGATTCAATCTAGGGCGTTGTTTCACCACATCGAATAGCTACGGCCTTAGAAGTCAACGCCCGAAGCATAAAATAGAATAAAGATACAACAGTTTTTCCATCGTATAGCAGGAGTAACGGCAACCAGTGTGATTGAGATGGTCATTTCTGCGTTCTGGGCGACCTAGGCTTCACTCTAGGGCTTTGTTCCACCAGATCGAATCGTTAGGGCCTTAGAAGTCAACGCCAGAAGCGTAAAATATAAAACAAATGCAACAGCTTTTCCATCGTATAAAGCGAATAATTGCAACCGGTGTGAAATTTATGGTCATTTCTACGTTCAGGGAATCCTAGGCTTCACTCTAGGGCGTTGCTTGACCAGATGGAATAGTTAGGGTCTTAGAAGTCAACGCCCGAAGCAAAAATACAATGAAAGTGCAACAGTTTTTCCAACGTATAACACGAATAATTGCAACCACTATGAAAGTGATAGTCATTTCTAGGTTCCGGGCAAACTAGGCTTCACTCTAGGGCGTTGCTCCACCAGATCGAATAGCAAGGGCCTTAGAAGTCAACGCCCGAAGCATAAAATACAATAAAAATGCAACAGTCCTTCCATCGTATAACACGAATAATGGCAACCAGTATGAAAGTGGTAGTCATATCTACGTTCTGCGCAACCTAGGCTTCGCTCTAGGGCGTTGCTCGACCAGATCGAATAGTTAGGGCCTAAGAAGTCAACTCCAGAAGCATAAAACAGAATATAAATACAACAGATGTTACATCGTATAAAATGAATAATTGCAAACAGTGTGAAAGTGATGGTCATTTCTTCGTTCCGGGCGACCTAGGCTTCAATCCAGGGCGCTGTTCAGGCAGATCGAATAATTAGGGCCTAAGAAGTCAACGCCAGAAGCATAAAACACAATATAAATACAACAGCTTTTCCATCGTATAAAACGGATAATTGCAACCAGTGTGAAGGTAATGGCCATTTCTACGTTCCCGGCAACCTAGGCTTCACTCTAGGGCGTTGCTCCATCATATCGAATAGCTAGGGGCTTAGAATTCAACGCCAGAAGCATAAAATACTATATAAATACAACAGATTTTCCATCGTATAAAACGAATAATTGCAACCAGTGTGAAAGTTATGGTCATTTCTACATTCCGGGCAACCTAGGCTTCACTCTAGGGCGTTGCACCACCAGATCGAATATCTAGGGCCTTAGAAGTCTACGCCCGGAGCATAAAAAGCAAAATAAATACAACAGTTTTTCCATTGTATAAAACGAATAATTGCAACCGGTGTGAAAGATATGGTCACTTCTACGTTCCGTGCAACCTAGGCTTCACTCTAGGGCGTTGCTCCACCAGATCGAATAGTTACGGCCTAAGAAGTCAACGCCAGAAGCATGAAACACAATATAAATGCAACAGTTTTGCCATCGTATAAAACGAATAATTGCATCCAGCGTGAAAGTAATGGACATTTCTACGTTCCGGGCAACCTAGGGTTCACTCTAGGGCGTTGCACCACCAGATCGAGTAGCTAGGAATTTAGAAGTCAACGCCCGAAGTATAAATTACAATAAAGGTACAACAGTTTTTCCATCGTATAAGAGGAGTAATTGCAACCAGTGTGAAAGTGATGGTCATTTCTACGTTCCGGGCAACCTAGGCTTCACTCTAGGTCGTTGTTCCACCACATACAATTGTTAGGGCCTTGGAAGTCAACGCCAGAATCATAAAATACAAAACAAATGCAACAGTTCTTCCATCGTAAGAAACGAATAATTGCAACCGGTGTGAAAGTTATGGTCATTTCTACGTTCCGGGCAACCTAGGCTTCACTCTAGGGCGTTGCTCCACCAGATCGAATAGCTAGGGCCTTAGAAGTCTACACCCGGAGCATAAAATACAATAAAAATACAACTGTTTTTCCATCGCATAAAATGAATAATTGCAATCAGTGTGAAGGTAATGGTCATTTCTACGTTCGGGGCAACCTAGGGTTCGCTCTAGGGCGTTGCTTCACCAGATCGAATAGTTAGGGCCTAGGAAGTCAACGCCAGAAGCATAAAACAGAATATAAATACGACCGCCGATCCATCGTATAAAACGAATAATTGCAGCCAATGTGAAAGTGATAGTCATTTCTACGCTCCGCGCAACCTAGGCTTCACTCTAGGGCGTTGTTCCACAACATCGAATTGTTAGGGCCTTGGAAGTCAACGCCAGAATCATAAAATACAAAACAGATACAACAGTTTTTCCATCGTATGAAACGAATAATTGCAATCGGTGTGAAGGTAATGGTCATTTCTACGTTCCGGGCAACCTACGCATCACTCTAGGGCGTTGTTCTACCAGATCGAATTGTTAGGGCCTTAAAGGTCAACGCCAGAAGCGTAAAATACAAAACAAATGCAACAGTTTTTCCATCGAATAACAGGTGTAATTGCAACCAGTGTGAAAGTGATGGTCATCTCTACGTTCCGGGCAACCTAGGCTTCACTCTAGGTCGCTGATCCACCACATCGAATTGTTAGGGCCTTGGAAGTCAACGCCCGAAGAATAAAATACCATAAAGATACAACAGTTTGTCGATCGTATAACAGGAGTGATTGCAACCAGTGTGAAAGTGATGGTCATTTCCACGTTCCGGGCAACCTAGACTTCGCTCTAGGGCATTGCTCCACCAGATCGAATAGTTAGGGCCTAAGAAGTCAACGCCAGAAGCATAAAACAGAATATAAATAAGACAGCCGATCCATCGTATAGAACGAATAATTGCAGCCAATGTGAAAGTGATAGTCATTTCTACGCTCCGGGCAACCTAGGCTTCACTCTAGGGCGTTGTTCCACAACATCAAATTGTTAGGACCTTGGAAGTCAACGCCAGAATCATAAAATACAAAACAGATACAACAGTTTTTCCATCGTATGAAACGAATAATTGCAATCGGTGTGAAGGTAATGGTCATTTCTACGTTCCGGGTAACCTAGGCATCACTCTAGTGCGTTGTTCCACCAGATCGAATTGTTAGGGCCTTAGAGGTCAACGCCAGAAGCGTAAAACACAAAACAAATGCAACAGTCTTTCCATCGTATAACAGGTGTAATTGCAACCAGTGTGAAAGTGATGGTCATCTCTACGTTCCGGGCAACTTAGGCTTCACTCTAGGTCGTTGACCCACCACATCGAATTGTTAGGGCCTTGGAAGTCAACGCCCGAAGCATAAAATACCATAAAGATACAACAGTTTTTCCATCGTATAACAGGAGTGATTGCAACTAGTGTGAAAGTGATGGTCATTTCCACGTTCCGGGCAACCTAGACTTCGCTATAGGGCATTGCTCCACCAGATCGAATAGTTAGGGCCTCAGAAGTCAACGCCAGAAGCATATAACAGAATGTAAATACAACAGCTGTTCCACCGTATAAAACGAATAATTGCAACCAATGTGAAAGTGATAGTCATTTCTACGTTCCGGGCAACCTAAGCTTCACTCTAGGGAGTTGGTCCACCACATCGAATAGCTACGGCCTTAGAAGTCAACGCCAGAAGCATAAAATGCAATATAAATACAACAGTTTTTTCATCGTATAAAATGAATGATTGCAAACAGTGTGGATGTAATGGCCATTTTTACGTTCCGGGCAACCTAGGCTTCACTATACGACGTTGATCCACCAGATCGAATAGCTAGCGACTTAGAAGTCAACGCCAGAAGCATAAAATACAATAAAAATACAACAGTTTTTCCGTCGTATAACAGGAATAATTGCAAGCAGTGTGAAAGTAATGTTCATTTCTACGCTCCGGGCAACCTAGGCTTCACCCTAGGGCGTTGCTCCACCAGATCGAATAGCTAGGCACTTAGAATTCAACGCCAGAAGCATAAAATACAATAAAAATACAACATTTTTTCCATCGTATAACAGGAATAATTGCATCCAGCGTGATAGTAATGGCCATTTCTACATTGCGGGCAACCTATCCTCCACTCTAGGGCGTTGATCCACCAGATCAAATAGCTAGGGCCTTAGAAGTCAACGCCAGAATCATAAAATACAAAACAGATACAACAGTTTTTCCATCGTATGAAACGAATAATTGCAATCGGTGTGAAGGTAACGGTCATTTCGACGTTCCGGGCAACCTAGGCTTCACTCTAGGGCGTTCCTCCACCAGATCGAATTGTTAGGGCCTAAGAAGTCAACGCCAGAAGCATAAAACACAATATAAATGCAACGGTTTTTCCATCGTATAAAACGAACAATTGCTGCCAATGTGAAAGTGATAGTCATTTCTACGCTCCGGGCAACCTAGGCTTCACGCTAGGGCGTTGTTCCACAACATCGAATTGTTACGGCCTTGGAAGTCAACGCCAGAATCATAAAATACATAACAGATACAACAGTTTTTCCATCGTATGGAACGAATAATTGCAATCGGTGTGAAGGTAATGGTCATTTCGACGTACCGGGCAACCTAGGCTTCACTCTAGGGCGTTCCTCCACCAGATCGAATTGTTAGGGCCTAAGAAGTCAACACCAGAAGCATAAAACACAATATAAATGCAACAGTTTTTCCATCGTATAAAACGAATAATTGCATCCCGCGTGAAAGTAATGGACATTTCTACGTTCCGGGCAGCCTAGGGTTCACTCTAGGGCGTAGCTCCACCAGATCGAGTACCTAGGAATTTAGAAGTCAACGCCCGAAGCATAAAATACAATAAAGGTACAACAGTTTTTCCATCGTATAAGAGGAGTAATTGCAACCAGTGTGAAAGTGGTGGTCATTTCTACGTTCCGGGCAACCTAGGCTTCACTCTAGAGCATTGCGCCACGAGATCGAATAGTTAGGGCCTAAGAAGACAACGCCAGAAGCATAAAATACAATATTAATACAACAGCTTTTCCATCGTATATAATGTATATTTGCAAACAGTGTGAAAGTAAACGTCACTTCTACGTTCCGGGCAACCTAGGCTGAACTGTAGGTCGCTGCTCCACCAGATCGAATAGTTAGGGCCTTAGAAGTCAACGCCCGTAGCATGAAATACAAAATAAATACAACAGTTTTTCCATCGTATCAAATGAATATTCGCAAACAGTGTGAAGGTAATGGTCATTTCTACGTTCCGGGCAGCCTAGGCTACACTCTAGGGCGTTGCTCCACCAGACCGAATACTCAGGGACTTACGAGTCAACGCCCGAAGCATAAAATACAAAATAAATAGAACAGTTTTTCCATTCTATAGAACGAATAATTACAACCAGTGTAAAAGTTGTGGTCATTTCTACGTTCCGGGCAACCTTGGCTTAACTCCAGGGCGTTGCTCCACCAGATCGAATTCTTAGGGACTTTGAATACAACGCTAGAAGCATAAAATACAATAAAAATGCAACAGTTTTTCCATTGTATAACAGGAATAACTGCAACCAGTGTGAAAGTACTGGTCACTTCTACGTTCCGGGTAGCCTAGGCTTCACTCCAGGGCGTTGCTCCACCAGATCGAATAGCTAGGGACTTAGAATTCAACGCCAGAAGAATAAAATACAACATAAGTATAACAGTTTTTCCATCGTATAAAATGTATAATTGCAAGCAGTGTGAAGGTAATGGTCATTTATACGTTCCGGGCAACCTAGGCTTTACACTAGAGAATTGCTCCACCAGATAGAATAGCTGGGGACTTAGAATTCAACGCCATAAGCATAAAATACAAAATAAATACAACAGCTTTTCCATCGTATATAATGTATATTTGCAAACAGTCTGAAAGTAAAGGTCATTTCTACGTTCCGGGCAACCTAGGCTTAACTGTACGGCGTTGCTCCACCAGATGGAATAGTTAGGGACTTTGAATACAACGCCAGAAGCATAAAATACAATAAAAATGCAACAGTTTTTAAATTGTATAGCAGGAGTAACTGCAACCAGTTTGAAAGTACTGGTCATTTTTACGTTCCGGGTAGCCTAGGCTTCACTCTAGGGCGTTGCTCCACCAGATCGAGTAGCTAGGGACTTAGAATTCAACGCCAGAAGAATAAAATACAATTTAAGTACAACAGTTTTACCATCGTATTAAATGAATAATCGCAAACAGTTTGAAGGTAATGGTCACTTCCACGTTCCGGGCAGCCTAGTCTTAACTGTAGGGCGTTGCTCGACCAGATCGCATAGTTAGGGACTTAGAATTCAACGCAAGAAACATAAAATACAATAAAAATGCAAAAGTTTTTCCGTCGAATAACAGGAATAACTGCAACCAGTGTGAAAGTACTGGTCATTTCTACGTTCCGGGCAACCTAGGCTTCACTCTTGGGCGTTGCTCCATCACGTCGAATAGTTACGGCCTTAGAAGTCAACTCGAGAAGCATAAAATACAATATAAATACAAAAGCATTTCCATCGTATAAAATGATTGATTGCAAACAGTGTGAAAGTTATGGTCATTTCTACTTTCCTGGCATCCTAGGCTTAACTCTAGGGCATGTTCCACCAGATTGAGTAGTTAGGGACTTTGAATTCAGCGCCAGAAGCATAAAATACAATAAAAATGCAACAGCTTTTCAATCGTATAAAAGGAATAACTGCAACCAGTGTGAAAGTACTGGTCATTTCTACGTTCTGGCCAACCTAGGCTTAGCCGTAGGGCGTTGCTCCACCAGGTCGCATAGTTAGGGACATAGAATTTAACGCCAGAATCATAAAATACAATAAAGATGCAACAGTTATTCCATCGTATAACAGGAATAATTGCAACCAGTGTGAAGGTAATGGTCTTTTCTATGTTCCGGGCAGCCTAGGCTTCACTCTAGGGCGTCCCTCCACCAGATCGGATAGTTAGGGCCTAAGAAGTCAACGCCAGAAGCATAAAATACAATATTAATACAACAGCCTTTCCATCGTATATAATGTATATTTGCAAACAGTGTGAAAGTAAAGGTCATTTCTACGTTCCGGGCAACCTAGGCTTCACTGTAGGGCGTTGTTCCACCAGATCGAATAGTTAGGGCCTAAGAAGTCAACGCCAGAAGCATAAAATACAATATAAATACAACAGCTTTTCCATCGTATATAATGTATATTTGCAAACAGTGTGAAAGTAAAGGTCATTTCTACGTTCCGGGCAACCTAGGCTTAACTGTAGGGCGTCGCTCCACCAGATCGAATAGTTAAGGCCTTAGAAGTTAACGCCCGAAGCATGAAATGCAAAATAAATAGAACAGTTTTTCCATTGTATAGAACGAGTAATTGCAACCAGTGTAAAAGTTATGGCCATTTCTACGTTCCGGGCAACCTTGGCTTAACTCCAGGGCGTTGCTCCACCAGATCGAATAGTTAGGGACTTTGAATACAACGCCAGAAGCATAAAATACAATAAAAATGCAACAGTTTTTCCATTATATAACAGGAATAACTGCAACCAGTGTGAAAATACTGGTCACTTCTACGTTCGGGTAGCCTAGGCTTCACTCCAGGGAGTTGCTCCACCAGATCGAATAGCTAGGGACTTAGAATTCAACGCCAGAAGAATCAAATACAACTTAAGTACAACAGCTTTACCATCGTATAAAATGAATAATCGCAAGCAGTGTGAAGGTAATGGTCACTTCCACGTTCCGGACAAGCTAGACTTCACTCTAGGGCGTTGCTCTACCAGATCGAATAGTTAGGGCCTAAGAAGTCAACGCCAGAAGCATAAAATTAAATATAAGTACAACAGTTTTTCCCTTGTATAACAGGAATAATTGCAACCAGTGTGAAAGCTATGGTCATTTCTACGTTCCGGGCAACCTAGGCTCCACTCTAGGGCCTTGCTCCACCACATCGAATAGTTAGGGCCTTAGAAGACAGCGCCAGAAGCATAAAATACGATATATGTACAACAGTCTTTCCATCGTATAGAATAAATAATTGCAACCAGTGCGCAAGTTATGGTCATTTCTACGTTCCGGGCAACCTTGGCTTAACTCCAGGGCGTTGCACCACCAGATCGCATAGTTAGGGTCTTTGAATACAACGCCAGAAGCATAAAATACAATAAAAATGCAACAGTTTTTCCATTGTATAACAGGAATAACTGCAACCAGTGTGAAAGTAATGGTCATTTCTACGTTCCGGGCAACCTAGGCTTCACTCTAGGGCGTTGCTCCACCACATCGTATAGCTAAGGCATAGGAAGTCAACGCCTGAAGAATAAAATAAAATAAAAATACAACAGTATTTCTATCGTATAAAACGAATAATTGCAACCAGTATGAAAGCTATGGTCACTTCTACGTTCCGGGCAACCTAGGCTTCACTCTAGGGCGTTGCTCAACCATATCGAATAGCTACGGCCCTAGAAGATAACGCCATAACTATAACATATGATATAAGTACAACAGTCTTTCCATCGTATAAAACGGATTATTGCTACCAGTCTGATAGTTATGGACATTTCTACGTTCCGGGCAACCTAGGCTTCACTCTAGGGCGTTGCTCCACCAGATCGAATAGTTACGGCCTTAGAAGTCAACTCCAGAAGCATAAAATACAATATAAATACAACAGCATTTCCATCGTATAAAATGATTGATTGCAAACAGTGTGAAAGATATGGTCATTTCTACTTTCCGGGCAACCTAGGCTTAACTCTAGGGCATGTTCCACCAGATTGACTAGTTAGGGACTTTGAATTCAACGCCAGAAGCATAAAATACAATAAAAATGCAACAGCTCTTCCATTGTATAACAGGAATAACTGCAACCAGTGAGAAAGCACTGGTCATTTCTACGTTCCGGGTAACCTAGGCTTCACTCCAGGGCGTTGCTCCACCAGATCGAACAGCTAGGGAGTTAGGATTCAACGCCAGAAGAATAAAATACAACCTAAGTACAACAGTTTTTCCATTGTATAAAACGAATAATTGAAACCAGTGTGAAAGTTATGATCTTTTCTACGTTCCGCGCAACCTGGGCTTCACCCCAGGGCGTTGCTCCACCAGATACAATAGTTGGGACCTAAGAAGTCGGCGCCAGAAGCATAAAATACAAAATAGATACAACATTTTTTTCATCGTATATAATGTATATTTGCAAACAGTGTGAAAGTAAAGGCCATTTCTACGTTCTGGGCAACCTAGGCTTAACTGTAGGGCGTTGCTCCACCAGATCGCATAGTTAGGGACATAGAATTTAACGCCAGAATCATAAAATACAATAAAGATGCAACAGTTTTTCCATTGTATAGAACGAATAATTGCAACCAGTGTGAAAGTTATGGTCATTTTTACGTTTCGGGTAACCTAGGCTTCACTCTAGGGCGTTGCTCCACCAGATCGAATAGCTAGGGACTTAGAATTCAACGCCAGAAGGATAAAATACAACATAAGTATAACAGTTCTTCCATCGTATAAAATGTATAATTGCAAGCAGTGTGAAGGTAATGGTCATTTCTACGTTCCGGGCAACCTAGGCTGCACTCTAGGGCGTTGTTCTACCAGAGCGAATAGTTAGGGCCTAAGAAGTCAACGCCAGAAGCATAAAATACAATATAAATACAACAGCTTTTCCATCGTATATAATGTATATTTGCAAACAGTGTGAAAGTAAAGGTCATTTCTACGTTCCGGGCAACCTAGGCTTAACTGTAGGGCGTCGCTCCACCAGATCGAATGGATAGGGCCTTAGAAGTCAACGCCCGAAGCATGAAATACAAAATAAATAGAACAGTTTTTCCATTGTATAGAACGATTCATTGCAACCAGTGTAAAAGTTTTGGTCATTTCTACGTTCCGGGCAACCTTGGCTTAACTCCAGGGCGTTGCACCACCAGATCCAATAGTTAGGGACTTTGAATACAACGCCAGAAGCATAAAATACAATAAAAATGCAACAGTTTTTCCATTGTATAACAGGAATAACTGGAACCAGTGTGAAAGTACTGGTCACTTCTACGTTCCGGGTAGCCTAGGCATCACTCCAGGGCGTTGCTCCACCAGATTGAATAGCTAGGGACTTAGAATTCAACGCCAGAAGAATCAAATACAACTTAAGTACAACAGCTTTACCATCGTATAAAATGAATAATCGCAAACAGTGTGAAGGTAATGGTCACTTCCACGTTCCGGACAACCTAGGCTTCAGTCTAGGGCGTTGCTCCACCAGGTCGAATAGTTAGGGCCTAAGAAGTCAACGCCAGAAGCTTAAAATACAATATAAGTACAACAGTTTTTCCCTTGTATAACAGGAATAATTGCAACCAGTGTGAAAGCTATGGTCATTTCCACGTTCCGGGCAACCTAGGCTCCACTCTAGGGCGTTGCTCCACCACATCGAATGGTTAGGGCCTTAGAAGTCAACGCCAGAAGCATAAAATAGGATATATGTACAACAGTTTTTCCATCGTATAGAATAAATAATTACAACCAGTGCGCAAGTAATGGTCATTTCTACGTTCCGAGCAACCTAGGTTTCGCTCTATGGCGTTGCTCCACCACATCGAATAGTTAGGGCCTTAGAAGTCAATGCCAGAAGCATAAAATACAATATAAATACAACAGTTTTTTCATCGTATAACAGGAATAATTGCAACAAGCCTGAAGGTAATGGTCATTTCCACATTCCGGGCAACATAGGCTTCACTCTAGAGCATTGCTCCACCAGATCCAATAGTTAGGGCCTAAGAAGACAACGCCAGAAGCATAAAATACAATATAAATACAACAGCTTTTCCATCGTATATAATGTATATTTGCAAACAGTGTGAAAGTAAAGGTCATTTCTACGTTCCGGGCAACCTAGGCTTAACTGTAGGGCGTCGCTCCAGCAGATCGAATTGTTAGGGCCTTAGAAGTCAACGCCCGAATCATGAAATACAAAATAAATAGAACAGTTTTTCCATTGTATAGAACGAATAATTGCAACCAGTGTGAAAGTTATGGTCATTTCTACGTTTCGAGTAACCTAGGCTTCACTCTAGGGCGTTGCTCCACCAGATCGAATAGCTAGGGACTTAGAATTCAACACCAGAAGGATAAAATACAACATATGTATAACAGTTCTTCCATCGTATAAAATGTATAATTGCAAGCAGTGTGAAGGTAATGGTCATTTCTACGTTCCGGGAAACCTAGGCTTCACTCTAGAGCATTGCGCCACCAAATCGAATAGTTAGGGCCTAAGAAGACAACGCCAGAAGCATAAAATACAATATAAATACAACAGCTTTTCCATCGTATATAATGTATATTTGCAAACAGTGTGAAAGTAAAGTTCATTTCTACGTTCCGGGCAACCTAGGCTTCACTCTGGGGCGTTGTTCCACCAGATCGAATAGTTAGGGCCTAAGAAGTCAACGCCAGAAGCATAAAATACAATATAAATACAACAGCTTTTCCATCGTATATAATGTATATTTGCAAACAGTGTGAAAGTAAAGGTCATTTCTACGTTCCGGGCAACCTAGGCTTAACTGTATAGCGTCGCTCCACCAGATCGAATAGTAAGGGCCTTAGAAGTCAACGCCCGAAGCATGAAATACAAAATAAATAGAACAGTTTTTCGATTGTATAGAACGAATAATTGCAACCAGTGTACAAGTTATGGTCATTTCTACCTTCCGGGCAACATTGGCTTAACTCCAGGGCGTTGCTCCACCAGATCTAATAGTTAGGGACTTTGAATACAACGCCAGAAGCATAAAATACAATAAAAATGCAACAGACTTTCCATCGTATAAAACGAATAATTGCAACCAGTCTGATAGTTATGGTCATTTCTACGTCGCGGGCAACCTAGGCTTCAGCCTAGGGCGTTGCTCCACCAGATCGAATAGTTAGGGCCTTAGAAGTCAACGCCAGAAGCATAAAGTACAATAGAAATCCAACAGTTTGTCCATCGTATAACTGGAATAATTGCAACCAGTGTGAAAGTGATAGTCATTTCTACGTTCCGGGCATCCTAGGCTTCAATCTACGGCGTTGTTCCACCAGATCGAATTGTAAGGGCCTGAGAAGCAAACGCCAGAAGCATTAAATACAATATAAATACAACAGTTTTTTCATCGTATAACAGGAATAATTGCAACAAGCCTGAAGGTAATGGTCATTTCTACGTTTCAGGTAACCTAGGCTTCACTCTAGGGCGTTGCTCCACCAGATCGAATAGCTAGGGACTTAGAATTCAACGCCAGAAGAATAAAATACAACTTAAGTACACCAGTTTTACCATCGTATTAAATGAATAATCGCAAACAGTTTGAAGGTAATGGTCACTTCCACGTTCCGGGCAACCTAGGCTTAACTGTAGGGCGTTGCTCCACCAGATCGCATAGTTAGGGACATTGAATTCAACGCCAGAAGCATAAAATACAATAAAAATGCAACAGTTTAGTCCATTGTATAACAGGAATAACTGGAACCAGTGTGAAAGCTATGGTCATTTCCACGTTCCGGACAACCTAGGCTTCACTCTCGGGCGTTGCTCCACCAGATCGAATAGTTAGGGCCTAAGGATACAACGCCAGAAGCATAAAATACAATATAAATACAACAGCATTTCCATCGTATATAATGTATATTTGCAAACAGTGTGAAAGCAAAGGACATTTCTACGTTCCGGGCAACCTAGGCTTCACTCTAGGGCGTTGTTCTACCAGATCGAATAGTTAGGGCCTAAGAAGTCAACGCCAGAAGCATAAAATACAATATAAATACAACAGCTTTTCCATCGTATAAAATGTATAATTGCAAGCAGTGTGAAGGTAATGGTCATTTCTACGTTCCGGGCAACCTAGGCTGCACTCTAGGGCGTTGTTCTACCAGAGCGAATAGTTAGGGCCTAAGAAGTCAACGCCAGAAGCATAAAATACAATATAAATACAACAGCTTTTCCATCGTATATAATGTATATTTGCAAACAGTGTGAAAGTAAAGGTCATTTCTACGTTCCGGGCAACCTAGGCTTAACTGTAGGGCGTCGCTCCACCAGATCGAATGGATAGGGCCTTAGAAGTCAACGCCCGAAGCATGAAATACAAAATAAATAGAACAGTTTTTCCATTGTATAGAACGAATCATTGCAACCAGTGTAAAAGTTTTGGTCATTTCTACGTTCCGGGCAACCTTGGCTTAACTCCAGGGCGTTGCACCACCAGATCCAATAGTTAGGGACTTTGAATACAACGCCAGAAGCATAAAATACGATATAAATACAACAGCTTTTCCATCGTATATAATGTATATTTGCAAACAGTGTGAAAGTAAAGGTCATTTCTACGTTCCGGGCAACCTAGGCTTAACTGTAGGGCGTCGCTCCAGCAGATCGAATAGTTAGGGCCTTAGAAGTCAACGCCCGAATCATGAAATACAAAATAAATAGAACAGTTTTTCCATTGTATAGAACGAATAATTGCAACCAGTGTGAAAGTTATGGTCATTTCTACGTTTCGGGTAACCTAGGCTTCACTCTAGGGCGTTGCTCCACCAGATCGAATAGCTAGGGACTTAGAATTCAACACCAGAAGGATAAAATACAACATAAGTATAACAGTTCTTCCATCGTATAAAATGTATAATTGCAAGCAGTGTGAAGGTAATGGTCATTTCTACGTTCCGGGAAACCTAGGCTTCACTCTAGAGCATTGCGCCACCAAATCGAATAGTTAGGGCCTAAGAAGACAACGCCAGAAGCATAAAATACAATATAAATACAACAGCTTTTCCATCGTATATAATGTATATTTGCAAACAGTGTGAAAGTAAAGTTCATTTCTACGTTCCGGGCAACCTAGGCTTCACTCTGGGGCGTTGTTCCACCAGATCGAATAGTTAGGGCCTAAGAAGTCAACGCCAGAAGCATAAAATACAATATAAATACAACAGCTTTTCCATCGTATATAATGTATATTTGCAAACAGTGTGAAAGTAAAGGTCATTTCTACGTTCCGGGCAACCTAGGCTTAACTGTATAGCGTCGCTGTTGTATTTATATTGTATTTTATGCTTCTGGCGTTGTCTTCTAAGGCCGTAGCTATTCGATGTGGTGGAGCAACGCCCTAGAGTGATGCCTAGGTCGCCTGGACCGTAGAAATGACCATATCCTTCACACTGGTTGCAATTATACCTGTTATACGATGGAAAAACTGTTGTATTTATACTGTATTTTATGCTTCTGGCGTTGACTCCTTAGGCCCGAACTATTGGATCTGGTGGAGCAACGCCCTAGGGTGAAGCCTAGGTTGCCCGAGACGTAGAAATGACCATTACTTTCACACTGGTTGCAATTATACATGCTATACGATGGAAAAACTGTTGTATTTTTATTGTATTTTATGCTACTGGCGTTGACTTCTAAGGCCGTAGCTATTCGATGTGGTGGGGCAACGCACTAGAGTGGAGCCTAGATTGCCCGGAACGTATAAATGACCATTACTTTCACACTGGTATCAATTATTCGTTTTATACGATGGAAAAACTGTTGTATTTATTTTCTATTTGGTGCTTCTGGCGTTGACTTCTCAGGCCCTAGCTATTGGATCTGGTGGAGCAACGCCCTATGGTGAAGCCCAGGTTGCCCGAGACGTAGAAATGACCATTACTTTCACACTGGTTGCAATTATTCATGCTATACGATGTAAAAACTGTTGTATTTTTATTGTATTTTATGTATCGGGCGTTGACTTCTAAGGCGCTAGCTATTCGATCTGGTGTAGCATCGCCCTAGAGTGAAGCCTCGGTTGCCCGGAACATAGAAATGACCATTACTTCCTCACTGGTTGCAATTATTCGTTTTATACAATGGAAAAACTGTTGTACTTTTATTGTATTTTATGCTTCTGGCGTTGACTTCTAAGGCCGTAGCTATTCGATGTGGTGCGGCAACGCCCTAGAGTGAAGCCTAGGTTCCCCGGAACGTATAAATGACCATTAGTTTCACACTGGTTGCAATTATTCGTTTTATACGATGGAAAAACTCTTGAATTTATTTTGTATTTGGTGCTTCTGGCGTTGAGTTCTCAGGCCCTAACTATTGGATCTGGTGGAGCAACGCCCTAGGGTGAAGCCTAGGTTGCCCGAGACGTAGAAATGACCATTACTTTCACACTGGTTGCAATTATTCATGGTATACGATGGAAAAACTGTTGCATTTTTATTGTATTTTATGCTACTGGCGTTGACTTCTAAGGCCTTAACTATTGGATCTGGTGGGTCAACGCCCTAGGGTGAAGCTGAGGTTGGCCGGAACGTAGAAATGACCATAACTTTCATACTGGTTGCAATTATTCGTTTTATACGATGGAAATGCTGTTGTATTTTTATTGCATTTTGTGCTTCTGGCGTTGACTTTTAATGTCCTAGCTATTCGATCTCGTGGGGCAACGTCCAAGATTGAAGCCTATGCTGCCCGAAACGTAGAAAAGACAATTACTTTCACACTGGTGGCAATTACTCTTTTTATACGATGGATAAACTGTTGCATTTTTATTGTATTTTCTTCTTCTGGCTTTGACTTCTAAGGTCCTAGCTATTCGATCTTGTGGGGCAACGTCTAAGAGTGAAGCCCATGTTGCCGGGAACGTAGAAATGGCCATAACTTTCTTACTGGTTGCAATTATTCGTTTTATACAATGGAAAAACTGTTGTACTTTTATTGTATTTTATGCTTCTGGCGTTGACTTCGAAGGCCGTAGCTATTCGATGTGGTGGGGCAACGCCCTAGAGTGAAGCCTAGGTTGCACGGAACGTAGAAGTGACCATTACTTTCACACTGGTTGCAATTATTTGATTTATACGATTAAAAAACTGTTGTATTTATATTGTATTTTATGCTTCTGGCGTTGACTTCATAGCTCCTAACTGTTCCATCTGGTAGAACAACGCCCTAGAATGAAGCCTAGGTTGCCCGGAACGTAGAAATGACCATTACTTTCACACTGGTTGCAATAATTCTTTTTATACGATGGAAAAACTGTTGTATTTATATTGTATTTTATGCTTCGGGCGTTGACTTCTACGGCCCTAACTACTGGATCTGTTGGAGCAACGTCCAAGAGTGAAGCCTAGGTTGCCTGGAACGTAGAAATGACCAACACTTTCACACTGGTTGCATTCATTCCCGTTATACGATGGAAAAACTGTTGAATTTTTTGTATTTTATGTATCGGGCGTTGACTTCTAAGGCGCTAGCTGTTCGATCTGGTGTAGCATCGCCCTAGAGTGAAGCCTAGGTTGCCCGGAACATAGAAATGACCATTACTTCCACACTGTTTGCAATTATTCATTTTATACAATGCAAAAACTGTTGTATTTATTTTGTATTTGGTGCTTCTGGCGTTGACTTCTTAGACCCTAACTATTGGATCTGGTGGACCAACGCCCTAGAGTGAAGCCTAAGTTGCCCGGAACGTGGAAATGGCCATTACTTTCACACTGGTCGCAATAATTCTTTTTATACTATGGAAAAACTGTTGTATTTATTTTGTATTTGGTGCTTCTAGCGTTGACTTCTTAGGCCCTAACTATTGGACCTGGTGGACCAACGCCATAGAGTGTAGCCTAAGTTGCCCGGAACGTAGAAATGACCATATCTTTCACACTGGTTGCAATTATTCCTGTTATACGATGTGAAAACTGTTGTGTTTATATTGTATTTTACGCTTCTGGCGTTGACTTCTTAGGCCCTAACTTATCGAACTTTTGGAACAACGCCCTAGGGTGAAGCCGAGGTTGGCCGGAACGTAGAAATGACCATAACTTTCACACTGGTTGCAATTATTCCAGTTATACGATGGAAAAACTGTTGTATTTATATTGTGTTTTATGCTTCTGGCGTTGACTTCTAAGGCCGTACTTATTCGATGTGGTGGGGCAACGCCCTAGAGTGAAGCCTAGGTTGCCCGGAACGTATAAATGGCCATTACTTTCACACTGGTTGCATTCATTCCCCTTATACGATGGAAAAACTGTTGAATTTTTTGTATTTTATGTATCGGACGTTGACTTCTAAGGCGCTAGCTATTCGATCTGGTGTAGCATCGCCCTAGAGTGAAGCCTAGGTTGCCCGGAACATAGAAATGACCATTACTTCCACACTGTTTGCAATTATTCATTTTATACAATGGAAAAACTGTTGTATTTATTTTGTATTTGGTGCTTCTGGCGTTGACTTCTTAGGCCCTAACTATTCGATCTGGTGGACCAACGCCCTAGAGTGAAGCCTAAGTTGCCCGGAACGTGGAAATGACCATCACTTTCACACTGGTTGCAATTATTCATTTTGTACAATGGAAAAACTGTTGTGTTTTTATTGTATTTTATTCTTCTGTCGTTGACTTCTAAGGTCCTAGCTATCCGATCTCGTGGGGCAACGTCCAAGAGTGAAGCCTATGTTGCCCGGAACGTAGAAAAGACCATTACTTTCACACTGTTGGCAATAATTCTTTTTATACGATGGAAAAACTGTTGTATTTATATTGTATTTTATGCTTCTGGCATTGTCTTCTAAGGCCGTAGCTATTCGATTTGGTGGAGCAACGCCCTAGAGTGATGCCTAGGTTGAACGGAACGTAGAAATGACCAAATCTTTCACACTGGTTGCAATTATTGCTGTTATACGATGGAAAAACTGTTGTGTTTATATTGTATTTTATTCTTCTGGCGTTGACTTCTTAGGCCGTAACTATTCGAACTTTTGGAACAACGCCCTAGGGTGAAGCCGAGGTTGGCCGGAACGTAGAAATGACCATAACTTTCATACTGGTTGCAATTATTGGTTTTATACGAAGGAAAAACTGATGTATTTGTATTGTATTTTATGCTTCGGGCGTTGACTTCTAAGGCCCTAACCATTGGATCTGGTGGAGCATCGCCCTAGGGTGAAGCCGAGGTTGGCCGGAACGTAGAAATGACCATAACTTTCATACTGGATGCAATTATTACCGTTATACGGATGGAAAAACTGTTGTATTTTTATTGTATTTTATGTCTCGGTCATTGACTCCTAAGGGCCTAGCTATTGAATCTGGTGGAGAAACGCCCTAGAGTGAAGCCTAGGTTGCACGGAATGTAGAAGTGACCATAACTTTCACACTGGTTGCAATTACTCGTTTTATACAATGGAAAAACTGTTGTATAAATTTCGTATTGTATGCTTCCGGCGTTGACTTCTAAGACCCTAACTATTCGATCTGGTGGAGCAACGCCCTAGAGTGAAGCCTAAGTTGCCCGGAACGTGGAAATGTCCATCACTTTCACACTGGTTGCAATTATTCCTGTTAAACGATGGAAAAACTGATGCATTTGTATTGTATTTTATGCTTCGGCCGTTGACTTCTGAGGCCCTAACTATTGGATCTGGTGGAGCAACGCCCTAGGGTGAAGCCTAGGTAGCCCGGAACGTAGAAATGACCAACACTTTCATACTGGTTGCAATTATTGGTTTTATACGATGGAAGAACTGATGTATTTGTATTGTATTTTATGCTTCGGGCGTAGACTTCTAAGGCCCTAACTATTCGATGTGGCGGAGCAACGCCATAGAGCGAAACCTAGGTTGCACGGAACGTAGAAATGACCATTACTTTCACACTGGTTGCAATTATTCATTTTATACTATGGAAAAACTGTTGTATTTATTTTGTTTTTGGTGCTTCTGGCGTTGACTTCTTAGGCCCTAACTATTGGATCTGGTGGACCGACGCCCTAGAGTGAAGCCTAAGTTGCCCGGAACGTGTAAATGACCATCACTTTCACACTGGTTGCAATTATTCCCGCTATACGATGGAAAAACTGTTGTATTTTTATTGTATTTTATGCTTCGGGCGTTGTCTTCTAAGGCCCTAGCTATTCGATCTGGTGGAGCAACGCCCTGGAGTGAAGCCCAGGTTGCACGTAATGTAGAGGTGACCATAACTTTCACACTGGTTGCAATTACTCCTGTTATACGATGGAGAAACTGTTATATTTATATTGCATTTTATGCTTCTGGCGTTGACTTCTAAGGTCCTAGCTATTCGATCTGGTGGAGCAACGCCCTAGAGTGAAGCCTATGTTGCCCGGAACGTAGAAATGACCATCGCTTTCACACTGGTTGCAATTATTCCCGTTATACGATCGAAAAACTGTTGTATTTTTAGTATTATTTGTATCGGGCATTGACTTCTAAGGCCCTATCTATTCGATGTGGCGGAGCAACGCCATAGAGCGAAACCTAGGTTGCACGGAACGTAGAAATGACCATTACTGTCACACTGGTTGCAATTATTTGTTTTATACGATTAAAAAACTGTTGTATTTATATTGTATTTTATGCTTCTGGCGTTGACTTCATAGGTCCTAACTGTTCCATCTGGTGGAACAACGCCCTAGAATGAAGCCTAGGTTGCCCGGAACGTAGAAATGACCATTACTTTCACACTGGTTGCAGTTACTCATGCTATAGGATGGAAAAACTGTTGCATTTTTATTGTACTTTCTTCTTCTGGCTTTGACTTCTAATGTCTTAGCTATTCCATCCTGTGGGGCAACGTCCAAGAGTGAAGCCTATGTTGCCCGGAACGTAGAAATGACCATAACTTTCACACTGGTTGCAACTATTCGTTTTGTACAGTGGAAAAACTGTTGTATTAATTTTGTATTTTCTGCTTCGGGCGTTGACTTCTAAGGCCCTAACTATTGGATCTGGTGGAACAACGCCCTAGAGTGAAGCCTAGGTTGCCGGAACGTAGAAATGACTATTACTTCCACACTGTTTGCAATTATTCATTTTATACAATGGGAAGCTGTTCTATTTATATCGTATTTTATGCTTCTGGCGTTGACTTCTAAGGCCCTAACTATTGGATCTGGTGGAGTAACGCCCTAGGGTGAAGCCGAGGTTGGCCGGAATGTAGAAATGACCATAACTTTCACACTGGTTGCAATTACCCGTTTTATACAATGGAAAAACTGTTGTGTTAATTTTGTATTTTACGCTTCCGGCGTTGACTTCTAAGGCCGTAACTGTTCGATCTGGTGGAAGAACGCCCTAGAATGAAGCCTAGGTTGCCCGGAACGTACAAATGACCATTACTTTCACACTGGTTGCAGTTATTCGTGCTATACGATGGAAAAACTGTTGTATTTATATTCTATTTTATGCTTCTGGCGTTGACTTCTTAGGCCCTAACTATTCGAACTGTTGGAACAACGCCCTAGAGTGAAGCCTAGTTTGCCCGGAACGTAGAATTGACCAAATCTTTCACACTGATTGCAATTATTCCCGTCATACGATGGAAGAACTGTTGTATTTTTATTGTATTTTATGCTTCGGGCGTTGACTTCCAAGGCCCTAGCTATTCGATCTGGTGGAGCAACGCGCTAGAGCGAAGCGTAGGTTGCCCGGAACGTAGAAATGACCATCACTTTCACACTGGTTGCAATTATTCCCGTTATACGATGGAAAAACTGTTGTATGTTTATTGTATTTTATGTTTCGGGCGTTGACTTCTAAGGTCCTAGCTATTCGGTCTGGTGGAGCAACGCCCTAGAGAGAAGCCGAGGTTGGCCGGAACGTAGAAATGACCATAACTTTCATACTGGATGCAATTATTACCGTTATACGTTGGAAAAACTGTTGTATTTTTATTGTATTTTATGTCTCGGTCATTGACTCCTAAGGTCCTAGCTATCCGATCTCGTGGGTCAACGCCCAAGAGTGAAGCCTATGTTGCCCGAAACGTAGAAAAGATCATTACTTTCACACTGGTTGCAATAATTCTTTTTATACGATGGAAAAACTGTTGTATTTATATTGTATTTTATGCTTCTGGCATTGTCTTCTAAGGCCGTAGCTATTCGATGTGGTGGAGCAACGCCCTAGAGTGATGCCTAGGTTGAACGGAACGTAGAAATGACCAAATCTTTCACACTGGTTGCAATTATGGCTGTTATACAATGGAAAAACTGTTGTGTTTATATTGTATTTTATTCTTCTGGCGTTGACTTCTTAGGCCGTAACTATTCGAACTTTTGGAACAACGCCCTAGGGTGAAGCCGAGGTTGGCCGGAACGTAGAGATGACCATAACTTTCATACTGGTTGCAATTATTGGTTTTATACGAAGGAAAAACTGATGTATTTGTATTGTATTTTATGCTTCGGGCGTTGACTTCTAAGGCCCTAACTATTGGATCTGGTGGAGCATCGCCCTAGGGTGAAGCCGAGGTTGGCCGGAATGTAGAAATGACCATAACTTTCACACTGGTTGCAATTACCCGTTTTATACAATGGAAAAACTGTTGTGTTAATTTTGTATTTTATGCTTCCGGCGTTGACTTCTAAGGCCGTAACTGTTCGATCTGGTGGAAGAACGCCCTAGAATGAAGCCTAGGTTGCCCGGAACGTACAAATGACCATTACTTTCACACTGGTTGCAGTTATTCGTGCTATACGATGGAAAAACTGTTGTATTTATATTCTATTTTATGCTTCTGGCGTTGACTTCTTAGGCCCTAACTATTCGAACTGTTGGAACAACGCCCTAGAGTGAAGCCTAGGTTGCCCGGAACGTAGAAATGACCAAATCTTTCACACTGATTGCAATTATTCCCGTCATACGATGGAAGAACTGTTGTATTTTTATTGTATTTTATGCTTCGGGCGTTGACTTCTAAGGCCCTAGCTATTCGATCTGGTGGAGCAACGCGCTAGAGCGAAGCGTAGGTTGCCCGGAACGTAGAAATGACCATCACTTTCACACTGGTTGCAATTATTCCCGTTATACGATGGAAAAACTGTTGTATGTTTATTGTATTTTATGTTTCGGGCGTTGACTTCTAAGGTCCTAGCTATTCGATCTGGTGGAGCAACGCCCTAGAGAGAAGCCGAGGTTGGCCGGAACGTAGAAATGACCATAACTTTCATACTGGATGCAATTATTACCGTTATACGTTGGAAAAACTGTTGTATTTTTATTGTATTTTATGTCTCGGTCATTGACTCCTAAGGTCCTAGCTATCCGATCTCGTGGGGCAACGCCCAAGAGTGAAGCCTATGTTGCCCGAAACGTAGAAAAGATCATTACTTTCACACTGGTTGCAATAATTCTTTTTATACGATGGAAAAACTGTTGTATTTATATTGTATTTTATGCTTCTGGCATTGTCTTCTAAGGCCGTAGCTATTCGATGTGGTGGAGCAACGCCCTAGAGTGATGCCTAGGTTGAACGGAACGTAGAAATGACCAAATCTTTCACACTGGTTGCAATTATTGCTGTTATACAATGGAAAAACTGTTGTGTTTATATTGTATTTTATTCTTCTGGCGTTGACTTCTTAGGCCGTAACTATTCGAACTTTTGGAACAACGCCCTAGGGTGAAGCCGAGGTTGGCCGGAACGTAGAGATGACCATAACTTTCATACTGGTTGCAATTATTGGTTTTATACGAAGGAAAAACTGATGTATTTGTATTGTATTTTATGCTTCGGGCGTTGACTTCTAAGGCCCTAACTATTGGATCTGGTGGAGCATCGCCCTAGGGTCAAGCCGAGGTTGGCCGGAACGCAGAAATGACCATAACTTTCATACTGGATGCAATTATTACCGTTATACGATGGAAAAACTGTTGTATTTTTATTGTATTTTATGTCTCGGTCATTGACTCCTAAGGGTCTAGCTATTGAATCTGGTGGAGAAACGCCCTAGAGTGAAGCCTAGGTTGCACGGAATGTAGAAGAGACCATAACTTTCACACTGGTTGCAATTACTCGTTTTATACAATGGAAAAACTGTTGTATAAATTTCGTATTTTATGCTGCCGGCGTTGACTTCTAAGACCCTAACTATTCGATCTGGTGGAGCAACGCCCTAGAGTGAAGCCTAAGTTGCCCGGAACGTGGAAATGACCAACACTTTCACACTGGTTGCATTCATTCCCGTTATACGATGGAAAAACTGTTGAATTTTTTGTATTTTATGTATCGGGCGTTGACTTCTAAGGCGCTAGCTGTTCGATCTGGTGTAGCATCGCCCTAGAGTGAAGCCTAGGTTGCCCGGAACATAGAAATGACCATTACTTCCACACTGTTTGCAATTATTCATTTTATACAATGGAAAAACTGTTGTATTTATTTTGTATTTGGTGCTTCTGGCGTTGACTTCTTAGACCCTAACTATTGGATCTGGTGGACCAACGCCCTAGAGTGAAGCCTAAGTTGCCCGGAACGTGGAAATGGCCATTACTTTCACACTGGTCGCAATAATTCTTTTTATACTATGGAAAAACTGTTGTATTTATTTTGTATTTGGTGCTTCTGGCGTTGACTTCTTAGGCCCTAACTATTGGACCTGGTGGACCAACGCCGTAGAGTGTAGCCTAAGTTGCCCGGAACGTAGAAATGACCATATCTTTCACACTGGTTGCAATTATTCCTGTTATACGATGGAAAAACTGTTGTGTTTATATTGTATTTTACGCTTGTGGCGTTGAATTCTTAGGCCCTAACTTATCGAACTATTGGAACAACGCCCTAGGGTGAAGCCGAGGTTGGCCGGAACGTAGAAATGACCATAACTTTCACACTGGTTGCAATTATTCCAGTTATACGACGGAAAAACTGTTGTATTTATATTGTATTTTATGCTTCTGGCGTTGACTTCTTAGGCCCTAACTATTTGATCTGTTGGAGCAACGCCCTAGGGTGAAGCAGAGTTTGGCCGGAACGTCGAAATGACCATAACTTTTATACTGGTTGCAATTATTGGTTTTATACGATGGAAAACCTGTTGTATTTATATTGTGTTTTATGCTTCTGGCGTTGACTTCTAAGGCCGTACTTATTCGATGTGGTGGGGCAACGCCCTAGAGTGAAGCCTAGGTTGCCCGGATCGTATAAATGGCCATTACTTTCACACTGGTTGCAATTATTCGTTTTATACGATGGAAAAACTGTTGTATTTATTTTGTATTTGGTGCTCATGGCGTTGACTCCTTAGGCCCTAACTTTTCGATCTGGTGGAGCAACGCCCTAAAGTTAAGCCTAGGTTGCACGCAACGTAGAAATGACCATTACTTTCATACTGGTTGCAATTATTCCTGTTATACGTTGGAAAAACTGTTGTATTTTTATTGTATTTTATGCTTCGGGCGTTGACTTCTAAGGCCCTAACTAGTGGATCTGGTGGAGCAACGCCCTAGGGTGAAGCCAAGGTTGCTCAGAACGTAGAAATGACCATAACTTTCATACTGGCTGCAATTATTCATGCTATACGATGGAAAAGCTGTTGTATTTTTATTCTATTTTATGCTTCTGGCGTTGACTTCTAACGTCCTAGTTATTCGATCTCGTGGGGCAACGTCCAAGAGTGAAGCCTAGGTTGCCTAGAACGTAGAAATGACCAACACTTTTACACTGGTTGCATTCATTCCCCTTATACGATGGAAAAACTGTTGAATTTTTTGTATTTTATGTATCGGGCGTTGACTTCTAAGGCGCTAGCTATTCGATCTGGTGTAGCATCGCCCTAGAGTGAAGCCTAGGTTGCCCGGAACATAGAAATGACCATTACTTCCACACTGTTTGCAATTATTCATTTTATACTAGGGAAAAACTGTTGTATTTATTTTGTATTTGGTGCTTCTGGCGTTGACTTCTTAGGCCCTAACTATTGGATCTGGTCGACCAACGTCCTAGAGTGAAGCCTAAGTTGCCCGGAACGTGGAAATGACCATCACTTTCACACTGGTTGCAATTATTCATTTTGTACAATGGAAAAACTGTTGTATTTTTATTGTATTTTACTCTTCTGGCGTTGACTTCTAAGGTCCTAGCTATCCGATCTCGTGGGGCAACGTCCAAGAGTGAAGCCTATGTTGCCCGAAACGTAGAAAAGACCATTACTTTCACACTGGTTGCAATAATTCTTTTTATACGATGGAAAAACCTGATGTATTTATATTGTATTTTATGCTTCTGGCGTTGTCTTCTAAGGCGCTAGCTATTCGATCTGGTGCAGCATCGCCCTAGAGTGAAGCTGAGGTTGGCCGGAACGTAGAAATGACCATAACTTTCACACTGGTTGCAATTATTCGAGTTATACGGTGGAAAAACTGTTGTATTTATATTGTATTTTATGCTTCTGGCGTTGACTTCTTAGGCCCTAACTATTGGATCTGCTGGAGCAACGCCCTAGGGTGAAGCCGAGGTTGGCCGGAACGTCGAAATGACCATAACTTTTATACTGGTTGCAATTATTGGTTTTATACGATGGAAAACCTGTTGTATTTATATTGTGTTTTATGCTTCTGGCGTTGACTTCTAACGCCGTACTTATTCGATGTGGTGGGGCAACGCCCTAGAGTGAAGCCTAAGTTGCCCGGAACGTGGAAATGACCATCACTTTCACACTGGTTGCAATTATTCATTTTGTACAATGGAAAAACTGTTGTATTTTTATTGTATTTTATTCTTCTGGCGTTGACTTCTAAGGTCCTAGCTATCCGATCTCGTGGGGCAACGTCCAAGAGTGAAGCCTATGTTGCCCGAAACGTAGAAAAGACCATTACTTTCACACTGGTTGCAATAATTCTTTTTATACGATGGAAAAACCTGATGTATTTATATTGTATTTTATGCTTCTGGCGTTGCCTTCTAAGGCGCTAGCTATTCGATCTGGTGTAGCATCGCCCTAGAGTGAAGCCGAGGTTGGCCGGAACGTAGAAATGACCATAACTTTCACACTGGTTGCAATTATTCCAGTTATACGATGGAAAAACTGTTGTATTTATATTGTATTTTATGCTTCTGGCGTTGACTTCTTAGGCCCTAACTATTGGATCTGCTGGAGCAACGCCCTAGGGTGAAGCCGAGGTTGGCCGGAACGTCGAAATGACCATAACTTTTATACTGGTTGCAATTATTGGTTTTATACGATGGAAAACCTGTTGTATTTATATTGTGTTTTATGCTTCTGGCGTTGACTTCTAAGGCCGTAACTATTCGATGTTGTGGAGCAACGCCCTAGAGTAAAGCCTAGGTTGCCCGGAACGTAGAAATGACCATTACTTCCTCACTGTTTGCAATTATTCATTATATACATGGAAAAACTGTTGTATTTATATTGTATTTTATGCTTCTGGCATTGACTTCTAAGGCCCTAACTATTCTATGTGGCGGAACAACGCCATAGAGCGAAACCCAGGTTGCACGGAACGTAGAAATGACCATTACTTTCACACTGGATGTAATTACCCATTTTATACGATGGAAAAACTGTTGTACATATATCGTATTTTATGCTTCTGGCGCTGTCTTCTTGGGCCCTAACTATTCGACCTGGTGGAGCAACGCCCTAGGGTGAAGCCTAGGTTGCCTGGAACGTAGAAATGACCATTACTTCCTCACTGTTTGCAATTATTCATTTTATACATGGAAAAACTATTGTATTTATATTGTATTTTATGCTTCTGCCATTGACTTCTAAGGCCCTCACTATTCGATGTGGTGGAGCAACGGCATAGAGCGAAACCTAGGCTGCTCGGAACGTAGAAATGACCATAACATTCATACTGGTTGCAATTATTCGTTCTATACGATCGAAAAACTGTTATACTTATGTTATATTTTATTCTTCTGGCGTTGAATTCTAAGTCCCTAGCTATTCGAGCTGGTGGAGCCACGCCATAGAGTGAAGCCTAGGTTGCCCGGAACGTAGAAATGACCATAACTTTCGCACTGGATTCAATTATTCGTTTTATGCAATGGAAAAACTGTTCTATTTATTTTGTATTTTATGCTTCGGGCGTTGTCTTCTAAGGCGCTAGCTATTCGATCTAGTGGAGCAACGCCCTACAGTTAAGCCTAGGTTACCCGGAACGTAGAAATGACCTTTACTTTCACACTGTTTGCAAATATACATTATATACGATGGAAAAGCTGTTGTATTTATATTGTATTTTATGCTTCTGGCGTTGTCTTCTTAGGCGCTAACTATTCGATCTGGTGGAGCAATGCTCTAGAGTAAAGCCTCGGTTGCCCGGAACGTAGAAATGACCATAACTATCAGAATGGTTGCAATTATTCGTTTTATAGGATGGAAAGACTGTTGTATTTATATTGTATTTTATAGTTATGGCGTTGTCTTCTAGGGCCGTAGCTATTCGATGTGGTTGAGCAACGCCCTAGAGTGAAGCCTAGGTTGCCCGGAACGTAGAAATGACCTTTACTTTCACACTGTTTGCAAATATACATTATATACGATGGAGAAACTGTTGTATTTATATTGTATTTTATGCTTCTGGCGTTGGCTTCTTAGGCCCTAACTATTCGATTTGGTGGAGCGACGCCCTACAGTTAAGCCTAGGTTGCCCGGAACGTAGAAATGACCTTTACTTTCACACTGTTTGCAAATATACATTATATACGATGGAAAAACTGTTGTATTTATATTGTACTTTATGCTTCTGGCGTTGGCTTCTTAGGACCTAACTATTCGATCTGATGGAACAATGCCCTAGAGTGAAGCCTAGGTTGCCCGGAACGTAGAAATGACCTTTAATTTCACACTGTTTGCAAGTATACATTATATACGGTGGAAAAGCTGTTGTATTTATATTGTATTTTATGCTTCTGGCGTTGTCTTCTTAGGCACTCTCTATTCGATCTGGTGGAGCAATGCTCTAGAGTAAAGCCTAGGTTGCCCGGAACGTAGAACTGACCATAACTATCAGACTGGTTGCAATCATTCGTTTTATAGGATAGAAAGACTGTTGTATTTATATTGTATTTAATAGTTATGGCGTTGTCTTCTAGGGCCGTAGCTGTTCGATGTGGTTGAGCAACGCCCTAGGGTGAAGCCTAAGTTGCCCGGAACGTAGAAATGACCATAGCTTTCATACTGGTTGCAATTATTCGTTTTATACGATGGAAAAACTTTGTATTTATTTTGTATTTGGTGCTCCCGGCGTTGACTTCTTAGGCCCTAACTATTGGATGTGTTGGATCAACGCCCTAGGGTGATGCCTAGGTTGCCCGGGACGTAGAAGTGACCATAACTTTCACACTGGTTGCTATTATTCGCTTTATACGATGGTAAAACTGTTGTATTTATATTGTATTTTATGCTTCTGGCGTTGACTTCTAAGGCACCAGCTATTCGATCTGGTGGAGCAACGCCCTAGTGTGAAGCCTAGGTTGCCCGGAACGTAGAAATGACCATCACCTTCACTCTGGTTGCAATCATTCCTGTTATACGATGGAAAAACTGTTGTATATATATTATACTTTATGCTTCTGGCATTGACTTCAAAGGCCCTAACTATCCGATGTGGTAGAGCAACGCCCTAGAGTGAAGCCTAGGTTGCCCGGAACGTAGAAATGACCATAGCTTTCACACTGGTTGCAATTATTCCTGTTATACAAGGGAAAAACTGTTGTATTTACATTGTATTTTATGCTTCTGGCGCTGACTTCTTAGGCCCTAACTATTCGACCTGGTGGAACAACTCCCTAGAGTGAAGCCTAGGTTGCCCGGAACGTAGAAATGACCTTTAATTTCACACTGTTTGCAAGTACACATTATATACGGTGGAAAAGCTGTTGTATTTATATTGTATTTTATGCTTCTGGCGTTGTCTTCTTAGGCACTACCTATTCGATCTGGTGGAGCAATGCTCTAGAGTCAAGCCTAGGTTGCCCGGAACGTAGAAATGACCATAACTGTCAGACTGGTTGCAATTATCCGTTTTATAGGATGGAAAGACTGTTGTATTTATATTGTATTTAATAGCTATGGCGTTGTCTTCTAGGGCCCTAGCTATTCGATGTGGTTGAGCAACGCCCTAGAGTGAAGCCTAGTTTGCCCGGAACGTAGAAATGGCCATAGCTTTCATACTGTTTGCAATTATTCGTTTTATACGATGGAAACACTGTTGTATTTATTTTGTATTTGGTGCTCCTGGCGCTGACTTCTTAGGCCCTAACTATTCGATCTGGTGGAGCGACGCCCTACAGTTAAGCCTAGGTTGCCCGGAACGTAGAAATGACCTTTACTTTCACACTGTTTGCAAATATACATTATATGCGATCGAAAAACTGTTGTATTTATATTGTATTTTATGCTTCTGGCGTTGTCTTCTTAGGCACTATCTATTCGATCTGGTGGAGCAATGCTCTAGAGTAAAGCCTAGGTTGCCCGGAACGTAGAAATGACCATAACTATCAGACTGGTTGCAATAATTCGTTTTATAGGATGGAAAGACTGTTGTATTTATATTGTATTTAATAGTTATAGCGGTGTCTTCTAGGGCCGTAGCTATTCGATGTGGTTGAGCAACGCCCTAGAGTGAAGCCTAGGTTGCCCGGAACGTAGAAATGACCATAGCTTTCATACTGGTTGCAATTATTCGTTTTATACGATGGAAAAACTGTTGTATTTATTTTGTATTTGGTGCTCCTGGCGTTGACTTCTTAGGCCCTAACAATTGGATCTGTTGGAGCAACGCCCTAGGGTGATTCCTAGGTTGCCCGGGACGTAGAACTGACCATAACTTTCAGACTGGTTGCTATTATTCGTTTTATACGATGGAAAAACTGTTGTATTTATATTGTATTTTATGCTTCTGGCGTTGACTTCTTAGGCCCTAGCTGTTCGATCTTGTGGAACAACGCCCTAGAATGAGGCCTAGGTTGCCCGGAACGAAGAAATGACAATTACTTTCACACTGGTTGCAGTTATTCATGCTATACGATGGAAAAACTGTTGCATTTTTATTGTATTTTCATCTTCTGGCTTTGACTTCTAAGGTCCTTGCTATTCGATCTGATGGAGCAACGCCCTAGAGTGAAGCCTAGGTTGCGCGTGACGTAGAAGTGACCATACCATTAACACTTGTTGCAATTATTCGTTTTATACGATGGAAAAACTGTTGTATTTTTATTTTATTTTATGCTTCTGGCGTTGACTTCTAAGTCCCTAGCTATTCGATCTGGTGGAGCAACGCCCTAGAGTGAAGCCTAGGTTGCCCGGAACGTAGAAATGACCATCACCTTCACTCTGGTTGCAATCATTCCTGTTATACGATGGACAAACTGTTGTATATATATTATACTTTATGTTTCGGGCGTTGACTTCTAAGGCCACAGCTATTCGATCTGGTGGAGCAACGCCCTAGAGTGAAGCCTAGGTTGCCCGAAACGTAGAAATGACCATCACCTTCACTCTGGTTGCAATCATTCCTGTTATACGATGGAAAAACTGTTGTATATATATTATACTTTATGCTTCTGGCATTGACTTCTAAGGCCCTAACTATTCGATGTGGTGGAGCAACGCCCTAGAGTGAAGCCTAGGTTGCCCGGAACGTAGAAATGACCATAGCTTTCACACTGGTTGCAATTATTCCTGTTATACAAGGGTAAAACTGTTGTATTTACATTGTATTTTATGCTTCTGCCGCTGACTTCTTAGGCCCTAACTATTCGATCTGGTGGAGCCACGCCCTACATTTAAGCCTAGGTTGCCCGGAACGTAGAAATGACCATTACCTTCACACTGCATGCAATTATACATTTTATACGATGGATAAACTGTTGTCCATATGTTGTATTTTATCCTTCTGGTGATGAATTCTAAGTCCCTAGCTATTCGATCTGGTGGACCAGCGCCCTAGGGTGAAGCCTAGGTTACCCGGAACGTGGAAATGACCAGTACTTTCACACTGGTTGCAAATATACATTATATACGATGGAATAGCTGTTGTATTTATATTGCATTTTATGCTTCTGGCGTTGTCTTCTTAGGCCCTAACTATTCGATCTGGTGGAGCAATGCTCTAGAGAAAAGCCTAGGTTGCCCGGAACGTAGAAATGACCTTTACTTTCACACTGTTTGCAAGTATACATTTTATACGATGGAAAAACTGTTGTACATATATCGTATTTTATGCTGTTGGCGTTGACTTCTTAGGCCCTAACAATTCGATCTGGTGGAGCAACGCCCTACGGTGAAGCCTAGGTTGCCAGGAACGTAGCAATGACCATAACTATCAGACTGGTTGCAATTATTCGTTTTATACGATGGAAGGACTGTTGTATTTATATTGTATTTTATAGTTATGGCGTTGCCTTCTAGGGCCGTAGCTATTCGAGGTGGTTGAGCAACGCCCTAGAATGAAGCCTAGGTTGCCCGGAACGTAGAAATGACCATAGCTTTCACACTGGTTGCAATTATTCCTGTTATACAAGGGAAAAACTGTTGTATTTACATTGTATTTTATGCTTCTGGCGCTGACTTCTTAGGCCCTAACTATTCGATTTGGTGGAGCGACGCCCTACAGTTAAGCCTAGGTTGCCCGGAACGTAGAAATGACCTTTACTTTCACACTGTTTGCAAATATATATTATATACGATGGAAAAACTGTTGTATTTATATTGTATTTTATGCTTCTGGCGTTGGCTTCTTAGGACCTAACTATTCGATCTGATGGAACAATGCCCTAGAGTGAAGCCTAGGTTGCCCGGAACGTAGAAATGACCTTTACTTTCACACTGTTTGCAAATATACATTATATACGATGGAAAAGCTGTTGTATTTATATTGTATTTTATGCTTCTGGCGTTGTCATCTTAGGGCCTAACTATTCGATCTGGTGGAGCAATGCTCTAGAGTAAAGCCTAGGTTGCCCGGAATGTAGAAATGACCATTACCCTCACACTGTTTGCAAATATACATTATATACGATGGAAAAGCTGTTGTATTTATATTGTGTTTTATGTTTCTGGCGTCGACTTCTTAGGCCCTAACTATTCGACCTGGTGGAACAACTCGCTAGAGTGAAGCCTAGGTTGCCCGGAACGTAGAAATGACCTTTAATTTCACACTGCTTGCAAGTATACATTATATACGGTGGAAAAGCTGTTGTATTTATATTGTATTTTATGCTTCTGGCGTTGTCTTCTTAGGCACTATCTATTCGATCTGGTGGAGCAATGCTCTAGAGTAAAGCCTAGGTTGCCCGGAACGTAGAACTGACCATAACTATCAGACTGGTTGCAATCATTCGTTTTATAGGATGGAAAGACTGTTGTATTTATATTGTATTTAATAGTTATGGCGTTGTCTTCTAGGGCCGTAGCTGTTCGATGTGGTTGAGCAACGCCCTAGAGTGAAGCCTAGGTTGCCCGGAACGTAGAAATGACCATAGCTTTCATACTGGTTGCAATTATTCGTTTTATACGATGGAAAAACTTTGTATTTATTTTGTATTTGGTGCTCCCGGCGTTGACTTCTTAGTCCCTAACTATTGGATCTGTTGGAGCAACGCCCTAGGGTGATGCCTAGGTTGCCCGGGACGTAGAAGTGACCATAACTTTCACACTGGTTGCTATTATTCGTTTTATACGATGGTAAAACTGTTGTATTTATATTGTATTTTATGCTTCTGGCGTTGACTTCTAAGGCACCAGCTATTCGATCTGGTGGAGCAACGCCCTAGTGTGAAGCCTAGGTTGCCCGGAACGTAGAAGTGACCATCACCTTCACTCTGGTTGCAATCATTCCTGTTATACGATGGAAAAACTGTTGTATATATATTATACTTTATGCTTCTGGCATTGACTTCTAAGGCCCTAACTATCCGATGTGGTGGAGCAACGCCCTAGAGTGAAGCCTAGGTTGCCTGGAACGTAGAAATGACCATAGCTTTCACACTGGTTGCAATTATTCCTGTTATACAAGGGAAAAACTGTTGTATTTACATTGTATTTTATGCTTCTGGCGCTGACTTCTTAGGCCCTAACTATTCGACCTGGTGGAACAACTCCCTAGAGTGAAGCCTAGGTTGCCCGGAACGTAGAAATGACCTTTAATTTCACACTGTTTGCAAGTACACATTATATACGGTGGAAAAGCTGTTATATTTATATTGTATTTTATGCTTCCGGCGTTGTCTTCTTAGGCACTACCTATTCGATCTGGTGGAGCAATGCTCTAGAGTCAAGCCTAGGTTGCCCGGAACGTAGAAATGACCATAACTATCAGACTGGTTGCAATTATCCGTTTTATAGAATGGAAAGACTGTTGTATTTATATTGTATTTAATAGCTATGGCGTTGTCTTCTAGGGCCCTAGCTATTCGATGTGGTTGAGCAGCGCCCTAGAGTGAAGCCTAGTTTGCCCGGAACGTAGAAATGGCCATAGCTTTCATACTGGTTGCAATTATTCGTTTTATACGATGGAAAAACTGTTGTATTTATTTTGTATTTGGTGCTCCTGGCGTTGACTTCTTAGGCCCTAACTATTGGATCTGTTGGAGCAACGCCCTAGAGTGAAGCCTAGGTTGCCCGGAACGTAGAAATGACCATAGCTTTCACACTGGTTGCAATTATTCCTGTTATACAAAGGAAAAACTGTTGTATTTACATTGTATTTTATGCTTCTGGCGCTGACTTCTTAGGCCCTAACTATTCGATCTGGTGGAGCGACGCCCTACAGTTAAGCCTAGGTTGCCCGGAACGTAGAAATGACCTTTACTTTCACACTGTTTGCAAATATACATTATATGCGATCGAAAAACTGTTGTATTTATATTGTATTTTATGCTTCTGGCGTTGTCTTCTTAGGCACTATCTATTCGGTCTGGTGGAGCAATGCTCTAGAGTAAAGCCTAGGTTGCCCGGAACGTAGAAATGACCATAACTATCAGACTGGTTGCAATAATTCGTTTTATAGGATGGAAAGACTGTTGTATTTATATTGTATTTAATAGTTATAGCGGTGTCTTCTAGGGCCGTAGCTATTCGATGTGGTTGAGCAACGCCCTAGAGTGAAGCCTAGGTTGCCCGGAACGTAGAAATGACCATAGCTTTCATACTGGTTGCAATTATTCGTTTTATACGATGGAAAAACTGTTGTATTTATTTTGTATTTGGTGCTCCTGGCGTTGACTTCTTAGGCCCTAACAATTGGATCTGTTGGAGCAACGCCCTAGGGTGATTCCTAGGTTGCCCGGGCCGTAGAACTGACCATAACTTTCAGACTGGTTGCTATTATTCGTCTTATACGATGGAAAAACTGTTGTATTTATATTGTATTTTATGCTTCTGGCGTTGACTTCTTAGGCCCTAGCTGTTCGATCTTGTGGAACAACGCCCTAGAATGAGGCCTAGGTTGCCCGGAACGAAGAAATGACAATTACTTTCACACTGGTTGCAGTTATTCATGCTATACGATGGAAAAACTGTTGCATTTTTATTGTATTTTCATCTTCTGGCTTTGACTTCTAAGGTCCTTGCTATTCGATCTGATGGAGCAACGCCCTAGAGTGAAGCCTTGGTTGCGCGTGACGTAGAAGTGACCATACCATTAACACTTGTTGCAATTATTCGTTTTATACGATGGAAAAACTGTTGTATTTTTATTTTATTTTATGCTTCTGGCGTTGACTTCTAAGTCCCTAGCTATTCGATCTGGTGGAGCAACGCCCTAGAGTGCAGCCTAGGTTGCCCGGAACGTAGAAATGACCATCACCTTCACTCTGGTTGCAATCATTCCTGTTATACGATGGACAAACTGTTGTATATATATTATACTTTATGCTTCAGGCGTTGACTTCTAAGGCCGTAGCTATTCGACGTGGTGGAGCAACGCCCCAGAGTGAAGCCTAGGTTGCCCGGAACGTAGAAATGACCATCACCTTCACTCTGGTTGCAATCATTCCTGTTATACGATAGAAAAACTGTTGTATATATATTATACTTTATGCTTCAGGCGTTGACTTCTAAGGCCGTAGCTATTCGACGTGGTGGAGCAACGCCCTAGAGTGAAGCCTAGGTTGCCCGGAACGTAGAAATGACCATATCTTTCACACTGGTTGCAATTATTCCTGTTATACAAGGGAAAAACTGTTGTATTTACATTGTATTTTATGCTTCTGGCGCTTACTTCTTAGGCCCTAACTATTCGATCTGGTGGAGCGACGCTCTACAGTTAAGCCTAGGTTGCCCGGAACGTAGAAATGACCTTTACTTTCACACTGTTTGCAAATATACATTATATACGGTGGAAAATCTGTTGCATTTATATTGTGTTTTATATTTCTGGCGTTGACTTCTTAGGCCCTAACTATTCGACCTGGTGGAACAACTCGCTAGAGTGAAGCCTAGGTTGCCCGGAACGTAGAAATGACCTTTAATTTCACACTGTTTGCAAGTATACATTATATACGGTGGAAAAGCTGTTGTATTTATATTGTATTTTATGCTTCTGGCGTTGTCTTCTTAGGCACTATCTATTCGATCTGGTGGAGCAATGCTCTAGAGTAAAGCCTAGGTTGCCCGGAACGTAGAAATGACCATAACTATCAGACTGGTTGCAATTATTCGTTTTATAGGATGGAAAGACTGTTGTATTTATATTGTATTTGGTGCTCCTGGCGTTGACTTGTTAGGCCATAACTATTGGATCTGTTGGAGCAACGCCCTAGAGTGTAGCCTAGGTTGCACGGAACGTATAAATGACCATTACTTCCTCACTGTTTATAATTATTCATTTTATACATGGAAAAACTGTTGTATTTATATTGCATTTTCTGATTCTGGCATTGACTTCTAAGGCCCTAACTATTCGACGTGGTGGGCAACGCCATAGAGCGAAACCTAGGTTGCTCGGAACGTAGAAATGACCATTACTTTCACACTGGTTGCAATTATTCGTTTTATAGGATGGAAAGACTGTTGTATTTATATTGTATTTTATAGTTATGGCGTTGCCTTCTAGGGCCGTAGCTATTCGATGTGGTTGAGCAACGCCCTATAGTGAAGCCTAGGTTGCCCGGAACGTAGAAGTGACCATAGCTTTCATACTGGTTGCAATTATTCGTTTTATACGATGGAAAAACTGTTGCATTTATTTTGTATTTGGTGCTCCTCTATTGACTTCTTAGGCCCTAGCTATTGGATCTGGTGGGCCAACGCCCTAGAGTGAAGCCTAGGTTGCCCGGAACGTAAAACTGACCATAACATTCATACTGGTTGCAATTATTCGTTTTATACGATGGAAAAACTGTTGTATTTTTATTTTATTTTATGCTTCTGGCGTTGACTTCTAAGTCCCTAGCTATTCGATCTGGTGGAGCAACGCCCTAGAGTGAAGCCTAGGTTGCCCGGAACGTAGAAATGACCATCACCTTCACTCTGGTTGCAATCATTCCTGTTATACGGTGGACAAACTGTTGTATATATATTTTACTTTATGCTTCAGGCGTTGACTTCTAAGGCCGTAGCTATTCGTCGTGGTGGAGCAACGCCCTAGAGTGAAGCCTAGGCTGCACGGAATGTAGAAGTGACCATAACTTTCACACTGGTTGCAATTATTCCCGTTATACGATGGAAAAACTGTTGTATTTTATGTATTTTATGTATCGGGCGTTGAGTTCTCGGGCGCTAGCTATTCGATATGGTGTAGCATCGCCCTAGAGTGAAGCCTAGGTTGCCCGGAACGTAGAAATGACCATTACTTCCACACTGTTTGCAATTATTCATTTTATACAATGGAAAAACTGTTGTATTTTTATTGTATTTTATGCTTCTGGTGTTGACTTCTAAGGTCCTAGCTATTCGATCTCGTTGGGCAACGTCCAAGAGTGAAGCCTATGTTGCCCGAAACGTAGAAAAGACCATTACCTTCACACTGGTTGCAATAATTCTTTTTATACTATGGAAAAACTGTTGTATTTATTTTGTATTTGGTGCTTCTGGCGTTCACTTCTTAGGCCCTAGCTATTGGATCTGGTGGACCAACGCCCTAGAGTGAAGCCTAAGATGCCCGGAACGTGGAAATGACCATCACTTTCACACTGGTTGCAGTTATTCCCCTTATACGATGGAAAAACTGTTGTATTTTTATTGTATTTTATGTTTCGGGCGTTGACTTCTAAGGCCCTAACTATTGGATCTGGTGGAGCAACGCCCTAGGGTGAAGCCGAGGTTCGCCAGAACGTAGAAATGGCCATAGCTTTCATACTGGTTGCAATTATTCCCGTTATACGATGGAAAAACTGTTGTATTTTGATTGTATTTTATGTTTCGGGCGTTGACTTATAAGGCCCTAGCTATTCGATCTCGTGGAGCAACTACCCAGGGTGAAGCCAAGGTTGCCCGGAACGTAGAAATGACCATTACTTTCACACTGGTTGCAGTTATTCATGCTATACGATGGAAAAACTGTTGCATTTTTATTTTACTTTCTTCTTCTGGCTTTGACTTCTAAGGTCTTAGCTATTCGATCTGGTGGTGCAACGACCTAGAGTGAAGCCTAGGTTGCACGGAATGTAGAAGTGACCATAACTTTCACACTGGTTGCAATTACTCGATTTATACAATGGAAAAACTGTTGTATTAATTCTGTATTTTATGTTTCGGGCGTTGACTTCTTAGGCCCTAACTATTCGATCTGGTGGAGCAACGCCCTAGAGTGAAGCCTAGGTTGCCCGGAACGTAGAAATGACCATAACTTTCACACTGGTTGCTATTATTCGTTTGATACGTTGGAAAATCTGTTGTATTTATAATGTATTTTATGCTTCTGGCGTTGTCTTCTGTGGCCCTAACTGTTCGATCTGGTGGGACAACGCCCTAGAATGAATCCTAGGTTGCCCGGAACGTAGAAATGACCATAACTTTCACACTGGTTGCAATTATTCCCGTTATACGATGGAAAAACTGTTGTATTTTTTGTATTTTATGTATCGGGCGTTGAGTTCTCGGGCGCTAGCTATTCGATATGGTGTAGCATCGCCCTAGAGTGAAGCCTAGGTTGCCCGGAACGTAGAAATGACCATTACTTCCACACTGTTTGCAATTATTCATTTTATACAATGGAAAAACTGTTGTATTTTTGTTGTATTTTATGCTTCTGGCGTTGACTTCTAAGGTCCTAGCCATTCGATCTCGTTGGGCAACGTCCAAGAGTGAAGCCTATGTTGCCCGAAACGTAGAAAAGACCATTACCTTCACACTGGTTGCAATAATTCTTTTTATACTATGGAAAAACTGTTGTATTTATTTTGTATTTGGTGCTTCTGGCGTTCACTTCTTAGGCCCTAGCTATTGGATCTGGTGGACCAACGCCCTAGAGTGAAGCCTAAGATGCCCGGAACGTGGAAATGACCATCACTTTCACACTGGTTGCAATTATTCCCCTTATACGATGGAAAAACTGTTGTATTTCTATTGTATTTTATGTTTCGGGCGTTGACTTCTAAGGCCCTAACTATTGGATCTGGTGGAGCAACGCCCTAGGGTGAAGCCGAGGTTCGCCAGAACGTAGAAATGGCCATAGCTTTCATACTGGCTGCAATTATTCCCGTTATACGATGGAAAAACTGTTGTATTTTGATTGTATTTTATGTTTCGGGCGTTGTATTCTTGGCACTATCTATTCGATCTGGTGGAGCAATGCTCTAGAGTAAAGCCTAGGTTGCCCGGAACGTAGAAATGACCATAACTATCAGACTGGTTGCAATTATTCGTTTTATAGGATGGAAAGACTGTTGTATTTATATTGTATTTAATAGTTATGGCGTTGTCTTCTAGGGCCGAAGCTATTCGATGTGGTTGAGCAACGCCCTAGAGTGAAGCCTAGGTTCCCCGGAACGTAGAAATGACCATAGCTTTCATACTGGTTGCAATTATTCGTTTTATACGATGGAAAAACTGTTGTATTTATTTTGTATTTGGTGCTCCTTGCGTTGACTTCTTAGGCCCTAACATTTGGATCTGTTGGAGCAACGCCCTAGGGTGATTCCTAGGTTGCCCGGCACGTAGAAATGACCATAACTTTCAGACTGGTTGCTATTATTCGTTTTATACGATGGAAGAACTGTTGTATTTATATTGTATTTTATGCTTCTGGCATTGACTTCTTAGGCCCTAACTGTTCGATCTGGTGGAACAACGCCCTAGAATGAGGCCTAGGTTGCCCGGAACGTAGAAATGATCATTACTTTCACACTGGTTGCAGTTATTCATGCTATACGATGGAAAAACTGTGGCATTTTTGTTGTATTTTTATCTTCTGGCTTTGACTTCTAAGGTCCTAGCTATTCGATCTGATGGAGCAACGCCCTAGAGTGAAGCCTAGCTTGCGCGTGACGTAGAAGTGACCATACCATTAACACTTGTTGCAATTATTCGTTTTATTCGATGGAAAAACTGTTTTATTTTTACTGTATTTTATGTTTCGGGCGTTGACTTCTAAGGTCCTAGCTATTCGATCTCGTGGGGCAACGTTCAAGAGTGAAGCCTGTGTTGGCCGAAACGTAGAAAAGACCATTACTTCCACACTGGTTGCAATCATTCTTTTTATACTATGGAAAAACTGCTGTACTTTTACTTTATTTTATGCTTCTGGCGTTGACTTCTAAGTCCCTAGCTATTCGATCTGGTGGATCAACGCCCTAGAGTGAAGCCTAGGTTGCCCGGAACGTAGAAATGACCATCACCTTCACTCTGGTTGCAATCATTCCTGTTATACGATGGAAAAACTGTTGTATATATATTATACTTTATGCTTCTGGCATTGACTTCTAAGGCCCTAACTATTCGATGTGGTGGAGCAACGCCCTAGAGTGAAGCCTAGGTTGCCCGGAACGTAGAAATGACCATAGCTTTCACACTGGTTGCAATTATTCCTGTTATACAAGCGAAAAACTGTTGTATTTACATTGTATTTTATGCTTCTGGCGCTGACTTCTTAGGCCCTAACTATTCGATCTGGTGGAGCGACGCCCTACATTTAAGCCTAGGTTGCCCGGAACGTAGAAATGACCTTTACTTTCACACTGTTTGCAAATATACATTATATACGATGGAATAGCTGTTGTATTTATATTGCATTTTATGCTTCTGGCGTTGTCTTCTTAGGCCCTAACTATTCGATCTGGTGGAGCAATGCTCTAGAGTAAAGCCTAGGTTGCCCGGAACGTAGAAATGACCTTTACTTTCACACTGTTTGCAAATATACATTATATACGATGGAAAAGCTGTTGTATTTATATTGTATTTTATGCCTCTGGCGTTGTCTTCTTAGGGCCTAACTATTCGATCTGGTGGAGCAATGCTCTAGAGTAAAGCCTAGGTTGCCCGGAATGTAGAAATGACCATTACCTTCACACTGCTTGCAATTACTCGTTTTATACAATGGAAAACTGTTGTATTAATATTGTATTTTATGCTTCCGGCGTTGTCTTGTAAGGCCCTGACTATTCGATCTGGTGGAGCAACGCCCTAGAGAGAAGCCTAGGTTGCCCGGAACGTAGAAATGACCATAACTTTCACACTGGTTGCAGTTATTCATGCTATACGATGGAAAAACTGTTGCATTTTTATTGTACTTTCTTCTTCTGGCTTTGACTTCTAAGGTCTTAGCTATTCGATCTGGTGGTGCAACGACCTAGAGTGAAGCCTAGGTTGCACGGAATGTAGAAGTGACCATAACTTTCACACTGGTTGCAATTACTCGATTTATACAATGGAAAAACTGTTGTATTAATTCTGTATTTTATGTTTCTGGCGTTGACTTCTTAGGCCCTAACTATTCGATCTGGTGGAGCAACGCCCTAGAGTGAAGCCTAGGTTGCCCGGAACGTAGAAATGACCATAACTTTCACACTGGTTGCTATTATTCGTTTGATACGTTGGAAAATCTGTTGTATTTATATTGTATTTTATGCTTCTGGCGTTTTCTTCTGAGGCCCTAACTGTTCGATCTGGTGGGACAACGCCCTAGAATGAAGCCTAGGTTGCCCGGAACGTAGAAATGACCATAACTTTCACACTGGTTGCAATTATTCCCGTTATACGATGGAAAAACTGTTGTATTTTTTGTATTTTATGTATCGGGCGTTGAGTTCTCGGGCGCTAGCTATTCGATATGGTGTAGCATCGCCCTAGAGTGAAGCCTAGGTTGCCCGGAACGTAGAAATGACCATTACTTCCACACTGTTTGCAATTATTCATTTTATACAATGGAAAAACTGTTGTATTTTTATTGTATTTTATGCTTCTGGCGTTGACTTCTAAGGTCCTAGCTATTCGATCTCGTTGGGCAACGTCCAAGAGTGAAGCCTATGTTGCCCGAAACGTAGAAAAGACCATTACCTTCACACTGGTTGCAATAATTCTTTTTATACTATGGAAAAACTGTTGTATTTATTTTGTATTTGGTGCTTCTGGCGCTCACTTCTTAGGCCCTAGCTATTGGATCTGGTGGACCAACGCCCTAGAGTGAAGCCTAAGATGACCGGAACGTGGAAATGACCATCACTTTCACACTGGTTGCAATTACTCCCTTTATACGATGGAAAAACTGTTGTATTTTTATTGTATTTTATGTTTCGGGCGTTGACTTCTAAGGCCCTAACTATTGGATCTGGTGGAGCAACGCCCTAGGGTGAAGCCGAGGTTCGCCAGAACGTAGAAATGGCCATAACCTTCATACTGGTTGCAATTATTCCCGTTATACGATGGAAAAACTGTTGTATTTTGATTGTATTTTATGTTTCGGGCGTTGTCTTCTTGGCACTATCTATTCGATCTGGTGGAGCAATGCTCTAGAGTAAAGCCTAGGTTGCCCAGAACGTAGAAATGACCATAACTATCAGACTGGTTGCAATTATTCGTTTTATAGGATGGAAAGACTGTTGTATTTATATTGTATTTAATAGTTATGGCGTTGTCTTCTAGGGCCGAAGCTATTCGATGTGGTTGAGCAACGCCCTAGAGTGAAGCCTAGGTTCCCCGGAACGTAGAAATGACCATAGCTTTCATACTGGTTGCAATTATTCGTTTTATACGATGGAAAAACTGTTGTATTTATTTTGTATTTGGTGCTCCTTGCGTTGACTTCTTAGGCCCTAACATTTGGATCTGTTGGAGCAACGCCCTAGGGTGATTCCTAGGTTGCCCGGCACGTAGAAATGACCATAACTTTCAGACTGGTTGCTATTATTCGTTTTATACGATGGAAGAACTGTTGTATTTATATTGTATTTTATGCTTCTGGCATTGACTTCTTAGGCCCTAACTGTTCGATCTGGTGGAACAACGCCCTAGAATGAGGCCTAGGTTGCCCGGAACGTAGAAATGACCATTACTTTCACACTGGTTGCAGTTATTCATGCTATACGATGGAAAAACTGTGGCATTTTTGTTGTATTTTTATCTTCTGGCTTTGACTTCTAAGGTCCTAGCTATTCGATCTGATGGAGCAACGCCCTAGAGTGAAGCCTAGCTTGCGCGTGACGTAGAAGTGACCATACCATTAACACTTGTTGCAATTATTCGTTTTATTCGATGGAAAAACTGTTTTATTTTTACTGTATTTTATGTTTCGGGCGTTGACTTCTAAGGTCCTAGCTATTCGATCTCGTGGGGCAACGTTCAAGAGTGAAGCCTGTGTTGGCCGAAACGTAGAAAAGACCATTACTTCCACACTGGTTGCAATCATTCTTTTTATACTATGGAAAAACTGCTGTACTTTTACTTTATTTTATGCTTCTGGCGTTGACTTCTAAGTCCCTAGCTATTCGATCTGGTGGATCAACGCCCTAGAGTGAAGCCTAGGTTGCCCGGAACGTAGAAATGACCATCACCTTCACTCTGGTTGCAATCATTCCTGTTATACGATGGAAAAACTGTTGTATATATATTATACTTTATGCTTCTGGCATTGACTTCTAAGGCCCTAACTATTCGATGTGGTGGAGCAACGCCCTAGAGTGAAGCCTAGGTTGCCCGGAACGTAGAAATGACCATAGCTTTCACACTGGTTGCAATTATTCCTGTTATACAAGCGAAAAACTGTTGTATTTACATTGTATTTTATGCTTCTGGCGCTGACTTCTTAGGCCCTAACTATTCGATCTGGTGGAGCGACGCCCTACATTTAAGCCTAGGTTGCCCGGAACGTAGAAATGACCTTTACTTTCACACTGTTTGCAAATATACATTATATACGATGGAATAGCTGTTGTATTTATATTGCATTTTATGCTTCTGGCGTTGTCATCTTAGGCCCTAACTATTCGATGTGGTGGAGCAATGCTCTAGAGTAAAGCCTAGGTTGCCCGGAACATAGAAATGACCTTTACTTTCACACTGTTTGCAAATATACATTATATACGATGGAAAAGCTGTTGTATTTATATTGTATTTTATGCCTCTGGCGTTGTCTTCTTAGGGCCTAACTATTCGATCTGGTGGAGCAATGCTCTAGAGTAAAGCCTAGGTTGCCCGGAATGTAGAAATGACCATTACCTTCACACTGCTTGCAATTACTCGTTTTATACAATGGAAAACTGTTGTATTAATATTGTATTTTATGCTTCCGGCGTTGTCTTGTAAGGCCCTGACTATTCGATCTGGTGGAGCAACGCCCTAGAGAGAAGCCTAGGTTGCCCGGAACGTAGAAATGACCATAACTTTCACACTGGTTGCAGTTATTCATGCTATACGATGGAAAAACTGTTGCATTTTTATTGTACTTTCTTCTTCTGGCTTTGACTTCTAAGGTCTTAGCTATTCGATCTGGTGGTGCAACGACCTAGAGTGAAGCCTAGGTTGCACGGAATGTAGAAGTGACCATAACTTTCACACTGGTTGCAATTACTCGATTTATACAATGGAAAAACTGTTGTATTAATTCTGTATTTTATGTTTCGGGCGTTGACTTCTTAGGCCCTAACTATTCGATCTGGTGGAGCAACGCCCTAGAGTGAAGCCTAGGTTGCCCGGAACGTAGAAATGACCATAACTTTCACACTGGTTGCTATTATTCGTTTGATACGTTGGAAAATCTGTTGTATTTATATTGTATTTTATGCTTCTGGCGTTTTCTTCTGAGGCCCTAACTGTTCGATCTGGTGGGACAACGCCCTAGAATGAAGCCTAGGTTGCCCGGAACGTAGAAATGACCATAACTTTCACACTGGTTGCAATTATTCCCGTTATACGATGGAAAAACTGTTGTATTTTTTGTATTTTATGTATCGGGCGTTGAGTTCTCGGGCGCTAGCTATTCGATATGGTGTAGCATCGCCCTAGAGTGAAGCCTAGGTTGCCCGGAACGT
Source organism: Calliopsis andreniformis (assembly GCF_051401765.1). Classification (NCBI taxonomy): domain Eukaryota; kingdom Metazoa; phylum Arthropoda; class Insecta; order Hymenoptera; family Andrenidae; genus Calliopsis; species Calliopsis andreniformis. The sequence continues at coordinate 7,935,876 of NW_027480422.1, forward strand.
AGAAATGACCATTACTTCCACACTGTTTGCAATTATTCATTTTATACAATGGAAAAACTGTTGTATTTTTATTGTATTTTATGCTTCTGGCGTTGACTTCTAAGGTCCTAGCTATTCGATCTCGTTGGGCAACGTCCAAGAGTGAAGCCTATGTTGCCCGAAACGTAGAAAAGACCATTACCTTCACACTGGTTGCAATAATTCTTTTTATACTATGGAAAAACTGTTGTATTTATTTTGTATTAGGTGCTTCTGGCGCTCACTTCTTAGGCCCTAGCTATTGGATCTGGTGGACCAACGCCCTAGAGTGAAGCCTAAGATGCCCGGAACGTGGAAATGACCATCACTTTCACACTGGTTGCAATTACTCCCTTTATACGATGGAAAAACTGTTGTATTTTTATTGTATTTTATGTTTCGGGCGTTGACTTCTAAGGCCCTAACTATTGGATCTGGTGGAGCAACGCCCTAGGGTGAAGCCGAGGTTCGCCAGAACGTAGAAATGGCCATAACCTTCATACTGGTTGCAATTATTCCCGTTATACGATGGAAAAACTGTTGTATTTTGATTGTATTTTATGTTTCGGGGGTTGACTTATAAGGCCCTAGCTATTCGATCTCGTGGAGCAACGCCCAAGACTGAAGCCTAGGCTGCACGGAATGTAGAAGTGACCATAACCTTCACACTGCTTGCAATTACTCGTTTTATACAATGGAAAACTGTTGTATTAATTTTGTATTTTATGCTTCCGGCGTCGTCTTGTAAGGCCCTGACTATTCGATCTGGTGGAGCAACGCCCTAGAGAGAAGCCTAGGTTGCCCGGAACGTAGAAATGACCATAACTTTCACACTGGTTGCTATTATTCGTTTTATACGATGGAAAAACTGTTGTATTTATATTGTATGTTATGCTTCGGGCCTCGACTTCTAAGGCCCTAACTATTGGATCTGGTGGAGCAACTACCCAGGGTGAAGCCAAGGTTGCCCGGAACGTAGAAATGACCATTACTTTCACACTGGTTGCAGTTATTCATGCTATACGATGGAAAAACTGTTGCATTTTTATTTTACTTTCTTCTTCTGGCTTTGACTTCTAAGGTCTTAGCTATTCGATCTGGTGGTGCAACGACCTAGAGTGAAGCCTAGGTTGCACGGAATGTAGAAGTGACCATTACCTTCACACTGGTTGCAAATATACATTATATACGATGGAATAGCTGTTGTATTTATATTGCATTTTATGCTTCTGGCGTTGTCTTCTTAGGCCCTAACTATTCGATCTGGTGGAGCAATGCTCTAGAGTAAAGCCTAGGTTGCCCGGAACGTAGAAATGACCTTTACTTTCACACTGTTTGCAAATATACATTATATACGATGGAAAAGCTGTTGTATTTATATTGTATTTTATGCTTCTGGAGTTGTCTTCTTAGGGCCTAACTATTCGATCTGGTGGAGCAATGCTCTAGAGTAAAGCCTAGGTTGCCCGGAATGTAGAAATTACCATTACCTTCACACTGTTTGCAAATATACATTATATACGATGGAAAAGCTGTTGTATTTATATTGTGTTTTATGCTTCTGGCGTTGACTTCTAAGGCACCAGCTATTCGATCTGGTGGAGCAACGCCCGAGTGTGAAGCCTAGGTTGCCCGGAACGTAGAAATGACCATCACCTTCACTCTGGTTGCAATCATTCCTGTTATACGATGGAAAAACTGTTGTATATATATTATACTTTATGCTTCTGGCATTGACTTCTAAGGCCCTAACTATCCGATGTGGTGGAGCAACGCCCTAGAGTGAAGCCTAGGTTGCCTGGAACGTAGAAATGACCATAGCTTTCACACTGGTTGCAATTATTCCTGTTATACAAGGGAAAAACTGTTGTATTTACATTGTATTTTATGCTTCTGGCGCTGACTTCTTAGGCCCTAACTATTCGACCTGGTGGAACAACTCCCTAGAGTGAAGCCTAGGTTGCCCGGAACGTAGAAATGACCTTTACTTTCACACTGTTTGCAAATATACATTATATACGATGGAAAAGCTGTTGCATTTATATTGTGTTTTATATTTCTGGCGTTGACTTCTTAGACCCTAACTATTCGACCTGGTGGAACAACTCCCTAGAGTGAAGCCTAGGTTGCCCGGAACGTAGAAATGACCTTTAATTTCACACTGTTTGCAAGTATACATTATATACGGTGGAAAAGCTGTTGTATTTATATTGTATTTTATGCTTCTGGCGTTGTCTTCTTAGGCAATATCTATTCGATCTGGTGGAGCAATGCTCTAGAGTAAAGCCTAGGTTGCCCGGAACGTAGAAATGACCATAACTATCAGACTGGTTGCAATTATTCGTTTTATAGGATGGAAAGACTGTTGTATTTATATTGTATTTGGTGCTCCTGGCGTTGACTTCTTAGGCCCTAACTATTGGATCTGTTGGAGCAACGCCCTAGAGTGTAGCCTAGGTTGCCCGGAACGTATAAATGACCATTACTTCCACACTGTTTATAATTATTCATTTTATACAAGGAAAAACTGTTGTATTTATATTGCATTTTATGATTCTGGCATTGACTTCTAAGGCCCTAACTATTCGACGTGGTGGGGCAACGCCATAGAGCGAAACCTAGGTTGCTCGGAACGTAGAAATGACCATTACTTTCACACTGGTTGCAATTATTCGTTTTATAGGATGGAAAGACTGTTGTATTTATCTTGTATTTTATAGTTATGGCGTTGCCTTCTAGGGCCGTAGCTATTCGATGTGGTTGAGCAACGCCCTACAGTGAAGCCTAGGTTGCCCGGAACGTAGAAGTGACCATAGCTTTCATACTGGTTGCAATTATTCGTTTTACACGATGGAAAAACTGTTGCATTTATTTTGTATTTGGTGCTCCTTGCGTTGACTTCTTAGGCCCTAGCTATTGGATCTGGTGGGCCAACGCCCTAGAGTGAAGCCTAGGTTGCCCGGAACGTAAAAATGACCATAACATTCATACTGGTTGCAATTATTCGTTTTATACGATGGAAAAACTGTTGTATTTTTATTTTATTTTGTGCTTCTGGCGTTGACTTCTAAGTCCATAGCTATTCGATCTGGTGGAGCAACGCCCTAGAGTGAAGCCTAGGTTGCCCGGAACGTAGAAATGACCATCACCTTCACTCTGGTTGCAATCATTCCTGTTATACGATGGACAAACTGTTGTATATATACTATACTTTATGCTTCAGGCGTTGACTTCTAAGGCCGTAGCTATTCGACGTGGTGGAGCAACGCCCTAGAGTGAAGCCTAGGCTGCACGGAATGTAGAAGTGACCATAACTTTCACACTGGTTGCAATTATTCCCGTTATACGATGGAAAAACTGTTGTATTTTTTGTATTTTATGTATCGGGCGTTGAGTTCTCGGGAGCTAGCTATTCGATATGGTGTAGCATCGCCCTAGAGTGAAGCCTAGGTTGCCCGGAACGTAGAAATGACCATTACTTCCACACTGTTTGCAATTATTCATTTTATACAATGGAAAAACTGTTGTATTTTTATTGTATTTTATGCTTCTGGCGTTGACTTCTAAGGTCCTAGCTATTCGATCTCGTTGGGCAACGTCCAAGAGTGAAGCCTATGTTGCCCGAAACGTAGAAAAGACCATTACCTTCACACTGGTTGCAATAATTCTTTTTATACTATGGAAAAACTGTTGTATTTATTTTGTATTTGGTGCTTCTGGCGTTCACTTCTTAGGCCCTAGCTATTGGATCTGGTGGACCAACGCCCTAGAGTGAAGCCTAAGATGCCCGGAACGTGGGAATGACCATCACTTTCACACTGGTTGCAATTATTCCCCTTATACGATGGAAAAACTGTTGTATTTTGATTGTATTTTATGTTTCGGGCGTTGACTTATAAGGCCCTAGCTATTCGATCTCGTGGAGCAACGCCCTAGACTGAAGCCTAGGCTGCACGGAATGTAGAAGTGACCATAACCTTCACACTGCTTGCAATTACTCGTTTTATACAATGGAAAACTGTTGTATTAATTTTGTATTTTATGCTTCCGGCGTTGTCTTGTAAGGCCCTGACTATTCGATCTGGTGGAGCAACGCCCTAGAGAGAAGCCTAGGTTGCCCGGAACGTAGAAATGACCATAACTTTCACACTGGTTGCTATTATTCGTTTTATACGATGGAAAAACTGTTGTATTTATATTGTATGTTATGCTTCGGGCCTCGACTTCTAAGGCCCTAACTATTGGATCTGGTGGAGCAACTACCCAGGGTGAAGCCAAGGTTGCCCGGAACGTAGAAATGACCATTACTTTCACACTGGTTGCAGTTATTCATGCTATACGATAGAAAAGCTGTTGCATTTTTATTGTACTTTCTTCTTCTGGCTTTGACTTCTAAGGTCTTAGCTATTCGATCTGGTGATGCAACGACCTAGAGTGAAGCCTAGGTTGCACGGAATGTAGAAGTGACCATAACTTTCACACTGGTTGCAATTATTCGATTTATACAATGGAAAAACTGTTGTATTAATTTTGTATTTTATGTTTCGGGCGTTGACTTCTTAGGCCCTAACTGTTCGATCTGGTTCGACAACGCCCTAGAATGAAGCCTAGGTTGCCCGGAACGTAGAAATGACAATTACTTGCACACAGGTTGCAGTTATTCATGCTATACGTTGGAAAAACTGTTGCATTTTTATTGTACTTTCTTCTTCTGGCTTTGACTTCTAAGGTCTTAGCTATTCGATCTGGTGGGGCAACATCCAAGAGAGAAGCCTTTGTTTCCCGGAACGTAGAAATGTCTATCACATTCACACTGGTTGCAATTATTCCCGTTATACGATGGAAAAACTGTTTTATTTTTACTGTATTTTACGTTTCGGGCGCTGACTTCTAAGGCCCTAGCTATTCGATCTGGTGGAGCAACGCCCTAGAGTGAGGCCTAGGTATCCCGGAACGTTGAAATGACCACCAGCTTCACTCTGGTTGCAATTATTCCTGTTATACGATGGAAAAACTGATGTATTTGTATTGTATTTTATGCTTCGGGCGTTGACTTCTAAGGCCCTAACTATTGGATCTGGTGGAGCAACTCCCTAGAGTGAAGCCTAGGTTGCCCGGAACGTAGAAATGACCTTTAATTTCACACTGTTTGCAAGTATACATTATATACGGTGGAAAAGCTGTTGTATTTATATTGTATTTTATGCTTCTGGCGTTGTCTTCTTAGGCACTATCTATTCGATCTGGTGGAGCAATGCTCTAGAGTAAAGCCTAGGTTGCCCGGAACGTAGAAATGACCATTACTTTCACACTGGTTGCTGTTATACGTTTTATACGATGGAAAAACTGTTGTATTTATTTTGTACTTGATGCTTCTGGCGTTGACTTCTTAGGCCCTAACTATTCGATCTGGTGGAACAACGCCCTAGAGTGAAGCCTATGTTGCACGGAACGTAGAAATGACCATCACTTTCACACTAGTTGCATTTATTCCTGTTGTGCGATGGTAAAACTGTTGTATCTTTATTGTATTTTATGCTTCGGGCGTTGACCTCTATTGCCCTACCTATTCGATCTGGTGGAGCAACGCCCTAGAGTCAGGCCTAGGTTGCCCGGAACGTAGAAATGACCATAACTTTCACACAGGTTGCAATTGTTCGTTTTATACGATGGAAAGGCTGTTGTATTTATTTTGTATTTTATGCTTCTGGCTTTGACTTCTAAGGACCTAACTCATCGATCTGGTGGAGCAATGCCTCAGAGTTAAGTCTAGGATTACCGGAACGTAGAAATGGTCATTACGTTCACACTGGCTGCAATTATTCCTGTTATACGATTGAAAAGCTGTCGTATTTATATTGTATTTTATGCTTCAGGCGTTGACTTCTAAGGCCGTAGCTATTCGATGTAGTGGAGCAACGCCCTAGAGTGAAGCCTAGTTTCCCGGAAGGTGGAAATGACAATTACTTTCACGCTGTTTGCAATTATTCATTTCATACAATGGGAAAACTGTTGTATTTATATTGTATTTTATGCTTCTGGCGTAGACTTCTGAGCCCCTAGCTATTGGATGTGGTGGAGCAACGCCCTAGAGCGAAACCTAGGTTGCCCGGATCGTAGAAATGACCTTTACTTTCACACTGGTTGAAATTATTCGCTATATACGATGGAAAAGCTGTTGTATTTTTATTGTACTTTATGCTTCTGGCGTTGACTTCTTAGGCCCTAGCTATTCGATCTGGTGGACCGACGCCCTAGAGTGATGTATAGGTTGCCCGGAACGGAGAAATGACAATAACTTTCACAATGATTGCAATTATTGCTTTTATACGATGGAATAACTGTTGTATTTTTCTTGTATTTTACATATTGTATTTTCCATCGTATGAGTGGAATAATTGCAACCAGTGTGAAAGTTATGGTCATTTCTACGTTCCGGGCAACCTAGACTTCACTCTAGGCCGTTAGTCCACCAGATCGAGTGACTAGGGCCTTAGATGTCAACGCCAGAAGCTTAAAATACAATAAAAATACAACAGTTTTTACTTCCTATAAAAGGAATAATTGCAACCAGAGTGAAAGTAACAGACATTTCTACGTTCCGGGCAGCCTGGGCTTCACTCTAGAGCGTTGCTTCGCCAAATGGATGAGTATGAGCATTAGAAATTAACGCCAGAAACATAAACTACAAAATAAATACACCAGTTTTTCCATCGTATAAAAGGTATAATTGCATCCAGTTTGAAAGTTATGGCCATTTCTACGTTCCGGGCAACCTAGGTTTTGCTCTAGGGCGTTGCTCCACCACATCGAATAGTTAGGGCCTTAGAAGTCAACGCCTGAAACATAAAATACAATAAAAATACAACATTTTGTTCATCGTATAACAGGGATAATTGCAACCAGTGTGAAAGATATGGTCATTTCTACGTTTCGGGCAACCTGGGCTACAATCTAGGGCGTTGGCCCACCACATCCAATACATAGGGCCTAAGAAGTCAACGCCAGAAGCACCAAATACAATATAAATACAACAGTTTTTCCATCGTATATAACGAATAATTGAAACCAGTGTGAAAGTAATGGTCATTTCTACGTTCCGGGCAACCTAGGCTTCACTCTAGGGCGTTGTTCCACCAGATCGAATAGTGAGCGCCTAGGAAGTCAACGTCTGAATCATAAAATACGATATATGTACAATAGTTTTTCCGTCGTATAAAACGAATAATTGCAACCAGTGCGAAAGTAATGGCCATTTCTACGTTCCGGGCGACCTTGGCTTCACTCTGGGGCGTTGGTCCAGCAAATCGAATAGTTAGGGCCTCAGAAGTCAACGCCAGAAGCATAAAATACGATATAAGTACAACAGTTTTTCCTGGTTGCCCGGAACGTAGAAATGATCATAACTTTCAGACTGGCGAAAGTAATGCTCATTTCTACATTCCGGGCAACCTAGGCTTCACTCTAGGGCGTTGCTCCACGAGATCGAATAGTTAGGGTCTTAGAACTCAACGCCAGAAGAATAAAATACAATAAAAATAGTACAGTTTTTCCATCGTATAACAGGAATAACTGCAACCAGTGTGAAAGTACTGGTCATTTCTACGTTACGGGTAACCTCGGCATCACTCTAAGGCGTTGCTCCACCAGATCGAATAGCTAGGGACTTAGAATTCAACGCCAGAAGAATAAAATACAATATAAATCCAACAGTTTTTCCATCGTATAACAGGAATAATTGCAACCACTGTGAAGGTAATGGTCTTTTCTATGTTCCGGGCAACTAGGCTTCACTCTAGGGCGGTGATCCGCCAGATCAAATAGTTAGGGCCTAAGACGTCAACGCCAGAAGCATAAAACACAATATAAATATAACAGCTTTTAAATCGTATATACTATATATTTGCAAACAGTGTGAAAGTAATGGTCATTTCTACGTTCCGGGCAACCTAGGCTTCACTTTAGGGCGCTGCTCCACCTGATCGAATAGCTAGGGACTTAGATTTCAACGCCAGAAGAATAAAATACTATATAAGTAAAACAGTTTTTCCATCCTATAAAATGAATAATTGCAAACAGTGTGAAAGTGATGGTCATTCCTACGTTCCGGGCAACCTGGGCTTCATTCTAGGGCGTTATTCCACCACATCTAGTAGCTACGGCCTTAGAAGTCAACGCTGGAAGCATAAAATACAATAAAGATACAACAGTCCTTCCATCGTATAACAGGAATAATTGCAACCAGTGTGAAGGTAATGGTCTTTTCTATGTTCCGGGGAACCTAGGCATTACTCTAGGGCGGTGCTCCACCATATCAAATAGTTTGGGCCTACGAAGTCAACGCCAGAAGCATAAAATACAATATAAATATTTCAGGTTTTCCACCGTATATAATGTATATTTGCAAACAGTGTGAAAGTAATGGTCATTTCTATGTCCCGGGCAACCTACTAGTCACTCTAGGGCGTTGCTCCACGAGATCGAATGGTTAGGGACTTAGAATTCAACGCCAGAAGCATAAAATACAATAAAAATGCAACAGTTTTTCCATCGTATAACAGGAATAACTGCAACCAGTGTGAAAGTACTTTCATTTCTACGTTTCGGCCAACCTAGGCTCCACTCTAGGGCGTTGCTCCACCAAATCGAATAGCCAGGGCCTTAGAAGTCAACGCCCGAAGCATAAAAAACTATAAAAATACAACGGTTTTTCCATCGTATAACAGGAATAATTGCAACCAGAGTGAAAGTTATGGTCATTTCTACGTTCCGTGCAACCTAGGCTTCACTCTAGGGCGTTTGTCCACCAGATCGAATAGTTAGGGCCTAGGAAGTCAACGCCAGAAGCATAAAACAGTATATAAATACGACAGCCGTTCCATCGTATAAAACGAACAATTGCAGCCAATGTGAAAGTGATAGTCATTTCTACGCTCCGGGCAGCCTAGGCTTCACGCTAGGGCGTTGTTCCACAACATCGAGTTGTTACGGCCTTGGAAGTCAACGCCAGAATCATAAAATACAAAACAGATACAACAGTTTTTCCATCGTATGAAACGAATAATTGCAATCGGTGTGAAGGTAATGGTCATTTCGACGTTCCGGGCAACCTAGGCTTCACTCTAGGGCGTTCCTCCACCAGATCGAATTGTTAGGGCCTAAGAAGTCAACGCCAGAAGCATCAAACACAATATAAATGCAACAGTTTTTCCATCGTATAAAACGAATAATTGCATCCAGCGTGAAAGTAATGGACATTTCTACGTTCCGGGCAACCTAGGGTTCACTCTAGGGCGTTGCACCACCAGATCGAGTAGCTAGGAATTTAGAAGTCAACGCCCGAAGCATAAAATACAATAAAGATACAGCAGTCTTTCCATCGTATAAGAGGAGTAATTGCAACCAGTGTGAAAGTGGTGGTCATTTCTACGTTCCGGGCAACCTAGGCTTCACTCTAGGTCGTTGTTCCACCACATCGAATTGTTAGGGCCTTGGAAGTCAACGCCAGAATCATAAAATACAAAACAAATGCAACAGTTCTTCCATCGTATAAAACGTATAATTGCAATCCGTGTGAAAGTTATGGTCATTTCTACGTTCCGGGAAACCTAGGCTTCACTCTAGGGCGTTGCTCCATCAGATCGAATATCTAGGGCCTTAGAAGTCTACGCCCGGAGCATAAAAAGCAAAATAAATACAACAGTTTTTCCATCGTATAAAACGAATAATTGTAACCGGTGTGAAAGTTATGGTCACTTCTACGTTCCGTGCAACCTAGGCTTCACTCTAGGGCGTTGCTCCACCAGATCGATTAGCTACGGACTTAGAAGTCAACTCCAGAAGCATAAAATACAATATAAATACAACATTTTTTCCATCGTATAACAGGAATAATTGCAACCAGAGTGAAGGTGACGGTCATTTCTACGTTCCGGGCAACCTAGGCTTCACTCTAGGGCGTTGTTCCACCAGATCGTTTAGTTAGGGCCTAAGAAGTCAACGCCTGATGCATAAAATACAATATAAATACAACAGTTTTTCCGTGGTATAAAACGAATTATTGAAACCAGTATGAAAGTTATGATCATTTCTACGTTCCGGGCAGCCTAGGATTCACCCTAGGGCGCTGCTCCACCTGATCGAATAGTTAGGGCCTAGGAAATCAACGCCAGAAGAATAAAATACGATATATGTACAACAGTTTTTCCATCGTATTTAACGAACAATTGCAACCAGTGTGAAAGTAATGATCATTTCTACGTTCCGGGCATCCTAGACTTAACTCTGAGGCATTCCTCCACCAGACCGAATTCGTAGGGCCTTAGAAGTCAACGCCAGAAGCATAAAGTACAATCAAAATCCAACAGTTTGTCCATCGTATAACAGGAATAATTGCAACAAGAGTGAAGGTAACGGTCATTTCTACGTTCCTGGCATCCTAGACTTAACTCTGAGGCATTGCTCCACCAGATCGAATACATAGGGCCTTAGAAGTCAACGCCAGAAGTATAAAGTACAATCAAAATCCAACAGTTTGTCCATCGTATAGCATAAGTAATTGCAACCAGAGTGAAAGTAATGGTCATTTCTACGTTCCGGGCAACCTAGGCTTCACTCTAGTGCGTTGCTCCACCAGATCAAATAGTTAGGGCCTAAGAAGTCAACGCCAGAAACATAAAACACAATATAAATGCAACAGCCTTTCCATCGTATATAATGTATATTTGCAAACAGTGCGAAAGCAATGGTCATTTCTACGTTCCGGGCAACCTAGCCTTCACTCTGGGGCGTTGTTCCACCAGATCGAATAGTTAGGACCTATGAAGTCTGCGCCAGAAGCATAAAATGCAATATAAATACAACAGTTTTTCCATCGTATAACAGGAATAAAGCAAACAGTGTGAAAGGTATGGTCATTTCTGCGTTCCGGGCAACGTAGGCTTCACTCTAGGGTGTTGCTCCACAACATCGAATAGATACGGTCTTAGAACTCACCGCCAGAAGCATAAGATACAATATAATTACAACAGTTTTTCCATCGTATAAAACGAATAATTGTTACCAGTATGAAAATTATGGTAATTTCTACATTCCGGGCAACCGAGGCTTCACCCTAGGGCATTGCTCCACCAGATCCAATAGTTAGGGCCTTTGAAGTCAACGCCCGAAGCATAAAATGCAATAAAGATACAACAGTTTTTCCATCGTTTAACAGGAATAATTGCAACCAGAGTGATGGTGATGGACATTTCTACATTCCGGGCAACCTAGGCGTCACCCTAGGGCGTTGCTCCAACAGATCGAATAGCAAGGGCCTTAGAAGTCAACGCCAGAAGCATAAAGTACAATCAAAATCCAACAGTTTGTCCATCGTATAAATCGAATAATTGCAACCAGTGTGAATGTAATGTTCATTTCTACGTTCCGGGCAACCTAGGCTTCACTCTAGGGCGTTGTTCCACCAGATCGAATAGTTAGGGCCTAATACGTCAACGCCAGAAGCATAAAATACAATAAAAATACAACAGTTTTTCCATCGTATAACAGGAATAATTGCAACCAGAGTGAAGGTGATGGTCATTTCTACGTTCCGGGAAACCTAGGCTTCACTCTAGGGCGTTGTTCCACCAGATCGAATAGTTAGGGCCTAAGAAGTCAACGCCTGATGCATAAAATACAATATAAATACAACAGTTTTTCCGTCGTATAAAACGAGTTATTGAATCCAGTATGAAAGTTATGATCATTTCTACGTTCCGGGCAGCCTAGGATTCACCCTAGGGCGCTGCTCCACCTGATCGAGTAGTTAGGGCCTAGGAAGTCGACGCCAGAAGCATAAAATACGATATATGTACAACAGTTTTTCCATCGTATAAAACGAATAATTGCAACCAGTGTGAAAGTAATGACCATTTCTACGTTCCGGTCATCCTAGACTTAACTCTGAGGCATTGCTCCACCAGATCGAATACGTAGGGCCTTAGAAGTCAACGCCAGAAGCACAAAGTACAATCAAAATCCAACCGTTTGTCCATCGTATAGCATAAGTAATTGCAACAAGACTGAAGGTAACGGTCATTTCTACGTTGCGGGCAACCTAGGCTTCACTCTAGTGCGTTGCTCCACAAGATCGAATAGCTAGGGCCTTAGAAGCCAACGCCCGAAACATAAAATACAATAAAAATACAACAGTTTTTCCTTCGTATAACAGGAATAATTGCATCATATGTGAAAGTGATGGTCAGTTCCACGTTCCGGCAACCTGGGCTTCACTCTAGGGCGTTGGTCCACCAGATCCAATAGTTAGGGCCTAAGAAGTCAACACCAGACGCATAAAACACAATAAAAACGCAACAGTTTTTTCATCGTATAACACGGACAATTGCAACCAGTGTGAAAGATATGGTCATTTCAACGTTCCGGGCAACCTAGGCTTCACACTAGGGCGTTTGTTCACCGCATCCAATAGTTAGTGCCTAAGAAGTCAGCGCCCGAAGCATAAAATACAATGAAAATGCAACGGCTTTTCCATCGTATAACACGAATGGTTGCAACCCGTGTGAAAGTGATAGTCATTTCTACGTTCCGGGCAACCCAGGCTTCACTCTAGGGCGTTGCTCCACCAGATCGAATAGCTAGGGCCTTAGAAGTCTACGCCCGGAGCATAAAATACAATAAAAATACAACTGTTTTTCCATCGCATAAAATGAATAATTGCATTCAGTGTGAGGGTAATGGTCATTTCTACGTTCCGGGCAACCTAGGCTTCACTCTAGGGCGTTCCTCCACCAGATCGAATTGTTAGGGCCTAAGAAGTCAACGCCAGAAGCATCAAACACAATATTAATGCAACAGTTTTTCCATTGTATAAAACGAATAATTGCATCCAGCGTGAAAGTAATGGACATTTCTACGTTCCGGGCAACCTAGGGTTCACTCTAGGGCGTTGCACCACCAGATCGAGTAGCTAGGAATTTAGAAGTCAACGCCCGAAGCATAAAATACAATAAAGATACAACAGTCTTTCCATCGTATAAGAGGAGTAATTGCAACCAGTGTGAAAGTGGTGGTCATTTCTGCGTTCCGGGCAACCTAGGCTTCACTCTAGGTCGTTCTTCCACCACATCGAATTGTTAGGGCCTTGGAAGTCATCGCCAGAATCATAAAATACAAAACAAATGCAGCAGTTCTTCCATCGTATAAAACGTATAATTGCAATCCGTGTGAAAGTTATGGTCATTTCTACGTTCCGGGCAACCTAGGCTTCACTCTAGGGCGTTGCTCCATCAGATCGAATATCTAGGGCCTTAGAAGTCTACGCCCGGAGCATAAAAAGCAAAATAAATACAACAGTTTTTCCATCGTATAAAACGAATAATTGCAACCGGTGTGAAAGTTATGGTCACTTCTACGTTCCGTGCAACCTAGGCTTCACTCTAGGGCGTTGCTCCACCAGATCGATTAGCTACGGACTTAGAAGTCAACTCCAGAAGCATAAAATACAATATAAATACAACATTTTTTCCATCGTATAACAGGAATAATTGCAACCAGTGTGAAGATGATGGTCATTCCTACGTTCGGGGCAACATAGGCTTCACTCTAGGGCGTTGCTCCACCACATCGAATTGCTAGGGCCTAAGAAGTCAACGCCGGAAGCATAAAACACAATATAAATGCAACAGTTTTTCCATCGTATAAATCGAATAATTGCAACCAGTGTGAATGTAATGTTCATTTCTACGTTCCGGGCAACCTAGGCTTCACTCTAGGGCGTTGTTCCACCAGATCGAATAGTTAGGGCCTAATACGTCAACGCCAGAAGCATAAAATACAATAAAAATACAACAGTTTTTCCGTCGTATAAAACGAGTTATTGAAACCAGTATGAAAGTTATGATCATTTCTACGTTCCGGGCAGCCTAGGATTCACCCTAGGGCGCTGCTCCACCTGATCGAATAGTTAGGGCCTAGGAAGTCGACGCCAGAAGCATAAAATACGATATATGTACAACAGTTTTTCCATCGTATAAAACGAATAATTGCAACCAGTGTGAAAGTAATGACCATTTCTACGTTCCGGTCAGCCTAGACTTAACTCTGAGGCATTGCTCCACCAGATCGAATACGTAGGGCCTTAGAAGTCAACGCCAGAAGCACAAAGTACAATCAAAATCCAACCGTTTGTCCATCGTATAGCATAAGTAATTGCAACAAGACTGAAGGTAACGGTCATTTCTACGTTTCGGGCAACCTAGGCTTCACTCTAGTGCGTTGCTCCACAAGATCGAATAGCTAGGGCCTTAGAAGCCAACGCCCGAAACATAAAATACAATAAAAATACAACAGTTTTTCCTTCGTATAACAGGAATAATTGCATCATATGTGAAAGTGATGGTCAGTTCCACGTTCCGGCAACCTGGACTTCACTCTAGGGCGTTGGTCCACCAGATCCAATAGTTAGGGCCTAAGAAGTCAACACCAGACGCATAAAACACAATAAAAACGCAACAGTTTTTTCATCGTATAACACGGACAATTGCAACCAGTGTGAAAGATATGGTCATTTCAACGTTCCGGGCAACCTAGGGTTCACACTAGGGCGTTTGTTCACCGCATCCAATAGTTAGTGCCTAAGAAGTCAACGCCAGAAGCACCAAATACAAAATAGATACAACAGTTTTTCCATCGTATAAAACGAATAATTGCAACCAGTTTGAAAGTTATGGCCATTTCTACGTTCCGGGCAACCTAGGCTTTGCTCTAGGGCGTTGCTCCACCACATCGAATAGTTAGGGCCTTGGAAGTCAACGCCAGAATCATAAAATACAAAACAAATGCAACAGTTCTTCCATCGTATAAAACGAATAATTGCAACCCGTGTGAAAGTTATGGACATTTCTACGTTCCGGGCAACCTAGGCACCAGTCTCGGGCGTTGCTCCACCATATACAATAGTTAGGGCCTTAGAAGTCAACGCCCGAAGCATAAAATACAATGAAAATGCAACGGCTTTTCCATCGTATAACACGAATAGTTGCAACCCGTGTGAAAGTGATAGTCATTTCAACGTTCCGGGCAACCTAGGCTTCGCTCTAGGGCGTTGCTTCACCAGATCGAACAGTTAGGGCCTAGGAAGTCTACGCCCGGAGCATAAAACAGTATATAAATACGACAGCCGTTCCATCGTATAAAACGAACAATTGCAGCCAATGTGAAAGTGATAGTCATTTCTACGCTCCGGGCAGCCTAGGCTTCACGCTAGGGCGTTGTTCCACAACATCGAGTTGTTACGGCCTTGGAAGTCAACGCCAGAATCATAAAATACAAAACAGATACAACAGTTTTTCCATCGTATGAAACGAATAATTGCAATCGGTGTGAAGGTAATGGTCATTTCGACGTTCCGGGCAACCTAGGCTTCACTCTAGGGCGTTCCTCCACCAGATCGAATTGTTAGGGCCTAAGAAGTCAACGCCAGAAGCATCAAACACAATATAAATGCAACAGTTTTTCCATCGTATAGAACGAATAATTGCATCCAGCGTGAAAGTAATGGACATTTCTACGTTCCGGGCAACCTAGGGTTCACTCTAGGGCGTTGCACCACCAGATCGAGTAGCTAGGAATTTAGAAGTCAACGCCCGAAGCATAAAATACAATAAAGATACAACAGTCTTTCCATCGTATAAGAGGAGTAATTGCAACCAGTGTGAAAGTGGTGGTCATTTCTACGTTCCGGGCAACCTAGGCTTCACTCTAGGTCGTTGTTCCACCACATCGAATTGTTAGGGCCTTTTAAGTCAACGCCAGAATCATAAAATACAAAACAAATGCAACAGTTCTTCCATCGTATAAAACGTATAATTGCAATCCGTGTGAAAGTTATGGTCATTTCTACGTTCCGGGAAACCTAGGCTTCACTCTAGGGCGTTGCTCCATCAGATCGAATATCTAGGGCCTTAGAAGTCTACGCCCGGAGCATAAAAAGCAAAATAAATACAACAGTTTTTCCATCGTATAAAACGAATAATTGTAACCGGTGTGAAAGTTATGGTCACTTCTACGTTCCGTGCAACCTAGGCTTCACTCTAGGGCGTTGCTCCACCAGATCGATTAGCTACGGACTTAGAAGTCAACTCCAGAAGCATAAAATACAATATAAATACAACATTTTTTCCATCGTATAACAGGAATAATTGCAACCAGAGTGAAGGTGACGGTCATTTCTACGTTCCGGGCAACCTAGGCTTCACTCTAGGGCGTTGTTCCACCAGATCGTTTAGTTAGGGCCTAAGAAGTCAACGCCTGATGCATAAAATACAATATAAATACAACAGTTTTTCCGTCGTATAACACGAATTAATGAAACCAGTATGAAAGTTATGATCATTTCTACGTTCCGGGCAGCCTAGGATTCACCCTAGGGCGCTGCTCCACCTGATCGAATAGTTAGGGCCTAGGAAATCAACGCCAGAAGAATAAAATACGATATATGTACAACAGTTTTTCCATCGTATTTAACGAACAATTGCAACCAGTGTGAAAGTAATGATCATTTCTACGTTCCGGGCATCCTAGACTTAACTCTGAGGCATTCCTCCACCAGACCGAATTCGTAGGGCCTTAGAAGTCAACGCCAGAAGCATAAAGTACAATCAAAATCCAACAGTTTGTCCATCGTATAACAGGAATAATTGCAACAAGACTGAAGGTAACGGTCATTTCTACGTTCCTGGCATCCTAGACTTAACTCTGAGGCATTGCTCCACCAGGTCGAATACATAGGGCCTTAGAAGTCAACGCCAGAAGTATAAAGTACAATCAAAATCCAACAGTTTGTCCATCGTATAGCATAAGTAATTGCAACCAGAGTGAAAGTAATGGTCATTTCCACGTTCCGGGCAACCTAGGCTTCACTCTAGTGCGTTGCTCCACCAGATCATATAGTTAGGGCCTAAGAAGTCAACGCCAGAAACATAAAACACAATATAAATGCAACAGCCTTTCCATCGTATATAATGTATATTTGCAAACAGTGCGAAAGCAATGGTCATTTCTACGTTCCGGGCAACCTAGCCTTCACTCTGGGGCGTTGTTCCACCAGATCGAATAGTTAGGACCTATGAAGTCTGCGCCAGAAGCATAAAATGCAATATAAATACAACAGTTTTTCCATCGTATAACAGGAATAAAGCAAACAGTGTGAAAGGTATGGTCATTTCTGCGTTCCGGGCAACCTAGGCTTCACTCTAGGGTGTTGCTCCACAACATCGAATAGATACGGTCTTAGAACTCACCGCCAGAAGCATAAGATACAATATAATTACAACAGTTTTTCCATCGTATAAAACGAATAATTGTTACCAGTATGAAAATTATGGTAATTTCTACATTCCGGGCAACCGAGGCTTCACCCTAGGGCATTGCTCCACCAGATCCAATAGTTAGGGCCTTAGAAGTCAACGCCCGAAGCATAAAATACAATAAAGATACAACAGTTTTTCCATCGTTTAACAGGAATAATTGCAACCAGAGTGATGGTGATGGACATTTCTACATTCCGGGCAACCTAGGCGTCACCCTAGGGCGTTGCTCCAACAGATCGAATAGCAAGGGCCTTAGAAGTCAACGCCAGAAGCATAAAGTACAATCAAAATCCAACAGTTTGTCCATCGTATAAATCGAATAATTGCAACCAGTGTGAATGTAATGTTCATTTCTACGTTCCGGGCAACCTAGGCTTCACTCTAGGGCGTTGTTCCACCAGATCGAATAGTTAGGGCCTAATACGTCAACGCCAGAAGCATAAAATACAATAAAAATACAACAGTTTTTCCATCGTATAACAGGAATAATTGCAACCAGAGTGAAGGTGATGGTCATTTCTACGTTCCGGGAAACCTAGGCTTCACTCTAGGGCGTTGTTCCACCAGATCGAATAGTTAGGGCCTAAGAAGTCAACGCCTGATGCATAAAATACAATATAAATACAACAGTTTTTCCGTCGTATAAAACGAGTTATTGAATCCAGTATGAAAGTTATGATCATTTCTACGTTCCGGGCAGCCTAGGATTCACCCTAGGGCGCTGCTCCACCTGATCGAATAGTTAGGGCCTAGGAAGTCGACGCCAGAAGCATAAAATACGATATATGTACAACAGTTTTTCCATCGTATAAAACGAATAATTGCAACCAGTGTGAAAGTAATGACCATTTCTACGTTCCGGTCATCCTAGACTTAACTCTGAGGCATTGCTCCACCAGATCGAATACGTAGGGCCTTAGAAGTCAACGCCAGAAGCACAAAGTACAATCAAAATCCAACCGTTTTTCCATCGTATAGCATAAGTAATTGCAACAAGACTGAAGGTAACGGTCATTTCTACGTTGCGGGCAACCTAGGCTTCACTCTAGTGCGTTGCTCCACAAGATCGAATAGCTAGGGCCTTAGAAGCCAACGCCCGAAACATAAAATACAATAAAAATACAACAGTTTTTCCTTCGTATAACAGGAATAATTGCATCATATGTGAAAGTGATGGTCAGTTCCACGTTCCGGCAACCTGGACTTCACTCTAGGGCGTTGGTCCACCAGATCCAATAGTTAGGGCCTAAGAAGTCAACACCAGACGCATAAAACACAATAAAAACGCAACAGTTTTTTCATCGTATAACACGGACAATTGCAACCAGTGTGAAAGATATGGTCATTTCAACGTTCCGGGCAACCTAGGGTTCACACTAGGGCGTTTGTTCACCGCATCCAATAGTTAGTGCCTAAGAAGTCAACGCCAGAAGCACCAAATACAAAATAGATACAACAGTTTTTCCATCGTATAAAACGAATAATTGCAACCAGTTTGAAAGTTATGGCCATTTCTACGTTCCGGGCAACCTAGGCTTTGCTCTAGGGCGTTGCTCCACCACATCGAATAGTTAGGGCCTTGGAAGTCAACGCCAGAATCATAAAATACAAAACAAATGCAACAGTTCTTCCATCGTATAAAACGAATAATTGCAACCAGTGTGAATGTAATGTTCATTTCTACGTTCCGGGCAACCTAGGCTTCACTCTAGGGCGTTGTTCCACCAGATCGAATAGTTAGGGCCTAATACGTCAACGCCAGAAGCATAAAATACAATAAAAATACAACAGTTTTTCCATCGTATAACAGGAATAATTGCAACCAGAGTGAAGGTGATGGTCATTTCTACGTTCCGGGAAACCTAGGCTTCACTCTAGTGCGTTGCTCCACAAGATCGAATAGCTAGGGCCTTAGAAGCCAACGCCCGAAACATAAAATACAATAAAAATACAACAGTTTTTCCTTCGTATAACAGGAATAATTGCATCATATGTGAAAGTGATGGTCAGTTCCACGTTCCGGCAACCTGGACTTCACTCTAGGGCGTTGGTCCACCAGATCCAATAGTTAGGGCCTAAGAAGTCAACACCAGACGCATAAAACACAATAAAAACGCAACAGTTTTTTCATCGTATAACACGGACAATTGCAACCAGTGTGAAAGATATGGTCATTTCAACGTTCCGGGCAACCTAGGCTTCACACTAGGGCGTTTGTTCACCGCATCCAATAGTTAGTGCCTAAGAAGTCAACGCCAGAAGCACCTAATACAAGATAGATACAACAGTTTTTCCATCGTATAAAACGAATAATTGCAACCAGTTTGAAAGTTATGGCCATTTCTACGTTCCGGGCAACCTAGGCTTCACTCTAGGGCGTTGCTCCACCAGATCGAATAGCTAGGGCCTTAGAAGTCTACGCCCGGAGCATAAAATACAATAAAAATACAACTGTTTTTCCATCGCATAAAATGAATAATTGCATTCAGTGTGAGGGTAATGGTCATTTCTACGTTCCGGGCAACCTAGGCTTCGCTCTAGGGCGTTGCTTCACCAGATCAAATAGTTAGGGCCTAGGAAGTCAACGCCAGAAGCATAAAACAGTATATCAATACGACAGCCGTTCCATCGTATAAAACGAACAATTGCAGCCAATGTGAAAGTGATAGTCATTTCTACGCTCCGGGCAACCTAGGCTTCACGCTAGGGCGTTGTTCCACAACATCGAATTGTTACGGCCTTGGAAGTCAACGCCAGAATCATAAAATACAAAACAGATACAACAGTTTTTCCATCGTATGAAACGAATAATTGCAATCGGTGTGAAAGTAATGGACATTTCTACGTTCCGGGCAACCTAGGGTTCACTGTAGGGCGTTGCACCAACAGATCGAGTAGCTAGGAATTTAGAAGTCAACGCCCGAAGCATAAAATACAATAAAGATACAACAGTCTTTCCATCGTATAAGAGGAGTAATTGCAACCAGTGTGAAAGTGGTGGTCATTTCTACGTTCCGGGCAACCTAGGCTTCACTCTAGGTCGTTGTTCCACCACATCGAATTGTTAGGGCCTTGGAAGTCAACGCCAGAATCATAAAATACAAAACAAATGCAACAGTTCTTCCATCGTATAAAACGTATAATTGCAATCCGTGTGAAAGTTATGGTCATTTCTACGTTCCGGGCATCCTAGACTTAACTCTGAGGCATTCCTCCACCAGACCGAATTCGTAGGGCCTTAGAAGTCAACGCCAGAAGCATAAAGTACAATCAAAATCCAACAGTTTGTCCATCGTATAACAGGAATAATTGCAACAAGAGTGAAGGTAACGGTCATTTCTACGTTCCTGGCATCCTAGACTTAACTCTGAGGCATTGCTCCACCAGGTCGAATACATAGGGCCTTAGAAGTCAACGCCAGAAGTATAAAGTACAATCAAAATCCAACAGTTTGTCCATCGTATAGCATAAGTAATTGCAACCAGAGTGAAAGTAATGGTCATTTCTACGTTCCGGGCAACCTAGGCTTCACTCTAGTGCGTTGCTCCACCAGATCAAATAGTTAGGGCCTAAGAAGTCAACGCCAGAAACATAAAACACAATATAAATGCAACAGCCTTTCCATCGTATATAATGTATATTTGCAAACAGTGCGAAAGCAATGGTCATTTCTACGTTCCGGGCAACCTAGCCTTCACTCTGGGGCGTTGTTCCACCAGATCGAATAGTTAGGACCTATGAAGTCTGCGCCAGAAGCATAAAATGCAATATAAATACAACAGTTTTTCCATCGTATAACAGGAATAAAGCAAACAGTGTGAAAGGTATGGTCATTTCTGCGTTCCGGGCAACCTAGGCTTCACTCTAGGGTGTTGCTCCACAACATCGAATAGATACGGTCTTAGAACTCACCGCCAGAAGCATAAGATACAATATAATTACAACAGTTTTTCCATCGTATAAAACGAATAATTGTTACCAGTATGAAAATTATGGTAATTTCTACATTCCGGGCAACCGAGGCTTCACCCTAGGGCATTGCTCCACCAGATCCAATAGCTAGGGCCTTAGAAGTCAACGCCCGAAGCATAAAATACAATAAAGATACAACAGTTTTTCCATTGTTTAACAGGAATAATTGCAACCAGAGTGATGGTGATGGACATTTCTACATTCCGGGCAACCTAGGCGTCACCCTAGGGCGTTGCTCCAACAGATCGAATAGCAAGGGCCTTAGAAGTCAACGCCAGAAGCATAAAGTACAATCAAAATCCAACAGTTTGTCCATCGTATAAATCGAATAATTGCAACCAGTGTGAATGTAATGTTCATTTCTACGTTCCGGGCAACCTAGGCTTCACTCTAGGGCGTTGTTCCACCAGATCGAATAGTTAGGGCCTAATACGTCAACGCCAGAAGCATAAAATACAATAAAAATACAACAGTTTTTCCATCGTATAACAGGAATAATTGCAACCAGAGTGAAGGTGATGGTCATTTCTACGTTCCGGGAAACCTAGGCTTCACTCTAGTGCGTTGCTCCACAAGATCGAATAGCTAGGGCCTTAGAAGCCAACGCCCGAAACATAAAATACAATAAAAATACAACAGTTTTTCCTTCGTATAACAGGAATAATTGCATCATATGTGAAAGTGATGGTCAGTTCCACGTTCCGGCAACCTGGACTTCACTCTAGGGCGTTGGTCCACCAGATCCAATAGTTAGGGCCTAAGAAGTCAACACCAGACGCATAAAACACAATAAAAACGCAACAGTTTTTTCATCGTATAACACGGACAATTGCAACCAGTGTGAAAGATATGGTCATTTCAACGTTCCGGGCAACCTAGGCTTCACACTAGGGCGTTTGTTCACCGCATCCAATAGTTAGTGCCTAAGAAGTCAACGCCAGAAGCACCTAATACAAGATAGATACAACAGTTTTTCCATCGTATAAAACGAATAATTGCAACCAGTTTGAAAGTTATGGCCATTTCTACGTTCCGGGCAACCTAGGCTTCACTCTAGGGCGTTGCTCCACCAGATCGAATAGCTAGGGCCTTAGAAGTCTACGCCCGGAGCATAAAATACAATAAAAATACAACTGTTTTTCCATCGCATAAAATGAATAATTGCATTCAGTGTGAGGGTAATGGTCATTTCTACGTTCCGGGCAACCTAGGCTTCGCTCTAGGGCGTTGCTTCACCAGATCAAATAGTTAGGGCCTAGGAAGTCAACGCCAGAAGCATAAAACAGTATATCAATACGACAGCCGTTCCATCGTATAAAACGAACAATTGCAGCCAATGTGAAAGTGATAGTCATTTCTACGCTCCGGGCAACCTAGGCTTCACGCTAGGGCGTTGTTCCACAACATCGAATTGTTACGGCCTTGGAAGTCAACGCCAGAATCATAAAATACAAAACAGATACAACAGTTTTTCCATCGTATGAAACGAATAATTGCAATCGGTGTGAAAGTAATGGACATTTCTACGTTCCGGGCAACCTAGGGTTCACTCTAGGGCGTTGCACCAACAGATCGAGTAGCTAGGAATTTAGAAGTCAACGCCCGAAGCATAAAATACAATAAAGATACAACAGTCTTTCCATCGTATAAGAGGAGTAATTGCAACCAGTGTGAAAGTGGTGGTCATTTCTACGTTCCGGGCAACCTAGGCTTCACTCTAGGTCGTTGTTCCACCACATCGAATTGTTAGGGCCTTGGAAGTCAACGCCAGAATCATAAAATACAAAACAAATGCAACAGTTCTTCCATCGTATAAAACGTATAATTGCAATCCGTGTGAAAGTTATGGTCATTTCTACGTTCCGGGCAACCTAGGCTTCACTCTAGGGCGTTGCTCCATCAGATCGAATATCTAGGGCCTTAGAAGTCTACGCGCGGGGCATAAAAAGCAAAATAAATACAACAGTTTTTCCATCGTATAAAACGAATAATTGCAACCGGTGTGAAAGTTATGGTCACTTCTACGTTCCGTGCAACCTAGGCTTCACTCTAGGGCGTTGCTCCACCAGATCGATTAGCTACGGACTTAGAAGTCAACTCCAGAAGCATAAAATACAATATAAATACAACATTTTTTCCATCGTATAACAGGAATAATTGCAACCAGTGTGAAGATGATGGTCATTCCTACGTTCGGGGCAACCGAGGCTTCACTCTAGGGCGTTGCTCCACCACATCGAATTGCTAGGGCCTAAGAAGTCAACGCCGGAAGCATAAAACACAATATAAGTGCAACAGTTTTTCCATCGTATAAATCGAATAATTGCAACCAGTGTGAATGTAATGTTCATTTCTACGTTCCGGGCAACCTAGGCTTCACTCTAGGGCGTTGTTCCACCAGATCGAATAGTTAGGGCCTAATACGTCAACGCCAGAAGCATAAAATACAATAAAAATACAACAGTTTTTCCGTCGTATAAAACGAGTTATTGAAACCAGTATGAAAGTTATGATCATTTCTACGTTCCGGGCAGCCTAGGATTCACCCTAGGGCGCTGCTCCACCTGATCGAATAGTTAGGGCCTAGGAAGTCGACGCCAGAAGCATAAAATACGATATATGTACAACAGTTTTTCCATCGTATAAAACGAATAATTGCAACCAGTGTGAAAGTAATGACCATTTCTACGTTCCGGTCATCCTAGACTTAACTCTGAGGCATTGCTCCACCAGATCGAATACGTAGGGCCTTAGAAGTCAACGCCAGAAGCACAAAGTACAATCAAAATCCAACCGTTTGTCCATCGTATAGCATAAGTAATTGCAACAAGACTGAAGGTAACGGTCATTTCTACGTTTCGGGCAACCTAGGCTTCACTCTAGTGCGTTGCTCCACAAGATCGAATAGCTAGGGCCTTAGAAGCCAACGCCCGAAACATAAAATACAATAAAAATACAACAGTTTTTCCTTCGTATAACAGGAATAATTGCATCATATGTGAAAGTGATGGTCAGTTCCACGTTCCGGCAACCTGGACTTCACTCTAGGGCGTTGGTCCACCAGATCCAATAGTTAGGGCCTAAGAAGTCAACACCAGACGCATAAAACACAATAAAAACGCAACAGTTTTTTCATCGTATAACACGGACAATTGCAACCAGTGTGAAAGATATGGTCATTTCAACGTTCCGGGCAACCTAGGGTTCACACTAGGGCGTTTGTTCACCGCATCCAATAGTTAGTGCCTAAGAAGTCAACGCCAGAAGCACCAAATACAAAATAGATACAACAGTTTTTCCATCGTATAAAACGAATAATTGCAACCAGTTTGAAAGTTATGGCCATTTCTACGTTCCGGGCAACCTAGGCTTTGCTCTAGGGCGTTGCTCCACCACATCGAATAGTTAGGGCCTTGGAAGTCAACGCCAGAATCATAAAATACAAAACAAATGCAACAGTTCTTCCATCGTATAAAACGAATAATTGCAACCCGTGTGAAAGTTATGGACATTTCTACGTTCCGGGCAACCTAGGCACCAGTCTCGGGCGTTGCTCCACCATATACAATAGTTAGGGCCTTAGAAGTCAACGCCCGAAGCATAAAATACAATGAAAATGCAACGGCTTTTCCATCGTATAACACGAATAGTTGCAACCCGTGTGAAAGTGATAGTCATTTCTACGTTCCGGGCAACCTAGGCTTCGCTCTAGGGCGTTGCTTCACCAGATCGAACAGTTAGGGCCTAGGAAGTCTACGCCCGGAGCATAAAACAGTATATAAATACGACAGCCGTTCCATCGTATAAAACGAACAATTGCAGCCAATGTGAAAGTGATAGTCATTTCTACGCTCCGGGCAGCCTAGGCTTCACGCTAGGGCGTTGTTCCACAACATCGAATTGTTACGGCCTTGGAAGTCAACGCCAGAATCATAAAATACAAAACAGATACGACAGTTTTTCCATCGTATGAAACGAATAATTGCAATCGGTGTGAAGGTAATGGTCATTTCGACGTTCCGGGCAACCTAGGCTTCACTCTAGGGCGTTCCTCCACCAGATCGAATTGTTAGGGCCTAAGAAGTCAACGCCAGAAGCATCAAACACAATATAAATGCAACAGTTTTTCCATCGTATAAAACGAATAATTGCATCCAGCGTGAAAGCAATGGACATTTCTACGTTCCGGGCAACCTAGGGTTCACTCTAGGGCGTTGCACCACCAGATCGAGTAGCTAGGAATTTAGAAGTCAACGCCCGAAGCATAAAATACAATAAAGATACAACAGTCTTTCCATCGTATAAGAGGAGTAATTGCAACCAGTGTGAAAGTGGTGGTCATTTCTACGTTCCGGGCAACCTAGGCTTCACTCTAGGGCGTTGCTCCATCAGATCGAATATCTAGGGCCTTAGAAGTCTACGCCCGGAGCATAAAAAGCAAAATAAATACAACAGTTTTTCCATCGTATAAAACGAATAATTGCAACCGGTGTGAAAGTTATGGTCACTTCTACGTTCCGTGCAACCTAGGCTTCACTCTAGGGCGTTGCTCCACCAGATCGATTAGCTACGGACTTAGAAGTCAACTCCAGAAGCATAAAATACAATATAAATACAACATTTTTTCCATCGTATAACAGGAATAATTGCAACCAGTGTGAAGATGATGGTCATTCCGACGTTCGGGGCAACCTAGGCTTCACTCTAGGGCGTTGCTCCACCACATCGAATTGCTAGGGCCTAAGAAGTCAACGCCGGAAGCATAAAACACAATATAAATGCAACAGTTTTTCCATCGTATAAAACGAATAATTGCATCCAGCGTGAAGGTAATGGTCATTTCTACGTTCCGGGCAACCTAGGCTTCACTCTAGGGCGTTGCTCCATCAGATCGAATATCTAGGGCCTTAGAAGTCTACGCCCGGAGCATAAAAAGCAAAATAAATACAACAGTTTTTCCATCGTATAAAACGAATAATTGCAACCGGTGTGAAAGTTATGGTCACTTCTACGTTCCGTGCAACCTAGGCTTCACTCTAGGGCGTTGCTCCACCAGATCGATTAGCTACGGACTTAGAAGTCAACTACAGAAGCATAAAATACAATATAAATACAACATATTTCCATCGTATAAAAGGAATAATTGCAACCAGTGTGAAGATGATGGTCATTCCTACGTTCCGGGCAACCTAGGCTTCACTCTAGGGCGTTGCTCCACCACATCGAATTGTTAGGGCCTAAGAAGTCAACGCCAGAAGCATAAAACACAATATAAATGCAACAGTTTTTCCATCGTATAAAACGAATAATTGCATCCAGCGTGAAAGTTATGGTCATTTCTACATTCCGGGCAACCTAGGCTTCACTCTAGGGCGTTGCTCCACCAGATCGAATATGTAGGGCCTTAGAAGTCTACGCCCGGAGCATAAAAAGCAAAATAAATACAACAGTTTTTCCATCGTTTGAAACGAATAATTGCAACCGGTGTGAAAGTTATGGTCACTTCTACGTTCCGTGCAACCTAGGCTTCACTCTAGGGCGTTGCTCCACCAGATCGATTAGCTACGGGCTTAGAAGTCAACTCCAGAAGCATAAAATACAATATAAATACAACATTTTTTCCATCGTATAACAGGAATAATTGCAACCAGTGTGAAAGTGATGGTCATTTCTACGTTCCGGGAAACCTAGGCTTCACTCTAGGTCGTTGTTCCACCACATCGTATTGTTAGGGCCTTGGAAGTCAACGCCAGAATCATAAAATACAAAACAAATGCAACAGTTCTTCCATCGTATAAAACGAATAATTGCAACCCCTGTGAAAGTTATGGTCATTTCTACGATCCGGGCATCCTAGGCTCCAGTCTCGGGCGTTGCTCCACCATATAGAATAGTTAGGGCCTTAGAAGTCAACGCCCGAAGCATAAAACACAATGAAAATGCAACGGTTTTTCCATCGTATAACACGAATAGTTGCAACCCGTGTGAAAGTTATGGCCATTTCTACGTTCCGGGCAACCTAGGCTTCAATCCAGGGCGCTGTTCATGCAGATCGGATAATTGGGCCCTAAGAAGTCAACGCCAGAAGCATAAAACACAATATAAATACAACAGCTTTTCCATCGTATAAAACGAATAATTGCAATCAGTGTGAAAGTAATGGTCATTTCTACGTTCCGGGCAACCTAGGCTTCAGACTAGGGCGTTTCTCCACCATATCGAATAGTTAGGGCCTTAGAAGTCAACGCCCGAAGCATAAAATACAATGAAGATACAACAGCTTTTCATCGTATAGCAGGTATAATTGCAACCAGTGTGAAAGTAATGGTCATTTCTACGTTCCGGGCAACCTAGGCTTCACTCTTGGGAGTTGCTCCACCACATCGAATAGCTACGGCCTTCGAAGTCAACGCCAGAAGCATAAAATACAATATAAATACAACAGTTTTTCCATCGTATAAAACGAGTAATTGCAACCGGTGTGAAAGTTATGGTCATTTCTACGTTCCGGGCAACCTAGGATTTAATATAGGGCGTTGTTCCACCAGATCGAATAGAAGGGGCCTAAGAAGTCAACGCCAGAAGCGTAACATACAATATAACTACAACGGTTTTTCCATCGTATAACAGGAGTAATTGCAACCAGTGTGATTGTGATGGTCATTTCTGCGTTCTGGGCGACCTAGGCTTCACTCTAGGGCGTTGTTCCACCAGATCGAATCGTTAGGGCCTTAGAAGTCAACGCCAGAAGCGTAAAATATAAAACAAATGCAACAGCTTTTCCATCGTATAAAGCGAATAATTGCAACCGGTGTGAAATTTATGGTCATTTCTACTTTCAGGGAATCCTAGGCTTCACTCTAGGGCGTTGCTTGACCAGATGGAATAGTTAGGGTCTTAGAATTCAACGCCAGAAGCATAAAATACTATATAAATACAACAGATTTTCCATCGTATAAAACGAATAATTGCAACCAGTGTGAAAGTTATGGTCATTTCTACATTCCGGGCAACCTAGGCTTCACTCTAGGTCGTTGCACCACCAGATCGAATATCTAGGGCCTTAGAAGTCTACGCCCGGAGCATAAAAAGCAAAATAAATACAACAGTTTTTCCATTGTATAAAACGAATAATTGCAACCGGTGTGAAAGATATGGTCACTTCTACGTTCCGTGCAACCTAGGCTTCACTCTAGGGCGTTGCTCCACCAGATCGAATAGTTACGGCCTAAGAAGTCAACGCCAGAAGCATGAAACACAATATAAATGCAACAGTTTTGCCATCGTATAAAACGAATAATTACATCCAGCGTGAAAGTAATGGACATTTCTACGTTCCGGGCAACCTAGGGTTCACTCTAGGGCGTTGCACCACCAGATCGAGTAGCTAGGAATTTAGAAGTCAACGCCCGAAGTATAAATTACAATAAAGATACAACAGTTTTTCCATCGTATAAGAGGAGTAATTGCAACCAGTGTGAAAGTGATGGTCATTTCTACGTTCCGGGCAACCTAGGCTTCACTCTAGGTCGTTGTTCCACCACATACAATTGTTAGGGCCTTGGAAGTCAACGCCAGAATCATAAAATACAAAACAAATGCAACAGTTCTTCCATCGTAAGAAACGAATAATTGCAACCGGTGTGAAAGTTATGGTCATTTCTACGTTCCGGGCAACCTAGGCTTCACTCTAGGGCGTTGCTCCACCAGATCGAATAGCTAGGGCCTTAGAAGTCTACACCCGGAGCATAAAATACAATAAAAATACAACTGTTTTTCCATCGCATAAAATGAATAATTGCAATCAGTGTGAAGGTAATGGTCATTTCTACGTTCGGGGCAACCTAGGGTTCGCTCTAGGGCGTTGCTTCACCAGATCGAATAGTTAGGGCCTAGGAAGTCAACGCCAGAAGCATAAAACAGAATATAAATACGACCGCCGATCCATCGTATAAAACGAATAATTGCAGCCAATGTGAAAGTGATAGCCATTTCTACGCTCCGCGCAACCTAGGCTTCACTCTAGGGCGTTGTTCCACAACATCGAATTGTTAGGGCCTTGGAAGTCAACGCCAGAATCATAAAATACAAAACAGATACAACAGTTTTTCCATCGTATGAAACGAATAATTGCAATCGGTGTGAAGGTAATGGTCATTTCTACGTTCCGGGCAACCTAGGCATCACTCTAGGGCGTTGTTCCACCAGATCGAATAGTTAGGGCCTAAGAAGTCAACGCCAGAATCATAAAATACAAAACAGATACAACAGTTTTTCCATCGTATGAAACGAATAATTGCAATCGGTGTGAAGGTAATGGTCATTTCTACGTTCCGGGCAACCTAGGCATCACTCTAGTGCGTTGTTCCACCAGATCGAATTGTTAGGGCCTTAGAGGTCAACGCCAGAAGCGTAAAACACAAAACAAATGCAACAGTTTTTCCATCGTATAACAGGTGTAATTGCAACCAGTGTGAAAGTGATGGTCATCTCTACGTTCCGGGCAACCTAGGCTTCACTCTAGGTCGTTGACCCACCACATCGAATTGTTAGGGCCTTGGAAGTCAACGCCCGAAGCATAAAATACCATAAAGATACAACAGTTTTTCCATCGTATAACAGGAGTGATTGCAACTAGTGTGAAAGTGATGGTCATTTCCACGTTCCGGGCAACCTAGACTTCGCTCTAGGGCATTGCTCCACCAGATCGAAAAGCTAGGGCCTCAGAAGTCAACGCCAGAAGCATATAACAGAATGTAAATACAACAGCTGTTCCACCGTATAAAACGAATAATAGCAACCAATGTGAAAGTGATAGTCATTTCTACGTTCCGGGCAACCTAGGCTTCACTCTAGGGAGTTGGTCCACCACATCGAATAGCTACGGCCTTAGAAGTCAACGCCAGAAGCATAAAATGCA
The DNA here is from genome assembly GCF_051401765.1 of Calliopsis andreniformis. Lineage (NCBI taxonomy): Eukaryota > Metazoa > Arthropoda > Insecta > Hymenoptera > Andrenidae > Calliopsis > Calliopsis andreniformis. Next base: position 7,966,155 of record NW_027480422.1, read on the forward strand.
ATATAAATACAACAGTTTTTTCATCGTATAAAATGAATGATTGCAAACAGTGTGGATGTAATGGCCATTTTTACGTTCCGGGCAACCTAGGCTTCACTATACGTCGTTGATCCACCAGATCGAATAGCTAGCGACTTAGAAGTCAACGCCAGAAGCATAAAATACAATAAAAATACAACAGTTTTTCCGTCGTATAACAGGAATAATTGCAAGCAGTGTGAAAGTAATGTTCATTTCTACGCTCCGGGCAACCTAGGCTTCACCCTAGGGCGTTGCTCCACCAGATCGAATAGCTAGGCACTTTGAATTCAACGCCAGAAGCATAAAATACAATAAAAATACAACATTTTTTCCATCGTATAACAGGAATAATTGCATCCAGCGTGATAGTAATGGCCATTTCTACATTGCGGGCAACCTATCCTCCACTCTAGGGCGTTGATCCACCAGATCAAATAGCTAGGGCCTTAGAAGTCAACGCCAGAATCATAAAATACAAAACAGATACAACAGTTTTTCCATCGTATGAAACGAATAATTGCAATCGGTGTGAAGGTAATGGTCATTTCGACGTTCCGGGCAACCTAGGCTTCACTCTAGGTTCCTCCACCAGATCGAATTGTTAGGGCCTAAGAAGTCAACGCCAGAAGCATAAAACACAATATAAATGCAACAGTTTTTCCATCGTATAAAACGAACAATTGCTGCCAATGTGAAAGTGATAGTCATTTCTACGCTCCGGGCAACCTAGGCTTCACGCTAGGGCGTTGTTCCACAACATCGAATTGTTACGGCCTTGGAAGTCAACGCCAGAATCATAAAATACATAACAGATACAACAGTTTTTCCATCGTATGGAACGAATAATTGCAATCGGTGTGAAGGTAATGGTCATTTCGACGTACCGGGCAACCTAGGCTTCACTCTAGGGCGTTCCTCCACCAGATCGAATTGTTAGGGCCTAAGAAGTCAACACCAGAAGCATAAAACACAATATAAATGCAACAGTTTTTCCATCGTATAAAACGAATAATTGCATCCCGCGTGAAAGTAATGGACATTTCTACGTTCCGGGCAGCCTAGGGTTCACTCTAGGGCGTAGCTCCACCAGATCGAGTACCTAGGAATTTAGAAGTCAACGCCCGAAGCATAAAATACAATAAAGGTACAACAGTTTTTCCATCGTATAAGAGGAGTAATTGCAACCAGTGTGAAAGTGGTGGTCATTTCTACGTTCCGGGCAACCTAGGCTTCACTCTAGAGCATTGCGCCACGAGATCGAATAGTTAGGGCCTAAGAAGACAACGCCAGAAGCATAAAATACAATATTAATACAACAGCTTTTCCATCGTATATAATGTATATTTGCAAACAGTGTGAAAGTAAACGTCACTTCTACGTTCCGGGCAACCTAGGCTGAACTGTAGGTCGCTGCTCCACCAGATCGAATAGTTAGGGCCTTAGAAGTCAACGCCCGTAGCATGAAATACAAAATAAATACAACAGTTTTTCCATCGTATCAAATGAATATTCGCAAACAGTGTGAAGGTAATGGTCATTTCTACGTTCCGGGCAGCCTAGGCTACACTCTAGGGCGTTGCTCCACCAGACCGAATACTCAGGGACTTACGAGTCAACGCCCGAAGCATAAAATACAAAATAAATAGAACAGTTTTTCCATTCTATAGAACGAATAATTACAACCAGTGTAAAAGTTGTGGTCATTTCTACGTTCCGGGCAACCTTGGCTTAACTCCAGGGCGTTGCTCCACCAGATCGAATTCTTAGGGACTTTGAATACAACGCCAGAAGCATAAAATACAATAAAAATGCAACAGTTTTTAAATTGTATAGCAGGAGTAACTGCAACCAGTGTGAAAGTACTGGTCATTTTTACGTTCCGGTTAGCCTAGGCTTCACTCTAGGGCGTTGCTCCACCAGATCGAGTAGCTAGGGACTTAGAATTCAACGCCAGAAGAATAAAATACAACTTAAGTACAACAGCTTTACCATCGTATAAAATGAATAATCGCAAGCAGTGTGAAGGTAATGGTCACTTCCACGTTCCGGACAAGCTAGACTTCACTCTAGGGCGTTGCTCTACCAGATCGAATAGTTAGGGCCTAAGAAGTCAACGCCAGAAGCATAAAATACAATATAAGTACAACAGTTTTTCCCTTGTATAACAGGATTAATTGCAACCAGTGTGAAAGCTATGGTCATTTCTACGTTCCGGGCAACCTAGGCTCCGCTCTAGGGCGTTGCTCCACCACATCGAATAGTTAGGGCCTTAGAAGACAGCGCCAGAAGCATAAAATACGATATATGTACAACAGTCTTTCCATCGTATAGAATAAATAATTGCAACCAGTGCGCAAGTTATGGTCATTTCTACGTTCCGGGCAACCTTGGCTTAACTCCAGGGCGTTGCACCACCAGATCGCATAGTTAGGGTCTTTGAATACAACGCGAGAAGCATAAAATACAATAAAAATGCAACAGTTTTTCCATTGTATAACAGGAATAACTGCAACCAGTGTGAAAGTAATGGTCATTTCTACGTTCCGGGCAACCTAGGCTTCACTCTAGGGCGTTGCTCCACCACATCGTATAGCTAAGGCCTAGGAAGTCAACGCCTGAAGAATAAAATAAAATAAAAATACAACAGTATTTCTATCGTATAAAACGAATAATTGCAACCAGTATGAAAGCTATGGTCACTTCTACGTTCCGGGCAACCTAGGCTTCACTCTAGGGCGTTGCTCAACCATATCGAATAGCTACGGCCCTAGAAGATAACGCCATAACTATAACATATGATATAAATACAACAGTCTTTCCATCGTATAAAACGGATTATTGCTACCAGTCTGATAGTTATGGACATTTCTACGTTCCGGGCAACCTAGGCTTCACTCTAGGGCGTTGCTCCACCAGATCGAATAGTTACGGCCTTAGAAGTCAACTCCAGAAGCATAAAATACAATATAAATACAACAGCATTTCCATCGTATAAAATGATTGATTGCAAACAGTGTGAAAGATATGGTCATTTCTACTTTCCGGGCAACCTAGGCTTAACTCTAGCGCATGTTCCACCAGATTGACCAGTTAGGGACTTTGAATTCAACGCCAGAAGCATAAAATACAATAAAAATGCAACAGCTCTTCCATTGTATAACAGGAATAACTGCAACCAGTGAGGAAGCACTGGTCATTTCTACGTTCCGGGTAACCTAGGCTTCACTCCAGGGCGTTGCTCCACCAGATCGAACAGCTAGGGAGTTAGGATTCAACGCCAGAAGTTTAAAATACAACCTAAGTACAACAGTTTTTCCATTGTATAAAACGAATAATTGAAACCAGTGTGAAAGTTATGATCTTTTCTACGTTCCGCGCAACCTGGGCTTCACCCCAGGGCGTTGCTCCACCAGATACAATAGTTGGGACCTAAGAAGTCGGCGCCAGAAGCATAAAATACAAAATAGATACAACATTTTTTTCATCGTATATAATGTAAATTTGCAAACAGTGTGAAAGTAAAGGCCATTTCTACGTTCTGGGCAACCTAGGCTTAACTGTAGGGCGTTGCTCCACCAGATCGCATAGTTAGGGACATAGAATTTAACGCCAGAATCATAAAATACAATAAAGATGCAACAGTTTTTCCATTGTATAGAACGAATAATTGCAACCAGTGTGAAAGTTATGGTCATTTTTACGTTTCGGGTAACCTAGGCTTCACTCTAGGGCGTTGCTCCACCAGATCGAATAGCTAGGGACTTAGAATTCAACGCCAGAAGGATAAAATACAACATAAGTATAACAGTTCTTCCATCGTATAAAATGTATAATTGCAAGCAGTGTGAAGGTAATGGTCATTTCTACGTTCCGGGCAACCTGGGCTGCACTCTAGGGCGCTGTTCTACCAGAGCGAATAGTTAGGGCCTAAGAAGTCAACGCCAGAAGCATAAAATACAATATAAATACAACAGCTTTTCCATCGTATATAATGTATATTTGCAAACAGTGTGAAAGTAAAGGTCATTTCTACGTTCCGGGCAACCTAGGCTTAACTGTAGGGCGTCGCTCCACCAGATCGAATGGATAGGGCCTTAGAAGTCAACGCCCGAAGCATGAAATACAAAATAAATAGAACAGTTTTTCCATTGTATAGAACGATTCATTGCAACCAGTGTAAAAGTTTTGGTCATTTCTACGTTCCGGGCAACCTTGGCTTAACTCCAGGGCGTTGCACCACCAGATCCAATAGTTAGGGACTTTGAATACAACGCCAGAAGCATAAAATACAATAAAAATGCAACAGTTTTTCCATTGTATAACAGGAATAACTGGAACCAGTGTGAAAGTACTGGTCACTTCTACGTTCCGGGTAGCCTAGGCATCACTCCAGGGCGTTGCTCCACCAGATTGAATAGCTAGGGACTTAGAATTCAACGCCAGAAGAATCAAATACAACTTAAGTACAACAGCTTTACCATCGTATAAAATGAATAATCGCAAACAGTGTGAAGGTAATGGTCACTTCCACGTTCCGGACAACCTAGGCTTCAGTCTAGGGCGTTGCTCCACCAGGTCGAATAGTTAGGGCCTAAGAAGTCAACGCCAGAAGCTTAAAATACAATATAAGTACAACAGTTTTTCCCTTGTATAACAGGAATAATTGCAACCAGTGTGAAAGCTATGGTCATTTCCACGTTCCGGGCAACCTAGGCTCCACTCTAGGGCGTTGCTCCACCACATCGAATGGTTAGGGCCTTAGAAGTCAACGCCAGAAGCATAAAATACGATATATGTACAACAGTTTTTCCATCGTATAGAATAAATAATTACAACCAGTGCGCAAGTAATGGTCATTTCTACGTTCCGAGCAACCTAGGTTTCGCTCTATGGCGTTGCTCCACCACATCGAATAGTTAGGGCCTTAGAAGTCAATGCCAGAAGCATAAAATACAATATAAATACAACAGTTTTTTCATCGTATAACAGGAATAATTGCAACAAGCCTGAAGGTAATGGTCATTTCCACATTCCGGGCAACATAGGCTTCACTCTAGAGCATTGCTCCACCAGATCCAATAGTTAGGGCCTAAGAAGACAACGCCAGAAGCATAAAACACAATATAAATACAACAGCTTTTCCATCGTATATAATGTATATTTGCAAACAGTGTGAAAGTAAAGGTCATTTCTACGTTCCGGGCAACCTAGGCTTAACTGTAGGGCGTCGCTCCAGCAGATCGAATAGTTAGGGCCTTAGAAGTCAACGCCCGAATCATGAAATACAAAATAAATAGAACAGTTTTTCCATTGTATAGAACGAATAATTGCAACCAGTGTGAAAGTTATGGTCATTTCTACGTTCCGGGCAACCTAGTGTTCACTCTAGGGCGTTGCACCACCAGATCGAGTAGCTAGGAATTTAGAAGTCAACGCCCGAAGCATAAAATACAATAAAGATACAACAGTCTTTCCATCGTATAAGAGGAGTAATTGCAACCAGTGTGAAGATGATGGTCATTCCTACGTTCCGGGCAACCTAGGCTTCACTCTAGGGCGTTGCTCCACCACATCGAATTGTTAGGGCCTAAGAAGTCAACGCCAGAAGCATAAAACACAATATAAATGCAACAGTTTTTCCATCGTATAAAACGAATAATTGCAATCCGTGTGAAAGTTATGGTCATTTCTACGTTCCGGGCAACCTAGGCTTCACTCTAGGGCGTTGCTCCATCAGATCGAATATCTAGGGCCTTAGAAGTCTACGCCCGGAGCATAAAAAGCAAAATAAATACAACAGTTTTTCCATCGTATAAAACGAATAATTGCAACCGGTGTGAAAGTTATGGTCACTTCTACGTTCCGTGCAACCTAGGCTTCACTCTAGGTCGTTGCTCCACCAGATCGATTAGCTACGGACTTAGAAGTCAACTCCAGAAGCATAAAATACAATATAAATACAACATTTTTTCCATCGTATAACAGGAATAATTGCAACCAGTGTGAAGATGATGGTCATTCCTACGTTCGGGGCAACCTAGGCTTCACTCTAGGGCGTTGCTCCACCACATCGAATTGCTAGGGCCTAAGAAGTCAACGCCGGAAGCATAAAACACAATATAAATGCAACAGTTTTTCCATCGTGTAAAACGAATAATTGCATCCAGCGTGAAAGTAATGGTCATTTCTACGTTCCGGGCAACCTAGGCTTCACTCTAGGGCGTTGCTCCATCAGATCGAATATCTAGGGCCTTAGAAGTCTACGCCCGGAGCATAAAAAGCAAAATAAATACAACAGTTTTTCCATCGTATAAAACGAATAATTGCAACCGGTGTGAAAGTTATGGTCACTTCTACGTTCCGTGCAACCTAGGCTTCACTCTAGGGCGTTGCTCCACCAGATCGATTAGCTACGGATTTAGAAGTCAACTACAGAAGCATAAAATACAATATAAATACAACATATTTCCATCGTATAAAAGGAATAATTGCAACCAGTGTGAAGATGATGGTCATTCCTACGTTCCGGGCAACCTAGGCTTCACTCTAGGGCGTTGCTCCACCACATCGAATTGTTAGGGCCTAAGAAGTCAACGCCAGAAGCATAAAACACAATATAAATGCAACAGTTTTTCCATCGTATAAAACGAATAATTGCATCCAGCGTGAAAGTTATGGTCATTTCTACATTCCGGGCAACCTAGGCTTCACTCTAGGGCGTTGCTCCACCAGATCGAATATGTAGGGCCTTAGAAGTCTACGCCCGGAGCATAAAAAGCAAAATAAATACAACAGTTTTTCCATCGTTTGAAACGAATAATTGCAACCGGTGTGAAAGCTATGGTCACTTCTACGTTCCGTGCAACCTAGGCTTCACTCTAGGGCGTTGCTCCACCAGATCGATTAGCTACGGGCTTAGAAGTCAACTCCAGAAGCATAAAATACAATATAAATACAACATTTTTTCCATCGTATAACAGGAATAATTGCAACCAGTGTGAAAGTGATGGTCATTTCTACGTTCCGGGAAACCTAGGCTTCACTCTAGGTCGTTGTTCCACCACATCGTATTGTTAGGGCCTTGGAAGTCAACGCCAGAATCATAAAATACAAAACAAATGCAACAGTTCTTCCATCGTATAAAACGAATAATTGCAACCCCTGTGAAAGTTATGGTCATTTCTACGATCCGGGCATCCTAGGCTCCAGTCTCGGGCGTTGCTCCACCATATAGAATAGTTAGGGCCTTAGAAGTCAACGCCCGAAGCATAAAACACAATGAAAATGCAACGGTTTTTCCATCGTATAACACGAATAGTTGCAACCCGTGTGAAAGTTATGGCCATTTCTACGTTCCGGGCAACCTAGGCTTCAATCCAGGGCGCTGTTCATGCAGATCGGATAATTGGGCCCTAAGAAGTCAACGCCAGAGCATAAAACACAATATAAATACAACAGCTTTTCCATCGTATAAAACGAATAATTGCAATCAGTGTGAAAGTAATGGTCATTTCTACGTTCGGGGCAACCTAGGGTTCGCTCTAGGGCGTTGCTTCACCAGATCGAATAGTTAGGGCCTAGGAAGTCAACGCCAGAAGCATAAAACAGAATATAAATACGACCGCCGATCCATCGTATAAAACGAATAATTGCAGCCAATGTGAAAGTGATAGTCATTTCTACGCTCCGCGCAACCTAGGCTTCACTCTAGGGCGTTGTTCCACAACATCGAATTGTTAGGGCCTTGGAAGTCAACGCCAGAATCATAAAATACAAAACAGATACAACAGTTTTTCCATCGTATGAAACGAATAATGGCAATCGGTGTGAAGGTAATGGTCATTTCTACGTTCCGGGCAACCTAGGCATCACTCTAGGGCGTTGTTCCACCAGATCGAATAGTTAGGGCCTAAGAAGTCAACGCCAGAAGCATAAAACAGAATATAAATAAGACAGCCGATCCATCGTATAGAACGAATAATTGCAGCCAATGTGAAAGTGATAGTCATTTCTGCGCTCCGGGCAACCTAGGCTTCACTCTAGGGCGTTGTTCCACAACATCAAATTGTTAGGACCTTGGAAGTCAACGCCAGAATCATAAAATACAAGACAGATACAACAGTTTTTCCATCGTATGAAACGAATAATTGCAATCGGTGTGAAGGTAATGGTCATTTCTACGTTCCGGTCAACCTAGGCATCACTCTAGTGCGTTGTTCCACCAGATCGAATTGTTAGGGCCTTAGAGGTCAACGCCAGAAGCGTAAAACACAAAACAAATGCAACAGTTTTTCCATCGTATAACAGGTGTAATTGCAACCAGTGTGAAAGTGATGGTCATCTCTACGTTCCGGGCAACCTAGGCTTCACTCTAGGTCGTTGACCCACCACATCGAATTGTTAGGGCCTTGGAAGTCAACGCCCGAAGCATAAAATACCATAAAGATACAACAGTTTTTCCATCGTATAAAATGAATGATTGCAAACAGTGTGGATGTAATGGCCATTTTTACGTTCCGGGCAACCTAGGCTTCACTATACGACGTTGATCCACCAGATCGAATAGCTAGCGACTTAGAAGTCAACGCCAGAAGCATAAAATACAATAAAAATACAACAGTTTTTCCGTCGTATAACAGGAATAATTGCAAGCAGTGTGAAAGTAATGTTCATTTCTACGCTCCGGGCAACCTAGGCTTCACCCTAGGGCGTTGCTCCACCAGATCGAATAGCTAGGCACTTAGAATTCAACGCCAGAAGCATAAAATACAATAAAAATACAACATTTTTTCCATCGTATAACAGGAATAATTGCATCCAGCGTGATAGTAATGGCCATTTCTACATTCCGGGCAACCTATCCTCCACTCTAGGGCGTTGATCCACCAGACCAAATAGCTAGGGCCTTAGAAGTCAACGCCAGAATCATAAAATACAAAACAGATACAACAGTTTTTCCATCGTATGAAACGAATAATTGCAATCGGTGTGAAGGTAATGGTCATTTCGACGTTCCGGGCAACCTAGGCTTCACTCTAGGGCGTTCCTCCACCAGATCGAATTGTTAGGGCCTAAGAAGTCAACGCCAGAAGCATAAAACACAATATAAATGCAACAGTTTTTCCATCGTATAAAACGAACAATTGCTGCCAATGTGAAAGTGATAGTCATTTCTACGCTCCGGGCAACCTAGGCTTCACGCTAGGGCGTTGTTCCACAACATCGAATTGTTACGGCCTTGGAAGTCAACGCCAGAATCATAAAATACATAACAGATACAACAGTTTTTCCATCGTATGGAACGAATAATTGCAATCGGTGTGAAGGTAATGGTCATTTCGACGTACCGGGCAACCTAGGCTTCACTCTAGGGCGTTCCTCCACCAGATCGAATTGTTAGGGCCTAAGAAGTCAACACCAGAAGCATAAAACACAATATAAATGCAACAGTTTTTCCATCGTATAAAACGAATAATTGCATCCCGCGTGAAAGTAATGGACATTTCTACGTTCCGGGCAGCCTAGGGTTCACTCTAGGGCGTAGCTCCACCAGATCGAGTACCTAGGAATTTAGAAGTCAACGCCCGAAGCATAAAATACAATAAAGATACAACAGTTTTTCCATCGTATAAGAGGAGTAATTACAACCAGTGTGAAAGTGGTGCTCATTTCTACGTTCCGGGCAACCTAGGCTTCACTCTAGGTCGTTGTTCCACCACATCGAATTGTTAGGGCCTTGGAAGTCAACGCCAGAATCATAAAATACAAAACAAATGCAACAGTTCTTCCATCGTATAAAACGAATAATTGCAACCCGTGTGAAAGTTATGGTCATTTCTACGTTCCGGGCAACCTAGGCTTCAATCCAGGGCGCTGTTCATGCAGATCGGATAATTAGGCCCTAAGAAGTCAACGCCAGAAGCATAAAACACAATATAAATACAACAGCTTTTCCATCGTATAAAACGAATAATTGCAATCAGTGTGAAAGTAATGGTCATTTCTACGTTCCGGGCAACCTAGGCTTCAGACTAGGGCGTTTCTCCACCATATCGAATAGTTAGGGCCTTAGAAGTCAACGCCCGAAGCATAAAATACAATGAAGATACAACAGCTTTTCATCGTATAGCAGGTATAATTGCAACCAGTATGAAAGTAATGGTCATTTCTACGTTCCGGGCAACCTAGGCTTCACTCTTGGGAGTTGCTCCACCACATCGAATAGCTACGGCCTTCGAAGTCAACGCCAGAAGCATAAAATACAATATAAATACATCAGTTTTTCCATCGTATAAAACGAGTAATTGCAACCGGTGTGAAAGTTATGGTCATTTCTACGTTCCGGGCAACCTAGGATTTAATATAGGGCGTTGTTCCACCAGATCGAATAGAAAGGGCCTAAGAAGTCAACGCCAGAAGCGTAACATTCAATATAACTACAACGGTTTTTCCATCGTATAACAGGAGTAATTGCAACCAGTGTGAAATTGATGGTCATTTCTACGCTCTGGGCGACCTAGGCTTCACTCTAGGGCGTTGTTCCTCCAACTCGAATTGTTAGGGACTTAGAATTCAACGGCAGAAGCATAAAATACAATAAAAATACAACAGTTTTTCCATCGTTTAACAGGAATAATTGTACCAGTGTGAAGGTGATAGTCATTTCTACGTTCCGGGCAAACTAGGCTTCACTCTAGCGCGTTGCTCACCCAGATCGCATAGCTAGGGCCTTAGAAGTCTACTCCGGTAGCATAAAATACAATAAAAATACAACAGTCTTTCCATCGTATAACAGGTATAACTGGAACCAGTGTGAAAGTACTGATCATTTCTACGTTCCGGGCAACATAGGCTTCACACTAGCGCGTTTCTCCACCAGATAGAATAGCTAGGGACTTGGAATTCAACGCTTGAAGCATAAAATACAATAAAGATGCAACAGTTTTTCCATCGTATAACAGGAGTAATTGCAACCAGTGTGAAAGTGATGGTCATTTTGACGTTCTGGGCGACCTAGGCTTCGCTCTAGGGCGCTGCTCCACCTGATCGAATTGTTAGGGCCTTAGAAGTCAACGCCAGAAGCGTAAAATACAAAACAAATGCAACAGTTTTTCCATCGTATAAAGCGAATAATTGCAACCGGTGTGAAATTTATGGTCATTTCTACGTTCCGTGCAACCCAGGATTCAATCTAGGGCGTTGTTTCACCACATCGAATAGCTACGGCCTTAGAAGTCAACGCCCGAAGCATAAAATAGAATAAAGATACAACAGTTTTTCCATCGTATAGCAGGAGTAACGGCAACCAGTGTGATTGAGATGGTCATTTCTGCGTTCTGGGCGACCTAGGCTTCACTCTAGGGCTTTGTTCCACCAGATCGAATCGTTAGGGCCTTAGAAGTCAACGCCAGAAACGTAAAATATAAAACAAATGCAACAGCTTTTCCATCGTATAAAGCGAATAATTGCACCGGTGTGAAATTTATGGTCATTTCTACGTTCAGGGAATCCTAGGCTTCACTCTAGGGCGTTGCTTGACCAGATGGAATAGTTAGGGTCTTAGAAGTCAACGCCCGAAGCAAAAATACAATGAAAGTGCAACAGTTTTTCCAACGTATAACACGAATAATTGCAACCACTATGAAAGTGATAGTCATTTCTAGGTTCCGGGCAAACTAGGCTTCACTCTAGGGCGTTGCTCCACCAGATCGAATAGCAAGGGCCTTAGAAGTCAACGCCCGAAGCATAAAATACAATAAAAATGCAACAGTCCTTCCATCGTATAACACGAATAATGGCAACCAGTATGAAAGTGGTAGTCATATCTACGTTCTGGGCAACCTAGGCTTCGCTCTAGGGCGTTGCTCGACCAGATCGAATAGTTAGGGCCTAAGAAGTCAACTCCAGAAGCATAAAACAGAATATAAATACAACAGATGTTACATCGTATAAAATGAATAATTGCAAACAGTGTGAAAGTGATGGTCATTTCTTCGTTCCGGGCGACCTAGGCTTCAATCCAGGGCGCTGTTCAGGCAGATCGAATAATTAGGGCCTAAGAAGTCAACGCCAGAAGCATAAAACACAATATAAATACAACAGCTTTTCCATCGTATAAAACGGATAATTGCAACCAGTGTGAAGGTAATGGCCATTTCTACGTTCCCGGCAACCTAGGCTTCACTCTAGGGCGTTGCTCCATCATATCGAATAGCTAGGGGCTTAAAATTCAACGCCAGAAGCATAAAATACTATATAAATACAACAGATTTTCCATCGTATAAAACGAATAATTGCAACCAGTGTGAAAGTTATGGTCATTTCTACATTCCGGGCAACCTAGGCTTCACTCTAGGGCGTTGCACCACCAGATCGAATATCTAGGGCCTTAGAAGTCTACGCCCGGAGCATAAAAAGCAAAATAAATACAACAGTTTTTCCATTGTATAAAACGAATAATTGCAACCGGTGTGAAAGATATGGTCACTTCTACGTTCCGTGCAACCTAGGCTTCACTCTAGGGCGTTGCTCCACCAGATCGAATAGTTACGGCCTAAGAAGTCAACGCCAGAAGCATGAAACACAATATAAATGCAACAGTTTTGCCATCGTATAAAACGAATAATTGCATCCAGCGTGAAAGTAATGGACATTTCTACGTTCCGGGCAACCTAGGGTTCACTCTAGGGCGTTGCACCACCAGATCGAGTAGCTAGGAATTTAGAAGTCAACGCCCGAAGTATAAATTACAATAAAGATACAACAGTTTTTCCATCGTATAAGAGGAGTAATTGCAACCAGTGTGAAAGTGATGGTCATTTCTACGTTCCGGGCAACCTAGGCTTCACTCTAGGTCGTTGTTCCACCACATACAATTGTTAGGGCCTTGGAAGTCAACGCCAGAATCATAAAATACAAAACAAATGCAACAGTTCTTCCATCGTAAGAAACGAATAATTGCAACCGGTGTGAAAGTTATGGTCATTTCTACGTTCCGGGCAACCTAGGCTTCACTCTAGGGCGTTGCTCCACCAGATCGAATAGCTAGGGCCTTAGAAGTCTACACCCGGAGCATAAAATACAATAAAAATACAACTGTTTTTCCATCGCATAAAATGAATAATTGCAATCAGTGTGAAGGTAATGGTCATTTCTACGTTCGGGGCAACCTAGGGTTCGCTCTAGGGCGTTGCTTCACCAGATCGAATAGTTAGGGCCTAGGAAGTCAACGCCAGAAGCATAAAACAGAATATAAATACGACCGCCGATCCATCGTATAAAACGAATAATTGCAGCCAATGTGAAAGTGATAGTCATTTCTACGCTCCGCGCAACCTAGGCTTCACTCTAGGGCGTTGTTCCACAACATCGAATTGTTAGGGCCTTGGAAGTCAACGCCAGAATCATAAAATACAAAACAGATACAACAGTTTTTCCATCGTATGAAACGAATAATTGCAATCGGTGTTAAGGTAATGGTCATTTCTACGTTCCGGGCAACCTAGGCATCACTCTAGGGCGTTGTTCTACCAGATCGAATTGTTAGGGCCTTAAAGGTCAACGCCAGAAGCGTAAAATACAAAACAAATGCAACAGTTTTTCCATCGAATAACAGGTGTAATTGCAACCAGTGTGAAAGTGATGGTCATCTCTACGTTCCGGGCAACCTAGGCTTCACTCTAGGTCGCTGATCCACCACATCGAATTGTTAGGGCCTTGGAAGTCAACGCCCGAAGCATAAAATACCATAAAGATACAACAGTTTGTCGATCGTATAACAGGAGTGATTGCAACCAGTGTGAAAGTGATGGTCATTTCCACGTTCCGGGCAACCTAGACTTCGCTCTAGGGCATTGCTCCACCAGATCGAATAGTTAGGGCCTAAGAAGTCAACGCCAGAAGCATAAAACAGAATATAAATAAGACAGCCGATCCATCGTATAGAACGAATAATTGCAGCCAATGTGAAAGTGATAGTCATTTCTACGCTCCGGGCAACCTAGGCTTCACTCTAGGGCGTTGTTCCACAACATCAAATTGTTAGGACCTTGGAAGTCAACGCCAGAATCATAAAATACAAAACAGATACAACAGTTTTTCCATCGTATGAAACGAATAATTGCAATCGGTGTGAAGGTAATGGTCATTTCTACGTTCCGGGTAACCTAGGCATCACTCTAGTGCGTTGTTCCACCAGATCGAATTGTTAGGGCCTTAGAGGTCAACGCCAGAAGCGTAAAACACAAAACAAATGCAACAGTCTTTCCATCGTATAACAGGTGTAATTGCAACCAGTGTGAAAGTGATGGTCATCTCTACGTTCCGGGCAACTTAGGCTTCACTCTAGGTCGTTGACCCACCACATCGAATTGTTAGGGCCTTGGAAGTCAACGCCCGAAGCATAAAATACCATAAAGATACAACAGTTTTTCCATCGTATAACAGGAGTGATTGCAACTAGTGTGAAAGTGATGGTCATTTCCACGTTCCGGGCAACCTAGACTTCGCTATAGGGCATTGCTCCACCAGATCGAATAGTTAGGGCCTCAGAAGTCAACGCCAGAAGCATATAACAGAATGTAAATACAACAGCTGTTCCACCGTATAAAACGAATAATTGCAACCAATGTGAAAGTGATAGTCATTTCTACGTTCCGGGCAACCTAAGCTTCACTCTAGGGAGTTGGTCCACCACATCGAATAGCTACGGCCTTAGAAGTCAACGCCAGAAGCATAAAATGCAATATAAATACAACAGTTTTTTCATCGTATAAAATGAATGATTGCAAACAGTGTGGATGTAATGGCCATTTTTACGTTCCGGGCAACCTAGGCTTCACTATACGACGTTGATCCACCAGATCGAATAGCTAGCGACTTAGAAGTCAACGCCAGAAGCATAAAATACAATAAAAATACAACAGTTTTTCCGTCGTATAACAGGAATAATTGCAAGCAGTGTGAAAGTAATGTTCATTTCTACGCTCCGGGCAACCTAGGCTTCACCCTAGGGCGTTGCTCCACCAGATCGAATAGCTAGGCACTTAGAATTCAACGCCAGAAGCATAAAATACAATAAAAATACAACATTTTTTCCATCGTATAACAGGAATAATTGCATCCAGCGTGATAGTAATGGCCATTTCTACATTGCGGGCAACCTATCCTCCACTCTAGGGCGTTGATCCACCAGATCAAATAGCTAGGGCCTTAGAAGTCAACGCCAGAATCATAAAATACAAAACAGATACAACAGTTTTTCCATCGTATGAAACGAATAATTGCAATCGGTGTGAAGGTAACGGTCATTTCGACGTTCCGGGCAACCTAGGCTTCACTCTAGGGCGTTCCTCCACCAGATCGAATTGTTAGGGCCTAAGAAGTCAACGCCAGAAGCATAAAACACAATATAAATGCAACGGTTTTTCCATCGTATAAAACGAACAATTGCTGCCAATGTGAAAGTGATAGTCATTTCTACGCTCCGGGCAACCTAGGCTTCACGCTAGGGCGTTGTTCCACAACATCGAATTGTTACGGCCTTGGAAGTCAACGCCAGAATCATAAAATACATAACAGATACAACAGTTTTTCCATCGTATGGAACGAATAATTGCAATCGGTGTGAAGGTAATGGTCATTTCGACGTACCGGGCAACCTAGGCTTCACTCTAGGGCGTTCCTCCACCAGATCGAATTGTTAGGGCCTAAGAAGTCAACACCAGAAGCATAAAACACAATATAAATGCAACAGTTTTTCCATCGTATAAAACGAATAATTGCATCCCGCGTGAAAGTAATGGACATTTCTACGTTCCGGGCAGCCTAGGGTTCACTCTAGGGCGTAGCTCCACCAGATCGAGTACCTAGGAATTTAGAAGTCAACGCCCGAAGCATAAAATACAATAAAGGTACAACAGTTTTTCCATCGTATAAGAGGAGTAATTGCAACCAGTGTGAAAGTGGTGGTCATTTCTACGTTCCGGGCAACCTAGGCTTCACTCTAGAGCATTGCGCCACGAGATCGAATAGTTAGGGCCTAAGAAGACAACGCCAGAAGCATAAAATACAATATTAATACAACAGCTTTTCCATCGTATATAATGTATATTTGCAAACAGTGTGAAAGTAAACGTCACTTCTACGTTCCGGGCAACCTAGGCTGAACTGTAGGTCGCTGCTCCACCAGATCGAATAGTTAGGGCCTTAGAAGTCAACGCCCGTAGCATGAAATACAAAATAAATACAACAGTTTTTCCATCGTATCAAATGAATATTCGCAAACAGTGTGAAGGTAATGGTCATTTCTACGTTCCGGGCAGCCTAGGCTACACTCTAGGGCGTTGCTCCACCAGACCGAATACTCAGGGACTTACGAGTCAACGCCCGAAGCATAAAATACAAAATAAATAGAACAGTTTTTCCATTCTATAGAACGAATAATTACAACCAGTGTAAAAGTTGTGGTCATTTCTACGTTCCGGGCAACCTTGGCTTAACTCCAGGGCGTTGCTCCACCAGATCGAATTCTTAGGGACTTTGAATACAACGCTAGAAGCATAAAATACAATAAAAATGCAACAGTTTTTCCATTGTATAACAGGAATAACTGCAACCAGTGTGAAAGTACTGGTCACTTCTACGTTCCGGGTAGCCTAGGCTTCACTCCAGGGCGTTGCTCCACCAGATCGAATAGCTAGGGACTTAGAATTCAACGCCAGAAGAATAAAATACAACATAAGTATAACAGTTTTTCCATCGTATAAAATGTATAATTGCAAGCAGTGTGAAGGTAATGGTCATTTATACGTTCCGGGCAACCTAGGCTTTACACTAGAGAATTGCTCCACCAGATAGAATAGCTGGGGACTTAGAATTCAACGCCATAAGCATAAAATACAAAATAAATACAACAGCTTTTCCATCGTATATAATGTATATTTGCAAACAGTCTGAAAGTAAAGGTCATTTCTACGTTCCGGGCAACCTAGGCTTAACTGTACGGCGTTGCTCCACCAGATGGAATAGTTAGGGACTTTGAATACAACGCCAGAAGCATAAAATACAATAAAAATGCAACAGTTTTTAAATTGTATAGCAGGAGTAACTGCAACCAGTTTGAAAGTACTGGTCATTTTTACGTTCCGGGTAGCCTAGGCTTCACTCTAGGGCGTTGCTCCACCAGATCGAGTAGCTAGGGACTTAGAATTCAACGCCAGAAGAATAAAATACAACTTAAGTACAACAGTTTTACCATCGTATTAAATGAATAATCGCAAACAGTTTGAAGGTAATGGTCACTTCCACGTTCCGGGCAGCCTAGTCTTAACTGTAGGGCGTTGCTCGACCAGATCGCATAGTTAGGGACTTAGAATTCAACGCAAGAAACATAAAATACAATAAAAATGCAAAAGTTTTTCCGTCGAATAACAGGAATAACTGCAACCAGTGTGAAAGTACTGGTCATTTCTACGTTCCGGGCAACCTAGGCTTCACTCTTGGGCGTTGCTCCATCACGTCGAATAGTTACGGCCTTAGAAGTCAACTCGAGAAGCATAAAATACAATATAAATACAAAAGCATTTCCATCGTATAAAATGATTGATTGCAAACAGTGTGAAAGTTATGGTCATTTCTACTTTCCTGGCATCCTAGGCTTAACTCTAGGGCATGTTCCACCAGATTGAGTAGTTAGGGACTTTGAATTCAGCGCCAGAAGCATAAAATACAATAAAAATGCAACAGCTTTTCAATCGTATAAAAGGAATAACTGCAACCAGTGTGAAAGTACTGGTCATTTCTACGTTCTGGCCAACCTAGGCTTAGCCGTAGGGCGTTGCTCCACCAGGTCGCATAGTTAGGGACATAGAATTTAACGCCAGAATCATAAAATACAATAAAGATGCAACAGTTATTCCATCGTATAACAGGAATAATTGCAACCAGTGTGAAGGTAATGGTCTTTTCTATGTTCCGGGCAGCCTAGGCTTCACTCTAGGGCGTCCCTCCACCAGATCGGATAGTTAGGGCCTAAGAAGTCAACGCCAGAAGCATAAAATACAATATTAATACAACAGCCTTTCCATCGTATATAATGTATATTTGCAAACAGTGTGAAAGTAAAGGTCATTTCTACGTTCCGGGCAACCTAGGCTTCACTGTAGGGCGTTGTTCCACCAGATCGAATAGTTAGGGCCTAAGAAGTCAACGCCAGAAGCATAAAATACAATATAAATACAACAGCTTTTCCATCGTATATAATGTATATTTGCAAACAGTGTGAAAGTAAAGGTCATTTCTACGTTCCGGGCAACCTAGGCTTAACTGTAGGGCGTCGCTCCACCAGATCGAATAGTTAGGGCCTTAGAAGTTAACGCCCGAAGCATGAAATGCAAAATAAATAGAACAGTTTTTCCATTGTATAGAACGAGTAATTGCAACCAGTGTAAAAGTTATGGCCATTTCTACGTTCCGGGCAACCTTGGCTTAACTCCAGGGCGTTGCTCCACCAGATCGAATAGTTAGGGACTTTGAATACAACGCCAGAAGCATAAAATACAATAAAAATGCAACAGTTTTTCCATTATATAACAGGAATAACTGCAACCAGTGTGAAAATACTGGTCACTTCTACGTTCGGGTAGCCTAGGCTTCACTCCAGGGAGTTGCTCCACCAGATCGAATAGCTAGGGACTTAGAATTCAACGCCAGAAGAATCAAATACAACTTAAGTACAACAGCTTTACCATCGTATAAAATGAATAATCGCAAGCAGTGTGAAGGTAATGGTCACTTCCACGTTCCGGACAAGCTAGACTTCACTCTAGGGCGTTGCTCTACCAGATCGAATAGTTAGGGCCTAAGAAGTCAACGCCAGAAGCATAAAATTAAATATAAGTACAACAGTTTTTCCCTTGTATAACAGGAATAATTGCAACCAGTGTGAAAGCTATGGTCATTTCTACGTTCCGGGCAACCTAGGCTCCACTCTAGGGCCTTGCTCCACCACATCGAATAGTTAGGGCCTTAGAAGACAGCGCCAGAAGCATAAAATACGATATATGTACAACAGTCTTTCCATCGTATAGAATAAATAATTGCAACCAGTGCGCAAGTTATGGTCATTTCTACGTTCCGGGCAACCTTGGCTTAACTCCAGGGCGTTGCACCACCAGATCGCATAGTTAGGGTCTTTGAATACAACGCCAGAAGCATAAAATACAATAAAAATGCAACAGTTTTTCCATTGTATAACAGGAATAACTGCAACCAGTGTGAAAGTAATGGTCATTTCTACGTTCCGGGCAACCTAGGCTTCACTCTAGGGCGTTGCTCCACCACATCGTATAGCTAAGGCATAGGAAGTCAACGCCTGAAGAATAAAATAAAATAAAAATACAACAGTATTTCTATCGTATAAAACGAATAATTGCAACCAGTATGAAAGCTATGGTCACTTCTACGTTCCGGGCAACCTAGGCTTCACTCTAGGGCGTTGCTCAACCATATCGAATAGCTACGGCCCTAGAAGATAACGCCATAACTATAACATATGATATAAGTACAACAGTCTTTCCATCGTATAAAACGGATTATTGCTACCAGTCTGATAGTTATGGACATTTCTACGTTCCGGGCAACCTAGGCTTCACTCTAGGGCGTTGCTCCACCAGATCGAATAGTTACGGCCTTAGAAGTCAACTCCAGAAGCATAAAATACAATATAAATACAACAGCATTTCCATCGTATAAAATGATTGATTGCAAACAGTGTGAAAGATATGGTCATTTCTACGTTCCGGGTAACCTAGGCATCACTCTAGTGCGTTGTTCCACCAGATCGAATTGTTAGGGCCTTAGAGGTCAACGCCAGAAGCGTAAAACACAAAACAAATGCAACAGTCTTTCCATCGTATAACAGGTGTAATTGCAACCAGTGTGAAAGTGATGGTCATCTCTACGTTCCGGGCAACTTAGGCTTCACTCTAGGTCGTTGACCCACCACATCGAATTGTTAGGGCCTTGGAAGTCAACGCCCGAAGCATAAAATACCATAAAGATACAACAGTTTTTCCATCGTATAACAGGAGTGATTGCAACTAGTGTGAAAGTGATGGTCATTTCCACGTTCCGGGCAACCTAGACTTCGCTATAGGGCATTGCTCCACCAGATCGAATAGTTAGGGCCTCAGAAGTCAACGCCAGAAGCATATAACAGAATGTAAATACAACAGCTGTTCCACCGTATAAAACGAATAATTGCAACCAATGTGAAAGTGATAGTCATTTCTACGTTCCGGGCAACCTAAGCTTCACTCTAGGGAGTTGGTCCACCACATCGAATAGCTACGGCCTTAGAAGTCAACGCCAGAAGCATAAAATGCAATATAAATACAACAGTTTTTTCATCGTATAAAATGAATGATTGCAAACAGTGTGGATGTAATGGCCATTTTTACGTTCCGGGCAACCTAGGCTTCACTATACGACGTTGATCCACCAGATCGAATAGCTAGCGACTTAGAAGTCAACGCCAGAAGCATAAAATACAATAAAAATACAACAGTTTTTCCGTCGTATAACAGGAATAATTGCAAGCAGTGTGAAAGTAATGTTCATTTCTACGCTCCGGGCAACCTAGGCTTCACCCTAGGGCGTTGCTCCACCAGATCGAATAGCTAGGCACTTAGAATTCAACGCCAGAAGCATAAAATACAATAAAAATACAACATTTTTTCCATCGTATAACAGGAATAATTGCATCCAGCGTGATAGTAATGGCCATTTCTACATTGCGGGCAACCTATCCTCCACTCTAGGGCGTTGATCCACCAGATCAAATAGCTAGGGCCTTAGAAGTCAACGCCAGAATCATAAAATACAAAACAGATACAACAGTTTTTCCATCGTATGAAACGAATAATTGCAATCGGTGTGAAGGTAACGGTCATTTCGACGTTCCGGGCAACCTAGGCTTCACTCTAGGGCGTTCCTCCACCAGATCGAATTGTTAGGGCCTAAGAAGTCAACGCCAGAAGCATAAAACACAATATAAATGCAACGGTTTTTCCATCGTATAAAACGAACAATTGCTGCCAATGTGAAAGTGATAGTCATTTCTACGCTCCGGGCAACCTAGGCTTCACGCTAGGGCGTTGTTCCACAACATCGAATTGTTACGGCCTTGGAAGTCAACGCCAGAATCATAAAATACATAACAGATACAACAGTTTTTCCATCGTATGGAACGAATAATTGCAATCGGTGTGAAGGTAATGGTCATTTCGACGTACCGGGCAACCTAGGCTTCACTCTAGGGCGTTCCTCCACCAGATCGAATTGTTAGGGCCTAAGAAGTCAACACCAGAAGCATAAAACACAATATAAATGCAACAGTTTTTCCATCCTATAAAACGAATAATTGCATCCCGCGTGAAAGTAATGGACATTTCTACGTTCCGGGCAGCCTAGGGTTCACTCTAGGGCGTAGCTCCACCAGATCGAGTACCTAGGAATTTAGAAGTCAACGCCCGAAGCATAAAATACAATAAAGGTACAACAGTTTTTCCACCGTATAAGAGGAGTAATTGCAACCAGTGTGAAAGTGGTGGTCATTTCTACGTTCCGGGCAACCTAGGCTTCACTCTAGAGCATTGCGCCACGAGATCGAATAGTTAGGGCCTAAGAAGACAACGCCAGAAGCATAAAATACAATATTAATACAACAGCTTTTCCATCGTATATAATGTATATTTGCAAACAGTGTGAAAGTAAACGTCACTTCTACGTTCCGGGCAACCTAGGCTGAACTGTAGGTCGCTGCTCCACCAGATCGAATAGTTAGGGCCTTAGAAGTCAACGCCCGTAGCATGAAATACAAAATAAATACAACAGTTTTTCCATCGTATCAAATGAATATTCGCAAACAGTGTGAAGGTAATGGTCATTTCTACGTTCCGGGCAGCCTAGGCTACACTCTAGGGCGTTGCTCCACCAGACCGAATACTCAGGGACTTACGAGTCAACGCCCGAAGCATAAAATACAAAATAAATAGAACAGTTTTTCCATTCTATAGAACGAATAATTACAACCAGTGTAAAAGTTGTGGTCATTTCTACGTTCCGGGCAACCTTGGCTTAACTCCAGGGCGTTGCTCCACCAGATCGAATTCTTAGGGACTTTGAATACAACGCTAGAAGCATAAAATACAATAAAAATGCAACAGTTTTTCCATTGTATAACAGGAATAACTGCAACCAGTGTGAAAGTACTGGTCACTTCTACGTTCCGGGTAGCCTAGGCTTCACTCCAGGGCGTTGCTCCACCAGATCGAATAGCTGGGGACTTAGAATTCAACGCCATAAGCATAAAATACAAAATAAATACAACAGCTTTTCCATCGTATATAATGTATATTTGCAAACAGTCTGAAAGTAAAGGTCATTTCTACGTTCCGGGCAACCTAGGCTTAACTGTACGGCGTTGCTCCACCAGATGGAATAGTTAGGGACTTTGAATACAACGCCAGAAGCATAAAATACAATAAAAATGCAACAGTTTTTAAATTGTATAGCAGGAGTAACTGCAACCAGTTTGAAAGTACTGGTCATTTTTACGTTCCGGGTAGCCTAGGCTTCACTCTAGGGCGTTGCTCCACCAGATCGAGTAGCTAGGGACTTAGAATTCAACGCCAGAAGAATAAAATACAACTTAAGTACAACAGTTTTACCATCGTATTAAATGAATAATCGCAAACAGTTTGAAGGTAATGGTCACTTCCACGTTCCGGGCAGCCTAGTCTTAACTGTAGGGCGTTGCTCGACCAGATCGCATAGTTAGGGACTTAGAATTCAACGCAAGAAACATAAAATACAATAAAAATGCAAAAGTTTTTCCGTCGAATAACAGGAATAACTGCAACCAGTGTGAAAGTACTGGTCATTTCTACGTTCCGGGCAACCTAGGCTTCACTCTTGGGCGTTGCTCCATCACGTCGAATAGTTACGGCCTTAGAAGTCAACTCGAGAAGCATAAAATACAATATAAATACAAAAGCATTTCCATCGTATAAAATGATTGATTGCAAACAGTGTGAAAGTTATGGTCATTTCTACTTTCCTGGCATCCTAGGCTTAACTCTAGGGCATATTCCACCAGATTGAGTAGTTAGGGACTTTGAATTCAGCGCCAGAAGCATAAAATACAATAAAAATGCAACAGCTTTTCAATCGTATAAAAGGAATAACTGCAACCAGTGTGAAAGTACTGGTCATTTCTACGTTCTGGCCAACCTAGGCTTAGCCGTAGGGCGTTGCTCCACCAGGTCGCATAGTTAGGGACATAGAATTTAACGCCAGAATCATAAAATACAATAAAGATGCAACAGTTATTCCATCGTATAACAGGAATAATTGCAACCAGTGTGAAGGTAATGGTCTTTTCTATGTTCCGGGCAGCCTAGGCTTCACTCTAGGGCGTCCCTCCACCAGATCGGATAGTTAGGGCCTAAGAAGTCAACGCCAGAAGCATAAAATACAATATTAATACAACAGCCTTTCCATCGTATATAATGTATATTTGCAAACAGTGTGAAAGTAAAGGTCATTTCTACGTTCCGGGCAACCTAGGCTTCACTGTAGGGCGTTGTTCCACCAGATCGAATAGTTAGGGCCTAAGAAGTCAACGCCAGAAGCATAAAATACAATATAAATACAACAGCTTTTCCATCGTATATAATGTATATTTGCAAACAGTGTGAAAGTAAAGGTCATTTCTACGTTCCGGGCAACCTAGGCTTAACTGTAGGGCGTCGCTCCACCAGATCGAATAGTTAGGGCCTTAGAAGTTAACGCCCGAAGCATGAAATGCAAAATAAATAGAACAGTTTTTCCATTGTATAGAACGAGTAATTGCAACCAGTGTAAAAGTTATGGCCATTTCTACGTTCCGGGCAACCTTGGCTTAACTCCAGGGCGTTGCTCCACCAGATCGAATAGTTAGGGACTTTGAATACAACGCCAGAAGCATAAAATACAATAAAAATGCAACAGTTTTTCCATTATATAACAGGAATAACTGCAACCAGTGTGAAAATACTGGTCACTTCTACGTTCGGGTAGCCTAGGCTTCACTCCAGGGAGTTGCTCCACCAGATCGAATAGCTAGGGACTTAGAATTCAACGCCAGAAGAATCAAATACAACTTAAGTACAACAGCTTTACCATCGTATAAAATGAATAATCGCAAGCAGTGTGAAGGTAATGGTCACTTCCACGTTCCGGACAAGCTAGACTTCACTCTAGGGCGTTGCTCTACCAGATCGAATAGTTAGGGCCTAAGAAGTCAACGCCAGAAGCATAAAATTAAATATAAGTACAACAGTTTTTCCCTTGTATAACAGGAATAATTGCAACCAGTGTGAAAGCTATGGTCATTTCTACGTTCCGGGCAACCTAGGCTCCACTCTAGGGCCTTGCTCCACCACATCGAATAGTTAGGGCCTTAGAAGACAGCGCCAGAAGCATAAAATACGATATATGTACAACAGTCTTTCCATCGTATAGAATAAATAATTGCAACCAGTGCGCAAGTTATGGTCATTTCTACGTTCCGGGCAACCTTGGCTTAACTCCAGGGCGTTGCACCACCAGATCGCATAGTTAGGGTCTTTGAATACAACGCCAGAAGCATAAAATACAATAAAAATGCAACAGTTTTTCCATTGTATAACAGGAATAACTGCAACCAGTGTGAAAGTAATGGTCATTTCTACGTTCCGGGCAACCTAGGCTTCACTCTAGGGCGTTGCTCCACCACATCGTATAGCTAAGGCATAGGAAGTCAACGCCTGAAGAATAAAATAAAATAAAAATACAACAGTATTTCTATCGTATAAAACGAATAATTGCAACCAGTATGAAAGCTATGGTCACTTCTACGTTCCGGGCAACCTAGGCTTCACTCTAGGGCGTTGCTCAACCATATCGAATAGCTACGGCCCTAGAAGATAACGCCATAACTATAACATATGATATAAGTACAACAGTCTTTCCATCGTATAAAACGGATTATTGCTACCAGTCTGATAGTTATGGACATTTCTACGTTCCGGGCAACCTAGGCTTCACTCTAGGGCGTTGCTCCACCAGATCGAATAGTTACGGCCTTAGAAGTCAACTCCAGAAGCATAAAATACAATATAAATACAACAGCATTTCCATCGTATAAAATGATTGATTGCAAACAGTGTGAAAGATATGGTCATTTCTACTTTCCGGGCAACCTAGGCTTAACTCTAGGGCATGTTCCACCAGATTGACTAGTTAGGGACTTTGAATTCAACGCCAGAAGCATAAAATACAATAAAAATGCAACAGCTCTTCCATTGTATAACAGGAATAACTGCAACCAGTGAGAAAGCACTGGTCATTTCTACGTTCCGGGTAACCTAGGCTTCACTCCAGGGCGTTGCTCCACCAGATCGAACAGCTAGGGAGTTAGGATTCAACGCCAGAAGAATAAAATACAACCTAAGTACAACAGTTTTTCCATTGTATAAAACGAATAATTGAAACCAGTGTGAAAGTTATGATCTTTTCTACGTTCCGCGCAACCTGGGCTTCACCCCAGGGCGTTGCTCCACCAGATACAATAGTTGGGACCTAAGAAGTCGGCGCCAGAAGCATAAAATACAAAATAGATACAACATTTTTTTCATCGTATATAATGTATATTTGCAAACAGTGTGAAAGTAAAGGCCATTTCTACGTTCTGGGCAACCTAGGCTTAACTGTAGGGCGTTGCTCCACCAGATCGCATAGTTAGGGACATAGAATTTAACGCCAGAATCATAAAATACAATAAAGATGCAACAGTTTTTCCATTGTATAGAACGAATAATTGCAACCAGTGTGAAAGTTATGGTCATTTTTACGTTTCGGGTAACCTAGGCTTCACTCTAGGGCGTTGCTCCACCAGATCGAATAGCTAGGGACTTAGAATTCAACGCCAGAAGGATAAAATACAACATAAGTATAACAGTTCTTCCATCGTATAAAATGTATAATTGCAAGCAGTGTGAAGGTAATGGTCATTTCTACGTTCCGGGCAACCTAGGCTGCACTCTAGGGCGTTGTTCTACCAGAGCGAATAGTTAGGGCCTAAGAAGTCAACG
Organism: Calliopsis andreniformis; assembly: GCF_051401765.1. Classification (NCBI taxonomy): domain Eukaryota; kingdom Metazoa; phylum Arthropoda; class Insecta; order Hymenoptera; family Andrenidae; genus Calliopsis; species Calliopsis andreniformis. The sequence goes on from NW_027480422.1 coordinate 7,992,350, forward strand.
CCAGAAGCATAAAATACAATATAAATACAACAGCTTTTCCATCGTATATAATGTATATTTGCAAACAGTGTGAAAGTAAAGGTCATTTCTACGTTCCGGGCAACCTAGGCTTCACTGTAGGGCGTTGTTCCACCAGATCGAATAGTTAGGGCCTAAGAAGTCAACGCCAGAAGCATAAAATACAATATAAATACAACAGCTTTTCCATCGTATATAATGTATATTTGCAAACAGTGTGAAAGTAAAGGTCATTTCTACGTTCCGGGCAACCTAGGCTTAACTGTAGGGCGTCGCTCCACCAGATCGAATAGTTAGGGCCTTAGAAGTTAACGCCCGAAGCATGAAATGCAAAATAAATAGAACAGTTTTTCCATTGTATAGAACGAGTAATTGCAACCAGTGTAAAAGTTATGGCCATTTCTACGTTCCGGGCAACCTTGGCTTAACTCCAGGGCGTTGCTCCACCAGATTGAATAGTTAGGGACTTTGAATACAACGCCAGAAGCATAAAATACAATAAAAATGCAACAGTTTTTCCATTATATAACAGGAATAACTGCAACCAGTGTGAAAATACTGGTCACTTCTACGTTCGGGTAGCCTAGGCTTCACTCCAGGGAGTTGCTCCACCAGATCGAATAGCTAGGGACTTAGAATTCAACGCCAGAAGAATCAAATACAACTTAAGTACAACAGCTTTACCATCGTATAAAATGAATAATCGCAAGCAGTGTGAAGGTAATGGTCACTTCCACGTTCCGGACAAGCTAGACTTCACTCTAGGGCGTTGCTCTACCAGATCGAATAGTTAGGGCCTAAGAAGTCAACGCCAGAAGCATAAAATTAAATATAAGTACAACAGTTTTTCCCTTGTATAACAGGAATAATTGCAACCAGTGTGAAAGCTATGGTCATTTCTACGTTCCGGGCAACCTAGGCTCCACTCTAGGGCCTTGCTCCACCACATCGAATAGTTAGGGCCTTAGAAGACAGCGCCAGAAGCATAAAATACGATATATGTACAACAGTCTTTCCATCGTATAGAATAAATAATTGCAACCAGTGCGCAAGTTATGGTCATTTCTACGTTCCGGGCAACCTTGGCTTAACTCCAGGGCGTTGCACCACCAGATCGCATAGTTAGGGTCTTTGAATACAACGCCAGAAGCATAAAATACAATAAAAATGCAACAGTTTTTCCATTGTATAACAGGAATAACTGCAACCAGTGTGAAAGTAATGGTCATTTCTACGTTCCGGGCAACCTAGGCTTCACTCTAGGGCGTTGCTCCACCACATCGTATAGCTAAGGCATAGGAAGTCAACGCCTGAAGAATAAAATAAAATAAAAATACAACAGTATTTCTATCGTATAAAACGAATAATTGCAACCAGTATGAAAGCTATGGTCACTTCTACGTTCCGGGCAACCTAGGCTTCACTCTAGGGCGTTGCTCAACCATATCGAATAGCTACGGCCCTAGAAGATAACGCCATAACTATAACATATGATATAAGTACAACAGTCTTTCCATCGTATAAAACGGATTATTGCTACCAGTCTGATAGTTATGGACATTTCTACGTTCCGGGCAACCTAGGCTTCACTCTAGGGCGTTGCTCCACCAGATCGAATAGTTACGGCCTTAGAAGTCAACTCCAGAAGCATAAAATACAATATAAATACAACAGCATTTCCATCGTATAAAATGATTGATTGCAAACAGTGTGAAAGATATGGTCATTTCTACTTTCCGGGCAACCTAGGCTTAACTCTAGGGCATGTTCCACCAGATTGACTAGTTAGGGACTTTGAATTCAACGCCAGAAGCATAAAATACAATAAAAATGCAACAGCTCTTCCATTGTATAACAGGAATAACTGCAACCAGTGAGAAAGCACTGGTCATTTCTACGTTCCGGGTAACCTAGGCTTCACTCCAGGGCGTTGCTCCACCAGATCGAACAGCTAGGGAGTTAGGATTCAACGCCAGAAGAATAAAATACAACCTAAGTACAACAGTTTTTCCATTGTATAAAACGAATAATTGAAACCAGTGTGAAAGTTATGATCTTTTCTACGTTCCGCGCAACCTGGGCTTCACCCCAGGGCGTTGCTCCACCAGATACAATAGTTGGGACCTAAGAAGTCGGCGCCAGAAGCATAAAATACAAAATAGATACAACATTTTTTTCATCGTATATAATGTATATTTGCAAACAGTGTGAAAGTAAAGGCCATTTCTACGTTCTGGGCAACCTAGGCTTAACTGTAGGGCGTTGCTCCACCAGATCGCATAGTTAGGGACATAGAATTTAACGCCAGAATCATAAAATACAATAAAGATGCAACAGTTTTTCCATTGTATAGAACGAATAATTGCAACCAGTGTGAAAGTTATGGTCATTTTTACGTTTCGGGTAACCTAGGCTTCACTCTAGGGCGTTGCTCCACCAGATCGAATAGCTAGGGACTTAGAATTCAACGCCAGAAGGATAAAATACAACATAAGTATAACAGTTCTTCCATCGTATAAAATGTATAATTGCAAGCAGTGTGAAGGTAATGGTCATTTCTACGTTCCGGGCAACCTAGGCTGCACTCTAGGGCGTTGTTCTACCAGAGCGAATAGTTAGGGCCTAAGACGTCAACGCCAGAAGCATAAAATACAATATAAATACAACAGCTTTTCCATCGTATATAATGTATATTTGCAAACAGTGTGAAAGTAAAGGTCATTTCTACGTTCCGGGCAACCTAGGCTTAACTGTAGGGCGTCGCTCCACCAGATCGAATGGATAGGGCCTTAGAAGTCAACGCCCGAAGCATGAAATACAAAATAAATAGAACAGTTTTTCCATTGTATAGAACGATTCATTGCAACCAGTGTAAAAGTTTTGGTCATTTCTACGTTCCGGGCAACCTTGGCTTAACTCCAGGGCGTTGCACCACCAGATCCAATAGTTAGGGACTTTGAATACAACGCCAGAAGCATAAAATACAATAAAAATGCAACAGTTTTTCCATTGTATAACAGGAATAACTGGAACCAGTGTGAAAGTACTGGTCACTTCTACGTTCCGGGTAGCCTAGGCATCACTCCAGGGCGTTGCTCCACCAGATTGAATAGCTAGGGACTTAGAATTCAACGCCAGAAGAATCAAATACAACTTAAGTACAACAGCTTTACCATCGTATAAAATGAATAATCGCAAACAGTGTGAAGGTAATGGTCACTTCCACGTTCCGGACAACCTAGGCTTCAGTCTAGGGCGTTGCTCCACCAGGTCGAATAGTTAGGGCCTAAGAAGTCAACGCCAGAAGCTTAAAATACAATATAAGTACAACAGTTTTTCCCTTGTATAACAGGAATAATTGCAACCAGTGTGAAAGCTATGGTCATTTCCACGTTCCGGGCAACCTAGGCTCCACTCTAGGGCGTTGCTCCACCACATCGAATGGTTAGGGCCTTAGAAGTCAACGCCAGAAGCATAAAATACGATATATGTACAACAGTTTTTCCATCGTATAGAATAAATAATTACAACCAGTGCGCAAGTAATGGTCATTTCTACGTTCCGAGCAACCTAGGTTTCGCTCTATGGCGTTGCTCCACCACATCGAATAGTTAGGGCCTTAGAAGTCAATGCCAGAAGCATAAAATACAATATAAATACAACAGTTTTTTCATCGTATAACAGGAATAATTGCAACAAGCCTGAAGGTAATGGTCATTTCCACATTCCGGGCAACATAGGCTTCACTCTAGAGCATTGCTCCACCAGATCCAATAGTTAGGGCCTAAGAAGACAACGCCAGAAGCATAAAATACAATATAAAAACAACAGCTTTTCCATCGTATATAATGTATATTTGCAAACAGTGTGAAAGTAAAGGTCATTTCTACGTTCCGGGCAACCTAGGCTTAACTGTAGGGCGTCGCTCCAGCAGATCGAATTGTTAGGGCCTTAGAAGTCAACGCCCGAATCATGAAATACAAAATAAATAGAACAGTTTTTCCATTGTATAGAACGAATAATTGCAACCAGTGTGAAAGTTATGGTCATTTCTACGTTTCGGGTAACCTAGGCTTCACTCTAGGGCGTTGCTCCACCAGATCGAATAGCTAGGGACTTAGAATTCAACACCAGAAGGATAAAATACAACATAAGTATAACAGTTCTTCCATCGTATAAAATGTATAATTGCAAGCAGTGTGAAGGTAATGGTCATTTCTACGTTCCGGGAAACCTAGGCTTCACTCTAGAGCATTGCGCCACCAAATCGAATAGTTAGGGCCTAAGAAGACAACGCCAGAAGCATAAAATACAATATAAATACAACAGCTTTTCCATCGTATATAATGTATATTTGCAAACAGTGTGAAAGTAAAGTTCATTTCTACGTTCCGGGCAACCTAGGCTTCACTCTGGGGCGTTGTTCCACCAGATCGAATAGTTAGGGCCTAAGAAGTCAACGCCAGAAGCATAAAATACAATATAAATACAACAGCTTTTCCATCGTATATAATGTATATTTGCAAACAGTGTGAAAGTAAAGGTCATTTCTACGTTCCGGGCAACCTAGGCTTAACTGTATAGCGTCGCTCCACCAGATCGAATAGTAAGGGCCTTAGAAGTCAACGCCCGAAGCATGAAATACAAAATAAATAGAACAGTTTTTCGATTGTATAGAACGAATAATTGCAACCAGTGTACAAGTTATGGTCATTTCTACCTTCCGGGCAACATTGGCTTAACTCCAGGGCGTTGCTCCACCAGATCTAATAGTTAGGGACTTTGAATACAACGCCAGAAGCATAAAATACAATAAAAATGCAACAGACTTTCCATCGTATAAAACGAATAATTGCAACCAGTCTGATAGTTATGGTCATTTCTACGTCGCGGGCAACCTAGGCTTCAGCCTAGGGCGTTGCTCCACCAGATCGAATAGTTAGGGCCTTAGAAGTCAACGCCAGAAGCATAAAGTACAATAGAAATCCAACAGTTTGTCCATCGTATAACTGGAATAATTGCAACCAGTGTGAAAGTGATAGTCATTTCTACGTTCCGGGCATCCTAGGCTTCAATCTACGGCGTTGTTCCACCAGATCGAATTGTAAGGGCCTGAGAAGCAAACGCCAGAAGCATTAAATACAATATAAATACAACAGTTTTTTCATCGTATAACAGGAATAATTGCAACAAGCCTGAAGGTAATGGTCATTTCTACGTTTCAGGTAACCTAGGCTTCACTCTAGGGCGTTGCTCCACCAGATCGAATAGCTAGGGACTTAGAATTCAACGCCAGAAGAATAAAATACAACTTAAGTACACCAGTTTTACCATCGTATTAAATGAATAATCGCAAACAGTTTGAAGGTAATGGTCACTTCCACGTTCCGGGCAACCTAGGCTTAACTGTAGGGCGTTGCTCCACCAGATCGCATAGTTAGGGACATTGAATTCAACGCCAGAAGCATAAAATACAATAAAAATGCAACAGTTTAGTCCATTGTATAACAGGAATAACTGGAACCAGTGTGAAAGCTATGGTCATTTCCACGTTCCGGACAACCTAGGCTTCACTCTCGGGCGTTGCTCCACCAGATCGAATAGTTAGGGCCTAAGGATACAACGCCAGAAGCATAAAATACAATATAAATACAACAGCATTTCCATCGTATATAATGTATATTTGCAAACAGTGTGAAAGCAAAGGACATTTCTACGTTCCGGGCAACCTAGGCTTCACTCTAGGGCGTTGTTCTACCAGATCGAATAGTTAGGGCCTAAGAAGTCAACGCCAGAAGCATAAAATACAATATAAATACAACAGCTTTTCCATCGTATAAAATGTATAATTGCAAGCAGTGTGAAGGTAATGGACATTTCTACGTTCCGGGCAACCTAGGCTGCACTCTAGGGCGTTGTTCTACCAGAGCGAATAGTTAGGGCCTAAGAAGTCAACGCCAGAAGCATAAAATACAATATAAATACAACAGCTTTTCCATCGTATATAATGTATATTTGCAAACAGTGTGAAAGTAAAGGTCATTTCTACGTTCCGGGCAACCTAGGCTTAACTGTAGGGCGTCGCTCCACCAGATCGAATGGATAGGGCCTTAGAAGTCAACGCCCGAAGCATGAAATACAAAATAAATAGAACAGTTTTTCCATTGTATAGAACGAATCATTGCAACCAGTGTAAAAGTTTTGGTCATTTCTACGTTCCGGGCAACCTTGGCTTAACTCCAGGGCGTTGCACCACCAGATCCAATAGTTAGGGACTTTGAATACAACGCCAGAAGCATAAAATACAATATAAATACAACAGCTTTTCCATCGTATATAATGTATATTTGCAAACAGTGTGAAAGTAAAGGTCATTTCTACGTTCCGGGCAACCTAGGCTTAACTGTAGGGCGTCGCTCCAGCAGATCGAATAGTTAGGGCCTTAGAAGTCAACGCCCGAATCATGAAATACAAAATAAATAGAACAGTTTTTCCATTGTATAGAACGAATAATTGCAACCAGTGTGAAAGTACTGGTCATTTCTACGTTTCGGGTAACCTAGGCTTCACTCTAGGGCGTTGCTCCACCAGATCGAATAGCTAGGGACTTAGAATTCAACACCAGAAGGATAAAATACAACATAAGTATAACAGTTCTTCCATCGTATAAAATGTATAATTGCAAGCAGTGTGAAGGTAATGGTCATTTCTACGTTCCGGGAAACCTAGGCTTCACTCTAGAGCATTGCGCCACCAAATCGAATAGTTAGGGCCTAAGAAGACAACGCCAGAAGCATAAAATACAATATAAATACAACAGCTTTTCCATCGTATATAATGTATATTTGCAAACAGTGTGAAAGTAAAGTTCATTTCTACGTTCCGGGCAACCTAGGCTTCACTCTGGGGCGTTGTTCCACCAGATCGAATAGTTAGGGCCTAAGAAGTCAACGCCAGAAGCATAAAATACAATATAAATACAACAGCTTTTCCATCGTATATAATGTATATTTGCAAACAGTGTGAAAGTAAAGGTCATTTCTACGTTCCGGGCAACCTAGGCTTAACTGTATAGCGTCGCTCCACCAGATCGAATAGTAAGGGCCTTAGAAGTCAACGCCCGAAGCATGAAATACAAAATAAATAGAACAGTTTTTCGATTCTATAGAACGAATAATTGCAACCAGTGTAAAAGTTATGGTCATTTCTACCTTCCGGGCAACATTGGCTTAACTCCAGGGCGTTGCTCCACCAGATCTATTAGTTAGGGACTTTGAATACAACGCCAGAAGCATAAAATACAATAAAAATGCAACAGACTTTCCATCGTATAAAACGAATAATTGCAACCAGTCTGATAGTTATGGTCATTTCTACGTCGCGGGCAACCTAGGCTTCAGCCTAGGGCGTTGCTCCACCAGATCGAATAGTTAGGGCCTTAGAAGTCAACGCCAGAAGCATAAAGTACAATAGAAATCCAACAGTTTGTCCATCGTATAACTGGAATAATTGCAACCAGTGTGAAAGTGATAGTCATTTCTACGTTCCGGGCATCCTAGGCTTCAATCTACGGCGTTGTTCCACCAGATCGAATTGTAAGGGCCTGAGAAGCAAACGCCAGAAGCATTAAATACAATATAAATACAACAGTTTTTTCATCGTATAACAGGAATAATTGCAACAAGCCTGAAGGTAATGGTCATTTCTACGTTTCGGGTAACCTAGGCTTCACTCTAGGGCGTTGCTCCACCAGATCGAATAGCTAGGGACTTAGAATTCAACGCCAGAAGAATAAAATACAACTTAAGTACACCAGTTTTACCATCGTATTAAATGAATAATCGCAAACAGTTTGAAGGTAATGGTCACTTCCACGTTCCGGGCAACCTAGGCTTAACTGTAGGGCGTTGCTCCACCAGATCGCATAGTTAGGGACACTGAATTCAACGCCAGAAGCATAAAATACAATAAAAATGCAACAGTTTAGTCCATTGTATAACAGGAATAACTGGAACCAGTGTGAAAGCTATGGTCATTTCCACGTTCCGGACAACCTAGGCTTCACTCTCGGGCGTTGCTCCACCAGATCGAATAGTTAGGGCCTATGGATACAACGCCAGAAGCATAAAATACAATATAAATACAACAGCATTTCCATCGTATATAATGTATATTTGCAAACAGTGTGAAAGCAAAGGACATTTCTACGTTCCGGGCAACCTAGGCTTCACTCTAGGGCGTTGTTCTACCAGATCGAATAGTTAGGGCCTAAGAAGTCAACGCCAGAAGCATAAAATACAATATAAATACAACAGCTTTTCCATCGTATATAATGTATATTTGCAAACAGTGTGAAAGTAAAGGTCATTTCTACGTTCCGGGCAACCTAGGCTTAACTGTAGGGCGTCGCTCCACCAGGTCGAATGGATAGAGCCTTAGAAGTCAACGCCCGAAGCATGAAATACAAAATAAATAGAACAGTTTTTCCATTGTGTAGAACGAATCATTGCAACCAGTGTAAAAGTTATGGTCATTTCTATGTTCCGGGCAACCTTGGCTTAACTCCAGGGCGTTGCTCCACCAGATCCAATAGTTAGGGACTTTGAATACAACGCCAGAACTATAAAATACAATATAAATACAACAGTTTTTCCATTGTATAAAATGAATAATTGCAAACAGTGTGGAAGTAATGGTTATTGCTACGTTCCGGGCAACCTAGGCTTCACGCTAGGGCGTTGCTCCACCACATCGAATAGCTACGGCATTAGGAGTCAACGCCAGAGGCATAACATACAATATAAGCACAACAACTTTTCCATCGTATAAGACGAACAATTGCAATCAGTATGAAGGTTATAGTCTTTTCTACGTTCCCGGCAACCTAGGCTTCACTCTAGGACGTTGTTCCTCCAGATCCAATAGCTAGGGCCTAAGAAGTCTACACCAGGAGCATAAAATACAATATAAATACAACAGTTTTTCCATCGTATAATACGAATAATTGCAACCAGTGTGAAAGTACTGGTCATTTCTACGTTCCGGGCAACCTAGGCTTCACTCTAGGGCGTTGCTCCACCACATCGAACAGCTCCGGCCTTAGGAGTCAACGCCAGAGGCATAAAATACAAAATAAATACAACAGTTTTTCAATCGTATAACAAGAATAATTGAAACCAGTGTGAAAGTAATGGGCATTTCTACGTTCCGTGCAACCTAGGCTTCACTCTAGGGCGTTGGTCCACCAGGCCGAATAGTTAGGGCCTTAGAAAACAACTCGAGACGCATAAAATACAATATAAATACAACAGTTTTTCCACGGTATAAAACGAATAATTGCAACCAGTATGAAAGTTATGGTCAGTTCTACGTTCCGGGCAACCTATGCTTCACCCTAGGTCGTTGCTCCACCAGATCGAATAGTTAGGGCCTAAGAAGTCAACGCCAGAAGCATAAAATACAATAGAAATACAACAGTTCTTCCATCGTATAACAGGAATAATTGCAACCAGTGTGAAGATGATGGTCATTCCTACGTTCGGGGCAACCTAGGCTTCACTCTAGGGCGTTGCTCCACCACATCGAATTGCTAGGGCCTAAGAAGTCAACGCCGGAAGCATAAAACACAATATAAATGCAACAGTTTTTCCATCGTATAAAACGAATAATTGCATCCAGAGTGAAAGTGATAGTCATTTCTACGCTCCGGGCAACCTAGGCTTCAGTCTAGGGCGTTGCTCCACCAGATCGAATGGTTAGGGCCTTAGAGGTCAACGCCAGAAGCGTAAAATACAAAATAAATGCAACAGTTCTTCCGTCGTATAAAACGAATAATTGCATCCAGCGTGAAAGTAATGGACATTTCTACATTCCGGGCAACCTAGGCTTCACTCTAGGGCGTTGCTCCATCAGATCGAATATCTAGGGCCTTAGAAGTCTACGCCCGGAGCATAAAAAGCAAAATAAATACAACAGTTTTTCCATCGTTTGAAACGAATAATTGCAACCGGTGTGAAAGTTATGGTCACTTCTACGTTCCGTGCAACCTGGGCTTCACTCTAGGGCGTTGCTCCACCAGATCGATTAGCTACGGACTTAGAAGTCAACTCCAGAAGCATAAAATACAATATAAATACAACATTTTCTCCATCGTATAACAGGAATAATTGCAACCAGTGTGAAGATGATGGTCATTCCTACGTTCGGGGCAACCTAGGCTTCACTCTAGGGCGTTGCTCCACCACATCGAATTGCTAGGGCCTAAGAAGTCAACGCCGGAAGCATAAAACACAATATAAATGCAACAGTTTTTCCATCGTATAAAACGAATAATTGCATCCAGCGTGAAAGTAATGGACATTTCTACATTCCGGGCAACCTAGGCTTCACTCTAGGGCGTTGCTCCATCAGATCGAATATCTAGGGCCTTAGAAGTCTACGCCCGGAGCATAAAAAGCAAAATAAATACAACAGTTTTTCCATCGTATAAAACGAATAATTGCAACCGGTGTGAAAGTTATGGTCACTTCTACGTTCCGTGCAACCTAGGCTTCACTCTGGGGCGTTGCTCCACCAGATCGATTAGCTACGGACTTAGAAGTCAACTACAGAAGCATAAAATACAATATAAATACAACATATTTCCATCGTATAAAAGGAATAATTGCAACCAGTGTGAAGATGATGGTCATTCCTACGTTCCGGGCAACCTAGGCTTCACTCTAGGGCGTTGCTCCACCACATCGAATTGTTAGGGCCTAAGAAGTCAACGCCAGAAGCATAAAACACAATATAAATGCAACAGTTTTTCCATCGTATAAAACGAATAATTGCATCCAGCGTGAAAGTTATGCTCATTTCTACATTCCGGGCAACCTAGGCTTCACTCTAGGGCGTTGCTCCACCAGATCGAATATGTAGGGCCTTAGAAGTCTACGCCCGGAGCATAAAAAGCAAAATAAATACAACAGTTTTTCCATCGTTTGAAACGAATAATTGCAACCGGTGTGAAAGTTATGGTCACTTCTACGTTCCGTGCAACCTGGGCTTCACTCTAGGGCGTTGCTCCACCAGATCGATTAGCTACGGGCTTAGAAGTCAACTCCAGAAGCATAAAATACAATATAAATACAACATTTTTTCCATCGTATAACAGGAATAATTGCAACCAGTGTGAAAGTGATGGTCATTTCTACGTTCCGGGAAACCTAGACTTCACTCTAGGTCGTTGTTCCACCACATCGTATTGTTAGGGCCTTGGAAGTCAACGCCAGAATCATAAAATACAAAACAAATGCAACAGTTCTTCCATCGTATAAAACGAATAATTGCAACCCCTGTGAAAGTTATGGTCATTTCTACGATCTGGGCATCCTAGGCTCCAGTCTCGGGCGTTGCTCCACCATATAGAATAGTTAGGGCCTTAGAAGTCAACGCCCGAAGCATAAAACACAATGAAAATGCAACGGTTTTTCCATCGTATAACACGAATAGTTGCAACCCGTGTGAAAGTGATAGTCATTTCTACGTTCCGGGCAACCCAGGCTTCACTCTAGGGGGTTGCTCGACCAGATCGAATAGCTAGGGCTTTAGAAGTCTACGCCCGGAGCATAAAATACAATAAAAATACAACTGTTTTTCCATCGCATAAAATGAATAATTGCAATCAGTGTGAAGGTAATGGTCATTTCTACGTTCCGGGCAACCTAGGCTTCGTTCTAGGGCGTTGCTTCACCAGATCGAATAGTTAGGGCCTAGGAAGTCAACGCCAGAAGCATAAAACAGAATATAAATACGACAGCCGTTCCATCGTATAAAACGAATAATTGCAGCCAATGTGAAAGTGATAGTCATCTCTACGCTCCGGGAAACCTAGGCTTCACTCTAGGGCGGTGTTCCACAACATCGAATTGTTAGGGCCTTGGAAGTCAACGCCAGAATCATAAAATACAAAACAGATACAACAGTTTTTCCATCGTATGAAACGAATAATTACAATCGGTGTGAAAGTAATGGTCATTTCTACGTTCCGGGCAACCTAGGCATCACTCTAGGGCGTTGTTCCACCAGATCGAATGGTTAGGGCCTTAGAGGTCAACGCCAGAAGCGTAAAATACAAAATAAATGCAACAGTTCTTCCGTCGTATAACTGGAGAAATTGCAACCAGTGTGAAAGTGATGGTCATTTCCACGTTCCGGGAAACCTAGGCTTCACTCTAGGGCGTTGCACCACCAGATCCAATAGCTAGGGATTTAGAATTCAACGCCAGAAGAAAAAAATACAATAAAAACACAACAGTCTTTCCATCGTATAACAGGAATAACTGGAACCAGTGTGAAAGTACTGATCATTTCTACGTTCCGCGCAACCTAGGCTTCACTCTAGGGAGTTGCTCCACCACATCGAAGAGCTACGGCCTTAGAAGTCAACGCCAGAAGCATAAAATACAATATAAATACAACAGTTTTTCCATCGTATAAAATGAATGATTGCAAACAGTGTGGAAGTAATGGCCATTTTTACGTTCCGGGCAACCTAGGCTTCACTCTAGGGCGTTGCTCCACCAGATCGAATAGTTAGGGCCTTAGAAGTCAACGACCGAAGCATAAAATACAATAAAGATACAACAGTTTTTCCATCGTATAACAGGAGTAATTGCAACCAGTGTGAAAGTGATGGTCATTTCTACATTCTGGGCGACCTAGGTTTCGCCCTTGGGCGTTGCTCCACCAGATCGGATTGTTAGGGCCTTAGAAGTCAACGCCAGAAGCGTAAAATACATAACCGATGCAACAGTTTTTCCATCGTATAATGCGAATAATTGCAACCGGTGTGAAATTTATGGTCATTTCTACGTTCCGGGAATCCTAGGCTTCACTCTAGGGCGTTGCTCCACCAGATCGAATGGCTAGGGCCTTAGAAGTCAACGCCCGAAGCATAAAATACAATAAAAATGCTACAGCCCTTCCATCGTATAACACGAATAAAGGCAACCAGTATGAAAGTGGTAGTCATTTCTACGTTCTGGGCCACCTAGGCTTCGCTCTAGGGCGTTGCTCCACCAGATCGAATAGTTAGGGTCTAAGAAGTCAACGCCAGAAGCATAAAACAGAATATATATACAACAGATGTTACATCGTACCAAACGAATAATTGCAACCAATGTGAAAGTGATAGTCATTTCTACGTTCTGGGCTACCTAGGCTTCACTATAGGGCGTTGATCCACCAGATCGTATAGCTAGGGCCTAAGAAGTCAACGCCAGAAGCATAACACACAATATAAATACAGCAGTTATTCCATCGTATAAAACGAATAATTGCATCCAGAGTGAAAGTGATAGTCATTTCTACGCTCCGGGCAACCTAGGCTTCAGTCTAGGGCGTTGCTCCACCAGATCGAATAGCTAGGGGCTTAGAATTCAACGCCAGAAGCATAAAATACTATATAAATACAACAGCTTTTCCATCGTATAAAACGAATAATTGCAACCAGTGTGAAAGTGATAGTCATTTCTACGTTCCGGGCAACCCAGGCTTCACTCTAGGGCGTTGCTCCACTAGATCGAATAGCTAGGGCCTTAGAAGTCTACGCCCGGAGCATAAAATACAATAAAAATACAACTGTTTTTCCATCGCATAAAATGAATAATTGCATTCAGTGTGAGGGTAATGGTCATTTCTACGTTCCGGGCAACCTAGGCTTCACTCTAGGGCGTTCCTCCACCAGATCGAATTGTTAGGGCCTAAGAAGTCAACGCCAGAAGCATCAAACACAATATAAATGCAACAGTTTTTCCATCGTATAAAACGAATAATTGCATCCAGCGTGAAAGTAATGGACATTTCTACGTTCCGGGCAACCTAGGGTTCACTCTAGGGCGTTGCACCACCAGATCGAGTAGCTAGGAATTTAGAAGTCAACGCCCGAAGCATAAAATACAATAAAGATACAACAGTCTTTCCATCGTATAAGAGGAGTAATTGCAACCAGTGTGAAAGTGGTGGTCATTTCTACGTTCCGGGCAACCTAGGCTTCACTCTAGGTCGTTGTTCCACCACATCGAATTGTTAGGGCCTTGGAAGTCATCGCCAGAATCATAAAATACAAAACAAATGCAACAGTTCTTCCATCGTATAAAACGTATAATTGCAATCCGTGTGAAAGTTATGGTCATTTCTACGTTCCGGGCAACCTAGGCTTCACTCTAGGGCGTTGCTCCATCAGATCGAATATCTAGGGCCTTAGAAGTCTACGCCCGGAGCATAAAAAGCAAAATAAATACAACAGTTTTTCCATCGTATAAAACGAATAATTGCAACCGGTGTGAAAGTTATGGTCACTTCTACGTTCCGTGCAACCTAGGCTTCACTCTAGGGCGTTGCTCCACCAGATCGATTAGCTACGGACTTAGAAGTCAACTACAGAAGCATAAAATACAATATAAATACAACATTTTTTCCATCGTATAACAGGAATAATTGCAACCAGAGTGAAGGTGACGGTCATTTCTACGTTCCGGGCAACCTAGGCTTCACTCTAGGGCGTTGTTCCCCCAGATCGTTTAGTTAGGGCCTAAGAAGTCAACGCCTGATGCATAAAATACAATATAAATACAACAGTTTTTCCGTCGTATAAAACGAATTATTGAAACCAGTATGAAAGTTATGATCATTTCTACGTTCCGGGCAGCCTAGGATTCACCCTAGGGCGCTGCTCCACCTGATCGAATAGTTAGGGCCTAGGAAGTCGACGCCAGAAGCATAAAATACGATATATGTACAACAGTTTTTCCATCGTATAAAACGAATAATTGCAACCAGTGTGAAAGTAATGACCATTTCTACGTTCCGGTCATCCTAGACTTAACTCTGAGGCATTGCTCCACCAGATCGAATACGTAGGGCCTTAGAAGTCAACGCCAGAAGCACAAAGTACAATCAAAATCCAACCGTTTGTCCATCGTATAGCATAAGTAATTGTAACAAGACTGAAGGTAACGGTCATTTCTACGCTTCGGGCAACCTAGGCTTCACTCTAGTGCGTCGCTCCACAAGATCGAATAGCTAGGGCCTTAGAAGCCAACGCCCGAAACATAAAATACAATAAAAATACAACAGTTTTTCCTTCGTATAACAGGAATAATTGCATCATATGTGAAAGTGATGGTCAGTTCCACGTTCCGGCAACCTGGACTTCACTCTAGGGCGTTGGTCCACCAGATCCAATAGTTAGGGCCTAAGAAGTCAACACCAGACGCATAAAACACAATAAAAACGCAACAGTTTTTTCATCGTATAACACGGACAATTGCAACCAGTGTGAAAGATATGGTCATTTCAACGTTCCGGGCAACCTAGGCTTCACACTAGGGCGTTTGTTCACCGCATCCAATAGTTAGTGCCTAAGAAGTCAACGCCAGAAGCACCAAATACAAAATAGATACAACAGTTTTTCCATCGTATAAAACGAATAATTGCAATCAGTTTGAAAGTTATGGCCATTTCTACGTTCCGGGCAACCCAGGCTTCACTCTAGGGCGTTGCTCCACCAGATCGAATAGCTAGGGCCTTAGAAGTCTACGCCCGGAGCATAAAATACAATAAAAATACAACTGTTTCTCCATCGCATAAAATGAATAATTGCATTCAGTGTGAGGGTAATGGTCATTTCTACGTTCCGGGCAACCTAGGCTTCGCTCTAGGGCGTTGCTTCACCAGATCGAATAGTTAGGGCCTAGGAAGTCAACGCCAGAAGCATAAAACGGTATATAAATACGACAGCCGTTCCATCGTATAAAACGAACAATTGCAGCCAATGTGAAAGTGATAGTCATTTCTACGCTCCGGGCAGCCTAGGCTTCACGCTAGGGCGTTGTTCCACAACATCGAATTGTTACGGCCTTGGAAGTCAACGCCAGAATCATAAAATACAAAACAGATACAACAGTTTTTCCATCGTATGAAACGAATAATTGCAATCGGTGTGAAGGTAATGGTCATTTCGACGTTCCGGGCAACCTAGGCTTCACTCTAGGGCGTTGTTCCACCAGATCGTTTAGTTAGGGCCTAAGAAGTCAACGCCTGATGCATAAAATACAATATAAATACAACAGTTTTTCCGTCGTATAAAACGAATTATTGAAACCAGTATGAAAGTTATGATCATTTCTACGTTCCGGGCAGCCTAGGATTCACCCTAGGGCGCTGCTCCACCTGATCGAATAGTTAGGGCCTAGGAAATCAACGCCAGAAGAATAAAATACGGTATATGTACAACAGTTTTTCCATCGTATTTAACGAACAATTGCAACCAGTGTGAAAGTAATGATCATTTCTACGTTCCGGGCATCCTAGACTTAACTCTGAGGCATTCCTCCACCAGACCGAATACGTAGGGCCTTAGAAGTCAACGCCAGAAGCATAAAGTACAATCAAAATCCAACAGTTTGTCCATCGTATAACAGGAATAATTGCAACAAGAGTGAAGGTAACGGTCATTTCTACGTTCCTGGCATCCTAGACTTAACTCTGAGGCATTGCTCCACCAGATCGAATACATAGGGCCTTAGAAGTCAACGCCAGAAGTATAAAGTACAATCAAAATCCAACAGTTTGTCCATCGTATAGCATAAGTAATTGCAACCAGAGTGAAAGTAATGGTCATTTCTACGTTCCGGGCAACCTAGGCTTCACTCTAGTGCGTTGCTCCACCAGATCAAATAGTTAGGGCCTAAGAAGTCAACGCCAGAAACATAAAACACAATATAAATGCAACAGCCTTTCCATCGTATATAATGTATATTTGCAAACAGTGCGAAAGCAATGGTCATTTCTACGTTCCGGGCAACCTAGCCTTCACTCTGCGGCGTTGTTCCACCAGATCGAATAGTTAGGACCTATGAAGTCTGCGCCAGAAGCAGAAAATGCAATATAAATACAACAGTTTTTCCATCGAATAACAGGAATAAAGCAAACAGTGTGAAAGGTATGGTCATTTCTGCGTTCCGGGCAACCTAGGCTTCACTCTAGGGTGTTGCTCCACAACATCGAATAGATACGGTCTTAGAACTCACCGCCAGAAGCATAAGATACAATATAAATACAACAGTTTTTCCATCGTATAAAACGAATAATTGTTACCAGTATGAAAATTATGGTAATTTCTACATTCCGGGCAACCGAGGCTTCACCCTAGGGCATTGCTCCACCAGATCCAATAGTTAGGGCCTTAGAAGTCAACGCCCGAAACATAAAATACAATAAAGACACAACAGTTTTTCCATCGTTTAACAGGAATAATTGCAACCAGAGTGATGGTGATGGACATTTCTACATTCCGGGCAACCTAGGCGTCACCCTAGGGCGTTGCTCCAACAGATCGAATAGCAAGGGCCTTAGAAGTCAACGCCAGAAGCATAAAGTACAATCAAAATCCAACAGTTTGTCCATCGTATAAATCGAATAATTGCAACCAGTGCGAATGTAATGTTCATTTCTACGTTCCGGGCAACCTAGGCTTCACTCTAGGGCGTTGTTCCACCAGATCGAATAGTTAGGGCCTAAGAAGTCAACGCCTGATGCATAAAATACAATATAAATACAACAGTTTTTCCGTCGTATAAAACGAGTTATTGAATCCAGTATGAAAGTTATGATCATTTCTACGTTCCGGGCAGCCTAGGATTCACCCTAGGGCGCTGCTCCACCTGATCGAATAGTTAGGGCCTAGGAAGTCGACGCCAGAAGCATAAAATACGATATATGTACAACAGTTTTTCCATCGTATAAAACGAATAATTGCATCCAGTGTGAAAGTAATGACCATTTCTACGTTCCGGTCATCCTAGACTTAACTCTGAGGCATTGCTCCACCAGATCGAATACGTAGGGCCTTAGAAGTCAACGCCAGAAGCACAAAGTACAATCAAAATCCAACCGTTTGTCCATCGTATAGCATAAGTAATTGTAACAAGACTGAAGGTAACGGTCATTTCTACGCTTCGGGCAACCTAGGCTTCACTCTAGTGCGTTGCTCCACAAGATCGAATAGCTAGGGCCTTAGAAGCCAACGCCCGAAACATAAAATACAATAAAAATACAACAGTTTTTCCTTCGTATAACAGGAATAATTGCATCATATGTGAAAGTGATGGTCAGTTCCACGTTCCGGCAACCTGGACTTCACTCTAGGGCGTTGGTCCACCAGATCCAATAGTTAGGGCCTAAGAAGTCAACACCAGACGCATAAAACACAATAAAAACGCAACAGTTTTTTCATCGTATAACACGGACAATTGCAACCAGTGTGAAAGATATGGTCATTTCAACGTTCCGGGCAACCTAGGCTTCACACTAGGGCGTTTGTTCACCGCATCCAATAGTTAGTGCCTAAGAAGTCAACGCCAGAAGCACCAAATACAAAATAGATACAACAGTTTTTCCATCGTATAAAACGAATAATTGCAATCAGTTTGAAAGTTATGGCCATTTCTACGTTCCGGGCAACCCAGGCTTCACTCTAGGGCGTTGCTCCACCAGATCGAATAGCTAGGGCCTTAGAAGTCTACGCCCGGAGCATAAAATACAATAAAGATACAACAGTTTTTCCATCGCATAAAATGAATAATTGCATTCAGTGTGAGGGTAATGGTCATTTCTACGTTCCGGGCAACCTAGGCTTCGCTCTAGGGCGTTGCTTCACCAGATCAAATAGTTAGGGCCTAGGAAGTCAACGCCAGAAGCATAAAACAGTATATCAATACGACAGCCGTTCCATCGTATAAAACGAACAATTGCAGCCAATGTGAAAGTGATAGTCATTTCTACGCTCCGGGCAACCTAGGCTTCACGCTAGGGCGTTGTTCCACAACATCGAATTGTTACGGCCTTGGAAGTCAACGCCAGAATCATAAAATACAAAACAGATACAACTGTTTTTCCATCGTATGAAACGAATAATTGCAATCGGTGTGAAGGTAATCTTCATTTCGACGTTCCGGGCAACCTAGGCTTCACTCTAGGGCGTTCCTCCACCAGATCGAATTGTTAGGGCCTAAGAAGTCAACGCCAGAAGCATCAAACACAATATAAATGCAACAGTTTTTCCATCGTATAAAACGAATAATTGCATCCAGCGTGAAAGTAATGGACATTTCTACGTTCCGGGCAACCTAGGGTTCACTCTAGGGCGTTGCACCACCAGATCGAGTAGCTAGGAATTTAGAAGTCAACGCCCGAAGCATAAAATACAATAAAGATACAACAGTCTTTCCATCGTATAAGAGGAGTAATTGCAACCAGTGTGAAGATGATGGTCATTCCTACGTTCCGGGCATCCTAGGCTTCACTCTAGGGCGTTGCTCCACCACATCGAATTGTTAGGGCCTAAGAAGTCAACGCCAGAAGCATAAAACACAATATAAATGCAACAGTTTTTCCATCGTATAAAACGAATAATTGCAATCCGTGTGAAAGTTATGGTCATTTCTACGTTCCGGGCAACCTAGGCTTCACTCTAGGGCGTTGCTCCATCAGATCGAATATCTAGGGCCTTAGAAGTCTACGCCCGGAGCATAAAAAGCAAAATAAATACAACAGTTTTTCCATCGTATAAAACGAATAATTGCAACCGGTGTGAAAGTTATGGTCACTTCTACGTTCCGTGCAACCTAGGCTTCACTCTAGGGCGTTGCTCCACCAGATCGATTAGCTACGGACTTAGAAGTCAACTCCAGAAGCATAAAATACAATATAAATACAACATTTTTTCCATCGTATAACAGGAATAATTGCAACCAGTGTGAAGATGATGGTCATTCCTACGTTCGGGGCAACCTAGGCTTCACTCTAGGGCGTTGCTCCACCAGATCGAATATCTAGGGCCTTAGAAGTCTACGCCCGGAGCATAAAAAGCAAAATAAATACAACAGTTTTTCCATCGTTTGAAACGAATAATTGCAACCGGTGTGAAAGTTATGGTCACTTCTACGTTCCGTGCAACCTAGGCTTCACTCTAGGGCGTTGCTCCACCAGATCGATTAGCTACGGGCTTAGAAGTCAACTCCAGAAGCATAAAATACAATATAAATACAACATTTTTTCCATCGTATAACAGGAATAATTGCAACCAGTGTGAAAGTGATGGTCATTTCTACGTTCCGGGAAACCTAGGCTTCACTCTAGGTCGTTGTTCCACCACATCGTATTGTTAGGGCCTTGGAAGTCAACGCCAGAATCATAAAATACAAAACAAATGCAACAGTTCTTCCATCGTATGAAACGAATAATTGCAACCCCTGTGAAAGTTATGGTCATTTCTACGATCCGGGCATCCTAGGCTCCAGTCTTGGGCGTTGCTCCACCATATAGAATAGTTAGGGCCTTAGAAGTCAACGCCCGAAGCATAAAACACAATGAAAATGCAACGGTTTTTCCATCGTATAACACGAATAGTTGCAACCCGTGTGAAAGTGATAGTCATTTCTACGTTCCGGGCAACCCAGGCTTCACTCTAGGGGGTTGCTCGACCAGATCGAATAGCTAGGGCTTTAGAAGTCTACGCCCGGAGCATAAAATACAATAAAAATACAACTGTTTTTCCATCGCATAAAATGAATAATTGCAATCAGTGTGAAGGTAATGGTCATTTCTACGTTCCGGGCAACCTAGGCTTCGTTCTAGGGCGTTGCTCCACCACATCGAAGAGCTACGGCCTTAGAAGTCAACGCCAGAAGCATAAAATACAAAACAAATGCAACAGTTCTTCCATCGTATAAAACGAATAATTGCAACCCGTGTGAAAGTTATGGCCATTTCTACGTTCCGGGCAACCTAGGGTTCAATCCAGGGCGCTGTTCATGCAGATCGGATAATTAGGCCCTAAGAAGTCAACGCCAGAAGCATAAAACACAATATAAATACAACAGCTTTTCCATCGTATAAAACGAATAATTGCAATCAGTGTGAAAGTAATGGTCATTTCTACGTTCCGGGCAACCTAGGCTTCAGACTAGGGCGTTTCTCCACCATATCGAATAGTTAGGGCCTTAGAAGTCAACGCCCGAAGCATAAAATACAATGAAGATACAACAGCTTTTCATCGTATAGCAGGTATAATTGCAACCAGTGTGAAAGTAATGGTCATTTCTACGTTCCGGGCAACCTAGGCTTCACTCTTGGGAGTTGCTCCACCACATCGAATAGCTACGGCCTTCGAAGTCAACGCCAGAAGCATAAAATACAATATAAATACAACAGTTTTTCCATCGTATAAAACGAGTAATTGCAACCGGTGTGAAAGTTATGGTCATTTCTACGTTCCGGGCAACCTAGGATTTAATATAGGGCGTTGTTCCACCAGATCGAATAGAAGGGGCCTAAGAAGTCAACGCCAGAAGCGTAACATACAATATAACTACAACGGTTTTTCCATCGTATAACAGGAGTAATTGCAACCAGTGTGAAATTGATGGTCATTTCTACCCTCTGGGCGACCTAGGCTTCACTCTAGGGCGTTGTTCCTCCAACTCGAATTGTTAGGGACTTAGAATTCAACGGCAGAAGCATAAAATACAATAAAAATACAACAGTTTTACCATCGTTTAACAGGAATAATAGTACCAGTGTGAAGGTGATAGTCATTTCTACGTTCCGGGCAAACTAGGCTTCACTCTAGCGCGTTGCTCCACCAGATCGCATAGCTAGGGCCTTAGAAGTCTACTCCGGTAGCATAAAATACAATAAAAATACAACAGTCTTTCCATCGTATAACAGGTATAACTGGAACCAGTGTGAAAGTACTGATCATTTCTACGTTCCGGGCAACATAGGCTTCACACTAGCGCGTTTCTCCACCAGATAGAATAGCTAGGGACTTGGAATTCAACGCTTGAAGCATAAAATATAATAAAGATACAACAGTTTTTCCATCGTATAACAGGAGTAATTGCAACCAGTGTGAAAGTGATGGTCATTTTGACGTTCTGGGGGACCTAGGCTTCGCTCTAGGGCGCTGCTCCACCTGATCGAATTGTTAGGGCCTTAGAAGTCAACGCCAGAAGCGTAAAATACAAAACAAATGCAACAGTTTTTCCATCGTATAAAGCGAATAATTGCAACCGGTGTGAAATTTATGGTCATTTCTACGTTCCGTGCAACCCAGGATTCAATCTAGGGCGTTGTTTCACCACATCGAATAGCTACGGCCTTAGAAGTCAACGCCCGAAGCATAAAATAGAATAAAGATACAACAGTTTTTCCATCGTATAGCAGGAGTAACTGCAACCAGTGTGATTGTGATGGTCATTTCTGCGTTCTGGGAGACCTTGGCTTCGCTCTAGGGCGTTGCTCCACCAGATCGAATAGTTACTGCCTAAGAAGTCAACGCCAGAAGCATGAAACACAATATAAATGCAACAGTTTTGCCATCGTATAAAACGAATAATTGCATCCAGCGTGAAAGTAATGGACATTTCTACGTTTCGGGCAACCTAGGGTTCACTCTAGGGCGTTGCACCACCAGATCGAGTAGCTAGGAATTTAGAAGTCAACACCCGAAGTATAAATTACAATAAAGATACAACAGTTTTTCCATCGTATAAGAGGAGTAATGGCAACCAGTGTGAAAGTGATTGTCATTTCTACGTTCCGGGCAACCTAGGCTTCACTCTAGGTCGTTGTTCCACCACATACAATTGTTAGGGCCTTGGAAGTCAACGCCAGAATCATAAAATACAAAACAAATGCAACAGTTCTTCCATCGTATAAAACGAATAATTGCAATCAGTGTGAAAGTAATGGTCATTTCTACGTTCCGGGCAACCTAGGCTTCAGACTAGGGCGTTTCTCCACCATATCGAATAGTTAGGGCCTTAGAAGTCAACGCCCGAAGCATAAAATACAATGAAGATACAACAGCTTTTCATCGTATAGCAGGTATAATTGCAACCAGTGTGAAAGTAATGGTCATTTCTACGTTCCGGGCAACCTAGGCTTCACTCTTGGGAGTTGCTCCACCACATCGAATAGCTACGGCCTTCGAAGTCAACGCCAGAAGCATAAAATACAATATAAATACAACAGTTTTTCCATCGTATAAAACGAGTAATTGCAACCGGTGTGAAAGTTATGGTCATTTCTACGTTCCGGGCAACCTAGGATTTAATATAGGGCGTTGTTCCACCAGATCGAATAGAAGGGGCCTAAGAAGTCAACGCCAGAAGCGTAACATACAATATAACTACAACGGTTTTTCCATCGTATAACAGGAGTAATTGCAACCAGTGTGAAATTGATGGTCATTTCTACCCTCTGGGCGACCTAGGCTTCACTCTAGGGCGTTGTTCCTCCAACTCGAATTGTTAGGGACTTAGAATTCAACGGCAGAAGCATAAAATACAATAAAAATACAACAGTTTTACCATCGTTTAACAGGAATAATAGTACCAGTGTGAAGGTGATAGTCATTTCTACGTTCCGGGCAAACTAGGCTTCACTCTAGCGCGTTGCTCCACCAGATCGCATAGCTAGGGCCTTAGAAGTCTACTCCGGTAGCATAAAATACAATAAAAATACAACAGTCTTTCCATCGTATAACAGGTATAACTGGAACCAGTGTGAAAGTACTGATCATTTCTACGTTCCGGGCAACATAGGCTTCACACTAGCGCGTTTCTCCACCAGATAGAATAGCTAGGGACTTGGAATTCAACGCTTGAAGCATAAAATATAATAAAGATACAACAGTTTTTCCATCGTATAACAGGAGTAATTGCAACCAGTGTGAAAGTGATGGTCATTTTGACGTTCTGGGGGACCTAGGCTTCGCTCTAGGGCGCTGCTCCACCTGATCGAATTGTTAGGGCCTTAGAAGTCAACGCCAGAAGCGTAAAATACAAAACAAATGCAACAGTTTTTCCATCGTATAAAGCGAATAATTGCAACCGGTGTGAAATTTATGGTCATTTCTACGTTCCGTGCAACCCAGGATTCAATCTAGGGCGTTGTTTCACCACATCGAATAGCTACGGCCTTAGAAGTCAACGCCCGAAGCATAAAATAGAATAAAGATACAACAGTTTTTCCATCGTATAGCAGGAGTAACTGCAACCAGTGTGATTGTGATGGTCATTTCTGCGTTCTGGGAGACCTTGGCTTCGCTCTAGGGCGTTGCTCCACCAGATCGAATAGTTACTGCCTAAGAAGTCAACGCCAGAAGCATGAAACACAATATAAATGCAACAGTTTTGCCATCGTATAAAACGAATAATTGCATCCAGCGTGAAAGTAATGGACATTTCTACGTTTCGGGCAACCTAGGGTTCACTCTAGGGCGTTGCACCACCAGATCGAGTAGCTAGGAATTTAGAAGTCAACACCCGAAGTATAAATTACAATAAAGATACAACAGTTTTTCCATCGTATAAGAGGAGTAATGGCAACCAGTGTGAAAGTGATTGTCATTTCTACGTTCCGGGCAACCTAGGCTTCACTCTAGGTCGTTGTTCCACCACATACAATTGTTAGGGCCTTGGAAGTCAACGCCAGAATCATAAAATACAAAACAAATGCAACAGTTCTTCCATCGTAAGAAACGAATAATTGCAACCGGTGTGAAAGTTATGGTCATTTCTACGTTCCGGGCAACCTAGGCTTCACTCTAGGGCGTTGCTCCACCAGATCCAATAGCTAGGGCCTTAGAAGTCTACACCCGGAGCATAAAATACAATAAAAATACAACCGTTTTTCCATCGCATAAAATGAATAATTGCAATCAGTGTGAAGGTAATGGTCATTTCTACGTTCGGGGCAACCTAGGGTTCGCTCTAGGGCGTTGCTTCACCAGATCGAATAGTTAGGGCCTAGGAAGTCAACGCCAGAAGCATAAAACAGAATATAAATACGACCGCCGATCCATCGTATAAAACGAATAATTGCAGCCAATGTGAAAGTGATAGTCATTTCTACGCTCCGCGCAACCTAGGCTTCACTCTAGGGCGTTGTTCCACAACATCGAATTGTTAGGGCCTTGGAAGTCAACGCCAGAATCATAAAATACAAAACAGATACAACAGTTTTTCCATCGTATGAAACGAATAATTGCAATCGGTGTGAAGGTAATGGTCATTTCTACGTTCCGGGCAACCTAGGCATCACTCTAGGGCGTTGTTCCACCAGATCGAATTGTTAGGGCCTTAAAGGTCAACGCCAGAAGCGTAAAATACAAAACAAATGCAACAGTTTTTCCATCGAATAACAGGTGTAATTGCAACCAGTGTGAAAGTGATGGTCATCTCTACGTTCCGGGCAACCTAGGCTTCACGCTAGGTCGCTGATCCACCACATCGAATTGTTAGGGCCTTGGAAGTCAACGCCCGAAGCATAAAATACCATAAAGATACAACAGTTTTTCGATCGTATAACAGGAGTGATTGCAACCAGTGTGAAAGTGATGGTCATTTCCACGTTCCGGGCAACCTAGACTTCGCTCTAGGGCATTGTTCCACCAGATCGAATAGTTAGGGCCTAAGAAGTCAACGCCAGAAGCATAAAACAGAATATAAATAAGACAGCCGATCCATCGTATAGAACGAATAATTGCAGCCAATGTGAAAGTGATAGTCATTTCTGCGCTCCGGGCAACCTAGGCTTCACTCTAGGGCGTTGTTCCACAACATCAAATTGTTAGGACCTTGGAAGTCAACGCCAGAATCATAAAATACAAAACAGATACAACAGTTTTTCCATCGTATGAAACGAATAATTGCAATCGGTGTGAAGGTAATGGTCATTTCTACGTTCCGGGCAACCTAGGCATCACTCTAGTGCGTTGTTCCACCAGATCGAATTGTTAGGGCCTTAGAGGTCAACGCCAGAAGCGTAAAACACAAAACAAATGCAACAGTTTTTCCATCGTATAACAGGTGTAATTGCAACCAGTGTGAAAGTAATGTTCATTTCTACGCTCCGGGCAACCTAGGCTTCACCCTAGGGCGTTGCTCCACCAGATCGAATAGCTAGGCACTTAGAATTCAACGCCAGAAGCATAAAATACAATAAAAATACAACAGTTTTTCCATCGTATAACAGGAATAATTGCATCCAGCGTGATAGTAATGGCCATTTCTACATTCCGGGCAACCTATCCTCCACTCTAGGGCGTTGATCCACCAGATCAAATAGCTAGGGCCTTAGAAGTCAACGCCAGAATCATAAAATACAAAACAGATACAACAGTTTTTCCATCGTATGAAACGAATAATTGCAATCGGTGTGAAGGTAATGGTCATTTCGACGTTCCGGGCAACCTAGGCTTCACTCTAGGGCGTTCCTCCACCAGATCGAATTGTTAGGGCCTAAGAAGTCAACGCCAGAAGCATAAAACACAATATAAATGCAACAGTTTTTCCATCGTATAAAACGAACAATTGCTGCCAATGTGAAAGTGATAGTCATTTCTACGCTCCGGGCAACCTAGGCTTCCCGCTAGGGCGTTGTTCCACAACATCGAATTGTTACGGCCTTGGAAGTCAACGCCAGAATCATAAAATACATAACAGATACAACAGTTTTTCCATCGTATGGAACGAATAATTGCAATCGGTGTGAAGGTAATGGTCATTTCGACGTACCGGGCAACCTAGGCTTCACTCTAGGGCGTTCCTCCACCAGATCGAATTGTTAGGGCCTAAGAAGTCAACACCAGAAGCATAAAACACAATATAAATGCAACAGTTTTTCCATCGTATAAAACGAATAATTGCATCCCGCGTGAAAGTAATGGACATTTCTACGTTCCGGGCAGCCTAGGGTTCACTCTAGGGCGTAGCTCCACCAGATCGAGTACCTAGGAATTTAGAAGTCAACGCCCGAAGCATAAAATACAATAAAGATACAACAGTTTTTCCATCGTATAAGAGGAGTAATTGCAACCAGTGTGAAAGTGGTGCTCATTTCTACGTTCCGGGCAACCTAGGCTTCACTCTAGGTCGTTGTTCCACCACATCGAATTGTTAGGGCCTTGGAAGTCAACGCCAGAATCATAAAATACAAAACAAATGCAACAGTTCTTCCATCGTATAAAACGAATAATTGCAACCCGTGTGAAAGTTATGATCATTTCTACGTTCCGGGCAACCTAGGCTTCAATCCAGGGCGCTGTTCATGCAGATCGGATAATTAGGCCCTAAGAAGTCAACGCCAGAAGCATAAAACACAATATAAATACAACAGCTTTTCCATCGTATAAAACGAATAATTGCAATCAGTGTGAAAGTAATGGTCATTTCTACGTTCCGGGCAACCTAGGCTTCAGACTAGGGCGTTTCTCCACCATATCGAATAGTTAGGGCCTTAGAAGTCAACGCCCGAAGCATAAAATACAATGAAGATACAACAGCTTTTCATCGTATAGCAGGTATAATTGCAACCAGTGTGAAAGTAATGGTCATTTCTACGTTCCGGGCAACCTAGGCTTCACTCTTGGGAGTTGCTCCACCACATCGAATAGATACGGCCTTCGAAGTCAACGCCAGAAGCATAAAATACAATATAAATACATCAGTTTTTCCATCGTATAAAACGAGTAATTGCAACCGGTGTGAATGTTATGGTCATTTCTACGTTCCGGGCAACCTAGGATTTAATATAGGGCGTTGTTCCACCAGATCGAATAGAAAGGGCCTAAGAAGTCAACGCCAGAAGCGTAACATTCAATATAACTACAACGGTTTTTCCATCGTATAACAGGAGTAATTGCAACCAGTGTGAAATTGATGGTCATTTCTACGCTCTGGGCGACCTAGGCTTCACTCTAGGGCGTTGTTCCTCCAACTCGAATTGTTAGGGACTTAGAATTCAACGGCAGAAGCATAAAATACAATAAAAATACAACAGTTTTACCATCGTTTAACAGGAATAATTGTACCAGTGTGAAGGTGATAGTCATTTCTACGTTCCGGGCAAACTAGGCTTCACTCTAGCGCGTTGCTCCACCAGATCGCATAGCTAGGGCCTTAGAAGTCTACTCCGGTAGCATAAAATACAATAAAAATACAACAGTCTTTCCATCGTATAACAGGTATAACTGGAACCAGTGTGAAAGTACTGATCATTTCTACGTTCCGGGCAACATAGGCTTCACACTAGCGCGTTTCTCCACCAGATAGAATAGCTAGGGACTTGGAATTCAACGCTTGAAGCATAAAATACAATAAAGATACAACAGTTTTTCCATCGTATAACAGGAGTAATTGCAACCAGTGTGAAAGTGATGGTCATTTTGACGTTCTGGGGGACCTAGGCTTCGCTCTAGGGCGCTGCTCCACCTGATCGAATTGTTAGGGCCTTAGAAGTCAACGCCAGAAGCGTAAAATACAAAACAAATGCAACAGTTTTTCCATCGTATAAAGCGAATAATTGCAACCGGTGTGAAATTTATGGTCATTTCTACGTTCCGTGCAACCCAGGATTCAATCTAGGGCGTTGTTTCACCACATCGAATAGCTACGGCCTTAGAAGTCAACGCCCGAAGCATAAAATAGAATAAAGATACAACAGTTTTTCCATCGTATAGCAGGAGTAACTGCAACCAGTGTGATTGTGATGGTCATTTCTGCGTTCTGGGAGACCTTGGCTTCGCTCTAGGGCGTTGCTCCACCAGATCGAATAGTTACTGCCTAAGAAGTCAACGCCAGAAGCATGAAACACAATATAAATGCAACAGTTTTGCCATCGTATAAAACGAATAATTGCATCCAGCGTGAAACTAATGGACATTTCTACGTTGCGGGCAACCTAGGGTTCACTCTAGGGCGTTGCACCACCAGATCGAGTAGCTAGGAATTTAGAAGTCAACACCCGAAGTATAAATTACAATAAAGATACAACAGTTTTTCCATCGTATAAGAGGAGTAATGGCAACCAGTGTGAAAGTGATTGTCATTTCTACGTTCCGGGCAACCTAGGATTCACTCTAGGTCGTTGTTCCACCACATACAATTGTTAGGGCCTTGGAAGTCAACGCCAGAATCATAAAATACAAAACAAATGCAACAGTTCTTCCATCGTAAGAAACGAATAATTGCAACCGGTGTGAAAGTTATGGTCATTTCTACGTTCCGGGCAACCTAGGCTTCACTCTAGGGCGTTGCTCCACCAGATCGAATAGCTAGGGCCTTAGAAGTCTACACCCGGAGCATAAAATACAATAAAAATACAACCGTTTTTCCATCGCATAAAATGAATAATTGCAATCAGTGTGAAGGTAATGGTCATTTCTACGTTCGGGGCAACCTAGGGTTCGCTCTAGGGCGTTGCTTCACCAGATCGAATAGTTAGGGCCTAGGAAGTCAACGCCAGAAGCATAAAACAGAATATAAATACGACCGCCGATCCATCGTATAAAACGAATAATTGCAGCCAATGTGAAAGTGATAGTCATTTCTACGCTCCGCGCAACCTAGGCTTCACTCTAGGGCGTTGTTCCACAACATCGAATTGTTAGGGCCTTGGAAGTCAACGCCAGAATCATAAAATACAAAACAGATACAACAGTTTTTCCATCGTATGAAACGAATAATTGCAATCGGTGTGAAGGTAATGGTCATTTCTACGTTCCGGGCAACCTAGGCATCACTCTAGGGCGTTGTTCCACCAGATCGAATTGTTAGGGCCTTAAAGGTCAACGCCAGAAGCGTAAAATACAAAACAAATGCAACAGTTTTTCCATCGAATAACAGGTGTAATTGCAACCAGTGTGAAAGTGATGGTCATCTCTACGTTCCGGGCAACCTAGGCTTCACGCTAGGTCGCTGATCCACCACATCGAATTGTTAGGGCCTTGGAAGTCAACGCCCGAAGCATAAAATACCATAAAGATACAACAGTTTTTCGATCGTATAACAGGAGTGATTGCAACCAGTGTGAAAGTGATGGTCATTTCCACGTTCCGGGCAACCTAGACTTCGCTCTAGGGCATTGTTCCACCAGATCGAATAGTTAGGGCCTAAGAAGTCAACGCCAGAAGCATAAAACAGAATATAAATAAGACAGCCGATCCATCGTATAGAACGAATAATTGCAGCCAATGTGAAAGTGATAGTCATTTCTGCGCTCCGGGCAACCTAGGCTTCACTCTAGGGCGTTGTTCCACAACATCAAATTGTTAGGACCTTGGAAGTCAACGCCAGAATCATAAAATACAAAACAGATACAACAGTTTTTCCATCGTATGAAACGAATAATTGCAATCGGTGTGAAGGTAATGGTCATTTCTACGTTCCGGGCAACCTAGGCATCACTCTAGTGCGTTGTTCCACCAGATCGAATTGTTAGGGCCTTAGAGGTCAACGCCAGAAGCGTAAAACACAAAACAAATGCAACAGTTTTTCCATCGTATAACAGGTGTAATTGCAACCAGTGTGAAAGTAATGTTCATTTCTACGCTCCGGGCAACCTAGGCTTCACCCTAGGGCGTTGCTCCACCAGATCGAATAGCTAGGCACTTAGAATTCAACGCCAGAAGCATAAAATACAATAAAAATACAACAGTTTTTCCATCGTATAACAGGAATAATTGCATCCAGCGTGATAGTAATGGCCATTTCTACATTCCGGGCAACCTATCCTCCACTCTAGGGCGTTGATCCACCAGATCAAATAGCTAGGGCCTTAGAAGTCAACGCCAGAATCATAAAATACAAAACAGATACAACAGTTTTTCCATCGTATGAAACGAATAATTGCAATCGGTGTGAAGGTAATGGTCATTTCGACGTTCCGGGCAACCTAGGCTTCACTCTAGGGCGTTCCTCCACCAGATCGAATTGTTAGGGCCTAAGAAGTCAACGCCAGAAGCATAAAACACAATATAAATGCAACAGTTTTTCCATCGTATAAAACGAACAATTGCTGCCAATGTGAAAGTGATAGTCATTTCTACGCTCCGGGCAACCTAGGCTTCACGCTAGGGCGTTGTTCCACAACATCGAATTGTTACGGCCTTGGAAGTCAACGCCAGAATCATAAAATACATAACAGATACAACAGTTTTTCCATCGTATGGAACGAATAATTGCAATCGGTGTGAAGGTAATGGTCATTTCGACGTACCGGGCAACCTAGGCTTCACTCTAGGGCGTTCCTCCACCAGATCGAATTGTTAGGGCCTAAGAAGTCAACACCAGAAGCATAAAACACAATATAAATGCAACAGTTTTTCCATCGTATAAAACGAATAATTGCATCCCGCGTGAAAGTAATGGACATTTCTACGTTCCGGGCAGCCTAGGGTTCACTCTAGGGCGTAGCTCCACCAGATCGAGTACCTAGGAATTTAGAAGTCAACGCCCGAAGCATAAAATACAATAAAGATACAACAGTTTTTCCATCGTATAAGAGGAGTAATTGCAACCAGTGTGAAAGTGGTGCTCATTTCTACGTTCCGGGCAACCTAGGCTTCACTCTAGGTCGTTGTTCCACCACATCGAATTGTTAGGGCCTTGGAAGTCAACGCCAGAATCATAAAATACAAAACAAATGCAACAGTTCTTCCATCGTATAAAACGAATAATTGCAACCCGTGTGAAAGTTATGGTCATTTCTACGTTCCGGGCAACCTAGGCTTCAATCCAGGGCGCTGTTCATGCAGATCGGATAATTAGGCCCTAAGAAGTCAACGCCAGAAGCATAAAACACAATATAAATACAACAGCTTTTCCATCGTATAAAACGAATAATTGCAATCAGTGTGAAAGTAATGGTCATTTCTACGTTCCGGGCAACCTAGGCTTCAGACTAGGGCGTTTCTCCACCATATCGAATAGTTAGGGCCTTAGAAGTCAACGCCCGAAGCATAAAATACAATGAAGATACAACAGCTTTTCATCGTATAGCAGGTATAATTGCAACCAGTGTGAAAGTAATGGTCATTTCTACGTTCCGGGCAACCTAGGCTTCACTCTTGGGAGTTGCTCCACCACATCGAATAGATACGGCCTTCGAAGTCAACGCCAGAAGCATAAAATACAATATAAATACATCAGTTTTTCCATCGTATAAAACGAGTAATTGCAACCGGTGTGAATGTTATGGTCATTTCTACGTTCCGGGCAACCTAGGATTTAATATAGGGCGTTGTTCCACCAGATCGAATAGAAAGGGCCTAAGAAGTCAACGCCAGAAGCGTAACATTCAATATAACTACAACGGTTTTTCCATTGTATAACAGGAGTAATTGCAACAAGTGTGAAATTGATGGTCATTTCTACGCTCTGGGCGACCTAGGCTTCACTCTAGGGCGTTGTTCCTCCAACTCGAATTGTTAGGGACTTAGAATTCAACGGCAGAAGCATAAAATACAATAAAAATACAACAGTTTTTCCATCGTTTAACAGGAATAATTGTACCAGTGTGAAGGTGATAGTCATTTCTACGTTCCGGGCAAACTAGGCTTCACTCTAGCGCGTTGCTCACCCAGATCGCATAGCTAGGGCCTTAGAAGTCTACTCCGGTAGCATAAAATACAATAAAAATACAACAGTCTTTCCATCGTATAACAGGTATAACTGGAACCAGTGTGAAAGTACTGATCATTTCTACGTTCCGGGCAACATAGGCTTCACACTAGCGCGTTTCTCCACCAGATAGAATAGCTAGGGACTTGGAATTCAACGCTTGAAGCATAAAATACAATAAAGATACAACAGTTTTTCCATCGTATAACAGGAGTAATTGCAACCAGTGTGAAAGTGATGGTCATTTTGACGTTCCGTGCAACCCAGGATTCAATCTAGGGCGTTGTTTCACCACATCGAATAGTTAGGTCCTCAGAAGTCAACGCCAGAAGCATATAACAGAATGTAAATACAACAGCTGTTCCACCGTATAAAACGAATAATTGCAACCAATGTGAAAGTGATAGTCATTTCTACGTTCCGGGCAACCTAAGCTTCACTCTAGGGAGTTGGTCCACCACATCGAATAGCTACGGCCTTAGAAGTCAACGCCAGAAGCATAAAATGCAATATAAATACAACAGTTTTTTCATCGTATAAAATGAATGATTGCAAACAGTGTGGATGTAATGGCCATTTTTACGTTCCGGGCAACCTAGGCTTCACTATACGACGTTGATCCACCAGATCGAATAGCTAGCGACTTAGAAGTCAACGCCAGAAGCATAAAATACAATAAAAATACAACAGTTTTTCCGTCGTATAACAGGAATAATTGCAAGCAGTGCGAAAGTAATGTTCATTTCTACGCTCCGGGGAACCTAGGCTTCACCCTAGGGCGTTGCTCCACCAGATCGAATAGCTAGGCACTTAGAATTCAACGCCAGAAGCATAAAATACAATAAAAATACAACATTTTTTCCATCGTATAACAGGAATAATTGCATCCAGCGTGATAGTAATGGCCATTTCTACATTGCGGGCAACCTATCCTCCACTCTAGGGCGTTGATCCACCAGATCAAATAGCTAGGGCCTTAGAAGTCAACGCCAGAAGCATAAAACACAATATAAATGCAACAGTTTTTCCATCGTATAAAACGAACAATTGCTGCCAATGTGAAAGTGATAGTCATTTCTTCGCTCCGGGCAACCTAGGCTTCACGCTAGGGCGTTGTTCCACAACATCGAATTGTTACGGCCTTGGAAGTCAACGCCAGAATCATAAAATACATAACAGATACAACAGTTTTTCCATCGTATGGAACGAATAATTGCAATCGGTGTGAAGGTAATGGTCATTTCGACGTACCGGGCAACCTAGGCTCCACTCTAGGGCGTTGCTCCACCACATCGAATAGTTAGGGCCTTAGAAGACAGCGCCAGAAGCATAAAATACGATATATGTACAACAGTCTTTCCATCGTATAGAATAAATAATTGCAACCAGTGCGCAAGTTATGGTCATTTCTACTTTCCGGGCAACCTTGGCTTAACTCCAGGGCGTTGCTCCACCAGATCGCATAGTTAGGGTCTTTGAATACAACGCCAGAAGCATAAAATACAATAAAAATTCAACAGTTTTTCCATTGTATAACAGGAATAACTGCAACCAGTGTGAAAGTAATGGTCATTTCTACGTTCCGGGCAACCTAGGCTTCACTCTAGGGCGTTGCTCCACCACATCGTATAGCTAAGGCCTAGGAAGTCAACGCCTGAAGAATAAAATAAAATAAAAATACAACAGTATTTCTATCGTATAAAACGAATAATTGCAACCAGTATGAAAGCTATGGTCACTTCTACGTTCCGGGCAACCTAGGCTTCACTCTAGGGCGTTGCTCAACCATATCGAATAGCTACGGCCCTAGAAGATAACGCCATAACTATAACATATAATATAAATACAACAGTCTTTCCATCGTATAAAACGGATTATTGCTACCAGTCTGATAGTTATGGACATTTCTACGTTCCGGGCAACCTAGGCTTCACTCTAGGGCGTTGCTCCACCAGATCGAATAGTTACGGCCTTAGAAGTCAACTCCAGAAGCATAAAATACAATATAAATACAACAGCATTTCCATCGTATAAAATGATTGATTGCAAACAGTGTGAAAGATATGGTCATTTCTACTTTCCGGGCAACCTAGGCTTAACTCTAGGGCATGTTCCACCAGATTGACTAGTTAGGGACTTTGAATTCAACGCCAGAAGCATAAAATACAATAAAAATGCAACAGCTCTTCCATTGTATAACAGGAATAACTGCAACCAGTGAGAAAGCACTGGTCATTTCTACGTTCCGGGTAACCTAGGCTTCACTCCAGGGCGTTGCTCCACCAGATCGAACAGCTAGGGAGTTAGGATTCAACGCCAGAAGAATAAAATACAACCTAAGTACAACAGTTTTTCCATTGTATAAAACGAATAATTGAAACCAGTGTGAAAGTTATGATCTTTTCTACGTTCCGCGCAACCTGGGCTTCACCCCAGGGCGTTGCTCCACCAGATACAATAGTTGGGACCTAAGAAGTCGGCGCCAGAAGCATAAAATACAAAATAGATACAACATTTTTTTCATCGTATATAATGTATATTTGCAAACAGTGTGAAAGTAAAGGCCATTTCTACGTTCTGGGCAACCTAGGCTTAACTGTAGGGCGTTGCTCCACCAGATCGCATAGTTAGGGACATAGAATTTAACGCCAGAATCATAAAATACAATAAAGATGCAACAGTTTTTCCATTGTATAGAACGAATAATTGCAACCAGTGTGAAAGTTATGGTCATTTTTACGTTTCGGGTAACCTAGGCTTCACTCTAGGGCGTTGCTCCACCAGATCGAATAGCTACGGACTTAGAATTCAACGCCAGAAGGATAAAATACAACATAAGTATAACAGTTCTTCCATCGTATAAAATGTATAATTGCAAGCAGTGTGAAGGTAATGGTCATTTCTACGTTCCGGGCAACCTAGGCTGCACTCTAGGGCCTTGTTCTACCAGAGCGAATAGTTAGGGCCTAAGAAGTCAACGCCAGAAGCATAAAATACAATATAAATACAACAGCTTTTCCATCGTATATAATGTATATTTGCAAACAGTGTGAAAGTAAAGGTCATTTCTACGTTCCGGGCAACCTAGGCTTAACTGTAGGGCGTCGCTCCACCAGATCGAATGGATAGGGCCTTAGAAGTCAACGCCCGAAGCATGAAATACAAAATAAATAGAACAGTTTTTCCATTGTATAGAACGAATCATTGCAACCAGTGTAAAAGTTTTGGTCATTTCTACGTTCCGGGCAACCTTGGCTTAACTCCAGGGCGTTGCACCACCAGATCCAATAGTTAGGGACTTTGAATACAACGCCAGAAGCATAAAATACAATAAAAATGCAACAGTTTTTCCATTGTATAACAGGAATAACTGGAACCAGTGTGAAAGTACTGGTCACTTCTACGTTCCGGGTAGCCTAGGCATCACTCCAGGGCGTTGCTCCACCAGATTGAATAGCTAGGGACTTAGAATTCAACGCCAGAAGAATCAAATACAACTTAAGTACAACAGCTTTACCATCGTATAAAATGAATAATCGCAAACAGTGTGAAGGTAATGGTCACTTCCACGTTCCGGACAACCTAGGCTTCAGTCTAGGGCGTTGCTCCACCAGGTCGAATAGTTAGGGCCTAAGAAGTCAACGCCAGAAGCATAAAATACAATAGAAATCCAACAGTTTGTCCATCGTATAACTGGAATAATTGCAACCAGTGTGAAAGTGATAGTCATTTCTACGTTCCGGGCATCCTAGGCTTCAATCTACGGCGTTGTTCCACCAGATCGAATTGTAAGGGCCTGAGAAGCAAACGCCAGAAGCATTAAATACAATATAAATACAACAGTTTTTTCATCGTATAACAGGAATAATTGCAACAAGCCTGAAGGTAATGGTCATTTCTACGTTTCGGGTAACCTAGGCTTCACTCTAGGGCGTTGCTCCACCAGATCGAATAGCTAGGGACTTAGAATTCAACGCCAGAAGAATAAAATACAATATAAATACAACAGCTTTTCCATCGTATATAATGTATATTTGCAAACAGTGTGAAAGTAAAGGTCATTTCTACGTTCCGGGCAACCTAGGCTTAACTGTAGGGCGTCGCTCCAGCAGATCGAATAGTTAGGGCCTTAGAAGTCAACGCCCGAATCATGAAATACAAAATAAATAGAACAGCTTTTCCATTGTATAGAACGAATAATTGCAACCAGTGTGAAAGTTATGGTCATTTCTACGTTTCGGGTAACCTAGGCTTCACTCTAGGGCGTTGCTCCACCAGATCGAATAGCTAGGGACTTAGAATTCAACACCAGAAGGATAAAATACAACATAAGTATAACAGTTCTTCCATCGTATAAAATGTATAATTGCAAGCAGTGTGAAGGTAATGGTCATTTCTACGTTCCGGGAAACCTAGGCTTCACTCTAGAGCATTGCGCCACCAAATCGAATAGTTAGGGCCTAAGAAGACAACGCCAGAAGCATAAAATACAATATAAATACAACAGCTTTTCCATCGTATATAAAGTATATTTGCAAACAGTGTGAAAGTAAAGTTCATTTCTACGTTCCGGGCAACCTAGGCTTCACTCTGGGGCGTTGTTCCACCAGATCGAATAGTTAGGGCCTAAGAAGTCAACGCCAGAAGCATAAAATACAATATAAATACAACAGCTTTTCCATCGTATATAAAGTATATTTGCAAACAGTGTGAAAGTAAAGGTCATTTCTACGTTCCGGGCAACCTAGGCTTAACTGTGTAGCGTCGCTCCACCAGATCGAATAGTAAGGGCCTTAGAAGTCAACGCCCGAAGCATGAAATACAAAATAAATAGAACAGTTTTTCGATTGTATAGAACGAATAATTGCAACCAGTGTAAAAGTTATGGTCATTTCTACCTTCCGGGCAACATTGGCTTAACTCCAGGGCGTTGCTCCACCAGATCTAATAGTTAGGGACTTTGAATACAACGCCAGAAGCATAAAATACAATAAAAATGCAACAGACTTTCCATCGTATAAAACGAATAATTGCAACCTGTCTGATAGTTATGGTCATTTCTACGTCGCGGGCAACCTAGGCTTCAGCCTAGGGCGTTGCTCCACCAGATCGAATAGTTAGGGCCTTAGAAGTCAACGCCAGAAGCATAAAGTACAATAGAAATCCAACAGTTTGTCCATCGTATAACTGGAATAATTGCAACCAGTGTGAAAGTGATAGTCATTTCTACGTTCCGGGCATCCTAGGCTTCAATCTACGGCGTCGTTCCACCGGATCGAATTGTAAGGGCCTGAGAAGCAAACGCCAGAAGCATTAAATACAATATAAATACAACAGTGTTTTCATCGTATAACAGGAATAATTGCAACAAGCCTGAAGGTAATGGTCATTTCTACGTTTCGGGTAACCTAGGCTTCACTCTAGGGCGTTGCTCCACCAGATCGAATAGCTAGGGACTTAGAATTCAACGCCAGAAGAATAAAATACAACTTAAGTACACCAGTTTTACCATCGTATTAAATGAATAATCGCAAACAGTTTGAAGGTAATGGTCACTTCCACGTTCCGGGCAACCTAGGCTTAACTGTAGGGCGTTGCTCCACCAGATCGCATAGTTAGGGACATTGAATTCAACGCCAGAAGCATAAAATACAATAAAAATGCAACAGTTTAGTCCATTGTATAACAGGAATAACTGGAACCAGTGTGAAAGCTATGGTCATTTCCACGTTCCGGACAACCTAGGCTTCACTCTCGGGCGTTGCTCCACCAGATCGAATAGTTAGGGCCTAAGAAGTCAACGCCAGAAGGATAAAATACAAAATAAATACAACAGTTTTTCCATTGTATAAAACGTATATTTGCAAACAGTGTGAAAGTAAAGGTCATTTCTACGTTCCGGGCAACCTAGGCTTAACTGTAGGGCGTCGCTCCACCAGGTCGAATGGATAGAGCCTTAGAAGTCAACGCCCGAAGCATGAAATACAAAATAAATAGAACAGTTTTTCCATTGTGTAGAACGAATCATTGCAACCAGTGTAAAAGTTATGGTCATTTCTATGTTCCGGGCAACCTTGGCTTAACTCCAGGGCGTTGCTCCACCAGATCCAATAGTTAGGGACTTTGAATACAACGCCAGAAGCATAAAATACAATAAAAATGCAACAGTTTTTCCATTGTATAACAGGAATAACTGGAACCAGTGTGAAAGTACTGGTCACTTCTACGTTCCGGGTAGCCTAGGCTTCACTCCAGGGCGTTCCTCCACCAGATCGAATAGCTAGGGCCTCAGAAGTCAACGCCAGGAGCACCAAATACAAAATAAATACAACAGTTTTTCCATCGTATAAAACGAATAATTGCAACCAGTACGAAGGCTATGGTCATTTCTACATTCCGGGCAACCTAGGCTTCACTCTAGGGCGTTGCTCAACCATATCGTATAGCTACGGCCCTAGAAAACAACGCCATAACTATAAAATACAATATAAATACAACAGTCTTTCCATCGTATAAAACGGATAATTGCAACCAGTTTGATAGTTATGGTCATTTCTACGTTAGGGGCAAGCTAGGCTTCACCCTAGGGCGTTGCTCCTCCAGATCGAATAGTTAGGGCCTAAGAAGTCAGCGCCAGAAGCATAAAATACGATTTATGTACAACAGTTTTTCCATCGTATAGAATGAATAGTTGCAACCAGTGTGAAAGTAATGGTCATTTCTACGTTCCGGGCAACCTAGGCTTCACTCTAGAGCATTGCTCCACCAGATCGAATAGTTAGGGCCTAAGAAGACAACGCCAGAAGCATAAAATACAATATAAATACAACAGCTTTTCCGTCGTATATAATGTATATTTGCAAACAGTGTGAAAGTAAAGGTCATTTCTACGTTCCGGGCAACCTAGGCTTCACTCTTGGGCGTTGCTCCATCACTTCGAATAGTTACGGCCTTAGAAGTCAACTCCAGAAGCATAAAATACAATATAAATACAACAGCATTTCCATCGTATAAAATGATTGATTGCAAACAGTGTGAAAGTTATGGTCATTTCTACTTTCCGGGCAACATAGGCTTAACTCTAGGGCATGTTCCACCAGATTGAGTAGTTAGGGACTTTGAATTCAACGCCAGAAGCATAAAATACAATAAAAATGCAACAGTTTTTCCATTGTATAACAGGAATAACTGGAACCAGTGTGAAAGCTATGGTCATTTCCACGTTCCGGACAACCTAGGCTTCACTCTAGGGCGTTGCTCCACCAGATCGAATAGTTAGGGCCTAAGAAGTCAACGCCAGAAGCATAACATACAATATAAGTACAACAGTTTTTCCCTTGTATAACAGGAATAATTGCAACCAGTGTGAAAGCTATGGTCATTTCTACGTTCCGAGCAACCTAGGTTTCGCTCTATGGTGTTGCTCCACCACATCGAATAGTTAGGGCCTTAGAAGTCAATGTCAGAAGCATAAAATACAATATAAATACAACAGTTTTTTCAGCGTATAACAGGAATAATTGCAACAAGCCTGAAGGTAATGGTCATTTCTACATTCCGGGCAACATAGGCTTCACTCTAGAGCATTGCTCCACCAGATCGAATAGTTAGGGCCTAAGAAGACAACGCCAGAAGCATAAAATACAATATAAATACAACAGCTTTTCCATCGTATATAATGTATATTTGCAAACAGTGTGAAAGTAAATGTCATTTCTACGTTCCGGGCAACCTAGGCTAAACTGTAGGGCGTCGCTCCAGCAGATCGAATAGTTACGGCCTTAGAAGTCAACGCCCGAATCATGAAATACAAAATAAATAGAACAGTTTTTCCATTGTATAGAACGAATAATTGCAACCAGTGTGAAAGTTATGGTCATTTCTACGTTCCAGGCAACCTAGGCTTCACTCTAGAGCATTGCTGCACCAGATCGAATAGTTAGGGCCTAAGGAGACAACGCCAGAAGCATAAAATACAATATAAATACAACAGCTTTTCCATCGTATATAATGTATAATTGCAAACAGTGTCAAAGTAAAGGACATTTCTACGTCCCGCGCAACCTAGGCTTCACTCTAGGGCGTTGTTCTACCAGATCGAATAGTTAGGGCCTAAGAAGTCAACGCCAGAAGCATAAAATACAATATAAATACAACAGCTTTTCCATCGTATATAATGTATATTTGCAAACAGTGTGAAAGCAAACGACATTTCTACGTTCCGGGCAACCTAGGCTTCACTCTAGGGCGTTGTTCTACCAGATCGAATAGTTAGGGCCTAAGAAGTCAACGCCAGAAGCATAAAATACAATATAAATACAACAGCTTTTCCATCGTATATAATGTATATTTGCAGACAGTGTGAAAGTAAAGGTCATTTCTACGTTCCGGGCAACCTAGGCTTAACTGTATGGCGTCGCTCCATCACATCGAATAGTTACGGCCTTAGAAGTCAACTCCAGAAGCATAAAATACAATATAAATACAACAGCATTTCCATCGTATGTAATGTATATTTGCAAACAGTGTGAAAGTAAAGGACATTTCTACGTTCCGGGCAACCTAGGCTTCACTCTAGGGCGTTGTTCTACCAGATCGAATAGTTAGGGCCTAAGAACTCAACGCCAGAAGCATAAAATACAATATAAATACAACAGCTTTTCCATCGTATATAATGTATATTTGCAAACAGTGTGAAAGCAAAGGACATTTCTACGTTCCGGGCAACCTAGGCTTCACTCTAGGGCGTTGTTCTACCAGATCGAATAGTTAGGGCCTAAGAAGTCATCCCCAGAAGCATAAAATACAATATAAATACAACAGCTTTTCCATCGTATATAATGTATATTTGCAAACAGTGTGAAAGTAAAGGTCATTTCTACGTTCCGGGCAACCTAGGCTTAACTGTAGGGCGTCGCTCCACCAGGTCGAATGGATAGAGCCTTAGAAGTCAACGCCCGAAGCATGAAATACAAAATAAATAGAACAGTTTTTCCATTGTGTAGAACGAATCATTGCAACCAGTGTAAAAGTTATGGTCATTTCTATGTTCCGGGCAACCTTGTCTTAACTCCAGGGCGTTGCTCCACCAGATCCAATAGTTAGGGACTTTGAATACAACGCCAGAAGCATAAAATACAATAAAAATGCAACAGTTTTTCCATTGTATAACAGGAATAACTGCAACCAGTGTGAAAGTAATGGTCATTTCCACGTTCCGGGCAACCTAGGCTTCACTCTAGGGCGTTGCTCCACCACATCGTACAGCTAAGGCCTAGGAAGTCAACGCCTGAAGCATAAAATAAAATAAAAATACAACAGTTTTTCTATCGTATAAAACGAATGATTGCAACCAGTATGAAAGCAATGGTCACTTCTACGTTCCGGGCAACCTAGGCTTCTCTCTAGGGCGTTGCTCAACCACATCGAATACCTACGGCCCTAGAAGACAACGCCATAACTATAAAATACAATATAAATACAACAGACTTTCCATCGTATAAAACGAATAATTGCAACCAGTCTGATAGTTATGGTCATTTCTACGTCCCGGGCAACCTAGGCTTCAGCCTAGGGCGTTGCTCCACCAGATCGAATAGTTAGGGCCTTAGAAGTCAACGCCAGAATCATAAAGTACAATAGAAATCCAACAGTTTGTCCATCGTATAACTGGAATAATTGCAACCAGTGTGAAAGTGATAGTCATTTCTACGTTCCGGGCATCCTAGGCTTCAATCTACGGCGTTGTTCCACCAGATCGAATTGTAAGGGCCTGAGAAGCAAACGCCAGAAGCATTAAATACAATATAAGTACCACAGTTTTTCCATCGTATAAAACGGATAATTGCAACCAGTGTGCAAGT
Organism: Calliopsis andreniformis; assembly: GCF_051401765.1. Taxonomy (NCBI): domain Eukaryota; kingdom Metazoa; phylum Arthropoda; class Insecta; order Hymenoptera; family Andrenidae; genus Calliopsis; species Calliopsis andreniformis. Next base: position 8,034,744 of record NW_027480422.1, read on the forward strand.
AATGGTCATTTATACGTTCCGAGCAACCTAGGTTTCGCTACATGGCGTTGCTCCACCAGATCGAATAGTTAGGGCCTAAGAAGACAACGCCAGAAGCATAAAATACAATAGAAATACAACAGTTTTTCCATCGTATAACAGGAATAATTGTAATCAGTGTGAAAGGTATGGTCATTTCTACGTTCCGGGCAACCTAGGCTTCACTCTAGCTCATTGTTCCACCACATCGAATAGCTACGGACTTAGAAGTCAACGCCATAACTATAAAAAACGATATAAATGCAACAGCTTTTCCATTGTATAAAATGAATAATTGCAACCAGAATGGAGGTAATGGTCCTTTGTACTTTCCGGGCAACCTAGGCTTCACTCTAGGGCGTTTCTCCACCACATCGAATAGCTACGGCCTTAGAAGTCAACGTCTGAAGCATAAAATATAATATAAATACTACAGTTTTTCCATCGTATAACAGGAATAATTGCAACCAGTGTGAAAGACATGGTCATTTCAACGTTCCGGGCAACCTAGGCTTCGCTCTAGGGCGTTGATCCACCACATCGAATAGCTCCGGCCTTAGGAGTCAACGCCAGAGGCATAAAATACAAAATAAATACAACAGCTTTTCAATCGTATAACAAGGATAATTGAAACCAGTGTGAAAGTTATGGTCATTTCTACGTTCAGGGCAACCTAGGCTTCACTCTAGGGCGTTGTTCCACCCGATCGAATAGTTAGGGACTAAGAAGTCAACGCCAGAAGCATAAAATACAAAACAAATAGAACAGTTTTTCCATTGTATAAAAGGAATAATTGCAACCAGTGTGAAAGCTATGGTCATTTATACGTTCCGGGCAACCTAGGCTTCACTCTAGGGTATTGTCCGACCAGATCGAATAGTTAGGGCCTAAGAAGTCAACGCCAGAAGCATAAAATACAATATAAATACAACAGCTTTTCCATCGTATATAATGTATATTTGCAAACAGTGTGAAAGCAAACGACATTTCTACGTTCCGGGCAACCTAGGCTTCACTCTAGGGCGTTGTTCTACCAGATCGAATAGTTAGGGCCTAAGAAGTCAACGCCAGAAGCATAAAATACAATATAAATACAACAGCTTTTCCATCGTATATAATGTATATTTGCAAACAGTGTGAAAGTAAAGGTCATTTCTACGTTCCGGGCAACCTAGGCTTAACTGTATGGCGTCGCTCCACCAGATCGAATAGTAAGGGCCTTAGAAGTCAACGCCCAAAGCATGAAATACAAAATAAATACAACAGTTTTTCGATTGTATAGAACGAATAATTGCAACCAGTGTAAAAGTTATGGTCATTTCTACGTTCCGGGCAACCTTGGCTTAACTCCAGGGCGTTGCTCCACCAGATCGAGTACCTAGGAATTTAGAAGTCAACGCCCGAAGCATAAAATACAATAAAGATACAACAGTTTTTCCATCGTATAAGAGGAGTAATTGCAACCAGTGTGAAAGTGGTGCTCATTTCTACGTTCCGGGCAACCTAGGCTTCACTCTAGGTCGTTGTTCCACCACATCGAATTGTTAGGGCCTTGGAAGTCAACGCCAGAATCATAAAATACAAAACAAATGCAACAGTTCTTCCATCGTATAAAACGAATAATTGCAACCCGTGTGAAAGTTATGGTCATTTCTACGTTCCGGGCAACCTAGGCTTCAATCCAGGGCGCTGTTCATGCAGATCGGATAATTAGGCCCTAAGAAGTCAACGCCAGAAGCATAAAACACAATATAAATACAACAGCTTTTCCATCGTATAAAACGAATAATTGCAATCAGTGTGAAAGTAATGGTCATTTCTACGTTCCGGGCAACCTAGGCTTCAGACTAGGGCGTTTCTCCACCATATCGAATAGTTAGGGCCTTAGAAGTCAACGCCCGAAGCATAAAATACAATGAAGATACAACAGCTTTTCATCGTATAGCAGGTATAATTGCAACCAGTGTGAAAGTAATGGTCATTTCTACGTTCCGGGCAACCTAGGCTTCACTCTTGGGAGTTGCTCCACCACATCGAATAGATACGGCCTTCGAAGTCAACGCCAGAAGCATAAAATACAATATAAATACATCAGTTTTTCCATCGTATAAAACGAGTAATTGCAACCGGTGTGAATGTTATGGTCATTTCTACGTTCCGGGCAACCTAGGATTTAATATAGGGCGTTGTTCCACCAGATCGAATAGAAAGGGCCTAAGAAGTCAACGCCAGAAGCGTAACATTCAATATAACTACAACGGTTTTTCCATTGTATAACAGGAGTAATTGCAACAAGTGTGAAATTGATGGTCATTTCTACGCTCTGGGCGACCTAGGCTTCACTCTAGGGCGTTGTTCCTCCAACTCGAATTGTTAGGGACTTAGAATTCAACGGCAGAAGCATAAAATACAATAAAAATACAACAGTTTTTCCATCGTTTAACAGGAATAATTGTACCAGTGTGAAGGTGATAGTCATTTCTACGTTCCGGGCAAACTAGGCTTCACTCTAGCGCGTTGCTCACCCAGATCGCATAGCTAGGGCCTTAGAAGTCTACTCCGGTAGCATAAAATACAATAAAAATACAACAGTCTTTCCATCGTATAACAGGTATAACTGGAACCAGTGTGAAAGTACTGATCATTTCTACGTTCCGGGCAACATAGGCTTCACACTAGCGCGTTTCTCCACCAGATAGAATAGCTAGGGACTTGGAATTCAACGCTTGAAGCATAAAATACAATAAAGATACAACAGTTTTTCCATCGTATAACAGGAGTAATTGCAACCAGTGTGAAAGTGATGGTCATTTTGACGTTCCGTCCAACCCAGGATTCAATCTAGGGCGTTGTTTCACCACATCGAATAGCTACGGCCTTAGAAGTCAACGCCCGAAGCATAAAATAGAATAAAGATACAACAGTTTTTCCATCGTATAGCAGGAGTAACTGCAACCAGTGTGATTGTGATGGTCATTTCTGCGTTCTGGGCGACCTAGGCTTCACTCTAGGGCGTTGTTCCACCAGATCGAATCGTTAGGGCCTTAGAAGTCAACGCCAGAAGCGTAAAATATAAAACAAATGCAACAGCTTTTCCATCGTATAAAGCGAATAATTGCAACCGGTGTGAAATTTATGGTCATTTCTACGTTCAGGGAATCCTAGGCTTCACTCTAGGGCGTTGCTTGACCAGATGGAATAGTTAGGGTCTTAGAAGTCAACGCCCGAAGCAAAAATACAATGAAAGTGCAACAGTTTTTCCAACGTATAACACGAATAATTGCAACCACTATGAAAGTGATAGTCATTTCTAGGTTCCGGGCAAACTAGGCTTCACTCTAGGGCGTTGCTCCACCAGATCGAATAGCAAGGGCCTTAGAAGTCAACGCCCGAAGCATAAAATACAATAAAAATGCAACAGTCTTTCCATCGTATAACACGAATAATGGCAACCAGTATGAAAGTGGTAGTCATATCTACGTTCTGGGCAACCTAGGCTTCGCTCTAGGGCGTTGCTCGACCAGATCGAATAGTTAGGGCCTAAGAAGTCAACTCCAGAAGCATAAAACAGAATATAAATACAACAGATGTTACATCGTATAAAATGAATAATTGCAAACAGTGTGAAAGTGATGGTCATTTCTTCGTTCCGGGCGACCTAGGCTTCAATCCAGGGCGCTGTTCAGGCAGATCGAATAATTAGGGCCTAAGAAGTCAACGCCAGAAGCATAAAACACAATATAAATACAACAGCTTTTCCATCGTATAAAACGGATAATTGCAACCAGTGTGAAGGTAATGGCCATTTCTACGTTCCCGGCAACCTAGGCTTCACTCTAGGGCGTTGCTCCATCATATCGAATAGCTAGGGGCTTAGAATTCAACGCCAGAAGCATAAAATACTATATAAATACAACAGATTTTCCATCGTATAAAACGAATAATTGCAACCAGTGTGAAAGTTATGGTCATTTCTACATTCCGGGCAACCTAGGCTTCACTCTAGGGCGTTGCACCACCAGATCGAATATCTAGGGCCTTAGAAGTCTACGCCCGGAGCATAAAAAGCAAAATAAATACAACAGTTTTTCCATTGTATAAAACGAATAATTGCAACCGGTGTGAAAGATATGGTCACTTCTACGTTCCGTGCAACCTAGGCTTCCCTCTAGGGCGTTGCTCCACCAGATCGAATAGTTACGGCCTAAGAAGTCAACGCCAGAAGCATGAAACACAATATAAATGCAACAGTTTTGCCATCGTATAAAACGAATAATTGCATCCAGCGTGAAAGTAATGGACATTTCTACGTTCCGGGCAACCTAGGGTTCACTCTAGGGCGTTGCACCACCAGATCGAGTAGCTAGGAATTTAGAAGTCAACGCCCGAAGTATAAATTACAATAAAGATACAACAGTTTTTCCATCGTATAAGAGGAGTAATTGCAACGAGTGTGAAAGTGATGGTCATTTCTACGTTCCGGGCAACCTAGGCTTCACTCTAGGTCGTTGTTCCACCACATACAATTGTTAGGGCCTTGGAAGTCAACGCCAGAATCATAAAATACAAAACAAATGCAACAGTTCTTCCATCGTAAGAAACGAATAATTGCAACCGGTGTGAAAGTTATGGTCATTTCTACGTTCCGGGCAACCTAGGCTTCACTCTAGGGCGTTGCTCCACCAGATCGAATAGCTAGGGCCTTAGAAGTCTACACCCGGAGCATAAAATACAATAAAAATACAACTGTTTTTCCATCGCATAAAATGAATAATTGCAATCAGTGTGAAGGTAATGGTCATTTCTACGTTCGGGGCAACCTAGGGTTCGCTCTAGGGCGTTGCTTCACCAGATCGAATAGTTAGGGCCTAGGAAGTCAACGCCAGAAGCATAAAACAGAATATAAATACGACCGCCGATCCATCGTATAAAACGAATAATTGCAGCCAATGTGAAAGTGATAGTCATTTCTACGCTCCGCGCAACCTAGGCTTCACTCTAGGGCGTTGTTCCACAACATCGAATCGTTAGGGCCTTGGAAGTCAACGCCAGAATCATAAAATACAAAACAGATACAACAGTTTTTCCATCGTATAAAACGAATAATTGCAACCAGTGTGAAAGTTATGGTCATTTCTACATTCCGGGCAACCTAGGCTTCACTCTAGGGCGTTGCACCACCAGATCGAATATCTAGGGCCTTAGAAGTCTACGCCCGGAGCATAAAAAGCAAAATAAATACAACAGTTTTTCCATTGTATAAAACGAATAATTGCAACCGGTGTGAAAGATATGGTCACTTCTACGTTCCGTGCAACCTAGGCTTCACTCTAGGGCGTTGCTCCACCAGATCGAATAGTTACGGCCTAAGAAGTCAACGCCAGAAGCATGAAACACAATATAAATGCAACAGTTTTGCCATCGTATAAAACGAATAATTGCATCCAGCGTGAAAGTAATGGACATTTCTACGTTCCGGGCAACCTAGGGTTCACTCTAGGGCGTTGCACCACCAGATCGAGTAGCTAGGAATTTAGAAGTCAACGCCCGAAGTATAAATTACAATAAAGATACAACAGTTTTTCCATCGTATAAGAGGAGTAATTGCAACGAGTGTGAAAGTGATGGTCATTTCTACGTTCCGGGCAACCTAGGCTTCACTCTAGGTCGTTGTTCCACCACATACAATTGTTAGGGCCTTGGAAGTCAACGCCAGAATCATAAAATACAAAACAAATGCAACAGTTCTTCCATCGTAAGAAACGAATAATTGCAACCGGTGTGAAAGTTATGGTCATTTCTACGTTCCGGGCAACCTAGGCTTCACTCTAGGGCGTTGCTCCACCAGATCGAATAGCTAGGGCCTTAGAAGTCTACACCCGGAGCATAAAATACAATAAAAATACAACTGTTTTTCCATCGCATAAAATGAATAATTGCAATCAGTGTGAAGGTAATGGTCATTTCTACGTTCGGGGCAACCTAGGGTTCGCTCTAGGGCGTTGCTTCACCAGATCGAATAGTTAGGGCCTAGGAAGTCAACGCCAGAAGCATAAAACAGAATATAAATACGACCGCCGATCCATCGTATAAAACGAATAATTGCAGCCAATGTGAAAGTGATAGTCATTTCTACGCTCCGCGCAACCTAGGCTTCACTCTAGGGCGTTGTTCCACAACATCGAATTGTTAGGGCCTTGGAAGTCAACGCCAGAATCATAAAATACAAAACAGATACAACAGTTTTTCCATCGTATGAAACGAATAATTGCAATCGGTGTGAAGGTAATGGTCATTTCTACGTTCCGGGCAACCTAGGCATCACTCTAGGGCGTTGTTCCACCAGATCGAATTGTTAGGGCCTTAAAGGTCAACGCCAGAAGCGTAAAATACAAAACAAATGCAACAGTTTTTCCATCGAATAACAGGTGTAATTGCAACCAGTGTGAAAGTGATGGTCATCTCTACGTTCCGGGCAACCTAGGCTTCACTCTAGGTCGCTGATCCACCACATCGAATTGTTAGGGCCTTGGAAGTCAACGCCCGAAGCATAAAATACCATAAAGATACAACAGTTTTTCGATCGTATAACAGGAGTGATTGCAACCAGTGTGAAAGTGATGGTCATTTCCACGTTCCGGGCAACCTAGACTTCGCTCTAGGGCATTGCTCCACCAGATCGAATAGTTAGGGCCTAAGAAGTCAACGCCAGAAGCATAAAACAGAATATAAATAAGACAGCCGATCCATCGTATAGAACGAATAATTGCAGCCAATGTGAAAGTGATAGTCATTTCTACGCTCCGGGCAACCTAGGCTTCACTCTAGGGCGTTGTTCCACAACATCAAATTGTTAGGACCTTGGAAGTCAACGCCAGAATCATAAAATACAAAACAGATACAACAGTTTTTCCATCGTATGAAACGAATAATTGCAATCGGTGTGAAGGTAATGGTCATTTCTACGTTCCGGGCAACCTAGGCATCACTCTAATGCGTTGTTCCACCAGATCGAATTGTTAGGGCCTTAGAGGTCAACGCCAGAAGCGTAAAACACAAAACAAATGCAACAGTCTTTCCATCGTATAACAGGTGTAATTGCAACCAGTGTGAAAGTGATGGTCATCTCTACGTTCCGGGCAACTTAGGCTTCACTCTAGGTCGTTGACCCACCACATCGAATTGTTAGGGCCTTGGAAGTCAACGCCCGAAGCATAAAATACCATAAAGATACAACAGTTTTTCCATCGTATAACAGGAGTGATTGCAACTAGTGTGAAAGTGATGGTCATTTCCACGTTCCGGGCAACCTAGACTTCGCTCTAGGGCATTGCTCCACCAGATCGAATAGTTAGGTCCTCAGAAGTCAACGCCAGAAGCATATAACAGAATGTAAATACAACAGCTGTTCCACCGTATAAAACGAATAATTGCAACCAATGTGAAAGTGATAGTCATTTCTACGTTCCGGGCAACCTAAGCTTCACTCTAGGGAGTTGGTCCACCACATCGAATAGCTACGGCCTTAGAAGTCAACGCCAGAAGCATAAAATGCAATATAAATACAACAGTTTTTTCATCGTATAAAATGAATGATTGCAAACAGTGTGGATGTAATGGCCATTTTTACGTTCCGGGCAACCTAGGCTTCACTATACGACGTTGATCCACCAGATCGAATAGCTAGCGACTTAGAAGTCAACGCCAGAAGCATAAAATACAATAAAAATACAACAGTTTTTCCGTCGTATAACAGGAATAATTGCAAGCAGTGCGAAAGTAATGTTCATTTCTACGCTCCGGGGAACCTAGGCTTCACCCTAGGGCGTTGCTCCACCAGATCGAATAGCTAGGCACTTAGAATTCAACGCCAGAAGCATAAAATACAATAAAAATACAACATTTTTTCCATCGTATAACAGGAATAATTGCATCCAGCGTGATAGTAATGGCCATTTCTACATTGCGGGCAACCTATCCTCCACTCTAGGGCGTTGATCCACCAGATCAAATAGCTAGGGCCTTAGAAGTCAACGCCAGAAGCATAAAACACAATATAAATGCAACAGTTTTTCCATCGTATAAAACGAACAATTGCTGCCAATGTGAAAGTGATAGTCATTTCTTCGCTCCGGGCAACCTAGGCATCACGCTAGGGCGTTGTTCCACAACATCGAATTGTTACGGCCTTGGAAGTCAACGCCAGAATCATAAAATACATAACAGATACAACAGTTTTTCCATCGTATGGAACGAATAATTGCAATCGGTGTGAAGGTAATGGTCATTTCGACGTACCGGGCAACCTAGGCTCCACTCTAGGGCGTTGCTCCACCACATCGAATAGTTAGGGCCTTAGAAGACAGCGCCAGAAGCATAAAATACGATATATGTACAACAGTCTTTCCATCGTATAGAATAAATAATTGCAACCAGTGCGCAAGTTATGGTCATTTCTACTTTCCGGGCAACCTTGGCTTAACTCCAGGGCGTTGCTCCACCAGATCGCATAGTTAGGGTCTTTGAATACAACGCCAGAAGCATAAAATACAATAAAAATGCAACAGTTTTTCCATTGTATAACAGGAATAACTGCAACCAGTGTGAAAGTAATGGTCATTTCTACGTTCCGGGCAACCTAGGCTTCACTCTAGGGCGTTGCTCCACCACATCGTATAGCTAAGGCCTAGGAAGTCAACGCCTGAAGAATAAAATAAAATAAAAATACAACAGTATTTCTATCGTATAAAACGAATAATTGCAACCAGTATGAAAGCTATGGTCACTTCTACGTTCCGGGCAACCTAGGCTTCACTCTAGGGCGTTGCTCAACCATATCGAATAGCTACGGCCCTAGAAGATAACGCCATAACTATAACATATAATATAAATACAACAGTCTTTCCATCGTATAAAACGGATTATTGCTACCAGTCTGATAGTTATGGACATTTCTACGTTCCGGGCAACCTAGGCTTCACTCTAGGGCGTTGCTCCACCAGATCGAATAGTTACGGCCTTAGAAGTCAACTCCAGAAGCATAAAATACAATATAAATACAACAGCATTTCCATCGTATAAAATGATTGATTGCAAACAGTGTGAAAGATATGGTCATTTCTACTTTCCGGGCAACCTAGGCTTAACTCTAGGGCATGTTCCACCAGATTGACTAGTTAGGGACTTTGAATTCAACGCCAGAAGCATAAAATACAATAAAAATGCAACAGCTCTTCCATTGTATAACAGGAATAACTGCAACCAGTGAGAAAGCACTGGTCATTTCTACGTTCCGGGTAACCTAGGCTTCACTCCAGGGCGTTGCTCCACCAGATCGAACAGCTAGGGAGTTAGGATTCAACGCCAGAAGAATAAAATACAACCTAAGTACAACAGTTTTTCCATTGTATAAAACGAATAATTGAAACCAGTGTGAAAGTTATGATCTTTTCTACGTTCCGCGCAACCTGGGCTTCACCCCAGGGCGTTGCTCCACCAGATACAATAGTTGGGACCTAAGAAGTCGGCGCCAGAAGCATAAAATACAAAATAGATACAACATTTTTTTCATCGTATATAATGTATATTTGCAAACAGTGTGAAAGTAAAGGCCATTTCTACGTTCTGGGCAACCTAGGCTTAACTGTAGGGCGTTGCTCCACCAGATCGCATAGTTAGGGACATAGAATTTAACGCCAGAATCATAAAATACAATAAAGATGCAACAGTTTTTCCATTGTATAGAACGAATAATTGCAACCAGTGTGAAAGTTATGGTCATTTTTACGTTTCGGGTAACCTAGGCTTCACTCTAGGGCGTTGCTCCACCAGATCGAATAGCTACGGACTTAGAATTCAACGCCAGAAGGATAAAATACAACATAAGTATAACAGTTCTTCCATCGTATAAAATGTATAATTGCAAGCAGTGTGAAGGTAATGGTCATTTCTACGTTCCGGGCAACCTAGGCTGCACTCTAGGGCCTTGCTCTACCAGAGCGAATAGTTAGGGCCTAAGAAGTCAACGCCAGAAGCATAAAATACAATATAAATACAACAGCTTTTCCATCGTATATAATGTATATTTGCAAACAGTGTGAAAGTAAAGGTCATTTCTACGTTCCGGGCAACCTAGGCTTAACTGTAGGGCGTCGCTCCACCAGATCGAATGGATAGGGCCTTAGAAGTCAACGCCCGAAGCATGAAATACAAAATAAATAGAACAGTTTTTCCATTGTATAGAACGAATCATTGCAACCAGTGTAAAAGTTTTGGTCATTTCTACGTTCCGGGCAACCTTGGCTTAACTCCAGGGCGTTGCACCACCAGATCCAATAGTTAGGGACTTTGAATACAACGCCAGAAGCATAAAATACAATAAAAATGCAACAGTTTTTCCATTGTATAACAGGAATAACTGGAACCAGTGTGAAAGTACTGGTCACTTCTACGTTCCGGGTAGCCTAGGCATCACTCCAGGGCGTTGCTCCACCAGATTGAATAGCTAGGGACTTAGAATTCAACGCCAGAAGAATCAAATACAACTTAAGTACAACAGCTTTACCATCGTATAAAATGAATAATCGCAAACAGTGTGAAGGTAATGGTCACTTCCACGTTCCGGACAACCTAGGCTTCAGTCTAGGGCGTTGCTCCACCAGGTCGAATAGTTAGGGCCTAAGAAGTCAACGCCAGAAGCATAAAATACAATAGAAATCCAACAGTTTGTCCATCGTATAACTGGAATAATTGCAACCAGTGTGAAAGTGATAGTCATTTCTACGTTCCGGGCATCCTAGGCTTCAATCTACGGCGTTGTTCCACCAGATCGAATTGTAAGGGCCTGAGAAGCAAACGCCAGAAGCATTAAATACAATATAAATACAACAGTTTTTTCATCGTATAACAGGAATAATTGCAACAAGCCTGAAGGTAATGGTCATTTCTACGTTTCGGGTAACCTAGGCTTCACTCTAGGGCGTTGCTCCACCAGATCGAATAGCTAGGGACTTAGAATTCAACGCCAGAAGAATAAAATACAACTTAAGTACACCAGTTTTACCATCGTATTAAATGAATAATCGCAAACAGTTTGAAGGTAATGGTCACTTCCACGTTCCGGGCAACCTAGGCTTAACTGTAGGGCGTTGCTCCACCAGATCGCATAGTTAGGGACATTGAATTCAACGCCAGAAGCATAAAATACAATAAAAATGCAACAGTTTAGTCCATTGTATAACAGGAATAACTGGAACCAGTGTGAAAGCTATGGTCATTTCCACGTTCCGGACAACCTAGGCTTCACTCTAGGGCGTTGCTCCACCACATCGAATGGTTAGGGCCTTAGAAGTCAACGCCAGAAGCATAAAATACGATATATGTACAACAGTTTTTCCATCGTATAGAATAAATAATTACAACCAGTGCGCAAGTAATGGTCATTTCTACGTTCCGAGCAACCTAGGTTTCGCTCTATGGCGTTGCTCCACCACATCGAATAGTTAGGGCCTTAGAAGTCAATGCCAGAAGCATAAAATACAATATAAATACAACAGTTTTTTCATCGTATAACAGGAATAATTGCAACAAGCCTGAAGGTAATGGTCATTTCCACATTCCGGGCAACATAGGCTTCACTCTAGAGCATTGCTCCACCAGATCCAATAGTTAGGGCCTAAGAAGACAACGCCAGAAGCATAAAATACAATATAAATACAACAGCTTTTCCATCGTATATAATGTATATTTGCAAACAGTGTGAAAGTAAAGGTCATTTCTACGTTCCGGGCAACCTAGGCTTAACTGTAGGGCGTCGCTCCAGCAGATCGAATAGTTAGGGCCTTAGAAGTCAACGCCCGAATCATGAAATACAAAATAAATAGAACAGCTTTTCCATTGTATAGAACGAATAATTGCAACCAGTGTGAAAGTTATGGTCATTTCTACGTTTCGGGTAACCTAGGCTTCACTCTAGGGCGTTGCTCCACCAGATCGAATAGCTAGGGACTTAGAATTCAACACCAGAAGGATAAAATACAACATAAGTATAACAGTTCTTCCATCGTATAAAATGTATAATTGCAAGCAGTGTGAAGGTAATGGTCATTTCTACGTTCCGGGAAACCTAGGCTTCACTCTAGAGCATTGCGCCACCAAATCGAATAGTTAGGGCCTAAGAAGACAACGCCAGAAGCATAAAATACAATATAAATACAACAGCTTTTCCATCGTATATAAAGTATATTTGCAAACAGTGTGAAAGTAAAGTTCATTTCTACGTTCCGGGCAACCTAGGCTTCACTCTGGGGCGTTGTTCCACCAGATCGAATAGTTAGGGCCTAAGAAGTCAACGCCAGAAGCATAAAATACAATATAAATACAACAGCTTTTCCATCGTATATAAAGTATATTTGCAAACAGTGTGAAAGTAAAGGTCATTTCTACGTTCCGGGCAACCTAGGCTTAACTGTGTAGCGTCGCTCCACCAGATCGAATAGTAAGGGCCTTAGAAGTCAACGCCCGAAGCATGAAATACAAAATAAATAGAACAGTTTTTCGATTGTATAGAACGAATAATTGCAACCAGTGTAAAAGTTATGGTCATTTCTACGTTCCGGGCAACCTAGGCTTCACTCTAGGTCGTTGTTCCACCACATACAATTGTTAGGGCCTTGGAAGTCAACGCCAGAATCATAAAATACAAAACAAATGCAACAGTTCTTCCATCGTAAGAAACGAATAATTGCAACCGGTGTGAAAGTTATGGTCATTTCTACGTTCCGGGCAACCTAGGCTTCACTCTAGGGCGTTGCTCCACCAGATCGAATAGCTAGGGCCTTAGAAGTCTACACCCGGAGCATAAAATACAATAAAAATACAACTGTTTTTCCATCGCATAAAATGAATAATTGCAATCAGTGTGAAGGTAATGGTCATTTCTACGTTCGGGGCAACCTAGGGTTCGCTCTAGGGCGTTGCTTCACCAGATCGAATAGTTAGGGCCTAGGAAGTCAACGCCAGAAGCATAAAACAGAATATAAATACGACCGCCGATCCATCGTATAAAACGAATAATTGCAGCCAATGTGAAAGTGATAGTCATTTCTACGCTCCGCGCAACCTAGGCTTCACTCTAGGGCGTTGTTCCACAACATCGAATTGTTAGGGCCTTGGAAGTCAACGCCAGAATCATAAAATACAAAACAGATACAACAGTTTTTCCATCGTATGAAACGAATAATTGCAATCGGTGTGAAGGTAATGGTCATTTCTACGTTCCGGGCAACCTAGGCATCACTCTAGGGCGTTGTTCCACCAGATCGAATTGTTAGGGCCTTAAAGGTCAACGCCAGAAGCGTAAAATACAAAACAAATGCAACAGTTTTTCCATCGAATAACAGGTGTAATTGCAACCAGTGTGAAAGTGATGGTCATCTCTACGTTCCGGGCAACCTAGGCTTCACTCTAGGTCGCTGATCCACCACATCGAATTGTTAGGGCCTTGGAAGTCAACGCCCGAAGCATAAAATACCATAAAGATACAACAGTTTTTCGATCGTATAACAGGAGTGATTGCAACCAGTGTGAAAGTGATGGTCATTTCCACGTTCCGGGCAACCTAGACTTCGCTCTAGGGCATTGCTCCACCAGATCGAATAGTTAGGGCCTAAGAAGTCAACGCCAGAAGCATAAAACAGAATATAAATAAGACAGCCGATCCATCGTATAGAACGAATAATTGCAGCCAATGTGAAAGTGATAGTCATTTCTACGCTCCGGGCAACCTAGGCTTCACTCTAGGGCGTTGTTCCACAACATCAAATTGTTAGGACCTTGGAAGTCAACGCCAGAATCATAAAATACAAAACAGATACAACAGTTTTTCCATCGTATGAAACGAATAATTGCAATCGGTGTGAAGGTAATGGTCATTTCTACGTTCCGGGCAACCTAGGCATCACTCTAATGCGTTGTTCCACCAGATCGAATTGTTAGGGCCTTAGAGGTCAACGCCAGAAGCGTAAAACACAAAACAAATGCAACAGTCTTTCCATCGTATAACAGGTGTAATTGCAACCAGTGTGAAAGTGATGGTCATCTCTACGTTCCGGGCAACTTAGGCTTCACTCTAGGTCGTTGACCCACCACATCGAATTGTTAGGGCCTTGGAAGTCAACGCCCGAAGCATAAAATACCATAAAGATACAACAGTTTTTCCATCGTATAACAGGAGTGATTGCAACTAGTGTGAAAGTGATGGTCATTTCCACGTTCCGGGCAACCTAGACTTCGCTCTAGGGCATTGCTCCACCAGATCGAATAGTTAGGTCCTCAGAAGTCAACGCCAGAAGCATATAACAGAATGTAAATACAACAGCTGTTCCACCGTATAAAACGAATAATTGCAACCAATGTGAAAGTGATAGTCATTTCTACGTTCCGGGCAACCTAAGCTTCACTCTAGGGAGTTGGTCCACCACATCGAATAGCTACGGCCTTAGAAGTCAACGCCAGAAGCATAAAATGCAATATAAATACAACAGTTTTTTCATCGTATAAAATGAATGATTGCAAACAGTGTGGATGTAATGGCCATTTTTACGTTCCGGGCAACCTAGGCTTCACTATACGACGTTGATCCACCAGATCGAATAGCTAGCGACTTAGAAGTCAACGCCAGAAGCATAAAATACAATAAAAATACAACAGTTTTTCCGTCGTATAACAGGAATAATTGCAAGCAGTGCGAAAGTAATGTTCATTTCTACGCTCCGGGGAACCTAGGCTTCACCCTAGGGCGTTGCTCCACCAGATCGAATAGCTAGGCACTTAGAATTCAACGCCAGAAGCATAAAATACAATAAAAATACAACATTTTTTCCATCGTATAACAGGAATAATTGCATCCAGCGTGATAGTAATGGCCATTTCTACATTGCGGGCAACCTATCCTCCACTCTAGGGCGTTGATCCACCAGATCAAATAGCTAGGGCCTTAGAAGTCAACGCCAGAAGCATAAAACACAATATAAATGCAACAGTTTTTCCATCGTATAAAACGAACAATTGCTGCCAATGTGAAAGTGATAGTCATTTCTTCGCTCCGGGCAACCTAGGCTTCACGCTAGGGCGTTGTTCCACAACATCGAATTGTTACGGCCTTGGAAGTCAACGCCAGAATCATAAAATACATAACAGATACAACAGTTTTTCCATCGTATGGAACGAATAATTGCAATCGGTGTGAAGGTAATGGTCATTTCGACGTACCGGGCAACCTAGGCTCCACTCTAGGGCGTTGCTCCACCACATCGAATAGTTAGGGCCTTAGAAGACAGCGCCAGAAGCATAAAATACGATATATGTACAACAGTCTTTCCATCGTATAGAATAAATAATTGCAACCAGTGCGCAAGTTATGGTCATTTCTACTTTCCGGGCAACCTTGGCTTAACTCCAGGGCGTTGCTCCACCAGATCGCATAGTTAGGGTCTTTGAATACAACGCCAGAAGCATAAAATACAATAAAAATGCAACAGTTTTTCCATTGTATAACAGGAATAACTGCAACCAGTGTGAAAGTAATGGTCATTTCTACGTTCCGGGCAACCTAGGCTTCACTCTAGGGCGTTGCTCCACCACATCGTATAGCTAAGGCCTAGGAAGTCAACGCCTGAAGAATAAAATAAAATAAAAATACAACAGTATTTCTATCGTATAAAACGAATAATTGCAACCAGTATGAAAGCTATGGTCACTTCTACGTTCCGGGCAACCTAGGCTTCACTCTAGGGCGTTGCTCAACCATATCGAATAGCTACGGCCCTAGAAGATAACGCCATAACTATAACATATAATATAAATACAACAGTCTTTCCATCGTATAAAACGGATTATTGCTACCAGTCTGATAGTTATGGACATTTCTACGTTCCGGGCAACCTAGGCTTCACTCTAGGGCGTTGCTCCACCAGATCGAATAGTTACGGCCTTAGAAGTCAACTCCAGAAGCATAAAATACAATATAAATACAACAGCATTTCCATCGTATAAAATGATTGATTGCAAACAGTGTGAAAGATATGGTCATTTCTACTTTCCGGGCAACCTAGGCTTAACTCTAGGGCATGTTCCACCAGATTGACTAGTTAGGGACTTTGAATTCAACGCCAGAAGCATAAAATACAATAAAAATGCAACAGCTCTTCCATTGTATAACAGGAATAACTGCAACCAGTGAGAAAGCACTGGTCATTTCTACGTTCCGGGTAACCTAGGCTTCACTCCAGGGCGTTGCTCCACCAGATCGAACAGCTAGGGAGTTAGGATTCAACGCCAGAAGAATAAAATACAACCTAAGTACAACAGTTTTTCCATTGTATAAAACGAATAATTGAAACCAGTGTGAAAGTTATGATCTTTTCTACGTTCCGCGCAACCTGGGCTTCACCCCAGGGCGTTGCTCCACCAGATACAATAGTTGGGACCTAAGAAGTCGGCGCCAGAAGCATAAAATACAAAATAGATACAACATTTTTTTCATCGTATATAATGTATATTTGCAAACAGTGTGAAAGTAAAGGCCATTTCTACGTTCTGGGCAACCTAGGCTTAACTGTAGGGCGTTGCTCCACCAGATCGCATAGTTAGGGACATAGAATTTAACGCC
The DNA here is from genome assembly GCF_051401765.1 of Calliopsis andreniformis. Taxonomy (NCBI): domain Eukaryota; kingdom Metazoa; phylum Arthropoda; class Insecta; order Hymenoptera; family Andrenidae; genus Calliopsis; species Calliopsis andreniformis. The sequence goes on from NW_027480422.1 coordinate 8,051,431, forward strand.
AGAATCATAAAATACAATAAAGATGCAACAGTTTTTCCATTGTATAGAACGAATAATTGCAACCAGTGTGAAAGTTATGGTCATTTTTACGTTTCGGGTAACCTAGGCTTCACTCTAGGGCGTTGCTCCACCAGATCGAATAGCTACGGACTTAGAATTCAACGCCAGAAGGATAAAATACAACATAAGTATAACAGTTCTTCCATCGTATAAAATGTATAATTGCAAGCAGTGTGAAGGTAATGGTCATTTCTACGTTCCGGGCAACCTAGGCTGCACTCTAGGGCCTTGCTCTACCAGAGCGAATAGTTAGGGCCTAAGAAGTCAACGCCAGAAGCATAAAATACAATATAAATACAACAGCTTTTCCATCGTATATAATGTATATTTGCAAACAGTGTGAAAGTAAAGGTCATTTCTACGTTCCGGGCAACCTAGGCTTAACTGTAGGGCGTCGCTCCACCAGATCGAATGGATAGGGCCTTAGAAGTCAACGCCCGAAGCATGAAATACAAAATAAATAGAACAGTTTTTCCATTGTATAGAACGAATCATTGCAACCAGTGTAAAAGTTTTGGTCATTTCTACGTTCCGGGCAACCTTGGCTTAACTCCAGGGCGTTGCACCACCAGATCCAATAGTTAGGGACTTTGAATACAACGCCAGAAGCATAAAATACAATAAAAATGCAACAGTTTTTCCATTGTATAACAGGAATAACTGGAACCAGTGTGAAAGTACTGGTCACTTCTACGTTCCGGGTAGCCTAGGCATCACTCCAGGGCGTTGCTCCACCAGATTGAATAGCTAGGGACTTAGAATTCAACGCCAGAAGAATCAAATACAACTTAAGTACAACAGCTTTACCATCGTATAAAATGAATAATCGCAAACAGTGTGAAGGTAATGGTCACTGCCACGTTCCGGACAACCTAGGCTTCAGTCTAGGGCGTTGCTCCACCAGGTCGAATAGTTAGGGCCTAAGAAGTCAACGCCAGAAGCATAAAATACAATAGAAATCCAACAGTTTGTCCATCGTATAACTGGAATAATTGCAACCAGTCGGAAAGTGATAGTCATTTCTACGTTCCGGGCATCCTAGGCTTCAATCTACGGCGTTGTTCCACCAGATCGAATTGTAAGGGCCTGAGAAGCAAACGCCAGAAGCATTAAATACAATATAAATACAACAGTTTTTTCATCGTATAACAGGAATAATTGCAACAAGCCTGAAGGTAATGGTCATTTCTACGTTTCGGGTAACCTAGGCTTCACTCTAGGGCGTTGCTCCACCAGATCGAATAGCTAGGGACTTAGAATTCAACGCCAGAAGAATAAAATACAACTTAAGTACACCAGTTTTACCATCGTATTAAATGAATAATCGCAAACAGTTTGAAGGTAATGGTCACTTCCACGTTCCGGGCAACCTAGGCTTAACTGTAGGGCGTTGCTCCACCAGATCGCATAGTTAGGGACATTGAATTCAACGCCAGAAGCATAAAATACAATAAAAATGCAACAGTTTAGTCCATTGTATAACAGGAATAACTGGAACCAGTGTGAAAGCTATGGTCATTTCCACGTTCCGGACAACCTAGGCTTCACTCTAGGGCGTTGCTCCACCACATCGAATGGTTAGGGCCTTAGAAGTCAACGCCAGAAGCATAAAATACGATATATGTACAACAGTTTTTCCATCGTATAGAATAAATAATTACAACCAGTGCGCAAGTAATGGTCATTTCTACGTTCCGAGCAACCTAGGTTTCGCTCTATGGCGTTGCTCCACCACATCGAATAGTTAGGGCCTTAGAAGTCAATGCCAGAAGCATAAAATACAATATAAATACAACAGTTTTTTCATCGTATAACAGGAATAATTGCAACAAGCCTGAAGGTAATGGTCATTTCCACATTCCGGGCAACATAGGCTTCACTCTAGAGCATTGCTCCACCAGATCCAATAGTTAGGGCCTAAGAAGACAACGCCAGAAGCATAAAATACAATATAAATACAACAGCTTTTCCAACGTATATAATGTATATTTGCAAACAGTGTGAAAGTAAAGGTCATTTCTACGTTCCGGGCAACCTAGGCTTAACTGTAGGGCGTCGCTCCAGCAGATCGAATAGTTAGGGCCTTAGAAGTCAACGCCCGAATCATGAAATACAAAATAAATAGAACAGCTTTTCCATTGTATAGAACGAATAATTGCAACCAGTGTGAAAGTTATGGTCATTTCTACGTTTCGGGTAACCTAGGCTTCACTCTAGGGCGTTGCTCCACCAGATCGAATAGCTAGGGACTTAGAATTCAACACCAGAAGGATAAAATACAACATAAGTATAACAGTTCTTCCATCGTATAAAATGTATAATTGCAAGCAGTGTGAAGGTAATGGTCATTTCTACGTTCCGGGAAACCTAGGCTTCACTCTAGAGCATTGCGCCACCAAATCGAATAGTTAGGGCCTAAGAAGACAACGCCAGAAGCATAAAATACAATATAAATACAACAGCTTTTCCATCGTATATAAAGTATATTTGCAAACAGTGTGAAAGTAAAGTTCATTTCTACGTTCCGGGCAACCTAGGCTTCACTCTGGGGCGTTGTTCCACCAGATCGAATAGTTAGGGCCTAAGAAGTCAACGCCAGAAGCATAAAATACAATATAAATACAACAGCTTTTCCATCGTATATAAAGTATATTTGCAAACAGTGTGAAAGTAAAGGTCATTTCTACGTTCCGGGCAACCTAGGCTTAACTGTGTAGCGTCGCTCCACCAGATCGAATAGTAAGGGCCTTAGAAGTCAACGCCCGAAGCATGAAATACAAAATAAATAGAACAGTTTTTCGATTGTATAGAACGAATAATTGCAACCAGTGTAAAAGTTATGGTCATTTCTACCTTCCGGGCAACATTGGCTTAACTCCAGGGCGTTGCTCCACCAGATCTAATAGTTAGGGACTTTGAATACAACGCCAGAAGCATAAAATACAATAAAAATGCAACAGACTTTCCATCGTATAAAACGAATAATTGCAACCTGTCTGATAGTTATGGTCATTTCTACGTCGCGGGCAACCTAGGCTTCAGCCTAGGGCGTTGCTCCACCAGATCGAATAGTTAGGGCCTTAGAAGTCAACGCCAGAAGCATAAAGTACAATAGAAATCCAACAGTTTGTCCATCGTATAACTGGAATAATTGCAACCAGTGTGAAAGTGATAGTCATTTCTACGTTCCGGGCATCCTAGGCTTCAATCTACGGCGTCGTTCCACCAGATCGAATTGTAAGGGCCTGAGAAGCAAACGCCAGAAGCATTAAATACAATATAAATACAACAGTGTTTTCATCGTATAACAGGAATAATTGCAACAAGCCTGAAGGTAATGGTCATTTCTACGTTTCGGGTAACCTAGGCTTCACTCTAGGGCGTTGCTCCACCAGATCGAATAGCTAGGGACTTAGAATTCAACGCCAGAAGAATAAAATACAACTTAAGTACACCAGTTTTACCATCGTATTAAATGAATAATCGCAAACAGTTTGAAGGTAATGGTCACTTCCACGTTCCGGGCAACCTAGGCTTAACTGTAGGGCGTTGCTCCACCAGTTCGCATAGTTAGGGACATTGAATTCAACGCCAGAAGCATAAAATACAATAAAAATGCAACAGTTTAGTCCATTGTATAACAGGAATAACTGGAACCAGTGTGAAAGCTATGGTCATTTCCACGTTCCGGACAACCTAGGCTTCACTCTCGGGCGTTGCTCCACCAGATCGAATAGTTAGGGCCTAAGAAGTCAACGCCAGAAGGATAAAATACAAAATAAATACAACAGTTTTTCCATTGTATAAAACGTATATTTGCAAACAGTGTGAAAGTAAAGGTCATTTCTACGTTCCGGGCAACCTAGGCTTAACTGTAGGGCGTCGCTCCACCAGGTCGAATGGATAGAGCCTTAGAAGTCAACGCCCGAAGCATGAAATACAAAATAAATAGAACAGTTTTTCCATTGTGTAGAACGAATCATTGCAACCAGTGTAAAAGTTATGGTCATTTCTATGTTCCGGGCAACCTTGGCTTAACTCCAGGGCGTTGCTCCACCAGATCCAATAGTTAGGGACTTTGAATACAACGCCAGAAGCATAAAATACAATAAAAATGCAACAGTTTTTCCATTGTATAACAGGAATAACTGGAACCAGTGTGAAAGTACTGGTCACTTCTACGTTCCGGGTAGCCTAGGCTTCACTCCAGGGCGTTCCTCCACCAGATCGAATAGCTAGGGCCTCAGAAGTCAACGCCAGGAGCACCAAATACAAAATAAATACAACAGTTTTTCCATCGTATAAAACGAATAATTGCAACCAGTACGAAGGCTATGGTCATTTCTACATTCCGGGCAACCTAGGCTTCACTCTAGGGCGTTGCTCAACCATATCGTATAGCTACGGCCCTAGAAAACAACGCCATAACTATAAAATACAATATAAATACAACAGTCTTTCCATCGTATAAAACGGATAATTGCAACCAGTTTGATAGTTATGGTCATTTCTACGTTAGGGGCAAGCTAGGCTTCACCCTAGGGCGTTGCTCCTCCAGATCGAATAGTTAGGGCCTAAGAAGTCAGCGCCAGAAGCATAAAATACGATTTATGTACAACAGTTTTTCCATCGTATAGAATGAATAGTTGCAACCAGTGTGAAAGTAATGGTCATTTCTACGTTCCGGGCAACCTAGGCTTCACTCTAGAGCATTGCTCCACCAGATCGAATAGTTAGGGCCTAAGAAGACAACGCCAGAAGCATAAAATACAATATAAATACAACAGCTTTTCCGTCGTATATAATGTATATTTGCAAACAGTGTGAAAGTAAAGGTCATTTCTACGTTCCGGGCAACCTAGGCTTCACTCTTGGGCGTTGCTCCATCACATCGAATAGTTACGGCCTTAGAAGTCAACTCCAGAAGCATAAAATACAATATAAATACAACAGCATTTCCATCGTATAAAATGATTGATTGCAAACAGTGTGAAAGTTATGGTCATTTCTACTTTCCGGGCAACATAGGCTTAACTCTAGGGCATGTTCCACCAGATTGAGTAGTTAGGGACTTTGAATTCAACGCCAGAAGCATAAAATACAATAAAAATGCAACAGTTTTTCCATTGTATAACAGGAATAACTGGAACCAGTGTGAAAGCTATGGTCATTTCCACGTTCCGGACAACCTAGGCTTCACTCTAGGGCGTTGCTCCACCAGATCGAATAGTTAGGGCCTAAGAAGTCAACGCCAGAAGCATAACATACAATATAAGTACAACAGTTTTTCCCTTGTATAACAGGAATAATTGCAACCAGTGTGAAAGCTATGGTCATTTCTACGTTCCGAGCAACCTAGGTTTCGCTCTATGGTGTTGCTCCACCACATCGAATAGTTAGGGCCTTAGAAGTCAATGTCAGAAGCATAAAATACAATATAAATACAACAGTTTTTTCAGCGTATAACAGGAATAATTGCAACAAGCCTGAAGGTAATGGTCATTTCTACATTCCGGGCAACATAGGCTTCACTCTAGAGCATTGCTCCACCAGATCGAATAGTTAGGGCCTAAGAAGACAACGCCAGAAGCATAAAATACAATATAAATACAACAGCTTTTCCATCGTATATAATGTATATTTGCAAACAGTGTGAAAGTAAATGTCATTTCTACGTTCCGGGCAACCTAGGCTAAACTGTAGGGCGTCGCTCCAGCAGATCGAATAGTTACGGCCTTAGAAGTCAACGCCCGAATCATGAAATACAAAATAAATAGAACAGTTTTTCCATTGTATAGAACGAATAATTGCAACCAGTGTGAAAGTTATGGTCATTTCTACGTTCCAGGCAACCTAGGCTTCACTCTAGAGCATTGCTGCACCAGATCGAATAGTTAGGGCCTAAGGAGACAACGCCAGAAGCATAAAATACAATATAAATACAACAGCTTTTCCATCGTATATAATGTATAATTGCAAACAGTGTCAAAGTAAAGGACATTTCTACGTCCCGCGCAACCTAGGCTTCACTCTAGGGCGTTGTTCTACCAGATCGAATATTTAGGGCCTAAGAAGTCAACGCCAGAAGCATAAAATACAATATAAATACAACAGCTTTTCCATCGTATATAATGTATATTTGCAAACAGTGTGAAAGCAAACGACATTTCTACGTTCCGGGCAACCTAGGCTTCACTCTAGGGCGTTGTTCTACCAGATCGAATAGTTAGGGCCTAAGAAGTCAACGCCAGAAGCATAAAATACAATATAAATACAACAGCTTTTCCATCGTATATAATGTATATTTGCAGACAGTGTGAAAGTAAAGGTCATTTCTACGTTCCGGGCAACCTAGGCTTAACTGTATGGCGTCGCTCCATCACATCGAATAGTTACGGCCTTAGAAGTCAACTCCAGAAGCATAAAATACAATATAAATACAACAGCATTTCCATCGTATGTAATGTATATTTGCAAACAGTGTGAAAGTAAAGGACATTTCTACGTTCCGGGCAACCTAGGCTTCACTCTAGGGCGTTGTTCTACCAGATCGAATAGTTAGGGCCTAAGAACTCAACGCCAGAAGCATAAAATACAATATAAATACAACAGCTTTTCCATCGTATATAATGTATATTTGCAAACAGTGTGAAAGCAAAGGACATTTCTACGTTCCGGGCAACCTAGGCTTCACTCTAGGGCGTTGTTCTACCAGATCGAATAGTTAGGGCCTAAGAAGTCATCCCCAGAAGCATAAAATACAATATAAATACAACAGCTTTTCCATCGTATATAATGTATATTTGCAAACAGTGTGAAAGTAAAGGTCATTTCTACGTTCCGGGCAACCTAGGCTTCTCTCTAGGGCGTTGCTCAACCACATCGAATACCTACGGCCCTAGAAGACAACGCCATAACTATAAAATACAATATAAATACAACAGACTTTCCATCGTATAAAACGAATAATTGCAACCAGTCTGATAGTTATGGTCATTTCTACGTCCCGGGCAACCTAGGCTTCAGCCTAGGGCGTTGCTCCACCAGATCGAATAGTTAGGGCCTTAGAAGTCAACGCCAGAAGCATAAAGTACAATAGAAATCCAACAGTTTGTCCATCGTATAACTGGAATAATTGCAACCAGTGTGAAAGTGATAGTCATTTCTACGTTCCGGGCATCCTAGGCTTCAATCTACGGCGTTGTTCCACCAGATCGAATTGTAAGGGCCTGAGAAGCAAACGCCAGAAGCATTAAATACAATATAAGTACCACAGTTTTTCCATCGTATAAAACGGATAATTGCAACCAGTGTGCAAGTAATGGTCATTTATACGTTCCGAGCAACCTAGGTTTCGCTACATGGCGTTGCTCCACCAGATCGAATAGTTAGGGCCTAAGAAGACAACGCCAGAAGCATAAAATACAATAGAAATACAACAGTTTTTCCATCGTATAACAGGAATAATTGTAATCAGTGTGAAAGGTATGGTCATTTCTACGTTCCGGGCAACCTAGGCTTCACTCTAGCTCATTGTTCCACCACATCGAATAGCTACGGACTTAGAAGTCAACGCCATAACTATAAAAAACGATATAAATGCAACAGCTTTTCCATTGTATAAAATGAATAATTGCAACCAGAATGGAGGTAATGGTCCTTTGTACTTTCCGGGCAACCTAGGCTTCACTCTAGGGCGTTTCTCCACCACATCGAATAGCTACGGCCTTAGAAGTCAACGTCTGAAGCATAAAATATAATATAAATACTACAGTTTTTCCATCGTATAACAGGAATAATTGCAACCAGTGTGAAAGACATGGTCATTTCAACGTTCCGGGCAACCTAGGCTTCGCTCTAGGGCGTTGATCCACCACATCGAATAGCTCCGGCCTTAGGAGTCAACGCCAGAGGCATAAAATACAAAATAAATACAACAGCTTTTCAATCGTATAACAAGGATAATTGAAACCAGTGTGAAAGTTATGGTCATTTCTACGTTCAGGGCAACCTAGGCTTCACTCTAGGGCGTTGTTCCACCCGATCGAATAGTTAGGGACTAAGAAGTCAACGCCAGAAGCATAAAATACAAAACAAATAGAACAGTTTTTCCATTGTATAAAAGGAATAATTGCAACCAGTGTGAAAGCTATGGTCATTTATACGTTCCGGGCAACCTAGGCTTCACTCTAGGGTATTGTCCGACCAGATCGAATAGTTAGGGCCTAAGAAGTCAACGCCAGAAGCATAAAATACAATATAAATACAACAGCTTTTCCATCGTATATAATGTATATTTGCAAACAGTGTGAAAGCAAACGACATTTCTACGTTCCGGGCAACCTAGGCTTCACTCTAGGGCGTTGTTCTACCAGATCGAATAGTTAGGGCCTAAGAAGTCAACGCCAGAAGCATAAAATACAATATAAATACAACAGCTTTTCCATCGTATATAATGTATATTTGCAAACAGTGTGAAAGTAAAGGTCATTTCTACGTTCCGGGCAACCTAGGCTTAACTGTATGGCGTCGCTCCACCAGATCGAATAGTAAGGGCCTTAGAAGTCAACGCCCAAAGCATGAAAGACAAAATAAATACAACAGTTTTTCGATTGTATAGAACGAATAATTGCAACCAGTGTAAAAGTTATGGTCATTTCTACGTTCCGGGCAACCTTGGCTTAACTCCAGGGCGTTGCTCCACCAGATCGAATAGTTAGGGACTTCGAATACAACGCCAGAAGCATAAAATACAATAAAAATGCAACAGTTTTTCCATTGTATAACAGGAATAACTGCAACCAGTGTGAAAGTAATGGTCATTTCTACGTTCCGGGCAACCTAGGCTTCACTCTAGGGCGTTGCTCCACCACATCGTATAGCTAAGGCCTAGGAAGTCAACGCCTGAAGCATAAAATAAAATAAAAATACAACAGTTTTTCTATCGTATAAAACGAATAATTGCAACCAGTATGAAAGCTATGGTCACTTCTACGTTCCGGGCAACCTAGGCTTCTCTCTAGGGCGTTGCTCAACCACATCGAATACCTACGGCCCTAGAAGACAACGCCATAACTATAAAATACAATATAAATACAACAGACTTTCCATCGTATAAAACGAATAATTGCAACCAGTCTGATAGTTATGGTCATTTCTACGTCCCGGGCAACCTAGGCTTCAGCCTAGGGCGTTGCTCCACCAGATCGAATAGTTAGGGCCTTAGAAGTCAACGCCAGAAGCATAAAGTACAATAGAAATCCAACAGTTTGTCCATCGTATAACTGGAATAATTGCAACCAGTGTGAAAGCTATGGTCATTTCCACGTTCCGGACAACCTAGGCTTCACTCTAGGGCGTTGCTCCACCAGATCGAGTAGTTAGGGCCTAAGAAGTCAACGCCAGAAGCATAAAATACAATATATGTACAACAGTTTTTCCCTTGTATAACAGGAATAATTGCAACCAGTGTGAAAGCTATGGTCATTTCTACGTTCCGAGCAACCTAGGTTTCGCTCTATGGTGTTGCTCCACCACATCGAATAGCTAGGGCCTTAGAAGTCAATGCCAGAAGCATAAAATACAATATAAATACAACAGTTTTTTCATCGTATAACAGGAATAATTGCAACAAGCCTGAAGGTAATGGTCATTTCTACATTCCGGGCAACATAGGCTTCACTCTAGAGCATTGCTCCACCAGATCGAATAGTTAGGGCCTAAGAAGACAACGCCAGAAGCATAAAATACAATATAAATACAACAGCTTTTCCATCGTATATAATGTATATTTGCAAACAGTGTGAAAGTAAATGTCATTTCTACGTTCCGGGCAACCTAGGCTTAACTGTAGGGCGTCGCTCCAGCAGATCGAATAGTTACGGCCTTAGAAGTCAACGCCCGAATCATGAAATACAAAATAAATAGAACAGTTTTTCCATTGTATAGAACGAATAATTGCAACCAGTGTGAAAGTTATGGTCATTTCTACGTTCCAGGCAACCTAGGCTTCACTCTAGAGCATTGCTGCACCAGATCGAATAGTTAGGGCCTAAGGAGACAACGCCAGAAGCATAAAATACAATATAAATACAACAGCTTTTCCATCGTATATAATGTATATTTGCAAACAGTGTGAAAGTAAAGGACATTTCTACGTTCCGGGCAACCTAGGCTTCACTCTAGGGCGTTGTTCTACCAGATCGAATAGTTAGGGCCTAAGAAGTCAACGCCAGAAGCATAAAATACAATATAAATACAACAGCTTTTCCATCGTATATAATGCATATTTGCAAACAGTGTGAAAGCAAAGGACATTTCTACGTTCCGGGCAACCTAGGCTTCACTCTAGGGCGTTGTTCTACCAGATCGAATAGTTAGGGCCTAAGAAGTCAACGCCCGAAGCATAAAATACAATATAAATACAACAGCTTTTCCATCGTATATAATGTATATTTGCAAACAGTGTGAAAGTAAAGGTCATTTCTACGTTCCGGGCAACCTAGGCTTAACTGTAGGGCGTCGCTCCACCAGGTCGACTGGATAGAGCCTTAGAAGTCAACGCCCGAAGAATGAAATACAAAATAAATAGAACAGTTTTTCCATTGTGTAGAACGAATCATTGCAACCAGTGTAAAAGTTATGGTCATTTCTACGTTCCGCGCAACCTTGGCTTAACTCCAGGGCGTTGCTCCACCAGATCGAATAGTTAGGGACTTTGAATACAACGCCAGAAGCATAAAATACAATAAAAATGCAACAGTTTTTCCATTGAATAACAGGAATAACTGCAACCAGTGTGAAAGTAATGGTCATTTCTACGTTCCGGGCAACCTAGGCTTCACTCTAGGGCGTTGCTCCACCACATCGTATAGCTAAGGCCTAGGAAGTCAACGCCTGAAGCATAAAATAAAATAAAAATACAACAGCTTTTCTATCGTATAAAACGAATAATTGCAACCAGTATGAAAGCTATGGTCACTTCTACGTTCCGGGCAACCTAGGCTTCTCTCTAGGGCGTTGCTCAACCACATCGAATACCTACGGCCCTAGAAGACAACGCCATAACTATAAAATACAATATAAATACAACAGACTTTCCATCGTATAAAACGAATAATTGCAACCAGTCTGATAGTTATGGTCATTTCTACGTCCCGGGCAACCTAGGCTTCAGCCTAGGGCGTTGCTCCACCAGATCGAATAGTTGGGGCCTTAGAAGTCAACGCCAGAAGCATAAAGTACAATAGAAATCCAACAGTTTGTCCATCGTATAACTGGAATAATTGCAACCAGTGTGAAAGTGATAGTCATTTCTACGTTCCGGGCATCCTAGGCTTCAATCTACGGTGTTGTTCCACCAGATCGAATTGTAAGGGCCTGAGAAGCAAACGCCAGAAGCATTAAATACAATATAAGTACCACAGTTTTTCCATCGTATAAAACGGATAATTGCAACCAGTGTGCAAGTAATGGTCATTTATACGTTCCGAGCAACCTAGGTTTTGCTACATGGCGCTGCTCCACCACATCGAATAGTTAGGGCCTTAGAAGTCAATGCCAGAAGCATAAAATACAATATAAATACAACAGTTTTTTCATCGTATAACAGGAATAATTGCAACAAGCCTGAAGGTAATGGTCATTTCTACGTTTCGGGTAACCTAGGCTTCACTCTAGGGCGTTGCTCCACCAGATCGAATAGCTAGGGACTTAGAATTCAACGCCAGAAGAATAAAATACAACTTAAGTACAACAGTTTTACCATCGTATTAAATTAATAATCGCAAACAGTTTGAAGGTAATGGTCACTTCCACGTTCCGGGCAACCTAGACTTAACTGTAGGGCGTTGCTCCACCAGATCGCATAGTTAGGGACTTAGAATGCAACGCAAGAAACATAAAATACAATAAAAATGCAAAAGTTTTTCCGTCGAATAACAGGAATAACTGCAACCAGTGTGAAAGTACTGGTCAGTTCTACGTTCCGGGCAACCTAGGCTTCACTCTTGGGCGTTGCTCCATCACATCGAATAGTTACGGCCTTAGAAGTCAACTCCAGAAGCATAAAATACAATATAAATACAACAGCATTTCCATCGTATAAAATGATTGATTGCAAACAGTGTGAAAGTTATGGTCATTTCTACTTTCCGGGCAACATAGGCTTAACTCTAGGGCATGTTCCACCAGATTGAGTAGTTAGGGACTTTGAATTCAACGCCAGAAGCATAAAATACAATAAAAATGCAACAGTTTTTCCATTGTATAACAGGAATAACTGGAACCAGTGTGAAAGCTATGGTCATTTCCACGTTCCGGACAACCTAGGCTTTACTCTAGAGCATTGCTGCACCAGATCGAATAGTTAGGGCCTAAGGAGACAACGCCAGAAGCATAAAATACAATATAAATACAACAGCTTTTCCATCGTATGTAATGTATATTTGCAAACAGTGTGAAAGTAAAGGACATTTCTACGTTCCGGGCAACCTAGGCTTCACTCTAGGGCGTTGTTCTACCAGATCGAATAGTTAGGGCCTAAGAACTCAACGCCAGAAGCATAAAATACAAAATAAATACAACAGCTTTTCCATCGTATATAATGTATATTTGCAAACAGTGTGAAAGCAAAGGACATTTCTACGTTCCGGGCAACCTAGGCTTCACTCTAGGGCGTTGTTCTACCAGATCGAATAGTCAGGGCCTAAGAAGTCAACGCCAGAAGCATAAAATACAATATAAATACAACAGCTTTTCCATCGTATATAATGTATAGTTGCAAACAGTGTGAAAGTAAAGGTCATTTCTACGTTCCGGGCAACCTAGGCTTAACTGTAGGGCGTCGCTCCACCAGGTCGAATGGATAGAGCCTTAGAAGTCAACGCCCGAAGCATGAAATACAAAATAAATAGAACAGTTTTTCCATTGTGTAGAACGAATCATTGCAACCAGTGTAAAAGTTATGGTCATTTCTATGTTCCGGGCAACCTTGTCTTAACTCCAGGGCGTTGCTCCACCAGATCCAATAGTTAGGGACTTTGAATACAACGCCAGAAGCATAAAATACAATAAAAATGCAACAGTTTTTCCATTGTATAACAGGAATAACTGCAACCAGTGTGAAAGTAATGGTCATTTCCACGTTCCGGGCAACCTAGGCGTCACTCTAGGGCGTTGCTCCACCACATCGTACAGCTAAGGCCTAGGAAGTCAACGCCTGAAGCATAAAATAAAATAAAAATACAACAGTTTTTCTATCGTATAAAACGAATAATTGCAACCAGTATGAAAGCTATGGTCACTTCTACGTTCCGGGCAACCTAGGCTTCTCTCTAGGGCGTTGCTCAACCACATCGAATACCTACGGCCCTAGAAGACAACGCCATAACTATAAAATACAATATAAATACAACAGACTTTCCATCGTATAAAACGAATAATTGCAACCAGTCTGATAGTTATGGTCATTTCTACGTCCCGGGCAACCTAGGCTTCAGCCTAGGGCGTTGCTCCACCAGATCGAATAGTTAGGGCCTTAGAAGTCAACGCCAGAAGCATAAAGTACAATAGAAATCCAACAGTTTGTCCATCGTATAACTGGAATAATTGCAACCAGTGTGAAAGTGATAGTCATTTCTACGTTCCGGGCATCCTAGGCTTCAATCTACGGCGTTGTTCCACCAGATCGAATTGTAAGGGCCTGAGAAGCAAACGCCAGAAGCATTAAATACAATATAAGTACCACAGTTTTTCCATCGTGTAAAACGGATAATTGCAACCAGTGTGCAAGTAATGGTCATTTATACGTTCCGAGCAACCTAGGTTTCGCTACATGGCGTTGCTCCACCAGATCGAATAGTTAGGGCCTAAGAAGACAACGCCAGAAGCATAAAATACAATAGAAATACAACAGTTTTTCCATCGTATAACAGGAATAATTGTAATCAGTGTGAAAGGTATGGTCATTTCTACGTTCCGGGCAACCTAGGATTCACTCTAGCTCATTGTTCCACCACATCGAATAGCTACGGACTTAGAAGTCAACGCCATAACTATAAAAAACGATATAAATGCAACAGCTTTTCCATTGTATAAAATGAATAATTGCAACCAGAATGGAGGTAATGGTCCTTTGTACTTTCCGGGCAACCTAGGCTTCACTCTAGGGCGTTTCTCCACCACATCGAATAGCTACGGCCTTAGAAGTCAACGTCTGAAGCATAAAATATAATATAAATACTACAGTTTTTCCATCGTATAACAGGAATAATTGCAACCAGTGTGAAAGACATGGTCATTTCAACGTTCCGGGCAACCTAGGCTTCGCTCTAGGGCGTTGATCCACCACATCGAATAGCTCCGGCCTTAGGAGTCAACGCCAGAGGCATAAAATACAAAATAAATACAACAGCTTTTCAATCGTATAACAAGAATAATTGAAACCAGTGTGAAAGTGATGGTCATTTCTACGTTCCGGGCAACCTAGGCTTCACTCTAGGGCGTTGTTCCGCCCGATCGAATAGTTAGGGACTAAGAAGTCAACGCCAGAAGCATAAAATACAAAACAAATAGAACAGTTTTTCCATTGTATAAAAGGAATAATTGCAACCAGTGTGAAAGCTATGGTCATTTATACGTTCCGGGCAACCTAGGCTTCACTCTAGGGTATTGTCCGACCAGATCGAATAGTTAGGGCCTAAGAAGTCAACGCCAGAAGCATAAAATACAATATAAATACAACAGTTATTCAATCGTATTAGAGGAATAATTGCAACCAGTATGAAAGATATGGTCAATTCTACAATACGGGCAACCTAGGCTTCACGCTATGGCGTTGCTCCACCACATCGAGTAGCTGTGGCCTTAGAAGTCAACGCCAGAAGCATTAAATACAATATAAGTACAATAGTTTTTCCATCGTATTAAACGAATAATTGCAACCAGTATGAAAGTTATGGTCATTTCTACGTTCGGGGCATCCTAGACTTAACTCTAGGGCGTTTCTCCACCACATCGAATAGCTACGGCCTTAGAAGTCAACGTCTGAAGCATAAAATATAATATAAATACTACAGTTTTTCCATCGTATAACAGGAATAATTGCAACCAGTGTGAAAGACATGGTCATTTCAACGTTCCGGGCAACCTAGGCTTCGCTCTAGGGCGTTGATCCACCACATCGAATAGCTCCGGCCTTAGGAGTCAACGCCAGAGGCATAAAATACAAAATAAATACAACAGCTTTTCAATCGTATAACAAGAATAATTGAAACCAGTGTGAAAGTGATGGTCATTTCTACGTTCCGGGCAACCTAGGCTTCACTCTAGGGCGTTGTTCCGCCCGATCGAGTAGTTAGGGACTAAGAAGTCAACGCCAGAAGCATAAAATACAAAACAAATAGAACAGCTTTCCATTGTATAAAAGGAATAATTGCAACCAGTGTGAAAGCTATGGTCATTTATACGTTCCGGGCAACCTAGGCTTCACTCTAGGGTATTGTCCGACCAGATCGAATAGTTAGGGCCTAAGAAGTCAACGCCAGAAGCATAAAATACAATATAAATACAACAGTTATTCAATCGTATTAGAGGAATAATTGCAACCAGTATGAAAGATATGGTCAATTCTACAATACGGGCAACCTAGGCTTCACGCTATGGCGTTGCTCCACCACATCGAGTAGCTGTGGCCTTAGAAGTCAACGCCAGAAGCATTAAATACAATATAAGTACAATAGTTTTTCCATCGTATTAAACGAATAATTGCAACCAGTATGAAAGTTATGGTCATTTCTACGTTCGGGGCATCCTATACTTAACTCTGGGGCGTTGCTATACCAGATCGAATTGCTACGGCCTTAGAAGTCAACGCCCGAAGCATAAAATACAATAAAAATACCACAGCTTTTCCATCGTATAACAGGAATAATAGCAACCAGTGTGAAAGATATGGTCATTTCTACGATCAGGGCAACCTAGGCTTCACTCCAGGGCGTTGCTGCACCACATCGAATAGCTACGGCCTTAGAACTCAACGCCATAACTATAAAATACAATATAAATACAACAGTTTTTCCATTGTATAAAATGAATAATTGCAAACAGTGTGGAAGTAATGGTTATTTCTACGTTCCGGGCAACCTAGGCTTCACGCTAGGGCGTTTCTCCACCACATCGAATAGCTACTGCATTAGGAGTCAACGCCAGAGGCATAAGATACAATATAAGCACAACAATATTACCATCGTATAAAATGTATAATTGCAAGCAGTGTGAAGGTAATGGTCATTTCTACGTTCTGGGCAACATAGGCTTCACTCTAGATCGTTGCTCCACCAGATCGAATAGTTAGGGCCTTAGAAGTCAACGCCCGAAGCATAAAATACAAAATAAATAGAACAGTTTTTCCATTGTATAAAACGAATAATTGCAACCAGTGTGAAAGCTATGGTCATTTATACGTTCCGGGCAACCTAGGCTTCACTCTAGGGCATTGTCCCACCAGATCGAATAGTTAGGGCCTAAGAAGTGAACGCCAGAAGCATAAAATACAATATAAATACAACAGCTCTTCCATCGTATATAATCTATATTTGCAGACAGTGTGAAAGTAAAGGTCATTTCTACGTACCGGGCAACCTAGGTTTCGCTCTAGGGCCTTGCTCCACCAGATCGAATAGCTACGGCCTTAGAAGTCAACGCCAGAACTATAAAATACAATATAAATACAACAGTTTTTCCATTGTATAAAATGAATAATTGCAAACAGTGTGGAAGTAATGGTTATTGCTACCTTCCGGGCAACCTAGGCTTCACGCTAGGGCGTTGCTCCACCACATCGAATAGCTACGGCATTAGGAGTCAACGCCAGAGGCATAACATACAATATAAGCACAACAACTTTTCCATCGTATAAGACGAACAATTGCAATCAGTATGAAGGTTATAGTCATTTCTACGTTCCCGGCAACCTAGGCTTCACTCTAGGACGTTGTTCCTCCAGATCCAATAGCTAGGGCCTAAGAAGTCTACACCAGGAGCATAAAATACAATATAAATACAACAGTTTTTCCACGGTATAAAACGAATAATTGCAACCAGTATGAAAGTTATGGTCAGTTCTACGTTCCGGGCAACCTATGCTTCACCCTAGGTCGTTGCTCCACCAGATCGAATAGTTAGGGCCTAAGAAGTCAACGCCAGAAGCATAAAATACAATAGAAATACAACAGTTGTTCCATCGTATAACAGGAATAATTGCAACCAGTGTGAAAGCTATGGTTATTTCTACGTTCCGGGCAACCTAGGCTTCACTCTAGGGCGGTGCTCCACCACATCGAATAGTTAGGGCCTTAGAAGTCAATGCCAGACGCATAAAATGCCATATAAATACAACAGTTTTTGCACTGTATATAATGAATAATTGCAAACAGTGTGGAACTAATGGTCATTTCTACGTTGCGGGCAACCTAGGCTTCACTCTAGGGCGTTGCTCAACCACATCGAATAGCTACGGCCTTAGAAGTCAACGCCATAACTATAAAATACAATATAAATACAACAGTTTTTCCATTGTATAAAATGAATAATTGCAAACAGTGTGGAAGTAATGGTTATTTCTACGTTCCGGGCAACCTAGGCTTCACGCTAGGGCGTTGCTCCACCACATCGAACAGCTACGGCCTTAGAAGTCAACGCCATAACTATAAAAAACAATATAAATACAACAGTTCTCCCATTGCATAAAATGAATAATTGCAACCAGAGTGAAGTTGATGGTCATTTCTATGTCCCGGGCAACCTAGGCTTCACTCTAGGGCGTTGCTCCACCAGATCGAATAGCTAGGGACTTAGAAGTCAACGCTAGAAGCATAAAATAAAAGAAAAATACAACAGTTTTGCCATCGTATAAAACGAATAATTGCAACCAGTGTGAAAGTTATGGTCATTTCTACGGTCCGGGCAACCTAGGCCTCACTCTAGGGCGTTGCTCCACCAGATCGAATAGTGAGGGCCTAAGAAGACAACGCCAGAAGCATAAAATACAATATAAATACAACAGGTTTTCCATCGTATATAATGGATATTTGCAAACAGTGTGGAACTAATGGTCATTTCTACGTTCCGTGCAATCTAGGCTTCACTCTAGGGCGTTGGTCCACCAGGTCGAATAGATAGGGCCTAAGAAGTCTTCAGCAGAAGCATAAAATACAATGTAAATACAACAGTTTTTCCATCGTATAACAGGAATAATTGCAACCAGTGTGAAAGTGATGGTCATTTCTACGTTCCGGGCAACCTAGGCTTCAGTCTAGTGCGTGGTTCCCCCATATCGAATAGTCAGGTCCTAAGAAGTCAACGCTAGAAGCATGAAATACGATATATGTATAAGAGCTTTTCCATCGTATCAAACGAATAAGTGCAACCAGTGTGAAAGCAATGGACATTTCTACGTTCCGGGCATCCTAGACATAACTCTAGGGCGTTGCTCTACCAGATCGAATAGCTACAGCCTCAGAAGTCAACGCCCGAAGCATAAAATACAATAAAAATACAACAGTTTTTCCATCGTATAACAGGAATAATAGCAACCAGAGTGAAGGTGATGGTCACTTCTAAGCTCCGGGCAACCTAGGCTTCACTCTAGAGCGTTGCACCACCAGATCGAATAGCTAGGGCCTTAGAAGTCAAAGCCAGAAGCACAAAATAAAATAAAAATACAACAGTTATTCCACCGTATAAAAGGAATAATTACAACCAGTGTGAAAGTAATGGGCATTTCTACGTTCCGTGCAACCTAGGCTTCACTCTAGGGCGTAGGTCCACCAGGACGAATAGTTAGGGCCTTAGAAAACAACTCGAGACGCATAAAATACAATATAAATACAACAGTTTTTCCACGGTATAAAACGAATAATTGCAACCAGTATGAAAGTTATGGTCAGTTCTACGTTCCGGGCAACCTATGCTTCACCCTAGGTCGTTGCTCCACCAGATCGAATAGTTAGGGCCTAAGAAGTCAACGCCAGAAGCATAAAATACAATAGAAATACAACAGTTCTTCCATCGTATAACAGGAATAATTGCAATCAGTTTGAAAGGTATGGTCATTTCTACGTTCCGGGCAACCTAGGCTTCACTCTAGGACGTTGCTCCACCACATCGAATAGCTGCGGCCTTAGAAGTCAACGCCAGAAGCATAAAATACAATATAAATACAACAGTTTTTCAGCCGTATAACAGGAGTAATTGCAAACAGTGTGAAAGATATGGTCATTTGTACGTCCCGGGCAACCTAGTCTTCACTCTAGGGCGTTGGTCCACCAGGTCGAATAGTTAGGGTCTCAGAAAACAACTCCAGACGCAAAAAATACAATATAGGTACAACAGTTTTTCCACGGTATAAAACGAATAATTGCTACCAGTATGAGAGTTATGGTCAGTTCTACGTTCCGGGCAACCTACGCTACACCCTAGGGCGTTGCTCCACCAGATCGAATAGTTAGGGCCTAAGAAGACAACGCCAGAAGCATAAAATACAATAGAAATACAACAGTTTTTCCATCGTATAACAGGAATAATTGTAATCAGTGTGAAAGGTATGGTCATTTCTACGTTCCGGGCAACCTAGGCTTCACTCTAGCTCATTGTTCCACCACATCGAATAGCTACGGACTTAGAAGTCAACGCCATAACTATAAAAAACGATATAAATGCAACAGCTTTTCCATTGTATAAAATGAATAATTGCAACCAGAGTGGAGGTAATGGTCCTTTGTACTTTCCGGGCAACCTAGGCTTCACTCTAGGGCGTTTCTCCACCACATCGAATAGCTACGGCCTTAGAAGTCAACGTCTGAAGCATAAAATATAATATAAATACTACAGTTTTTCCATCGTATAACAGGAATAATTGCAACCAGTGTGAAAGACATGGTCATTTCAACGTTCCGGGCAACCTAGGCTTCGCTCTAGGGCGTTGATCCACCACATCGAATAGCTCCGGCCTTAGGAGTCAACGCCAGAGGCATAAAATACAAAATAAATACAACAGCTTTTCAATCGTATAACAAGAATAATTGAAACCAGTGTGAAAGTGATGGTCATTTCTACGTTCCGGGCAACCTAGGCTTCACTCTAGGGCGTTGTTCCGCCCGATCGAATAGTTAGGGACTAAGAAGTCAACGCCAGAAGCATAAAATACAAAACAAATAGAACAGTTTTTCCATTGTATAAAAGGAATAATTGCAACCAGTGTGAAAGCTATGGTCATTTATACGTTCCGGGCAACCTAGGCTTCACTCTAGGGTATTGTCCGACCAGATCGAATAGTTAGGGCCTAAGAAGTCAACGCCAGAAGCATAAAATACAATATAAATACAACAGTTATTCAATCGTATTAGAGGAATAATTGCAACCAGTATGAAAGATATGGTCAATTCTACAATACGGGCAACCTAGGCTTCACGCTATGGCGTTGCTCCACCACATCGAGTAGCTGTGGCCTTAGAAGTCAACGCCAGAAGCATTAAATACAATATAAGTACAATAGTTTTTCCATCGTATTAAACGAATAATTGCAACCAGTATGAAAGTTATGGTCATTTCTACGTTCGGGGCATCCTAGACTTAACTCTAGGGCGTTTCTCCACCACATCGAATAGCTACGGCCTTAGAAGTCAACGTCTGAAGCATAAAATATAATATAAACACTACAGTTTTTCCATCGTATAACAGGAATAATTGCAACCAGTGTGAAAGACATGGTCATTTCAACGTTCCGGGCAACCTAGGCTTCGCTCTAGGGCGTTGATCCACCACATCGAATAGCTCCGGCCTTAGGAGTCAACGCCAGAGGCATAAAATACAAAATAAATACAACAGCTTTTCAATCGTATAACAAGAATAATTGAAACCAGTGTGAAAGTGATGGTCATTTCTACGTTCCGGGCAACCTAGGCTTCACTCTAGGGCGTTGTTCCGCCCGATCGAATAGTTAGGGACTAAGAAGTCAACGCCAGAAGCATAAAATACAAAACAAATAGAACAGCTTTCCATTGTATAAAAGGAATAATTGCAACCAGTGTGAAAGCTATGGTCATTTATACGTTCCGGGCAACCTAGGCTTCACTCTAGGGTATTGTCCGACCAGATCGAATAGTTAGGGCCTAAGAAGTCAACGCCAGAAGCATAAAATACAATATAAATACAACAGTTATTCAATCGTATTAGAGGAATAATTGCAACCAGTATGAAAGATATGGTCAATTCTACAATACGGGCAACCTAGGCTTCACGCTATGGCGTTGCTCCACCACATCGAGTAGCTGTGGCCTTAGAAGTCAACGCCAGAAGCATTAAATACAATATAAGTACAATAGTTTTTCCATCGTATTAAACGAATAATTGCAACCAGTATGAAAGTTATGGTCATTTCTACGTTCGGGGCATCCTAGACTTAACTCTGGGGCGTTGCTATACCAGATCGAATTGCTACGGCCTTAGAAGTCAACGCCCGAAGCATAAAATACAATAAAAATACCACAGCTTTTCCATCGTATAACAGGAATAATAGCAACCAGTGTGAAAGATATGGTCATTTCTACGATCAGGGCAACCTAGGCTTCACTCCAGGGCGTTGCTGCACCACATCGAATAGCTACGGCCTTAGAACTCAACGCCATAACTATAAAATACAATATAAATACAACAGTTTTTCCATTGTATAAAATGAATAATTGCAAACAGTGTGGAAGTAATGGTTATTTCTACGTTCCGGGCAACCTAGGCTTCACGCTAGGGCGTTTCTCCACCACATCGAATAGCTACTGCATTAGGAGTCAACGCCAGAGGCATAAGATACAATATAAGCACAACAATATTACCATCGTATAAAATGTATAATTGCAAGCAGTGTGAAGGTAATGGTCATTTCTACGTTCTGGGCAACATAGGCTTCACTCTAGATCGTTGCTCCACCAGATCGAATAGTTAGGGCCTTAGAAGTCAACGCCCGAAGCATAAAATACAAAATAAATAGAACAGTTTTTCCATTGTATAAAACGAATAATTGCAACCAGTGTGAAAGCTATGGTCATTTATACGTTCCGGGCAACCTAGGCTTCACTCTAGGGCATTGTCCCACCAGATCGAATAGTTAGGGCCTAAGAAGTGAACGCCAGAAGCATAAAATACAATATAAATACAACAGCTCTTCCATCGTATATAATCTATATTTGCAGACAGTGTGAAAGTAAAGGTCATTTCTACGTACCGGGCAACCTAGGTTTCGCTCTAGGGCCTTGCTCCACCAGATCGAATAGCTACGGCCTTAGAAGTCAACGCCAGAACTATAAAATACAATATAAATACAACAGTTTTTCCATTGTATAAAATGAATAATTGCAAACAGTGTGGAAGTAATGGTTATTGCTACCTTCCGGGCAACCTAGGCTTCACGCTAGGGCGTTGCTCCACCACATCGAATAGCTACGGCATTAGGAGTCAACGCCAGAGGCATAACATACAATATAAGCACAACAACTTTTCCATCGTATAAGACGAACAATTGCAATCAGTATGAAGGTTATAGTCATTTCTACGTTCCCGGCAACCTAGGCTTCACTCTAGGACGTTGTTCCTCCAGATCCAATAGCTAGGGCCTAAGAAGTCTACACCAGGAGCATAAAATACAATATAAATACAACAGTTTTTCCACGGTATAAAACGAATAATTGCAACCAGTATGAAAGTTATGGTCAGTTCTACGTTCCGGGCAACCTATGCTTCACCCTAGGTCGTTGCTCCACCAGATCGAATAGTTAGGGCCTAAGAAGTCAACGCCAGAAGCATAAAATACAATAGAAATACAACAGTTGTTCCATCGTATAACAGGAATAATTGCAACCAGTGTGAAAGCTATGGTTATTTCTACGTTCCGGGCAACCTAGGCTTCACTCTAGGGCGGTGCTCCACCACATCGAATAGTTAGGGCCTTAGAAGTCAATGCCAGACGCATAAAATACAATATAAATACAACAGTTTTTCCATTGTATAAAATGAATAATTGCAAACAGTGTGGAAGTAATGGTTATTTCTACGTTCCGGGCAACCTAGGCTTCACGCTAGGGCGTTGCTCCACCACATCGAACAGCTACGGCCTTAGAAGTCAACGCCATAACTATAAAAAACAATATAAATACAACAGTTCTCCCATTGCATAAAATGAATAATTGCAACCAGAGTGAAGTTGATGGTCATTTCTATGTCCCGGGCAACCTAGGCTTCACTCTAGGGCGTTGCTCCACCAGATCGAATAGCTAGGGACTTAGAAGTCAACGCTAGAAGCATAAAATAAAAGAAAAATACAACAGTTTTGCCATCGTATAAAACGAATAATTGCAACCAGTGTGAAAGTTATGGTCATTTCTACGGTCCGGGCAACCTAGGCCTCACTCTAGGGCGTTGCTCCACCAGATCGAATAGTGAGGGCCTAAGAAGACAACGCCAGAAGCATAAAATACAATATAAATACAACAGGTTTTCCATCGTATATAATGGATATTTGCAAACAGTGTGGAACTAATGGTCATTTCTACGTTCCGTGCAATCTAGGCTTCACTCTAGGGCGTTGGTCCACCAGGTCGAATAGATAGGGCCTAAGAAGTCTTCAGCAGAAGCATAAAATACAATGTAAATACAACAGTTTTTCCATCGTATAACAGGAATAATTGCAACCAGTGTGAAAGTGATGGTCATTTCTACGTTCCGGGCAACCTAGGCTTCAGTCTAGTGCGTGGTTCCCCCATATCGAATAGTCAGGTCCTAAGAAGTCAACGCTAGAAGCATGAAATACGATATATGTATAAGAGCTTTTCCATCGTATCAAACGAATAAGTGCAACCAGTGTGAAAGCAATGGACATTTCTACGTTCCGGGCATCCTAGACATAACTCTAGGGCGTTGCTCTACCAGATCGAATAGCTACAGCCTCAGAAGTCAACGCCCGAAGCATAAAATACAATAAAAATACAACAGTTTTTCCATCGTATAACAGGAATAATAGCAACCAGAGTGAAGGTGATGGTCACTTCTAAGCTCCGGGCAACCTAGGCTTCACTCTAGGGCGTTTCTCCGCCATATCGAATAGCTAGGTCCTCAGAAGTCAACGCCAGAAGCATAAAATACAATATAAATACAACAGCTTTTCCATCGTATAAAATGAATAATTGCAAACAGTGTGAAAGTAATGGTCATTTCTACGTTCGGGGCAACCTAGGCTTCACTCTAGGGCGTTGCTCCACCAGATCGAATAGTTAGGGCCCAAGAAGTTAACGCCAGAAGCATAAAGTACAATAAAAATACAACAGCTTTTCCATCGTATAAAAGGGATAATTGCAACCCGTGTGAAAGTTATGGTCATTTCTGCGTTCCGGGCAACCTAGGCTTCACTCCAGGTTGTTGCTCCGACAGATCGAATAGTTAGGGCCTAAGGAGTCAACGCCAGAAGCGTAAAATACAATATAAATACAACAGCTTTTCCATCGTATAAAACGGATATTTGCAACCAGTGTGAAAGTACTGGTCATTTCTACGTTCCGAGCAACCAAGGCTTCACTCTAGGGCGTTGCTCCACCAGATCGAATAGTTGGGGCGTAAGAAGTCAACGCCAGAAGGATAAAATACAAAATAAATACAACAGTTTTTCCATTGTATAAAACGTATAAGTGCAACCGCTGTGAAAGTTATGGTCATTTCTGCGTTCCGGGCAACCTAGGCTTCACTCCAGGTTGTTGCTCCGACAGATCGAATAGTTAGGGCCTTAGAAGTCAACGCTAGAAGCATAAAATACAATAAAAATCCCATCAGTTTTTCCATCGTATAACAGGAATAAGACCAAACAGTGTGAACCTAATGGTCATTTCTACGCTCCCGTCAACCTAGGCTTCACACTAGGGCGTTGCTCCACCACATCGAATAGTTAGGACCTTAAAAGTCAACGCCAGAAGCATAAAATACAATATAAATGCAACAGTTTTTCCATAGTATAACCGAAATAATTGCAACCAGTGTGAAAGTACTGGTCAGTTCTACGTTCCGGGCATCCTAGGCTTCACTCTAGGGCGTTGCTCCGCCATATCGAATAGCTAGGTCCTTAGAAGTCAACGCCAGAAGCATAAAATACAATATAAATACGACAGATTTTACATCGCATAACACGAATAAATGCAACCAGTGTGAAAGTAATGGCCATTTTTTACGTTCCGGGCAACCTTGGCTTCACTCTAGGGCGTTGCGACACCAGATCGAATAGTTAGGGCCTTCTAAGTCAACGCCAGATGCATAAAATACAATATAAATACAACAGTTTTTCCATCGTATAACAGGAATAATTACAACCAGTGTGAAAGTAACGGTCATTTCTATGTTCCGGGCAACCTTGGCTTCACTCTAGGGCGTTGCTCCGCCAGATCGAATAGCTAGGGCCTTAGAAGTCAACGCCAGAAGCATAAAATACAATATAAGTACAACAGCTTTTCCATCGTATAAGATGAATAATTGCAAACAGTGTGAAAGTAATGGTCATTTCTACGTTCCGGGCGACCTAGGCTTCACTCTATGGCGTTGCTCCACTAGATCGAATAGTAAGGGCCTTAGAAGTCAACGCCCGAGGCTTAAGATACAAAATAAATAGAACAGATCTTCCATTGTATAAAACGGGTAATTGCAACCAGTGTGAAAGTTATGGTCATTTCTACGTTTCGTGCAACCTAGGCTTCACTCTAGGGCGTAGCTCCACCATATCGAATAGCTACGGCCTTAGAAGTCAACGCCAGAAGCATAATATACAATAAAAATCCATCAGTTTTTCCATCGTATAACAGGAATAATTCCAAACAGTGTGAACGTAATGGTCATTTCTACGCTCCCGTCTTCCTAGGCTTCACTCTAGGGCGTTACTCCACCACATCGAATAGTTAGGACCTTAAAAGTCAACGCCAGAAGCATAAAATACAATATAAATGCAACAGTTTTTCCATCGTATAACAGGAATAATTGCAACCAGTGTGAAAGTACTGGTCATTTCTACGTTCCGGGCAACCTAGGCTTCACTCTAGGGCGTTTCTCCGCCATATCGAATAGCTAGGTCCTCAGAAGTCAACGCCAGAAGCATAAAATACAATATAAATACAACAGCTTTTCCATCGTATAAAATGAATAATTGCAAACAGTGTGAAAGTAATGGTCATTTCTACGTTCGGGGCAACCTAGGCTTCACTCTAGGGCGTTGCTCCACCAGATCGAATAGTTAGGGCCCAAGAAGTTAACGCCAGAAGCATAAAGTACAATAAAAATACAACAGCTTTTCCATCGTATAAAAGGGATAATTGCAACCCGTGTGAAAGTTATGGTCATTTCTGCGTTCCGGGCAACCTAGGCTTCACTCCAGGTTGTTGCTCCGACAGATCGAATAGTTAGGGCCTAAGGAGTCAACGCCAGAAGCGTAAAATACAATATAAATACAACAGCTTTTCCATCGTATAAAACGGATATTTGCAACCAGTGTGAAAGTACTGGTCATTTCTACGTTCCGAGCAACCAAGGCCTCTCTCTAGGGCGTTGCTCCACCAGATCGAATAGTTGGGGCGTAAGAAGTCAACGCCAGAAGGATAAAATACAAAATAAATACAACAGTTTTTCCATTGTATAAAACGTATAAGTGCAACCGCTGTGAAAGTTATGGTCATTTCTGCGTTCCGGGCAACCTAGGCTTCACTCCAGGTTGTTGCTCCGACAGATCGAATAGTTAGGGCCTAAGGAGTCAACGCCAGAAGCGTAAAATACAATATAAATACAACAGCTTTTCCATCGTATAAAACGGATATTTGCAACCAGTGTGAAAGTACTGGTCATTTCTACGTTCCGGGCAACCTAGGCTACACTCTAGGGCGTTTCTCCGCCATATCGAATAGCTAGGTCCTTAGAAGTCAACGCCAGAAGCATAAAATACAATATAAATACAACAGCTTTTCCATCGTATAAAATGAATAATTGCAAATAGTGTGAAAGTAATGGCCATTTCTACGTTCGGGGCAACCTAGGCTTCACTCTAGGGCGTTGCTCCACCAGATCGAATAGTTAGGGCCCAAGAAGTTAACGCCAGAAGCATAAAGTACAATAAAAATACAACAGCTTTTCCATCGTATAAAAGGGATAATTGCAACCAGTCTGAAAGTTATGGTCTTTTCTGCGTTCCGGGCAACCTAGGCTTCACTCTAGGGCGTTGGTCCACCACATCCAATAGTTAGGGCCAAAGAAGTCAACGCCAGAAGCATAAAATACATTATAAATACAACAGCTTTTCCATCGTATATAATGTATATTTGCAAACAGTGTGAAGGTAATGGTCATTTGTACGTTCCGGGCGACCTAGGCGTCACTCTAGGGCGTTGCTCAACCAGGTCCAACAGCTAGGGACTTAGAAGTCAACGCCAGAAGCATAAAATACAATAAAAATACAACAGTTTTTCCATCGTATAAAATGTATAATTGCAAGCAATGTGAAGGTAATGGTCATTTCTACGTTCCGCGCAACCTAGGCTTCACTCTAGGTCGTTTCTCCACCCGGTCGAATAGTTGGGGCCTTAGAAAACAACTCCAGACCCATAAAATACAACAAAAATACAACAGTTTTTCCATCGTATAACAGGATTAATTGCAACCAGTGTGAAAGTACAGGTCATTTCTACGTTCCGGGCAACCCAGGCTTCGCTCAAGGGCGTTGCTCCACCAGATCGAATAGCAAGGGACTTAGAAGTCATCGCCAGAAGCATAAAATACAATAAAAATACAACAGTTTTCCCATCGTATAAAACGAATAATTGCAACCAGTATGAAAGTTATGGTCATTTCAACGTTCCGGGCAACCTAGGCTTCACTCCAGGGCGTTGCTCCACCAGATCCAATAGTTAGGGCCTAAGAAGTCAACGCCAGAAGCATAAAATACAAAATAAATAGAACAGTTTTTCCATCGTATAAAACGAATAATTGCAATCAGTGTGAAAGTTATGGTCATTTCTACATTCAGGGCAACCTAGGCTTCACTCTAGGGCGTTGCTCCACCAGATCCAATAGTTAGGGCCCAAGAAGTCAACGCCAGAAGCATAAAATACAATATAAATACAACAGCTTTTCCATCGTATTAAACGGATATTTGCAACCAGTGTGAAGGTACTGGTCATTTCTACGTTCCGGGCAACCTAGGCTACACTCTAGGGCGTTTCTCCGCCATATCGAATAGCTAGGTCCTTAGAAGTCAACGCCAGAAGCATAAAATACAATATAAATACAACAGCTTTTCCATCGTATAAAATGAATAAAGCAAACAGTGTGAAAGTAATGGCCATTTCTACGTTCGGGGCAACCTAGGCTTCACTCTAGGGCGTTGCTCCACCAGATCGAATAGTTAGGACCTTAAAAGTCAACGCCAGAAGCATAAAATACAATATAAATGCAACAGTTTTTCCATAGTATAACCGAAATAATTGCAACCAGTGTGAAAGTACTGGTCATTTCTACGTTCCGGGCAACCTAGGCTTCACTCTAGGGCGTTGCTCCGCCATATCGAATAGCTAGGTCCTTAGAGGTCAACGCCAGAAGCATAAAATACAATATAAATACAACAGATTTTACATCGCATAACACGAATAAATGCAACCAGTGTGAAAGTAATGGCCATTTTTTACGTTCCGGGCAACCTTGGCTTCACTCTAGGGCGTTGCGACACCAGATCGAATAGTTAGGGCCTTCTAAGTCAACGCCAGATGCATAAAATACAATATAAATACAACAGCTTTTCCATCGTATTAAACGGATATTTGCAACCAGTGTGAAAGTTATGGTCATTTCTGCGTTCCGGGCAACCTAGGCTTCACTCTAGGGCGTTGGTCCACCACATCCAATTGTTAGGGCCAAAGAAGTCAACGCCAGAAGCATAAAATACATTATAAATACAACAGCTTTTCCATCGTATATAATGTATATTTGCAAACAGTGTAAAGGTAATGGTCATTTGTACGTTCGGGGCAACCTAGGCTTCACTCTAGGGCGTTGCTCCACCAGATCGAATAGTTAGGACCTTAAAAGTCAACGCCAGAAGCATAAAATACAATATAAATACAACAGTTTTTCCATCGTATAACAGGAATAATTACAACCAGTGTGAAAGTAACGGTCATTTCTATGTTCCGGGCAACCTTGGCTTCACTCTAGGGCGTTGCTCCGCCAGATCGAATAGCTAGGGCCTTAGAAGTCAACGCCAGAAGCATAAAATACAATATAAGTACAACAGCTTTTCCATCGTATAAGATGAATAATTGCAAACAGTGTGAAAGTAATGGTCATTTCTACGTTCCGGGCGACCTAGGCTTCACTCTATGGCGTTGCTCCACTAGATCGAATAGTAAGGGCCTTAGAAGTCAACGCCCGAGGCTTAAGATACAAAATAAATAGAACAGATCTTCCATTGTATAAAACGGGTAATTGCAACCAGTGTGAAAGTTATGGTCATTTCTACGTTTCGTGCAACCTAGGCTTCACTCTAGGGCGTAGCTCCACCATATCGAATAGCTACGGCCTTAGAAGTCAACGCCAGAAGCATAATATACAATAAAAATCCATCAGTTTTTCCATCGTATAACAGGAATAATTCCAAACAGTGTGAACGTAATGGTCATTTCTACGCTCCCGTCTTCCTAGGCTTCACTCTAGGGCGTTACTCCACCACATCGAATAGTTAGGACCTTAAAAGTCAACGCCAGAAGCATAAAATACAATATAAATGCAACAGTTTTTCCATCGTATAACAGGAATAATTGCAACCAGTGTGAAAGTACTGGTCATTTCTACGTTCCGGGCAACCTAGGCTTCACTCTAGGGCGTTTCTCCGCCATATCGAATAGCTAGGTCCTCAGAAGTCAACGCCAGAAGCATAAAATACAATATAAATACAACAGCTTTTCCATCGTATAAAATGAATAATTGCAAACAGTGTGAAAGTAATGGTCATTTCTACGTTCGGGGCAACCTAGGCTTCACTCTAGGGCGTTGCTCCACCAGATCGAATAGTTAGGGCCCAAGAAGTTAACGCCAGAAGCATAAAGTACAATAAAAATACAACAGCTTTTCCATCGTATAAAAGGGATAATTGCAACCCGTGTGAAAGTTATGGTCATTTCTGCGTTCCGGGCAACCTAGGCTTCACCCCAGGTTGTTGCTCCGACAGATCGAATAGTTAGGGCCTAAGGAGTCAACGCCAGAAGCGTAAAATACAATATAAATACAACAGCTTTTCCATCGTATAAAACGGATATTTGCAACCAGTGTGAAAGTACTGGTCATTTCTACGTTCCGAGCAACCAAGGCCTCTCTCTAGGGCGTTGCTCCACCAGATCGAATAGTTGGGGCGTAAGAAGTCAACGCCAGAAGGATAAAATACAAAATAAATACAACAGTTTTTCCATTGTATAAAACGTATAAGTGCAACCGCTGTGAAAGTTATGGTCATTTCTGCGTTCCGGGCAACCTAGGCTTCACTCCAGGTTGTTGCTCCGACAGATCGAATAGTTAGGGCCTAAGGAGTCAACGCCAGAAGCGTAAAATACAATATAAATACAACAGCTTTTCCATCGTATAAAACGGATATTTGCAACCTGTGTGAAAGTACTGGTCATTTCTACGTTCCGGGCAACCTAGGCTACACTCTAGGGCGTTTCTCCGCCATATCGAATAGCTAGGTCCTTAGAAGTCAACGCCAGAAGCATAAAATACAATATAAATACAACAGCTTTTCCATCGTATAAAATGAATAATTGCAAATAGTGTGAAAGTAATGGCCATTTCTACGTTCGGGGCAACCTAGGCTTCACTCTAGGGCGTTGCTCCACCAGATCGAATAGTTAGGGCCCAAGAAGTTAACGCCAGAAGCATAAAGTACAATAAAAATACAACAGCTTTTCCATCGTATAAAAGGGATAATTGCAACCAGTCTGAAAGTTATGGTCTTTTCTGCGTTCCGGGCAACCTAGGCTTCACTCTAGGGCGTTGGTCCACCACATCCAATAGTTAGGGCCAAAGAAGTCAACGCCAGAAGCATAAAATACATTATAAATACAACAGCTTTTCCATCGTATATAATGTATATTTGCAAACAGTGTGAAGGTAATGGTCATTTGTACGTTCCGGGCGACCTAGGCGTCACTCTAGGGCGTTGCTCAACCAGGTCCAACAGCTAGGGACTTAGAAGTCAACGCCAGAAGCATAAAATACAATAAAAATACAACAGTTTTTCCATCGTATAAAATGTATAATTGCAAGCAATGTGAAGGTAATGGTCATTTCTACGTTCCGCGCAACCTAGGCTTCACTCTAGGTCGTTTCTCCACCCGGTCGAATAGTTGGGGCCTTAGAAAACAACTCCAGACCCATAAAATACAACAAAAATACAACAGTTTTTCCATCGTATAACAGGATTAATTGCAACCAGTGTGAAAGTACAGGTCATTTCTACGTTCCGGGCAACCCAGGCTTCGCTCAAGGGCGTTGCTCCACCAGATCGAATAGCAAGGGACTTAGAAGTCATCGCCAGAAGCATAAAATACAATAAAAATACAACAGTTTTCCCATCGTATAAAACGAATAATTGCAACCAGTATGAAAGTTATGGTCATTTCAACGTTCCGGGCAACCTAGGCTTCACTCCAGGGCGTTGCTCCACCAGATCCAATAGTTAGGGCCTAAGAAGTCAACGCCAGAAGCATAAAATACAAAATAAATAGAACAGTTTTTCCATCGTATAAAACGAATAATTGCAATCAGTGTGAAAGTTATGGTCATTTCTACATTCAGGGCAACCTAGGCTTCACTCTAGGGCGTTGCTCCACCAGATCCAATAGTTAGGGCCCAAGAAGTCAACGCCAGAAGCATAAAATACAATATAAATACAACAGCTTTTCCATCGTATTAAACGGATATTTGCAACCAGTGTGAAGGTACTGGTCATTTCTACGTTCCGGGCAACCTAGGCTACACTCTAGGGCGTTTCTCCGCCATATCGAATAGCTAGGTCCTTAGAAGTCAACGCCAGAAGCATAAAATACAATATAAATACAACAGCTTTTCCATCGTATAAAATGAATAAAGCAAACAGTGTGAAAGTAATGGCCATTTCTACGTTCGGGGCAACCTAGGCTTCACTCTAGGGCGTTGCTCCACCAGATCGAATAGTTAGGACCTTAAAAGTCAACGCCAGAAGCATAAAATACAATATAAATGCAACAGTTTTTCCATAGTATAACCGAAATAATTGCAACCAGTGTGAAAGTACTGGTCATTTCTACGTTCCGGGCAACCTAGGCTTCACTCTAGGGCGTTGCTCCGCCATATCGAATAGCTAGGTCCTTAGAGGTCAACGCCAGAAGCATAAAATACAATATAAATACAACAGATTTTACATCGCATAACACGAATAAATGCAACCAGTGTGAAAGTAATGGCCATTTTTTACGTTCCGGGCAACCTTGGCTTCACTCTAGGGCGTTGCGACACCAGATCGAATAGTTAGGGCCTTCTAAGTCAACGCCAGATGCATAAAATACAATATAAATACAACAGCTTTTCCATCGTATTAAACGGATATTTGCAACCAGTGTGAAAGTTATGGTCACTTCTGCGTTCCGGGCAACCTAGGCTTCACTCTAGGGCGTTGGTCCACCACATCCAATTGTTAGGGCCAAAGAAGTCAACGCCAGAAGCATAAAATACATTATAAATACAACAGCTTTTCCATCGTATATAATGTATATTTGCAAACAGTGTAAAGGTAATGGTCATTTGTACGTTTCGGGCGACCTAGGCGTCACTCTAGGGCGTTGCTCAACCAGGTCCAAGAGCTAGGGACTTAGAATTCGACGCCAGAAGCATAAAATAAAACATAAGTACAACAGTTTTTCCATTGTATAACAGGAATAATTGCAACCAGTGTGAAAGTACAGGTCAGTTCTACGTTCCGGGCAACCTAGGCTTCGCTAAAGGGCGTTGCTCCACCAGATCGAACAGCATGGGACTTAGAAGTCAACGCCAGAAGCATAAAATACAATAAAAATACAACAGTTTTTCCATCGTATAAAATGTATAATTGCAAGCAATGTGAAGGTAATGGTCATTTCTACGTTCCGCGCAACCTAGGCTTCACTCTAGGTCGTTGCTCCACCAGGTCGAATAGTTGGGGCCTTAGAAAACAACTCCAGACCCATAAAATACAACAAAAATACAACAGTTTTTCCATCGTATAACAGGATTAATTGCAACCAGTGTGAAAGTACAGGTCATTTCTACGCTCCGGGCAACCCAGGCTTCGCTCAAGGGCGTTGCTCCACCAGATCGAATAGCAAGGGACTTAGAAGTCATCGCCAGAAGCATAAAATACAATAAAAATACAACAGTTTTCCCATCGTATAAAACGAATAATTGCAACCAGTATGAAAGTTATGGTCATTTCAACGTTCCGGGCAACCTAGGCTTCACTCTAGGGCCTTGCACCACCAGATCGAATAGTTAGGGCCCAAGAAGTTAACGCCAGAAGCATAAAGTACAATAAAAATACAACAGCTTTTCCATCGTATAAAAGGGATAATTGCAACCCGTGTGAAAGTTATGGTCATTTCTGCGTTCCGGGCAACCTAGGCTTCACTCCAGGTTGTTGCTCCGACAAATCGAATAGTTAGGGCCTAAGGAGTCAACGCCAGAAGTGTAAAATACAATATAAATACAACAGCTTTTCCATCGTATAAAACGCATATTTGCAACCAGTGTGAAAGTACTGCTCATTTCTACGTTCCGAGCAACCAAGGCTTCACTCTAGGGCGTTGCTCCACCAGATCGAATAGTTGGGGCGTAAGAAGTCATCGCCAGAAGGATAAAATACAATAAAAATCCATCAGTTTTTCCATCGTATAACAGGAATAAGACCAAACTGTGTGAACCTAATGGTCATTTCTACGCTCCCGTCAACCTAGGCTTCACACTAGGGCGTTGCTCCACCACATCGAATAGTTAGGACCTTAAAAGTCAACGCCAGAAGCATAAAATACAATATAAATGCAACAGTTTTTCCATAGTATAACCGAAATAATTGCAACCAGTGTGAAAGTACTGGTCATTTCTACGTTCCGGGCAACCTAGGCTTCACTCTAGGGCGTTGCTCCGCCATATCGAATAGCTAGGTCCTTAGAGGTCAACGCCAGAAGCATAAAATACAATATAAATACAACAGATTTTACATCGCATAACACGAATAAATGCACCCAGTGTGAAAGTAATGGCCATTTTTTACGTTCCGGGCAACCTTGGCTTCACTCTAGGGCGTTGCGACACCAGATCGAATAGTTAGGGCCTTCTAAGTCAACGCCAGATGCATAAAATACAATATAAATACAACAGTTTTTCCATCGTATAACAGGAATAATTACAACCAGTGTGAAAGTAACGGTCATTTCTATGTTCCGGGCAACCTAGGCTTCACTCTAGGGCGTTGCTCCACTAGATCGAATAGTAAGGGCCTTAGAAGTCAACGCCCGAGGCTTAAGATACAAAATAAATAGAACAGATCTTCCATTGTATAAAACGGATAATTGCAACCAGTGTGAAAGTTATGGTCATTTCTACGTTTCTTGCAACCTAGGCTTCACTCTAGGGCGTAGCTCAACCACACCGAATAGCTACGGCCTTAGAACTCAACGCCAGAAGCATAATATACAATAAAAAACCATCAGTTTTTCCATCGTATAACAGGAATAATTCCAAACAGTGTGAACGTAATGGTCATTTCTACGCTCCCGTCATCCTAGGCTTCACTCTAGGGCGTTACTCCACCACATCGAATAGTTAGGACCTTAAAAGTCAACGCCAGAAGCATAAAATACAATATAAATGCAACAGTTTTTCCATCGTATAACAGGAATAATTGCAACCAGTGTGAAAGTACTGGTCATTTCTACGTTCCGGGCAAGCTAGGCTTCACTCTAGGGCGTTTCTCCGCCATATCGAATAGCTAGGTCCTCAGAACTCAACGCCAGAAGCATAAAATACAATATAAATACAACAGCTTTTCCATCGTATAAAATGAATAATTGCAAACAGTGTGAAAGTAATGGCCATTTCTACGTTCGGGGCAACCTAGGCTTCACTCTAGGGCGTTGCTCCACCAGATCGAATAGTTAGGGCCCAAGAAGTTAACGCCAGAAGCATAAAGTACAATAAAAATACAACAGATTTTCCATCGTATAAAAGGGATAATTGCAACCCGTGTGAAGGTAATGGTCATTTGTACGTTTCGGGCGACCTAGGCGTCACCCTAGGGCGTTGCTCAACCAGGTCCAACAGTTAGGGACTTAGAATTCGACGCCAGAAGCATAAAATAAAACATAAGTACAACAGCTTTTCCATCGTATAACAGGAATAATTGCAACCAGTGTGAAGGTAATTTTCTTTTCTATGTTTCGGGCATCCTAAACTTAACTCTGAGGCATTGCTCCACCAGATCGAAGAGTTAGGGCCTTAGAAGTCAGCGCCCGAAGCATAAAATACAATAAAGATGCAGCAGTTTTTCCATCGTATAACAGGAGTAATTGCAACCAGTGTGAAGGTAATAGTCTTTTCCATGTTCCGGGCAACCTAGACTTCACTCTAGGGCATGGCTCCACCACATAGAATAGCTACGGCCATAGAAGTCAACGCGAGAAGCATAAAATACGATATAAATACAATAGTTTTTCCATCGTATAACAGGAATAATTGCAAGCAGTGTGAAAGATATGGTCATGTCTACGTTCCGGGCAACCTAGGCTTCACTCTAGGGCGTTGCTCCACCAGATCGAATAGCTAGGGCCTAAGAAGTCATTGCCAGAAGCATAAAACACAATATAAATACAACAGCTGTTCCATCGTATAATGCGAATAATTGCAACCAGTGTGAAAGTGACGGCCATTTCTACGTTCCGGCCATTCTAGATATAACTCTGAGGCGTTGCTCCACCAGATCGAATAGTTAGGGCCTTAGAAGTCAACGCCCGAAGCATAAAATACAGAATAAATACAACTGTTTTTCCATCGTATAAAACGAATAATTGCATCCAGTGTGAAAGTAATGGCCATATCTAGGTTCCTGGCAACCTAGGCTTCACTCTAGGGCGTTGGTCCACCAGATCGAATAGGTAGGGCCGAAGAAGTCCACGCCAGAAGCATAAAATACAATAAAAATACAACAGCTTTTCCATCGTATTACAGGAATAATTGTAACCAGAGTGAAGGTGATGGTCTTGTCTATGTTGCGGGCAACCTAGGCTTCACTCTAGGGCGTTGGTCCACCAGATCGAATAGTTAGGGCCTAAGAAGTCAACGCCTGAAGCATAAAATACGATATAAATACAACAGTTTTTCCACCGTATAAAACGAATAATTGCAACCAGTATGCAAGTTATGGTCACTTCTACGTTCCGGGCAACCTAGGCTTCACTCTAGGGCGCTGTTCCACAAGATCGAATAGTTAGGGCCTAAGAAGTTAACGCCAGAAGCATAGAATACGATATACGTACAACAGTTTTTCCATCGTATAAAACGAATAATTGCAAACATTGTGATAGTAACGGTCATTTCTGCGTTCCGGACAACCTAGTCTTGACTCTAGGGCGTTGCTCCACCAGATAGAATAGTGAGGGCCTTAGAAGTCAATGCCCGAACCATAAAATACGATAAAGATATAACAGTTTTTCCATCGTATAAAAGGAGTAATTGCAACAAGTGTGAAAGTGATGGTCATTTCCACGTTCCGGGCCACCTAGGCTTCACTCTAGGGCGTTGGTCCACCTGATCGAACAGTTAGGGCCTAAGAAGTCGACGCCAGAAGCACCAAATAGAAAATAAATACAACAGTTTTTCCATCGTATAAAACGAATAATTGCAATCAGTGTGAAAGTAATGGTCATATCTACGTTCCGGGCAATCTAGGCTTGAAACTAGGGCGTTGCTCCACCAGATCGAAGAGGTAGGGCCATAGAAGTCAATGCCCGAAGCATAAAATACGTTAAAGATATAACAGTATTTCCATCGTATAACAGGAGTAATTGCAACCAGTATGAAAGTTATGGTCATTTCAACCTACGGGGCAACCTAGGCTTCACTCTAGGGCGTTGCTCCACCATATCGAAAAGCTAGGGCCTTAGAAGTCAACGCCCGACGCATAAAATACAATAAAGATACATCTGTTTTTCCATCGTATAACAGGAATAATTGCAACCAGGTTGAAAGTGATGGTCATTTCTACGTTCCGGGCGACCTAGGCTTCACTCTGGGGCGTTGGTCCACCTGATCGCATAGTTAGGGCCTAAGAAGTCAACGCCAGAGGCATAAAATACAAAATAAATACAATAGTTTTTCCATCGTCTAAAACGAATAATTGCAACCAGTGCGAAAGTGTTCGCCATTTCTACGTTCCGGGCAACCTAGGCTTCACTCTAGGGCGTTGCTCCAGCAGATCGAATAGTTAGGGCCTTAGAAGTCTACGCGCGAAGCATAAAAAACAAAATAAATAGAACAGTTTTTCCATTGTATAAAACGAATAATTGCAACCAGTGTGAAAGTTATGGTCGTTTCTACGTTCCGGGCAACCTAGGCTTCACTCTAGGGCGTTCCTCAACCAGATCCAATAGTTGGGGCCTAAGAAGTCAACGCCAGAAGCACCAAATACAAAATAAATACAACAGTTTTTCCATCGTATAACATGAATAATTGCAGCAAGCGTGAAGGTAACGGTCGTTTCTACGTTCCGTGCAACCGAGGCATGACTCTAGGGCGTTGCTCCATCACATCGGATAGTTATGGCCTAAGAAGCCATCGCCTGAAGCATAAAATACAATATAAATACACCAGCTTTTACATCGTATAACAGGAATAAATGCAACCAGTGTGAAAGCAACGGCCATTTCTACGTTCCGGGCATCCTAGGCTTCACTCTAGGGCGTTGCTCCACCAGATCGAATAGTTAGGGCCCAAGAAGTTAACGCCAGAAGCATAAAGTACAATAAAAATACAACAGATTTTCCATCGTATAAAAGGGATAATTGCAACCCGTGTGAAGGTAATGGTCATTTGTACGTTTCGGGCGACCTAGGCGTCACCCTAGGGCGTTGCTCAACCAGGTCCAACAGTTAGGGACTTAGAATTCGACGCCAGAAGCATAAAATAAAACATAAGTACAACAGCTTTTCCATCGTATAACAGGAATAATTGCAACCAGTGTGAAGGTAATTTTCTTTTCTATGTTTCGGGCATCCTAAACTTAACTCTGAGGCATTGCTCCACCAGATCGAAGAGTTAGGGCCTTAGAAGTCAGCGCCCGAAGCATAAAATACAATAAAGATGCAGCAGTTTTTCCATCGTATAACAGGAATAATTACAACCAGTGTGAAAGTAACGGTCATTTCTATGTTCCGGGCAACCTAGGCTTCACTCTAGGGCGTTGCTCCACTAGATCGAATAGTAAGGGCCTTAGAAGTCAACGCCCGAGGCTTAAGATACAAAATAAATAGAACAGATCTTCCATTGTATAAAACGGATAATTGCAACCAGTGTGAAAGTTATGGTCATTTCTACGTTTCGTGCAACCTAGGCTTCACTCTAGGGCGTAGCTCAACCACATCGAATAGCTACGGCCTTAGAACTCAACGCCAGAAGCATAATATACAATAAAAAACCATCAGTTTTTCCATCGTATAACAGGAATAATTCCAAACAGTGTGAACGTAATGGTCATTTCTACGCTCCCGTCATCCTAGGCTTCACTCTAGGGCGTTACTCCACCACATCGAATAGTTAGGACCTTAAAAGTCAACGCCAGAAGCATAAAATACAATATAAATGCAACAGTTTTTCCATCGTATTAAAGGAGTAATTGCAACAAGTGTGAAAGTGATGGTCATTTCCACGTTCCGGGCCACCTAGGCTTCACTCTAGGGCGTTGGTCCACCTGATCGTACAGTTAGGGCCTAAGAAGTCGACGCCAGAAGCACCAAATAGAAAATAAATACAACAGTTTTTCCATCGTATAAAACGAATAATTGCAATCAGTGTGAAAGTAATGGTCATATCTACGTTCCGGGCAATCTAGGCTTGAAACTAGGGCGTTGCTCCACCAGATCGAAGAGGTAGGGCCATAGAAGTCAATGCCCGAAGCATAAAATACGTTAAAGATATAACAGTATTTCCATCGTATAACAGGAGTAATTGCAACCAGTATGAAAGTTATGGTCATTTCAACGTACGGGGCAACCTAGGCTTCACTCTAGGGCGTTGCTCCACCATATCGAAAAGCTAGGGCCTTAGAAGTCAACGCCCGACGCATAAAATACAATAAAGATACATCTGTTTTTCCATCGTATAACAGGAATAATTGCAACCAGGTTGAAAGTGATGGTCATTTCTACGTTCCGGGCGACCTAGGCTTCACTCTGGGGCGTTGGTCCACCTGATCGCATAGTTAGGGCCTAAGAAGTCAACACCAGAGGCATAAAATACAAAATAAATACAATAGTTTTTCCATCGTCTAAAACGAATAATTGCAACCAGTGTGAAAGTGATGGTCATATCTACGTTCCGGGCAATCTAGGATTGAAACTAGGGCGTTGCTCCACCAGATCGAAGAGGTAGGGCCTAAGAAGTCAACGCCAGAAGCATAAAATACAATATAAATGCAACAGCTTTTCCATCGTATAAGACGAGTAATTGCAACCAGTGTGAAAGTAATGGTTATTTCTACGTTCCGGGAAACCTAGGTTT
Organism: Calliopsis andreniformis; assembly: GCF_051401765.1. Lineage (NCBI taxonomy): Eukaryota > Metazoa > Arthropoda > Insecta > Hymenoptera > Andrenidae > Calliopsis > Calliopsis andreniformis. The sequence goes on from NW_027480422.1 coordinate 8,091,382, forward strand.
CGCCCTAGGGCGTTGCTCCACCACATCGAATAGTGAGAGCCATAGAAGTCACCGCCAGAATCTTAAAATACAATATAAATACAACAGTTTTTACGTTGTATAAAATGAATAATTACTAACAGTGTGCAAGTAATGGTCATTCCAACGTTCCGGGCAACCTTGGCTTCACTCTAGGGCGTTGCGACACCAGATCGAATAGTTAGGGCCTTCTAAGTCAACGCCAGATGCATAAAATACAATATAAATACAACAGTTTTTCCATCGTATAACAGGAATAATTACAACCAGTGTGAAAGTAACGGTCATTTCTATGTTCCGGGCAACCTAGGCTTCACTCTAGGGCGTTGCTCCACTAGATCGAATAGTAAGGGCCTTAGAAGTCAACGCCCGAGGCTTAAGATACAAAATAAATAGAACAGATCTTCCATTGTATAAAACGGATAATTGCAACCAGTGTGAAAGTTATGGTCATTTCTACGTTCCGGGCAATCTAGGCTTCACTCTAGGGCGTAGCTCAACCACATCGAATAGCTACGGCCTTAGAACTCAACGCCAGAAGCATAATATACAATAAAAAACCATCAGTTTTTCCATCGTATAACAGGAATAATTCCAAACAGTGTGAACGTAATGGTCATTTCTACGCTCCCGTCATCCTAGGCTTCACTCTAGGGCGTTACTCCACCACATCGAATAGTTAGGACCTTAAAAGTCAACGCCAGAAGCATAAAATACAATATAAATGCAACAGTTTTTCCATCGTATAACAGGAATAATTGCAACCAGTGTGAAAGTACTGGTCATTTCTACGTTCCGGGCAAGCTAGGCTTCACTCTAGGGCGTTTCTCCGCCATATCGAATAGCTAGGTCCTCAGAACTCAACGCCAGAAGCATAAAATACAATATAAATACAACAGCTTTTCCATCGTATAAAATGAATAATTGCAAACAGTGTGAAAGTAATGGCCATTTCTACGTTCGGGGCAACCTAGGCTTCACTCTAGGGCGTTGCTCCACCAGATCGAATAGTTAGGGCCCAAGAAGTTAACGCCAGAAGCATAAAGTACAATAAAAATACAACAGATTTTCCATCGTATAAAAGGGATAATTGCAACCCGTGTGAAGGTAATGGTCATTTGTACGTTTCGGGCGACCTAGGCGTCACCCTAGGGCGTTGCTCAACCAGGTCCAACAGTTAGGGACTTAGAATTCGACGCCAGAAGCATAAAATAAAACATAAGTACAACAGCTTTTCCATCGTATAACAGGAATAATTGCAACCAGTGTGAAGGTAATTTTCTTTTCTATGTTTCGGGCATCCTAAACTTAACTCTGAGGCATTGCTCCACCAGATCGAAGAGTTAGGGCCTTAGAAGTCAGCGCCCGAAGCATAAAATACAATAAAGATGCAGCAGTTTTTCCATCGTATAACAGGAGTAATTGCAACCAGTGTGAAGGTAATAGTCTTTTCCATGTTCCGGGCAACCTAGACTTCACTCTAGGGCATGGCTCCACCACATCGAATAGCTACGGCCATAGAAGTCAACGCGAGAAGCATAAAATACGATATAAATACAATAGTTTTTCCATCGTATAACAGGAATAATTGCAAGCAGTGTGAAAGATATGGTCATGTCTACGTTCCGGGCAACCTAGGCTTCACTCTAGGGCGTTGCTCCACCAGATCGAATAGCTAGGGCCTAAGAAGTCATTGCCAGAAGCATAAAACACAATATAAATACAACAGCTGTTCCATCGTATAATGCGAATAATTGCAACCAGTGTGAAAGTGACGGCCATTTCTACGTTCGGGCCATTCTAGATATAACTCTGAGGCGTTGCTCCACCAGATCGAATAGTTAGGGCCTTAGAAGTCAACGCCCGAAGCATAAAATACAGAATAAATACAACTGTTTTTCCATCGTATAAAACGAATAATTGCATCCAGTGTGAAAGTAATGGCCATATCTAGGTTCCTGGCAACCTAGGCTTCACTCTAGGGCGTTGGTCCACCAGATCGAATAGGTAGGGCCGAAGAAGTCCACGCCAGAAGCATAAAATACAATAAAAATACAACAGCTTTTCCATCGTATTACAGGAATAATTGTAACCAGAGTGAAGGTGATGGTCTTGTCTATGTTGCGGGCAACCTAGGCTTCACTCTAGGGCGTTGGTCCACCAGATCGAATAGTTAGGGCCTAAGAAGTCAACGCCTGAAGCATAAAATACGATATAAATACAACAGTTTTTCCACCGTATAAAACGAATAATTGCAACCAGTATGCAAGTTATGGTCACTTCTACGTTCCGGGCAACCTAGGCTTCACTCTAGGGCGCTGTTCCACAAGATCGAATAGTTAGGGCCTAAGAAGTTAACGCCAGAAGCATAGAATACGATATACGTACAACAGTTTTTCCATCGTATAAAACGAATAATTGCAAACATTGTGATAGTAACGGTCATTTCTGCGTTCCGGACAACCTAGTCTTGACTCTAGGGCGTTGCTCCACCAGATAGAATAGTGAGGGCCTTAGAAGTCAATGCCCGAACCATAAAATACGATAAAGATATAACAGTTTTTCCATCGTATAAAAGGAGTAATTGCAACAAGTGTGAAAGTGATGGTCATTTCCACGTTCCGGGCCACCTAGGCTTCACTCTAGGGCGTTGGTCCACCTGATCGAACAGTTAGGGCCTAAGAAGTCGACGCCAGAAGCACCAAATAGAAAATAAATACAACAGTTTTTCCATCGTATAAAACGAATAATTGCAATCAGTGTGAAAGTAATGGTCATATCTACGTTCCGGGCAATCTAGGCTTGAAACTAGGGCGTTGCTCCACCAGATCGAAGAGGTAGGGCCATAGAAGTCAATGCCCGAAGCATAAAATACGTTAAAGATATAACAGTATTTCCATCGTATAACAGGAGTAATTGCAACCAGTATGAAAGTTATGGTCATTTCAACCTACGGGGCAACCTAGGCTTCACTCTAGGGCGTTGCTCCACCATATCGAAAAGCTAGGGCCTTAGAAGTCAACGCCCGACGCATAAAATACAATAAAGATACATCTGTTTCTCCATCGTATAACAGGAATAATTGCAACCAGGTTGAAAGTGATGGTCATTTCTACGTTCCGGGCGACCTAGGCTTCACTCTGGGGCGTTGGTCCACCTGATCGCATAGTTAGGGCCTAAGAAGTCAACGCCAGAGGCATAAAATACAAAATAAATACAATAGTTTTTCCATCGTCTAAAACGAATAATTGCAACCAGTGCGAAAGTGTTCGCCATTTCTACGTTCCGGGCAACCTAGGCTTCACTCTAGGGCGTTGCTCCAGCAGATCGAATAGTTAGGGCCTTAGAAGTCTACGCGCGAAGCATAAAAAACAAAATAAATAGAACAGTTTTTCCATTGTATAAAACGAATAATTGCAACCAGTGTGAAAGTTATGGTCGTTTCTACGTTCCGGGCAACCTAGGCTTCACTCTAGGGCGTTCCTCAACCAGATCCAATAGTTGGGGCCTAAGAAGTCAACGCCAGAAGCACCAAATACAAAATAAATACAACAGTTTTTCCATCGTATAACATGAATAATTGCAGCAAGCGTGAAGGTAACGGTCGTTTCTACGTTCCGTGCAACCGAGGCATCACTCTAGGGCGTTGCTCCATCACATCGGATAGTTATGGCCTAAGAAGCCATCGCCTGAAGCATAAAATACAATATAAATACACCAGCTTTTACATCGTATAACAGGAATAAATGCAACCAGTGTGAAAGCAACGGCCATTTCTACGTTCCGGGCATCCTAGACTTAATTCTGAGGCATAGATCCACGCGATCGAAGAGTTAGAGCTTTAGAAGTCAACGCCGGAAGCATAAAATACAATATAGATACAGACGTTTTTCCATCGTATAACAGGAATAATTGCAACAAGCGTGAAGGTAATGGTCATTTCTACGTTCCGGGTAACCTAGGCTTCACTCTATGTCGTTGGTCCACCAGATTCAATAGTTAGGGCCTAAGAAGTTAACGCCAGAAGCATAGAATACGATATACGTACAACAGTTTTTCCATCGTATAAAACGAATAATTGCAACCAGTCTGAAATTAATGGTCATTTCTACGTTCCGGGCAAACAAGGCTTCACTCTAGGGCGTTGTTCCACCAGATCGAATAGGTAGGGCCGAAGAAGTCCACGCCAGAAGCATAAAATACAATAAAAATACAACAGCTTTTCCATCGTATTACAGGAATAATTGTAACCAGAGTGAAGTTGATGGTCTTGTCTATGTTGCGGGCAACCTAGGCTTCACTCTAGGGCGGTACTCCACCAGATCAAATAGTTAGGGCCTGAGAAGTCAACGCCAGAAGCATAAAATACGATATATGTACAACAGTTTTTCCATCGTATATCACGAATAATTGCAACCAGTGTGAAAGTAATGGTCACTTCTACGTTCCGGGCAACCTAGCCTTCACTCTAGGGCGCTGTTCCACAAGATCGAATAGTTAGGGCCTAAGCAGTTAACGCCAGAAGCATAGAATACGATATACGTACAACAGTTTTTCCATCGTATAAAACGAATAATTGCAAACATTGTGATAGTAACGGTCATTTCTGCGTTCCGGACAACCTAGTCTTGACTCTAGGGCGTTGCTCCACCAGATAGAATAGTGAGGGCCTTAGAAGTCAATGCCCGAACCATAAAATACGATAAAGATATAACAGTTTTTCCATCGTATTAAAGGAGTAATTGCAACAAGTGTGAAAGTGATGGTCATTTCCACGTTCCGGGCCACCTAGGCTTCACTCTAGGGCGTTGGTCCACCTGATCGTACAGTTAGGGCCTAAGAAGTCGACGCCAGAAGCACCAAATAGAAAATAAATACAACAGTTTTTCCATCGTATAAAACGAATAATTGCAATCAGTGTGAAAGTAATGGTCATATCTACGTTCCGGGCAATCTAGGCTTGAAACTAGGGCGTTGCTCCACCAGATCGAAGAGGTAGGGCCATAGAAGTCAATGCCCGAAGCATAAAATACGTTAAAGATATAACAGTATTTCCATCGTATAACAGGAGTAATTGCAACCAGTATGAAAGTTATGGTCATTTCAACGTACGGGGCAACCTAGGCTTCACTCTAGGGCGTTGCTCCACCATATCGAAAAGCTAGGGCCTTAGAAGTCAACGCCCGACGCATAAAATACAATAAAGATACATCTGTTTTTCCATCGTATAACAGGAATAATTGCAACCAGGTTGAAAGTGATGGTCATTTCTACGTTCCGGGCGACCTAGGCTTCACTCTGGGGCGTTGGTCCACCTGATCGCATAGTTAGGGCCTAAGAAGTCAACACCAGAGGCATAAAATACAAAATAAATACAATAGTTTTTCCATCGTCTAAAACGAATAATTGCAACCAGTGTGAAAGTGATGGTCATATCTACGTTCCGGGCAATCTAGGATTGAAACTAGGGCGTTGCTCCACCAGATCGAAGAGGTAGGGCCTAAGAAGTCAACGCCAGAAGCATAAAATACAATATAAATGCAACAGCTTTTCCATCGTATAAGACGAGTAATTGCAACCAGTGTGAAAGTAATGGTTATTTCTACGTTCCGGGAAACCTAGGTTTCGCCCTAGGGCGTTGCTCCACCACATCGAATAGTGAGAGCCATAGAAGTCACCGCCAGAATCTTAAAATACAATATAAATACAACAGTTTTTACGTTGTATAAAATGAATAATTACTAACAGTGTGCAAGTAATGGTCATTCCAACGTTCCGGGCAACCTAGGCTTCACCCTAGGGCGTTGCTACACCGCATCGAATAGCTACGGCCTTAGAAGTCAACGCCAGAAGCATAATATACAATATAAATACAACAGTTTTTCCATCGTATAACAGGAATAATTGCAAACAGTGTGAAAGTGATGCTCATTTCTACGTTCCTGGCAACCTACACTTCACTCCAGAGCGTTGGTCCACCAGATCCAATAGTTAGGGCGTTAGAAGTCAACGCCCGAAGCATAAAATGTAATAAAAATACAACAGTTTTTCCATCGTATAACAGGAGTAATTGCAACCAGTATGAAAGTTATGTTCATTTCCACGTTCCGGGCAACCTATGCTTCACCCTAGGGCGTTGCTCCACCAGATCCACTAGTTAGGGCCTAAGAAGTCAACGCCAGAAGCATAAAATACAAAATAAATAGAACAGTTTTTCCATCGTATAGCAGGAATAGCTGCAACCAGTGCGAAATATATGGTCATTTCTACGTTCCGGGCAACCTAGGTTTTGCTCTAGGGCGTTGCTCCACCACATCGAATAGTTAGGGCCTTAGAAGTCAACGCCAGAAGCATAAAATACAGTATAAATACAACAGTCTTTCCATCGTATAAAACGAATAAGTGCAACCAGTATGAAAGTTATGGTCATTTCTACGTTCCGGGCAGCCTAGGCTTCACCCTAGAGCGTTCCTCCACCAGATCGAATAGTTAGGGCCTTACAAGTCAACGCCCGAAGCATAAAGTGCAATATAAAAACAACAGTATTTCCATCGTATAACAGGAAAAATTGCAACCAGTGTGAAAGTAATGGTCATTTCTACGTTCCTGGCAACCTACACTTCACTCTAGAGCGTTGGTCCACCAGATCCAATAGCTAGGGCGTTAGAAGTCAACGCCCGAAGCATAAAATGTAATAAAAATACAACAGTTTCTCCATCGTATAACAGGAATAATTGCAACCAGTATGAAAGTTATGTTCATTTCCACGTTCCGGGCAACCTATGCTTCACCCTAGGGCGTTGCTCCACCAGATCCACTAGTTAGGGCGTAAGAAGTCAACGCCGGAAGCATAAAATACAAAATTAATACAACAGTTTTTCCATTGTATAAAACGGGTAATTGCAACCAGTGTGAAAGTTATGGTCACTTCTACATTCCGTGCAACCTAGGCTTCACTCTAGCGCGTTGCTCCACCAGATCCAATAGCTAGGGCATTAGAAGTCAACGCCCGAGACATAAAACACAATAAAAATACAACAGTTTTTCCATCGTATAACGGGAATAATTGCAACCAGTATGAAGGTTATGGTCATTTCTACGTTCCGGCCAACCTCGGCTTCACCCTAGGGCGTTGCTCCACCAAATCCAATAGTTAGGGCCTAAGAAGTCACCGCCAGAAGCATAAAATACAAAATAAATAGATCAGTTTTTCCATTGTATAACAGGAATAATTGCAACCAGTGTGAAAGTGATGGTCATTTCGACGTTCCGGGCAACCTAGGCTTCACTCTAGGCCGTTGCTCCACCAGATCGAATAGCTAGGACCATAGAAGTCAACGCCAGAAGCATAAAATACAATAAAAATACAACAGTTTTTCCATTGTATAAAATGAATAATTGCAAACAGTGTGGAAGTAATGGTCATTTCTACGTTCCGGGCAACCTAGGCTTCACTCTAGGGCGCTGCTCGACCACATCGAATAGCTATGGCCTTAGAAGTCAACGCTAGAAGCATTAAATACAATATAAATACAACAGCTTTTCCACCGTATAACAGGAATAATTGCAAACAGTGTGAAAGATATGGTCATTTCTAGGTTCCTGGCAACATAGGCTTCACTCTAGGCCGTTACTCGACCACATCGAATAGCTATGGCCTTAGAAGTCAACGCCAGACGTATTAAATACAATATAAATACAACAGCTTTTCCACCGTATAACAGGAATAATTTCAACCAGTACGAAAGTTATGGTCATTTCTACTTTCCGGGCATCCTAGGCTTAACTCTAGGGCATGTTCCACAAGATGGACTAGTTAGGGACTTAGAATTCCACGCGAGAAGAATAAAATACAACATAAGTACAACAGTTTTACCATCGTATAAAATGAATAATCGCAAGCAGTGTGTAGGTAATGGCCATTTCTACGTTCGGGGCAACATAGGATTCACTCTAGGGCGTTGCTCCACCAGATCGAATAGTTGGGGCCTTAGAAGTCAACGCCCGAAACATAAAATACAATATAAATACAACAGCTTTTATATCGTATAAAATGAATAATCACAAAAAGTGTGAAGGTAATGGCCATTTCTACGTTCCGGGCAACCTACGCTTCATTCTAGGGCGTTGCTCCATCAGATCGAATACTTAGGTCCTTAGAAGTCAACGCCCGAAGCATAAAATACAATATAAATACAACAGCTCTTCCATCGTGTATAATGTATATTTGCAAACAGTGTGAAAGTAATGGTCATTTCTACGTTCCGGGCAACCTAGGCTTCACTCTAGGGCCTTGTTCCACCAGATCGAATAGTTAAGGCCTAAGAAGTCAACGCCATAAGCATAAAATACAATATAAATACAACAGCTTTTCCATCGTATATAATGTACATTTGCAAACAGTCTGAAATTACAGGTCATTTCTACGTTCCGGGCAACCTAGGCTTAACTGTAGGGCGTTGCTCCACCAGATCGCATAGTTAGGGACTTAGAATTCAACGCCAGAAGCATAAAACACAATAAAAATGCAACAGTTTATCCATCGTATAACAGGAATAACTGCAACCAGTGTGCAAGTACTGGTCATTTCTACGTTCCGGGCAACCTAGGTTTTGCTCTAGGCCGTTGCTCCACCACATCGAATAGTTAGGGCCTTAGAAGTCAACGCCTGAAGCATAAAATACAATAAAAATACAACATTTTTTTCATCGTATAACAGGAATAATTGCAATCAGTCTGAAAGATATGGTCATTTCTACGTTCCGGGCAACCTAGGCTTCACTCTAGGGCGTTGGTCCACCATATCAAGTAGTTAGGGCCTTAGAAGTCAACGCCCGAAACATAAAATACAATATAAATACAACAGCTTTTATATCGTATAAAATGAATAATCACAAGCAGTGTGAAGGTAATGGTAATTTCTACGTTCCGGGCAACCTAGGCGTCACTCTAGGGCGTTCCTCCATCAGATCGAATAGTTAGGGCCTTAGAAGTCAACGCCCGAAGCATAAAATGCAATATAAATACAACAGCTCTTCCATCGTGTATAATGTATATTTGCAAACAGTGTGAAAGTAAAGGTCATTTCTACTTTCCGGGCAACCTAGGCGTCACTCTAGAGCGTTGCTAAACCAGATCGAATAGTTAGGCCCTTAGAAGTCAACGCCCGAAACATAAAATACAAAATAAATAGAACAGTTTTTCCATTGTATAAAACGAATATTTGCAACCAGTGTGAAAGTTATGGTCATTTCTACGTTCCGGGCAACCTAGGCTTCACTCTAGCGCGTTGTTCCAACAGATCGAATAGTTAGGGCCTAAGAAGTCGACTCCAGAAGCAGAAAATACAATATAAATGCAACAGCTTTTCCACCGACTATGATGTATATTTGCAAAGAGTGTGAAAGTAAAGGTCATTTCTACGTTCCGGGCAACCTAGGCTTAACTGTAGGGCGTTGCTCCACCAGATCGCATAGTTAGGGACTTTGAATACAACGCCAGAAGCATAAAATACAATAAAAATGCAACAGTGTTTCCTTTGTATAACAGGAGTAACTGCAACCAGTGTGAAAGTACTGGTCATTTCTACGTTCCGGGTAACCTAGCCTTCACTCTAGGGCGTCGCTCCACCAGATCGAATAGCTAGGGACTTAGAATTCAACGCCAGAAGAATAAAATACAACATAAGTACAACAGTTTTACCATCATATAAAATGAATAATCGCAAGCAGTGTGTAGGTAATGGTCATTTCTACGTTCGGGGCAACATAGGCTTCACTCTAGGGCGTTGCTCCACCAGATCGAATAGTTAGGGCCTTAGAAGTCAACGCCCGAAACATAAAATTCAATATAAATACAACAGCTTTTATATCGTATAAAATGAATAATCACAAACAGTGTGAAGGTAATGGTCATTTCTACGTTCCGGGCAACCTAGGCTTCACTCTAGGGCGTTACTCCATCAGATCGAATAGTTAGGGCTTTAGAAGTCAACGCCCGAAGCATAAAATACAATATTAAAACAACAGCTCTTCCATCGTGTATAATGTATATTTGCAAACAGTGTGAAAGTAAAGGTCATTTCTACGTTCCGGGCAACCTAGGCTTCACTCTAGAGCGTTGCTAAACCAGATCGAATAGCAGGGGCCTTAGAAGACAACGCCCGAAACATAAAATACAAAATAAATAGAACAGTTTTTCCACTGTATAAAACGAATATTTGCAACCAGTGTGAAAGTTACGGTCATTTCTACGTTCCGGGCAGCATAGGCTTCACTCTAGGGCGTTGCTCCATCAGATCGAATAGTTAGGTCCTTAGAAGTCAACGCCCGAAGCATAAAATACAATATAAATACAACAGCTCTTCCATCGTGTATAATGTATATTTGCAAACAGTGTGAAAGTAATGGTCATTTCTACGTTCCGGGCAACCTAGGCTTCACTCTAGGGCCTTGTTCCACCAGATCGAATAGTTAAGGCCTAAGAAGTCAAAGGCATAAGCATAAAATACAATATAAATACATCAGCTTTTCCATCGTATATAATGTACATTTGCAAACAGTCTGAAATTACAGGTCATTTCTACGTTCCGGGCAACCTAGGCTTAACTCTAGGGCGTTGCTCCACCAGATCGCATAGTTAGGGACTTAGAATTCAACGCCAGAAGCATAAAACACAATAAAAATGCAACAGTTTTTCCATCATATAACAGGAATAACTGCAACCAGTGTGCAAGTACTGGTCATTTCTACGTCCCGGGCAACCTAGGTTTTGCTCTAGGGCGTTGCTCCACCACATCGAATAGTTAGGGCCTTAGAAGTCAACGCCTGAAGCATAAAATACAATAAAAATACAACATTTTTTTCATCATATAACAGGAATAATTGCAACCAGTCTGAAAGATATGGGCATTTCTACGTTCCGTGCAACCTAGACTTCACTCTAGGGCGTCGCTCCACCAGATCGAATAGCTAGGGACTTAGAATTCAACGCCAGAAGAATAAAATACAATATTAATACAACAGCTCTTCCATAGTGTATAATGTATATTTGCAAACAGTGTGAAAGTAAAGGTCATTTCTACGTTCCGGGCAACCTAGGCTTCACTCTAGAGCGTTGCTAAACCAGATCGAATAGCAGGGGCCTTAGAAGTCAACGCCCGAAACATAAAATACAAAATAAATAGAACAGTTTTTCCATTGTATAAAACGAATATTTGCAACCAGTGTGAAAGTTACGGTCATTTCTACGTTCCGGGCAACCTAGGCTTAACTGTAGGTCGTGGCTCCACCAAATCGCATAGTTAGGGACTCTGAATACAACGCCAGAAGCATAAAATACAATAAAAATGCAACGGTTTTTCCATTCTATAACAGGAATAACTGCAACCAGTGTGAAAGTACTGGTCATTTCTACGTTCCGGGAAACCTAGGCTTTACTCTAGGGCGTCGCTCCACCAGATCGAATAGCTAGGGACTTAGAATTCAGCGCCAGAAGAATAAAATACAACATAAGTACAACAGTTTTACCATCGTATAAAATGAATAAACACAAACAGTGTGAAGGTAATGGTCATTTCTACGTTCCGGGCAACCTAGGCATCACTCTTGGGCGTTGCTCCATCACATCGAATAGCTACGGCCTTAGATGTCAACTCCAGAAGCATAAAATACAATAAAAATACAACATTTTTTTCATCATATAACAGGAATAATTGCAACCAGTCTGAAAGATATGGGCATTTCTACGTTCCGGGCAACCTAGGCTTCATTCTAGTGCGTTGCTCCATCAGATCGAATAGTTAGGTCCTTAGAAGTCAACGCCCGAAGCATAAAATACAATATAAATACAACAGCTCTTCCATCCTGTATAATGTATATTTGCAAACAGTGTGAAAGTAATGGTCATTTCTACGTTCCGGGTAACCTAGGCTTCATTCTAGGGCGTTGCTCCATCAGATCGAATAGTTAGGTCCTTAGAAGTCAACGCCCGAAGCATAAAATACAATATAAATACAACAGCTCTTCCATCGTGTATAATGTATATTTGCAAACAGTGTGAAAGTAATGGTCATTTCTACGTTCCGGGCAACCTAGGCTTCACTCTAGGGCCTTCTTCCACCAGATCGAATAGTTAAGGCCTAAGAAGTCAAAGCCATAAGCATAAAATACAATATAAATACAACAGCTTTTCCATCGTATATAATGTACATTTGCAAACAGTCTGAAATTACAGGTCATTTCTACGTTCCGGGCAACCTAGGCCTAACTGTAGGGCGTTGCTCCACCAGATCGCATAGTTAGGGACTTAAAATTCAACGCCAGAAGCATAAAACACAATAAAAATGCAACAGTTTTTCCATCGTATAACAGGAATAACTGCAACCAGTGTGCAAGTACTGGTCATTTCTACGTTCCGGTCAACCTAGGTTTTGCTCTAGTGCGTTGCTCCACCACATCGAATAGTTAGGGCCTAAGAAGTCAACGCCATAAGCGTAAAATACAATATAAATACAACAGCTTTTCCATCGTATATAATGTACATTTGCAAACAGTCTGAAAGTACAGGTCATTTCTACGTTCCGGGCAACCTAGGCTTAACTGTTGGGCGTTGCTCCACCAGATCGCATAGTTAGGGACTTAGAATTCAACGCCAGAAGCATAAAACACAATAAAAATGCAACAGTTTTTCCATCATATAACAGGAATAACTGCAACCAGTGTGCAAGTACTGGTCATTTCTACGTTCCGGGCAACCTAGGTTTTGCTCTAGGGCGTTGCTCCACCACATCGAATAGTTAGGGCCTAAGAAGTCAACGCCATAAGCGTAAAATACAATATAAATACAACAGCTTTTCCATCGTATATAATGTACATTTAAAAACAGTCTGAAAGTACAGGACATTTCTACGTTCCGGGCAACCTAGGCCTAACTGTAGGGCGTTGCTCCACCAGATCGCATAGTTAGGGACTTAGAATTCAACGCCAGAAGCATAAAACACAATAAAAATGCAACAGTTTTTCCATCGTATAACAGGAATAACTGCAACCAGTGTGCAAGTACTGGTCATTTCTACGTTCCGGGCAACCTAGGTTTTGCTCTAGTGCGTTGCTCCACCACATCGAATTGTTAGGGCCTAAGAAGTCAACGCCATAAGCGTACAATACAATATAAATACAACAGTTTTTCCATCGTATATAATGTACATTTGCAAACAGTCTGAAAGTACAGGTCATTTCTACGTTCCGGGCAACCTAGGCTTAACTGTTGGGCGTTGCTCCACCAGATCGCATAGTTAGGGACTTAGAATTCAACGCCAGAAGCATAAAACACAATAAAAATGCAACAGTTTTTCCATCATATAACAGGAATAACTGCAACCAGTGTGCAAGTACTGGTCATTTCTACGTTCCGGGCAACCTAGGTTTTGCTCTAGGGCGTTGCTCCACCACATCGAATAGTTAGGGCCTAAGAAGTCAACGCCATAAGCGTAAAATACAATATAAATACAACAGCTTTTCCATCGTATATAATGTACATTTAAAAACAGTCTGAAAGTACAGGACATTTCTACGTTCCGGGCAACCTAGGCTTAACTGTAGGGCGTTGCTCCACCAGATCGCATAGTTAGGGACTTAGAATTCAACGCCAGAAGCATAAAACACAATAAAAATGCAACAGTTTTTCCATCGTATAACAGGAATAACTGCAACCAGTGTGCAAGTACTGGTCATTTCTACGTTCCGGGCAACCTAGGTTTTGCTCTAGTGCGTTGCTCCACCACATCGAATAGTTAGGGCCTAAGAAGTCAACGCCATAAGCGTAAAATACAATATAAATACAACAGCTTTTCCATCGTATATAATGTACATTTGCAAACAGTCTGAAAGTACAGGTCATTTCTACGTTCCGCGCAACCTAGGCTTAACTGTAGGGCGTTGCTCCACCAGATCGCATAGTTAGGGACTTAGAATTCAACGCCAGAAGCATAAAACACAATAAAATTGCAACAGTTTTTCCATCATATAACAGGAATAACTGCAACCAGTGTGCAAGTACTGGTCATTTCTACGTTCCGGGCAACCTAGGTTTTGCTCTAGGGCGTTGCTCCACCACATCGAATAGTTAGGGCCTTAGAAGTCAACGCCTGAAGCATAAAATACAATAAAAATACAACATTTTTTTCATCATATAACAGGAATAATTGCAACCAGTCTGAAAGATATGGGCATTTATACGTTCCGTGCAACCTAGACTTCACTCTAGGGCGTCGCTCCACCAGATCGAATAGCTAGGGACTTAGAATTCAACGCCAGAAGAATAAAATACAACATAAGTACAACAGTTTTACCATCGTATAAAATGAATAATCACAAACAGTGTGAAGGTAATGGTCATTTCCACGTTCCGGGCAACCTAGGCATCACTCTTGGGCGTTGCTCCATCACGTCGAAAAGCAACGGCCTTAGATGTCAACTCCAGAAGCATAAAATACAATATAAATACAACAGCATTTCTATCGTATAAAATGAATGATTGCAAACAGTGTGAAGGTAATGGTCATTTCTACGTTCCGGGCAACCTAGGCTTCACTCTAGGCCGTTGCTCCATCAGATCGAATAGTTAGGGCCTTAGAAGTCAACGCCCGAAGCATAGAATACAATATTAATACAACAGCTCTTCCATAGTGTATAATGTATATTTGCAAACAGTGTGAAAGTAAAGGTCATTTCTACGTTCCGGGCAACCTAGGCTTCACTCTAGAGCGTTGCTAAACCAGATCGAATAGCAGGGGCCTTAGAAGTCAACGCCCGAAACATAAAATACAAAATAAATAGAACAGTTTTTCCATTGTATAAAACGAATATTTGCAACCAGTGTGAAAGTTACGGTCATTTCTACGTTCCGGGCAACCTAGGCTTCACTCTAGGGCGTTGTTCCAACAGATCGAATAGTTAGGGCCTAAGAAGTCGAATCCAGAAGCATAAAATACAATATAAATACAACAGCTTTTCCATCGACTAATTGTATATTTGCAAACAGTGTGAAAGTAAAGGTCATTTCTACGTTCCGGGCAACCTAGGCTTAACTGTAGGTCGTTGCTCCACCAGATCGCATAGTTAGGGACTTAGAATTCAACGCCAGAAGAATAAAATACAACATAAGTACAACAGTTTTACCATCGTATAAAATGAATAAACACAAACAGTGTGAAGGTAATGGTCATTTCTACGTTCCGGGCAACCTACGCATCACTCTTGGGCGTTGCTCCATCACATCGAATAGCTACGGCCTTAGATGTCAACTCCAGAAGCATAAAATACAATATAAATACAACAGCATTTCCATCGTATAAAATGAATGATTGCAAACAGTGTGAAAGCTATGGTCATTTCTACTTTCCGGGCATCCTAGGCTTAACTCTAGGGCATGTTCCACAAGATGGACTAGTTAGGGACTTAGAATTCAACGCGAGAAGAATAAAATACAACATAAGTCCAACAGTTTTACCATCGTATAAAATGAATAATCGCAAGCAGTGTGTAGGTAATGGTCATTTCTACGTTCGGGGCAACATAGCATTCACTCTAGGGCGTTGCTCCACCAGATCGAATAGTTGGGGCCTTAGAAGTCAACGCCCGAAACATAAAATACAATATAAATACAACAGCTTTTATATCGTATAAAATGAATAATCACAAAAAGTGTGAAGGTAATGGACATTTCTACGTTCCCGGCAACCTAGGCTTCATTCTAGGGCGTTGCTCCATCAGATCGAATAGTTAGGTCCTTAGAAGTCAACGCCCGAAGCATAAAATACAATATAGATACAACAGCCCTTCCATCGTGTATAATGTATATTTGCAAACAGTGTGAAAGTAATGGTCATTTCTACGTTCCGGGCAACCTAGGCTTAACTGTAGGGCGAGGCTCCACCAGATCGCATAGTTAGGGACTTAGAATTCAACGCCAGAAGCATAAAACACAATAAAAATGCAACAGCTTTTCCATCATATAACAGGAATAACTGCAACCAGTGTGCAAGTACTGGTCATTTCTACGTTCCGGGCAACCTAGGCTTCACTCTAGGGCGTTGGTCCACCAGATCCAATAGTTAGGGCCTAAGAAGTCAACGACAGAAGCATAAAATACAATAAAGATACGACAGCTTTTCCATCGTATAACAGGAATAATTGCAACCAGAGTGAAAGGTATGGTCATTCCTACGTTTCGGGCAACCCAGGCTTCACCCTAGGGCGTTGCTCCACCTGATCGAACTGTTAGGGGCTAAGAAGTCAACGCCAGAAGCAAAAAATACGATATATGTACAACAGTTTTACCAACGTATAAAATGAATAATCGCAAACAGAGTGACGGTAATGGTCATTTCTACTTTCCGGGGAACCTAGGCTTCACTCTAGGGAGTAGCTCCACCAGATCGAATAGCAAGGGACTTAGAAGTCAACGCCAGAAGCATAAAATACAATAAAAATACAACAGTTTTTCCATCGTATAAAATGTATAATTGCAACCAGTGTGAAAGATATGGTCATTTCTACGTTCCGGGCAACACAGACTTCACTCTAGTGCGTTGGTCCACCACATCCAATAGCCAGGGCCTAAGAAGTCAACGCCAGAAGCACCAAATACAAAATAAATACAACAGTTTTTCCAATGTATAAAACGAATAATTGCAATCAGTGTGAAAGTTATGGTCA
Source organism: Calliopsis andreniformis (assembly GCF_051401765.1). Classification (NCBI taxonomy): domain Eukaryota; kingdom Metazoa; phylum Arthropoda; class Insecta; order Hymenoptera; family Andrenidae; genus Calliopsis; species Calliopsis andreniformis. The sequence goes on from NW_027480422.1 coordinate 8,108,118, forward strand.
TTTCTACATTCCGGGCAACCTAGGCTTCACTCTAGGGCGTTGTCCCACCACATCGAATAGCTACGGCCTTAGAAGTGAGCGCCAGAAGCATAAAATACAATATAAATACAACCGTTTTCCCATCGTATAAAACGAATAATTGCAACGAGTATGAAGGTTATGGTCGTTTCTACGTTCCTGGCAACCTAGGCTTCACCCTAGGGCGTTGCTCCACCAGATCGAATAGTTAGGGCCTAAGAAGTCACCGCCAGTAGCATAAAATACGATATACGTACAACAGTTTTTCCATCGTATAAAACGGATAATCGCAAACAGTGTGAAGGTAATGGTCATTTCTACGTTCCGGGCGACCTAGGCTTCACTCTAGGGCGTTGCTCCATCAGATCGAATAGTTAGGGCCTTAGAAGTCAACGCCCGAAGCATAAAATACAATATTAATACATCAGCTCTTCCATAGTGTATAATGTATATTTGCAAACAGTGTGAAAGTAAAGGTCATTTCTACGTTCCGGGCAACCTAGGCTTCACTCTAGGGCGTTGCTAAACCAGATCGAATAGCAGGGGCCTTAGAAGTCAACGCCCGAAACATAAAATACAAAATAAATAGAACAGTTTTTCCATTGTATAAAACGAATATTTGCAACCAGTGTGAAAGTACAGGCCAGTTCTAAGTTCCGGGCAACCTAGGCTTCGCTCAAGGGCGTTGCTCCACCAGATCGAATAGCAAGGGCCTTAGAAGTCAACGCCCGAAGCATAAAATACAAAATAAATAGAACAGTTTTTCCATTGTATAAAACGTATAAGTGCAACCGCTGTGAAAGTTATGGTCATTTCTACGTTTCCTGAAGCTTAGGCTTCACTATAGGGCGTTGTACCACCACATCGAACAGCTACGGCCTTAGAAGTCAACGCCAGAAGCATAAAATACAATACAAATGCAACAGTTTTTCCATCGTATAACAGGAATAATTGCAACCAGTGTGAAAGTACAGGTCAGTTCTACGTTCCGGGCAACCTAGGCTTCGCTCAAGGGCGTTGCTCCACCAGATCGAACGGCAAGGAACTTAGAAGTCAACGCCTGAAGCATAAAATACAATAAAAATACAACAGTTTTTCCATTGTATAAAATGTATAATTGCAAGCAATGTGAAGGTAATGGTGTTTTCTACGTTTCGGGCAACCTAGGCTTCACCCCTGGGCGTTGCTCCACCAGATCGAGTAGCTAGGGCCTTAGAAGTCAACACCAGAAGCATAAAATAAAATAAAAATACAGCAGTTATTCCATCGCATAACAGGAATAATTACAACCAGTGTGAAAGAAATGGGCATTTCTACGTTCTGTGCAACCTAGACTTCACTCTAGGCCGTTGCTCCACCAGGTCGAATAGTTGGGGCCTTAGAAAACAACTACAGACGCATAAAATACAACAAAAATACAACAGTTTTACCATCGTATAACTGGCATAATTGCAACCAGTGTGAATGATATGGTGATTTCTACGTTCCGCGCAAACTAGGCTTCACTCTAGGGCGTTGGTCCACCACATCCAATAGTTAGGGCCTAAGAAGTCAGCGCCAGAAGCATAAAATACAAAATAGACACAACAGCTTTTCCATGGTATATAATGTATATTTGCAAACAGTGTGAAGGTAGTGGTCATTTCTACGCTCTGGGCAACCTAGGCTTCACTCCAGGGCGTTGCTCCACCAGATCCAATAGTTAGGGCCTAAGAAGTCATCGCCAGAAGCATAAAATACAAAATAAATAGAACAGTTTTTCCATCGTATAAAACGAATAATTGCAATCAGTGTGAAAGTTATGGTCATTTCTACATTCCGGGCAACCTAGGCTTCACCCTACGGCGTTGCTCCACGAGATCGAATAGTTAGGGTCTTAGAATTCGACGCCAGAAGCATAAAATACAAAATAAATAGAACAGTTTTTCCATTGTATAAAACGTATAATTGCAACCCGTGTGAAAGCTATGGTCACATCTACGTTCCGGGCAACCTAGGCTTCACTCTAGGGCATTGCTCCACCAGATAGAATAGTTAGGGCCTTAGAAGTCAACGCCCGAAGCATAAAATACAAAATAAATAGAACAGTTTTTCCATTGTATAAAACGTATAATTGCAACCAGTGTGAAAGTTATGGTCATTTCTACGTTTCCTGAAGCCTAGGCTTCACAATAGGGCGTTGTACCACCACATCGAACAGCTACGGCCTTAGAAGTCAACGCCAGAAGCATAAAATACAATACAAATGCAACAGTTTTTCCATCGTATAACAGGAATAATTGCAACCAGTGTGAAAGTACAGGTCATTTCTACGTTCCGTGCAACCCAGGCTTCGCTCAAGGGCGTTGCTCCACCAGATCGAGTAGCTAGGGCCTTACAAGTCAACGCCAGAAGCATAAAATAAAATAAAAATAGAGCAGTTATTCCATCGTATAACAGGAATAATTACAACCAGTGTGAAAGAAATGGGCATTTCTACGTTCCGTGCAACCTAGACTTCACTCTAGGGCGTTGCTCCACCAGGTCGAATAGTTGGGGCCTTAGAAAACAACTCCAGACGCATAAAATACAGTAAAAATACAACAGTTTTACCATCGTATAACTGGCATAATTGCAACCAGTGTGAAAGATATGGTCATTTCTACGTTCCGGGCAACACAGACTTCACTCTAGTGCGTTGGTCCACCACATCCAATAGCCAGGGCCTAAGAAGTCAACGCCAGAAGCACCAAATACAAAATAAATACAACAGTTTTTCCAATGTATAAAACGAATAATTGCAATCAGTGTGAAAGTTATGGTCATTTCTACATTCCGGGCAACCTAGGCTTCACTCTAGGGCGTTGTCCCACCACATCGAATAGCTACGGCCTTAGAAGTGAGCGCCAGAAGCATAAAATACAATATAAATACAACCGTTTTCCCATCGTATAAAACGAATAATTGCAACGAGTATGAAGGTTATGGTCGTTTCTACGTTCCTGGCAACCTAGGCTTCACCCTAGGGCGTTGCTCCACCAGATCGAATAGTTAGGGCCTAAGAAGTCACCGCCAGTAGCATAAAATACGATATACGTACAACAGTTTTTCCATCGTATAAAACGGATAATCGCAAACAGTGTGAAGGTAATGGTCATTTCTACGTTCCGGGCGACCTAGGCTTCACTCTAGGGCGTTGCTCCATCAGATCGAATAGTTAGGGCCTTAGAAGTCAACGCCCGAAGCATAAAATACAATATTAATACATCAGCTCTTCCATAGTGTATAATGTATATTTGCAAACAGTGTGAAAGTAAAGGTCATTTCTACGTTCCGGGCAACCTAGGCTTCACTCTAGGGCGTTGCTAAACCAGATCGAATAGCAGGGGCCTTAGAAGTCAACGCCCGAAACATAAAATACAAAATAAATAGAACAGTTTTTCCATTGTATAAAACGAATATTTGCAACCAGTGTGAAAGTACAGGCCAGTTCTAAGTTCCGGGCAACCTAGGCTTCGCTCAAGGGCGTTGCTCCACCAGATCGAATAGCAAGGGCCTTAGAAGTCAACGCCCGAAGCATAAAATACAAAATAAATAGAACAGTTTTTCCATTGTATAAAACGTATAAGTGCAACCGCTGTGAAAGTTATGGTCATTTCTACGTTTCCTGAAGCTTAGGCTTCACTATAGGGCGTTGTACCACCACATCGAACAGCTACGGCCTTAGAAGTCAACGCCAGAAGCATAAAATACAATACAAATGCAACAGTTTTTCCATCGTATAACAGGAATAATTGCAACCAGTGTGAAAGTACAGGTCAGTTCTACGTTCCGGGCAACCTAGGCTTCGCTCAAGGGCGTTGCTCCACCAGATCGAACGGCAAGGAACTTAGAAGTCAACGCCTGAAGCATAAAATACAATAAAAATACAACAGTTTTTCCATTGTATAAAATGTATAATTGCAAGCAATGTGAAGGTAATGGTGTTTTCTACGTTTCGGGCAACCTAGGCTTCACCCCTGGGCGTTGCTCCACCAGATCGAGTAGCTAGGGCCTTAGAAGTCAACACCAGAAGCATAAAATAAAATAAAAATACAGCAGTTATTCCATCGCATAACAGGAATAATTACAACCAGTGTGAAAGAAATGGGCATTTCTACGTTCTGTGCAACCTAGACTTCACTCTAGGCCGTTGCTCCACCAGGTCGAATAGTTGGGGCCTTAGAAAACAACTACAGACGCATAAAATACAACAAAAATACAACAGTTTTACCATCGTATAACTGGCATAATTGCAACCAGTGTGAATGATATGGTGATTTCTACGTTCCGCGCAAACTAGGCTTCACTCTAGGGCGTTGGTCCACCACATCCAATAGTTAGGGCCTAAGAAGTCAGCGCCAGAAGCATAAAATACAAAATAGACACAACAGCTTTTCCATGGTATATAATGTATATTTGCAAACAGTGTGAAGGTAGTGGTCATTTCTACGCTCTGGGCAACCTAGGCTTCACTCCAGGGCGTTGCTCCACCAGATCCAATAGTTAGGGCCTAAGAAGTCATCGCCAGAAGCATAAAATACAAAATAAATAGAACAGTTTTTCCATCGTATAAAACGAATAATTGCAATCAGTGTGAAAGTTATGGTCATTTCTACATTCCGGGCAACCTAGGCTTCACCCTACGGCGTTGCTCCACGAGATCGAATAGTTAGGGTCTTAGAATTCGACGCCAGAAGCATAAAATACAAAATAAATAGAACAGTTTTTCCATTGTATAAAACGTATAATTGCAACCCGTGTGAAAGCTATGGTCACATCTACGTTCCGGGCAACCTAGGCTTCACTCTAGGGCATTGCTCCACCAGATAGAATAGTTAGGGCCTTAGAAGTCAACGCCCGAAGCATAAAATACAAAATAAATAGAACAGTTTTTCCATTGTATAAAACGTATAATTGCAACCAGTGTGAAAGTTATGGTCATTTCTACGTTTCCTGAAGCCTAGGCTTCACAATAGGGCGTTGTACCACCACATCGAACAGCTACGGCCTTAGAAGTCAACGCCAGAAGCATAAAATACAATACAAATGCAACAGTTTTTCCATCGTATAACAGGAATAATTGCAACCAGTGTGAAAGTACAGGTCAGTTCTACGTTCCGGGCAACCTAGGCTTCGCTCAAGGGCGTTGCTCCACCAGATCGAACGGCAAGGAACTTAGAAGTCAACGCCTGAAGCATAAAATACAATAAAAATACAACAGTTTTTCCATTGTATAAAATGTATAATTGCAAGCAATGTGAAGGTAATGGTGTTTTCTACGTTCCGGGCAACCTAGGCTTCACCCCTGGGCGTTGCTCCAACAGATCGAGTAGCTAGGGCCTTAGAAGTCAACACCAGAAGCATAAAATAAAATAAAAATACAGCAGTTATTCCATCGCATAACAGGAATAATTACAACCAGTGTGAAAGAAATGGGCATTTCTACGTTCTGTGCAACCTAGGCTTCACTCCTGGGCGTTGCTCCACCACATCGAATAGCTAGGGTCTTAGAAGTCAACACCAGAAGCATAAAATACAATAAAGATACCACAGTCCTTCCCTCTCAGGAATAATGGCGGGCAACCTTAGCTTCACTCTAGGGCGTTGCGACACCAGATCGAATAGTTAGGGCCTTCTAAGTCAACGCCAGATGCACAAAATACAATATAAATACAACAGTTTTTCCATCGTATAACAGGAATAATTACAACCAGTGTGAAAGTAAAGGTCATTTCTATGTTCCCGACAACCTTGGCTTCACCCTAGGGCGTTGCTAAACCAGATCGAATAGCTACGGCCTTAGAAGTCAACGCCAGAAGCACAAAATACAATAAAAATGCAACAGTTTTTCCATCGTATAAAATGAATAATTGCAAACATTGTGAAAGCAACGGTCATTTCTACGTTCCGGGCAACCTAGGCTTCACTCTAGTGCGTTGCTCTACCAGGTCGAATAGTTAGGGCCCAAGAAGTTAACGCCAGAAGCATAATGTACAATAAAAATACAACAGCTTTTCCATCGTATAAAAGGTATAATTGCAACCAGTGCGAAAGTTATGGTAATTTCTACGTTCCGGGCAACCTAGGCTTCACTCTAGGGCGTTGCACCACCAGATCGAATAGTTAGGGCCCTAAAAGTTAACGCCAGAAGCATGAAATACAATATAAATACAACAGTTTTTCCATCGTATAACAGGAATAATTGCAACCAGTGTGAAAGTTAAGGTCATATCTACGTTCCGGGCAACCTAGGCTTCACTCTAGGGAGTTGCTCCACCAGATCGAATAGTTAGGGCCTTAGAAGTCAACGCCCGAAGCTTAAAATACAAAATAAATAGAACAGTTTTTCCATCGTATAAAACGGATAATTGCAACCAGTGTGAAAGTTATGGTCATTTCTACGTTTCGTGCAACCTAGGCTTCTCTATAGGGCGTTGCTCCACCACATCGAATAGCCACGGCCTTAGAAATCAACGACAGAAGCATAAAATACAAAAAAATCCATCAGTTTTTCCATCGTATAACAGGAATAATTCCAAACAGTGTGAACGTAATGGTCATTTCTACGCTCCCGTCAACCTAGGCTTCACTCTAGGGCGTTGCTCCACCACATCGAATAGTTAGGACCTTAAAAGTCAACGCCAGAAGCATAAAATACAATATAAATGCAACAGTTTTTCCATCGTATAACAGGAATAATAGCATACAGTGTGAAAGTAATGGTCATTTCTACGCTCCGGACAACCTAGGCTTCACTCCAGGGCGTAGCTCCACCACATCGAATGGATACGGCCTTAGAAGTAAACACCTGAAGCCTAAAATACAAGAAAAATACCACAGTTCTTCCATCGTATAACAGGAATAGTTGCATCAACTGTTAAGGTAATGGTCATTTCTACGTTCCGGGCAACCTAGGCTTCGCTCCAGGGCGTTGCTCCAACAGATCGAATATATAGGCCCTAAGGAGTCAGCGCCAGAAGCGTAAAATACAATAAAAATACAACAGTTTTTTCATCGTATAACAGGAATAATTGCAACAATCGTGAAGGTAATGGTCATTTCTACGTTCCTGGCAACGTACGCTTCACTCTAGGGCGTCGCTCCACCAGATCTAATAGCTAGGGCCTTAGAAGTCAACGCCAGAGCCATAAAATACAGTATATATACAACAGTTTTTCCATCGTATAACAGGAATAATTGCAAACGGTGTGAAAGTGATGGTCATTTCTACGTTCCTGGAAACCTAGGCTTCACTCTAGGGCGTTGCTCCACCACACCTAATAGCTACGCCCTTAGAAGTCAACGCCGGAAGCATAAAATACAATATAAATGCAACAGTTTTTCAATCGTATAAAATGAATAATTGCAAACAGTGTGAAAGTAATTGTCATTTCTACGTTCCGGGCAACGTAGGCATCACTCTAGGGCGTTGCTCCGCCAAATCGAATAGCTAGGTCCTTAGAAGTCAACGCCAGAAGCATAAAATACAATATAAATATAACAGCTTTTCCATCGTATAAAATGAATAATTGCAAACAGTGTGAAAGTAATGGTCATTTCTACGTTCCGGGCAACCTAGGCTTCACTCTAGGGCGTTGCTCCACCAGATCGAATAGTTAGGGCCCTAGAAGTTAACGCCAGAAGCATAAAATACAATACAAATACAACAGTTTTTCCATCGTATAACAGGAATAATTGCAAACAGTGTGAAAGTGATGGTCATTTCTACGTTCCTGACAACCTAGGCTTGACTCTAGGGCGTTGCTCCATCAGATCGAATAGTTAGGGCCTTAGACGTCAACGCCAGAAGCATAAAGTACAAAATAAATACAACAGCTTTTCCATCGTATAACAGGAATAGTTGCAACCAGTGTGAAAGTACTGGTCATTTCTACGTTCCGGGCAACGTAGGCCTCGCTCTAGGGCGTTGCTCCACCAGATCGAATAGCTAGGGACTTAGAATTCAACGCTAGAAGAATAAAATACAATATAAGTACAACAGTTTTTCCATCGTATAAAATGAATAATAGCATACAGTGTGAAAGTAATGGTCATTTCTACGTTCCGGACAACCTAGGCTTCACTCCAGGGCGTAGCTCCACCACATCGAGTCGCTACGGCCTTAGAAGTAAACGCCTGAAGCCTAAAATACAAGAAAGATACCACAGCACTTCCATCGTATAACAGGAATAATTGCATCAACTGTGAAGGTAATGGTCATTTCTACGTTCCGGGCAACCTAGGCTTCTCTCTAGGGCGTTGTTCCACCACATCGAATAGCAACGGCCTTAGAGGTCAACGCAAGAGGCATAAAATACAATATATATGCAACAGTTTTTCCATCGTATAAAACGAATAATTACAACCAGTATGAAAGTTATGGTCATTTCTATGTTCCGGGCAACCTAGGCTTCACCCTAGGGCGTTGCTCCACCAGATACACTAGTTAAGGCCTTAGAAGTCAACGCCAGAAGCATAAAATACGAAATAAATGCAACAGTTTATCCATCGTATAACAGGAATAATTGCAACCAGTGTGAAAGATATGGTAATTTCTACGTTCCGTGCAACCTAGGTTTCGCTCTAGGGCGTTGCTCTACCACACCGAATAGTTAGGGCCTTAGAAGTCAGCGCCCGAAGCATAAAATACAATATAAATACAACAGCTTTTCCATCGTATAAGACGAGCAATTGCAAACAGTGTGAAAGTGATGGTCATTTCTACGTTCCTGGCAACCTACACTTCGCTCTAGAGCGTTGGTCCACCAGATCCAATAGTTAGGGCCTTAGAAGTCAACGCCCGAGGCATAAAATATAATAAAAATACAACAGTTTTTCCATCGTACAACAGGAATAATTGCAACCAGTGTGAAAGGTATGGTCATTTCTACGTTCCGGGCAGCCTAGGCTTCTCTCTAGAGCGTTGCTCCACCACATCGAATAGCTACAGCCTTAGAAGTCAGCGCCAGAGGCATAAAATATAATATATATGCAACAGTTTTTCCATTGTATAAAACGAATAATTGCAACCAGTATGAAAGTTATGGTCATTTCTACGTTCCGGGCAACCTAGGCTTCACCATAGGGCGTTGCTCCACCAGACCCACTAGTTAGGGCCTAAGAAGTCAACGCCAGAAGCATAAAATACAAAATAAATGCAACAGTTTATCCATCGTATAACAGGAGTAATTGCAACCAGTGTGAAAGGTATGGTAATTTCTACGTTCCGTGCAACCTAGGTTTTGCTCTAGGGCGTTGCTCTACCACACCGAATAGTTAGGGCCTTAGCAGTCAACGCCAGAAGCATAAAATACAATATAAATACAACAGCTTTTCCATCGTATAAGACGAGCAATTGCAAACAGTGTGAAAGTGATGGTCATTTCTACGTTCCTGGCAACCTACACTTCACTCTAGAGCGTTGGTCCACCAGATCCAATAGTTAGGGCCTTAGAAGTCAACGCCCGAGGCATAAAATATAATAAAAATACAACAGTTTTTCCATCGTACAACAGGAATAATTGCAACCAGTGTGAAAGGTATGGTCATTTCTACGTTCCGGGCAACCTAGGCTTCTCTCTAGGGCGTTGGTCCACCACATCCAACAGTTGGGGCCTGAGAAGTCAACGCCAGAAGCACCAAATACAAAATAAATACAACAGTTTTCCCATCGTATAACAGGAATAATTGCAGCCAGAGTGATGGTGATGGTCATTTCTACGTTCCGGGCAACCTAGGCTTCACCGTAGGGCGTTGCTCCACCAGGTCGAATAGTTGGGGCCTAAGAAAACAACTCCAGACGCACAAAATACAATAAAAATACAACAGTTTTACCATCGTATAACTGGCATAATTGCAACCAGTGTGAAAGATATGGTGATTTCTACGTTCCGCGCAACCTAGGCTTCACTCTAGGGCGTTGGTCCACCACATCCAACAGTTGGGGCCTGAGAAGTCAACGCCAGAAGCACCAATTACAAAATAAATACAACAGTTTTCCCATCGTATAACAGGAATAATTGCAACCTGTGCGAAAGTACAGGTCAGTTCTACGTTCCGGGCAACCTAGGCTTCGCTCAAGGGCGTTGCTCCACCAGATCGAACAGCAAGGGACTTAGAAGTCAACGCCAGAAGCATAAAATACAATAAAAATACAACAGTTTTTACATAGTATAAAATGTATAATTGCAAGCAATGTGAAGGTAATGGTCATTTCTACGTTCCGCGCAACCTAGGCTTCACTCTAGGGCGTTGCTCCACCAGGTCGAATAGTTGGGGCCTTAGAAAACAACTCCAGACGCAAAAAATACAACAAAAATACAACAGTTTTTCCATCGTATAACAGGAATAATTGCAACCAGTGTGAAAGTACAGGTCATTTCTACGTTCCGGGCAACCCAGGCTTCGCTCAAGGGCGTTGGTCCACCAGATCGAATAGCTAGGGCCTTACAAGTCAACGCCAGAAGCATAAAATAAAATAAAAATAGAGCAGTTATTCCATCGTATAACAGGAATAATTACAACCAGTGTGAAAGAAATGGGCATTTCTACGTTCCGTGCAACCTAGACTTCACTCTAGGGCGTTGCTCCACCAGGTCGAATAGTTGGGGCCTTAGAAAACAACTCCAGACGCATAAAATACAATAAAAATACAACAGTTTTACCATCGTATAACTGGCATAATTGCAACCAGTGTGAAAGATATGGTCATTTCTACGTTCCGGGCAACACAGACTTCACTCTAGTGCGTTGGTCCACCACATCCAATAGTCAGGGCCTAAGAAGTCAACGCCAGACGCACCAAATACAAAATAAATAAAACAGTTTTTCCATTGTATAAAACGAATAATTGCAATCAGTGTGAAAGTTATGGTCATTTCTACATTCCGGGCAACCTAGGCTTCACTCTAGGGCGTTGTCCCACCACATCGAATAGCTACGGCCTTAGAAGTGAGCGCCAGAAGCATAAAATACAATATAAATACAACCGTTTTCCCATCGTATAAAACGAATAATTGGAACCAGTATGAAGGTTATGGTCGTTTCTACGTTCCTGGCAACCTAGGCTTCACCCTAGGGCGTTGCTCCACCAGATCGAAAGTTAGGGCCTAAGAAGTCAACGCCAGAAGCACCAAATACAAAATAAATACAACAGTTTTTCCATTGTATAAAATGAATAATCGCAAACAGGGTGAAGGTAATGGTCATTTCTACGTTCCCGGCAACCTAGGCTTCACTCTGGGGCGTTGCTCCACCAGATCGAATAGTTAGGGCCTTAGAAGTCAACGCCCGAAGCATATAATACAAAATAAATAGAACAGTTTTTCCATTGTATAAAACGAATAATTGAAACCAGTGTGAAAGATATGGTTATTTCTACGTTCCGCTCAACCTAGGCTTCACACCTGCGCGTTGCTCCACCAGATCCAATAGTTAGGACATAAGAAGCCAGCGCCAGAAGCATAAAATACAAAATAGGTACAACAGTTTTTCCATTGTATATAATGTATATTTGCCAACAGTATGAAAGTAACGGTCATTTCTACGTTCCGGGCAACCGAGGCGTCACTCTAGGGCGTTGCTCCACCAGATCGAATAGTTAGGGACTTAGAATTCGACACCAGAAGCATAAAATACAACATAAGTACAACGGTTTTTCCATCGTATAACAGGAATAATTGCAACCAGTGTGAAAGTACAAGTCATTTCTACGTTCCGGGCAACCCAGGCTTCGCTCAAGGGCATTGCTCCACCAGATCGAATAGCAAGGGACATAGAAGTCAACGCCAGAAGCATGAAATACAATAAAAATACAACAGTCTTCCATCGTACAAAATGTATATTTGCAAACAGTGTGAAAGTAAAGGTCATTTCTACGTTCCGGGCAACCTAGGCTTCACTCTAGGGCGTTGCTAAACCAGATCGAATAGCAGGGGCCTTAGAAGTCAACGCCCGAAACATAAAATACAAAATAAATAGAACAGTTTTTCCATTGTATAAAACGAATATTTGCAACCAGTGTGAAAGTACAGGCCAGTTCTAAGTTCCGGGCAACCTAGGCTTCGCTCAAGGGCGTTGCTCCACCAGAACGAATAGCAAGGGCCTTAGAAGTCAACGCCCGAAGCATAAAATACAAAATAAATAGAACAGTTTTTCCATTGTATAAAACGTATAAGTGCAACCGCTGTGAAAGTTATGGTCATTTCTACGTTTCCTGAAGCTTAGGCTTCACTATAGGGCGTTGTACCACCACATCGAACAGCTACGGCCTTAGAAGTCAACGCCAGAAGCATAAAATACAATACAAATGCAACAGTTTTTCCATCGTATAACAGGAATAATTGCAACCAGTGTGAAAGTACAGGTCAGTTCTACGTACCGGGCAACCTAGGCTTCGCTCAAGGGCGTTGCTCCACCAGATCGAACGGCAAGGAACTTAGAAGTCAACGCCTGAAGCATAAAATACAATAAAAATACAACAGTTTTTCCATTGTATAAAATGTATAATTGCAAGCAATGTGAAGGTAATGGTGTTTTCTACGTTTCGGGCAACCTAGGCTTCACCCCTGGGCGTTGCTCCACCAGATCGAGTAGCTAGGGCCTTAGAAGTCAACACCAGAAGCATAAAATAAAATAAAAATACAGCAGTTATTCCATCGCATAACAGGAATAATTACAACCAGTGTGAAAGAAATGGGCATTTCTACGTTCTGTGCAACCTAGACTTCACTCTAGGCCGTTGCTCCACCAGGTCGAATAGTTGGGGCCTTAGAAAACAACTACAGACGCATAAAATACAACAAAAATACAACAGTTTTACCATCGTATAACTGGCATAATTGCAACCAGTGTGGATGATATGGTGATTTCTACGTTCCGCGCAAACTAGGCTTCACTCCAGGGCGTTGCTCCACCAGATCCAATAGTTAGGGCCTAAGAAGTCAACGCCAGAAGCATAAAATACAAAATAAATAGAACAGTTTTTCCATCGTATAAAACGAATAATTGCAATCAGTGTGAAAGTTATGGTCATTTCTACATTCCGGGCAACCTAGGCTTCACCCTACGGCGTTGCTCCACGAGATCGAATAGTTAGGGTCTTAGAATTCGACGCCAGAAGCATAAAATACATCATAAGTACAACAGTTTTTCCATCGTGTAACAGGAATAATTGCTACCAGTGTGAAAGTACAGGCCAGTTCTACGTTCCGGGCAACCTAGGCTTCGCTCAAGGGCGTTGCTCCACCAGATCGAATAGCAAGGGACTTAGAAGACAACGCCAGAAGCATAAAATACACAATAAATACAACAGTTTTTCCATTTTATAAAACGTATAAGTGCAACCGCTGTGAAAGTTATGGTCATTTCTACGTTCCGAGCAACCTAGGCTTCACCCCTGGCCATTGCTCCACCAGATCGAATAGTTAGGGCCCAAGAAGTTAAAGCCAGAAGCATAAAGTACAATAAAAATACAACAGATTTTCCATCGTATAAAAGGGATATTTGCAACCAGTGTAAAAGTACTGGTCATTTCTACGTTCCGGGCAACCAAGGCTTCACTCTAGGGCGTTGCTCCACCGGATCGAATAGTTGGGGCTTAAGAAGTCAACGCCAGAAGGATAAAATACAAAATAAATACAACAGTTTTTCCATTGTATAAAACGTATAAGTGCAACCGCTGTGAAAGTTATTGTCACTTCTACGTTCCGGGCAACCTAGGCTTCACTCCTGGGCGTTGCTCCACCACATCGAATAGCTAGGGCCTTAGAAGTCAACGCCAGAAGCATAAAATAGAATATAAGTACAACAGCTTTTCCATCGTATAAAATGAATAATAGCATACAGTGTGAAAGTAATGGTCATTTCTACGTTCCGGACAACCTAGGCTTCACTCTAGGGCGTAGCTCCACCACATCGAATGGCTACGGCCTTACAAATAACGCCTGAAGCCTAAAATATAAGAAAAATACCACAGTTTTTCCATCGTATAACAGGAATAATTGCATCAACAGTGAAGGTAATGGTCACTTCTACGTTCCGGGCAACCAAGGCTTCACTCCAGGGAGTTGCTCCAACAGATCGAATAGTTGGGGCCTTAGAAGTCAACGCCCGAAGCATAAAATACAAAATAAATAGAACAGTTTTTCCATTGTATAAAACGTATAATTGCAACCCGTGTGAAAGCTATGGTCACATCTACGTTCCGGGCAACCTAGGCTTCACTCTAGGGCATTGCTCCACCAGATAGAATAGTTAGGGCCTTAGAAGTCAACTCCCGAAGCATAAAATACAAAATAAATAGAACAGTTTTTCCATTGTATAAAACGTATAATTGCAACCAGTGTGAAAGTTATGGTCATTTCTACGTTTCCTGAAGCCTAGGCTTCACTATATGGCGTTGTACCACCACATCGAACAGCTACGGCCTTAGAAGTCAACGCCAGAAGCATAAAATACAATACAAATGCAACAGTTTTTCCATCGTATAACAGGAATAATTGCAACCAGTGTGAAAGTACAGGTCAGTTCTACGTTCCGGGCAACCTAGGCTTCGCTCAAGGGCATTGCTCCACCAGATCGAACGGCAAGGAACTTAGAAGTCAACGCCTGAAGCATAAAATACAATAAAAATACAACAGTTTTTCCATTGTATAAAATGTATAATTGCAAGCAATGTGAAGGTAATGGTGTTTTCTACGTTCCGGGCAACCTAGGCTTCACCCCTGGGCGTTGCTCCAACAGATCGAGTAGCTAGGGCCTTAGAAGTCAACACCAGAAGCATAAAATAAAATAAAAATACAGCAGTTATTCCATCGCATAACAGGAATAATTACAACCAGTGTGAAAGAAATGGGCATTTCTACGTTCTGTGCAACCTAGGCTTCACTCCTGGGCGTTGCTCCACCACATCGAATAGCTAGGGTCTTAGAAGTCAACACCAGAAGCATAAGATACAATAAAGATACCACAGTCCTTCCCTCTTAGGAATAATGGCGGGCAACCTTAGCTTCACTCTAGGGCGTTGCGACACCAGATCGAATAGTTAGGGCCTTCTAAGTCAACGCCAGATGCACAAAATACAATATAAATACAACAGTTTTTCCATCGTATAACAGGAATAATTACAACCAGTGTGAAAGTAAAGGTCATTTCTATGTTCCCGACAACCTTGGCTTCACCCTAGGGCGTTGCTAAACCAGATCGAATAGCTACGGCCTTAGAAGTCAACGCCAGAAGCACAAAATACAATAAAAATGCAACAGTTTTTCCATCGTATAAAATGAATAATTGCAAACATTGTGAAAGCAACGGTCATTTCTACGTTCCGGGCAACCTAGGCTTCACTCTAGTGCGTTGCTCTACCAGGTCGAATAGTTAGGGCCCAAGAAGTTAACGCCAGAAGCATAATGTACAATAAAAATACAACAGCTTTTCCATCGTATAAAAGGTATAATTGCAACCAGTGCGAAAGTTATGGTAATTTCTACGTTCCGGGCAACCTAGGCTTCACTCTAGGGCGATGCTCCACCAGATCGAATAGTTAGGGCCCTAAAAGTTAACGCCAGAAGCATGAAATACAATATAAATACAACAGTTTTTCCATCGTATAACAGGAATAATTGCAAACAGTGTGAAAGTGATGGTTATTTCTACGTTCCTGACAACCTTGGCTTCACTCTAGGGCGTTGCTCCATCAGATCGAATAGTTAGGGCCTTAGACGTCAACGCCAGAAGCATAAAGTACGAAATAACTACAACAGTCTTTCCATCGTATAAAACGAATAATTGCAACCAGTGTGAAAGTTAAGGTCATATCTACGTTCCGGGCAACCTAGTCTTCACTCTAGGGAGTTGCTCCACCAGATCGAATAGTTAGGGCCTTAGAAGTCAACGCCCGAAGCTTAAAATACAAAATAAATAGAACAGTTTTTCCATCGTATAAAACGGATATTTGCAACCAGTGTGAAAGTTATGGTCATTTCTACGTTTCGTGCAACCTAGGCTTCTCTCTAGGGCGTTGCTCCACCACATCGAATAGCCACGGCCTTAGAAATCAACGACAGAAGCATAAAATACAAAAAAATCCATCAGTTTTTCCATCGTATAACAGGAATAATTCCAAACAGTGTGAACGTAATGGTCATTTCTACGCTCCCGTCAACCTAGGCTTCACTCTAGGGCGTTGCTCCACCACATCGAATAGTTAGGACCTTAAAAGTCAACGCCAGAAGCATAAAATACAATATAAATGCAACAGTTTTTCCATCGTATAACAGGAATAATAGCATACAGTGTGAAAGTAATGGTCATTTCTACGCTCCGGACAACCTAGGCTTCACTCCAGGGCGTAGCTCCACCACATCGAATGGATATGGCCTTAGAAGTAAACACCTGAAGCCTAAAATACAAGAAAAATACCACAGTTCTTCCATCGTATAACAGGAATAGTTGCATCAACTGTTAAGGTAATGGTCATTTCTACGTTCCGGGCAACCTAGGCTTCGCTCCAGGGCGTTGCTCCAACAGATCGAATATATAGGCCCTAAGGAGTCAGCGCCAGAAGCGTAAAATACAATAAAAATACAACAGTTTTTTCATCGTATAACAGGAATAATTGCAACAATCGTGAAGGTAATGGTCATTTCTACGTTCCTGGCAACGTACGCTTCACTCTAGGTCGTCGCTCCACCAGATCTAATAGCTAGGGCCTTAGAAGTCAACGCCAGAACCATAAAATACAGTATATATACAACAGTTTTTCCATCGTATAACAGGAATAATTGCAAACGGTGTGAAAGTGATGGTCATTTCTACGTTCCTGGAAACCTAGGCTTCACTCTAGGGCGTTGCTCCACCACACCTAATAGCTACGCCCTTAGAAGTCAACGCCGGAAGCATAAAATACAATATAAATGCAACAGTTTTTCAATCGTATAAAATGAATAATTGCAAACAGTGTGAAAGTAATTGTCATTTCTACGTTCCGGGCAACATAGGCATCACTCTAGGGCGTTGCTCCGCCAAATCGAATAGCTAGGTCCTTAGAAGTCAACGCCAGAAGCATAAAATACAATATAAATATAACAGCTTTTCCATCGTATAAAATGAATAATTGCAAACAGTGTGAAAGTAATGGTCATTTCTACGTTCCGGGCAACCTAGGCTTCACTCTAGGGCGTTGCTCCACCAGATCGAATAGTTAGGGCCCTAGAAGTTAACGCCAGAAGCATAAAATACAATACAAATACAACAGTTTTTCCATCGTATAACAGGAATAATTGCAAACAGTGTGAAAGTGATGGTCATTTCTACGTTCCTGACAACCTAGGCTTCACTCTAGGACGTTGCTCCATCAGATCGAATAGTTAGGGCCTTAGACGTCAACGCCAGAAGCATAAAGTACAAAATAAATACAACAGCTTTTCCATCGTATAACAGGAATAGTTGCAACCAGTGTGAAAGTACTGGTCATTTCTACGTTCCGGGCAACGTAGGCCTCGCTCTAGGGCGTTGCTCCACCAGATCGAATAGCTAGGGACTTAGAATTCAACGCTAGAAGAATAAAATACAATATAAGTACAACAGTTTTTCCATCGTATAAAATGAATAATAGCATACAGTGTGAAAGTAATGGTCATTTCTACGTTCCGGACAACCTAGGCTTCACTCCAGGGCGTAGCTCCACCACATCGTGTCGCTACGGCCTTAGAAGTAAACGCCTGAAGCCTAAAATACAAGAAAGATACCACAGCTCTTCCATCGTATAACAGGAATAATTGCATCAACTGTGAAGGTAATGGTCATTTCTACGTTCCGGGCAACCTAGGCTTCACTCCAGGGAGTTGCTCCTACAGATCGAATAGTTAGGGCCTAAGGAGTCAACGCCAGAAGCGTAAAATACAATATAAATACAACAGCTTTTCCATCGTATAACAGGAATATTTGCAACCAGTGTGAAAGATATGGTCATTTCTACGTTCCGGGCAACCTAGGCTTCTCTCTAGGGCGTTGTTCCACCACATCGAATAGCAACGGCCTTAGAGGTCAACGCCAGAGGCATAAAATACAATATATATGCAACAGTTTTTCCATCGTATAAAACGAATAATTACAACCAGTATGAAAGTTATGGTCATTTCTATGTTCCGGGCAACCTAGGCTTCACCCTAGGGCGTTGCTCCACCAGATACACTAGTTAGGGCCTAAGAAGTCAACACCAGAAGCATAAAATACGAAATAAATGCAACAGTTTATCCATCGTATAACAGGAATAATTGCAACCAGTGTGAAAGATATGGTAATTTCTACGTTCCGTGCAACCTAGGTTTCGCTCTAGGGCGTTGCTCTACCACACCGAATAGTTAGGGCCTTAGAAGTCAGCGCCCGAAGCATAAAATACAATATAAATACAACAGCTTTTCCATCGTATAAGACGAGCAATTGGAAACAGTGTGAAAGTGATGGTCATTTCTACGTTCCTGGCAACCTACACTTCGCTCTAGAGCGTTGGTCCACCAGATCCAATAGTTAGGGCCTTAGAAGTCAACGCCCGAGGCATAAAATATAATAAAAATACAACAGTTTTTCCATCGTACAACAGGAATAATTGCAACCAGTGTGAAAGGTATGGTCATTTCTACGTTCCGGGCAGCCTAGGCTTCTCTCTAGAGCGTTGCTCCACCACATCGAATAGCTACAGCCTTAGAAGTCAGCGCCAGAGGCATAAAATATAATATATATGCAACAGTTTTTCCATTGTATAAAACGAATAATTGCAACCAGTATGAAAGTTATGGTCATTTCTACGTTCCGGGCGACCTAGGCTTCACTCTAGGGCGTTGCTCCATCAGATCGAATAGTTAGGGCCTTAGAAGTCAACGCCCGAAGCATAAAATACAATATTAATACATCAGCTCTTCCATAGTGTATAATGTATATTTGCAAACAGTGTGAAAGTAAAGGTCATTTCTACGTTCCGGGCAACCTAGGCTTCACTCTAGGGCGTTGCTAAACCAGATCGAATAGCAGGGGCCTTAGAAGTCAACGCCCGAAACATAAAATACAAAATAAATAGAACAGTTTTTCCATTGTATAAAACGAATATTTGCAACCAGTGTGAAAGTACAGGCCAGTTCTAAGTTCCGGGCAACCTAGGCTTCGCTCAAGGGCGTTGCTCCACCAGATCGAATAGCAAGGGCCTTAGAAGTCAACGCCCGAAGCATAAAATACAAAATAAATAGAACAGTTTTTCCATTGTATAAAACGTATAAGTGCAACCGCTGTGAAAGTTATGGTCATTTCTACGTTCCGAGCAACCTAGGCTTCACCCCTGGCCATTGCTCCACCAGATCGAATAGTTAGGGCCCAAGAAGTTAAAGCCAGAAGCATAAAGTACAATAAAAATACAACAGATTTTCCATCGTATAAAAGGGATATTTGCAACCAGTGTAAAAGTACTGGTCATTTCTACGTTCCGGGCAACCAAGGCTTCACTCTAGGGCGTTGCTCCACCGGATCGAATAGTTGGGGCTTAAGAAGTCAACGCCAGAAGGATAAAATACAAAATAAATACAACAGTTTTTCCATTGTATAAAACGTATAAGTGCAACCGCTGTGAAAGTTATTGTCACTTCTACGTTCCGGGCAACCTAGGCTTCACTCCTGGGCGTTGCTCCACCACATCGAATAGCTAGGGCCTTAGAAGTCAACGCCAGAAGCATAAAATAGAATATAAGTACAACAGCTTTTCCATCGTATAAAATGAATAATAGCATACAGTGTGAAAGTAATGGTCATTTCTACGTTCCGGACAACCTAGGCTTCACTCTAGGGCATAGCTCCACCACATCGAATGGCTACGGCCTTAGAAATAACGCCTGAAGCCTAAAATACAAGAAAAATACCACAGTTTTTCCATCGTATAACAGGAATAATTGCATCAACAGTGAAGGTAATGGTCACTTCTACGTTCCGGGCAACCAAGGCTTCACTCCAGGGAGTTGCTCCAACAGATCGAATAGTTGGGGCCTTAGAAGTCAACGCCCGAAGCATAAAATACAAAATAAATAGAACAGTTTTTCCATTGTATAAAACGTATCATTGCAACCCGTGTGAAAGCTATGGTCACGTCTACGTTCCGGGCAACCTAGGCTTCACTCTAGGGCATTGCTCCACCAGATAGAATAGTTAGGGCCTTAGAAGTCAACGCCCGAAGCATAAAATACAAAATAAATACAACAGTTTTTCCATTGTATAAAACGTATAATTGCAACCAGTGTGAAAGTTATGGTCATTTCTACGTTTCCTGAAGCCTAGGCTTCACTATAGGGCGTTGTACCACCACATCGAACAGCTACGGCCTTAGAAGTCAACGCCAGAAGCATAAAATACAATACAAATGCAACAGTTTTTCCATCGTATAACAGGAATAATTGCAACCAGTGTGAAAGTACAGGTCAGTTCTACGTTCCGGGCAACCTAGGCTTCGCTCAAGGGCGTTGCTCCACCAGATCGAACGGCAAGGAACTTAGAAGTCAACGCCTGAAGCATAAAATACAATAAAAATACAACAGTTTTTCCATTGTA
The DNA here is from genome assembly GCF_051401765.1 of Calliopsis andreniformis. Lineage (NCBI taxonomy): Eukaryota > Metazoa > Arthropoda > Insecta > Hymenoptera > Andrenidae > Calliopsis > Calliopsis andreniformis. Next base: position 8,128,743 of record NW_027480422.1, read on the forward strand.
TAAAATGTATAATTGCAAGCAATGTGAAGGTAATGGTGTTTTCTACGTTCCGGGCAACCTAGGCTTCACCCCTGGGCGTTGCTCCAACAGATCGAGTAGCTAGGGCCTTAGAAGTCAACACCAGAAGCATAAAATAAAATAAAAATACAGCAGTTATTCCATCGCATAACAGGAATAATTACAACCAGTGTGAAAGAAATGGGCATTTCTACGTTCTGTGCAACCTAGGCTTCACTCCTGGGCGTTGCTCCACCACATCGAATAGCTAGGGTCTTAGAAGTCAACACCAGAAGCATAAAATACAATAAAGATACCACAGTCCTTCCCTCTTAGGAATAATGGCGGGCAACCTTAGCTTCACTCTAGGGCGTTGCGACACCAGATCGAATAGTTAGGGCCTTCAAAGTCAACGCCAGATGCACAAAATACAATATAAATACAACAGTTTTTCCATCGTATAACAGGAATAATAACAACCAGTGTGAAAGTAAAGGTCATTTCTATGTTCCCGACAACCTTGGCTTCACCCTAGGGCGTTGCTAAACCAGATCGAATAGCTACGGCCTTAGAAGTCAACGCCAGAAGCACAAAATACAATAAAAATGCAACAGTTTTTCCATCGTATAAAATGAATAATTGCAAACATTGTGAAAGCAACGGTCATTTCTACGTTCCGGGCAACCTAGGCTTCACTCTAGTGCGTTGCTCTACCAGGTCGAATAGTTAGGGCCCAAGAAGTTAACGCCAGAAGCATAATGTACAATAAAAATGCAACAGCTTTTCCATCGTATAAAAGGTATAATTGCAACCAGTGCGAAAGTTATGGTAATTTCTACGTTCCGGGCAACCTAGGCTTCACTCTAGGGCGTTGCTCCACCAGATCGAATAGTTAGGGCCCTAAAAGTTAACGCCAGAAGCATGAAATACAATATAAATACAACAGTTTTTCCATCGTATAACAGGAATAATTGCAAACAGTGTGAAAGTGATGGTCATTTCTACGTTCCTGACAACCTTGGCTTCACTCTAGGGCGTTGCTCCATCAGATCGAATAGTTAGGGCCTTAGACGTAAACGCCAGAAGCATAAAGTACGAAATAACTACAACAGTCTTTCCATCGTATAAAACGAATAATTGCAACCAGTGTGAAAGTTAAGGTCATATCTACGTTCCGGGCAACCTAGGCTTCACTCTAGGGAGTTGCTCCACCAGATCGAATAGTTAGGGCCTTAGAAGTCAACGCCCGAAGCTTAAAATACAAAATAAATAGAACAGTTTTTCCATCGTATAAAACGGATAATTGCAACCAGTGTGAAAGTTATGGTCATTTCTACGTTTCGTGCAACCTAGGCTTCTCTCTAGGGCGTTGCTCCACCACATCGAATAGCCACGGCCTTAGAAATCAACGACAGAAGCATAAAATACAAAAAAATCCATCAGTTTTTCCATCGTATAACAGGAATAATTCCAAACAGTGTGAACGTAATGGTCATTTCTACGCTCCCGTCAACCTAGGCTTCACTCTAGGGCGTTGCTCCACCACATCGAATAGTTAGGACCTTAAAAGTCAACGCCAGAAGCATAAAATACAATATAAATGCAACAGTTTTTCCATCGTATAACAGGAATAATAGCATACAGTGTGAAAGTAATGGTCATTTCTGCGCTCCGGACAACCTAGGCTTCACTCCAGGGCGTTGCTCCAACAGATCGAATATATAGGCCCTAAGGAGTCAGCGCCAGAAGCGTAAAATACAATAAAAATACAACAGTTTTTTCATCGCATAACAGGAATAATTGCAACAATCGTGAAGGTAATGGTCATTTCTACGTTCCTGGCAACGTACGCTTCACTCTAGGGCGTCGCTCCACCAGATCTAATAGCTAGGGCCTTAGAAGTCAACGCCAGAACCATAAAATACAGTATATATACAACAGTTTTTCCATCGTATAACAGGAACAATTTCAAACGGTGTGAAAGTGATGGTCATTTCTACGTTCCTGGAAACCTAGGCTTCACTCTAGGGCGTTGCTCCACCACACCTAATAGCTACGCCCTTAGAAGTCAACGCCGGAAGCATAAAATACAATATAAATGCAACAGTTTTTCAATCGTATAAAATGAATAATTGCAAACAGTGTGAAAGTAATTGTCATTTCTACGTTCCGGGCAACCTAGGCATCACTCTAGGGCGTTGCTCCGCCAAATCGAATAGCTAGGTCCTTAGAAGTCAACGCCAGAAGCATAAAATACAATATAAATATAACAGCTTTTCCATCGTATAAAATGAATAATTGCAAACAGTGTGAAAGTAATGGTCATTTCTACGTTCCGGGCAACCTAGGCTTCACTCTAGGGCGTTGCTCCACCAGATCGAATAGTTAGGGCCCTAGAAGTTAACGCCAGAAGCATAAAATACAATACAAATACAACAGTGTTTCCATCGTATAACAGGAATAATTGCAAACAGTGTAAAAGTGATGGTCATTTCTACGTTCCTGACAACCTAGGCTTGACTCTAGGGCGTTGCTCCATCAGATCGAATAGTTAGGGCCTTAGACGTCAACGCCAGAAGCATAAAGTACAAAATAAATACAACAGCTTTTCCATCGTATAACAGGAATAATTGCAACCAGTGTGAAAGTACTGGTCATTTCTACGTTCCGGGCAACGTAGGCCTCGCTCTAGGGCGTTGCTCCACCAGACCGAATAGCTAGGGACTTAGAATTCAACGCTAGAAGAATAAAATACAATATAAGTACAACAGTTTTTCCATCGTATAAAATGAATAATAGCATACAGTGTGAAAGTAATGGTCATTTCTACGTTCCGGACAACCTAGGCTTCACTCCAGGGCGTAGCTCCACCACATCGAGTGGCTACGGCCTTAGAAGTGAACGCCTGAAGCCTAAAATACAAGAAAGATACCACAGCTCTTCCATCGTATAACAGGAATAATTGCATCAACTGTGAAGGTAATGGTCATTTCTACGTTCCTGGCAACCTACACTTCGCTCTAGAGCGTTGGTCCACCAGATCCAATAGTTAGGGCCTTAGAAGTCAACGCCCGAGGCATAAAATATAATAAAAATACAACAGTTTTTCCATCGTACAACAGGAATAATTGCAACCAGTGTGAAAGGTATGGTCATTTCTACGTTCCGGGCAGCCTAGGCTTCTCTCTAGGGCGTTGCTCCACCACATCGAATAGCTACAGCCTTAGAAGTCAGCGCCAGAGGCATAAAATATAATATATATGCAACAGTTTTTCCATTGTATAAAACGAATAATTGCAACCAGTATGAAAGTTATGGTCATTTCTACGTTCCGGGCAACCTACGCTTCACCATAGGGCGTTGCTCCACCAGACCCACTAGTTAGGGCCTAAGAAGTCAACGCCAGAAGCATAAAATACAAAACAAATGCAACAGTTTTTCCATCGTATGACAGGAGTAATTGCAACCAGTGTGAAAGATATGGTCATTTCTACGTTCCGGGCAACCTAGGTTTTGCTCCAGGGCGTTGCTCCACCACATCGAATAGCTACGGCCTTAGAAGTCAACGCCAGAGGCATAAAATACAATATATATGCAACAGCTTTTCCATCGTATAAAACGAATAATTGCAACCAGTATGAATGTTATGGTCATTTCTACGTTCCGCGCAACCTAGGCTTCACCACAGGGCGTTGCTCCACCAGACCCACTAGTTAGGGCCTAAGAAGTCAACGCCAGAAGCATAAAATACAAAATAAATGCAACAGTTTATCCATCGTATAACAGGAATAATTGCAACCAGTGTGAAAGATATGGTAATTTCTACGCTCCGTGCAACCTAGGTTTTGCTCTAGGGCGTTGCTCTACCACACCGAATAGTTAGGGTCTTAGCAGTCAACGCCAGAAGCATAAAATACAGTATAAATACAACAGCTTTTCCATCGTATAAGACGAGCAATTGCAAGCAGTGTGAAAGTGATGGTCATTTCTACGTTCCTGGCAACCTACACTTCACTCTAGAGCGTTGGTCCACCAGATCCAATAGTTAGGGCCTTAGAAGTCAACGCCCGAGGCATAAAATATAATAAAAATACAACAGTTTTTCCATCGTACAACAGGAATAATTGCAACCAGTGTGAAAGGTATGGTCATTTCTACGTTCCGGGCAACCTAGGCTTCTCTGTAGGGCGTTGCTCCACCACATCGAATAGCTACAGCCTTAGAGGTCAGCGCCAGAGGCATAAAATATAATATATATGCAACAGTTTTTCCATCGTATAAAACGAATAATTGCAACCAGTATGAAAGTTATGGTCATTTCTATGTTCCGGGCAACCTAGGCTTCACCCTAGGGCGTTGCTCCACCAGATACACTAGTTAGGGCCTAAGAAGTCAACGCCAGAAGCATAAAATACGAAATAAATGCAACAGTTTATCCATCGTATAACAGGAATAATTGCAACCAGTGTGAAAGATATGGTAATTTCTACGTTCCGTGCAACCTAGGTTTCGCTCTAGCGCGTTGCTCTACCACACCGAATAGTTAGGGCCTTAGAAGTCAGCGCCAGAAGCATAAAATACAATATAAATACAACAGCTTTTCCATCGTATAAGACGAGCAATTGCAAACAGTGTGAAAGTGATGGTCATTTCTACGTTCCTGGCAACCTACACTTCACTCTAGAGCGTTGGTCCACCAGATCCAGTAGTTAGGGCCTTAGAAGTCAACGCCCGAGGCATAAAATATAATAAAAATACAACAGTTTTTCCATCGTATAACAGGAATAATTGCAAACGGTGTGAAAGTGATGGTCATTTCTACGTTCCTGGAAACCTAGGCTTCACTCTAGGGCGTTGCTCCACCACACCTAATAGCTACGCCCTTAGAAGTCAACGCCGGAAGCATAAAATACAATATAAATACAACAGTTTTTCAATCGTATAAAATGAATAATTGCAAACAGTGTGAAAGTAATTGTCATTTCTACGTTCCGGGCAACCTAGGCATCACTATAGGGCGTTGCTCCGCCAAATCGAATAGCTAGGTCCTTAGTAGTCAACGCCAGAAGCATAAAATACAATATAAATATAACAGCTTTTCCATCGTATAAAATGAATAATTGCAAACAGTGTGAAAGTAATGGTCATTTCTACGTTCCGGGAAACCTAGGCTTCACTCTAGGGCGTTGCTCCACCAGATCGAATAGTTAGGGCCCAAGAAGTTAACGCCAGAAGCATAAAGTACAATAAAAATACAACAGCTTTTCCATCGTATAAAAGGGATAATTGCAACCAGTGTGAAAGTTATGGTCATTTCTGCGTTCCGGGCAACCTAGGCTTCACTCTAGAGCGTTGCTCCGCTAGATCGAATAGCTAGGGCCTTAGAAGTCAGCGCCAGAAGCATAAAACACAATATAAGTACAACAGCTTTTCCATCGTGTAAAATGAATAATTGCAAACAGTGTGAAAGTAATGGTCATTTCTACGTTATGGGCAACCTAGGCTTCACTCTAGGGCGTTGCTCCACCAGATCGAATAGTTAGGGCCCTAGAAGTTAACGCCAGAAGCATAAAATACAATATAAATACAACAGTTTTTCCATCGTATAACAGGAATAATTGCAAACAGTGTGAAAGTGATGGTCATTTCTACGTTCCTGACAACCTAGGCTTGACTCTAGGGCGTTGCTCCATCAGATCGAATAGTTAGGGCCTTAGACGTCAACGCCAGAAGCATAAAGTACAAAATAAATACAACAGCTTTTCCATCGTATAACAGGAATAATTGCAACCAGTGGAAAGATATGGTCATTTCTACGTTCCGGGCAACCTAGGCTTCTCTCTAGGGCGTTGCTCCACCACATCGAATAGCAACGGCCTTAGAAGTCAACGCCAGAGGCATAAAATACAATATATATGCAACAGTTTTTGCATCGTATAAAACGAATAATTGCAACCAGTATGAAAGTTATGGTCATTTCTATGTTCCGGGCAACCTAGGCTTCACCCTAGGGCGTTGCTCCACCAGATACACTAGTTAGGGCCTAAGAAGTCAACGCCAGAAGCATAAAATACGAAATAAATGCAACAGTTTATCCATCGTATAACAGGAATAATTGCAACCAGTGTGAAAGATATGGTAATTTCTACGTTCCGTGCAACCTAGGTTTCGCTCTAGGGCGTTGCTCTACCACACCGAATAGTTAGGGCCTTAGAAGTCAGCGCCCGAAGCATAAAATACAATATAAATACAACAGCTTTTCCATCGTATAAGACGAGCAATTGCAAACAGTGTGAAAGTGATGGTCATTTCTACGTTCCTGGCAACCTACACTTCGCTCTAGAGCGTTGGTCCACCAGATCCAATAGTTAGGGCCTTAGAAGTCAACGCCCGAGGCATAAAATATAATAAAAATACAACAGTTTTTCCATCGTACAACAGGAATAATTGCAACCAGTGTGAAAGGTATGGTCATTTCTACGTTCCGGGCAGCCTAGGCTTCTCTCTAGAGCGTTGCTCCACCACATCGAATAGCTACAGCCTTAGAAGTCAGCGCCAGAGGCATAAAATATAATATATATGCAACAGTTTTTCCATTGTATAAAACGAATAATTGCAACCAGTATGAAAGTTATGGTCATTTCTACGTTCCGGGCAACCTACGCTTCACCATAGGGCGTTGCTCCACCAGACCCACTAGTTAGGGCCTAAGAAGTCAACGCCAGAAGCATAAAATACAAAACAAATGCAACAGTTTTTCCATCGTATGACAGGAGTAATTGCAACCAGTGTGAAAGATATGGTCATTTCTACGTTCCGGGCAACCTAGGTTTTGCTCCAGGGCGTTGCTCCACCACATCGAATAGCTACGGCCTTAGAAGTCAACGCCAGAGGCATAAAATACAATATATATGCAACAGCTTTTCCGTCGTATAACACGAATAATTGCAACCAGTATGAAAGTTATGGTCATTTCTACGTTCCGGGCAACCTAGGCTTCACCATAGGGCGTTGCTCCACCAGACCCACTAGTTAGGGCCTAAGAAGTCAACGCCAGAAGCATAAAATACAAAATAAATGCAACAGTTTATCCATCGTATAACAGGAATAATTGCAACCAGTGTGAAAGGTATGGTAATTTCTACGTTCCGTGCAACCTAGGTTTTGCTCTAGGGCCATGCTCTACCACACCGAATAGTTAGGGCCTTAGCAGTCAACGCCAGAAGCATAAAATACAATATAAATACAACAGCTTTTCCATCGTATAAGACGAGCAATTGCAAACAGTGTGAAAGTGATGGTCATTTCTACGTTCCTGGCAACCTACATTTCACTCTAGAGCGTTGGTCCACCAGATCCAATAGTTAGGGCCTTAGAAGTCAACGCCCGAGGCATAAAATATAATAAAAATACAACAGTTTTTCCATCGTACAACAGGAATAATTGCAACCAGTGTGAAAGGTATGGTCATTTCTACGTTCCGGGCAACCTAGGCTTCTCTCTAGGGCGTTGCTCCACCACATCGAATAGCTACAGCCTTAGAAGTCAGCGCCAGGGGCATAAAATATAATATATATGCAACAGTTTTTCCATCGTGTAAAACGAATAAATGCAACCAGTATGAAAGTTATGGTCATTTCTACGTTCCGGGCAACCTAGGCTTCACCATAGGGCGTTGCTCCACCAGACCCACTAGTTAGGGCCTAAGAAGTCAACGCCAGAAGCATAAAATACAAAACAAATGCAACAGTTTTTCCATCGTATGACAGGAGTAATTGCAACCAGTGTGAAAGATATGGTCATTTCTACGTTCCGGGCAACCTAGGTTTTGCTCCAGGGCGTTGCTCCACCACATCGAATAGCTACGGCCTTAGACGTCAACGCCAGAGGCATAAAATACAATATATATGCAACAGCTATTCCATCGTATAAAACGAATAATTGCAACCAGTATGAAAGTTATGGTCATTTCTACGTTCCGGGCAACCTAGGCTTCACCATAGGGCGTTGCTCCACCAGACCCACTAGTTAGGGCCTTAGAAGTCAACGCCCGAGGCATAAAATATAATAAAAATACAACAGTTTTTCGATCGTATAACAGGAATAATTGCAAACAGCGTGAAATATATGGTCATTGCTTCGTTCCGGGCAACCTAGGTTTCGCTCTAGGGCGTTGCTCCACCACATCGAATACTGAGTGCCTTGGAAGTCAACGCCAGAAGCTTAAAATACAGTATAAATACAACAGCTTTTACGTTGTATAAAATGAATAATTACTAACCGTGTGGAAGTAATGGTCATTTCTACGTTCCGGGCTACCTAGGCTTCACTCTAGGGCGGTGCTCCACAGCATCGAATAGCTACGGCCTTAGAAGTCAACATCTGAAGCATAAAATATAATATAAATACAACAGTTTTTCCATCGTATAAAACGTATAATTGCAACCAGTATGAATGTTATGGTCATTCCAACGTTCCGGGCAACCTAGGCTTCACTCTAGGGCGTTGGTCTACCAGATCCAATAGCTAGGGCCTAAGAAGTCAACGCCCGAAGTATAAAATACAATATAAATACAACAGCTTTTCCATCGTATAAGACGAGCAACTGCAACCAGTGTGAAAGATATGGTCATTGCAACGTTCCGGGCAACATAGGCTTCACTCTAGGGCATTGCTCCACCATATCGAATAGCTACGGCCTTAGAGGTCAACGCCAGAAGCATAAAATACAATATAAATACAACAGTTTTTCCATCCTATAACAGGAATAATTGCAACCAGTATGAAAGTTATGTTCATTTCCACGTTCCGGGCAACCTATGCTTCACCCTAGGGCGTTGCTCCACCAGATCCACTAGTTAGGGCCTAAGAAGTCAACGCCAGAAGCATAAAATACAATATAAATGCAATAGTTTTTACATCGTATAACAGGAATAATTGCAACCAGTGTGAAAGGTATGGTCATTTCTACGTTCCGGGCAACCTAGGCTTCTCTCTAGGGCGTTGCTCCACCACATCGAATAGCTACAGCCTTAGAAGTCAGCGCCAGAGGCATAAAATATAATATATATGCAACAGTTTTTCCATCGTATAAAACGAATAAATGCAACCAGTATGAAAGTTATGGTCATTTCTACGTTCCGGGCAACCTAGGCTTCACCATAGGGCGTTGCTCCACCAGACCCACTAGTTAGGGCCTAAGAAGTCAACGCCAGAAGCATAAAATACAAAACAAATGCAACAGTTTTTCCATCGTATGACAGGAGTAATTGCAACCAGTGTGAAAGATATGGTCATTTCTACGTTCCGGGCAACCTAGGTTTTGCTCCAGGGCGTTGCTCCACCACATCGAATAGCTACGGCCTTAGACGTCAACGCCAGAGGCATAAAATACAATATAAATACAACAGTTTTTCCATCCTATAACTGGAATAATTGCAACCAGTATGAAAGTTATGTTCATTTCCACGTTCCGGGCAACCTATGCTTCACCCTAGGGCGTTGCTCCACCAGATCCACTAGTTAGGGCCTAAGAAGTCAACGCCAGAAGCATAAAATACAATATAAATGCAATAGTTTTGCCATCGTATAACAGGAATAATTGCAACCAGTGTGAAAGGTATGGTCATTTCTACGTTCCGGGCAACCTAGGCTTCTCTCTCGGGCGTTGCTCCACCACATCGAATAGCTACGGCCTCAGAAGTCAACGCCAGAAGCATAAAATACAATATAAATACAACAGCTTTTCCATCGTATAAGACGAGTGATTACAACCCGTGTGAAAGTTATGGCCATTTCTACGTTCCGGGCAACCTCGGCTTCACTCTAGGGCGATGCTCCACCACATCGAATAGTTAGGGCCTTAGAAGTCAACGCCCGAAGCATAAAATACAATATAAATACAACAGCTTTTCCATCGTATAACAGGAATATTTGCAACCAGTGTGAAAGATATGGTCATTTCTACGTTCCGGGCAGCCTAGGCTTCTCTCTAGGGCGTTGCTCCACCACATCGAATAGCTACGGCCTTAGAAGTCAACGCCCGAAGCATAAAGTACAATGTAAATACAACAGCTTTTCCATCGTATAACAGGAAAAATTGCAACCAGTGTGAAAGTAATGGTCATTTCTACGTTCCGGGCAGCCTAAGCTTCACCCTAGGACGTTGCTCCACCAGATCGAATAGTTAGGGCCTTAGAAGTCAACGCCCGAAGCATAAAATGCAATAAAAATACAACAGTTTTTCCATTGTATAAAACGAATAATTGCAACCAGTATGAAAGTTATGGTCATTTCTACGTTCCGCGCAACCTAGGCCTCACCCTAGGGCGTTGCTCCACCAGACCCACTAGTTAGGGCCTAAGAAGTCAACGCCAGAAGCATAAAATACAAAACAAATGCAACAGTTTTTCCATCGTATGACAGGAGTAATTGCAACCAGTGTGAAAGATATGGTCATTTCTACGTTCCGGGCAACCTAGGTTTTGCTCCAGGGCGTTGCTCCACCACATCGAATAGCTACGGCCTTAGACGTCAACGCCAGAGGCATAAAATACAATATATATGCAACAGCTATTCCATCGTATAAAACGAATAATTGCAACCAGTATGAAAGTTATGGTCATTTCTACGTTCCGGGCAACCTAGGCTTCACCATAGGGCGTTGCTCCACCAGACCCACTAGTTAGGGCCTTAGAAGTCAACGCCCGAGGCATAAAATATAATAAAAATACAACAGTTTTTCGATCGTATAACAGGAATAATTGCAAACAGCGTGAAATATATGGTCATTGCTTCGTTCCGGGCAACCTAGGTTTCGCTCTAGGGCGTTGCTCCACCACATCGAATACTGAGTGCCTTGGAAGTCAACGCCAGAAGCTTAAAATACAGTATAAATACAACAGCTTTTACGTTGTATAAAATGAATAATTACTAACCGTGTGGAAGTAATGGTCATTTCTACGTTCCGGGCTACCTAGGCTTCACTCTAGGGCGGTGCTCCACAGCATCGAATAGCTACGGCCTTAGAAGTCAACATCTGAAGCATAAAATATAATATAAATACAACAGTTTTTCCATCGTATAAAACGTATAATTGCAACCAGTATGAATGTTATGGTCATTCCAACGTTCCGGGCAACCTAGGCTTCACTCTAGGGCGTTGGTCTACCAGATCCAATAGCTAGGGCCTAAGAAGTCAACGCCCGAAGTATAAAATACAATATAAATACAACAGCTTTTCCATCGTATAAGACGAGCAACTGCAACCAGTGTGAAAGATATGGTCATTGCAACGTTCCGGGCAACATAGGCTTCACTCTAGGGCATTGCTCCACCATATCGAATAGCTACGGCCTTAGAGGTCAACGCCAGAAGCATAAAATACAATATAAATACAACAGTTTTTCCATCCTATAACAGGAATAATTGCAACCAGTATGAAAGTTATGTTCATTTCCACGTTCCGGGCAACCTATGCTTCACCCTAGGGCGTTGCTCCACCAGATCCACTAGTTAGGGCCTAAGAAGTCAACGCCAGAAGCATAAAATACAATATAAATGCAATAGTTTTTACATCGTATAACAGGAATAATTGCAACCAGTGTGAAAGGTATGGTCATTTCTACGTTCCGGGCAACCTAGGCTTCTCTCTAGGGCGTTGCTCCACCACATCGAATAGCTACAGCCTTAGAAGTCAGCGCCAGAGGCATAAAATATAATATATATGCAACAGTTTTTCCATCGTATAAAACGAATAAATGCAACCAGTATGAAAGTTATGGTCATTTCTACGTTCCGGGCAACCTAGGCTTCACCATAGGGCGTTGCTCCACCAGACCCACTAGTTAGGGCCTAAGAAGTCAACGCCAGAAGCATAAAATACAAAACAAATGCAACAGTTTTTCCATCGTATGACAGGAGTAATTGCAACCAGTGTGAAAGATATGGTCATTTCTACGTTCCGGGCAACCTAGGTTTTGCTCCAGGGCGTTGCTCCACCACATCGAATAGCTACGGCCTTAGACGTCAACGCCAGAGGCATAAAATACAATATAAATACAACAGTTTTTCCATCCTATAACTGGAATAATTGCAACCAGTATGAAAGTTATGTTCATTTCCACGTTCCGGGCAACCTATGCTTCACCCTAGGGCGTTGCTCCACCAGATCCACTAGTTAGGGCCTAAGAAGTCAACGCCAGAAGCATAAAATACAATATAAATGCAATAGTTTTGCCATCGTATAACAGGAATAATTGCAACCAGTGTGAAAGGTATGGTCATTTCTACGTTCCGGGCAACCTAGGCTTCTCTCTCGGGCGTTGCTCCACCACATCGAATAGCTACGGCCTCAGAAGTCAACGCCAGAAGCATAAAATACAATATAAATACAACAGCTTTTCCATCGTATAAGACGAGTGATTACAACCCGTGTGAAAGTTATGGCCATTTCTACGTTCCGGGCAACCTCGGCTTCACTCTAGGGCGATGCTCCACCACATCGAATAGTTAGGGCCTTAGAAGTCAACGCCCGAAGCATAAAATACAATATAAATACAACAGCTTTTCCATCGTATAACAGGAATATTTGCAACCAGTGTGAAAGATATGGTCATTTCTACGTTCCGGGCAGCCTAGGCTTCTCTCTAGGGCGTTGCTCCACCACATCGAATAGCTACGGCCTTAGAAGTCAACGCCCGAAGCATAAAGTACAATGTAAATACAACAGCTTTTCCATCGTATAACAGGAAAAATTGCAACCAGTGTGAAAGTAATGGTCATTTCTACGTTCCGGGCAGCCTAAGCTTCACCCTAGGACGTTGCTCCACCAGATCGAATAGTTAGGGCCTTAGAAGTCAACGCCCGAAGCATAAAATGCAATAAAAATACAACAGTTTTTCCATTGTATAAAACGAATAATTGCAACCAGTATGAAAGTTATGGTCATTTCTACGTTCCGCGCAACCTAGGCCTCACCCTAGGGCGTTGCTCCACCAGATCCACTAGTTAGGGCCTAAGAAGGAAACGCCAGAAGCATGAAATACAAAATAAATACAACAGTTTTTCCATCGTATAAAACGAATAATTGCAACCTGTACGAAAGTTATGGTCATTACTAAGTTCCGGGCAACCTAGGCTTCACCATAGGGCGTTGCTCCACCAGACCCACTAGTTAGGGCCTAAGAAGTCAACGCCAGAAGCATAAAATACAAAACAAATGCAACAGTTTTTCCATCGTATGACAGGAGTAATTGCAAACAGCGTGAAATATATGGTCATTGCTTCGTTCCGGGCAACCTAGGTTTCGCTCTAGGGCGTTGCTCCACCACATCGAATACTGAGTGCCTTGGAAGTCAACGCCAGAAGCATAAAATACAGTATAAATACAACAGCTTTTACGTTGTATAAAATGAATAATTACTAACCGTGTGGAAGTAATGGTCATTTCTACGTTCCGGGCTACCTAGGCTTCACTCTAGGGCGGTGCTCCACAGCATCGAATAGCTACGGCCTTAGAAGTCAACATCTGAAGCATAAAATATAATATAAATACAACAGTTTTTCCATCGTATAAAACGTATAATTGCAACCAGTATGAATGTTATGGTCATTCCAACGTTCCGGGCAACCTAGGCTTCACTCTAGGGCGTTGGTCCACCAGATCCAATAGCTAGGGCCTAAGAAGTCAACGCCCGAAGTATAAAATACAATATAAATACAACAGCTTTTCCATCGTATAAGACGAGCAACTGCAACCAGTGTGAAAGATATGGTCATTGCAACGTTCCGGGCAACATAGGCTTCACTCTAGGGCATTGCTCCACCATATCGAATAGCTACGGCCTTAGAGGTCAACGCCAGAAGCATAAAATACAATATAAATACAACAGTTTTTCCATCCTATAACAGGAATAATTGCAACCAGTATGAAAGTTATGTTCATTTCCACGTTCCGGGCAACCTATGCTTCACCCTAGGGCGTTGCTCCACCAGACCCACTAGTTAGGGCCTAAGAAGTCAACGCCAGAAGCATAAAATACAAAACAAATGCAACAGTTTTTCCATCGTATGACAGGAGTAATTGCAACCAGTGTGAAAGATATGGTCATTTCTACGTTCCGGGCAACCTAGGTTTTGCTCCAGGGCGTTGCTCCACCACATCGAATAGCTACGGCCTTAGACGTCAACGCCAGAGGCATAAAATACAATATATATGCAACAGCTATTCCATCGTATAAAACGAATAATTGCAACCAGTATGAAAGTTATGGTCATTTCTACGTTCCGGGCAACCTAGGCTTCACCATAGGGCGTTGCTCCACCAGACCCACTAGTTAGGGCCTTAGAAGTCAACGCCCGAGGCATAAAATATAATAAAAATACAACAGTTTTTCGATCGTATAACAGGAATAATTGCAAACAGCGTGAAATATATGGTCATTGCTTCGTTCCGGGCAACCTAGGTTTCGCTCTAGGGCGTTGCTCCACCACATCGAATACTGAGTGCCTTGGAAGTCAACGCCAGAAGCATAAAATACAGTATAAATACAACAGCTTTTACGTTGTATAAAATGAATAATTACTAACCGTGTGGAAGTAATGGTCATTTCTACGTTCCGGGCTACCTAGGCTTCACTCTAGGGCGGTGCTCCACAGCATCGAATAGCTACGGCCTTAGAAGTCAACATCTGAAGCATAAAATATAATATAAATACAACAGTTTTTCCATCGTATAAAACGTATAATTGCAACCAGTATGAATGTTATGGTCATTCCAACGTTCCGGGCAACCTAGGCTTCACTCTAGGGCGTTGGTCCACCAGATCCAATAGCTAGGGCCTAAGAAGTCAACGCCCGAAGTATAAAATACAATATAAATACAACAGCTTTTCCATCGTATAAGACGAGCAACTGCAACCAGTGTGAAAGATATGGTCATTGCAACGTTCCGGGCAACATAGGCTTCACTCTAGGGCATTGCTCCACCATATCGAATAGCTACGGCCTTAGAGGTCAACGCCAGAAGCATAAAATACAATATAAATACAACAGTTTTTCCATCCTATAACAGGAATAATTGCAACCAGTATGAAAGTTATGTTCATTTCCACGTTCCGGGCAACCTATGCTTCACCCTAGGGCGTTGCTCCACCAGATCCACTAGTTAGGGCCTAAGAAGTCAACGCCAGAAGCATAAAATACAATATAAATGCAATAGTTTTTACATCGTATAACAGGAATAATTGCAACCAGTGTGAAAGGTATGGTCATTTCTACGTTCCGGGCAACCTAGGCTTCTCTCTAGGGCGTTGCTCCACCACATCGAATGGCTACAGCCTTAGAAGTCAGCGCCAGAGGCATAAAATATAATATATATGCAACAGTTTTTCCATCGTATAAAACGAATAAATGCAACCAGTATGAAAGTTATGGTCATTTCTACGTTCCGGGCAACCTAGGCTTCACCATAGGGCGTTGCTCCACCAGACCCACTAGTTAGGGCCTAAGAAGTCAACGCCAGAAGCATAAAATACAAAACAAATGCAACAGTTTTTCCATCGTATGACAGGAGTAATTGCAACCAGTGTGAAAGATATGGTCATTTCTACGTTCCGGGCAACCTAGGTTTTGCTCCAGGGCGTTGCTCCACCACATCGAATAGCTACGGCCTTAGACGTCAACGCCAGAGGCATAAAATACAATATAAATACAACAGTTTTTCCATCCTATAACTGGAATAATTGCAACCAGTATGAAAGTTATGTTCATTTCCACGTTCCGGGCAACCTATGCTTCACCCTAGGGCGTTGCTCCACCAGATCCACTAGTTAGGGCCTAAGAAGTCAACGCCAGAAGCATAAAATACAATATAAATGCAATAGTTTTTCCATCGTATAACAGGAATAATTGCAACCAGTGTGAAAGGTATGGTCATTTCTACGTTCCGGGCAACCTAGGCTTCTCTCTCGGGCGTTGCTCCACCACATCGAATAGCTACGGCCTCAGAAGTCAACGCCAGAAGCATAAAATACAATATAAATACAACAGCTTTTCCATCGTATAAGACGAGTGATTACAACCCGTGTGAAAGTTATGGCCATTTCTACGTTCCGGGCAACCTCGGCTTCACTCTAGGGCGATGCTCCACCACATCGAATAGTTAGGGCCTTAGAAGTCAACGCCCGAAGCATAAAATACAATATAAATACAACAGCTTTTCCATCGTATAACAGGAATATTTGCAACCAGTGTGAAAGATATGGTCATTTCTACGTTCCGGGCAGCCTAGGCTTCTCTCTAGGGCGTTGCTCCACCACATCGAATAGCTACGGCCTTAGAAGTCAACGCCCGAAGCATAAAGTACAATGTAAATACAACAGCTTTTCCATCGTATAACAGGAATAATTGCAACCAGTATGAAAGTTATGTTCATTTCCACGGTCCGGGCAACCTATGCTTCACCCTAGGGCGTTGCTCCACCAGATCCACTAGTTAGGGCCTAAGAAGTCAACGCCAGAAGCATAAAATACAATATAAATGCAATAGTTTTTACATCGTATAACAGGAATAATTGCAACCAGTGTGAAAGGTATGGTCATTTCTACGTTCCGGGCAACCTAGGCTTCTCTCTAGGTCGTTGCTCCACCTCATCGAATAGCTACAGCCTTAGAAGTCAGCGCCAGAGGCATAAAATATAATATATATGCAACAGTTTTTCCATCGTATAAAACGAATAAATGCAACCAGTATGAAAGTTATGGTCATTTCTACGTTCCGGGCAACCTAGGCTTCACCATAGGGCGTTGCTCCACCAGACCCACTAGTTAGGGCCTAAGAAGTCAACGCCAGAAGCATAAAATACAAAACAAATGCAACAGTTTTTCCATCGTATGACAGGAGTAATTGCAACCAGTGTGAAAGATATGGTCATTTCTACGTTCCGGGCAACCTAGGTTTTGCTCCAGGGCGTTGCTCCACCACATCGAATAGCTACGGCCTTAGACGTCAACGCCAGAGGCATAAAATACAATATAAATACAGCAGTTTTTCCATCCTATAACAGGAATAATTGCAACCAGTATGAAAGTTATGTTCATTTCCACGTTCCGGGCAGCCTAAGCTTCACCCTAGGACGTTGCTCCACCAGATCGAATAGTTAGGGCCTTAGAAGTCAACGCCCGAAGCATAAAATGCAATAAAAATACAACAGTTTTTCCATTGTATAAAACGAATAATTGCAACCAGTATGAAAGTTATGGTCATTTCTACGTTCCGGGCAACCTAGGCCTCACCCTAGGGCGTTGCTCCACCAGATCCACTAGTTAGGGCCTAAGAAGGAAACGCCAGAAGCATGAAATACAAAATAAATACAACAGTTTTTCCATCGTATAAAACGAATAATTGCAACCTGTACGAAAGTTATGGTCATTACTAAGTTCCGGGCAACCTAGGCTTCACCATAGGGCGTTGCTCCACCAGACCCACTAGTTAGGGCCTAAGAAGTCAACGCCAGAAGCATAAAATACAAAACAAATGCAACAGTTTTTCCATCGTATGACAGGAGTAATTGCAAACAGCGTGAAATATATGGTCATTGCTTCGTTCCGGGCAACCTAGGTTTCGCTCTAGGGCGTTGCTCCACCACATCGAATACTGAGTGCCTTGGAAGTCAACGCCAGAAGCATAAAATACAGTATAAATACAACAGCTTTTACGTTGTATAAAATGAATAATTACTAACCGTGTGGAAGTAATGGTCATTTCTACGTTCCGGGCTACCTAGGCTTCACTCTAGGGCGGTGCTCCACAGCATCGAATAGCTACGGCCTTAGAAGTCAACATCTGAAGCATAAAATATAATATAAATACAACAGTTTTTCCATCGTATAAAACGTATAATTGCAACCAGTATGAATGTTATGGTCATTCCAACGTTCCGGGCAACCTAGGCTTAACTCTAGGGCGTTGGTCCACCAGATCCAATAGCTAGGGCCTAAGAAGTCAACGCCCGAAGTATAAAATACAATATAAATACAACAGCTTTTCCATCGTATAAGACGAGCAACTGCAACCAGTGTGAAAGATATGGTCATTGCAACGTTCCGGGCAACATAGGCTTCACTCTAGGGCATTGCTCCACCATATCGAATAGCTACGGCCTTAGAGGTCAACGCCAGAAGCATAAAATACAATATAAATACAACAGTTTTTCCATCCTATAACAGGAATAATTGCAACCAGTATGAAAGTTATGTTCATTTCCACGTTCCGGGCAACCTATGCTTCACCCTAGGGCGTTGCTCCACCAGACCCACTAGTTAGGGCCTAAGAAGTCAACGCCAGAAGCATAAAATACAAAACAAATGCAACAGTTTTTCCATCGTATGACAGGAGTAATTGCAACCAGTGTGAAAGATATGGTCATTTCTACGTTCCGGGCAACCTAGGTTTTGCTCCAGGGCGTTGCTCCACCACATCGAATAGCTACGGCCTTAGACGTCAACGCCAGAGGCATAAAATACAATATAAATACAACAGTTTTTCCATCCTATAACTGGAATAATTGCAACCAGTATGAAAGTTATGTTCATTTCCACGTTCCGGGCAACCTATGCTTCACCCTAGGGCGTTGCTCCACCAGATCCACTAGTTAGGGCCTAAGAAGTCAACGCCAGAAGCATAAAATACAATATAAATGCAATAGTTTTTCCATCGTATAACAGGAATAATTGCAACCAGTGTGAAAGGTATGGTCATTTCTACGTTCCGGGCAACCTAGGCTTCTCTCTCGGGCGTTGCTCCACCACATCGAATAGCTACGGCCTCAGAAGTCAACGCCAGAAGCATAAAATACAATATAAATACAACAGCTTTTCCATCGTATAAGACGAGTGATTACAACCCGTGTGAAAGTTATGGCCATTTCTACGTTCCGGGCAACCTCGGCTTCACTCTAGGGCGATGCTCCACCACATCGAATAGTTAGGGCCTTAGAAGTCAACGCCCGAAGCATAAAATACAATATAAATACAACAGCTTTTCCATCGTATAACAGGAATATTTGCAACCAGTGTGAAAGATATGGTCATTTCTACGTTCCGGGCAGCCTAGGCTTCTCTCTAGGGCGTTGCTCCACCACATCGAATAGCTACGGCCTTAGAAGTCAACGCCCGAAGCATAAAGTACAATGTAAATACAACAGCTTTTCCATCGTATAACAGGAAAAATTGCAACCAGTGTGAAAGTAATGGTCATTTCCACGTTCCGGGCAGCCTAAGCTTCACCCTAGGACGTTGCTCCACCAGATCGAATAGTTAGGGCCTTAGAAGTCAACGCCCGAAGCATAAAATGCAATAAAAATACAACAGTTTTTCCATTGTATAAAACGAATAATTGCAACCAGTATGAAAGTTATGGTCATTTCTACGTTCCGGGCAACCTAGGCCTCACCCTAGGGCGTTGCTCCACCAGATCCACTAGTTAGGGCCTAAGAAGGAAACGCCAGAAGCATGAAATACAAAATAAATACAACAGTTTTTCGATCGTATAAAACGAATAATTGCAACCTGTACGAAAGTTATGGTCATTACTAAGTTCCGGGCAACCTAGGCTTCACCATAGGGCGTTGCTCCACCAGACCCACTAGTTAGGGCCTAAGAAGTCAACGCCAGAAGCATAAAATACAAAACAAATGCAACAGTTTTTCCATCGTATGACAGGAGTAATTGCAAACAGCGTGAAATATATGGTCATTGCTTCGTTCCGGGCAACCTAGGTTTCGCTCTAGGGCGTTGCTCCACCACATCGAATACTGAGTGCCTTGGAAGTCAACGCCAGAAGCATAAAATACAGTATAAATACAACAGCTTTTACGTTGTATAAAATGAATAATTACTAACCGTGTGGAAGTAATGGTCATTTCTACGTTCCGGGCTACCTAGGCTTCACTCTAGGGCGTTGCTCCACCACACCTAATAGCTACGCCCTTAGAAGTCAACGCCGGAAGCATAAAATACAATATAAATACAACAGTTTTTCAATCGTATAAAATGAATAATTGCAAACAGTGTGAAAGTAATTGTCATTTCTACGTTCCGGGCAACCTAGGCATCACTATAGGGCGTTGCTCCGCCAAATCGAATAGCTAGGTCCTTAGTAGTCAACGCCAGAAGCATAAAATACAATATAAATATAACAGCTTTTCCATCGTATAAAATGAATAATTGCAAACAGTGTGAAAGTAATGGTCATTTCTACGTTCCGGGAAACCTAGGCTTCACTCTAGGGCGTTGCTCCACCAGATCGAATAGTTAGGGCCCAAGAAGTTAACGCCAGAAGCATAAAGTACAATAAAAATACAACAGCTTTTCCATCGTATAAAAGGGATAATTGCAACCAGTGTGAAAGTTATGGTCATTTCTGCGTTCCGGGCAACCTAGGCTTCACTCTAGAGCGTTGCTCCGCTAGATCGAATAGCTAGGGCCTTAGAAGTCAGCGCCAGAAGCATAAAACACAATATAAGTACAACAGCTTTTCCATCGTGTAAAATGAATAATTGCAAACAGTGTGAAAGTAATGGTCATTTCTACGTTATGGGCAACCTAGGCTTCACTCTAGGGCGTTGCTCCACCAGATCGAATAGTTAGGGCCCTAGAAGTTAACGCCAGAAGCATAAAATACAATATAAATACAACAGTTTTTCCATCGTATAACAGGAATAATTGCAAACAGTGTGAAAGTGATGGTCATTTCTACGTTCCTGACAACCTAGGCTTGACTCTAGGGCGTTGCTCCATCAGATCGAATAGTTAGGGCCTTAGACGTCAACGCCAGAAGCATAAAGTACAAAATAAATACAACAGCTTTTCCATCGTATAACAGGAATAATTGCAACCAGTGGAAAGATATGGTCATTTCTACGTTCCGGGCAACCTAGGCTTCTCTCTAGGGCGTTGCTCCACCACATCGAATAGCAACGGCCTTAGAAGTCAACGCCAGAGGCATAAAATACAATATATATGCAACAGTTTTTGCATCGTATAAAACGAATAATTGCAACCAGTATGAAAGTTATGGTCATTTCTATGTTCCGGGCAACCTAGGCTTCACCCTAGGGCGTTGCTCCACCAGATACACTAGTTAGGGCCTAAGAAGTCAACGCCAGAAGCATAAAATACGAAATAAATGCAACAGTTTATCCATCGTATAACAGGAATAATTGCAACCAGTGTGAAAGATATGGTAATTTCTACGTTCCGTGCAACCTAGGTTTCGCTCTAGGGCGTTGCTCTACCACACCGAATAGTTAGGGCCTTAGAAGTCAGCGCCCGAAGCATAAAATACAATATAAATACAACAGCTTTTCCATCGTATAAGACGAGCAATTGCAAACAGTGTGAAAGTGATGGTCATTTCTACGTTCCTGGCAACCTACACTTCGCTCTAGAGCGTTGGTCCACCAGATCCAATAGTTAGGGCCTTAGAAGTCAACGCCCGAGGCATAAAATATAATAAAAATACAACAGTTTTTCCATCGTACAACAGGAATAATTGCAACCAGTGTGAAAGGTATGGTCATTTCTACGTTCCGGGCAGCCTAGGCTTCTCTCTAGAGCGTTGCTCCACCACATCGAATAGCTACAGCCTTAGAAGTCAGCGCCAGAGGCATAAAATATAATATATATGCAACAGTTTTTCCATTGTATAAAACGAATAATTGCAACCAGTATGAAAGTTATGGTCATTTCTACGTTCCGGGCAACCTACGCTTCACCATAGGGCGTTGCTCCACCAGACCCACTAGTTAGGGCCTAAGAAGTCAACGCCAGAAGCATAAAATACAAAACAAATGCAACAGTTTTTCCATCGTATGACAGGAGTAATTGCAACCAGTGTGAAAGATATGGTCATTTCTACGTTCCGGGCAACCTAGGTTTTGCTCCAGGGCGTTGCTCCACCACATCGAATAGCTACGGCCTTAGAAGTCAACGCCAGAGGCATAAAATACAATATATATGCAACAGCTTTTCCGTCGTATAACACGAATAATTGCAACCAGTATGAAAGTTATGGTCATTTCTACGTTCCGGGCAACCTAGGCTTCACCATAGGGCGTTGCTCCACCAGACCCACTAGTTAGGGCCTAAGAAGTCAACGCCAGAAGCATAAAATACAAAATAAATGCAACAGTTTATCCATCGTATAACAGGAATAATTGCAACCAGTGTGAAAGGTATGGTAATTTCTACGTTCCGTGCAACCTAGGTTTTGCTCTAGGGCCATGCTCTACCACACCGAATAGTTAGGGCCTTAGCAGTCAACGCCAGAAGCATAAAATACAATATAAATACAACAGCTTTTCCATCGTATAAGACGAGCAATTGCAAACAGTGTGAAAGTGATGGTCATTTCTACGTTCCTGGCAACCTACATTTCACTCTAGAGCGTTGGTCCACCAGATCCAATAGTTAGGGCCTTAGAAGTCAACGCCCGAGGCATAAAATATAATAAAAATACAACAGTTTTTCCATCGTACAACAGGAATAATTGCAACCAGTGTGAAAGGTATGGTCATTTCTACGTTCCGGGCAACCTAGGCTTCTCTCTAGGGCGTTGCTCCACCACATCGAATAGCTACAGCCTTAGAAGTCAGCGCCAGGGGCATAAAATATAATATATATGCAACAGTTTTTCCATCGTGTAAAACGAATAAATGCAACCAGTATGAAAGTTATGGTCATTTCTACGTTCCGGGCAACCTAGGCTTCACCATAGGGCGTTGCTCCACCAGACCCACTAGTTAGGGCCTAAGAAGTCAACGCCAGAAGCATAAAATACAAAACAAATGCAACAGTTTTTCCATCGTATGACAGGAGTAATTGCAACCAGTGTGAAAGATATGGTCATTTCTACGTTCCGGGCAACCTAGGTTTTGCTCCAGGGCGTTGCTCCACCACATCGAATAGCTACGGCCTTAGACGTCAACGCCAGAGGCATAAAATACAATATATATGCAACAGCTATTCCATCGTATAAAACGAATAATTGCAACCAGTATGAAAGTTATGGTCATTTCTACGTTCCGGGCAACCTAGGCTTCACCATAGGGCGTTGCTCCACCAGACCCACTAGTTAGGGCCTTAGAAGTCAACGCCCGAGGCATAAAATATAATAAAAATACAACAGTTTTTCGATCGTATAACAGGAATAATTGCAAACAGCGTGAAATATATGGTCATTGCTTCGTTCCGGGCAACCTAGGTTTCGCTCTAGGGCGTTGCTCCACCACATCGAATACTGAGTGCCTTGGAAGTCAACGCCAGAAGCATAAAATACAGTATAAATACAACAGCTTTTACGTTGTATAAAATGAATAATTACTAACCGTGTGGAAGTAATGGTCATTTCTACGTTCCGGGCTACCTAGGCTTCACTCTAGGGCGGTGCTCCACAGCATCGAATAGCTACGGCCTTAGAAGTCAACATCTGAAGCATAAAATATAATATAAATACAACAGTTTTTCCATCGTATAAAACGTATAATTGCAACCAGTATGAATGTTATGGTCATTCCAACGTTCCGGGCAACCTAGGCTTCACTCTAGGGCGTTGGTCTACCAGATCCAATAGCTAGGGCCTAAGAAGTCAACGCCCGAAGTATAAAATACAATATAAATACAACAGCTTTTCCATCGTATAAGACGAGCAACTGCAACCAGTGTGAAAGATATGGTCATTGCAACGTTCCGGGCAACATAGGCTTCACTCTAGGGCATTGCTCCACCATATCGAATAGCTACGGCCTTAGAGGTCAACGCCAGAAGCATAAAATACAATATAAATACAACAGTTTTTCCATCCTATAACAGGAATAATTGCAACCAGTATGAAAGTTATGTTCATTTCCACGTTCCGGGCAACCTATGCTTCACCCTAGGGCGTTGCTCCACCAGATCCACTAGTTAGGGCCTAAGAAGTCAACGCCAGAAGCATAAAATACAATATAAATGCAATAGTTTTTACATCGTATAACAGGAATAATTGCAACCAGTGTGAAAGGTATGGTCATTTCTACGTTCCGGGCAACCTAGGCTTCTCTCTAGGGCGTTGCTCCACCACATCGAATAGCTACAGCCTTAGAAGTCAGCGCCAGAGGCATAAAATATAATATATATGCAACAGTTTTTCCATCGTATAAAACGAATAAATGCAACCAGTATGAAAGTTATGGTCATTTCTACGTTCCGGGCAACCTAGGCTTCACCATAGGGCGTTGCTCCACCAGACCCACTAGTTAGGGCCTAAGAAGTCAACGCCAGAAGCATAAAATACAAAACAAATGCAACAGTTTTTCCATCGTATGACAGGAGTAATTGCAACCAGTGTGAAAGATATGGTCATTTCTACGTTCCGGGCAACCTAGGTTTTGCTCCAGGGCGTTGCTCCACCACATCGAATAGCTACGGCCTTAGACGTCAACGCCAGAGGCATAAAATACAATATAAATACAACAGTTTTTCCATCCTATAACTGGAATAATTGCAACCAGTATGAAAGTTATGTTCATTTCCACGTTCCGGGCAACCTATGCTTCACCCTAGGGCGTTGCTCCACCAGATCCACTAGTTAGGGCCTAAGAAGTCAACGCCAGAAGCATAAAATACAATATAAATGCAATAGTTTTGCCATCGTATAACAGGAATAATTGCAACCAGTGTGAAAGGTATGGTCATTTCTACGTTCCGGGCAACCTAGGCTTCTCTCTCGGGCGTTGCTCCACCACATCGAATAGCTACGGCCTCAGAAGTCAACGCCAGAAGCATAAAATACAATATAAATACAACAGCTTTTCCATCGTATAAGACGAGTGATTACAACCCGTGTGAAAGTTATGGCCATTTCTACGTTCCGGGCAACCTCGGCTTCACTCTAGGGCGATGCTCCACCACATCGAATAGTTAGGGCCTTAGAAGTCAACGCCCGAAGCATAAAATACAATATAAATACAACAGCTTTTCCATCGTATAACAGGAATATTTGCAACCAGTGTGAAAGATATGGTCATTTCTACGTTCCGGGCAGCCTAGGCTTCTCTCTAGGGCGTTGCTCCACCACATCGAATAGCTACGGCCTTAGAAGTCAACGCCCGAAGCATAAAGTACAATGTAAATACAACAGCTTTTCCATCGTATAACAGGAAAAATTGCAACCAGTGTGAAAGTAATGGTCATTTCTACGTTCCGGGCAGCCTAAGCTTCACCCTAGGACGTTGCTCCACCAGATCGAATAGTTAGGGCCTTAGAAGTCAACGCCCGAAGCATAAAATGCAATAAAAATACAACAGTTTTTCCATTGTATAAAACGAATAATTGCAACCAGTATGAAAGTTATGGTCATTTCTACGTTCCGCGCAACCTAGGCCTCACCCTAGGGCGTTGCTCCACCAGATCCACTAGTTAGGGCCTAAGAAGGAAACGCCAGAAGCATGAAATACAAAATAAATACAACAGTTTTTCCATCGTATAAAACGAATAATTGCAACCTGTACGAAAGTTATGGTCATTACTAAGTTCCGGGCAACCTAGGCTTCACCATAGGGCGTTGCTCCACCAGACCCACTAGTTAGGGCCTAAGAAGTCAACGCCAGAAGCATAAAATACAAAACAAATGCAACAGTTTTTCCATCGTATGACAGGAGTAATTGCAAACAGCGTGAAATATATGGTCATTGCTTCGTTCCGGGCAACCTAGGTTTCGCTCTAGGGCGTTGCTCCACCACATCGAATACTGAGTGCCTTGGAAGTCAACGCCAGAAGCATAAAATACAGTATAAATACAACAGCTTTTACGTTGTATAAAATGAATAATTACTAACCGTGTGGAAGTAATGGTCATTTCTACGTTCCGGGCTACCTAGGCTTCACTCTAGGGCGGTGCTCCACAGCATCGAATAGCTACGGCCTTAGAAGTCAACATCTGAAGCATAAAATATAATATAAATACAACAGTTTTTCCATCGTATAAAACGTATAATTGCAACCAGTATGAATGTTATGGTCATTCCAACGTTCCGGGCAACCTAGGCTTCACTCTAGGGCGTTGGTCCACCAGATCCAATAGCTAGGGCCTAAGAAGTCAACGCCCGAAGTATAAAATACAATATAAATACAACAGCTTTTCCATCGTATAAGACGAGCAACTGCAACCAGTGTGAAAGATATGGTCATTGCAACGTTCCGGGCAACATAGGCTTCACTCTAGGGCATTGCTCCACCATATCGAATAGCTACGGCCTTAGAGGTCAACGCCAGAAGCATAAAATACAATATAAATACAACAGTTTTTCCATCCTATAACAGGAATAATTGCAACCAGTATGAAAGTTATGTTCATTTCCACGTTCCGGGCAACCTATGCTTCACCCTAGGGCGTTGCTCCACCAGACCCACTAGTTAGGGCCTAAGAAGTCAACGCCAGAAGCATAAAATACAAAACAAATGCAACAGTTTTTCCATCGTATGACAGGAGTAATTGCAACCAGTGTGAAAGATATGGTCATTTCTACGTTCCGGGCAACCTAGGTTTTGCTCCAGGGCGTTGCTCCACCACATCGAATAGCTACGGCCTTAGACGTCAACGCCAGAGGCATAAAATACAATATATATGCAACAGCTATTCCATCGTATAAAACGAATAATTGCAACCAGTATGAAAGTTATGGTCATTTCTACGTTCCGGGCAACCTAGGCTTCACCATAGGGCGTTGCTCCACCAGACCCACTAGTTAGGGCCTTAGAAGTCAACGCCCGAGGCATAAAATATAATAAAAATACAACAGTTTTTCGATCGTATAACAGGAATAATTGCAAACAGCGTGAAATATATGGTCATTGCTTCGTTCCGGGCAACCTAGGTTTCGCTCTAGGGCGTTGCTCCACCACATCGAATACTGAGTGCCTTGGAAGTCAACGCCAGAAGCATAAAATACAGTATAAATACAACAGCTTTTACGTTGTATAAAATGAATAATTACTAACCGTGTGGAAGTAATGGTCATTTCTACGTTCCGGGCTACCTAGGCTTCACTCTAGGGCGGTGCTCCACAGCATCGAATAGCTACGGCCTTAGAAGTCAACATCTGAAGCATAAAATATAATATAAATACAACAGTTTTTCCATCGTATAAAACGTATAATTGCAACCAGTATGAATGTTATGGTCATTCCAACGTTCCGGGCAACCTAGGCTTCACTCTAGGGCGTTGGTCCACCAGATCCAATAGCTAGGGCCTAAGAAGTCAACGCCCGAAGTATAAAATACAATATAAATACAACAGCTTTTCCATCGTATAAGACGAGCAACTGCAACCAGTGTGAAAGATATGGTCATTGCAACGTTCCGGGCAACATAGGCTTCACTCTAGGGCATTGCTCCACCATATCGAATAGCTACGGCCTTAGAGGTCAACGCCAGAAGCATAAAATACAATATAAATACAACAGTTTTTCCATCCTATAACAGGAATAATTGCAACCAGTATGAAAGTTATGTTCATTTCCACGTTCCGGGCAACCTATGCTTCACCCTAGGGCGTTGCTCCACCAGATCCACTAGTTAGGGCCTAAGAAGTCAACGCCAGAAGCATAAAATACAATATAAATGCAATAGTTTTTACATCGTATAACAGGAATAATTGCAACCAGTGTGAAAGGTATGGTCATTTCTACGTTCCGGGCAACCTAGGCTTCTCTCTAGGGCGTTGCTCCACCACATCGAATGGCTACAGCCTTAGAAGTCAGCGCCAGAGGCATAAAATATAATATATATGCAACAGTTTTTCCATCGTATAAAACGAATAAATGCAACCAGTATGAAAGTTATGGTCATTTCTACGTTCCGGGCAACCTAGGCTTCACCATAGGGCGTTGCTCCACCAGACCCACTAGTTAGGGCCTAAGAAGTCAACGCCAGAAGCATAAAATACAAAACAAATGCAACAGTTTTTCCATCGTATGACAGGAGTAATTGCAACCAGTGTGAAAGATATGGTCATTTCTACGTTCCGGGCAACCTAGGTTTTGCTCCAGGGCGTTGCTCCACCACATCGAATAGCTACGGCCTTAGACGTCAACGCCAGAGGCATAAAATACAATATAAATACAACAGTTTTTCCATCCTATAACTGGAATAATTGCAACCAGTATGAAAGTTATGTTCATTTCCACGTTCCGGGCAACCTATGCTTCACCCTAGGGCGTTGCTCCACCAGATCCACTAGTTAGGGCCTAAGAAGTCAACGCCAGAAGCATAAAATACAATATAAATGCAATAGTTTTTCCATCGTATAACAGGAATAATTGCAACCAGTGTGAAAGGTATGGTCATTTCTACGTTCCGGGCAACCTAGGCTTCTCTCTCGGGCGTTGCTCCACCACATCGAATAGCTACGGCCTCAGAAGTCAACGCCAGAAGCATAAAATACAATATAAATACAACAGCTTTTCCATCGTATAAGACGAGTGATTACAACCCGTGTGAAAGTTATGGCCATTTCTACGTTCCGGGCAACCTCGGCTTCACTCTAGGGCGATGCTCCACCACATCGAATAGTTAGGGCCTTAGAAGTCAACGCCCGAAGCATAAAATACAATATAAATACAACAGCTTTTCCATCGTATAACAGGAATATTTGCAACCAGTGTGAAAGATATGGTCATTTCTACGTTCCGGGCAGCCTAGGCTTCTCTCTAGGGCGTTGCTCCACCACATCGAATAGCTACGGCCTTAGAAGTCAACGCCCGAAGCATAAAGTACAATGTAAATACAACAGCTTTTCCATCGTATAACAGGAATAATTGCAACCAGTATGAAAGTTATGTTCATTTCCACGGTCCGGGCAACCTATGCTTCACCCTAGGGCGTTGCTCCACCAGATCCACTAGTTAGGGCCTAAGAAGTCAACGCCAGAAGCATAAAATACAATATAAATGCAATAGTTTTTACATCGTATAACAGGAATAATTGCAACCAGTGTGAAAGGTATGGTCATTTCTACGTTCCGGGCAACCTAGGCTTCTCTCTAGGTCGTTGCTCCACCTCATCGAATAGCTACAGCCTTAGAAGTCAGCGCCAGAGGCATAAAATATAATATATATGCAACAGTTTTTCCATCGTATAAAACGAATAAATGCAACCAGTATGAAAGTTATGGTCATTTCTACGTTCCGGGCAACCTAGGCTTCACCATAGGGCGTTGCTCCACCAGACCCACTAGTTAGGGCCTAAGAAGTCAACGCCAGAAGCATAAAATACAAAACAAATGCAACAGTTTTTCCATCGTATGACAGGAGTAATTGCAACCAGTGTGAAAGATATGGTCATTTCTACGTTCCGGGCAACCTAGGTTTTGCTCCAGGGCGTTGCTCCACCACATCGAATAGCTACGGCCTTAGGCGTCAACGCCAGAGGCATAAAATACAATATAAATACAGCAGTTTTTCCATCCTATAACAGGAATAATTGCAACCAGTATGAAAGTTATGTTCATTTCCACGTTCCGGGCAGCCTAAGCTTCACCCTAGGACGTTGCTCCACCAGATCGAATAGTTAGGGCCTTAGAAGTCAACGCCCGAAGCATAAAATGCAATAAAAATACAACAGTTTTTCCATTGTATAAAACGAATAATTGCAACCAGTATGAAAGTTATGGTCATTTCTACGTTCCGGGCAACCTAGGCCTCACCCTAGGGCGTTGCTCCACCAGATCCACTAGTTAGGGCCTAAGAAGGAAACGCCAGAAGCATGAAATACAAAATAAATACAACAGTTTTTCCATCGTATAAAACGAATAATTGCAACCTGTACGAAAGTTATGGTCATTACTAAGTTCCGGGCAACCTAGGCTTCACCATAGGGCGTTGCTCCACCAGACCCACTAGTTAGGGCCTAAGAAGTCAACGCCAGAAGCATAAAATACAAAACAAATGCAACAGTTTTTCCATCGTATGACAGGAGTAATTGCAAACAGCGTGAAATATATGGTCATTGCTTCGTTCCGGGCAACCTAGGTTTCGCTCTAGGGCGTTGCTCCACCACATCGAATACTGAGTGCCTTGGAAGTCAACGCCAGAAGCATAAAATACAGTATAAATACAACAGCTTTTACGTTGTATAAAATGAATAATTACTAACCGTGTGGAAGTAATGGTCATTTCTACGTTCCGGGCTACCTAGGCTTCACTCTAGGGCGGTGCTCCACAGCATCGAATAGCTACGGCCTTAGAAGTCAACATCTGAAGCATAAAATATAATATAAATACAACAGTTTTTCCATCGTATAAAACGTATAATTGCAACCAGTATGAATGTTATGGTCATTCCAACGTTCCGGGCAACCTAGGCTTAACTCTAGGGCGTTGGTCCACCAGATCCAATAGCTAGGGCCTAAGAAGTCAACGCCCGAAGTATAAAATACAATATAAATACAACAGCTTTTCCATCGTATAAGACGAGCAACTGCAACCAGTGTGAAAGATATGGTCATTGCAACGTTCCGGGCAACATAGGCTTCACTCTAGGGCATTGCTCCACCATATCGAATAGCTACGGCCTTAGAGGTCAACGCCAGAAGCATAAAATACAATATAAATACAACAGTTTTTCCATCCTATAACAGGAATAATTGCAACCAGTATGAAAGTTATGTTCATTTCCACGTTCCGGGCAACCTATGCTTCACCCTAGGGCGTTGCTCCACCAGACCCACTAGTTAGGGCCTAAGAAGTCAACGCCAGAAGCATAAAATACAAAACAAATGCAACAGTTTTTCCATCGTATGACAGGAGTAATTGCAACCAGTGTGAAAGATATGGTCATTTCTACGTTCCGGGCAACCTAGGTTTTGCTCCAGGGCGTTGCTCCACCACATCGAATAGCTACGGCCTTAGACGTCAACGCCAGAGGCATAAAATACAATATAAATACAACAGTTTTTCCATCCTATAACTGGAATAATTGCAACCAGTATGAAAGTTATGTTCATTTCCACGTTCCGGGCAACCTATGCTTCACCCTAGGGCGTTGCTCCACCAGATCCACTAGTTAGGGCCTAAGAAGTCAACGCCAGAAGCATAAAATACAATATAAATGCAATAGTTTTTCCATCGTATAACAGGAATAATTGCAACCAGTGTGAAAGGTATGGTCATTTCTACGTTCCGGGCAACCTAGGCTTCTCTCTCGGGCGTTGCTCCACCACATCGAATAGCTACGGCCTCAGAAGTCAACGCCAGAAGCATAAAATACAATATAAATACAACAGCTTTTCCATCGTATAAGACGAGTGATTACAACCCGTGTGAAAGTTATGGCCATTTCTACGTTCCGGGCAACCTCGGCTTCACTCTAGGGCGATGCTCCACCACATCGAATAGTTAGGGCCTTAGAAGTCAACGCCCGAAGCATAAAATACAATATAAATACAACAGCTTTTCCATCGTATAACAGGAATATTTGCAACCAGTGTGAAAGATATGGTCATTTCTACGTTCCGGGCAGCCTAGGCTTCTCTCTAGGGCGTTGCTCCACCACATCGAATAGCTACGGCCTTAGAAGTCAACGCCCGAAGCATAAAGTACAATGTAAATACAACAGCTTTTCCATCGTATAACAGGAAAAATTGCAACCAGTGTGAAAGTAATGGTCATTTCCACGTTCCGGGCAGCCTAAGCTTCACCCTAGGACGTTGCTCCACCAGATCGAATAGTTAGGGCCTTAGAAGTCAACGCCCGAAGCATAAAATGCAATAAAAATACAACAGTTTTTCCATTGTATAAAACGAATAATTGCAACCAGTATGAAAGTTATGGTCATTTCTACGTTCCGGGCAACCTAGGCCTCACCCTAGGGCGTTGCTCCACCAGATCCACTAGTTAGGGCCTAAGAAGGAAACGCCAGAAGCATGAAATACAAAATAAATACAACAGTTTTTCCATCGTATAAAACGAATAATTGCAACCTGTACGAAAGTTATGGTCATTACTAAGTTCCGGGCAACCTAGGCTTCACCATAGGGCGTTGCTCCACCAGACCCACTAGTTAGGGCCTAAGAAGTCAACGCCAGAAGCATAAAATACAAAACAAATGCAACAGTTTTTCCATCGTATGACAGGAGTAATTGCAAACAGCGTGAAATATATGGTCATTGCTTCGTTCCGGGCAACCTAGGTTTCGCTCTAGGGCGTTGCTCCACCACATCGAATACTGAGTGCCTTGGAAGTCAACGCCAGAAGCATAAAATACAGTATAAATACAACAGCTTTTACGTTGTATAAAATGAATAATTACTAACCGTGTGGAAGTAATGGTCATTTCTACGTTCCGGGCTACCTAGGCTTCACTCTAGGGCGGTGCTCCACAGCATCGAATAGCTACGGCCTTAGAAGTCAACATCTGAAGCATAAAATATAATATAAATACAACAGTTTTTCCATCGTATAAAACGTATAATTGCAACCAGTATGAATGTTATGGTCATTCCAACGTTCCGGGCAACCTAGGCTTCACTCTAGGGCGTTGGTCCACCAGATCCAATAGCTAGGGCCTAAGAAGTCAACGCCCGAAGTATAAAATACAATATAAATACAACAGCTTTTCCATCGTATAAGACGAGCAACTGCAACCAGTGTGAAAGATATGGTCATTGCAACGTTCCGGGCAACATAGGCTTCACTCTAGGGCATTGCTCCACCATATCGAATAGCTACGGCCTTAGAGGTCAACGCCAGAAGCATAAAATACAATATAAATACAACAGTTTTTCCATCCTATAACAGGAATAATTGCAACCAGTATGAAAGTTATGTTCATTTCCACGTTCCGGGCAACCTATGCTTCACCCTAGGGCTTTGCTCCACCAGATCCACTAGTTAGGGCCTAAGAAGTCAACGCCAGAAGCATAAAATACAATATAAATGCAATAGTTTTTACATCGTATAACAGGAATAATTGCAACCAGTGTGAAAGGTATGGTCATTTCTACGTTCCGGGCAACCTAGGCTTCTCTCTAGGTCGTTGCTCCACCTCATCGAATAGCTACAGCCTTAGAAGTCAGCGCCAGAGGCATAAAATATAATATATATGCAACAGTTTTTCCATCGTATAAAACGAATAAATGCAACCAGTATGAAAGTTATGGTCATTTCTACGTTCCGGGCAACCTAGGCTTCACCATAGGGCGTTGCTCCACCAGACCCACTAGTTAGGGCCTAAGAAGTCAACGCCAGAAGCATAAAATACAAAACAAATGCAACAGTTTTTCCATCGTATGACAGGAGTAATTGCAACCAGTGTGAAAGATATGGTCATTTCTACGTTCCGGGCAACCTAGGTTTTGCTCCAGGGCGTTGCTCCACCACATCGAATAGCTACGGCCTTAGACGTCAACGCCAGAGGCATAAAATACAATATATATGCAACAGCTTTTCCATCGTATAAAACGAATAATTGCAACCAGTATGAAAGTTATGGTCATTTCTACGTTCCGGGCAACCTAGGCTTCACCATAGGGCGTTGCTCCACCAGACCCACTAGTTAGGGCCTAAGAAGTCAACGCCAGAAGCATAAAATACAAAATAAATGCAACAGTTTATCCATCGTATAACAGGAATAATTGCAACCAGTGTGAAAGGTATGGTAATTTCTACGTTCCGTGCAACCTAGGTTTTGCTCTAGGGCGTTGCTCTACCACACCGAATAGTTAGGGCCTTAGCAGTCAACGCCAGAAGCATAAAATACAATATAAATACAACAGCTTTTCCATCGTATAAGACGAGCAACAGCAACCAGTGTGAAAGATATGGTCATTGCAACGTTCCGGGCAACATAGGCTTCACTCTAGGGCATTGCTCCACCACATCGAATAGCTACGGCCTTAGAAGTCAACGCCAGAAGCATAAAATACAATATAAATACAACAGTTTTTCCATCCTATAACAGGAATAATTGCAAACAGTGTGAAAGTGATGGTCATTTCTACGTTCCTGGCAACCTACACTTCACTCTAGAGCGTTGGTCCACCAGATCGAATAGTTAGGGCCTTAGAAGTCAACGCCCGAGGCATAAAATATAATAAAAATACAACAGTTTTTCCATTGTATAAAACGAATAATTGCAACCAGTATGAAAGTTATGGTCATTTCTACGTTCCGGGCAACCTAGGCCTCACCCTAGGGCGTTGCTCCACCAGATCCACTAGTTAGGGCCTAAGAAGGAAACGCCAGAAGCATGAAATACAAAATAAATACAACAGTTTTTCCATCGTATAAAACGAATAATTGCAACCTGTACGAAAGTTATGGTCATTACTAAGTTCCGGGCAACCTAGGCTTCACCCTAGGGCGTTGCTCCATCAGATCCACTAGTTAGGCCCTAAGAAGTCAACGCCAGAAGCATAAAATGCAATATAAGTACAACAGTTTTTCCACCGTATAAAACGAATAATTGCAAACAGTATGAATGTTATGGTCATTTCTACGTTCCGGGCAACCTAGGTGTCGCTCTAGGGCGTTGCTCCACCATATCGAATAGTTAGGGCCTTAGAAGTCAACGCCCGAAGCATAAAGTACAATAAAAATACAACAGTTTTTCCATCGTACAACAGGAATAATTGCAACCAGTGTGAAAGGTATGGTCATTTCTACGTTCCGGGCAACCTAGGCTTCTCTCTAGGGCGTTGCTCCACCACATCGAATAGCTACAGCCTTAGAGGTCAGCGCCAGAGGCATAAAATATAATATATATGCAACAGTTTTTCCATCGTATAAAACGAATAAATGCAACGAGTATGAAAGTTATGGTCATTTCTACGTTCCGGGCAACCTAGGCTTCACCATAGGGCGTTGCTCCACCAGACCCACTGGTTAGGGCCTAAGAAGTCAACGCCAGAAGCATAAAATACAAAACAAATGCAACAGTTTTTCCATCGTATGACAGGAGTAATTGCAACCAGTGTGAAAGATATGGTCATTTCTACGTTCCGGGCAACCTAGGTTTTGCTCCAGGGCGTTGCTCCACCACATCGAATAGCTACGGCCTTAGACGTCAACGCCAGAGGCAAAAAATACAATATATATGCAACAGCTTTTCCATCGTATAAAACGAATAATTGCAACCAGTATGAAAGTTATGGTCATTTCTACGTTCCGGG
This sequence comes from Calliopsis andreniformis, assembly GCF_051401765.1. Classification (NCBI taxonomy): domain Eukaryota; kingdom Metazoa; phylum Arthropoda; class Insecta; order Hymenoptera; family Andrenidae; genus Calliopsis; species Calliopsis andreniformis. The sequence goes on from NW_027480422.1 coordinate 8,163,946, forward strand.
CAACCTAGGCTTCACCATAGGGCGTTGCTCCACCAGACCCACTAGTTAGGGCCTAAGAAGTCAACGCCAGAAGCATAAAATACAAAATAAATGCAACAGTTTATCCATCGTATAACAGGAATAATTGCAACCAGTGTGAAAGGTATGGTAATTTCTACGTTCCGTGCAACCTAGGTTCTGCTCTAGGGCGTTGCTCTACCACACCGAATAGTTAGGGCCTTAGCAGTCAACGCCAGAAGCATAAAATACAATATAAATACAACAGCTTTTCCATCGTATAAGACGAGCAACTGCAACCAGTGTGAAAGATATGGTCATTGCAACGTTCCGGGCAACATAGGCTTCACTCTAGGGCATTGCTCCACCACATCGAATAGCTACGGCCTTAGAAGTCAACGCCAGAAGCATAAAATACAATATAAATACAACAGTTTTTCCATCCTATAACAGGAATAATTGCAAACAGTGTGAAAGTGATGGTCATTTCTACGTTCCTGGCAACCTACACTTCACTCTAGAGCGTTGGTCCACCATATCCAATAGTTAGGGCCTTAGAAGTCAACGCCCGAGGCATAAAATATAATAAAAATACAACAGTTTTTCCATCGTATAAAACGAATAATTGCAACCAGTATGAAAGTTATGTTCATTTCTACGTTCCGGACAACCTAGGCTTCACCCTAGGTCGTTGCTTAACCAGATCCACTAGTTACGGCCTAAGAAGGAAACGCTAGAAGCATGAAATACAAAATAAATGCAACAGTTTTTCCATCGTATAAAACGAGTAATTGCAACCAGTATGAAAGTTATGGTCATTACTAAGTTCCGGGCAACCTAGGCTTCACCCTAGGGCGCTACTCCATCAGATCCACTAGTTAGTGCCTAAGAAGTCAACGCCAGAAGCATAAAATACAAAATAAATAGAACAGATTTTCCATCGTATAGCAGGAATAGCTGCAACCAGTGTGAAATATATGGTCATTTCTACGTTCCGGGCAACCTAGGTTTTGCTCTAGGGCGTTGCTCCACCACATCGAATAGTTAGGGCCTTAGAAGTCAACACCAGAAGCATAAAATACAGTATAAATACAACAGTCTTTCCATCGTATAAAACGAATAAGTGCAACCAGTATGAAAGTTATGGTCATTACTACGTTCCGGGCAGCCTAGGCTTCACCCTAGGGCGTTCCTCCACCAGATCGAATAGTTAGGGCCTTAGAAGTCAACGCCCGAAGCAGAAAGTACAATATAAATACAACAGTTTTTCCATCGTATAACAGGAAAAATTGCAACCAGTGTGAAACTAATGGTCATTTCTACGTTCCGCGCAGCCTGGGCTTCAGCCTAGGACGTTGCTCCACCAGATCGAATAGTTAGGGCCTTAGAAGTCAACGCCCGAAGCATAAAGTGCAACAAAAATACAACAGTTCTTCCATTGTATAAAACGAATAATTGCAACCAGTATGAAAGTTATGGTCATTTCTACGTTCCGGGCAACCTAGGCTTCACCCTAGGGCGTTGCTCCACCAGATCCACTAGTTAGGGCCTAAGAAGGAAACGCCAGAAGCATGAAATACAAAATAAATACAACAGTATTTCCATCGTATAAAACGAATAATTGCAACCAGTACGAACGTTATGGTCATTACTAAGTACCGGGCAACCTAGGCTTCACCCTAGGGCGTTGCTCCATCAGATCCACTAGTTAGGGCCTAAGAAGTCAACGCCAGAAGCATAAAATGCTATATAAGTACAACAGTTTTTCCACCGTATAAAACGAATAACTGCAACCAGTATGAATGTTATGGTCATTTCTACGTTCCGGGCAACCTAGGTTTCGCTCTAGGGCGTTGCTCCACCATATCGAATAGTTAGGGCCTTAGAAGTCAACGCCCGAAGCATAAAGTACAATATAAATACAACAGCTTTTCCATCGTATAAAACGAATAATTGCAACCAGTATGAAATTTATGTTCATTTCTACGTTCCGGACAACCTAGGCTTCACCCTAGGTCGTTGCTTAACCAGATCCACTAGTTACGGCCTAAGAAGGAAACGCCAGAAGCATGAAATACAAAATAAATGCAACAGTTTTTCCATCGTATAAAACGAATAATTGCAACCAGTATTAAAGTTATGGTCATTACTAAGTTCCGGGCAAACTAGGCTTCACCCTAGGGTGTTGCTCCATCAGATCCACTAGTTAGGGCCTAAGAAGTCAAGGCCAGGAGCATAAAATACAAAATAAATAGAACAGTTTTTCCATCGTATAGCAGGAATAGCTGCAATCAGTGTGAAATATATGGTCATTTCTACGTTCCGGGCAACCTAGGTTTTGCTCTAGGGCGTTGCTCCACCACATCGAATAGTTAGGGCCTTAGAAGTCAACGCCAGAAGCATAAAATACAGTATAAATACAACAGTCTTTCCATCGTATAAAACGAATAAGTGCAACCAGTATGAAAGTTATGGTCATTTCTACGTTCCGGGCAGCCTAGGCTTCACCCTAGGGCGTTCCTCCACCAGATCGAATAGTTAGGGCCTTAGAAGTCAACGCTCGAAGCATAAAGTACAATATAAATACAACAGTTTTTCCATCGTATAACAGGAATAATTGCAAACAGTGTGAAAGTGATGGTCATTTCTACGTTCCTGGCAACCTACACTTCACTCTAGAGCGTTGGTCCACCAGATCCAATAGTTAGGGCGTTAGAAGTCAACGCCCGAAGCATAAAATGTAATAAAAATACAACAGTTTTTCCATCGTATAACAGGAATAATTGCAACCAGTATGAAAGTTATGTTCATTTCCACGCTCCGGGCAACCTATGCTTCACCCTAGGGCGTTGCTCCACCAGATCCACAAGTTAGGGCCTAAGCAGTCAACGCCCGAAGCATAAAATGCAATAAAAATACAACAGCTTTTCCATTGTACAAAACGAATAATTGCAACCAGTATGAAAGTTATGGTCATTTCTGCGTTCCGGGCAACCTAGGCTTCACCGTAGGGCGTTGGTCGACCAGATCCACTGGTTAGGGCCTAAGAAGGAAACGCCAGAAGCATGAAATACAAAATAAATACAACAGTTTTTCCATCGTATAAAACGAATAATTGCAACCAGTACGAAAGTCATGGTCATTACTAAGTTCCGCGCAACCTAGGCTTCACCCTAGGGCGTTGCTCCATCAGATCCACTAGTTCGGGCCTAAGAAGTCAACGCCAGAAGCATAAAATACAATATAAGTACAACAGTTTTTCCATCGTATAAAACGAATAATTGCAACCAGTATGAATGTTATGGTCATTTCTACGTTCCGGGCAACCTAGGCTTCACCCTAGGGCGTTGCTCCACCAGATCGAATAGTTAGGGCCTTAGAAGTCAACGCCCGAAGCATAAAGTACAATGTAAATACAACAGCTTTTCCATCGTATAACAGGAGTAATTGCAACCAGTGTGAAAGTTATGGTCATTTCTACGTTCCGGGCAATCTAGGCTTCACTCTAGGGCGTTGCTCTACCAGATCGAATAGTTAGGGCCTAAGAAGTCAACGCCAGAAGCATAAAATACAATATAAATGCAACAGCTTTTCCATCGTATAAGACGAGTAATTGCAACCAGTGTGAAAGTAATGGTTATTTCTACGTTCCGGGCAACCTAGGTTTCGCTCTAGGGCGTTGCTCCACCACATCGAATAGTGAGTGCCATAGAAGTCACCGCCAGAATCTTAAAATACAATATAAATGCAACAGTTTTTACATTGTATAAAATGAATAATTACTAACAGTGTGCAAGTAATGGTCATTCCAACGTTCCGGGCAACCTAGGCTTCACCCTAGGGCGTTGTTCCACCAGATGCACTAGTTAGGGCCTAAGAAGCAAACGCCAGAAGCATGAAATACAAAATAAATACAACAGTTTTTCCGTCGTATAACAGGAATAATTGCAAACAGTGTGAAAGTGATGGTCATTTCTACGTTCCTGGCATCTTACACTACACTCTAGAGCGTTGGTCCACCAGATCCAATAGTTAGGGCGTTAGAAGTCAACGCCCGAAGCATAAAATGTAATAAAAATACAACAGTTTTTCCGTCGTATAACAGGAATAATTGCAACCAGTATGAAAGTTATGTTCATTTCCACGTTCCGGGCAACCTATGCTTCACCCTAGGGCGTTGCTCCACCAGATCCACTAGTTAGGGCCTAAGAAGTCAACGCCAGAAGCATAAAATACAATATAAATGCAATAGTTTTTCCATCGTATAACAGGAATAATTGCAACCAGTGTGAAAGATATGGTCATTTCTACGTTCCGGGCAACCTAGGCTTCTCTCTCGGGCGTTGCTCCACCACATCGAATAGCTACGGCCTCAGAAGTCAACGCCAGAAGCATAAAATACAATATAAATACAATAGCTTTTCCATCGTATAAGACGAGTTATTACAACCCGTGTGAAAGTTATGACCATTTCTACGTTCCGGGCAACCTAGGCTTAACTCTAGGGCGTTGCTCCACCAGATCGAATAGTTAGGGCCTTAGAAGTCAACGCCCGAAGCATAAAGTACAATGTAAATACAACAGCTTTTCCATCGTATAACAGGAAAAATTGCAACCAGTGTGAAAGTAATGGTCATTTCTACGTTCCGGGCAGCCTAGGCTTCACCCTAGGACGTTGCTCCACCAGATCGAATAGTTAGGGCCTTAGAAGTCAACGCCTGAAGCATAAAATGCAATAAAAATACAACAGTTTTTCCATTGTATAAAACGAATAATTGCAACCAGTATGAAAGTTATGGTCATTTCTACGTTCCGGGCAACCTAGGCTTCACCGTAGGGCGTTGCTCGACCAGGTCCACTAGTTAGGGCCTAAGAAGTCAACGCCAGAAGCATAAAATACAATATAAATGCAACAGCTTTTCCATCGTATAAGACGAGTAATTGCAACCAGTGTGAAAGTAATGGTTATTTCTACGTTCCGGGAAACCTAGGTTTCGCTCTAGGGCGTTGCTCCACCACATCGAATAGTGAGTGCCATAGAAGTCACCGCCAGAATCTTAAAATACAATATAAATACAACAGGTTTTACATTGTATAAAATGAATAATTACTAACAGTGTGCAAGTAATGGTCATTCCAACGTTCCGGGCACCCTAGGCTTCACCCTAGGGCGTTGCTACACCGCATCGAATAGCTACGGCCTTAGAAGTCAACGCCAGAAGCATAATATACAATATAAATACAACAGTTTTTCCATCGTATAACAGGAATAATTGCAACCAGTGTGAAAGTGATGGTCATTACCACGTTACGGGTAACTTAGGCTTCACTCTAGGGCGTTGGTCCACCAGATCCAATAGTTAGGGCCTAAGAAGTCAACGCCAGAAGCACCAAATACAAAATAAATACAACAGTTTTTCCATAGTATAAAAAGAATAATTGCAACCAGTGTTAGAGTAATGGTCTTTTCTACGTTTCGGGCAACATAGGCTTCACTCTTGGACGTTGCCCCAGGAGATCGAATAGCTAGGACCTTAGAAGTCAACGCCAGAAGCATAAAATACAATAAAAATACAACAGTTTTTCCATTGTATAAAATGAATAATTGCAAACAGTGTGGAAGTAATGGTCATTTCTACGTTCCGGGAACCTAGGCTTCACTCTAGGGCGTTGTTCCACCAGATCGAATAGGTAGGGCGTAAGATGTCAGCGTCAGAAGCATAAAATACAATACAAATACAACAGTTTTTCCATCGTATAAAACGAATAATTGCAACCAGTATGAATGTTATGGTCATTTCTACGTTCCGGGCAACCTAGGCTTCACCCTAGGGCGTTGCTCCACCAGATCGAATAGTTAGGGCCTTAGAAGTCAACGCCCGAAGCATAAAGTACAATGTAAATACAACAGCTTTTCCATCGTATAACAGGACTAATTGCAACCAGTGTGAAAGTTATGGTCATTGCTACGTTCCGCGCATCCTAGGCTTCACTCTACGGCGTTGCTCCACCAGATCCACTAGTTAGGGCCTAAGAAGTCAACGCCAGAAGCATAAAATACAATATAAATGCAATAGTTTTTCCATCGTATAACAGGAATAATTGCAACCAGTGTGAAAGATGTGGTCATTTCTACGTTCCGGGCAACCTAGGCTTCTCTCTCGGGCGTTGCTCCACCACATCGAATAGCTACGGCCTCAGAAGTCAACGCCAGAAACATAAAATACAATATAAATACAACAGCTTTTCCATCGTATAAGACGAGTAATTACAACCCGTGTGAAGGTTATGGCCATTTCTACGTTCCGGGCAACCTAGGCTTCACTCTAGGGCGTTGCTCCACCAGATCGAATAGTTAGGGCCTTAGAAGTCAACGCCCGAAGCATAAAGTACAATGTAAATACAACAGCTTTTCCATCGTATAACAGGAAAAATTGCAACCAGTGTGAAAGTAATGGTCATTTCTACGTTCCGTGCAGCCTAGGCTTCACCCTAGGACGTTGCTCCACCAGATCGAATAGTTAGGGCCTTAGAAGTCAACGCCCGAAGCATAAAATGCAATAAAAATACAACAGTTTTTCCATTGTATAAAACGAATAATTGCAACCAGTATGAAAGTTATGGTCATTTCTACGTTCCGGGCAACCTAGGCTTCACCGTAGGGCGTTGCTCGACCAGATCCACTAGTTAGGGCCAAAGAAGGAAACGCCAGAAGCATGAAATACAAAATAAATACAACAGTTTTTCCATCGTATAAGACGAATAATTGCAACCAGTACGAAAGTTATGGTCATTACTAAGTTCCGCGCAACCTAGGCTTCACCCTAGGGCGTTGCTCCATCAGATCCACTAGTTAGGGCCTAAGAAGTCAACGGCAGAAGCATAAAGTACAATGTAAATACAACAGCTTTTCCATCGTATAACAGGAGTATATGCAACCAGTGTGAAAGTAATGGTTGTTTCTACGTTCCGGGAAACCTAGGTTTCGCTCTAGGGCGTTGCTCCACCACATCGAATAGTGAGTGCCATAGAAGTCACCGCCAGAATCTTAAAATACAATATAAATACAACAGTTTTTACATTGTATAAAATGAATAATTACTAACAGTGTGCAAGTAATGGTCATTCCAACGTTCCGGGCAACCTGGGCTTCACCCTAGGGCGTTGCTACACCGCATCGAATAGCTACGGCCTTAGAAGTCAACGCCAGAAGCATAATATACAATATAAATACAACAGTTTTTCCATCGTATAACAGGAATAATTGCAACCAGTGTGAAAGATATGGTCATTTCTACGTTCCGGGCAACCTAGGCTTCTCTCTCGGGCGTTGCTCCACCACATCGAATAGCTACGGCCTCAGAAGTCAACGCCAAAAGCATAAAATACAATATAAATACAACAGCTTTTCCATCGTATAAGACGAGTAAATACAACCCGTGTGAAGGTTATGGACATTTCTACGTTCCGGGCAACCTAGGGTTCACTCTAGGGCGTTGCTCCACCAGATCGAATAGTTAGGGCCTTAGAAGTCAACGCCCGAAGCATAAAGTACAATGTAAATACAACAGCTTTTCCATCGTATAACAGGACTAATTGCAACCAGTGTGAAAGTTATGGTCATTGCTACGTTCCGCGCAACCTAGGCTTCACTCTACGGCGTTGCTCCACCAGATCGAATAGTTAGGGCCTAAGAAGCCAACGCCAGAAGCATAAAATACAATAAAAATGCAACATTTTTTCCATCGTATAACGGGAATAATTGCAACCAGTATGAAGGTTATGGTCATTTCTACGTTCCGGCCAACCTCGGCTTCACCCTAGGGCGTTGCTCCACCAGATCCAATAGTTAGCGCATTAGAAGTCAACGCCCGAAGCATAAAATACAATACAAATACATCAGTTTTTCCATCGTATAAAACCAATTATTGCAACCAGTATGAAAGTAATGGTCATTTCTATGTTCCGTGCAACCTAGACTTAACCTTAGGGCGTTGCTCCACCAGATCGAATAGCTAGGACCTTAGAAGTCAACGCCCGAAACATAAAATACAATAAAAATACAACAGTTTTTCCACCGTATAGCAGGAATAATTGCAACCAGTGTGAAAGTGAAGGTCATTTCTACGTACCGGGAAACCTAGGTATCGCTGTAGGGCGCTGCTCCGCCAGATCGAATAGCCAGGGACTTAGAAGTCAACGCCAGAAGCATAAAATACAATAAAAATACAACAGTTTTTCCATCGTATAAAACGTATAATTGCAAGGACTGTGAAGGCAATGGTCATTTCTACGTTCCGGGCAACCTAGGCTTCACTCTAGAGCGTTGCTTCACCAGATCGAATAGTTAGGGCCTTAGATGTCAACGCCCGAAGCATAAAATACAATACAAATACATCAGTTTTTCCATCGTATAAAACCAATTATTGCAACCAGTATGAAAGTAATGGACATTTCTATGTTCCGTGCAACCTAGACTTAACCTTAGGGCGTTACTCCACCAGATCGAATAGTGAGGGCCTTAGAAGTCAACGCCGGAAGCATAAAATACAAAATTAATACAACAGTTTTTCCATTGCATAAAACGAGTAATTGCAACCAGTGTGAAAGTTATGGTCACTTCTACATTCCGTGCAACCTAGGCTTCACTCCAGGGCGTTGCTCCACCAGATCGAATAGCTAGGGCCTTAGAAGTCAACGCCAGAAGCATAAAATTCAATAAAAATACAACAGTTTTTCCATCGTATAGCATGAATAATTGCCACCAGTGTGAAAGTAATGGTCGTTTCTACGTCTCGGGCAACCTAGGCTTCACCCTAGGGCATTGCTCCACCAGATCCAATAGTTAGGGCCTAAGTAGTCAACGCCCGAAACATAAAATACAATAAAAATACAACAGTTTTTCCATCGAATAACTGGAATAATTGCAACCAGTGTGAAAGTGATGGTCATTTCAACGTTCCGGGCAACCTAGGCTTCACCCTAGGGCGCTGCTCCACCAACTCCAATAGTTAGGGCCTATGTAGTCGACGCCCGAAACATAAAATACGATAAAAATACAACAGTTTTTCCATCGTATAACTGGAATAATTGCAACCAGTGTGAAAGTGATGGTCATTTCTACGTTCCGGGCAACCTAGGCATCACTCTAGGGCGTTGCTCCACCAGATCGAATTGTTATGGCCTTAGAAGTCACCGCCCGAGGCATAAAATACAAAATTATACAACAGTTTTTCCATTGCATAAAACGAATAATTGCAACCACTGTGAAAGTTATTGTCACTTCTACGTCCCGTGCAACCTAGGCTTCACTCTAGGGCGCTGCTCCACCAGATGGAATAGCTAGGGCCTTATAAGTCAACGCCCGAAACATAAAATACAATAAAAATACAACCGTTTTTCCAACGTATAACTGGAATAATTGCAACCAGTGTGAAAGTGATGGTCATTTCCACGTTACGGGTAACTTAGGCTTCACTCTAGGGCGTTGGTCCACCAGATCCAATAGTTAGGGCCTAAGAAGTCAACGCCAGAAGCACCAAATACAAAATAAATACAACAGTTTTTCCATAGTATAAAAAGAATAATTGCAACCAGTGTTAGAGTAATGGTCTTTTCTACGTTTCGGGCAACATAGTCTTCACTTTTGGACGTTGCCCCAGGAGATCGAATAGCTAGGACCTTAGAAGTCAACGCCAGAAGCATAAAATACAATAAAAATACAACAGTTTTTCCATTGTATAAAATTAATAATTGCAAACAGTGTAGAAGTAATGGTCATTTCTACGTTCCGGGCAACCTAGGCTTCACTCTAGGGCGTTGTTCCACCAGATCGAATAGGTAGGGCCTAAGATGTCAGCGTCAGGAGCATAAAATACAATACAAATACAACAGTTTTTCCATCGTATAACAGGAGTAATTGCAACCAGTGTGAAAGTTATGGTGATCTCTACGTTCCGGGCAACCTAGGCTTCACTCTACGACGTTGCTCCACCAGATCGAATAGTTAGGGCCTAAGAAGCCAACGCCAGAAGCATAAAATACAATATAAGTACAACAGTTTTTCCATCGTATAAAACGAATAATTGCAACCAGTATGAATGTTATGGTCATTTCTACGTTCCGGGCAACCTAGGCTTCACTCTAGGGCGTTGCTCCACCAGATCGAATAGCTAGGGCCTTAGAAGTCAACCCCCGAGACATAAAATACAATAAAAATACAACATTTTTTCCATCGTATAACGGGTATAATTGCAACCAGTATGAAGGTTATGGTCATTTCTACGTTCCGGCCAACCTCGGCTTCACCCTAGGGCGTTGCTCCACCAGATCCAATAGTTAGCGCATTAGAAGTCAACGCCCGAAGCATAAAATACAATACAAATACATCAGTTTTTCCATCGTATAAAACCAATTATTGCAACCAGTATGAAAGTAATGGTCATTTCTATGTTCCGTGCAACCTAGACTTAACCTTAGGGCGTTGCTCCACCAGATCGAATAGTGAGGGCCTTAGAAGTCAACGCCGGAAGCATAAAATACAAAATTAATACAACAGTTTTTCCATTGCATAAAACGAGTAATTGCAACCAGTGTGAAAGTTATGGTCACTTCTACATTCCGTGCAACCTAGGCTTCACTCCAGGGCGTTGCTCCACCAGATCGAATAGCTAGGGCCTTAGAAGTCAACGCCAGAAGCATAAAATTCAATAAAAATACAACAGTTTTTCCATCGTATAGCATGAATAATTGCCACCAGTGTGAAAGTAATGGTCGTTTCTACGTCTCGGGCAACCTAGGCTTCACCCTAGGGCATTGCTCCACCAGATCCAATAGTTAGGGCCTAAGTAGTCAACGCCCGAAACATAAAATACAATAAAAATACAACAGTTTTTCCATCGTATAACTGGAATAATTGCAACCAGTGTGAAAGTGATGGTCATTTCAACGTTCCGGGCAGCCTAGGCTTCACCCTAGGGCGCTGCTCCACCAACTCCAATAGTTAGGGCCTAAGTAGTCGACGCCCGAAACATAAAATACGATAAAAATACAACAGTTTTTCCATCGTATAACTGGAATAATTGCAACCAGTGTGAAAGTGATGGTCATTTCTACGTTCCGGGCAACCTAGGCATCACTCTAGGGCGTTGCTCCACCAGATCGAATGGTTATGGCCTTAGAAGTCACCGCCCGAGGCATAAAATACAAAATTATACAACAGTTTTTCCATTGCATAAAACGAATAATTGCAACCAGTGTGAAAGTTATTGTCACTTCTACGTCCCGTGCAACCTAGGCTTCACTCTAGGGCGCTGCTCCACCAGATGGAATAGCTAGGGCCTTATAAGTCAACGCCCGAAACATAAAATACAATAAAAATACAACCGTTTTTCCAACGTATAACTGGAGTAATTGCAACCAGTGTGAAAGTGATGGTCATTTCCACGTTACGGGTAACTTAGGCTTCACTCTAGGGCGTTGGTCCACCAGATCCAATAGTTAGTGCCTAAGAAGTCAACGCCAGAAGCACCAAATACAAAATAAATACAACAGTTTTTCCATAGTATAAAAAGAATAATTGCAACCAGTGTTAGAGTAATGGTCTTTTCTACGTTTCGGGCAACATAGGCTTCACTCTTGGACGTTGCCCGAGGAGATCGAATAGCTAGGACCTTAGAAGTCAACGCCAGAAGCATAAAATACAATAAAAATACAACAGTTTTTCCATTGTATAAAATGAATAATTGCAAACAGTGTGGAAGTAATGGTCATTTCTACGTTCCGGGAACCTAGGCTTCACTCTAGGGCGTTGTTCCACCAGATCGAATAGTTAGGGCCTAAGAAGCCAACGCCAGAAGCATAAAATACAATATAAATACAACAGTTTTTCCATCGTATAAAACGAATAATTGCAACCAGTATGAATGTTATGGTCATTTCTACGTTCCGGGCAACCTAGGCTTCACTCTAGGGCGTTGGTCCACCAGATCGAATAGTGAGGGCCTTAGAAGTCAACGCCGGAAGCATAAAATACAAAATTAATACAACAGTTTTTCCATTGCATAAAACGAGTAATTGCAACCAGTGTGAAAGTTATGGTCACTTCTACCTTCCGTGCAACCTAGGCTTCACTCCAGGGCGTTGCTCCACCAGATCGAATAGCTAGGGCCTTAGAAGTCAACGCCAGAAGCATAAAATTCAATAAAAATACAACAGTTTTTCCATCGTATAGCATGAATAATTGCCACCAGTGTGAAAGTAATGGTCGTTTCAACGTTCCGGGCAACCTAGGCTTCACCCTAGGGCGCTGCTCCACCAACTCCAATAGTTAGGGCCTAAGTAGTCGACGCCCGAAACATAAAATACGATAAAAATACAACAGTTTTTCCACCGTATAACTGGAATAATTGCAACCAGTGTGAAAGTGAAGGTCATTTCTATGTTCCGGGCAACCTAGGCTTCACTCAAGAGCGTTGCTCCACCAGATGGAATAGTTAGGGTCTTAGAAGTCAACGCCCGAAGCATAAAATACAATAAAAGTACAACAGTTTTTCCATCGTATGACGGAATGATTGCAACAAATGTGAAGGTGATGGCCATTACCACGTTCCGGGCAACCTAGGGTTCACTCTAGGACATTGGTCCACCAGATGCAATAGCTAGGGCCTAAGAAGTCAACGACAGAAGCACCAAACACAAAATAAATACAACAGCTTTTCCATCGTATAAAACGAATAATTGCAACCACTGTGAAAGTAATGGCCATTTCTGCGTTCCGGGCAACCTACGCTTCATTCTAGGGCGTTGCCCCACCACATCGAGTAGCTACGGCCTTAGAAGTCAACGCCAGAAGCATAAAATACAATATAAATACAACAGCTTTTCCATCGTATATGATGTATATTTGCAAAGAGTGTGAAAGTAAAGGTCATTTCGACGTGCCGGGCAACCTAGGCTTCACTTTAGGGCATTGCGCCACCAGATCGAATAGCTAGGGCCTTAGAAGTCACCGCCCGAAGCATAAAATACAAAATAAATAGAACAGTTTTTCCATTGTATAAATCGAATAATTGCAACCAGTGTGAAAGTTATGGTCATTTCTACGTTCCGGGCAACCCAGGTTTGCTCTAGGTCGTTGCTCCACCAGATCGAATAGCTAGGGACTTAGAATTAAACGCCAGAAGCATAAAATACAATAAAAATGCAACAGTTTTTCCATCGTATAACAGGAATAATTGCAACCAGTGTGAAAGTACAGGTCATTTCTACGTTCCGGGCAACCCAGGTTTGGCTCTAGGTCGTTGCTCCACCAGATCGAATAGCTAGGGACATAGAAGTCAACGCCAGAAGCACAAAATACTATAAAAATACAACAGTCTTTCTATCGTAAAGGAGGAATAATTGCAACCAGTGTGAAAGTAATGGCCATTTCTGCGTTCCGGGCAACCTAGGCTTCACTCTAAGGCGTTGCCCCACCACATCGATTAGCTACGGCCTTAGAAGTCAGCTCTAGAAGCATAAAATACAATATAAATAAAACATCTTTTCCATCGTATAAAATGAATGATTGCAAACAGTGTGAAAGTTATGGTCATTTCTATGTTCCGGGCAACCTAGCCTTAACTCCAGGGCGTTGCTCCACCAGATCGAATAGTTAGGGACTTTGAATACAACGCCAGAAGCATAAAACACAATAAAAATGCAACAGTTTTTCCATCGTATAACAGGAAGCTGCAATCACTGTGAAAGTACTGGTCATTTCTATGTTCCGGGTAACCCAGGCTTCACTCTAGGCCGTTGCTCCACCAGATAGAATAGTTAGGGCCTAAGAAGTCAACGCCAGAAGCATAAAATACAATATAAATACAGCAGATCTTCAATCGTATAACAGGGATAATTGCAACCAGAGTGAAGGTTATGGTCATTTCTACGTTCCGGGCAACCTAGGCTTCACTCTAGGGCGTTGCTCCACCAGATCGAATAGCTATGGACATAGAAGTCAACGCCAGAAGCATAAAATAAAGTAAAAATACAACAGCTTTTCCATCGTATAAAAGGAATAATTGCAACCAGTATGAAGGTTATGGTCATTTCTACGTTCCGGCCAACCTCGGCTTCACCCTAGGGCGTTGCTCCACCAGATCCAATAGTTAGCGCATTAGAAGTCAACGCCCGAAGCATAAAATACAATACAAATACATCAGTTTTTCCATCGTATAAAACCAATTATTGCAACCAGTATGAAAGTAATGGACATTTCTATGTTCCGTGCAACCTAGACTTAACCTTAGGGCGTTACTCCACCAGATCGAATAGTGAGGGCCTTAGAAGTCAACGCCGGAAGCATAAAATACAAAATTAATACAACAGTTTTTCCATTGCATAAAACGAGTAATTGCAACCAGTGTGAAAGTTATGGTCACTTCTACATTCCGTGCAACCTAGGCTTCACTCCAGGGCGTTGCACCACCAGATCGAATAGCTAGGGCCTTAGAAGTCAACGCCAGAAGCATAAAATTCAATAAAAATACAACAGTTTTTCCATCGTATAGCATGAATAATTGCCACCAGTGTGAAAGTAATGGTCGTTTCTACGTCTCGGGCAACCTAGGCTTCACCCTAGGGCATTGCTCCACCAGATCCAATAGTTAGGGCCTAAGTAGTCAACGCCCGAAACATAAAATACAATAAAAATACAACAGTTTTTCCATCGAATAACTGGAATAATTGCAACCAGTGTGAAAGTGATGGTCATTTCAACGTTCCGGGCAACCTAGGCTTCACCCTAGGGCGCTGCTCCACCAACTCCAATAGTTAGGGCCTATGTAGTCGACGCCCGAAACATAAAATACGATAAAAATACAACAGTTTTTCCATCGTATAACTGGAATAATTGCAACCAGTGTGAAAGTGATGGTCATTTCTACGTTCCGGGCAACCTAGGCATCACTCTAGGGCGTTGCTCCACCAGATCGAATTGTTATGGCCTTAGAAGTCACCGCCCGAGGCATAAAATACAAAATTATACAACAGTTTTTCCATTGCATAAAACGAATAATTGCAACCACTGTGAAAGTTATTGTCACTTCTACGTCCCGTGCAACCTAGGCTTCACTCTAGGGCGCTGCTCCACCAGATGGAATAGCTAGGGCCTTATAAGTCAACGCCCGAAACATAAAATACAATAAAAATACAACCGTTTTTCCAACGTATAACTGGAATAATTGCAACCAGTGTGAAAGTGATGGTCATTTCCACGTTACGGGTAACTTAGGCTTCACTCTAGGGCGTTGGTCCACCAGATCCAATAGTTAGGGCCTAAGAAGTCAACGCCAGAAGCACCAAATACAAAATAAATACAACAGTTTTTCCATAGTATAAAAAGAATAATTGCAACCAGTGTTAGAGTAATGGTCTTTTCTACGTTTCGGGCAACATAGGCTTCACTTTTGGACGTTGCCCCAGGAGATCGAATAGCTAGGACCTTAGAAGTCAACGCCAGAAGCATAAAATACAATAAAAATACAACAGTTTTTCCATTGTATAAAATGAATAATTGCAAACAGTGTGGAAGTAATGGTCATTTCTACGTTCCGGGAACCTAGGCTTCACTCTAGGGCGTTGTTCCACCAGATCGAATAGGTAGGGCCTAAGATGTCAGCGACAGAAGCATAAAATACAATACAAATACAACAGTTTTTCCATCGTATAACAGGAGTAATTGCAACCAGTGTGAAAGTTATGGTGATCTCTACGTTCCGGGCAACCTAGGCTTCACTCTACGACGTTGCTCCACCAGATCGAATAGTTAGGGCCTAAGAAGCCAACGCCAGAAGCATAAAATACAATATAAATACAACAGTTTTTCCATCGTATAAAACGAATAATTGCAACCAGTATGAATGTTATGGTCATTTCTACGTTCCGGGCAACCTAGGCTTCACTCTAGGGCGTTGGCCCACCAGATCGAATAGTGAGGGCCTTAGAAGTCAACGCCGGAAGCATAAAATACAAAATTAATACAACAGTTTTTCCATTGCATAAAACGAGTAATTGCAACCAGTGTGAAAGTTATGGTCACTTCTACCTTCCGTGCAACCTAGGCTTCACTCCAGGGCGTTGCTCCACCAGATCGAATAGCTAGGGCCTTAGAAGTCAACGCCAGAAGCATAAAATTCAATAAAAATACAACAGTTTTTCCATCGTATAGCATGAATAATTGCCACCAGTGTGAAAGTAATGGTCGTTTCAACGTTCCGGGCAACCTAGGCTTCACCCTAGGGCGCTGCTCCACCAACTCCAATAGTTAGGGCCTAAGTAGTCGACGCCCGAAACATAAAATACGATAAAAATACAACAGTTTTTCCACCGTATAACTGGAATAATTGCAACCAGTGTGAAAGTGAAGGTCATTTCTATGTTCCGGGCAACCTAGGCTTCACTCAAGAGCGTTGCTCCACCAGATGGAATAGTTAGGGTCTTAGAAGTCAACGCCCGAAGCATAAAATACAATAAAAGTACAACAGTTTTTCCATCGTATGACGGAATGATTGCAACAAATGTGAAGGTGATGGCCATTACCACGTTCCGGGCAACCTAGGGTTCACTCTAGGACATTGGTCCACCAGATGCAATAGCTAGGGCCTAAGAAGTCAACGACAGAAGCACCAAACACAAAATAAATACAACAGCTTTTCCATCGTATAAAACGAATAATTGCAACCACTGTGAAAGTAATGGCCATTTCTGCGTTCCGGGCAACCTACGCTTCATTCTAGGGCGTTGCCCCACCACATCGAGTAGCTACGGCCTTAGAAGTCAACGCCAGAAGCATAAAATACAATATAAATACAACAGCTTTTCCATCGTATATGATGTATATTTGCAAAGAGTGTGAAAGTAAAGGTCATTTCGACGTGCCGGGCAACCTAGGCTTCACTTTAGGGCATTGCGCCACCAGATCGAATAGCTAGGGCCTTAGAAGTCACCGCCCGAAGCATAAAATACAAAATAAATAGAACAGTTTTTCCATTGTATAAATCGAATAATTGCAACCAGTGTGAAAGTTATGGTCATTTCTACGTTCCGGGCAACCCAGGTTTGCTCTAGGTCGTTGCTCCACCAGATCGAATAGCTAGGGACTTAGAATTAAACGCCAGAAGCATAAAATACAATAAAAATGCAACAGTTTTTCCACCGTATAACAGGAATAATTGCAACCAGTGTGAAAGTACAGGTCATTTCTACGTTCCGGGCAACCCAGGTTTGGCTCTAGGTCGTTGCTCCACCAGATCGAATAGCTAGGGACATAGAAGTCAACGCCAGAAGCACAAAATACTATAAAAATACAACAGTCTTTCTATCGTAAAGGAGGAATAATTGCAACCAGTGTGAAAGTAATGGCCATTTCTGCGTTCCGGGCAACCTAGGCTTCACTCTAAGGCGTTGCCCCACCACATCGATTAGCTACGGTCTTAGAAGTCAACTCTAGAAGCATAAAATACAATATAAATACAACATCTTTTCCATCGTATAAAATGAATGATTGCAAACAGTGTGAAAGTTATGGTCATTTCTATGTTCCGGGCAACCTAGCCTTAACTCCAGGGCGTTGCTCCACCAGATCGAATAGTTAGGGACTTTGAATACAACGCCAGAAGCATAAAACACAATAAAAATGCAACAGTTTTTCCATCGTATAACAGGAAGCTGCAATCACTGTGAAAGTACTGGTCATTTCTATGTTCCGGGTAACCCAGGCTTCACTCTAGGCCTTTGCTCCACCAGATAGAATAGTTAGGGCCTAAGAAGTCAACGCCAGAAGCATAAAATACAATATAAATACAGCAGATCTTCAATCGTATAACAGGGCTAATTGCAACCAGAGTGAAGGTTATGGTCATTTCTACGTTCCGGGCAACCTAGGCTTCACTCTAGGGCGTTGCTCCACCAGATCGAATAGCTATGGACATAGAAGTCAACGCCAGAAGCATAAAATAAAGTAAAAATACAACAGCTTTTCCATCGTATAAAAGGAATAATTGCAACCAGTGTGTAAGTAATGGTCATTTCAATGTTCAGGGCAACCTAGGCTTAACTGTAGGGCGTTGCTCCACCAGATCCAATAGTTAGGGCCTTAGAAGTCAACGCCCGAAGCATAAAATACAATAAAAATACTCAGTTTTTCCAACGTATAACAGGAATAATTGCAACCAGTGTGAAAGTTATGGTGATCTCTACGTTCCGGGCAACCTAGGCTTCACTCTACGACGTTGCTCCACCAGATCGAATAGTTAGGGCCTAAGAAGCCAACGCCAGAAGCATAAAATACAATATAAATACAACAGTTTTTCCATCGTATAAAACGAATAATTGCAGCCAGTATGAATGTTATGGTCATTTCTACGTTCCGGGCAACCTAGGCTTCACTCTAGGGCGTTGCTCCACCAGATCCAATAGTTAGGGCCTTAGAAGTCAACGCCCGAAGCATAAAATACAATAAAAATACTCAGTTTTTCCAACGTATAACAGGAATAATTGCAACCAGTGTGAAAGTGATGGTCATTTCCACGTTCCGGGCAACTTAGGCTTCACTCGAGGGCGTTGCTCCACCAGATCGAATAGTTAGGGCCTTGGAAGTCAACGCCGGAAGCATAAAATACAATATAAATACAATAAGTTTTTCCGTTGTATAAAATGAATAATTGCAAATAGTGTGAAGGTAATGGTCATTTCTACGTTCCGGGCAACCGACGCTTTACTCTAGAGCATTGCACCACCAGATCGAATAGTTAGGGCCTAAGAAGACAACGCCAGAAGCATGAAATACTATATGAATACAACAGCTTGTCCATCGTATATAATGTATATTTGCAAACAGTGTGAAAGTAAAGCTCATTTCTACGTTCCGGGCAACCTAGGCTTCACTGTAGGGCGTCGTTCTACCAGATCGAGTAGTTAGGGCGTAAGAAGTCAACGCCAGAAGCATAAAATACAATATAAATGCAACAGCTTTTCCATCGTATATAATGTGTATTTGCAAACAGTGTGAAAGTATAGGTCATTTCTACGTTCCGGGCAACCTAGATTTAACTGTAGGGCGTTGCTCCACCAGATCGAATAGTTAGGGACTTAGAAGTCAACGCCCGACGCATGAAATACAAAATAAATAGAACAGCTTTTCCGTTGTATAGAACGAATAATTGCAACCAGTGCGAAAGTTATGGCCATTTCTACGCTCAGGGCACTCTAGGCTTCACTCTAGGGCGTTGGTCCACCAGATCCAATAGTTAGGGCCTAAGAAGTCAACGACAGAAGCATAAAATACAATAAAGATACAACAGCTTTTCCATCGTATAACAGGAATAATTGCAGCCAGAGTGAAGGTGATGGTCATTTCTACGTTCCGGGCAACCTAGGCTTCAACCTAGGTCGTTGCTCCAACAGGTCGAATAGCTACGGCCTTAGAAGTCAACGGCTGAAGCATAAGATATAATATAAATACAACAGTTTATCCACCGTAAAGCAGGAATAATTGCAACCAGTGTGAAAGACATGGCCATTTCTACGTTCCGGGCGTCCTAGGCTTCACTCTAGTGCGTTGCTCCACCACATCGAATAGCTACGGCCTTAGGAGTCAACGCCAGAGACATAAAATACAAAATAAATACAACAGTTTTTCCATCGTATAACAAGAGTGATAGCAACCAGTGTGAAAGTGATGGTCATTTCTACATTCCGGGCAACCTAGGCTTCATTTCTAGGGCGTTGCTCCACCAGATCGAGTGGGTAGGGCCTAAGAAGTCAACGCCAGAAGCATAAAATATGATATAAGTACAACAGTTTTTCCATCGTATAAAACGAATAATCGCAAACAGTGTTAAGGTAATGGTCATTTCCACGTTCCGGGCAACCTAGGCATCACTCTAGGGCGTTGCTCCACCATATCGAATAGCTACGGCCTTAGAAGTCATCGGCTGAATCATAAAATATAATATAAATACAACAGTTTATCCATCGTATAACAGGAATAATTGCAACCAGTCTGAAAGTAACGGCCATTTCTACGCTCAGGGCATCCTAGGCTTCACTCTGGGGCGTTGGTCCCCCAGATCCAATAGCTAGGGCCTAAGAAGTCAACGCCAGGAGCACCAAATACAAAATAAATACAACAGTTTTTCCATCGTATAAAACGAATAATTGCAACCAGTATGAAAGCTATGGTCATTTCTACGTTCCGGGCATCCTAGGCTTCACTCTAGGGCGTTGCTCGACCACATCGAATAGCTACGGCCTTAGAAGTCAACGCCAGAATCATAAAATACAATAAAAATCCAACATTTTGTCCACGATATAACAGGAATAATTGCAACGAGTGTGAAAGTAATGGTCATTTCTACGTTCCGCGCAACCTTGGCTTAACTCCAGGGCGTTGCTCCACCAGATCCAATAGTTAGGGACTTTGAATACAACGCCAGAAGCATAAAATACGATAAAAATGCAACAGTTTTTCCATTGTATAACAGGAATAACTGCAACCAGTGTGAAAGTACTGGTCATTTCTACGTTCCGCGTAACCTAGGCTTCACTCTAGGGCGTTGCTCTACCAGATCGCATAGCTACAGACTTAGAATTCAACGCCAGAAGAATAAAATACAACATAAGTACAACAGTTTTACCATTGTATAAAATGAATAAACGCAAACAGTGTGAAGGTAATGGTCATTTCTGCGTTCCGGGCAACCTAGGCTTCACTCCAGGGCGTTGCTCCACCAGATCGAAGAGTTAGGACCTAAGAAGTCAACGCGAGAAGCATAAAATACAATAAAAATACAACAGTTTTTCCATCGTATAGCATGAATAATAGCAACCAGAGTGAAAGTAGTGGTCATTTCTACGTTCCGGGCGACCTAGGCTTCACTCTAGGGCGTTGCTCCACCATATCGAATAACTAGGGCCTTAGAAGTCAACGCCCGAAACATAAAATACAATAAAAATACAACAGTTTGTCCATCGTATAGCAGGAA
The DNA here is from genome assembly GCF_051401765.1 of Calliopsis andreniformis. Taxonomy (NCBI): domain Eukaryota; kingdom Metazoa; phylum Arthropoda; class Insecta; order Hymenoptera; family Andrenidae; genus Calliopsis; species Calliopsis andreniformis. Next base: position 8,184,969 of record NW_027480422.1, read on the forward strand.
TAATTGCAACAAGCGTGAAGGTAATGGTCATTTCTACGTTCCGGGCAACCTAGGTTTGGCTCTAGGGCGTTGCTCCACCACTTCGAATAGTTAGGGCCTTAGAAGTCAACGCCTGAAGCATAAAATACAATAAAAATACAACATTTTTTTCATCGTATATCAGGAGTAATTGCTACCAGAGTGAAGGTGATGGTCTTTTCTACGTTCCGGGCAACCTAGGCTTCACTCTAGGGCGCTGCTCCACCACATCGAATAGCTACGGCCTTAGAAGTCAACGCCAGAAGCATAAAATAAAGTAAAAATACAACAGTTTTTCCATCGTATAATAGGAATAATTGCAACCAGTGTGAAGGTAATGATCATTTCTACGTTCCGGGCAACCTAGGCTTCACCCCAGGGCGTTGCTCCACCACATCGAATAGCTACGACCTTTGAAGTCAACGCCAGAAGCATAAAATACGATATAAGTACAACAGCCTTTCCATCGTATAACAGGAATACTTGCTACCAGTGTGAAGGTAATGGACATTTCTACGTTCCGGGCAACCTCTGCTTCACTCTAGTGCGTTGCTCCACCAGATCGAATAGTTAGGACCTAAGAAGTCAACGCGAGAAGCATACAATACAACATAAATACAACAGCTTTTCCATCGTATAACAGGAATACTTGCTACCAGTGTGAAGGTAATGGACATTTCTACGTTCCGGGCAACATCTGCTTCACTCTAGTGCGTTGCTCCACCAGATCGAATAGTTAGGACCTAAGAAGTCAACGCGAGAAGCATACAATACAACATAAATACAACAGCTTTTCCATCGTATAACAGGAATAATTGCAGCCAGTGTGAAAGTAATGCCCATTTCTACGTTCCGGGAATCCTAGAGTTAACTCTGAGGCATTGCTCCACCAGATCGAAGTGTTAGGGCCTTAGAAGTCAAAGCCAGAAGCATAAAATACAAAATAAATACAACAGCCTTTCCGTCGCATAAAACGAATAGTAGCAACCTGAGTGAAAGTTATGGTCATTTCTACGTTCCGGGCAACCTTAGTCTTCACTCTAGGGCGTTGCTCCACCATATCGAATAGCTACGGCCTTAGAAGTCAACGCCAGAAGCATAAAATACAGTATAAATACAACAGTTTTTCCAGCGTATGAAATGAATAATAGCTAACAGTGTGGAAGTAATGGTCATTTCGACGTTCCGGGAAACCCAGTCTTTACTCGTGGGCGTTGCTCCTCCAGGTCGAATAGCTAGGGCATTAGAAGTCAACTCCTGCAGCATAAAATACGATAAAAATACAACAGTTTCTCCTTCGTATAGCAGGAATAATTTCAACAAGTGTGAAGAAGATGGTCATTTCTACGTTCCGGGCAAGCTAGGCTTCACTCTAGGTCGTTGCTCCACCAGATCGAATAGCTAGGGCCTTAGAAGTCAACGCCCGAAACGTAAAATACAATAAAAATACAACAGTTTTTCCTTCGTATAACAGGAATAATTGCAACAAGCGTGAAGGTAATGGTCATTTCTAAGTCCCGGGCAACATAGGCTTCACTCTTGAACGTTGTCCCACCAGATCGACTAGCTAGGACTTTAGAAGTCCAAGCCAAAAGCAAAAAATACAATAAAAATGCAACAGTTTTTCCATCGTATATCATGAATAATTGCAACCAGTGTTAAAGTGATGGTCATTTCTACGTTCCGGGCAACATAGGCTTATCTTTAGGGAGTTGCTCCACCAAATCGAATAGATAGGGACTTAGAATTCAACGCCAGAAGCATAAAATACAATATAAATACAACAGTTTTTCCACTGTATAATATGAATAATTGCTAACAGTGTGGAAGTACTGGTCATTTCTATGTTCCGGGTAAACTAGGCTTCACTCTAGAGCGTTGCTCCACCAGATCGAATATTTAGGGCCTTAGATGTCAACGCCCGAAGCATAAAATACAAAATAAATAGAACAGTTTTTCCATTGTATAAAACGAATAATTGCAACCAGTGTGAAAGTTATGGTCATTTCTACGTTCCGGGCAACCTAGGCTTAACTCCAGGGCGTTGCTCCACCAGATCGAATTGTTGGGGACTTTGAATACAACGCCAGAAGCATAAAATACAATAAAGATGCAACAGTTTTTCCATTGTATAACAGGAATAACTGTTACCAGTGTGAAAGTACTGGTCATTTCTACGTTCCGGGTAACCTAGGCCTCACTCTAGGGCGTTGCTCCACCAGATCCAATAGCTATGGACTTAGAATTCAACGCCAGAAGAATAAAATACAACATAAGTACAACAGTTTTACCATCGTATAAAATGAATAATCGCAAACAGTGTGAAGGTAATGGTCATTTCTACGTTCCGGGCAACCTAGGCTTTACTCTAGAGCATTGCACCACCAGATCGAAAAGTTAGGGCCTAAGAAGACAACGCCAGAAGCATGAAATACTATATGAATACAACAGCTTGTCCATCGTATATAATGTATATTTGCAAACAGTGTGAAAGTAAAGGTCATTTCTACGTTCTGGGCAACCTAGGCTTAACTGTAGGGCGTTGCTCCACCAGATCGAATAGTTAGGGACTTAGAAGTCAACGCCCGACGCATGAAATACAAAATAAATAGAACAGTTTTTCCGTTGTATAGAACGAATAATTGCAACCAGTGTGAAAGTTATGGTCATCTCTACGTTCCGGGCAACCTAGGCTTCACTCTCGGACGTTGCTCCACCAGATCGAATAGTTAGGGCCTAAGAAGACAACGCCAGAAGCATAAAATACTATATAAATACAACAGCTTGTCCATCGTATATAATGTATATTTGCAAACAGTGTGAAAGTAAAGGTCATTTCTACGTTCCGGGCAACCTAGGCTTCACTGTAGGGCGTTGTTCGACCAGATCGAATAGTTAGGGCGTAAGAAGTCAACGCCAGAAGCATAAAATACAATATAAATGCAACAGCTTTTCCATCGTATATAATGTATATTTGCAAACAGTGTGAAAGTATAGGTCATTTCTACGTTCCGAGCAACCTAGGCTTCACTGTAGGGCGTTGTTCCACCAGATCGAATAGTTAGGGCGTAAGAAGTCAACGCCAGAAGCATAAAATACAATATAAATGCAACAGCTTTTCCATCGTATATAATGTATATTTGCAAACAGTGTGAAAGTATAGGTCATTTCTACGTTCCGGGCATCCTAGGCTTAACTGTTTTAGCGTTGCTCCACCACATCGAATAGTTAGGGACTTAGAAGTCAACGCCCGAAGCATGAAATACAAAATAAATAGAACAGTTTTTCCATTGTATAGAACGAATAATTGCAACCAGTGTGAAAGTTATGGTCATTTCTACGTTCCGGGCATCCTCGGCCTAACTCCAGGGCGTTGCTCCACCAGATCGAATTGTTAGGGACTTTGAATACAACGCCAGAAGCATAAAATACAATAAAAATGCAACAGTTTTTCCATTTTATAACAGGGATAACTGCAACCAGTGTGAAAGCACTGGTCATTTCTACGTTCCGGGTAACTTAGGCTTCAGTCTAGGACGTTGCTCCACCAGATCGAATAGTTAGGGCCTAAGAAGACAACGCCAGAAGCATAAAATACTATATAAATACAACAGCTGGTCCATCGTATATAATGTATATTTGCAAACAGTGTGAAAGTAAAGGTCATTTCTACGTTCCGGGCAACCTAGGCTTCACTGTAGGGCGTTGTTCCACCAGATCGAATAGTTAGGGCGTAAGAAGTCAACGCCAGAAGCATAAAATACAATATAAATGCAACAGCTTTTCCATCGTATATAATGTATATTTGCAAACAGTGTGAAAGTATAGGTCATTTCTACGTTCCGGGCAACCTAGGCTTAACTGTTTTAGCCTTGCTCCACCACATCGAATAGTTAGGGACTTAGAAGTCAACGCCCGAAGCATGAAATACAAAATAAATAGAACAGTTTTTCCATTGTATAGAACGAATAATTGCAACCAGTGTGAAAGTTATGGTCATTTCTACGTTCCGGGCAACCTCGGCTTAACTCCAGGGCGTAGCTCCACCAGATCGAATTGTTAGGGACTTTGAATACAACGCCAGAAGCATAAAATACAATAAAGATGCAACAGTTTTTCCATTGTATAACAGGAATAACTGTTACCAGTGTGAAAGTACTGGTCATTTCTACGTTCCGGGTAACCTAGGCTTCACTCTAGGGCGTTTCTCCACCACATCGAATAGCTACGGCCTTAGGAGTCAACGCCAGAAGCATAAAATACAATATAAATACAATAAGTTTTTCCGTTGTATAAAATGAATAATTGCAAATAGTGTGAAGGTAATGGTCATTTCTACGTTCCGGGCAACCTACGCTTTACTCTAGAGCATTGCACCACCAGATCGAATAGTTAGGGCCTAAGAAGACAACGCCAGAAGCATGAAATACTATATGAATACAACAGCTTGTCCATCGTATATAATGTATATTTGCAAACAGTGTGAAAGTAAAGCTCATTTCTACGTTCCGGGCAACCTAGGCTTCACTGTAGGGCGTCGTTCTACCAGATCGAGTAGTTAGGGCGTAAGAAGTCAACGCCAGAAGCATAAAATACAATATAAATGCAACAGCTTTTCAATCGTATATAATGTGTATTTGCAAACAGTGTGAAAGTATAGGTCATTTCTACGTTCCGGGCAACCTAGGCTTAACTGTAGGGCGTTGCTCCACCAGATCGAATAGTTAGGGACTTAGAAGTCAACGCCCGACGCATGAAATACAAAATAAATAGAACAGCTTTTCCGTTGTATAGAACGAATAATTGCAACCAGTGCGAAAGTTATGGCCATTTCTACGCTCAGGGCACTCTAGGCTTCACTCTAGGGCGTTGGTCCTCCAGGTCCAATAGTTAGGGGATAAGAAGTCAACGCTAGAAGCATAAAGTACTATAAAAATCCAACAGCTTGTAGATCGTATAACAGGAATAATTGCAACCAGTGTGAAAGTAATGGTCATTTCTACGATCCGGGCAACCTAGGCTTCGATCCAGGGCGTTGCTCCACAACATCAAAAAGTTTTGGCCTTAGGAGTCAACGCCAGAAGCATAAAATACAATATAAATACAATAAGTTTTTCCGTTGTATAAAATGAATAATTGCAAATAGTGTGAAAGTAATGGTCATTTGAACGCTCTGGGCAACCTAGGTTTCACCCTAGGGCGTTTCTCCACCAGATCCAATAGTTAGGACCAAAGAAGTCAGCGCCAGAAGCATAAAATACAAAATAGATACAACAGCTTTTCCATCGTATATAATGTATATATGCAAACAGTGGGAAGGTAATGGTCATTTCTACGTTCCGGGCAACCTAGGCTTCACTCCAGGGCGTTGCTCCACCAGATCGAATAGTTAGGGCCTAAGAAGTCAACGCGAGAAGCATAAAATGCAATAAAAATACAACAGTTTTTCCATCGTATAGCATGAATAATTGCAACCAGAGTGAAAGTAGTGGCCATTTCTACGTTTCGGGCGACCTAGGCTTCACTCTAGGGCGTTGCTCCACCATATCGAATAGCTAGGGCCTTAGAAGTCAACGCCCGAAACATAAAATACAATAAAAATACAACAGTTTCTCCATCGTATAACGGGAATAATTGCAACAAATGTGAACGTGATGATCATTTCCACGTTCTGGGCAACCTAGGATTCACTCTAGGGCGTTGGTCCACCAGATCCAATAGTTAGGGCCTAAGAAGTCAACGACAGAAGCATAAAATACAATAAAGATACAACAGCTTTTCCATCGTATAACAGGAATAATTGCAGCCAGAGTGAAGGTGATGGTCATTTCTACGTTCCGGGCAACCTAGGCTTCACCCTAGGTCGTTGCTCCAACAGGTCGAATAGCTACGGCCTTAGAAGTCAACGGCTGAAGCATAAAATATAATATAAATACAACAGTGTATCCACCGTATAACAGGAATAATTGCAACGAGTGTGAAAGTAATGGTCATTTCTACGTTCCGCGCAACCTTGGCTTAACTCCAGGGCGTTGCTCCACCAGATCCAATAGTTAGGGACTTTGAATACAACGCCAGAAGCATAAAATACGATAAAAATGCAACAGTTTTTCCATTGTATAACAGGAATAACTGCAACCAGTGTGAAAGTACTGGTCATTTCTACGTTCCGCGTAACCTAGGCTTCACTCTAGGGCGTTGCTCCACCAGATTGCATAGCTATAGACTTAGAATTCAACGCCAGAAGAATAAAATACAACATAAGTACAACAGTTTTACCATCGTATAAAATGAATAAACGCAAACAGTGTGAAAGGCATGGCCATTTCTACGTTCCGGGCGTCCTAGGCTTCGGTCTAGGGCGTTGCTCCACCACATCGAATAGCTACGGCCTTAGGAGTCAACGCCAGAGGCATAAAATACAAAATAAATACAACAGTTTTTCCATCGTATAACAAGAATGATAGCAACCAGTGTGAAAGTGATGGTCATTTCTACGTTCCGCGCAACCTAGGCTTCACGCCAGGGCGTTGCTCCACCAGATCGAATAGTTAGGGCCTAAGAAGTCAACGCCAGAAGCACAAAATACACTAAAAATACAACAGTTTTTCCATCGTATAGCATGTATAATTGCAACCAGAGTGAAAGTAATGTTCATTTCTAGGTTTCGGGCGACCTAGGCTTCACTCTAGGGCGTTGATCCACCATATCGAATAGCTAGGGCCTTAGAAGTCAACGCCCGAAACGTAAAATACAATAAAAATACAACAGTTTTACCATCGTATAACAGGAATAATTGCAAACAGTGTGAAAAATATGGCCATTTCTACGTTGCGGGCATCCTAGGCTTCGCTCTAGGGCATTGCTCCAACACATCGAATAGCTACGGCCTTAGAAGTCAACGCCATAACTATAAAAAACAATATAGACACAACAGTTTTTCCATTGTATAAAATGAATAATTGCAAACAGTGTAGATGTAATGGTCATTTCTACTTTCCGGGCAACCTAGGCTTCACTCTAGGGCGTTTCTCCACCACGCCGAATAGCTACGCCCTTAGAAGTCAACGCCTGAAGCATAAAATATAATATAAGTACAACAGTTTTTCCATCGTATAAAAGGAGTAATTGCAACCAGTCTGATAGTTATGGTCATTTCCACGTTCCGGGCAACCTAGGCTTCACCCTAGGGCGCTGCTCCACCAGATCCAATAGCTAGGGCCTAAGAAGTCAACGCCAGGAGCACCAAATACAAAATAAATACGACAGTTTTTCCATCGTATAAAACGAATAATTGCAACCAGTATGAAAGCTATGGTCATTTCTACGTTCCGGGCAATCTAGGCTTCACTCTAGGGCGTTGCTCAACCACATCGAATAGTTAGGGCCTTAGAAGTCAATGCCAGAAGCATAAAATACAACATAAATAAAACAGTGTTTCCACTGTATAATATGAATAATTGCAATCAGTGTGGAAGTAATGGTCATTTCTACGTTCCGGGCAACCTAGGCTTCACACTAGGGCGTTGGTCCACCAGATCCAATAGTTAGGGCCTAAGAAGTCAACGCCTGGAGCACCAAATTCAAAATAAATACAACAGATTTTCCATCGTATAAAACGAATAATTGCAACCAGTGTGCAAGTAATGGTCATTTCTACTATGCGGGCAACCTAGGCATCACCCTAGGGCGTTGTTCCACCAGAGCGAATGGTTAGGGCCTAAGAAGTCAACGCCTGAAGCATAAAATACAATATAAATACAACAGTTTTTCCATCGTATAAAACGAATAATTGAAACCAGTGTGAAAGTTATGGTCATTTCTACGTTCCGCGCAACCTAGGCTTCACCCTAGGGCGTTGCTCCACCTGATCGAATAGTTAGGGCCTAAGAAGTCAACGACTGAAGCAGAAAATACGATGTATGTACAACAGTTTTACCATCGTATAAAATGAATAATCGCAAACAGTGTGAAAGTGATGGTCATTTCAACGTTCCGGGCGACCAAGGCTTCACTCTGGGACGCTGCTCGATCAGATCGAATAGTTAGGGCCTATGAAGTCAACGCCAGAAGCATAAAATACAAAATAAATACAATAGTTTTTCCATCGTTTAAAACGAATAATTGCTCGAGTGTGAAAGGTATGGTCATTTGTACGTTCCGGGCAACCTAGGCTTCACACTAGGGCGTTGCTCCACCAGATCGAATAGTTAGGGCCTTACAAGTCAGCGACCGAAGCATAAAATACAGTAAAGATGCAACAGTTTTTCCATCGTAAAACATGAATAATTGCAAGCAGTGTGAAGGTAATGGTCTTTTCTACGTGCCGGGAAAACTAAGCTTCACTCTAGGGCGGTGCTCTACCAGATCAAATAGGTAGGGCCAAATTAGTCAACGCCAGAATCATAAAATACAATATAAATACTACAGCTATTCCATCGTGAATAATGTATATTTGCAATCAGTGTGAAAGTAATGGTCATTTCTACGTTCCGGGCAACCTAGTTTTCACTCTAGGGCGTTGCTCCACGAGATCGAATAGCTAGGGACTTAGAAGTCAACGCCATAACTATAAAAAGCAATACAAATGCAACAGTTTTTCCATTGTATAAAATGATTAATTGCAAACAGTGTGGAAGTAATGGTCATTTCTACGTTCCGGACAACCTAGACTTCACCATAGGGCGTTGCTCCACCAGGTCGAATAGTTAGGGCCTAAGAAGGCAATGCCAGAAGCATAAAATACGATATATGTACAACAGTTTTTCCATCGCATAAAATGAGTAATTGCAACCAGTGTGAAAGTGAATGTCATTTCTGCATTCCGGGCAACCTAGGCTTAACTCTAGGGCGTTGCTCTTCCAGATAGAATAGCTAGGGCACAGGAAGTCAATCCAGAAGCATAAAATACAATATAAATACAACAGTTTTTCCCTTGTATAACAGGAATAATTGCTACCAGTGTGAAAGGTATGGTCATTTCTACGTTCCGCGCAACCTAAGCTTCACTGTAGGGCGTTGCTCCACCTCATCGAATAGCTCCGGCCTTAGAAGTCAACGCCAGAAGCATAAGATACAATATAAATACAACAGTTTTTGAATCGTATAACAGGAATAATTGCAAACAGTGTGAAAGACATGGTCATTTCTACGTTCCGGGCAACCTAGGCTTTACTCTAGGGCGTTGCTCCACCACTTCGAATATCTACGGCCTTAGGAGTCAACGCCAGCGGCATAAAATACAAAATAAAAACAACAGTTTTTCAATCGTATAACAAGAATAATTGCAACCAGTGTGAAAGTGATGGTCATTTCTACATTCCGGGCAACCTAGGCTACACTCTAGGGCGTTGCTCCACCAGATCGAATGGTTAGGGCCTAAGAAGTCAACGCCAGAAGCATAAAATACAATATAAATACAGCAGTTTTTCCCTTGTATAACAGAAATAATTGCTACCAGTGTGAAAGCTATGGTCATTTCTACGTTCCGAGCAACCTAGGTTTCGCTCTATGGCGTAACTCCACCACATCGAATAGTTAGGGCCTTAGAAGTCAATGCCAGAAGCATAAATACATTATAAATACAACAGTTTTTCCATCGTATAAAACGAATAATTGCATCCAGTGTGCAAGTAATGGTCATTTCTACGATCCGGTCGACCTAGGCATCACTCTAGGGCGTTGTTCCACCAGATCGAATAGTTAGGGCCTAACAAGTCAACGCCAGAAGCTTAAAATACAATAGAAATACAACAGTTTTACCATCGTGTAACAGGAATAATTGCAACCAGTGTGAAAGATATGGTCAATTCTACGTTCCGTGCAACCTAGGCTTCACTCTAGGCCGTTGCTCCACCACATCGAATAGCTACGGCCTTAGGAGTCAATGCCAGAGGCATAAAATACAAAATAAATACAACAGTCTATGCATCGTATAAAACGAAGAATTGCAACCAGTATGAATGTTATGGTCATTTCTACGTTCCGCGAAACCTAGGCTTCACTCTAGGGCGTTGCTCCACCAGATCGAATAGTTAGGGCCATAGAAGTCAACGCCCGAAGCATAAAATACAAAATAAATAGAACAGTTTTTCCATTGTATAAAACGAATAATTGAAACCAGTGTGAAAGTTATGGTCATTTCTACGTTCCGGGCAACCTAGGCTTCACTACAGGGCGGTGCTCCACCAGATCAAATAGTTAGGGCCTAAGAAGTCAACGCCAGAAGCATAAAATACAATATAAATACAACAGCTTTTCCATCGTATATAATGTACATTTGCAAACAGTGTGAAAGTAACGGTCATTTCTACATCCGGGCATCCTAGACTTAACACTGAGGCATTGCTCCACCAGATCGAATACATAGGGCCTTAGTAGTCAACGCCAGAAGCATAAAGTACATTAAAAATCCAACAGTTTGTCCATCGTATAACAGGAATAATTGCCACCAGTGTGAAAGTGATGGTCATTTCTGCATTCCGGGCAACCTAGGCTTCACACTAGGGCGTTGCTCCTCCAGTTAGAATAGTTAGGGCGCAGGAAGTCAACGCCAGAAGCATAAAATACAATATAAATACAACAGTTTTTCCCTTGTATAACAGGAATAATTGCAACCAGTGTGAAAGGTATGGTCATTTCTACGTTCCGGGCAACCTAGGCTTCACTCTAGGGTGTTGCTCCACCACATCGAATAGCTGCGGCCTTAGAAGTCAACGCCAGAAGCATAAAATACAATATAAATACAGCAGTTTTTCAATCGTATAACAGGAATAATTGCAAACAGTGTGAAAAATATGGCCATTTCTACGTTGCGGGCATCCTAGGCTTCGCTCTAGGGCATTGCTCCACCACATCGAATTGCTACGGCCTTAGAAGTCAACGCCATAACTATAAAAAACAATATAGATACAACAGTTTTTCCATTGTATAAAATGAATAATTGCAAACAGTGTAGATGTAATGGTCATTTCTACTTTCCGGGCAACCTAGGCTTCACTCTAGGGCGTTTCTCCACCACGCCGAATAGCTACGCCCTTAGAAGTCAACGCCTGAAGCATAAAATATAATATAAGTACAACAGTTTTTCCATCGTATAACAGGAATAATTGCAACCAGTGTGAAAGACATGGTCATTTCAACGTTCCGGGCAACCTAGGCTTCACTCTAGGGCGTTGCTCTACCACATCGAATAGCTACGGCCTTAGGAGTCAACGCCAGAGGCATAAAATACAAAATAAATACAACAGTTTTTCCATCGTATAACAAGAATAATTGCAACCAGTGTGAAAGTGATGGTCATTTCTACATTCCGGGCAACCTAGGGTACACTCTAGGGCGTTGCTCAACCACAACGAATAGCTACGGCCCTAGAACACAACGCCATAACTGTACAATACAATATAAATACAACAGTCTTTCCATCGTATAAAACGAGTAATTGCAACCAGTCTGATAGTTATGGTCATTTCTACGTTCCGGGCAATCTAGGCTTCACTCTAGGGCGTTGCTCAACCACATCGAATAGTTAGGGCCTTAGAAGTCAATGCCAGAAGCATAAAATACAACATAAATAAAACAGTGTTTCCACTGTATAATATGAATAATTGCAATCAGTGTGGAAGTAATGGTCATTTCTACGTTCCGGGCAACCTAGTCTTCACACTAGGGCGTTGGTCCACCAGATCCAATAGTTAGGGCCTAAGAAGTCAACGCCTGGAGCACCAAATTCAAAATAAATACAACAGATTTTCCATCGTATAAAACGAATAATTGCAACCAGTGTGCAAGTAATGGTCATTTCTACTATGCGGGCAACCTAGGCATCACCCTAGGGCGTTGTTCCACCAGAGCGAATGGTTAGGGCCTAAGAAGTCAACGCCTGAAGCATAAAATACAATATAAATACAACAGTTTTTCCATCGTATAAAACGAATAATTGAAACCAGTGTGAAAGTTATGGTCATTTCTACGTTCCGCGCAACCTAGGCTTCACCCTAGGGCGTTGCTCCACCTGATCGAATAGTTAGGGCCTAAGAAGTCAACTACTGAAGCAGAAAATACGATGAATGTACAACAGTTTTACCATCGTATAAAATGAATAATCGCAAACAGTGTGAAAGTGATGGTCATTTCAACGTTCCGGGCGACCAAGGCTTCACTCTGGCACGCTGCTCGATCAGATCGAATAGTTAGGGCCTATGAAGTCAACGCTAGAAGCATAAAATACAAAATAAATACAATAGTTTTTCCATCGTTTAAAACGAATAATTGCTCGAGTGTGAAAGGTATGGTCATTTGTACGTTCCGGGCAACCTAGGCTTCACACTAGGGCGTTGCTCCACCAGATCGAATAGTTAGGGCCTTACAAGTCAGCGACCGAAGCATAAAATACAGTAAAGATGCAACAGTTTTTCCATCGTAAAACATGAATAATTGCAACCAGTGTGAAGGTAATGGTCTTTTCTACGTGCCGGGAAACCTAAGCTTCACTCTAGGGCGGTGCTCTACCAGATCAAATAGGTAGGGCCAAATTAGTCAACGCCAGAATCATAAAATACAATATAAATACTACAGCTATTCCATCGTGAATAATGTATATTTGCAATGAGTGTGAAAGTAATGGTCATTTCTACGTTCCGGGCAACCTAGTTTTCACTCTAGGGCGTTGCTCCACGAGATCGAATTGCTAGGGACTTAGAAGTCAACGCCATAACTATAAAAAACAATACAAATGCAAGAGTTTTTCCATTGTATAAAATGATTAATTGCAAACAGTGTGGAAGTAATGGTCATTTCTACGTTCCGGACAACCTAGACTTCACCATAGGGCGTTGCTCCACCAGGTCGAATAGTTAGGGCCTAAGAAGGCAATGCCAGAAGCATAAAATACGATATATGTACAACAGCTTTTCCATCGCATAAAATGAGTAATTGCAACCAGTGTGAAAGTGAATGTCATTTCTGCATTCCGGGCAACCTAGGCTTCACTCTAGGGCGTTGCTCTTCCAGATAGAATAGCTAGGGCACAGGAAGTCAATCCAGAAGCATAAAATACAATATAAATACAACAGTTTTTCCCTTGTATAACAGGAATAATTGCTACCAGTGTAAAAGGTATGGTCATTTCTACGTTCCGCGCAACCTAAGCTTCACTCTAGGGCGTTGCTCCACCTCATCGAATAGCTCCGGCCTTAGAAGTCAACGCCAGAAGCATAAGATACAATATAAATACAACAGTTTTTGAATCGTATAACAGGAATAATTGCAAACAGTGTGAAAGACATGGTCATTTCTACGTTCCGGGCAACCTAGGCTTTACTCTAGGGCGTTGCTCCACCACTTCGAATAGCTACGGCCTTAGGAGTCAACGCCAGCGGCATAAAATACAAAATAAAAACAACAGTTTTTCAATCGTATAACAAGAATAATTGCAACCAGTGTGAAAGTGATGGTCATTTCTACATTCCGGGCAACCTAGGCTACACTCTAGGGCGTTGCTCCACCAGATCGAATGGTTAGGGCCTAAGAAGTCAACGCCAGAAGCATAAAATACAATATAAATACAGCAGTTTTTCCCTTGTATAACAGAAATAATTGCTACCAGTGTGAAAGCTATGGTCATTTCTACGTTCCGAGCAACCTAGGTTTCGCTCTATGGCGTAACTCCACCACATCGAATAGTTAGGGCCTTAGAAGTCAATGCCAGAAGCATAAATACATTATAAATACAACAGTTTTTCCATCGTATAAAACGAATAATTGCATCCAGTGTGCAAGTAATGGTCATTTCTACGATCCGGTCGACCTAGGCATCACTCTAGGGCGTTGTTCCACCAGATCGAATAGTTAGGGCCTAACAAGTCAACGCCAGAAGCTTAAAATACAATAGAAATACAACAGTTTTACCATCGTGTAACAGGAATAATTGCAACCAGTGTGAAAGATATGGTCAATTCTACGTTCCGTGCAACCTAGGCTTCACTCTAGGCCGTTGCTCCACCACATCGAATAGCTACGGCCTTAGGAGTCAATGCCAGAGGCATAAAATACAAAATAAATACAACAGTCTATGCATCGTATAAAACGAAGAATTGCAACCAGTATGAATGTTATGGTCATTTCTACGTTCCGCGAAACCTAGGCTTCACTCTAGGGCGTTGCTCCACCAGATCGAATAGTTAGGGCCATAGAAGTCAACGCCCGAAGCATAAAATACAAAATAAATAGAACAGTTTTTCCATTGTATAAAACGAATAATTGAAACCAGTGTGAAAGTTATGGTCATTTCTACGTTCCGGGCAACCTAGGCTTCACTACAGGGCGGTGCTCCACCAGATCAAATAGTTAGGGCCTAAGAAGTCAACGCCAGAAGCATAAAATACAATATAAATACAACAGCTTTTCCATCGTATATAATGTACATTTGCAAACAGTGTGAAAGTAACGGTCATTTCTACATCCGGGCATCCTAGACTTAACACTGAGGCATTGCTCCACCAGATCGAATACATAGGGCCTTAGTAGTCAACGCCAGAAGCATAAAGTACATTAAAAATCCAACAGTTTGTCCATCGTATAACAGGAATAATTGCCACCAGTGTGAAAGTGATGGTCATTTCTGCATTCCGGGCAACCTAGGCTTCACTCTAGGGCGTTGCTCCTCCAGTTAGAATAGTTAGGGCGCAGGAAGTCAACGCCAGAAGCATAAAATACAATATAAATACAACAGTTTTTCCATCGTATAACAAGAATGATAGCAACCAGTGTGAAAGTGATGGTCATTTCTACGTTCCGCGCAACCTAGGCTTCACGCCAGGGCGTTGCTCCACCAGATCGAATAGTTAGGGCCTAAGAAGTCAACGCCAGAAGCACAAAATACACTAAAAATACAACAGTTTTTCCATCGTATAGCATGTATAATTGCAACCAGAGTGAAAGTAATGTTCATTTCTAGGTTTCGGGCGACCTAGGCTTCACTCTAGGGCGTTGATCCACCATATCGAATAGCTAGGGCCTTAGAAGTCAACGCCCGAAACGTAAAATACAATAAAAATACAACAGTTTTACCATCGTATAACAGGAATAATTGCAAACAGTGTGAAAAATATGGCCATTTCTACGTTGCGGGCATCCTAGGCTTCGCTCTAGGGCATTGCTCCAACACATCGAATAGCTACGGCCTTAGAAGTCAACGCCATAACTATAAAAAACAATATAGACACAACAGTTTTTCCATTGTATAAAATGAATAATTGCAAACAGTGTAGATGTAATGGTCATTTCTACTTTCCGGGCAACCTAGGCTTCACTCTAGGGCGTTTCTCCACCACGCCGAATAGCTACGCCCTTAGAAGTCAACGCCTGAAGCATAAAATATAATATAAGTACAACAGTTTTTCCATCGTATAACAGGAATAATTGCAACCAGTGTGAAAGACATGGTCATTTCAACGTTCCGGGCAACCTAGGCTTCACTCTAGGGCGTTGCTCCACCACATCGAATAGCTACGGCCTTAGGAGTCAACGCCAGAGGCATAAAATACAAAATAAATACAACAGTTTTTCCATCGTATAACAAGAATAATTGCAACCAGTGTGAAAGTGATGGTCATTTCTACATTCCGGGCAGCCTAGGGTACACTCTAGGGCGTTGCTCAACCACAACGAATAGCTAAGGCCCTAGAACACAACGCCATAACTGTACTATACAATATAAATACAACAGTCTTTCCATCGTATAAAACGAGTAATTGCAACCAGTCTGATAGTTATGGTCATTTCCACGTTCCGGGCAACCTAGGCTTCACCCTAGGGCGCTGCTCCACCAGATCCAATAGCTAGGGCCTAAGAAGTCAACGCCAGGAGCACCAAATACAAAATAAATACGACAGTTTTTCCATCGTATAAAACGAATAATTGCAACCAGTATGAAAGCTATGGTCATTTCTACGTTCCGGGCAATCTAGGCTTCACTCTAGGGCGTTGCTCAACCACATCGAATAGTTAGGGCCTTAGAAGTCAATGCCAGAAGCATAAAATACAACATAAATAAAACAGTGTTTCCACTGTATAATATGAATAATTGCAATCAGTGTGGAAGTAATGGTCATTTCTACGTTCCGGGCAACCTAGGCTTCACACTAGGGCGTTGGTCCACCAGATCCAATAGTTAGGGCCTAAGAAGTCAACGCCTGGAGCACCAAATTCAAAATAAATACAACAGATTTTCCATCGTATAAAACGAATAATTGCAACCAGTGTGCAAGTAATGGTCATTTCTACTATGCGGGCAACCTAGGCATCACCCTAGGGCGTTGTTCCACCAGAGCGAATGGTTAGGGCCTAAGAAGTCAACGCCTGAAGCATAAAATACAATATAAATACAACAGTTTTTCCATCGTATAAAACGAATAATTGAAACCAGTGTGAAAGTTATGGTCATTTCTACGTTCCGCGCAACCTAGGCTTCACCCTAGGGCGTTGCTCCACCTGATCGAATAGTTAGGGCCTAAGAAGTCAACGACTGAAGCAGAAAATACGATGTATGTACAACAGTTTTACCATCGTATAAAATGAATAATCGCAAACAGTGTGAAAGTGATGGTCATTTCAACGTTCCGGGCGACCAAGGCTTCACTCTGGGACGCTGCTCGATGAGATCGAATAGTTAGGGCCTATGAAGTCAACGCCAGAAGCATAAAATACAAAATAAATACAATAGTTTTTCCATCGTTTAAAACGAATAATTGCTCGAGTGTGAAAGGTATGGTCATTTGTACGTTCCGGGCAACCTAGGCTTCACACTAGGGCGTTGCTCCACCAGATCGAATAGTTAGGGCCTTACAAGTCAGCGACCGAAGCATAAAATACAGTAAAGATGCAACAGTTTTTCCATCGTAAAACATGAATAATTGCAAGCAGTGTGAAGGTAATGGTCTTTTCTACGTGCCGGGAAAACTAAGCTTCACTCTAGGGCGGTGCTCTACCAGATCAAATAGGTAGGGCCAAATTAGTCAACGCCAGAATCATAAAATACAATATAAATACTACAGCTATTCCATCGTGAATAATGTATATTTGCAATCAGTGTGAAAGTAATGGTCATTTCTACGTTCCGGGCAACCTAGTTTTCACTCTAGGGCGTTGCTCCACGAGATCGAATAGCTAGGGACTTAGAAGTCAACGCCATAACTATAAAAAGCAATACAAATGCAACAGTTTTTCCATTGTATAAAATGATTAATTGCAAACAGTGTGGAAGTAATGGTCATTTCTACGTTCCGGACAACCTAGACTTCACCATAGGGCGTTGCTCCACCAGGTCGAATAGTTAGGGCCTAAGAAGGCAATGCCAGAAGCATAAAATACGATATATGTACAACAGTTTTTCCATCGCATAAAATGAGTAATTGCAACCAGTGTGAAAGTGAATGTCATTTCTGCATTCCGGGCAACCTAGGCTTAACTCTAGGGCGTTGCTCTTCCAGATAGAATAGCTAGGGCACAGGAAGTCAATCCAGAAGCATAAAATACAATATAAATACAACAGTTTTTCCCTTGTATAACAGGAATAATTGCTACCATTGTGAAAGGTATGGTCATTTCTACGTTCCGCGCAACCTAAGCTTCACTGTAGGGCGTTGCTCCACCTCATCGAATAGCTCCGGCCTTAGAAGTCAACGCCAGAAGCATAAGATACAATATAAATACAACAGTTTTTGAATCGTATAACAGGAATAATTGCAAACAGTGTGAAAGACATGGTCATTTCTACGTTCCGGGCAACCTAGGCTTTACTCTAGGGCGTTGCTCCACCACTTCGAATAGCTACGGCCTTAGGAGTCAACGCCAGCGGCATAAAATACAAAATAAAAACAACAGTTTTTCAATCGTATAACAAGAATAATTGCAACCAGTGTGAAAGTGATGGTCATTTCTACATTCCGGGCAACCTAGGCTACACTCTAGGGCGTTGCTCCACCAGATCGAATGGTTAGGGCCTAAGAAGTCAACGCCAGAAGCATAAAATACAATATAAATACAGCAGTTTTTCCCTTGTATAACAGAAATAATTGCTACCAGTGTGAAAGCTATGGTCATTTCTACGTTCCGAGCAACCTAGGTTTCGCTCTATGGCGTAACTCCACCACATCGAATAGTTAGGGCCTTAGAAGTCAATGCCAGAAGCATAAATACATTATAAATACAACAGTTTTTCCATCGTATAAAACGAATAATTGCATCCAGTGTGCAAGTAATGGTCATTTCTACGATCCGGTCGACCTAGGCATCACTCTAGGGCGTTGTTCCACCAGATCGAATAGTTAGGGCCTAACAAGTCAACGCCAGAAGCTTAAAATACAATAGAAATACAACAGTTTTACCATCGTGTAACAGGAATAATTGCAACCAGTGTGAAAGATATGGTCAATTCTACGTTCCGTGCAACCTAGGCTTCACTCTAGGCCGTTGCTCCACCACATCGAATAGCTACGGCCTTAGGAGTCAATGCCAGAGGCATAAAATACAAAATAAATACAACAGTCTATGCATCGTATAAAACGAAGAATTGCAACCAGTATGAATGTTATGGTCATTTCTACGTTCCGCGAAACCTAGGCTTCACTCTAGGGCGTTGCTCCACCAGATCGAATAGTTAGGGCCATAGAAGTCAACGCCCGAAGCATAAAATACAAAATAAATAGAACAGTTTTTCCATTGTATAAAACGAATAATTGAAACCAGTGTGAAAGTTATGGTCATTTCTACGTTCCGGGCAACCTAGGCTTCACTACAGGGCGGTGCTCCACCAGATCAAATAGTTAGGGCCTAAGAAGTCAACGCCAGAAGCATAAAATACAATATAAATACAACAGCTTTTCCATCGTATATAATGTACATTTGCAAACAGTGTGAAAGTAACGGTCATTTCTACATCCGGGCATCCTAGACTTAACACTGAGGCATTGCTCCACCAGATCGAATACATAGGGCCTTAGTAGTCAACGCCAGAAGCATAAAGTACATTAAAAATCCAACAGTTTGTCCATCGTATAACAGGAATAATTGCCACCAGTGTGAAAGTGATGGTCATTTCTGCATTCCGGGCAACCTAGGCTTCACACTAGGGCGTTGCTCCTCCAGTTAGAATAGTTAGGGCGCAGGAAGTCAACGCCTGAAGCATAACATACAAAATAAATACAACAGTTTTTCCACTGCATAATATGAATAATTACAAACAGTGTGGAAGAAATGGTCATTTCTACGTTCCGGGCATCCTAGGCTTCACTCTAGGGCGTTGCTCCACCAGATCGAATAGTTAAGGCCATAGAAGTCAACGCCCGAAGCATAAAATACAAAATAAATGGAACAGTTTTTCCATTGTATAAAACGAATAATTGAAACCAGTGTGAAAATACAGGACATTTTTACGTTCCGGGCAACCTAGGCTTCGCTCAAGGGCGTTGCTCCACCACATCGAATAGTTAGGGCCTTAGAAGTCAACGCCTGAAGCACCAAATACAAAATAAATACAACAGTTTTTCCATCGTATAAAACGAATAATTGCAACCAGTATGAATGTTATGGTCATTTCTACGTTCCGGGCAAGCTAGGCTTCACCCTAGGGCGTTGCTCCATCTGATCGAATAGTTAGAGCCTAAGAAGTCAACGCCAGAAGCATAAAATACGATATATGTACAACAGCTTTACCATCGTAAAAAATGAATAATAGCAATACCGTGTGAAGGTGATGGTCATTTCTATATTCCGGGCAACCTATGCTTCACTCTAGGGCGTTGCTCCACCAGATCGAATAGTTGGGGCCTTAGGAGTCAACGGCCGAAGCATAAAATACAAAACAAGTAGAAGAGTTTTTCCGTTGTATAAAACGAATAATTGAAACCAGTGTGAAAGTTATGGTCATTTCTACGTACCGCGCAACCTAGGCTTCACCTTAGGGCGTTGCTCCACCTGATCGAATAGTTAGGGCCTGAGAAGTCAACGCCAGAAGCATAAAATACGATATATGTACAACAGTTTTTCCATCGTATAAAACGAATAATTGCAACCAGTGTGAAAGTGATGGTCATTTCTACATTCCGGGCAACGTAGGCTTGACTCTACGGCGTTGCTCGACCGGATCGAATAGTTAGGGCCTAAGAAGTCAACGCCAGAAGCACCAAATACAAAATTAATACAACAGTTTTTCCATAGTATAAAACGAATAATTGCAACCAGTATGAAAGTTATGGTCATTTCTACGTTCCGGGCAACCTAGGCTTCACCCTAGGGCGTTGCTCCACCTGATCGAATAGTTAGGGCCTAAGAAGTCAACGCCAGAAGCATAAAATACGATATATGTACAACAGTTTTACCATCGTATAAAATGAATAATCGCAAACAGTGTGAAGGTAATGGTCATTACTACGTTCCGGGCAACCTAGGCTTAACCCTAGGGCGTTGTTCCACCAGAGCGAATAGTTAGGGCCTAAGAAGTCAACGCCTAAAGCATAAAATACAATATAAATACAACAGTTTTTCCATCGTATAAAACGAATAATTGCAACCAGTATGAATGTTATGGTCATTTCTACGTTCCGGGCAACCTAGGATTCACCCTAGGGCGTTGCTCCACCTGATCGAATAGTTAGGGCCTAAGAAGTCAACGCCAGAAGCATAAAATACGATATATGTACAACAGTTTTTACATCGTATAAAATGAATAATTGCAACCAGTGTGAAAGTAATAGACATTTCTACGTTGCGGGCATCCTAGACTTAACTCTGAGGCATTGCTACACCAGATCGAATAGTTAGGGCCTAAGAAGACAACGCCAGAAGCATAAAATACAATATAAATACAACAGCTTTTCCATCGTATATAATGTATATTTGCAAACAGTGTGAAGGTAAAGGTCATTTCTACGTTCCGGGCAACCTAGGCTTCACTCTAGGGCGTTGTTCCACCAGATCGAATAGTTAGGGCTTAAGAAGTCAACGCTATAACTATAAAAAACAATATAAATACAACAGTATTTCCATTGTATAAAATGAATAATTGCAAACAGTGTGGAAGTAACGGTCATATCCACATTCCGGGCAACCTAGGCTTCACTCTAGGGCGTTGCTCCACCAGATCGAATAGTTAGGGCCTAAGAAGGCAACGCCAGAAGCATAAAATACAATATAAATACAACAGCTTTTCCATCGTATATAATGTATATATGCAAACAGTGTGAAAGTAAAGGTCATTTCTACGTTCCGGGCAACCTAGGCTTCACTGTAGGGCGTTGTTCCACCTGATCGAATAGTTAGGGCCTAAGAAGTCAACGCCAGAAGCATAAAATACAATATAAATACAGCATCTTTTCCACCGTATATAATGTATATTTGCAAACAGTGTGAAAGTAAAGGTCATTTCTACGTTCCGGGCAACCTAGGCTTAACTGTAGGGCGTTGCTCCACCAGATCGAATAGTTAAAAAGTTAGAAGTAAACGCCCGAAGCATGAAATACAAAATAAATAGAACAGTTTTTCCATTGTATAGAACCAATAATTGCAAACAGTGTGAAGGTAATGGTCATTTCTACGTTCCGGGCAACCTAGGCTTCACTCTAGGGCGTTGCTCCACCAGATCGAATATTAAGGGCCTGAGAAGTCAACGCCCGAAGCATAAAATACAAAATAAATAGAACAGTTTTTCAATTGTATAAAACGAATAATTGAAACCAGTGTGAAAGTTATGATCTTTTCTACGTTCCGCGCAACCTAGGCTTCACCCCAGGGCGTTGCTCCACCAGATCCAATAGTTAGGACCTATGAAGTCAGCGACAGAAGCATAACATACAAAATAGATACAACAGTTTTTCCATCGTATATAAAGCATATTTGCAAACAGTGTGAAAGTAAGTGTCAGTTCTACGTTCGGGGCAACCTAGGCTTCACTCTAGGGCGTTGCTCCACCAGGTGGAATAGTTAGGGACTTAGAATTCAACGCCAGAAGCATAAAATACAACATAAGTACAACAGTTTTTCCATTGTGTGACAGGAATAACTGCAACCAGTTTGAAAGTACTGGTCATTTCTACGTTCCGGGTAGCCTAGGCTTCACTCCAGGGAGCTGCACCACCAGATCGAATAGCTAGGGACTTAGAATTCAACGCCAGAAGAATAAAATACAACATAAGTACAACAGTTTTACCATCGTATGAAATGAGTAATCGCAAACAGTGTGAAGGTAATGGTCATATCCACATTCCGGGCAACCTAGGCTTCACTCTAGGGCGTTGCTCCACCAGATCGAATAGTTAGGGCCTAAGAAGCCAACGCCAGAAGCATAAAATACAATATAAATACAATAGCTTTTCCCTTGTATAACAGAAATAATTGCAACCAGTGTGAAAGCTATGGTCATTTCCACGTTCCGGGCAACCTAGTCTTCACCCTAGGGCGTTGATCCACCACATCGAATAGTTAGGGCCTTAGAAGTCAATGCCGGAAGCATAAAATACAATATAAATACAACAGTTTTTCCACAGTATAATAAGAATAATTGCAAACACTGTGGAAGTAATGGACATTTCTACGTCCCGGGCAACCTAGGCTTCAGTCTAGGGCGTTGCTCCACCACACCGAATAGCTACGGCCTTAGAAGTCAACGCCTGAAGCTTAAAATATAATATAAATACAACAGTTTTTCCATCGTATAACAGGAATAATTGCAACCAGAGTGAAGGTGATGGTCATTTCTACGTTCCGGGCAACCTAGGCTTCACTCTAGGCCTTTGATCCACCACATCCAACAGTTAGGGCATAAGAAGTCAACGCCAGAAGCACCAAATAGAAAATAAGTACAACAGTTTTTCCATCGTATAAAACGAATAATTGCAACCAGTATGAAAGTTATGGTCATTTCTACGTTCCGGGCAACCCAGGCTTCACACTAGGGCGTTGCTCCACGTGACCGAATAGTTAGGGCCTAAGAAGTCAACGCCAGAAGCATAAAATACGATATATGTACAACAGTTTTACCATAGTATAAAATGAATAATCGCAAACAGTGTGTAGGTAATGGTCATTTCTACGTTCCGGGCAATCTAGGCTTCACTCTAGGGCGTTGCTCCACCAGATCGAATAGCTAGGGCCTTAGAAGTCACCGCCCGAAGCATAAAATACAAAATAAATAGAACAGTTTTTCCATTGTATAAAACTAATAATTGAAACCAGTCTGAAAGTTATGGTCATTTCTACGTTCCGGGCAACCTAGGCTTAACGCTAGGGCGTTGCTCCACCAGATCGGATAGTTAGGGACTTATAATTCGACGCCAGAAGCATAAGATACAACATAAGTACAACAGCATTTCCATCGTATATAATGTATATTTGCAAACAGTGTGAAAGTAACGGTCATTTCTACGTTCCGGGCAACCTAGGCTTAACGCTAGGGCGTTGCTCCACCAGGTCGAATAGTTAGGGCCTAAGAAGTCAACGCCAGAAGCATAAAACACAATATAAATACAACAGCTTTTCCATCGTATATAATGAATATTTGCATACAGTGTGAAAGTAACGGTCATTTCTACGTTCCGGGCAACCTAGGCTTAACGCTAGGGCGTTGCTCCACCAGATCGAATAGTTAGGGTCTTAGAATTCGACGCCAGAAGCATAAGATACAACATAAGTACAACAGTTTTTCCATCGTTTAAAATGTATAATTGCAAGCAGTGTGAAGGTAATGGTCATTTCTACGTTCCGGGCAACCTAGGCTTAACTGTAGGGCGTTGCTCCACCAGATCGTATAGTTAGGGACTTAGATGACAACGCCAGAAGCATAAAATACAATAAAAATACAACAGCTTTTCCATCGTATGTAATGTATATTTGCAAACAGTGTGAAAGTAAAGGTCATTTCTACGTTCCGGGCAACCTAGGCTTAACTCCAGGGCGTTGCTCCACCAGATCGAATAGTTAGGGCCTAAGAAGTCAACGCCAGAAGCATAAGGTACAACATAAGTACAACAGCTTTTCCATCGTATATAATGTATATTTGCAAACAGTGTGAAAGTAACGGTCACTTCTACGTTCCGGGCAACCTAGGCTTAACGCTAGGGCGTTGCTCCACCAGGTCGAATAGTTAGGGCCTAAGAAGTCAACGCCAGAAGCATAAAACACAATATAAATACAACAGCTTTTCCATCGTATATAATGTATATTTGCATACAGTGTGAAAGTAACGGTCATTTCTACGTTCCGGGCAACCTGGGCTTAACGCTAGGGCGTTGCTCCAACAGATCGAATAGTTAGGGTCCTAGAATTCGACACCAGAAGCATAAGATACAACATAAGTACAACAGTTTTTCCATCGTTTAAAATGTATAATTGCAAGCAGTGTGAAGGTAATGGTCATTTCTACGTTCCGGGCAACCTAGGCTTCACTCTAGAGCGTTGCTCCACCAGATCGAATAGTTAGGGCCTTTGAAGTCAACGCCCGAAGCATAAAGTACAAAATAAATACAACAGTTTTTCCATTGTTTAAAACGAATAATTGAAACCAGTGTGAAATTTATGGTCACTTCTACGTTCCGAACACCCTAGACTTCACCCCTGGGCGTTGCTCCACCAGATCCAATAGTTAGGACCTAAGAAGTCAACGCCAGAAGCATAAAATACAATATAAATACAACAGCTTTTCCATCGTATATAACGTATATTTGCGAACAGTGTGAAAGTAAAGGTCACTTCTACGTTCCGGGCAACCTAGGCTTCGCTCTAGGGCGTTGTTCCACCAGATCGAATAGTTAGTGCCTAAGAAGTCAACGCCAGAAGCATAAACTGCAATATAAATACAACAGCTTTTCCATCGTATATAATGTATATTTGCAAACAGTGTGAAAGTAACGGTCATTTCTACGTTCCGGGCAACCTTGGCTTAACTCCAGGGCGTTGCTCCACCAGATCGAATAGTTAGGGCCTAAGAAGTCAACGCCAGAAGCATAAAACACAATATAAATACAACAGCTTTTCCATCGTATATAATGTATATTTGCAAACAGTGTGAAAGTAACGGTCATTTCTACGTTCCGGGCAACCTAGGCTTAACGCTAGAGCGTTGCTCCACCAGATCGGATAGTTAGGGAC
Source organism: Calliopsis andreniformis (assembly GCF_051401765.1). Classification (NCBI taxonomy): domain Eukaryota; kingdom Metazoa; phylum Arthropoda; class Insecta; order Hymenoptera; family Andrenidae; genus Calliopsis; species Calliopsis andreniformis. Next base: position 8,210,127 of record NW_027480422.1, read on the forward strand.
TTATAATTCGACGCCAGAAGCATAAGATACAACATAAGTACAACAGCTTTTCCATCGTATATAATGTATATTTGCAAACAGTGTGAAAGTAACGGTCATTTCTACGTTCCGGGCAACCTAGGCTTAACGCTAGGGCGTTGCTCCACCAGGTCGAATAGTTAGGGCCTAAGAAGTCAACGCCAGAAGCATAAAACACAATATAAATACAACAGCTTTTCCATCGTATATAATGAATATTTGCATACAGTGTGAAAGTAACGGTCATTTCTACGTTCCGGGCAACCTAGGCTTAACGCTAGGGCGTTGCTCCACCAGATCGAATAGTTAGGGTCTTAGAATTCGACGCCAGAAGCATAAGATACAACATAAGTACAACAGTTTTTCCATCGTTTAAAATGTATAATTGCAAGCAGTGTGAAGGTAATGGTCATTTCTACGTTCCGGGCAACCTAGGCTTAACTGTAGGGCGTTGCTCCACCAGATCGTATAGTTAGGGACTTAGATGACAACGCCAGAAGCATAAAATACAATAAAAATACAACAGCTTTTCCATCGTATGTAATGTATATTTGCAAACAGTGTGAAAGTAAAGGTCATTTCTACGTTCCGGGCAACCTAGGCTTAACTTTAGGGCAGGTTCCACCAGATCGAGTAGTTAGGGACTTTGAATTCAACGCCAGAAGAATAAAATACAACGTAAGTACAACAGTTTTTCCATCGTATAAAATGAATAATTACAAACAGTGTGAAAGTAATGGTCATTTCTACGTTCCGGGCAATCTAGGCTTAACTGTAGGGCGTTGCTAAACCAGATCGCATAGTTAGGGACTTAGAATATAACGCCAGAAGCATAAAATACAATATAAATACAATAGCTTTTCCATCGTATATAATGTATATTTGCACACAGTGTGAAAGCAACGGCCATTTCTACGTTCCGGGCAACCTAGGCTTAACTCTAGGGCGTTGCTCCACCAGGTCGAATAGTTAGCGCCTAAGAAGTCTACGCCAGAAGCATAAAATACAATAGAAATACAACAGTTTTTCCATCGTATAACAGGAATAATTGCAACCAGTGTGAAAGGTATAGTCATTTCTACGTTCCGGGCAACCTATGCTTCACGCTAGGGCGTTGCTCCACCACATCGAATAGCTGCGGCCTTAGAAGTCAACGCCAGAAGCATAAAATACAATATAAATACAACAGTTTTTCAATCGTATAACAGGAATAATTGCAAACAGTGTGAAAGGTATGGTTATTTCTACGTTGCGGGCGTCCTAGGCTTCACTCTAGGGCATTGCTCCACCACATCGAATAGCTACGGCCTTAGTAGTCAACGCCATAACTATAAAAGACAATATAAATACAACAGTTTTTCCATTGTATAAAATGGATAATTGCAAACAGTGTGGAGGTAATGGTCATTTCTACTTTCCGGGCAACCTAGGCTTCACTCTAGGGCGTTTCTCCACCACATCGAATAGCTACGGCCTTAGAAGTCAACGTCTGAAGCATAAAATTTAATATAAATACAACAGTTTTTCTATCGTATAACAGGAATAATTGCAGCCAGTGTGAAAGGCATGGTCATTTCTACGTTCCGGGCAACCTAGGCTTCACTCTAGGGCGTTGCTCCACCACATCGAATAGCTACGGCCTTAGGGGGCAACGCCAGAGGCATAAAATACAAAATAAATACAACAGTTTTTCCATCGTATAACAAGAATAATTGCGACCAGTGTGAAAGTGATGGTCATTTCTACATTCCGGGCAACCTAGACTTCACTCTAGGGCGTTGCTCCACCAGATCGAATAGTTAGGGCCTAAGAAGTCAACGCCAGAAGCATAAAATACAATATAAATACAACAGTTTTTCCATTGTATAAAACGAATAATTGCAACCAGTGTGAAAGTAATGGTCATTTCTATGTTCCGGGCGACCTAGGCTTCACTCTAGGGCGTTGTTCCACCAAATCGAATAGTTAGGGCCTTAGAGGTCAACGCCCGAAGCATAAAATACAAATTAAATAGAAACAGTTTTTCCATTGTATAAAACGAATAATTGCAACCAGTGTGCAAGTTATGGTCATTTCCACAATCCGGGCGACCTAGGCTTCACTCTAGGGCGTTGTTCCACCAGATCGAATAGTTAGGGACTTAGAAATTAACGCCAGAAGCATAAAATACAATATAAATACAACAGCTTTTCCATCGTATATAATGTATATTTGCAGTGTGAAAGTAAAGGTCATTTCTATGTTCCGGGCAACCTAGGTTTCGCTGTAGGGCGCTGCTCCACCAGATCGGATAGCTAGGGACTTAGAAGTCAACGCCATAACCATAAAATACAATAAAAATACAACAGTTTTTCCATCGTATAAAAGGAATAATTGCTACCAGTGTGAAAGTAATGGTCATTTCTACGTTCCGGGCAACCTAGGTTTCACTCTTGGTCGTTGCTCCACCACACCGAATAGCTACGGCCTTAGAAGTCAACTCCAGCAGCACAAAATACAATATAAATACAACAGTTTTTCCATCGTATAAAATGTATAATTGCAAGCAGTGTGAAGGTAATGGTCATTTCTACGTTCCGGACAACCTAGGCTTCACTCTAGAGCGTTGCTCCACCAGATCGAATAGTTAGGGCCTTAGATGTCCACTCCCGAAGCATAAAATACAAAACAAATACAACAGTTTTTCCATTGTATAAAACGAATAATTGCAACCAGTGTGAAAGCTATGGCCATTTCTACGTTCCGGGCAAAATAGGCTTAACTCCATGGCGTTGGTCCACCAGCTCGATTAGTTAGGGACTTTCAATACAACGGCAGAAGCATGAAATAAAATAAAAATGCAACAGTTTTTCCATCGTATAACAGGTAAGCTGCAACCAGTGTGAAAGTACTGGTCATTTCTATGTTCCGGGTAACCTAGGCTTCACTCTAGGGAATTGCTCCACCAGATCGAATAGCTAGGGCCTTAGAAGTCAACGCCCGAAGCTTAAAATACAACATGTGTACAACCGTTTTTCCGTCATATAGAATGTATAATTGCTAGCAGTGTGAATGTAATGGTCATTTCTAGGTTTCGGGCAAACTATGCTTCACTGTAGAGCGTTGCTTCACCAGATCGAATAGTTATGGCCTTAGAAGTCAACGCCCGGAGCATAAAATACAAAATAAATACAACAGTTTTTCAATTGTATAAAACGAATAATTGCAACCAGTGTGAAAGTTATGGTCATTTCTACGTTCCGGGCAACCTATGCTTCACTCTAGGGCGTTGCTCAACCACATCGAATAGCTACGGCCCTAGAAGACAACGCCATAACTATAAAATACAATATAAATACAACAGCTTTTCCATCGTATAAGATGTGTATTTGGAAACAGTGTGAAAGCAAAGGTCATTTCTACGTTCCGGGCAACCTAGGCTTCACTCTAGTGCGTTGCTCCACCAGATCGAATAGTTAGGGCCTTAGAAGTCTACGCCAGAAGTATAAAATACAATATAAATACAACAGTTTTTCAATCGTATAACAGGAATAATTGCAAACAGTGTGAAAGATATGGCCATTTCTACGTTCCGGGCAAAATAGGCTTAACTCCAGGGCGTTGCACCACCAGATCGAATAGTTAGGGACTTTCAATACAACGGCAGAAGCATAAAATACAATAAAAATGCAACAGTTTTTCCATCGTATAACAGGTAAGCTGCAACCAGTGCGAAAGTACTGGTCATTTCTACGTTCCGGGCAACCTAGGCTTAACTGTAGGGCGTTGCTCCACCAGATCGCATAGTTAGGGACTTAGAAATTAACACCAGAAGCATAAAATACAAAATAAATAGAACAGTTTTTCCATCTTGTAAAACGAATAATTGCAACCAGTGTGAAAGTTATGGTCAATTCTACGTTCCGGGCAACCTAGGCTTCACTGTAGAGCGTTGCTTCACCAGATCGAATAGTTAGCGCCTAAGAAGTCTACGCCAGAGGCATAAAATACAATAAAAATACAACAGCTTTTCCATCGTATAACAGGAATAATTGCAACAGTGTGAAAGGTATGGTCATTTCTACTTTCCGGGCAACCTAGGCTTCACTCTAGGGCGTTTCTCCACCACATCGAATAGCTGCGGCCTTAGAAGTCAACGTATGAAGCATAAAATATAATATAAATACAACAGTTTTTCCACTGTATAATATGAATAATTGCAAACAGTGTGGAAGTAATGGTCATTTCTACGTTCCGGGCAACCTAGGCTTCACTCTAGGGCGTTGCTCAACCACATCGAATAGCTACGGCCCTAGAAGACAACGCCATAACTATAAAATACAATATAAATACAACAGCTTTTCCATCGTATATGATGTATATTTGGAAACAGTGTGAAAGTAAAGGTCATTTCTACGTTCCGGGCAACCTAGGCTTCACTCTAGTGCGTTGCTCCACCAGATCGAATAGTTAGGGCCTTAGAAGTCAACGCCAGAAGCATAAAATACAATATAAATACAACAGTTTTTCAATCGTATAACAGGAATAATTGCAACCACTGTGATAGTTATGGTCATTTCTACGTTCCGGGCAACCTAGGCTTATCTATAGGGCGTTGCTCCACAAGATCGCATAGTTAGGGACTTAGAATTTAACGCCAGAAGCATAAAATACAATAAAAATGCAACCGTTTTTCCATAGTATAACAGGAATAATTGCAACCAGTGTGAAAGTACAGGTCATCTCTACGTTGCGGGCATCCTAGGCTTCACTCTAGGGCATTGCTCCACCACATCGAATAGCTACGGCCTTAGGAGTCAGCGCCATAACTATAAAAAACAATATAAATACAACAGTTTTTCCGTTGTATAAAATGAATAATTGCAAACAGTGTGGAAGTAATGGTCATTTCCACTTTCCGGGCAACCTAGGCTTCACTCTAGAGCGTTGCTCCACCACATCGAATAGCTACGGCCTAAGAAGTCAACTCCAGAAGCATAAAATACAATATAAATACAACAGGTTTTCCATCGTATAAAATGAATGGTTGCAAACAGTGTGAAGGTAATGGTCACTTCTACGTTCCGGGCAACCTTGGCTTAACTCCAGGGCGTTGCTCCACCAGATCGAATAGTTAGGGCCTAAGAAGTCAACGCCAGAAGCATAAAACACAATATAAATACAACAGCTTTTCCATCGTATATAATGTATATTTGCAAACAGTGTGAAAGTAACGGTCATTTCTACGTTCCGGGCAACCTAGGCTTAACGCTAGGGCGTTGCTCCACCAGATCGGATAGTTAGGGACTTATAATTCGACGCCAGAAGCATAAGATACAACATAAGTACAACAGCATTTCCATCGTATATAATGTATATTTGCAAACAGTGTGAAAGTAACGGTCATTTCTACGTTCCGGGCAACCTAGGCTTAACGCTAGGGCGTTGCTCCACCAGGTCGAATAGTTAGGGCCTAAGAAGTCAACGCCAGAAGCATAAAACACAATATAAATACAACAGCTTTTCCATCGTATATAATGAATATTTGCATACAGTGTGAAAGTAACGGTCATTTCTACGTTCCGGGCAACCTAGGCTTAACGCTAGGGCGTTGCTCCACCAGATCGAATAGTTAGGGTCTTAGAATTCGACGCCAGAAGCATAAGATACAACATAAGTACAACAGTTTTTCCATCGTTTAAAATGTATAATTGCAAGCAGTGTGAAGGTAATGGTCATTTCTACGTTCCGGGCAACCTAGGCTTCACTCTAGAGCGTTGCTCCACCAGATCGAATAGTTAGGGCCTTTGAAGTCAACGCCCGAAGCATAAAGTACAAAACAAATAGAACAGTTTTTCCATTGTATAAAACGAATAATTGCAACCAGTGTGAAAGTTATGGTCATTTCAACGTTCCAGGCAACCTAGGCTTCACCCTAGGTCGTTGTTCCACCAGATCGAATAGCTAGGGCCTAAGAAGTCAACGCCAGAAGCATAAAATACAATATAAGTACAACAGCTTTTCCATCGTGTATGATGTATATTTGCAAACAGTGTGAAAGTAAAGGTCATTTCTACGTTCCGGGCAACCTAGGCTTAACTGTAGGGCGTTGCTCCACCAGATCGTATAGTTAGGGACTTAGAAGACAACGCCAGAAGCATAAAATACAATAAAAATACAACAGCTTTTCCATCGTATGTAATGTATATTTGCAAACAGTGTGAAAGTAAAGGTCATTTCTACGTTCCGGGCAACCTAGGCTTAACTTTAGGGCAGGTTCCACCAGATCGAGTAGTTAGGGACTTTGAATTCAACGCCAGAAGAATAAAATACAACGTAAGTACAACAGTTTTTCCATCGTATAAAATGAATAATTACAAACAGTGTGAAAGTAATGGTCATTTCTACGTTCCGGGCAATCTAGGCTTAACTGTAGGGCGTTGCTCCACCAGATCGCATAGTTAGGGACTTAGAAGTCAACGCCAGAAGCATAAAATACAATAAAAATACAACAGTTTTTCTATCGTATAAAAGGAATAATTGCAACCAGTGTGATAGTAATGGCTATTTCTCCGTTCCGGGCATCCTAGACTTAACTCTGAGGCATTGCTCCACCAGATCGAATACATAGGGCCTTAGAAGTCAACGCCAGAAGCATAAAGTACAATCAAGATCCAACAGTTTGTCCATCGTATAACAGGAATAATTGCAACAAACGTGATGGTAATGGTCATTTCTACGTTCCGGGCAACCTAGGCTTCACTCTAGAGCGTTGCTCCACCAGATCGAATAGTTAGGGCCTTTGAAGTCAACGCCCGAAGCGTAAAGTACAAAATAAATACAACAGTTTTTCCATTGTTTAAAACGAATAATTGAAACCAGTGTGAAAGTTATGATCTTTTCTACGTTCCGCGCAACCTAGGCTTCACCCCAGGGCGTTGCTCCTCCAGATCCAATAGTTAGGACCTATGAAGTCAGCGACAGAAGCATAACATACAAAATAGATACAACAGTTTTTCCATCGTATATAAAGCATATTTGCAAACAGTGTGAAAGTAAGTGTCAGTTCTACGTTCCGGGCAACCTAGGCTTCACTCTAGGGCGTTGCTCCACCAGGTGGAATAGTTAGGGACTTAGAATTCAACGCCAGAAGCATAAAATACAACATAAGTACAACAGTTTTTCCATTGTGTGACAGGAATAACTGCAACCAGTTTGAAAGTACTGGTCATTTCTACGTTCCGGGTAGCCTAGGCTTCACTCCAGGGAGCTGCACCACCAGATCGAATAGCTAGGGACTTAGAATTCAACGCCAGAAGAATAAAATACAACATAAGTACAACAGTTTTACCATCGTATGAAATGAGTAATCGCAAACAGTGTGAAGGTAACGGTCATATCCACATTCCGGGCAACCTAGGCTTCACTCTAGGGCGTTGCTCCACCAGATCGAATAGTTAGGGCCTAAGAAGCCAACGCCAGAAGCATAAAATACAATATAAATACAATAGCTTTTCCCTTGTATAACAGAAATAATTGCAACCAGTGTGAAAGCTATGGTCATTTCCACGTTCCGGGCAACCTAGGCTTCACCCTAGGGCGTTGATCCACCACATCGAATAGTTAGGGCCTTAGAAGTCAATGCCGGAAGCATAAAATACAATATAAATACAACAGTTTTTCCACAGTATAATAAGAATAATTGCAAACACTGTGGAAGTAATGGACATTTCTACGTCCCGGGCAACCTAGGCTTCAGTCTAGGGCGTTGCTCCACCACACCGAATAGCTACGGCCTTAGAAGTCAACGCCTGAAGCTTGAAATATAATATAAATACAACAGTTTTTCCATCGTATAACAGGAATAATTGCAACCAGAGTGAAGGTGATGGTCATTTCTACGTTCCGGGCAACCTAGGCTTCACTCTAGGCCTTTGATTCACCACATCCAACAGTTAGGGCATAAGAAGTCAACGCCAGAAGCACCAAATAGAAAATAAGTACAACAGTTTTTCCATCGTATAAAACGAATAATTGCAACCAGTATGAAAGTTATGGTCATTTCTACGTTCCGGGCAACCCAGGCTTCACACTAGGGCGTTGCTCCACGTGACCGAATAGTTAGGGCCTAAGAAGTCAACGCCAGAAGCATAAAATACGATATATGTACAACAGTTTTACCATAGTATAAAATGAATAATCGCAAACAGTGTGTAGGTAATGGTCATTTCTACGTTCCGGGCAATCTAGGCTTCACTCTAGGGCGTTGCTCCACCAGATCGAATAGTTAGGGCCTTAGAAGTCACCGCCCGAAGCATAAAATACAAAATAAATAGAACAGTTTTTCCATTGTATAAAACTAATAATTGAAACCAGTCTGAAAGTTATGGTCATTTCTACGTTCAGCGCAACCTAGGCTTCACCCCTCGGCGTTGCTCCACCAGATCCAATAGTTAGGACCTAAGAAGTCAGCGCCAGAAGCATAAAATACAATATAAATACAACAGCTTTTCCATCGTATATAATGTATATTTGCAAACAGTGTGAAAGTAACGGTCATTTCTACGTTCCGGGCAACCTTGGCTTAACTCCAGGGCGTTGCTCCACCAGGTCGAGTAGTTAGGGACTTTGAATACAACGCCAGAAGCATAAAATACAATAAAAATGCAACAGTTTTTCCATCGTATAACAGGAAAGCTGCAACCAGTGTGAAAGTACTGGTGATTTCTATGTTCCGGGTAACCTAGGGTTCCCTCTAGGGCGTTGCTCCACCAGATCGAATAGCTAGGGACTTAGAATTCAACGCCAGAAGAATAAAATAAAACATAAGTATAACAGTTTTTTCATCGTATAAAACGCATAATTGCAACCAGTGTGAAAGCTATGGTCATTTCTACGTTCCGGGCAACCTAGGCTTCACTCTAGGTCGTTGTTCCACCATATCGATTAGCTACGGCCTTAGAAGTCAGCGCCCGAAACCTAAAATACAATAAAAATACAACAGTTTTTCCATCGTATAACGGGAATAATTGCAGCAAATGTGTAAGTGATGGTCATTACCACGTTCCGGGCAACCTAGGGTTCACTCTAGGGCGTTGGTCCACCAGATTCAATAGTTTGGGCCTAAGAAGTCAACGACAGAAGCACCAAAAACAAAATAAATACAACAGTTTTTCCATTGTTTAAAACGAATTATTGAAACCAGTGTGAAATTTATGGTCATTTCTACGTTCCGAACAACCTAGACTTCACCCCTGGGCGTTGATCCACCAGATCCAATAGTTAGGACCTAAGAAGTCAGCGCCAGGAGCATAAAATACGGAATAGATACCACAGCTTTTCCATCGTATATAATGTATATTTGCAAACAGTGTGAAGGTAATGGTCATTTCTACGTTCCGCGCAACCCAGGCTTCACTCCAGGGCGTTGCTCCGCCAGATCGAATAGCTAGGGCCTAAGAAGTCAACGCCAGAAGCATAAAATGCAATATAAATACAACAGCTTTTCCATCGTATATAATGTATATTTGCAAACAGTGTGAAAGTAACGGTCATTTCTACGTTCCGGGCAACCTTGGCTTAACTCTAGGACGTTGTTCCACCAGATCGAATAGTTAGTGCCCAAGAAGTCAACGCCAGAAGCATAAAATGCAATATAAATACAACAGCTTTTCCATCGTATATAATGTATATTTGCAAACAGTGTGAAAGTAACGGTCATTTCTACGTTCCGGGCAACCATGGCTTAACTCCAGGGCGTTGCTCCACCAGATCGAATAGTTAGGGCCTAAGAAGTCAACGCCAGAAGCATAAGATACAACATAAGTACAACAGGTTTTCCATCGTATATAATGTATATTTGCAAACAGTGTGAAAGTAACGGTCATTTCTACGTTCCGGGCAACCTAGGCTTAACGCTAGGGCGTTGCTCCACCAGGTCGAATAGTTAGGGTCTTAGAATTCGACACCAGAAGCATAAGATACAACATAAGTACAACAGTTTTTCCATCGTTTAAAATGTATAATTGCAAGCAGTGTGAAGGTAATGGTCATTTCTACGTTCCGGGCAACCTAGGCTTCACTCTAGAGCGTTGCTCCACCAGATCGAATAGTTAGGGCCTTTGAAGTCAACGCCCGAAGCATAAAGTACAAAATAAATACAACAGTTTTTCCATTGTTTAAAACGAATAATTGAAACCAGTGTGAAATTTATGGTCACTTCTACGTTCCGAACACCCTAGACTTCACCCCTGGGCGTTGCTCCACCAGATCCAATAGTTTGGACCTAAGAAGTGAACGCCAGAAGCATAAAATACAATATAAATACAACAGCTTTTCCATCGTATATAACGTATATTTGCGAACAGTGTGAAAGTAAAGGTCACTTCTACGTTCCGGGCAACCTAGGCTTCGCTCTAGGGCGTTGTTCCACCAGATCGAATAGTTAGTGCCTAAGAAGTCAACGCCAGAAGCATAAACTGCAATATAAATACAACAGCTTTTCCATCGTATATAATGTATATTTGCAAACAGTGTGAAAGTAACGGTCATTTCTACGTTCCGGGCAACCTTGGCTTAACTCCAGGGCGTTGCTCCACCAGATCGGATAGTTAGGGACTTATAATTCGACGCCAGAAGCATAAGATACAACATAAGTACAACAGCTTTTCCATCGTATATAATGTATATTTGCAAACAGTGTGAAAGTAACGGTCATTTCTACGTTCCGGGCAACCTAGGCTTAACGCTAGGGCGTTGCTCCACCAGGTCGAATAGTTAGGGCCTAAGAAGTCAACGCCAGAAGCATAAAACACAATATAAATACAACAGCTTTTCCGTCGTATATAATGAATATTTGCATACAGTGTGAAAGTAACGGTCATTTCTACGTTCCGGGCAACCTAGGCTTAACGCTAGGGCGTTGCTCCACCAGATCGAATAGTTAGGGTCTTAGAATTCGACGCCAGAAGCATAAGATACAACATAAGTACAACAGTTTTTCCATCGTTTAAAATGTATAATTGCAAGCAGTGTGAAGGTAATGGTCATTTCTACGTTCCGGGCAACCTAGGCTTAACTGTAGGGCGTTGCTCCACCAGATCGTATAGTTAGGGACTTAGATGACAACGCCAGAAGCATAAAATACAATAAAAATACAACAGCTTTTCCATCGTATGTAATGTATATTTGCAAACAGTGTGAAAGTAAAGGTCATTTCTACGTTCCGGGCAACCTAGGCTTAACTCCAGGGCGTTGCTCCACCAGATCGAATAGTTAGGGCTTAAGAAGTCAACGCCAGAAGCATAAGGTACAACATAAGTACAACAGCTTTTCCATCGTATATAATGTATATTTGCAAACAGTGTGAAAGTAACGGTCATTTCTACGTTCCGGGCAACCTAGGCTTAACGCTAGGGCGTTGCTCCACCAGGTCGAATAGTTAGGGCCTAAGAAGTCAACGCCAGAAGCATAAAACACAATATAAATACAACAGCTTTTCCATCGTATATAATGTATATTTGCATACAGTGTGAAAGTAACGGTCATTTCTACGTTCCGGGCAACCTGGGCTTAACGCTAGGGCGTTGCTCCAACAGATCGAATAGTTAGGGTCCTAGAATTCGACACCAGAAGCATAAGATACAACATAAGTACAACAGTTTTTCCATCGTTTAAAATGTATAATTGCAAGCAGTGTGAAGGTAATGGTCATTTCTACGTTCCGGGCAACCTAGGCTTCACTCTAGAGCGTTGCTCCACCAGATCGAATAGTTAGGGCCTTTGAAGTCAACGCCCGAAGCATAAAGTACAAAATAAATACAACAGTTTTTCCATTGTTTAAAACGAATAATTGAAACCAGTGTGAAATTTATGGTCACTTCTACGTTCCGAACACCCTAGACTTCACCCCTGGGCGTTGCTCCACCAGATCCAATAGTTAGGACCTAAGAAGTCAACGCCAGAAGCATAAAATACAATATAAATACAACAGCTTTTCCATCGTATATAACGTATATTTGCGAACAGTGTGAAAGTAAAGGTCACTTCTACGTTCCGGGCAACCTAGGCTTCGCTCTAGGGCGTTGTTCCACCAGATCGAATAGTTAGTGCCTAAGAAGTCAACGCCAGAAGCATAAACTGCAATATAAATACAACAGCTTTTCCATCGTATATAATGTATATTTGCAAACAGTGTGAAAGTAACGGTCATTTCTACGTTCCGGGCAACCTTGGCTTAACTCCAGGGCGTTGCTCCACCAGATCGAATAGTTAGGGCCTAAGAAGTCAACGCCAGAAGCATAAAACACAATATAAATACAACAGCTTTTCCATCGTATATAATGTATATTTGCAAACAGTGTGAAAGTAACGGTCATTTCTACGTTCCGGGCAACCTAGGCTTAACGCTAGAGCGTTGCTCCACCAGATCGGATAGTTAGGGACTTATAATTCGACGCCAGAAGCATAAGATACAACATAAGTACAACAGCTTTTCCATCGTATATAATGTATATTTGCAAACAGTGTGAAAGTAACGGTCATTTCTACGTTCCGGGCAACCTAGGCTTAACGCTAGGGCGTTGCTCCACCAGGTCGAATAGTTAGGGCCTAAGAAGTCAACGCCAGAAGCATAAAACACAATATAAATACAACAGCTTTTCCATCGTATATAATGAATATTTGCATACAGTGTGAAAGTAAAGGTCATTTCTACGTTCCGGGCAACCTAGGCTTAACGCTAGGGCGTTGCTCCACCAGATCGAATAGTTAGGGTCTTAGAATTCGACGCCAGAAGCATAAGATACAACATAAGTACAACAGTTTTTCCATCGTTTAAAATGTATAATTGCAAGCAGTGTGAAGGTAATGGTCATTTCTACGTTCCGGGCAACCTAGGCTTAACTGTAGGGCGTTGCTCCACCAGATCGTATAGTTAGGGACTTAGATGACAACGCCAGAAGCATAAAATACAATAAAAATACAACAGCTTTTCCATCGTATGTAATGTATATTTGCAAACAGTGTGAAAGTAAAGGTCATTTCTACGTTCCGGGCAACCTAGGCTTAACTTTAGGGCAGGTTCCACCAGATCGAGTAGTTAGGGACTTTGAATTCAACGCCAGAAGAATAAAATACAACGTAAGTACAACAGTTTTTCCATCGTATAAAATGAATAATTACAAACAGTGTGAAAGTAATGGTCATTTCTACGTTCCGGGCAATCTAGGCTTAACTGTAGGGCGTTGCTAAACCAGATCGCATAGTTAGGGACTTAGAATATAACGCCAGAAGCATAAAATACAATATAAATACAATAGCTTTTCCATCGTATATAATGTATATTTGCACACAGTGTGAAAGCAACGGCCATTTCTACGTTCCGGGCAACCTAGGCTTAACTCTAGGGCGTTGCTCCACCAGGTCGAATAGTTAGCGCCTAAGAAGTCTACGCCAGAAGCATAAAATACAATAGAAATACAACAGTTTTTCCATCGTATAACAGGAATAATTGCAACCAGTGTGAAAGGTATAGTCATTTCTACGTTCCGGGCAACCTATGCTTCACGCTAGGGCGTTGCTCCACCACATCGAATAGCTGCGGCCTTAGAAGTCAACGCCAGAAGCATAAAATACAATATAAATACAACAGTTTTTCAATCGTATAACAGGAATAATTGCAAACAGTGTGAAAGGTATGGTTATTTCTACGTTGCGGGCGTCCTAGGCTTCACTCTAGGGCATTGCTCCACCACATCGAATAGCTACGGCCTTAGTAGTCAACGCCATAACTATAAAAGACAATATAAATACAACAGTTTTTCCATTGTATAAAATGGATAATTGCAAACAGTGTGGAGGTAATGGTCATTTCTACTTTCCGGGCAACCTAGGCTTCACTCTAGGGCGTTTCTCCACCACATCGAATAGCTACGGCCTTAGAAGTCAACGTCTGAAGCATAAAATTTAATATAAATACAACAGTTTTTCTATCGTATAACAGGAATAATTGCAGCCAGTGTGAAAGGCATGGTCATTTCTACGTTCCGGGCAACCTAGGCTTCACTCTAGGGCGTTGCTCCACCACATCGAATAGCTACGGCCTTAGGGGGCAACGCCAGAGGCATAAAATACAAAATAAATACAACAGTTTTTCCATCGTATAACAAGAATAATTGCGACCAGTGTGAAAGTGATGGTCATTTCTACATTCCGGGCAACCTAGACTTCACTCTAGGGCGTTGCTCCACCAGATCGAATAGTTAGGGCCTAAGAAGTCAACGCCAAAAGCATAAAATACAATATAAATACAACAGTTTTTCCATTGTATAAAACGAATAATTGCAACCAGTGTGAAAGTAATGGTCATTTCTATGTTCCGGGCGACCTAGGCTTCACTCTAGGGCGTTGTTCCACCAAATCGAATAGTTAGGGCCTTAGAGGTCAACGCCCGAAGCATAAAATACAAATTAAATAGAAACAGTTTTTCCATTGTATAAAACGAATAATTGCAACCAGTGTGCAAGTTATGGTCATTTCCACAATCCGGGCGACCTAGGCTTCACTCTAGGGCGTTGTTCCACCAGATCGAATAGTTAGGGACTTAGAAATTAACGCCAGAAGCATAAAATACAATATAAATACAACAGCTTTTCCATCGTATATAATGTATATTTGCAGTGTGAAAGTAAAGGTCATTTCTATGTTCCGGGCAACCTAGGTTTCGCTGTAGGGCGCTGCTCCACCAGATCGAATAGCTAGGGACTTAGAAGTCAACGCCATAACCATAAAATACAATAAAAATACAACAGTTTTTCCATCGTATAAAAGGAATAATTGCTACCAGTGTGAAAGTAATGGTCATTTCTACGTTCCGGGCAACCTAGGTTTCACTCTTGGTCGTTGCTCCACCACACCGAATAGCTACGGCCTTAGAAGTCAACTCCAGCAGCACAAAATACAATATAAATACAACAGTTTTTCCATCGTATAAAATGTATAATTGCAAGCAGTGTGAAGGTAATGGTCATTTCTACGTTCCGGACAACCTAGGCTTCACTCTAGAGCGTTGCTCCACCAGATCGAATAGTTAGGGCCTTAGATGTCCACTCCCGAAGCATAAAATACAAAACAAATACAACAGTTTTTCCATTGTATAAAACGAATAATTGCAACCAGTGTGAAAGCTATGGCCATTTCTACGTTCCGGGCAAAATAGGCTTAACTCCATGGCGTTGGTCCACCAGCTCGATTAGTTAGGGACTTTCAATACAACGGCAGAAGCATGAAATAAAATAAAAATGCAACAGTTTTTCCATCGTATAACAGGTAAGCTGCAACCAGTGTGAAAGTACTGGTCATTTCTATGTTCCGGGTAACCTAGGCTTCACTCTAGGGAATTGCTCCACCAGATCGAATAGCTAGGGCCTTAGAAGTCAACGCCCGAAGCTTAAAATACAACATATGTACAACCGTTTTTCCGTCATATAGAATGTATAATTGCTAGCAGTGTGAATGTAATGTTCATTTCTAGGTTTCGGGCAAACTATGCTTCACTGTAGAGCGTTGCTTCACCAGATCGAATAGTTATGGCCTTAGAAGTCAACGCCCGGAGCATAAAATACAAAATAAATACAACAGTTTTTCAATTGTATAAAACGAATAATTGCAACCAGTGTGAAAGTTATGGTCATTTCTACGTTCCGGGCAACCTATGCTTCACTCTAGGGCGTTGCTCAACCACATCGAATAGCTACGGCCCTAGAAGACAACGCCATAACTATAAAATACAATATAAATACAACAGCTTTTCCATCGTATAAGATGTGTATTTGGAAACAGTGTGAAAGCAAAGGTCATTTCTACGTTCCGGGCAACCTAGGCTTCACTCTAGTGCGTTGCTCCACCAGATCGAATAGTTAGGGCCTTAGAAGTCTACGCCAGAAGTATAAAATACAATATAAATACAACAGTTTTTCAATCGTATAACAGGAATAATTGCAAACAGTGTGAAAGATATGGCCATTTCTACGTTCCGGGCAAAATAGGCTTAACTCCAGGGCGTTGCACCACCAGATCGAATAGTTAGGGACTTTCAATACAACGGCAGAAGCATAAAATACAATAAAAATGCAACAGTTTTTCCATCGTATAACAGGTAAGCTGCAACCAGTGCGAAAGTACTGGTCATTTCTACGTTCCGGGCAACCTAGGCTTAACTGTAGGGCGTTGCTCCACCAGATCGCATAGTTAGGGACTTAGAAATTAACACCAGAAGCATAAAATACAAAATAAATAGAACAGTTTTTCCATCTTGTAAAACGAATAATTGCAACCAGTGTGAAAGTTATGGTCAATTCTACGTTCCGGGCAACCTAGGCTTCACTGTAGAGCGTTGCTTCACCAGATCGAATAGTTAGCGCCTAAGAAGTCTACGCCAGAGGCATAAAATACAATAAAAATACAACAGCTTTTCCATCGTATAACAGGAATAATTGCAACAGTGTGAAAGGTATGGTCATTTCTACTTTCCGGGCAACCTAGGCTTCACTCTAGGGCGTTTCTCCACCACATCGAATAGCTGCGGCCTTAGAAGTCAACGTATGAAGCATAAAATATAATATAAATACAACAGTTTTTCCACTGTATAATATGAATAATTGCAAACAGTGTGGAAGTAATGGTCATTTCTACGTTCCGGGCAACCTAGGCTTCACTCTAGGGCGTTGCTCAACCACATCGAATAGCTACGGCCCTAGAAGACAACGCCATAACTATAAAATACAATATAAATACAACAGCTTTTCCATCGTATATGATGTATATTTGGAAACAGTGTGAAAGTAAAGGTCATTTCTACGTTCCGGGCAACCTAGGCTTCACTCTAGTGCGTTGCTCCACCAGATCGAATAGTTAGGGCCTTAGAAGTCAACGCCAGAAGCATAAAATACAATATAAATACAACAGTTTTTCAATCGTATAACAGGAATAATTGCAACCACTGTGATAGTTATGGTCATTTCTACGTTCCGGGCAACCTAGGCTTATCTATAGGGCGTTGCTCCACAAGATCGCATAGTTAGGGACTTAGAATTTAACGCCAGAAGCATAAAATACAATAAAAATGCAACCGTTTTTCCATAGTATAACAGGAATAATTGCAACCAGTGTGAAAGTACAGGTCATCTCTACGTTGCGGGCATCCTAGGCTTCACTCTAGGGCATTGCTCCACCACATCGAATAGCTACGGCCTTAGGAGTCAGCGCCATAACTATAAAAAACAATATAAATACAACAGTTTTTCCGTTGTATAAAATGAATAATTGCAAACAGTGTGGAAGTAATGGTCATTTCCACTTTCCGGGCAACCTAGGCTTCACTCTAGAGCGTTGCTCCACCACATCGAATAGCTACGGCCTAAGAAGTCAACTCCAGAAGCATAAAATACAATATAAATACAACAGGTTTTCCATCGTATAAAATGAATGGTTGCAAACAGTGTGAAGGTAATGGTCACTTCTACGTTCCGGGCAGCCTAGGCTTAACTCCAGTGCGTTGCCCCACCAGATCGAATAGCTAGGGACTTTGAATACAACGCCAGAAGAATAAAATACAACATGAGTACCACAGTTTTTCCATCGTATGAAATGTATAATTGCAAGCAGTGTGAAGGTAATGGTCATTTCTACGTTCCGGGCAACCTAGGCTGCACTCTAGAGCGTTGCTTCACCAGATCGAATAGTTAGGGCCTTAGATGTCAACGACCGAAGCATAAAATACAAAATAAAAAGAACAGTTTTTCCATTGTATAAAACGAATAATTGCAACCAGTGTGAAAGTTATGGTCATTTACACGTTCCGGGCAACCTAGGCTTCACTCTAGGTCGTTGTTCCATCAGATCGAATAGTTAGAGCCTAAGAAAACAACGCCAGAAGCATAAAATACAATATAAATGCAACAGCTTTACCATCGTATATAATGTATATTTGCAAACAGTGTGAAAGTAAAGGTCATTTCTACGTTCCGGGCAACCTAGGCTTCACTCTAGAGCGTTGCTTCACCAGATCGAATAGTTAGGGCCTTAGATGTCAACGACCGAAGCATAAAATACAAAATAAA
This sequence comes from Calliopsis andreniformis, assembly GCF_051401765.1. Classification (NCBI taxonomy): domain Eukaryota; kingdom Metazoa; phylum Arthropoda; class Insecta; order Hymenoptera; family Andrenidae; genus Calliopsis; species Calliopsis andreniformis. The sequence continues at coordinate 8,228,243 of NW_027480422.1, forward strand.
AAGAACAGTTTTTCCATTGTATAAAACGAATAATTGCAACCAGTGTGAAAGTTATGGTCATTTACACGTTCCGGGCAACCTAGGCTTCACTCTAGGTCGTTGTTCCATCAGATCGAATAGTTAGGGCCTAAGAAAACAACGCCAGAAGCATAAAATACAATATAAATGCAACAGCTTTACCATCGTATATAATGTATATTTGCAAACAGTGTGAAATTAAAGGTCATTTCTACGTTCCGGGCAACCTAGGCTTAACTGTAGGGCGTTGCTCCACCAGATCGCATAGTTTGGGACTTAGAAGTCAACGCCAGAAGCATAAAATACAATAAAAATGCAACAGTTTCTCCATAGTATAACAGGAATAATTGCAACCAGTGTGAAAGTACAGGTCATTTCTACGTTCCGGGCAACCTAGGCTTCGCTCTAGGGCCTTGCTCCACCAGATCGAATACCTAGGGACTTAGAATTCAACGCCAGAAGAATAAAATACATCATAGGTACAACAGCTTTTCCATCGTATATATAATGTATATTTGCAAACAGTGTGAAAGTAAAGCTCATTTCTACGTTCCGGGCAGCCTAGGTTTCGCTGTAGGGCGTTGCTCCACCAGATCGAATAGCTTGGGACTTAGAAGTCAACGCCAGAAGCATAAAATACAATAAAAATACAACAGTTTTTCCATCGTATAAAAGGAATAATTGCAACCAGTGTGAAAGTAATGGTCATTTCTACGTTCCGCTTAACCCAGGTTTCACTCTTGGGCGTTGCTCCACCACACCTAATAGCTACGGCCTTAGAAGTCAATTCCAGAAGCATAAAATACAATATAAATACAACAGCTTTTCCATCGTATAAAACGAATGATTGCAAACAGTGTGAAAGTTATGGTCATTTCCACGTTCCGAGCAACCTAGTCATAACACCAGGGCATTGCTCCACCAGATCGAATAGTTAGGGACGTTGAATACAACGCCAGAAGCATAAAATACAATAAAAATGCAACAGTTTTTCCATCGTATAACAGGAAAGCTGCAACCAGTGTAAAAGTACTGGATATTTCTATCTTCCGGGTAACCTAGGCTTCACTGTAGGGCGTTGCTCAACCAGATCGAATAGATATGGACTTAGAATTCAACGCCAGAAGAATAAAATACAACATAAGTACCACAGTTTTTCCATCGTATGAAATGTATAATTGCAAGCAGTGTGAAGGTAATGGTCATTTCTACGTTCCGGGCAACCTAGGCTTCACCCTAGAGCGTTGCTCCACCAGATCGAATAGTTAGGGCCTTAGATGTCAACGTCCGAAGCATAAAATACAAAATAAATAGAACAGTTTTTCCATTGTATAAAACGAATAATTGCAACCAGTGTGAAAGTTATGGTCATTTCGACGTTCCGGGCAACCTAGGCTTAACTCCAGGGCGTTGCTCCACCAGATCGAATAGTTAGGGACTTTGAATACAACGCCAGAAGCGTAAAATACAATAAAAATGCAACAGTTTTTCCATCGTATAACAGGAATAATTGCAACCAGTGTGAAAGTACAGGTGATTTCTACGTTCCGGGCAACCTAGGTTTCGCTGTAGGGCGTTACTCCACCAGATCCAATAACTAGCGACTTAGAAGCCAACACCAGAAGCATAAAATACAATAAAAATGCAACAGTTTTTCCATCGTATAACAGGAAAGCTGCAACCAGTGTGAAGGTACTGGTCATTTCTATGTTCAGGGTAACCTAGGCTTCACCCTAGAGCGTTGCTCAACCAGATCGAATGGTTAGGGCCTTAGAAGTCTAATTCCAAAGCATAAAATACAAAATAAATAGAACAGTTTTTCCATTGTATAAAACGAATAATTGCAACCAGTGTGAAAGGTATGGTCATCTCTACGTTCCGGGCAACCTAGGCTTCACTCTAGGGCATTGCTGCACCACATCGAATAGCTACGGCCTTAGAAGTCAACACCATAACTATAAAATACATTATAAATACAACAGTTTTTCCATTGTATAAAATGAATAATTGCAAACAGTGTGGGAGTAATGGGTATTTCTACGTTCCGGGCAACCTAGGCTTCACGCTAGGGCGTTGCACCACCACATCGAATAGCTACGGCGTTAGGAGTCAACGCCAGAGGCATAACATACAATATAAGTACAACAGTTTTTCCATCGTATAAAACGAATAATTGCAATCAGTATTAAGGTTATTGTCATTTCTACGTTCCGGGCGACCTAGGCTTCACCCTAGGCGTTGCTCCACCAGATCGAATAGTTAGGGCCTTAGAAGTCAACGCCAGAAGCATAAAATACGATATAAATACCACAGTTTTTCAATCGTATAACAGGAATAATTGCAAACAGTGTGAAAGGTATGGTCATTTCTACGTTGCGGGCATCCTAGGCTTCACTACAGGGCGTTGCTCCACCAGATCGAATAGTTAGGGCCTAAGAAGTCAACGACAGAAGCATAAAATACAATAGAAATACAACAGTTTTTCCATCGTATAACAGTATTAATTGCAACCAGTGTGAAATATATGGTCATTTCTACGATGCGGGCAACCTAGGGTTCACTCTAGGGCGTCGTTCCACCAGATCGAATAGTTAGCGCCTAAGAAGTCTACGCCAGAAGCATAAAATACAATACAAATGCAACAGCTTTTCCATCGTATAACAAGAATAATTGCAACCAGTGTGAAAGGTATGGTCATTTCTACGTTCCGGGCAACCTATGCTTCACTCTAGGGCGTTGCTCCACCACATCGAATAGCTGCTGCCTTAGAAGTCAACGCCAGAAGCATAAAATATAATATAAATAGAACAGTTTTTCCATCGTATAACAGGAATAATTGCAACCAGTGTGAAATATATGGTCATTTCTACGATACGGGCAACCTAGGCTTCACTCTAGGGCGTCGTTCCACCAGATCGAATAGTTAGCGCCTAAGAAGTCTACGCCAGAAGCATAAAATACAATACAAATGCAACAGCTTTTCCATCGTATAACAAGAATAATTGCAACCAGTGTGAAAGGTATGGTCATTTCTACGTTCCGGGCAACCTATGCTTCACTCTAGGGCGTTGCTCCACCACATCGAATAGCTGCTGCCTTAGAAGTCAACGCCAGAAGCATAAAATATAATATAAATAGAACAGTTTTTCCATCGTATAACAGGAATAATTGCAACCAGTGTGGGAGTAATGGGTATTTCTACGTTCCGGGCAACCTAGGCTTCACGCTAGGGCGTTGCACCACCACATCGAATAGCTACGGCGTTAGGAGTCAACGCCAGAGGCATAACATACAATATAAGTACAACAGTTTTTCCATCGTATAAAACGAATAATTGCAATCAGTATGAAGGTTATGGTCATTTCTACGTTCCGGGCGACCTAGGCTTCACCCTAGGCGTTGCTCCACCAGATCGAATAGTTAGGGCCTTAGAAGTCAACGCCAGAAGCATAAAATACGATATAAATACCACAGTTTTTCAATCGTATAACAGGAATAATTGCAAACAGTGTGAAAGATATGGTCATTTCTACGTTGCGGGCATCCTAGGCTTCACTACAGGGCGTTGCTCCACCAGATCGAATAGTTAGGGCCTAAGAAGTCAACGACAGAAGCATAAAATACAATAGAAATACAACAGTTTTTCCATCGTATAACAGTATTAATTGCAACCAGTGTGAAATATATGGTCATTTCTACGATGCGGGCAACCTAGGGTTCACTCTAGGGCGTCGTTCCACCAGATCGAATAGTTAGCGCCTAAGAAGTCTACGCCAGAAGCATAAAATACAATACAAATGCAACAGCTTTTCCATCGTATAACAAGAATAATTGCAACCAGTGTGAAAGGTATGGTCATTTCTACGTTCCGGGCAACCTATGCTTCACTCTAGGGCGTTGCTCCACCACATCGAATAGCTGCTGCCTTAGAAGTCAACGCCAGAAGCATAAAATATAATATAAATAGAACAGTTTTTCCATCGTATAACAGGAATAATTGCAACCAGTGTGAAATATATGGTCATTTCTACGATACGGGCAACCTAGGCTTCACTCTAGGGCGTCGTTCCACCAGATCGAATAGTTAGCGCCTAAGAAGTCTACGCCAGAAGCATAAAATACAATACAAATGCAACAGCTTTTCCATCGTATAACAAGAATAATTGCAACCAGTGTGAAAGGTATGGTCATTTCTACGTTCCGGGCAACCTAGGCTTCACTCTAGAGCGTTGCTCCACCAGATCGAATAGTTAGGGCCTTAGATGTCCACTCCCGAAGCATAAAATACAAAACAAATAGAACAGTTTTTCCATTGTATAAAACGAATAATTGCAACCAGTGTGAAAGCTATGGCCATTTCTACGTTCCGGGCAAAATAGGCTTAACTCCATGGCGTTGGTCCACCAGATCGAATAGTTAGGGACTTTCAATACAACGGCAGAAGCATGAAATAAAATAAAAATGCAACAGTTTTTCCATCGTATAACAGGTAAGCTGCAACCAGTGAGAAAGTACTGGTCTTTTCTATGTTCCGGGTAACCTAGGCTTCACTCTAGGGAATTGCTCCACCAGATCGAATAGCTAGGGCCTTAGAAGTCAACGCCCGAAGCTTAAAATACAACATATGTACAACAGTTTTTCCGTCATATAAAATGTATAATTGCTAGCAGTGTGAATGTAATGGTCATTTCTAGGTTTCGGGCAAACTAGGCTTCACTGTAGAGCGTTGCTTCACCAGATCGAATAGTTAGGGCCTTAGAAGTCAACGCCCGGAGCATAAAATACAAAATAAATAGAACAGTTTTTCCATTGTATAAAACGAATAATTGCAACCAGTGTGAAAGTTATGGTCATTTCTACGTTCCGGGCAACCTAGGCTTAACTGTAGGGCGTTGCTCCACCAGATCGCATAGCTGCGGCCTTAGAAGTCAACGTCTGAAGCATAAAATATAATATAAATACAACAGTTTTTCCACTGTATAATATGAATAATTGCAAACAGTGTGGAAGTAATGGTCATTTCTACGTTCCGGGCAACCTAGGCTTCACTCTAGGGCGTTGCTCAACCACATCGAATAGCTACGGCCCTAGAAGACAACGCCATAACTATAAAATACAATATAAATACAACAGTTTTTCCATCGTATAACATGAATAATTGCAACCAGTGTGAAAGTGATGGCCATTTCTACATTCCGGGCAACCTAGGCTTCACTCTAGGGCGTTGCTTCATCACATCGAATAGTTCGGGCCTTAGAAAACAAATCCAGACGCATGAAATACAGTAAAAATACAACAGTTTTTTCATCGTATAACAGGAATAATTGCAACAAGCCAGAAGGTAATGGTCATTTCTACGTTCCGGGCAATCTAGGCTTCTCTCTAGGGCGTTGCTCCACCAGATCGAATAGTTAGGGCCTAAGAAGTCAACGTCAGAAGCATAAAATACAATAGAAATACAACAGTTTTTCCATCTTATAACAGTATTAATTGCAACCAGTGTGAAATATATGGTCATTTCTACGATGCGGGCAGCCTAGGCTTCACTCTAGGGCGTCGTTCCACCAGATCGAATAGTTAGCGCCTAAGAAGTCTACGCCAGAGGCATAAAATACAATAAAAATACAACAGCTTTTCCATCGTATAACAGGAATAATTGCAACAGTGTGAAAGGTATGGTCATTTCTACTTTCCGGGCAACCTAGGCTTCACTCTAGGGCGTTTCTCCACCACATCGAATAGCTGCGGCCTTAGAAGTCAACGTCTGAAGCATAAAATATAATATAAATACAACAGTTTTTCCACTGTATAATATGAATAATTGCAAACAGTGTGGAAGTAATGGTCATTTCTACGTTCCGGGCAACCTGGGCTTCACTCTAGGGCGTTGCTCAACCACATCGAATAGCTACGGCCCTAGAAGACAACGCCATAGCTATAAAATACAATATAAATACAACAGTTTTTCCATCGTATAACATGAATAATTGCAACCAGTGTGAAAGTGATGGCCATTTCTACATTCCGGGCAACCTAGGCTTCACTCTAGGGCGTTGCTCAACCACATCGAATAGCAACGGCCCTAGAAGACAACGCCATAACTATAAAATACAATATAAATACAACAGCTTTTCCATCGTATATGATGTATATTTGGAAACAGTGTGAAAGTAAAGGTCATTTCTACGTTCCGGGCAACCTAGGCTTCACTCAAGTGCGTTGCACCACGAGATCGAATGGTTAGGGCCTTTAGATGTCAACGCCAGAAGCATAAAATACAATATAAATACAACAGTTTTTCAATCGTATAACAGGAATAATTGCAAACAGTGTGAAAGATATGGTCATTTCTACGTTCCGGGCAATCGAGGCTTCTCTCTAGGGCGTTGCTCCACCAGATCGGATAGATAGGGCCTAAGAAGTGAACGCCAGAAGCATAAAATACAATAGAAATACAACAGTTTTTCCATCGTGTAACAGGAATAATTGCAACCAGTGTGAAATATATGGTCATTTCTACGATACGGGCAGCCTAGGCTTCACTCTAGGGCGTCGTTCCACAAGATCGAATAGTTAGCGCCTAAGAAGTCTACGCCAGAAGCATAAAATACAATACAAATACAACAGCTTTTCCATCGTATAACAGGAATAATTGCAACCAGTGAGAAAGGTATAGTCATTTCTACGTACCGGGCAACCTATGCTTCACGCTAGGGCGTTGCTGCACCACATCGAATAGCTGCGGCCTTAGAAGTCAACGCCAGAAGCATAAAATACAATATAAATACAACAGTTTTTCAATCGTATAACAGGAATAATTGCAAACAGTGTGAAAGGTATGGTTATTTCTACGTTGCGGGCGTCCTAGGCTTCACTCTAGGGCATTGCTCCACCACATCGAATAGCTACGGCCTTAGTAGTCAACGCCATAACTATAAAAGACAATATAAATACAACAGTTTTTCCATTGTATAAAATGAATAATTGCAAACAGTGTGGAGGTAATGGTGATTTCTACTTTCCGGGCAACCTAGGCTTCACTCTAGGGCGTTTCTCCACCACATCGACTAGCTACGGCCTTAGAAGTCAACGTCTGAAGCATAAAATTTAATATAAATACAACAGTTTTTCTATCGTATAACAGGAATAATTGCAGCCAGTGTGAAAGGCATGGTCATTTCTACGTTCCGGGCAACCTAGGCTTCACTCTAGGGCGTTGCTCCACCACATCGAATAGCTACGGCCTTAGGGGGCAACGCCAGATGCATAAAATACAATATAAATACAACAGTTTTTCCATCGTATAACAAGAATAATTGCGACCAGTGTGAAAGTGATGGTCATTTCTACATTCCGGGCAACCTAGACTTCACTCTAGGGCGTTGCTCCACCAGATCGAATAGTTAGGGCCTAAGAAGTCAACGCCAGAAGCATAAAATACAATATAAATACAACAGTTTTACCCTTGTATAACAGGAATAATTGCAACTACTGTGATAGCTATGGTCATTTCTACGTTCCGGGCAACCTTGGCTTCACTCTAGGGCGTTGCTCCACCACATCGAATAGTTAGGTCCTTAGAAGTCAATGCCAGAAGCATAAAATGCAATATAAATACAACAGTTTTTCCACTGTATAATATGAATAATTGCAAACAGTGTGGAAGTAATGGTCATTTCTACGTTCCGCGCAACCTAGGCTTCACCCGTGGGCGTTGCTCCACCAGATCCAATAGTTAGGACCTAAGAAGTCAGCGCCAGAAGCATAAAACACAAAATAGATACAACAGCTTTTCCATTGTATATAATGTATATTTGCAAACAGTGTGAAGGCAATGGTCATTTCTACGTTCCGAGCAACCTAGGCTTCACCCAAGGGCGTTGCTCCACCTGATCGAATAGTGAGGGCCTAAGAAGTCAACGCCAGAAGCATAAAATACGATATATGTACAACAGTTTTACCATTGTATAAAATGAATAATCGCGAACCGTATGAAGGTGATGGTCGTTTCTATATTCCGGGCAACCTACGCTTCACTCTAGAGCGTTGATCCACCAGATCGAATAGTTGGGGCCTTAGGAGTCAACGGCCGAAGCATAAAATACAAAATAAGTAGAACAGTTTTTCCATTGTATATAATGTATATTTGCAAACAGTGTGAAAGCAAAGGTCATTTCTACGTTCCGGGCAACCTAGGCTTAACTGCCGGGCGTTTCTCCACCAGCTCGCATAGTTAGGGACTTAGAATTCAACGCCAGAGGCATAAAGTACAGTAACAATGCAACAGTTTTTCCATCGTATGACAGGAATAACTGCAACCAGTGTGAAAGTACAGGTCATTTCTACGTTCCGGGCAACCTAGGCTTCACTCTAGGCCGGTGATCCACCAGATCAAATAGTTAGGACCTAAGAAGTCAACGCCAGAAGCATAAAATACAATATAAATACAATAGCTTTTCCATCGTATATAATGTATATTTGCAAACAGTGTGAAAGCAACGGTCATTTCTACGTTCCGGGCAACCTAGGCTTAACTCTAGGGCGTTGCTCCACCAGGTCGAATAGTTAGCGCCTAAGAAGTCTACGCCAGAAGCATAAAATACAATAGAAATACAACAGTTTTTCCATCGTATAACAGGAATAATTGCAACCAGTGTGAAATATATGGTCATTTCTACGATACGGGCAACCTAGGCTTCACTCTAGGGCGTCGTTCCACACGATCGAATAGTTAGCGCCTAAGAAGTCTACGCCAGAAGCATAAAATACAATACAAATACAACAGCTTTTCCATCGTATAACAGGAATAATTGCAGCCAGTGTGAAAGGTATAGTCATTTCTACGTTCCGGGAAACCCAGGCTTCGCTCTAGGGCGTTGCTCCACCACATCGGATAGCTACGGCCTTAGGAGTCAACGCCAGAGGCATAAAATACAAAATATGTACAACAGTTTTTCCATCGTATAACAAGAATAATTGCAACCAGTGTGAAAGTGATGGTCATTTGTACATTCCGGGCAACCTAGGATTCACTCTAGGGCGTTGCTCAACCACATCGAATAGCTACGGCCCTAGAAGACAACGCCATAACTATAAAATACAATACAAATACAACAGCTTTTCCATCGTACAAGATGTGTATTTGGAAACAGTGTGAAAGTAAAGGTCATTTCTACGTTCCGGGCAACCTAGGCTTCACTCTAGTGCGTTGCTCCACCAGATCGAATAGTTAGGGCCTTAGAAGTCTACGCCAGAAGTATAAAATACAATATAAATACAACAGTTCTTCAATCATATAACAGGAATAATTGCAAACAGTGTGAAAGATATGGCCATTTCTACGTTCCGGGCAAAATAGGCTTAACTCCAGGCCGTTGCTCCACCAGATCGAATAGTTAGGGACTTTCAATACAACGGCAGAAGCATAAAATACAATAAAAATGCAACAGTTTTTCCATCGTATAACAGGTAAGCTCCAACCAGTGCGAAAGTACTGGTCATTTCTACGTTCCGGGCAACCTAGGCTTAACTGTAGGGCGTTGCTCCACCAGATCGCATAGTTAGGGACTTAGAAATTAACACCAGAAGCATAAAATACAAAATAAATAGAACAGTTTTTCCATTTTGTAAAACGAATAATTGCAACCAGTGTGAAAGTTATGGTCATTTCTACAATCCGGGCGACCTAGGCTTCACTCTAGGGCGTTGTTCCACCAGATCGAATAGTTAGGGACTTAGAAATTAACGCCAGAAGCATAAAATACAATATAAATACAACAGCTTTTCCATCGTATATAATGTATATTTGCAGTGTGAAAGCAAAGGTCATTTCTATGTTCCGGGCAACCTAGGTTTCGCTGTAGGGCGCTGCTCCACCAGATCGAATAGCTAGGGACTTAGAAGTCAACGCCATAAGTGTTTAGACCAACGGTTGATCAATAGATCTTTCTGGTTTGGTTGAAATTTGCACGTGGTGTGCCGACTAAGGTTTAGCTCGAAGGACCAGAGATACCCATGAATTCTAAGTTGTATCTATCTTTTATTTTGATGAATCTTACTTTATACAAAACTGAGTTAGAGGGAGGAGAAAATATTTACAAATAGGAATCCTCGTAACTCCTTAGAGGGAGGCCTCTCTGGGGTAGGTTATGCCCCAAACTCCCACCACAGACATTGGAGGGACGCCTTTGTCGACAGTGCGTGGGGGTAGTGGTTAGACTCCGTAGGGTGACATCACCCCGGAAAGGCCCAAGGGGTGACGGACCCCGAGGGTAGCGCGCTAACGGAAGACGCTCGGATTTTATGTTTACGATACGTCAATTACTATCGAGCAGAGACTCGGGACTCTAAAGTACATGTGTTTTTCAGACTCGTAAAACGATGAAGCGATTTCTAGGGTCTTTACTCCTCAATTCAAATTAACAAATGATTACCAATAAACTGACACTGTGTTTCTTCAAAAATAGCAAGCCCAATTCTTCCGTATCGTAAACCTAGTCTACCAGATGTCACACAATTATGATCGTCTTAACATTCCGCCCACCTAGAACTTACATGTTCTATCATACAAGCTACAATACAGCTACGTTATGATCGAAAGTCAAACCTTGTTCGCAAAATTACATACATTATGAAATCCATACAATGTGGTACCTAATCTCACAATACTTCTAGAGGATCACATACTGTTTGTTGAAAATGAATCGAAGGTAAACGATGCTTATACAAAATGCACATCGCAGTATAAAAAAAAAAAAAAAAAAAACACTATAACAATGAAATACTTAATCTAATATTCAAATATCTAAGTTACATTTCTTCCGCTTAATTATAAATATGTACAGATTACAACTAAATATGACACATATATATAATATGGAAATTAAATCATGTTGAAGTATCTGCGCTTTCTTCTTCGATTGGTAAAACGCAAATTTTAGTAGATGGTCTCTTTATAATTCCTTCTGGAACTTTAATCGAAACTACACGAACTATACCATCTGAACCTGGATGGAGCTCTACAATTCGTCCAAGTCGCCACCTTAAGGGTGGAGTATTGTCTTCACGAATAACTACTAACATACCAATTCTTATATCACTGGAATTGTTCATTTGCCACTTGTAACGTTGTTGAAGTTCATGCAAATATTCCTGCTGCCACCGCTTCCAGAAATGTTGAACAGTTTGTTGTACTAATTGGTATCTATTTAATCTATTTAATTTAATATGCAAAAGATCAACTTGTGGAGGAGCTGTTAAAGCGTCACCAACTAAAAAATGACCTGGAGTTAACGGTGTAAGATCAGTGGGATCGTTGGATAGGGGTTGAAGAGGACGAGAATTAAGACAGGCCTCAATTTGCGTTAGAATTGTGTACAATTCTTCAAATGTTAAACGTTGGTCGCCTATGACTCGTTTTAAATGATACTTCGTAGACTTGACTGCACTTTCCCAGAGCCCTCCAAAATGCGGAGAATATGGAGGTATGAGATGCCACTGTATATCTTCTTGCGATAAGATATTCTCTACACGTTCATTATGTGCTCTATTATTTAACAATTTTGAAATTTCATTAAGTTCGTGTTTCGCGCCTACAAAATTTGTGCCATTGTCCGAATAAATACAACGAATCCGTCCTCTACGCGCTATGAATCGATATAAACAATTTAAGAAAGCTTCAGTGCTCAAGTCAGTCGCAAGTTCTATGTGGATTGCCTTTGTAACAAAACATACGAATATACAAATATACGACTTATATGTTATTTTGCTACGGCCGCGTTCCTTTAATAAAAATGGACCTGCGTAATCGACACCACAGGTATTAAACGGACGGGCAGGAGTCACTCGTGACGCAGGTAGATTTCCCATAACGTAACTAATGCCAGTTGGTGTAGCTCTAAAACACCTAACACATTTACGCAATATTTTTTTTTTTTTTTTTTTTTTAACTACACTTTTGCCTGACAATATCCAAAAGCGAGATCTTAACGATGCCAGTGTCTGTTGAATACCTGCGTGCAAAAGTCTATGATGCTCGTGTTTGACTAACAATGTCGTAAATGGATGATTCATTGGTACAATGACTGGATGTTTCTGATCAAAATTCGTTGGTGCATTTCTGAGTCTACCGCCCACCCTAATCACTCCCCTTTCATCTAAGAATGGGTTTAACAGTATCAACTTGCTTTTTAATGGTAATAGTTTATTTGCCTTCAACGAATCCAATTCTTTAGCAAATGATTCTTCTTGAACGAGTTTTATCAAAACTATTTGTGCATCTAATAACTCATCTGTTGTCAACGGTTTATGCGTTCTATTTCCTTGGACGTTTACCTGTATTCCACGATTCTTACTACTATGAACCCGTTCTAATGTAGTTCGAATGAATTTTAAACAATACGCGGTGACGCGACGTAATTTCGTAAAGGAAGAATATTTCAAAAAAATATCAACTGTTTGCCTTGGAACTGCTGATAGGGAAGAGATAAATCCTGTTTGACCTTTTCTTTCTTCGGGTACAATTTCTGGAATCGCTTCATTTGCAGAAGGCCATTGACTAATATCTTGAATGAGCCAAGCAGGCCCAAACCACCATAATGAATTATCCTTTAAATTTTTAGGAGAAGTTCCTCTTGAAATTACATCAGCTGGGTTATCTGATGACGATATATGTTTCCAACTATCAATATCTGTTAAGTCTTGAATTTCAGAAATTCGATTAGCTACAAATGTCTTCCATCTCATTGGCTGTCCCCGAAGCCATGCTATAACAATTGTTGAATCGGACCAAAAATACATCTGATCAATATTTAATTGAATGCTGTCTTTAACCTTTGAAATTAACTGAGCAAGAAGAAGTGCTGCACACAACTCAAGCCGTGGTAACGAAATCGACTTCAAAGGTGCGACGCGAGACTTTGCACACAATAAGCGAACGGTCCAAATCCCACTTGTGTCCCATGTTCGCAGGTATACACAGGCTCCATACGCCTTTTCGGAAGCATCTGAAAATCCATGTAACTCTACCTGCTGAACATTGTCACATACTACACGTCTCGGGATAGAAAACGAACTAATTATTACGAGTTCTGAACGAAATGTTGTCCACTGAGTATGTAAATCTTGTGGAAGAGTTTCATCCCATTCTAACTGTAATTGCCAAATACGCTGCATAAATAATTTTGCCGTAGTTATAACCGGACCGATGAGCCCAAGTGGATCAAATATTTGAGCTGTTTCGGACAAAACTGTGCGCTTCGTAATTCTATTCCTTAGATGAGATTTAACTGAATACTGCAGTTCATCAGGCTCTAATAACCATAATAAACCTAAAGTTTTGGATTCCTTATCTGCATCCTTAATTTCTAAACTTTGACGAGAATTATCTAAATTGCTTAATATTCTACTATCATTGCTTGCCCATTTTCGTAAATGAAATCCTGCCTGGTTCAGAATTTGATTTAATTCCTTTTTCAAAACTAAAGCATCTAGCACTGTATCACAACCCGTAAGTAAGTCATCGACGTAAAAATCTTCTATAATTGCCCGACTAGCTAGTGGATAGCCTTCCGAATGTTCTAATCCTATCTCCTTTAATACTCTAGTGGCTAAAAATGGAGCCGAAGCTGTACCATACGTAATCGTATTTAATTCATATGTACTAATTGGAAGATTTACGTTTGATCGCCAAAGAATTCTTTGAAACTTCCGATCTGCGGGACGAACGAGTATTTGTCTATACATTTTTTCTATGTCAGCCGAAAGAATAAATCTATGTTTCCTAAATCGAAGTAGAATTGAGAACAGATCACTTTGAACAGTAACACCTATGAATTGCGCATCGTTCAAAGATATACCGCTAGAAGTTTTCGCAGAACCGTCGAAAACAACACGAAGTTTCGTAGTGGTACTAGATTCTTTGTACACTGCATGATGTGGCAAATAGTAGCAAAAATCTGGTTTGATTAAATCTTCACTAATTCGTGACATATGTCCTAATTTCTCGTATTCCTTCATAAATTCTATATATTGGTTACGTAATTCTGATTGTTTAAAGAATTTCCTCTCCATATTGAATAATCGTTTTTCGGCCTGACTACGCGATTCTCCTAATTCATGAATTTTATTATTGAAAGGTACACTAACTATATATCTACCTTCGTTGTTACGTGTTATTGTATCCTTGAAATATTGTTCACACACATTCTCTATATTTACTTGCTTAACTGGTGTGTAATTGTAATTTTCAATCTCCCAAAATTGAGAAATTGCTTTCTGCAAACTTTCGTTTGAGACTATGTGACACGTATCAACAGGTTTTTTGGAATTATTAACTGACCAATTTAAACTTCCTCCTAACACCCAACCCAGTCGCGTCTTCTGCCAAACTAAATTTTCGAACGGGATTTTATGTTGACCGATACACAATAACTGCCAAAAAAGCCCTGCACCTATAAGCAGATCAACACGACTTGGGCTAGCAAAATGAGGATCAGCTAAAGTGATACCCTCCGGTATGGGAATAGCTGTTCCACCAAGTGGTACACTAGGCATATCTTCAGTTATGTCTCTTATTACAAAACACGATATGTTAGATTGAAAACTATTACACCTTGATTTAAGCTTAATTTCAAGTTTTGCACGAATTGAATTATTTGCCTTACCTAGTCCACCAACTTTTGCGTCTATGACTGTAGAAGGAAGTCCCAATTTTTTGCAAAACGATTCAGATATAAAATGTGCCTGTGAGCCTACGTCTAACAATGCTCGACATTCATGAAATTCACCATTAATATCTTGAATATATACTAATGCTGTGGATAATACAGTATAACTCATTGATGTACTACTGTTGGAATTGGACACACAAGATTGAATAGGTGTATCAGAGGACGCGGCATGTGTTGTAACTTGAGCATTTCCGACTCGTTCTACAATCGCGTTATCGCGGTGTAATAATGTGTGGTGTTTTTTACCACATACTCTACATTTTCCGCGTGTACAGCCCTTAATGCTATGTCCCTGCTGCAAACAATTAAAGCAACATTGTAATTTCTTAACTGTTTCATGTCTTTCGGCATATGGCATTGCCTTAAGTTTTGTACAATTTTGTAATAAGTGTCCTGCTTTACAAAATAAACACTGACTATCAGTACTTACTACATGAGATGCTACTTGATCAATTCTATTTCTTGATTTACTATATTCCACGTGTGTATTACCTAATTTTGGTTGGTTATTTATTGCCTTTGACGATAGTCGTTCAAGAAGTTTAGCCTGTTGTTCTATAAATTCTACGAAATCCTTAAATTTAGGACTGTCGGTCATACCAAGATACAGTTTTTCCCATTCCTTGCAAGTACATGAATCTAACTTGTTTGTTAAAATCAAAATTACTAAAATATCCCACGTATGAATGGATTCGCCTAAAGCACCTAACGCAAGGATATGATTATTGGCCGTGTCAATAAACTCACGAAGTGCGACACTACTTTGCTTGTGAACACGTGGCAATTCTAATAATGCACTAGCATGGTGATGAATCAACGATTTAACATCTTCAAAACGTCTTTTCAAAGTAGCCCATGCGAGTTTATAATTTGCATCAGAAACACCCAATGATTGTATGACGCGTGCTGCAGGACCCTTTAGTGCAGAATTTAAATAATGAAACCGCTGTATATCTGTCAGAGATTCATTGTTATGAATCAGTGACTCAAAAGTATCGCGAAATTTTAACCAGTTATTATAATTTCCATCGAAACTCGGTAACACAATTGTTGGAAGTCGCGGTGTATTCTGTGTTTCTACTAAAGTCAAAGGCGATGCATTCGATGTTGCCGCGGGTTGGTTAGATGAACGAAATTTAGCAATATATTTCTCTACCTTCGCCATAAGATCAAAATATGCTGTTTCGAATGCGTCGCGTTCATTGATATGCACTGTCTCCTGATCAGTATCTGCAACTAAGATTTCTATCTGACTCTGCACTTGATCAAACTTGTCATACAGTTGCTGATTCTTCTTAAACCGCATATCTAACGAGTCTATGTCCGCATCAGGTTTCAATGAATAAACGAAAGTTTTAAAACGAGTCAAAGCCGACTTTATACGACCGCGTTCTAACGTGAGTGATTTCAATTGACCTTCCATTTTACTATTAATACGCAAACTGAAACGCTGTAAACTTACGTAGGAGTGGTTGTAAAGGAACGAAGTCTGTCAACTCTGATGATCCTCGTGTCACTGTCCTTGGCTGTTCTGTTGTAGAATTTCCAACGACGACAAACCCTGATGTAGTTCTGCTAATACTGACTATCCTGACTAGGCGTAACCTCCAATGCTGACGATCCTTATGATGCGTGATAGTATTAACTATCTTGTATAAAATTCCAACGACGATGAACCCCGTTGAAGCTCTGCTCTCACCAACTATCTCGACTAGGAATGATGTCCAAAGCTGAACTCCCTTATAATATGTGGTAGCACCAACTATCTCGTTCAGGAGTGGTGATGTCCAATGATGACATCTCCTGTTGCCTTCCTGAATGCTATTCTGCTACCAGCATCTGAAGATTGGAGATTCTTCTTCGTAGTCGTTGATACTCAAAGATTGTGGTTCCAATGCACTTTGAAACTGTTTGATGTCAACTATTTGCACCAGCACCGATGTGTAACTGATGTGTCCACTTCCAGGATAAGTATCCGTCGTATCCGGCTCGAAGGACCAATGTTTAGACCAACGGTTGATCAATAGATCTTTCTGGTTTGGTTGAAATTTGCACGTGGTGTGCCGACTAAGGTTTAGCTCGAAGGACCAGAGATACCCATGAATTCTAAGTTGTATCTATCTTTTATTTTGATGAATCTTACTTTATACAAAACTGAGTTAGAGGGAGGAGAAAATATTTACAAATAGGAATCCTCGTAACTCCTTAGAGGGAGGCCTCTCTGGGGTAGGTTATGCCCCAAACTCCCACCACAGACATGGGAGGGACGCCTTTGTCGACAGTGCGTGGGGGTAGTGGTTAGACTCCGTAGGGTGACATCACCCCGGAAAGGCCCAAGGGGTGACGGACCCCGAGGGTAGCGCGCTAACGGAAGACGCTCGGATTTTATGTTTACGATACGTCAATTACTATTGAGCAGAGACTCGGGACTCTAAAGTACATGTGTTTTTCAGACTCGTAAAACGATGAAGCGATTTCTAGGGTCTTTACTCCTCAATTCAAATTAACAAATGATTACCAATAAACTGACACTGTGTTTCTTCAAAAATAGCAAGCCCAATTCTTCCGTATCGTAAACCTAGTCTACCAGATGTCACACAATTATGATCGTCTTAACAATAAGCATAAAATACAATAAAAATACAACAGTTTTTCCATCGTATAAAAGGAATAATTGCTACCAGTGTGAAAGTAATGGTCATTTCTACGTTCCGGGCAACCTAGGTTTCACTCTTGGTCGTTGCTCCACCACACCGAATTGCTACGGCCTTAGAAGTCAACTCCAGCAGCACAAAATACAATATAAATACAACAGTTTTTCCATCGTATAAAATGTATAATTGCAAGCAGTGTGAAGGTAATGGTCATTTCTACGTTCCGGGCAACCTAGGCTTCACTCTAGAGCGTTGCTCCACCAGATCGAATAGTTAGGGCCTTAGATGTCCACTCCCGAAGCATAAAATACAAAACAAATAGAACAGTTTTTCCATTGTATAAAACGAATAATTGCAACCAGTGTGAAAGTTATGGTCATTTCTACGTTCCGGGCAACCTAGGCTTAACTGTAGGGCGTTGCTCCACCAGATCGCATAGTTAGGGACTTAGAAATTAACGCCATAAGCATAAAACACAAAATAAATAGAACAGTTCTTCCATTTCATAAAACGAATAATTGCAACCAGTGTGAAAGTTATGGTCATTTCTACGTTCCGGGCGACCTAGGCTTCACTCTAGGGCGTTGTTCCACCAGATCGAATAGTTAGAGCCTTAGATGTCAACGCCCGAAGCATAAAGTACAAAATAAATAGAACAGTTTTTCCATTGTATAAAACGAATAATTGCAACCAGTGTGAAAGTTATGGTCATTTCTATGTTCCGGGCAACCTAGGCTTCACCCTAGGCGTTGCTCCACCAGATCCAATAGTTAGGGCCTAAGAAGTCAAAGCCAGAAGCATAAAGTACAATAAAAATCGAACAGTTTGTCCATCGTATAAGAGGAACAATTGCAACCAGTGTGAAAGTAATGGTCATTTCTACGTTCCGGGCAACCTAGGTTTCGCTCTAGGGCGTTGCTTCATCACATCGAATAGTTCGGGCCTTAGAAAACAAATCCAGACGCATGAAATACAGTAAAAATACAACAGTTTTTTCATCGTATAACAGGAATAATTGCAACAAGCCAGAAGGTAATGGTCATTTCTACGTTCCGGGCAATCTAGGCTTCTCTCTAGGGCGTTGCTTCACCAGATCGAATAGTTAGGGCCTAAGAAGCCAACGTCAGAAGCATAAAATACAATAGAAATACAACAGTTTTTCCATCTTATAACAGTATTAATTGCAACCAGTGTGAAATATATGGTCATTTCTACGATGCGGGCAGCCTAGGCTTCACTCTAGGGCGTCGTTCCACCAGATCGAATAGTTAGCGCCTAAGAAGTCTACGCCAGAGGCATAAAATACAATAAAAATACAACAGCTTTTCCATCGTATAACAGGAATAATTGCAACAGTGTGAAAGGTATGGTCATTTCTACTTTCCGGGCAACCTAGGCTTCACTCTAGGGCGTTTCTCCACCACATCGAATAGCTGCGGCCTTAGAAGTCAACGTCTGAAGCATAAAATATAAAATAAATACAACAGTTTTTCCACTGTATAATATGAATAATTGCAAACAGTGTGGAAGTAATGGTCATTTCTACGTTCCGGGCAACCTAGGCTTCACTCTAGGGCGTTGCTCAACCACATCGAATAGCTACGGCCCTAGAAGACAACGCCATAACTATAAAATACAATATAAATACAACAGCTTTTCCAACGTATATGATGTATATTTGGAAACAGTGTGAAAGTAAAGGTCATTTCTACGTTCCGGGCAACCTAGGCTTCACTCTAGTGCGTTGCTCCACCAGATCGAATAGTTAGGGCCTTAGAAGTCAACGCCAGAAGCATAAAATACAATATAAATACAACAGTTTTTCAATCGTATAACAGGAATAATTGCAACCACTGTGATAGTTATGGTCATTTCTACGTTCCGGGCAACCTATGCTTCACTCTAGGGCGTTGCTCCACCACATCGAATAGCTGCTGCCTTAGAAGTCAACGCCAGAAGCATAAAATACAATAGAAATACAACAGTTTTTCCATCGTATAACAGGAATAATTGCAACCAGTGTGAAATATATGGTCATTTCTACGATACGGGCAACCTAGGCTTCACTCTAGGGCGTCGTTCCACCAGATCGAATAGTTAACGCCTAAGAAGTCTACGCCAGAAGCATAAAATACAATACAAATACAACAGCTTTTCCATCGTATAACAGGAATAATTGCAACCTGTGTGAAAGGTATGGTCATTTCTACGTTCCGGGCAACCTATGCTTCACTCTAGGTCGTTGCTCCACCACATCGAATAGCTGCTGCCTTAGAAGTCAACGCCAGAAGCATAAAATATAATATAAATAGAACAGTTTTTGCATCGTATAACAGGAATAATTGCAACCAGTGTGAAAGGCATGGTCATTTCTACGTTCCGGGCAACCTAGGCTTCACTCTAGGGCGTTGCTCCACCACATCGGATAGCTACGGCCTTAGGAGTCAACGCCAGAGGCATATTATTCAAAATAAGTACAACAGTTTTTCCATCGTATAACATGAATAATTGCAACCAGTGTGAAAGTGATGGTCATTTCTACATTCCGGGCAACCTAGGCTTCACTCTAGGGCGTTGCTCAACCACATCGAATAGCTACGGCCCTAGAAGACAACGCCATAACTATAAAATACAATATAAATACAACAGCTTTTCCATCGTATATGATGTATATTTGGAAACAGTGTGAAAGTAAAGGTCATTTCTACGTTCCGGGCAACCTAGGCTTCACTCAAGTGCGTTGCACGACCAGATCGAATGGTTAGGGCCTTAGATGTCAACGCCAGAAGCATAAAATACAATATAAATACAACAGTTTTTCAATCGTATAACAGGAATAATTGCAAACAGTGTGAAAGATATGGTCGTTCCTACGTTCCGGGTAACCTAGGCTTCACTCTAGTGCGTTGCTCCACCAGATCGAATGGTTAGGGCCTAAGAAGCCTACACCAGAAGCATAAAATACAATATAAATACAACATTTTTTCCATCGTATAACAGGATTAATTGCAACCAGTGTGAAATTGATGGTCATTTCTACGTTCCGGGCAACTAAGGCTTCAGTCTAGGGCGTGGTTCACCCAGATCGAATAGTTGGGGCCTAAGAAGCCTACGCCAGGAGCATAAAATACAATATAAATACCACAGTTTCTCCATCGTATAACAGGAATAATTGCAACAAGCGTGAAGGTAATGGTCATTTCTACTTTCTGGGCAACCTAGGCTTCACTCTAGGGCGTTTCTCCACCACATCGAATAGCTACGGCCTTAGAAGTCATCGTCTGAAGCATAAAATATAATATAAATACAACAGTTTTTCCATCGTATAACAGGAATCATTGCAACCAGTCTGAAAGACATGGTCATTTCTACGTTCCGGGCAACCTAGGCTTCACTCTAGGGCGTTGCTCCACGACATCGAATATCTACGGCCTTAGGAGTCAACGCCAGAGGCATAAAATACAAAATAAATACAACAGTTTTTCCATCGTATAACAAGAATAATTGCAACCAGTGTGAAAGTGATGGTCATTTCTACATTCCGGGCAACCTAGGCCTCACTCTAGGGCGTTGCTCCACCAGATCGAATAGTTAGGGCCTAAGAAGTCAACGCCAGAAGCATAAAATAGATTATAAATACAACAGTTTTTCCATTGTATAAAGTGAATAATTGCAAACATTGTGGAAGTAATGGTTATTCCTACGTACCGGGCAACCTAGGCTTCACGCTAGGGCGTTGCTCCACCACATCGAATAGCTACGGCCTTAGGAGTCAACGCCAGAGGCATAACACACAATATAAGTAGAACAGTTTTTCCATCGTATAAAACGAATAGTTGCAAACAGTATGAAGGTTATGGTCATTTCTACGTTACGGGCAACCTAGGCTTCACCCTAGGCGTTGCTCCACCAGATCCAATAGTTAGGGCCTAAGAAGTCAAAGCCAGAAGCATAAAGTACAATAAAAATCGAACAGTTTGTCCATCGTATAAGAGGAACAATTGCAACCAGTGTGAAAGTAATGGTCATTTCTACGTTCCGGGCAACCTAGGTTTCGCTCTAGGGCGTTGCTCCATCACATCGAATAGTTCGGGCCTTAGAAAACAAATCCAGACGCATGAAATACAATAAAAATACAACAGTTTTTTCATCGTATAACAGGAATAATTGCAACAAGCCAGAAGGTAATGGTCATTTCTACGTTCCGGGCAATCTAGGCTTCTCTCTAGGGCGTTGCTCCACCAGATCGAATAGTTAGGGCCTAAGAAGTCAACGACAGAAGCATAAAAAACAATAGAAATACAACAGTTTTTCCATCGTATAACAGTATTAATTGCAACCAGTGTGAAATATATGGTCATTTCTACGATACGGGCAACCTAGGCTTCACTCTAGGGCGTCGTTCCACCAGATCGAATAGTTAGCGCCTAAGAAGTCTACGCCAGAAGCATAAAATACAATACAACTACAACAGCTTTTCCATCGTATAACAAGAATAATTGCAACCAGTGTGAAGGGTATGGTCATTTCTACGTTCCGGGCAACCTATGCTTCACTCTAGGGCGTTGCTCCACCACATTGAATAGCTGCTGCCTTAGAAGTCAACGCCAGAAGCATAAAATATAATATAAATAGAACAGTTTTTCCATCGTATAACAGGAATAATTGCAACCAGTGTGAAAGGCATGGTCATTTCTACGTTCCGGGCAACCTAGGCTTCACTCTAGGGCCTTGCTCCACCACATCGGATAGCTACGGCCATAGGAGTCAACGCCAGAGGCATATTATTCAAAATAAGTACAACAGTTTTTCCATCGTATAACATGAATAATTGCAACCAGTGTGAAAGTGATGGTCATTTCTACATTCCGGGCAACCTAGGCTTCACTCTAGGGCGTTGCTCAACCACATCGAATAGCTACGGCCCTAGAAGACAACGCCATAACTATAAAATACAATATAAATACAACAGCTTTTCCATCGTATATGATGTATATTTGGAAACAGTGTGAAAGTAAAGGTCATTTCTACGTTCCGGGCAACCTAGGCTTCACTCAAGTGCGTTGCACCACCAGATCGAATGGTTAGGGCCTTAGATGTCAACGCCAGAAGCATAAAATACAATATAAATACAACAGGTTTTCAATCGTATAACAGGAATAATTGCAAACAGTGTGAAAGATATGGTCATTTCTACGTTCCGGGCAATCTAGGCTTCTCTCTAGGGCGTTGCTCCACCAGATCGAATAGATAGGGCCTAAGAAGTGAACGCCAGAAGCATAAAATACAATAGAAATACAATAGCTTTTCCATCGTATATAATGTATATTTGCAAACAGTGTGAAAGCAACGGTCATTTCTACGTTCCGGGCAACCTAGGCTTAACTCTAGGGCGTTGCTCCACCAGGTCGAATAGTTAGCGCCTAAGAAGTCTACGCCAGAAGCATAAAATACAATAGAAATACAACAGTTTTTCCATCGTATAACAGGAATAATTGCAACCAGTGTGAAATATATGGTCATTTCTACGATACGGGCAACCTAGGCTTCACTCTAGGGCGTTCCTCCACCACATCGGATAGCTACGGCCTTAGGAGTCAACGCCAGAGGCATAAAATACAAAATAAGTACAACAGTTTTTCCATCGTATAACAGGAATAATTGCAGCCAGTGTGAAAGGTATAGTCATTTCTACGTTCCGGGAAACCTAGGCTTCGCTCTAGGGCGTTCCTCCACCACATCGGATAGCTACGGCCCTAGAAGACAACGCCATAACTATAAAATACAATATAAATACAACAGCTTTTCCATCGTATAAGATGTGTATTTGGAAACAGTGTGAAAGTAAAGGTCATTTCTACGTTCCGGGCAACCTAGGCTTCACTCTAGTGCGTTGCTCCACCAGATCGAATAGTTGGGGCCTTAGAAGTCTACGCCAGAAGTATAAAATACAATATAAATACAACAGTTTTTCAATCGTATAACAGGAATAATTGCAAACAGTGTGAAAGATATGGCCATTTCTACGTTCCGGGCAAAATAGGCTTAACTCCAGGGCGTTGCTCCACCAGATCGAATAGTTAGGGACTTTCAATACAACGGCAGAAGCATAAAATATAATAAAAATGCAACAGTTTTCCATCGTATAACAGGTAAGCTGCAACCAGTGCGAAAGTACTGGTCATTTCTATGTTCCGGGCAACCTAGGCTTAACTGTAGGGCGTTGCTCCACCAGATCGCATAGTTAGGGACTTAGAAATTAACACCAGAAGCATAAAATACAAAATAAATAGAACAGTTTTTGCATTTTGTAAAACGAATAATTGCAACCAGTGTGAAAGTTATGGTCAATTCTACGTTCCGGGCAACCTAGGCTTCACTGTAGAGCGTTGCTTCACCAGATCGAATAGTTAGGGCCTTAGATGTCAACGCCCGAAGCATAAAATACAAATTAAATAGAACAGTTTTTCCATTGTATAAAACGAATAATTGCAACCAGTGTGAAAGTTATGGTCATTTCTACGTTCCGGGCAACCTAGGCTTAACTGTAGGGCGTTGCTCCACCAGATCGCATAGTTAGGGACTTGGAAATTAACGCCAGAAACATAAAATACAAAATAAATAGAACAGTTTTTCCATTTTATAAAACGAATAATTGCAACCAGTGTGAAAGTTATGGTCATTTCTACAATCCGGGCGACCTAGGGTTCACTCTAGGGCGTTGTTCCACCAGATCGAATAGTTAGGGACTTAGAAATTAACGCCAGAAGCATAAAATACAATATAAATACAACAGCTTTTCCATCGTATATAATGTATATTTGCAGTGTGAAAGTAAAGGTCATTTCTATGTTCCGGGCAACCTAGATTTCGCTGTAGGGCGCTGCTCCACCCGATCGAATAGCTAGGGACTTAGAAGTCAACGCCATAAGCATAAAATACAATAAAAATACAACGGTTTTTCCATGGTATAAAAGGAATAATTGCTACCAGTGTGAAAGTAATGGTCATTTCTACGTTCCGGGCATCCTACGTTTCACTCTTGGTCGTTGCTCCACCACAACGAATAGCTACGGCCTTAGAAGTCAACTCCAGCAGCACAAAATACAATATAAATACAACAGCTTTTCCATCGTATATAATGTATATTTGCAGCGTGAAAGTAAAGGTCATTTCTACGTTCCGGGCAACCTAGGCTTAACTGTAGGGCGTTGCTCCACCAGATCGCGTAGTTAGGGACTTAGAAATTAACGCCAGAAGCATAAAATACAAAATAAATAGAACAGGTTTTCCATTTCATAAAACGAATAATTGCAACCAGTGTGAAAGTTATTGTCATTTCTACGTTCCGGGCGACCTAGGCTTCACTCTAGGGCGTTGTTCCACCAGATCGAATAGTTAGGGCCTTAGATGTCAACGCCCGAAGCATAAAGTACAAAATAAATAGAACAGTTTTTCCATTGTATAAAACGAATAATTGCAACCAGTGTGAAAGTTATGGTCATTTCTATGTTCCGGGCGACCTAGGCTTCACTCTAGGGCGTTGTTCCACCGGATCGAATAGTTAGGGCCTTAGATGTCAACGCCCGAATCATAAAATACAAAATAAATAGAACAGTTTTTTCATTGTATAAAACGAATAATTGCAACAAGTGTGAAAGTTATGGTCATTTCTACGTTGCGGGCAACCTAGGCTTAACTGTAGGGCGTTGTTCCACCAGATCGCATAGTTAGGGACTTAGAAATTAACGCCAGAAGCATAAACTACAATATAAATACAACAGCTTTTCCATCGTATATAATGTATATTTGCAAACAGTGTGAAAGTAAAGGTCATTTCTACGTTCCGGGCAAGCTAGGTTTCGCTGTAGGGCGCTGCTCCACCAGATCGAATAGCTAGGGACTTAGAAGTCAACGCCATAAGTATAAAATACAATAAAAATACAACAGTTTTTCCATCGTATAAAAGGAATAATTGCTACCAGTGTGAAAGTAATGGTCATTTCTACGTTCCGGGCAACCTAGGTTTCACTCTTGGGCGTTGCTCCACCACACCGAATAGCTACGGCCTTAGAAGTGAACTCCAGAAGCACAAAATACAATATAAATACAACAGTTTTTCCATCGTATAAAATGTATAATTGCAAGCAGTGTGAAGGTAATGGTCATTTCTACGTTCCGGGCGACCTAGGCTTCACTCTAGGCCGTTGTTCCACCAGATCGAATAGTTTGGGCCTTAGATGTCAACGCCCGAACCATAAAATACAAAATAAATAGAACAGTTTTTCCATTGTATAAAACGAATAATTGCTACCAGTGTGAAAGTTATGGTCATTTCTATGTTCCGGGCAACCTAGGCTTAACTGTAGGGCGTTGCTCCACCAGATCGCATAGCTAGGGACTTAGAAGTCAGCGCCAGAGGCATAAAGTACAATAAAAATGCGACAGTTTTTCCATCGTGTAACAGGAATAACTGCAACCAGTGTGAAAGTACTGGTCATTTCTATGTTCCCGGTAACCTAGGCTTCACTCTAGGTCGTTGTTCCACCAGATCGAATAGTTAGGGCCTAAGAAGTCAACGTCAGAAGCATAAAATACAAAATAAATGGAACAGTTTTTCCATCGTATAAAAGGAATAATTGCTACCAGTGTCAAAGTAATGGTCATTTCTACGTTCCGGGCTACCTAGGTTTCACTCTTGGGCGTTGCTCCACCACACCGAATAGCTACGGCCTTAGAAGTCAACTCCAGAAGCATAAAATACAATATAAATACAACAGCTTTTCCATCGTATAAAATGAATGATTGCAAACAGTGTGAAAGTTACGGTCATTTCTACGTTCCTGGCAACCTAGGCTTAACTGTAGGGCGTTGTTCCACCAGATCGCATAGTTAGGGACTTAGAAATCAACGCCAGAAGCATAAAATACAATATAAATACAACAGCTTTTCCATCGTATATAATGTATATTTACAGTGTGAAAGTAAAGGTCATTTCTATGTTCCGGGCAACCTAGGTTTCGCTGTAGGGCGCTGCTCCACCAGATCGAATAGCTAGGGACTTAGAAGTCAACACCATAAGCATAAAATACAATAAAAATACAACAGTTTTTCCATCGTATAACAGGAATAATTGCAACCAGTGTGAAGCTAATGGTCATTTCTACGTTCCGAGCAACCTAGGCTTCACCCAGGGGCGTTGCTCCGCCTGATCGAATAGTTAGGGCCTATGAAGTCAACGCCAGAAGCATAAAATACAAAATAAATACAACACTTTTTCCATCGTATAAAACGAATAATTGCAACCAGTGTGAAAGTTATGGTCATTTCTACGTTCCAGGCAACCTAGGCTTCACTGTAGGGTGCTGCTCTACCAAATCGAATAGATAGGGCCTTAGAAGTCTACGCCCGGAGCATAAAATACAATAAAAATACAACAGTTTTTCCATCGTATAAAATGAGTAATTGCCATCAGTGTGAAGGTAATGGTCATTTCTGCGTTCCGTTCGACCTAGGATTCACTCTAGGGCGTTGCTGCACCAGATCGAATAACTAGGGCCTGAGAAGTCAACGCCCGAAGCATATAATACAAGAAAAATACAACAGTTTTTCCATCGTATAACAGGAATAACAGCAGCCAGTGTGACGGTAATGCTCTTTTCTACGTTCCGGGCAACCTAGCCTTCACTCTAGAGCGTTGCTCCACCAGATGGAATAGTTAGGGCCTAAGATGTCAACGCCAGAAGCATAAAATACAATGTAAATACAACAGTTTTTCCATCGTATAAAACGAATAATTGCATCCAGTGTGAAAGTTATGGTCAGTCCTACGTTCCGGTCAACCTAGGCTTCACTGTAGGGCGTTGCTCCACCAGATAGAATCGTTAGGGATTTAGATGTCAACGCCCGAAGCATATAATACAATGAAAATGCAACGGTTTTTCCATCGTATGACACGAATAATTGCGACCCGTGTGAAAGTGATAGCCATTTCTACGTTCCAGGCAACCTAGGCTTCACTGTAGGATGTTGCTCTACCAAATCGAATAGATAGGGCCCTAGAAGTCTACGCCCGGAGCATAAAATACAATAAAAATACAACAGTCTTTCCGTCGTGTAGAATGAGTAATTGCCATCAGTGTGAATGTAATGGTCATCTCTGCGTTCCGTTCAACCTAGGATTCACTCTAGGGCGTTGCTGCATCAGAGCGAATAGTTAGGGCCTGAGAAGTCAACGCACGAAGCATATAATACAATAAAAATACAACAGTTTTACCATCGTATAACAGGAGTAACTGCAACCAGTGTGAAGGTAATGGTCATATCTACGTTCCGGGCAACCTAGGCTCCACTCTAGGGCGTTGTTCCACCAGATCGAATAGTTAGGACCTCAGAAGTCAACCCCAGAAGCATAAAATACAATGTAAATACAACAGTTTTTCCATCGTATAAAACGAATAATTGCATCCAGTGTGAAAGTTATGGTCATTTCTACGTTACAGGCAACCTAGGCTTCACTGTAGGGTGTTGCTCTACCAAATCGAATAGATAGGGCCTTAGAAGTCTACGCCCGGAGCATAAAATACAATAAATATACAACAGTTTTTCCATCGTATAAAATGAGTAATTGCCATCAGTGTGAAGGTAATGGTCATTTCTGCGATCCGTTCAACCTAGGATTCACTCTAGGGCGTTGCTGCACCAGATCGAATAATTAGGGCCTGAGAGGTCAACGCCCGAAGCATATAATACAATAAAAATACAACAGTTTTTCCATCGTATATCAGGAATAACAGCAACCAGTGTGATGGTAATGGTCATCTCTACGTTCCGGGCAACCTAGGCTCCACTCTAGGGCGTTGTTCCATCAGATCCAATAGTAAGGGCCTTAGAAGTCAACGCCCGAAGCATAAAATACAAAATAAATACAACAGTTTTTCCATCGTATAAAACGAATAATTGCAACCAGTGTGAAAGTTATGCTCATTTCTACGTTCCTGGCAACCTAGGCTTGTCTCTAGGGCGTTGCTCCACCAGATCGAATAGTTAGGGCCTTAGAAGTCAACGCCCGAAGCATAAAATACAATAAAAATACAATGGTTTTTCCGTCGTATAAAATGGATAATTGCAATCAGTGTGAAGGTAGTGGTCATTTCTACGTTCCGGGCAACCTAGGCTTCACTCTAGGGCATTGCTCCACCAGATCGAATAGTTAGGGCCTTAGAAGTCAACGCCCGAACCATAAAATACAGTAAAGATACAACAGTTTTTCCATCGTATAACACGAGTAATTGCAACCAGTGTGAAAGTGATGGTCATTTCTACGTTCCGGGCAACCTAGGCTTCACTCTAGGGCGTTGCTCCACCAGACGGAATAGTTAGGGCCTGAGAAGTCAACGCCCGAAGCATAAAATTCAATGAAAAAGCAACGGTTTTTCCATCGTATAACGCGAATAATTGCAACCAGTGTGAAAGTGACGGCCATTTCTACGTTCCGGCCATCCTAGATATAACTCTGAGGCGTTGCTCCACCAGATCGAATAGTTAGGGCCTAGGAAGTCAACACCAGGTGCATAAAATACAATAAGAATACAACAGTTTTTCCATCGCATTACAGGAGTAATTACAACCAGTGTGAAAGTGATGGTCATTTCTACGTTCCGGGCAACCTAGCCTTCACTCTAGGGCGTTGCTCCACCAGATCGAATAGTTAGGGCCTAAGAAGTCAATGCCAGAAGCATAAAATACAATGTAAATACAACAGTTTTTGCATCGTATAATATGAATAATTGCAAACAGTGTGAAAGTAATGGTCACTTCAACGTTCCGTGCAACCTAGGCTTCACTCTAGGGCGTTTGTCCAACAGATCGAATTGTTCGGGCCTAAGAAGTCAACGCGAGAAGCATAAAATACAATAAAACTACAACAGTTCTTCCATCGTATAACAGGAATAATTGCAACCAGTGTGAAGCTAATGGTCATTCCCACGTTCCGGGCAACCTAGGCTTCACTCTAGGGCGTTGGCCCACCAGATCGAATAGTTAGGGCCTATGAAGTCAACGCCAGAAGCATAAAATACAAAATAAATACAACACTTTTTCCATCGTATAAAACGAATAATTGCAACCAGTGTGAAAGATATGGTCATTTCTACGTTCCAGGCAACCTAGGCTTCACTGTAGGGTGTTGCTCTACCAAATCGAATAGATAGGGACTTAGAAGTCTACGCCCGGAGCATAAAATACAATAAAAATACAACAGTTTTTCCATCGTATAAAATGAGTAATTGCCATCAGTGTGAAGGTAATGGTCATTTCTGCGTTCCGTTCGACCTAGGATTCACTCTAGGGCGTTGCTGCACCAGATCGAATAACTAGGGCCTGAGAAGTCAACGCCCGAAGCATATAATACAAGAAAAATACAACAGTTTTTCCATCGTATAACAGGAATAACAGCAACCAGTGTGACGGTAATGCTCTTTTCTACGTTCCGGGCAACCTAGGCTCCACTCTAGGGCGTTGTTCCACCAGATCCAATAGTAAGGGCCTTAGAAGTCAACGCCCGAAGAATAAAATACAAAATAAGTACAACAGTTTTTCCATCGTCTAAAACGAATAATTGCAACCAGTGGGAAAGTTATGGTCATTTCTACGTTCCGGGCAACCTAGCCTCCACCCTAGGGCGTTGCTCCACTAGACCGAATAGTTAGGGCCTAAGAAGTCAACGCCAGAAGCATAAAATACAATTGCAAATACAACAGTTTTTGCATCGCATTACAGGAGTAATTACAACCAGTGTGAAAGTGATGGTCATTTCTACGTTCCGGGGAACCTAGCCTTCACTCTAGGGCGTTGCTCCACCAGATCGAATAGTTAGGGCCTAAGAAGTCAACGCCAGAAGCATAAAATACAATGTAAATACAACAGTTTTTCCATTGTATAATATGAATAATTGCAAATAGTGTGAAAGTTATGGTCATTTCTACGTTCCGGGCAACTTAGGCTTGACTCTAGGGCGTTCCTCCACCAGATCGAATAGTTAGGGCCTTAGAAGTCAACGCCAGAAGCATAAAACACAATAAAGACACAACAGTTTTTCCATCGTATAACAGGAATAATTGCAAGCAGTGTGAAGGTAATGGTCATATCTACGTTCCGGGCAACCTAGGCTTCACTCTAGGGCGTTGGCCCACCAGATCGAATAGTTAGGGCCTAAGAAGTCAACGCCTGAAGCATAAAATACAATAAAAATACATCAGTTTTTTCATCGTATAACAGGAATAATTGCGACAAGCCTGAAGGTAATGGTCATTTCAACGATCCGAGCCATCTAGGCTTCTCTCTAGGGCGTTGCTCCACCAGATCGAATAGTTATGGCCTAACAAGTCAACGCCAGAAGCATAAAATACAATAGTAATACAACAGCATTTCCATCGTATAAAACGAATAATTGCAATCAGTATGAATGTTATGGTCATTTATACGTTCCGGGCAACCTAGGCTTCACCCTAAGGCGTTGCTCCACCAGATCGAATGGTCAGGGCCTAAGAAGTCAACGCCAGAAGCATAAAACACAATAAAGATACAACAGTTTTTCCATCGCATTACAGGAGTAATTACAACCAGTGTGAAAGTGATGGTCATTTCTACGTTTCGGACAACCTAGGCTTCACTGTAGTGCCTTATTCCACCACATCTAATAGCTACGGCCTTAGAAGTCAATGCCGGAAGCATAAAATACAATATAAATACAATAGTTTTTCCATCGTATAAAACGAATAATAGTTAGAGTGTGAAAGGTATGGACGTTTCTACGCTCCGGGCAACCTAGGCTTCACTCTAGAGCGCTGCTCCACCAGATCGAATATCTAGGACCTAAGAAGTCAACGCCAGAAGCATAAAATACAATATAAGTACAACAGCTTTTCCATTGTGTAAAATGAATAATTGCAAGCATTATGAAAGTGATGGTCATTTCTACGTTCCTGGCAACCTAGGCTTGGCTCTAGGGCGTTGCTCCACCAGATCGAATAGTTAGGGCCTTAGAAGTCAACGCCCGAAGCATAAAATACAATAAAGATACAACAGTTTTTCCATCGTATAACAGGAGTAATTGCAACCAGTGTGAAAGAGATGGTCATTTCTACGTTCCGGGCAGCCTAGGCTTCAGTCTAGGGCGTTGGCCCACCAGATCGAATAGTTAGGGCCTATGAAGTCAACGCCAGAAGCATAAAATACAAAATAAATTCAACAGTTTTTCCATCGTATAATTCGAATAATTGCAACCAGTGTTAAAGTTATGGCCATTTCTACGTTCCGGCCATCCTAGATATAACTCTGAGGCGTTGCTCCACCAGATCGAATATTTAGGGCCTAGGAGGTCAACACCAGGTGCATAAAATACAATAAGAATACAACAGTTTTTCCATCATATAACAAGAATAACTGCAACCAGTGTGAAGGTAATGGTCATTTCTACGTTCCGGGCAACCTAGGCTTCACTCTAGGGCGTTGCTCCACCAGATCGAATGGTCAGGGCCTAAGAAGTCAACGCCAGAAGCATAAAACACAATAAAGATACAACAGTTTTTCCATCGCATGACAGGAGTAATTACAACCAGTGTGAAGGTGATGGTCATTTCTACGTTCCAGGCAACCCAGGCTTCACTCTAGGGCGTTGGTCCACCAGATCCAATAGTTAGGGCCTAAGAAGTCAACGCCAGAAACACCAAATACAAAATAAATACAACAGTTTTTCCATCGTATAAAACGAATAATTGCAAACAGTGTGGAAGTAATGGTCATTTCTACGTTCCGGGCAACCTAGGCTTCACTCTAGGGCGTTGGTCCACCACATCCAATAGTTAGGACCTAAGATGTCAACGCCAGAAGCACCAAATACAAAATTAATACAACAGTTATTCCATCGTATAAAACGAATAATTGCAACCAGTGTGAAAGTTATGGTCATTTCTACGTTCCGGGCAACCTAGGCTTCACTCTAGGGCGTTGCTCCACCGGATCGAATAGTTAGGGCCTAAGAAGCCAACGCCCGAAGCATAAAATACAATAAAAATGCAACAGTTTTTCCATCGTATAACAGGAATAACTGCAACCAGTGTGAAAGTACTGGACATTTCTACGCTCCGGGCAACCTAGGCTTCACTCTAGAGCGCTGCTCCACCAGGTCGAATATCTGGGACCTAAGAAGTCAACGCCAGGAGCATAAAATACAATATAAACACAACAGCTTTTCCATCGAGTAACAGGAGTAATTGCAACCAGTGTGAAAGTATTGGTCATTTATACGTTCCGGGCAACCTAGGCTTCACTCTAGGGCGTTGCTCCACAACTTCGAATTGCTACGGCCTTAGAAGTCATCGCCAGAAGAATAAAATACAATATAAATACAACAGTTTTTCCATTGTATAAAACGAATAATTGCAACCAGTGCGAAAGTTATGGTCATTTCTACGATCCGGGCAACCTAGGCTTCACACTAGGGCGTTGTTCCACCAGATCGAATAGCTAGGGCCTAAGAAGCCAACGCCAGAAGCATAAAATACAAAACAAATACAATAGTTTTTCCATCGTATAACAGGAATAATTGCAACCCGTGTGAAAGAGATGGTCATTTCTATATTCCGGGCAACCTAGGCTTCACTCCAGAGATTTGCTGCTCCACCAGATCCAATATCTAGGACCTAAGAAGTCAACGCCAGGAGCATAAAATACAATATAAATACAACAGCTTTTCCATCGTGTAAAATGAATAATTGAAACCATGGTGAAAGTGATGGTCATTTCTACGTTCCGCGCAAAATAGGCTTAACCCCAGGCCGTTGCTCCACCAGATCCAATAGTTAGGACCTAAGAAGTCAGCGCCAGAAGCATAAAGTACAATAAAAATCCAACAGTTCGTCCATCGTATAACAGGAGTGATTGCAACCAGTGTGGAAGTAATGGTCATTTCTACGTACCAGGCACCTAGGTTTCACTCTAGGTCGTTGTTCCACCAGATCGAATAGTTAGGGCCTAAGAAGTCTCCGACAGAAGCATAAAATACAATATAAATACAACAAATTTTCAATCGTATAACAGGAATTGTTGCAAACACTCTGAAAGATATGGTCACTTCTACGTTCCGGGCAACCTAGGCTTCACTCAAGGGCGTTGCTGCACCACATCGAATAGCAACGGCCTTCGAAGTCAACGCCTGAAGCATAAAACACGATAAAAATACCACAGTTTTTCCATCGTGTAATAGGAGTAATTGCAACCAGTGTGAAAGTAATGGCCATTTATACGTTCCGGGCAACCTAGGCTTCACTCTAGGTCGTTGCTCCACAACATCGAATAGCTACGGCCTTAGAAGTCATCGCCAGAAGAATAAAATACAATATAAATACAACAGCTTTTCCATTGCATAAAACGAATAATTGCAACCAGTGTGAAAGTTATGGTCATTTCTACGTTCCGGCCAACCTAGGCTTCACTCTAGGGCGTTGCTTCACCAGATCGAATAGCTAGGTCCTTAGTAATCGACGCGCGAAGCATAAAATGCAATAAAAATACAACAGTTTTTCATCCGTATGAGAGGAATAATTGCAACCAGTGTGAAGGTGATGGTCATTTCTGCGTTCCGAGCAACCTAGGCTTCACTCTAGGGCGTTCTTTCACCAGATCGAATAGTTAGGGCCTTAGAAGCCAACGCCCGAAGCATAATATACAATAAAAATACATCAGTTTTTTCAATGTATAACAGGAATAATTGCATCCAGTCTGAAAGTAATGGCCATTTCTACGTTCCGGGAGACCTAGGCTTCACTCTGGGGCGTTGCTCCACCAGATCGAATAGCTAGGGACTTAGAATTCAACGCCAGAAGAATAAAATACAATATCAGTACAGCAGTTTTTCCATCGTATAAAACGAATAATAGCAACCTGTATGAAAGTTATGGTCATTTGTACGCTCCGGGCAAGCTAGGCTTCACTCTAGGGCGTTGCTCCACCAGATCGAATATTTAGGGCCTTAGAAGTCAGCGCCCGATGCATAAAATACAATAAAGTTACAACAGTTTTTCCTTCGCATAACTGGAATAATTGCAACCGTTGTGAATGTAATGGTCATTATTACGTTCCGGGCGACCTGGGCCTCACTCAAGGGCGTTGCGCCACCAGATCGAATAGATAGGGGCTTTGAATACAACGCCAGAAGCATAAAATACAATAAAAATGCAACAGTTTTTCCATCGTATAACAGGAATAACTGCAACCAGTGTGAAAGTACTGGTCATTTCTACGTTCCGTGTAACCTAGGCTTCACTCTAGAGCGTTGCTCCACCAGATCGAATAGCTAGAGACTTAGAATTCAACGCCAGAAGAATAAAATACAACATAAGTGCAACAGTTTTTCCATCGTATAGAATGAATAATTGCAAAAAGTGTGAAAGTAATGGTCATTTCTACGTTCCGGGTAACCTAGGCTTCACACTAGGGCGTCGCTCCACCAGATCGAACAGCTAGGGACTTAGAATTCAATGCCAGACGAATAAACTACAACATATCTACAACAGTTTTTCCATCTTATAAAATGTATAATTGCAAGCAGTCTGAAGGTAATGGTCATTTCTACGTTCCGGGCAACCTAGGCTGCACTCTAGGGCGTTGGTACACCACATCGAATAGCTACGGCATTACAAGTCAACTCCAGAAGCATAAAATACAATAGAAATACCACAATTTATCCATTGTATAACACGAATAAGTGCAACAAGTGTGCAGGTAATGGTCATTTCAACGTTCCGTGCAACCTAGGCATCACTCTGGGGCGTTGCGCCACCAGATCGAATAGTTAGGGCAAAAGAAGTCAATGCCAGAAGCATAAAATACAATAAAGATATAAAAGTTTTTCCAACGTATAACAGGAATAATTGCAACCACTGTGAAAGTGATGGTCATTTCTACGTTCCGGGTAACCTATGCTTCACTCTAGGGCCTTCTTCCACCAGATCGAATAGTTAGGGCCTAAGAAGTCAACGCCAGAGGCATAAAATACAATATAAGTACAGCAGTCCTTCCATCGTATAAAATGAATTATAGCAACCTGTATGAAAGTTATGGTCATTTCTACGTTCCGGGCAAACTAGGCTTCACTCTAGGGAGTTGCTCCACCAGATCGAATAGCTAGGGCCTAAGAAGTCAACGACACACGCATAACATACAATATAAATACAACAGTTTTTCCATCGTATAGCATGAATAATTGCAACCAGAGTGAAATTAATGGTCATTCCTACGTTTCGGGCAACCTAGGCTCACTCTAGGGCGTTGCTCCACCAGATCGCATAGTTAGGGCGTTAGTAGTCAACGCCCGAAGCATAAAATGCAATAAAAATAGAACAGCTTTTCCACCGTATAACAGGAATAATTGCAACCAGTGTGAAAGTGATGGTCATTTCTACGTTCCGCGAAACATAGGCTTCTCTCTAGGGCGTTCTTCCACCAGGTCGAATAGCTAGGGCCTTAGAAGTCAACGCCAGAAGCATAAAATACAATAACAATACAACAGTCTTTCCATCGTATATCAGGAATAATTGCAACCAGTGTGAACGTAATGGTCATTTCTACGTTCCTATCAACCTACGCTTCGCTCTAGCGCGTTGGTCCACCAGATCCAATAGTTAGGGCCTTAGAAGTTAACGCCAGACGCATTAAATACAATAAAAATACAACAGTTATTCCATCGTATAACAGGAATGGTGGCAACCAGAGTGAATGTAATGGACATTTCTACGTTCAAGGCAACCTAGGCTTCACTCTTGGGCGTTGGTCCACCAGATCGGATAACTAGGGCCTTTGAACTCAACGCCAGAAGCATAAAATACAATAAAAATACAAAAGTCTTTCCATCGTATAGCATGAATAATTGCAACCAGTGTGAAAGTAATGATCATTTCGACGTTTCGGGCATTCTAGACTTAACTCTGAGGCATTGCTCCACCAGATCGAAGAGTTAGGGCCTAAAAAGTCAACGCCAGAAGCATAAAATACAATAAAAAAACAACAGTTTTTCCATCGTATAACAGGAATAATTGCAAACAGTGTGAAAGTAATAGTCATTTCTACGTTCCGGGCAACCTAGGCTTCACCCCATGGCGTTGCTCCACCAGAACGGACAGTTAGGGCCTATGAAGTAAACGCCAGATGCATAAAATACAATATAGACACAACATTTTTTCCATCGTATAAAACGAATAATTGCAAACAGTATGAAAGCTGTGGTCATTTCTACGTTCCCGACAACCTAGGCTTCACCCTAGGGCGTTGCTCCACCAAATCGAGTAGTTAGGGTCTTAGAAGAAACGCGCGAAGCATAAACTACAATATAAATACAACATTTTTTACATCGTATAAAACAAGTAATAGCAACCAGTATGAAGGTGATAGTCATTTCTACGTTCCGGGCAACCCAGGCTTCACCCTAGGGCGTTGCTCCACCAGATCCAATAGATAGGGCCTATGAAGTCAACGCCAGAAGCATAAAATACAATATAAATACAGCAGTTTTTCCATCGTATAACAGGAATAATTGCCACCAGTGTTAAAGTGATGGTCATTTCTACGTTCCGGGCAACCTAGGCTTCACTCTGGGGCGCTGGTCCACCGGATCCTGTAGTTAGGGCATAAGAAGTCAACGCCGGAATCATAAAATAGGAAATAAATACGACATTTTTTCCATCGTATAAAACGAATAATTGGAACCAGTATGAAAGTTATGGTGATTTCTACGTTCCGGGCAACCTAGGCTTCACCCGATGGCATTGCTCCACCAGATCGGACAGTTAGGGCCTTAGAAGTCTACGCCCGAAGCAAAAAATACAATAAAAATACAACAGTTTTTGCATCGTATAGCCGGAATAATTGCAACCAGTATGACAGTTATTGTCATTTCTACGTTCCGGGCAACCTAGGATTCACCCTATGGCGTTGCTCCTCCAGATCGAACAGTAAGGGCCTTAGAAGTCTACGCCCGAAGCAAGAAATACAATAAAAATACAACAGTTTTTCATCGTTCAGCTGGTATAATTTCAACCAGCATGAAAGTTATGGTCATTTCTACGTTCCGGACAGCCTAGGCTGCACCCTAGGGCGTTGCTCCACCAGATCGAATAGTTAGGAACTTAGAAGTCAACGCCCGAAGCATAAAATACAATCAAAAAACAATAGTTTTTCCATCGTATAACAGGAACAATTGCATACAGTGTGAAAGTAATAGTCATTTCTACTTTCCGGGAGCCTAGGCTTCACTCTAGGGCGTTGCTCCTCCAGGTCGATAAGTTAGGGCATTAGAAAACAACGCCAGACGCATAAAATACAATAAAAATGCAACAGCTTGTAGATCGCATAACAGGGATAAATGCCACCAGTGTGAAAGTAATAGTCATATCTACGTACCGGGCAACCTAGGTTTCGCTCTTGGGCGTTGCTCCAAGAGATCGAATAGCTAGGACCTTAGAAGTCAACGCCAGAAGCATAGAACACAATATAAATACAACAGTCTTTCCATTGTATTAAATGAATAATTGCAAACAGTGTGAAAGTAATGGTCATTTCTACGTTCCGGGCAACACAGGCTTCACTCTAGGGCGTTGCTCCACCAGGTGGAATAGTTAGGGCGTTTGAAAACAACGCCAGACGCTTAAAATACTACAAAATTACAACAGTTTTTCCATTGTATAACAGGAATAATTGCGACCAGCGTGAAAGTGATGGTCCTTTCAACGCTCTGGGCTACCTAGGCATCACTCTAGGGCGTTGCTCCAGTAGATCGAATAGCTAGGGACTTAGAATTCAACGCCAGAAGCATAAAATACAATAAAAATCCAGCAGTTTGTCCACGGTATAACAGGAATAATTGCAACCAGTGTGAATGAAATGGTCATTCCTACGTTCCGGGCAACATAGGCTTCACTCTTGGGCGTTGCTCCAAGAGATCGAATAGCTAGGACCTTAGAGGTCAACGCCAGAAGCACAGAATACAATATAAATACAACAGTCTTTCCATTGTATAAAATGAATAATTGCAAACTGTGTGAAAGTAATGGTCATTTCTACGTTCCGGGTAACCTTGGCTTCACTCTAGGGCGTTGCTCCTCCAGGTCGAATAGTTAGGGCCTTTGAAAACAACGCCAGACGCTTAAAATACAATAAAATTACAACTGTTTTTCCATCGTATATCAGGAATAATTGCAACCAGTGTGAAGGTGATGGTCATTTCAACGCTCTGGGCCAACTAGGCATCACTCTAGGGCGTTGCACCACCAGATCGAATAGCTAGGGACTTAGAATTCAACGCCAGAAGCATAAAATACAATAAAAATCCAACAGTTTGTCCATGGTATAACAGGAATGATTGCAACCATTGTGAAAGTAATAGTCATTTCTACGTACGGGGCAACCTAGGCTTCACTCTAGGGCGTTGCTGCACCATGTCGTATAGTTAGAGCCTTAGAAAACAACGCCGGTCGCATAAAATACAATAAAAATACAACAGCTTTTCCATCGTATAAAAGGTATAATTGCAACCAATGTGAAAGTAATGGTCACTTCTACGTTCCGGGCAACATAGGCTTCACTCTTGGACGTTGCCCCACCAGATCGAAAACTTAGGGCCTAAGAAGTCAACGCCAGAAGCATGTAATAAAATAAAATTACAACCGGTTTTCCATCGTATAACAGGAATAATTGCAACCAGTGTCAAAGTGATGGTCATTTCTACGTTCGGGGCAACCTATTCATCACTCTAGGGCGTTGTTCCACCAGATCCAATAGTTAGGGCCTAAGAAGCCAACGCCAGGAGCATTAAATACAAAATAAATACAACAGTTTTTCCATCGTAAAACAGCAATAATTGCAACCAGTGTGAAAGTACTGATCATTTCTACGTTCCGGCAACCTAGGCTTCACTCCAGGGCGTTGCTCCACTAGATCGAATAGTTAGGGACTTAGAATTCAACGCCAGCAGCATAAAATACAACATAAATGCAACAGTTTTTCCATCGTATAACAGGAATAATTGCAGCCAGTGTGTCAGTACTGTGAATTCCTACGTCTCGGGCAACCTAGGCTTCACTCTAGGGCGTTGCTCCACTAGGTCGAATAGCTAGGGCCTTAGAAGTCAACGCCAGAAGAATAAAATAACATAAAAATACAACAGCTTTTCCATCGTATAACAGGAGTAGTTGCAACCAGTGTGAAAGAGATGGGCATTTCTACGTTCCGGGCAACCTAGGCTTCACTCTTGGCGTTGCCCAACCAGATCGAATGGCTAGGACCTTAGAAGTCAAAGCCAGAAGCACAAAATACAACAAAAATGCAACAGTTCTTCGATCGTATAAAATGAATAATTGCAACCAGTGTGAAAGTGATGGTCATTTCTACGTTCCGGGCAACCTAGGCTCCACTCTAGGGCGTTGGTCCACCAGATCCAAAAGTCAGGGCCTAAGAAGCCAACGCCAGAAGCATAAAATACGATATAAGTACAACAGTTTTTCCATCGTATAAAACGAATAATTGCAACCAGTCTGAAAGTAATGGACATTTCTACGCTCCGGGCAACCTAGGCTTCACTCTACGGCGTTGGTCCACCAGATCCAATAGTTAGGGCCTTAGGAATCAACGCCAGAAGCATAAAATACAATATAAATACAACTGTTTTTCCGTTGTATAAAATGAATGCTTGCAAACAGTGTGAAAGTAATGGTCATTTCAACGACCTGGACTACCTAGGCATCACTCTAGGGCGTTGCTCCACCAGATCGAATAACTAGGGACTTAGAATTCAACGCCTGAAGCATAAAATACAATAAAAATCCAACAGTTTGTCCATGGTATAACAGGAATAATTGCAACCAGTGTGAAAGTAGTGGTCATTGATACGTCCCGGGCGACCTAGGTTTCGCTCTAGGGCGTTGCTTCACCACGTCAAATGGTTAGGGCCTTAGAAGTCAACGCCAGAATCATAAAATACAATATAAATACAACAGTTTTTCCACCGTATAAAAGGCATAATTGCAACCAGTATGAAAGTAATGGTCATTTCTACGTTCCGGGTAACATAGGCCTCACTCTTGGACGTTGCTCCAAGAGATCGACTTGCTAGGACCTTAGAAGTCAACGCCAGAAGCAAAAAATACAATATAAATACAACAGTCTTTCCATTGTATAAAATGAATAATTGCAAACAGTGTGAAGGTAATGGTCATTTCTACGTTCCGGGCAACCTAGGCTTCACTCTATGGCGTTGCTCCTCCAGGTCGATAAGTTAGGGCCTTAGAAAACAACGCCAGACGCATAAAATACAATAAAAAAGCAAGAGCTTGTAGATCGCATAACAGGGATAATTGCAACCAGTGTGAAAGTAATAGTCATATCTACGTTCCGGGCAACCTAGGTTTCGCTCTTGGGCGTTGCTCCACCACGTCGAATAGTTAGGGCCATAGGAGTCAACGCCAGAAGCATAAAATACGATATAAGTACAACAGTTTTTCCACCGTATAAAACGAATTATTGGAACCAGTCTGAAGGTAATGGCCATTTCTACGCTCCGGGCATCCTATGCTTCACTCTAGGGCGTTGGTCCACCAGATCCAATAGTTAGGGCCTAAGAAGTCAACGCCAGAAACATAAAGTACAATAAAAATCCAGCAGCTTGTAGATCGTATAACAGGGATAATTGCAACCAGTGTGAAAGTGGTAGTCATATTTACGTTCCGGGGAACCTAGGTTTCGCTCTTGGGAGTTGCTCCACCACGTCGGATAGTTAGGGCCATAGGAGTCAACGCCAGAAGCATAAAATACAAGAAAATCACAACAGTTTTTCCATCGTATAACAGGAATAATTGCAACCAGTGTGAAAGTGATGGTCATTTCTACGTTCCAGGCAACCTAGGCTTCACTCCAGGGCGTTGGTCCACCAGATCCAAAAGTCAGGGCCTAAGAAGCCAACGCCAGAAGCATAAAATACGATATAAGTACAACAGTTTTTCCATCGTATAAAACGAATAATTGCAACCAGTCTGAAAGTAATGGACATTTCTACGCTCCGGGCATCCTAGGCTTCTCTCTACGGCGTTGGTCCACCAGATCTAAAAGTTAGGGACTTAGGAGTCAACGCCAGAAGCATAAAATACAATATAAATACAACTGTTTTTCCGTTGTATAAAATGAATGATTGCAACCAGTGTGAAAGTGATGGTCATTTCAACGCTCTGGGCTACCTAGGCATCACTCTAGGGCGTTGCTCCACCAGATCGAATAGCTAGGGACTTAGAATTCAACGCCAGAAGCATAAAATACAATAAAAATCCAGCAGTTTGTCCACGGTATAACAGGAATAATTGCAACCAGTGTGAATGAAATGGTCATTTCTACGTTCCGGGCAACATAGGCTTCACTCTTGGGCGTTGCTCCAAGAGATCGAATAGCTAGGACCTTAGAGGTCAACGCCAGAAGCACAGAATACAATATAAATACAACAGTCTTTCCATTGTATAAAATGAATAATTGCAAACTGTGTGAAAGTAATGGTCATTTCTACGTTCCGGGTAACCTTGGCTTCACTCTAGGGCGTTGCTCCTCCAGGTCGAATAGTTAGGGCCTTTGAAAACAACGCCAGACGCTTAAAATACAATAAAATTACAACTGTTTTTCCATCGTATATCAGGAATAATTGCAACCAGTGTGAAGGTGATGGTCATTTCAACGCTCTGGGCCAACTAGGCATCACTCTAGGGCGTTGCACCACCAGATCGAATAGCTAGGGACTTAGAATTCAACGCCAGAAGCATAAAATACAATAAAAATCCAACAGTTTGTCCATGGTATAACAGGAATGATTGCAACCATTGTGAAAGTAATAGTCATTTCTACGTACGGGGCAACCTAGGCTTCACTCTAGGGCGTTGCTGCACCATGTCGTATAGTTAGAGCCTTAGAAAACAACGCCGGTCGCATAAAATACAATAAAAATACAACAGCTTTTCCATCGTATAAAAGGTATAATTGCAACCAATGTGAAAGTAATGGTCACTTCTACGTTCCGGGCAGCATAGGCTTCACTCTTGGACGTTGCCCCACCAGATCGAAAACTTAGGGCCTAAGAAGTCAACGCCAGAAGCATGTAATAAAATAAAATTACAACCGTTTTTCCATCGTATAACAGGAATAATTGCAACCAGTGTCAAAGTGATGGTCATTTCTACGTTCGGGGCAACCTATTCATCACTCTAGGGCGTTGTTCCACCAGATCCAATAGTTATGGCCTAAGAAGCCAACGCCAGGAGCATTAAATACAAAATAAATACAACAGTTTTTCCATCGTAAAACAGCAATAATTGCAACCAGTGTGAAAGTACTGATCATTTCTACGTTCCGGCAACCTAGGCTTCACTCCAGGGCGTTGCTCCACCAGATCGAATAGTTAGGGACTTAGAATTCAACGCCAGCAGCATAAAATACAACATAAATGCAACAGTTTTTCCATCGTATAACAGGAATAATTGCAGCCAGTGTGTCAGTACTGTGAATTCCTACGTCTCGGGCAACCTAGGCTTCACTCTAGGGCGTTGCTCCACTAGGTCGAATAGCTAGGGCCTTAGAAGTCAACGCCAGAAGAATAAAATAACATAAAAATACAACAGCTTTTCCATCGTATAACAGGAGTAGTTGCAACCAGTGCGAAAGAGATGGGCATTTCTACGTTCCGGGCAACCTAGGCTTCACTCTTGGCGTTGCCCAACCAGATCGAATGGCTAGGACCTTAGAAGTCAAAGCCAGAAGCACAAAATACAACAAAAATGCAACAGTTCTTCGACCGTATAAAATGAATAATTGCAACCAGTGTGAAAGTGATGGTCATTTCTACGTTCCGGGCAACCTAGGCTCCACTCTGGGGCGTTGGTCCACCAGATCCAAAAGTCAGGGCCTAAGAAGCCAACGCCAGAAGCATAAAATACGATATAAGTACAACAGTTTTTCCATCGTATAAAACGAATAATTGCAACCAGTCTGAAAGTAATGGACATTTCTACGCTCCGGGCAACCTAGGCTTCACTCTACGGCGTTGGTCCACCAGATCCAATAGTTAGGGCCTTAGGAATCAACGCCAGAAGCATAAAATACAATATAAATACAACTGTTTTTCCGTTGTATAAAATGAATGCTTGCAAACAGTGTGAAAGTAATGGTCATTTCAACGACCTGGACTACCTAGGCATCACTCTAGGGCGTTGCTCCACCAGATCGAATAACTAGGGACTTAGAATTCAACGCCTGAAGCATAAAATACAATAAAAATCCAACAGTTTGTCCATGGTATAACAGGAATAATTGCAACCAGTGTGAAAGTAGTGGTCATTGATACGTCCCGGGCGACCTAGGTTTCGCTCTAGGGCGTTGCTTCACCACGTCAAATGGTTAGGGCCTTAGAAGTCAACGCCAGAATCATAAAATACAATATAAATACA
This sequence comes from Calliopsis andreniformis, assembly GCF_051401765.1. Lineage (NCBI taxonomy): Eukaryota > Metazoa > Arthropoda > Insecta > Hymenoptera > Andrenidae > Calliopsis > Calliopsis andreniformis. The sequence continues at coordinate 8,272,172 of NW_027480422.1, forward strand.
ACAGTTTTTCCACCGTATAAAAGGCATAATTGCAACCAGTATGAAAGTAATGGTCATTTCTACGTTCCGGGTAACATAGGCCTCACTCTTGGACGTTGCTCCAAGAGATCGACTTGCTAGGACCTTAGAAGTCAACGCCAGAAGCAAAAAATACAATATAAATGCAATAGTTTTTCCATTGTATAAAATGAATAATTGCAAACAGTGTGAAAGTAATGGTCATTTCTACGTTCCGGGCAACCTAGGTTTCACTCTAGGGTGTTGCTCCACCGGCTCGAATAGTTAGGACCTTAGATAACAACGCCAGACGCATAAAGTACAATAAAAATACAACAGCTTTTCCATCGTATAAGAGGTATAATTGCAACCAATGTGAATGAAATGGTCATTTCTACGTTCCGGGCAACATAGGCTTCTCTCTTGGACGTTGCTCCAAGAGATCGAATGGCTAGGACCTTAGAGGTCAACGCCAGAAGCATAGAATACAATATAAATACAACAGTCTTTCCATTGTATAAAATGAATAATTGCAAACTGTGTGAAAGTAATGGTCATTTCTACGTTCCGGGCAACCTTGGCTTCACTCTAGGGCGTTGCTCCACCAGGTCGAATAGTTAGGGCCTTTGAAAACAACGCCAGACGCTTAAAATACAATAAAATTACAACAGTTTTTCCATCGTATAACAGGAATAATTGCAACCAGTGTGAAAGTGATGGTCATCTCAACGCTCTGGGCTACCTAGGCATCACTCTATGGCGCTGCTCCACCAGATCGAATAGCTAGGGACTTAGAATTCAACGCCAGAAGCATAAAATACAATAAAAATACAACAGTTTGTCCATGGTATAACAGGAATAATTGCAACCAGTGTGAAAATAATGGTCATTTCTACGTTCCGGGCAAACTAGGCTTCACTCTAGGTCGTTGCTCCACCAGATCGAAAAGTTAGGGCCTAAGAAGTCAACGCCAGAAGCATAAAATAAAATAAAATTACAACAGTTTTTCCCTCGTATAAAAGGTATAATTGCAACCAGTGTGAAAGTATTGGTCATTTCTACGTTCCGGGCAACCTAGGCTTCACTCTAGGGCGTTGGTCCACCAGATCCAAAAGTCAGGTCCTAAGAAGCCAACGCCAGAAGCATAAAATACGATATAAGTACAACAGTTTTTCCTTCGTATAAAACGAATAATTGCAACCAGTCTGAAAGTAATGGCCATTTCTACGCTCCGGCCATCCTAGGCTTCACTCTACGGCGTTGGTCCACCAGATCCAAAAGTTAGGGCCTTAGGAGTCAACGCCAGAAGCATAAAATACAATATAAATACAACTGTTTTTCCGTTGTATAAAATGAATGATTGCAAACAGTGTGAAAGTAATGGTCATTTCAACGCCCTGGACTACCTAGGCATCACTCTAGGGCGTTGCTCCACTAGATCGAATAGCTAGGGACTTAGAATTCAACGCCAGAAGCATAAAATACAATATAAATCGAACAGTTTGTCCATGGTATAACAGGAATAATTGCAACCACTGTGAAAGTAGTGGTCATTTATACGTCCCGGGCAACCTAGGTTTCGCTCTAGGGCGTTGCTTCGCCACGTCGAATGGTTAGGGCCTTAGAAGTCAACGCCAGAAGCATAAAATACAATATAAATACAACAGTTTTTCCATTGTATAAAATGAATAATTGCAAACAGTGTGATAGAAATGGTCATTTCTACGTTCCGGGCAACCTAGGCTTCACGCTAGGGCGTTGCTCCACCAGGTCGAATAATTAGGGCCTTAGAAAACAACGCCAGACGCATGAAATACAATAAAAATACAACATCTATTCCATCGTATTAAAGGTATAATTGCAACCAGTGTGAAAGTAATGGTCATTTCTGCGTTCCGGGCAACATAGGCTTCACTCTTGGACGTTGCCCCACCATATCGAAAAGTTAGGGCCTAAGAAGTCAACGCCAGGAGCACAAAATAAAATAAAATAACAACAGTGTTTCCATCGTGTAAAAGGTACAATTGCAACCAGTGTGAAAGTAATGGTCATTTCTACGTACCGGGTAACATAGGCCTCACTCTTGGACGTTGCTCCAAGAGATCGAATTGCTAGGACCTTAGAAGTCAACGCCAGAAGCAAAAAATACAATATAAGTGCAATAGTTTTTCCATTGTATAAAATGAATAGTTGCAAACAGTGTGATAGAAATGGTCATTTCTACGTTCCGGGCAACATAGGCTTCACTCTTGGACGTTGCTCCACCAGATCGAAAAGTTAGGGCCTAAGAAGTCAACGCTAGAAGCATAAAATACAATAAAAATACAACAGCTTTTCCATCGTATAAAAGGTATAATTGCAACCAATGTGAAAGTAATGGTCACTTCTACGTCCCGGGCAACATAGGCTTCACTCTTGGACGTTGCCCCACCAGATCGAAAGGTTAGGGCCTAAGAAGTCAACGCCAGAAGCATAAAATAAAATAAAACTACAACAGTTTTTCCATCGTATAACAGGAATAATTGCAACCAGTGTGAAGGTGATGGTCATTTCTACGTTCCGGGCAACCTAGGCATCACTCTAGGGCGTTGCTCCACCAGATCGAATAGTTAGGGCCCAAGAAGCCGACGCCAGGAGCATCAAATACAAAATAAATACAACAGTTTTTCCATCGCAAAACAGGAATAATTGCAATGAGTGTGAAAGTAATGTTCATTTCTACGTTCCGGGCAACATAGGCTTCACTCTTGGACGTTGCGCCACCAGATCCAAAAGTCAGGGCCTAAGAAGCCAACGCCAGAAGCATAAAATACGATATAAGTACAACAGTTTTTCCATCGTATAAAACGAATAATTGCAACCAGTCTGAAAGTAATGGACATTTCTACGCTCCGGGCATCCTAGGCTTCACTCTACGGCGTTGGTCCACCAGATCCAATAGTTAGGGCCTTAGGAATCAACGCCTGAAGCATAAAATACAATAAAAATCCAACAGTTTGTCCATGGTATAACAGGAATAATTGCAACCAGTGTGAAAGTAGTGGTCATTGATACGTCCCGGGCGACCTAGGTTTCGCTCTAGGGCGTTGCTTCACCACGTCAAATGGTTAGGGCCTTAGAAGTCAACGCCAGAATCATAAAATACAATATAAATACAACAGTTTTTCCACCGTATAAAAGGCATAATTGCAACCAGTATGAAAGTAATGGTCATTTCTACGTTCCGGGTAACATAGGCCTCACTCTTGGACGTTGCTCCAAGAGATCGACTTGCTAGGACCTTAGAAGTCAACGCCAGAAGCAAAAAATACAATATAAATGCAATAGTTTTTCCATTGTATAAAATGAATAATTCCAAACAGTGTGAAAGTAATAGTCATTTCTACGTTCCGGGCAACCTAGGTTTCACTCTAGGGTGTTGCTCCACCGGGTCGAATAGTTAGGGCCTTAGATAACAACGCCAGACGCATAAAGTACAATAAAAATACAACAGCTTTTCCATCGTATAAAAGGTATAATTGCAACCAATGTGAAAGTAATGGTCACTTCTACGTTCCAGGCAACATAGGCTTCACTCATGGACGTTGCCCCACCAGATCGAAAAATTCGGGCCTAAGAAGTCAACGCCAGCAGCATAAAATAAAATAAAACTACAACAGTTTTTCCATCGTATAACAGGAATAATTGCAACCAGTGTGAAAGTGATGGTCATTTCTACGTTCGGGGCAACCTATTCATCACTCTAGGGCGTTGGTCCACCAGATCCAATAGTTAGGGCCTAAGAAGCCAACGCCAGGAGCATCAAATACAAAATAAATACAAAGGTTTTTCCATCGTAAAACAGGAATAATTGCAACCAGTGTGAAAGAAATGGTCATTTCTACGTTCCGGGCAACATAGGCTTCACTCTTGGACGTTGCTCCAAGAGATCGAATAGCTAGGACCTTACAAGTCAACTGCAGAAGCATAGAATACAATATAAATACAACAGTCTTTCCATTGTATAAAATGAATAATTGCAAACAGTGTGAAGGTAATGGTCATTTCTACGTTCCGGGCAACCTAGGCTTCACTCTATGGCGTTGCTCCTCCAGGTCGATAAGTTAGGGCCTTAGAAAACAACGCCAGACGCATAAAATACAATAAAAAAGCAAGAGCTTGTAGATCGCATAACAGGGATAATTGCAACCAGTGTGAAAGTAATAGTCATATCTACGTTCCGGGCAACCTAGGTTTCGCTCTTGGGCGTTGCTCCACCACGTCGAATAGTTAGGGCCATAGGAGTCAACGCCAGAAGCATAAAATACGATATAAGTACAACAGTTTTTCCACCGTATAAAACGAATTATTGGAACCAGTCTGAAGGTAATGGCCATTTCTACGCTCCGGGCATCCTATGCTTCACTCTAGGGCGTTGGTCCACCAGATCCAATAGTTAGGGCCTAAGAAGTCAACGCCAGAAACATAAAGTACAATAAAAATCCAGCAGCTTGTAGATCGTATAACAGGGATAATTGCAACCAGTGTGAAAGTGGTAGTCATATTTACGTTCCGGGGAACCTAGGTTTCGCTCTTGGGAGTTGCTCCACCACGTCGGATAGTTAGGGCCATAGGAGTCAACGCCAGAAGCATAAAATACAAGAAAATCACAACAGTTTTTCCATCGTATAACAGGAATAATTGCAACCAGTGTGAAAGTGATGGTCATTTCTACGTTCCAGGCAACCTAGGCTTCACTCCAGGGCGTTGGTCCACCAGATCCAAAAGTCAGGGCCTAAGAAGCCAACGCCAGAAGCATAAAATACGATATAAGTACAACAGTTTTTCCATCGTATAAAACGAATAATTGCAACCAGTCTGAAAGTAATGGACATTTCTACGCTCCGGGCATCCTAGGCTTCTCTCTACGGCGTTGGTCCACCAGATCTAAAAGTTAGGGACTTAGGAGTCAACGCCAGAAGCATAAAATACAATATAAATACAACTGTTTTTCCGTTGTATAAAATGAATGATTGCAACCAGTGTGAAAGTGATGGTCATTTCAACGCTCTGGGCTACCTAGGCATCACTCTAGGGCGTTGCTCCACCAGATCGAATAGCTAGGGACTTAGAATTCAACGCCAGAAGCATAAAATACAATAAAAATCCAGCAGTTTGTCCACGGTATAACAGGAATAATTGCAACCAGTGTGAATGAAATGGTCATTTCTACGTTCCGGGCAACATAGGCTTCACTCTTGGGCGTTGCTCCAAGAGATCGAATAGCTAGGACCTTAGAGGTCAACGCCAGAAGCACAGAATACAATATAAATACAACAGTCTTTCCATTGTATAAAATGAATAATTGCAAACTGTGTGAAAGTAATGGTCATTTCTACGTTCCGGGTAACCTTGGCTTCACTCTAGGGCGTTGCTCCTCCAGGTCGAATAGTTAGGGCCTTTGAAAACAACGCCAGACGCTTAAAATACAATAAAATTACAACTGTTTTTCCATCGTATATCAGGAATAATTGCAACCAGTGTGAAGGTGATGGTCATTTCAACGCTCTGGGCCAACTAGGCATCACTCTAGGGCGTTGCACCACCAGATCGAATAGCTAGGGACTTAGAATTCAACGCCAGAAGCATAAAATACAATAAAAATCCAACAGTTTGTCCATGGTATAACAGGAATGATTGCAACCATTGTGAAAGTAATAGTCATTTCTACGTACGGGGCAACCTAGGCTTCACTCTAGGGCGTTGCTGCACCATGTCGTATAGTTAGAGCCTTAGAAAACAACGCCGGTCGCATAAAATACAATAAAAATACAACAGCTTTTCCATCGTATAAAAGGTATAATTGCAACCAATGTGAAAGTAATGGTCACTTCTACGTTCCGGGCAGCATAGGCTTCACTCTTGGACGTTGCCCCACCAGATCGAAAACTTAGGGCCTAAGAAGTCAACGCCAGAAGCATGTAATAAAATAAAATTACAACCGTTTTTCCATCGTATAACAGGAATAATTGCAACCAGTGTCAAAGTGATGGTCATTTCTACGTTCGGGGCAACCTATTCATCACTCTAGGGCGTTGTTCCACCAGATCCAATAGTTATGGCCTAAGAAGCCAACGCCAGGAGCATTAAATACAAAATAAATACAACAGTTTTTCCATCGTAAAACAGCAATAATTGCAACCAGTGTGAAAGTACTGATCATTTCTACGTTCCGGCAACCTAGGCTTCACTCCAGGGCGTTGCTCCACCAGATCGAATAGTTAGGGACTTAGAATTCAACGCCAGCAGCATAAAATACAACATAAATGCAACAGTTTTTCCATCGTATAACAGGAATAATTGCAGCCAGTGTGTCAGTACTGTGAATTCCTACGTCTCGGGCAACCTAGGCTTCACTCTAGGGCGTTGCTCCACTAGGTCGAATAGCTAGGGCCTTAGAAGTCAACGCCAGAAGAATAAAATAACATAAAAATACAACAGCTTTTCCATCGTATAACAGGAGTAGTTGCAACCAGTGCGAAAGAGATGGGCATTTCTACGTTCCGGGCAACCTAGGCTTCACTCTTGGCGTTGCCCAACCAGATCGAATGGCTAGGACCTTAGAAGTCAAAGCCAGAAGCACAAAATACAACAAAAATGCAACAGTTCTTCGACCGTATAAAATGAATAATTGCAACCAGTGTGAAAGTGATGGTCATTTCTACGTTCCGGGCAACCTAGGCTCCACTCTGGGGCGTTGGTCCACCAGATCCAAAAGTCAGGGCCTAAGAAGCCAACGCCAGAAGCATAAAATACGATATAAGTACAACAGTTTTTCCATCGTATAAAACGAATAATTGCAACCAGTCTGAAAGTAATGGACATTTCTACGCTCCGGGCAACCTAGGCTTCACTCTACGGCGTTGGTCCACCAGATCCAATAGTTAGGGCCTTAGGAATCAACGCCAGAAGCATAAAATACAATATAAATACAACTGTTTTTCCGTTGTATAAAATGAATGCTTGCAAACAGTGTGAAAGTAATGGTCATTTCAACGACCTGGACTACCTAGGCATCACTCTAGGGCGTTGCTCCACCAGATCGAATAACTAGGGACTTAGAATTCAACGCCTGAAGCATAAAATACAATAAAAATCCAACAGTTTGTCCATGGTATAACAGGAATAATTGCAACCAGTGTGAAAGTAGTGGTCATTGATACGTCCCGGGCGACCTAGGTTTCGCTCTAGGGCGTTGCTTCACCACGTCAAATGGTTAGGGCCTTAGAAGTCAACGCCAGAATCATAAAATACAATATAAATACAACAGTTTTTCCACCGTATAAAAGGCATAATTGCAACCAGTATGAAAGTAATGGTCATTTCTACGTTCCGGGTAACATAGGCCTCACTCTTGGACGTTGCTCCAAGAGATCGACTTGCTAGGACCTTAGAAGTCAACGCCAGAAGCAAAAAATACAATATAAATGCAATAGTTTTTCCATTGTATAAAATGAATAATTGCAAACAGTGTGAAAGTAATGGTCATTTCTACGTTCCGGGCAACCTAGGTTTCACTCTAGGGTGTTGCTCCACCGGCTCGAATAGTTAGGACCTTAGATAACAACGCCAGACGCATAAAGTACAATAAAAATACAACAGCTTTTCCATCGTATAAGAGGTATAATTGCAACCAATGTGAATGAAATGGTCATTTCTACGTTCCGGGCAACATAGGCTTCTCTCTTGGACGTTGCTCCAAGAGATCGAATGGCTAGGACCTTAGAGGTCAACGCCAGAAGCATAGAATACAATATAAATACAACAGTCTTTCCATTGTATAAAATGAATAATTGCAAACTGTGTGAAAGTAATGGTCATTTCTACGTTCCGGGCAACCTTGGCTTCACTCTAGGGCGTTGCTCCACCAGGTCGAATAGTTAGGGCCTTTGAAAACAACGCCAGACGCTTAAAATACAATAAAATTACAACAGTTTTTCCATCGTATAACAGGAATAATTGCAACCAGTGTGAAAGTGATGGTCATCTCAACGCTCTGGGCTACCTAGGCATCACTCTATGGCGCTGCTCCACCAGATCGAATAGCTAGGGACTTAGAATTCAACGCCAGAAGCATAAAATACAATAAAAATACAACAGTTTGTCCATGGTATAACAGGAATAATTGCAACCAGTGTGAAAATAATGGTCATTTCTACGTTCCGGGCAAACTAGGCTTCACTCTAGGTCGTTGCTCCACCAGATCGAAAAGTTAGGGCCTAAGAAGTCAACGCCAGAAGCATAAAATAAAATAAAATTACAACAGTTTTTCCCTCGTATAAAAGGTATAATTGCAACCAGTGTGAGAGTATTGGTCATTTCTACGTTCCGGGCAACCTAGGCTTCACTCTAGGGCGTTGGTCCACCAGATCCAAAAGTCAGGTCCTAAGAAGCCAACGCCAGAAGCATAAAATACGATATAAGTACAACAGTTTTTCCTTCGTATAAAACGAATAATTGCAACCAGTCTGAAAGTAATGGCCATTTCTACGCTCCGGCCATCCTAGGCTTCACTCTACGGCGTTGGTCCACCAGATCCAAAAGTTAGGGCCTTAGGAGTCAACGCCAGAAGCATAAAATACAATATAAATACAACTGTTTTTCCGTTGTATAAAATGAATGATTGCAAACAGTGTGAAAGTAATGGTCATTTCAACGCCCTGGACTACCTAGGCATCACTCTAGGGCGTTGCTCCACTAGATCGAATAGCTAGGGACTTAGAATTCAACGCCAGAAGCATAAAATACAATATAAATCCAACAGTTTGTCCATGGTATAACAGGAATAATTGCAACCACTGTGAAAGTAGTGGTCATTTATACGTCCCGGGCAACCTAGGTTTCGCTCTAGGGCGTTGCTTCGCCACGTCGAATGGTTAGGGCCTTAGAAGTCAACGCCAGAAGCATAAAATACAATATAAATACAACAGTTTTTCCATTGTATAAAATGAATAATTGCAAACAGTGTGATAGAAATGGTCATTTCTACGTTCCGGGCAACCTAGGCTTCACGCTAGGGCGTTGCTCCACCAGGTCGAATAATTAGGGCCTTAGAAAACAACGCCAGACGCATGAAATACAATAAAAATACAACATCTATTCCATCGTATTAAAGGTATAATTGCAACCAGTGTGAAAGTAATGGTCATTTCTGCGTTCCGGGCAACATAGGCTTCACTCTTGGACGTTGCCCCACCATATCGAAAAGTTAGGGCCTAAGAAGTCAACGCCAGGAGCACAAAATAAAATAAAATAACAACAGTTTTTCCATCGTGTAAAAGGTACAATTGCAACCAGTGTGAAAGTAATGGTCATTTCTACGTACCGGGTAACATAGGCCTCACTCTTGGACGTTGCTCCAAGAGATCGAATTGCTAGGACCTTAGAAGTCAACGCCAGAAGCAAAAAATACAATATAAGTGCAATAGTTTTTCCATTGTATAAAATGAATAGTTGCAAACAGTGTGATAGAAATGGTCATTTCTACGTTCCGGGCAACATAGGCTTCACTCTTGGACGTTGCTCCACCAGATCGAAAAGTTAGGGCCTAAGAAGTCAACGCTAGAAGCATAAAATACAATAAAAATACAACAGCTTTTCCATCGTATAAAAGGTATAATTGCAACCAATGTGAAAGTAATGGTCACTTCTACGTCCCGGGCAACATAGGCTTCACTCTTGGACGTTGCCCCACCAGATCGAAAGGTTAGGGCCTAAGAAGTCAACGCCAGAAGCATAAAATAAAATAAAACTACAACAGTTTTTCCATCGTATAACAGGAATAATTGCAACCAGTGTGAAGGTGATGGTCATTTCTACGTTCCGGGCAACCTAGGCATCACTCTAGGGCGTTGCTCCACCAGATCGAATAGTTAGGGCCCAAGAAGCCGACGCCAGGAGCATCAAATACAAAATAAATACAACAGTTTTTCCATCGCAAAACAGGAATAATTGCAATGAGTGTGAAAGTAATGTTCATTTCTACGTTCCGGGCAACATAGGCTTCACTCTTGGACGTTGCCCCACCAGATCCAAAAGTCAGGGCCTAAGAAGCCAACGCCAGAAGCATAAAATACGATATAAGTACAACAGTTTTTCCATCGTATAAAACGAATAATTGCAACCAGTCTGAAAGTAATGGACATTTCTACGCTCCGGGCATCCTAGGCTTCACTCTACGGCGTTGGTCCACCAGATCCAATAGTTAGGGCCTTAGGAATCAACGCCTGAAGCATAAAATACAATAAAAATCCAACAGTTTGTCCATGGTATAACAGGAATAATTGCAACCAGTGTGAAAGTAGTGGTCATTGATACGTCCCGGGCAACCTAGATTTCGCTCTAGGGCGTTGCTTCACCACGTCAAATGGTTAGGGCCTTAGAAGTCAACGCCAGAATCATTAAATACAATATAAATACAACAGTTTTTCCACCGTATAAAAGGTATAATTGCAACCAGTGTGAAAGTAATGGTCATTTCTACGTTCCGGGTAAAATAGGCCTCACTCTTGGACGTTGCTCCAAGAGATCGAATTGCTAGGACCTTAGAAGTCAACGCCAGAAGCAAAAAATACAATATAAAAGCAATAGTTTTTCCATTGTATAAAATGAATAATTCCAAACAGTGTGAAAGTAATGGTCATTTCTACGTTCCGGGCAACCTAGGTTTCACTCTAGGGTGTTGCTCCACCGGGTCGAATAGTTAGGGCCTTAGATAACAACGCCAGACGCATAAAGTACAATAAAAATACAACAGCTTTTCCATCGTATAAAAGGTATAATTGCAACCAATGTGAAAGTAATGGTCACTTCTACGTTCCAGGCAACATAGGCTTCACTGATGGACGTTGCCCCACCAGATCGAAAAATTCGGGCCTAAGAAGTCAACGCCAGCAGCATAAAATAAAATAAAACTACAACAGTTTTTCCATCGTATAACAGGAACAATTGCAACCAGTGTGAAAGTGATGGTCATTTCTACGTTAGGGGCAACCTATTCATCACTCTAGGGCGTTGGTCCACCAGATCCAATAGTTAGGGCTTAAGAAGCCAACGCCAGGAGCATCAAATACAAAATAAATACAAAGGTTTTTCCATCGTAAAATAGGAATAATTGCAACCAGTGTGAAAGAAATGGTCATTTCTACGTTCCGGGCAACATAGGCTTTACTCTTGGACGTTGCTCCATGAGATCGAATAGCTAGGACCTTAGAAGTCAACTACAGAAGCATAGAATACAATATAAATACAACAGTCTTTCCATTGTATAAAATGAATAATTGCAAACAGTGTGAAAGTAGTAGTCATATCTACGTTCCGGGGAACCTAGGTTTCGCTCTTGGGAGTTGCTCCACCACGTCGAATAGTTAGGGCCATACGAGTCAACGCCAGAAGCATAAAATACAAGAAAATCACAACAGTTTTTCCATCGTATAACAGGAATAATTGCAACCAGTGTGAAAGTGATGGTCATTTCTACGTTCCGGGCAACCTAGGCTTCACTCTAGGGCGTTGGTCCACCAGATCCAAAAGTCAGGGCCTAAGAAGCCAACGCCAGAAGCATAAAATACGATATAAGTACAACAGTTTTTCCATCGTATAAAACGAATAATTGCAACCAGTCTGAAAGTAATGGACATTTCTACGCTCCGGGCATCCTAGGCTTCACTCTACGGCGTTGGTCCACCAGATCCAATAGTTAGGGCCTTAGAAAACAACGCCAGACGCATAAAATACAATAAAAAAGCAAGAGCTTGTGGATCGCATAACAGGGATAATTGCAACCAGTGTGAAAGTAATAGTCATATCTACGTTCCGGGCAACCTAGGTTTCGCTCTTGGGCGTTGCTCCACCACGTCAAATGGTTAGGGCCTTAGAAGTCAACGCCAGAATCATTAAATACAATATAAATACAACAGTTTTTCCACCGTATAAATGGTATAATTGCAACCAGTGTGAAAGTAATGGTCATTTCTACGTTCCGGGTAACATAGGCCTCACTCTTGGACGTTGCTCCAAGAGATCGAATTGCTAGGACCTTAGAAGTCAACGCCAGAAGCAAAAAATACAATATAAATGCAATAGTTTTTCCATTGTATAAAATGAATAATTCCAAACAGTGTGAAAGTAATGGTCATTTCTACGTTCCGGGCAACCTAGGTTTCACTCTAGGGTGTTGCTCCACCGGGTCGAATAGTTAGGGCCTTAGATAACAACGCCAGACGCATAAAGTACAATAAAAATACAACAGCTTTTCCATCGTATAAAAGGTATAATTGCAACCAATGTGAAAGTAATGGTCACTTCTACGTTCCAGGCAACATAGGCTTCGCTCATGGACGTTGCCCCACCAGATCGAAAAATTCGGGCCTAAGAAGTCAACGCCAGCAGCATAAAATAAAATAAAACTACAACAGTTTTTCCATCGTATAACAGGAATAATTGCAACCAGTGTGAAAGTGATGGTCATTTCTACGTTCGGGGCAACCTATTCATCACTCTAGGGCGTTGGTCCACCAGATCCAATAGTTAGGGCCTAAGAAGCCAACGCCAGGAGCATCAAATACAAAATAAATACAAAGGTTTTTCCATCGTAAAACAGGAATAATTGCAACCAGTGTGAAAGAAATGGTCATTTCTACGTTCCGGGCAACATAGGCTTCACTCTTGGACGTTGCTCCAAGAGATCGAATAGCTAGGACCTTAGAAGTCAACTGCAGAAGCATAGAACACAATATAAATACAACAGTCTTTCCATTGTATAAAATGAATAATTGCAAACAGTGTGAAGGTAATGGTCATTTCTACGTTCCGGGCAACCTAGGTTTCACTCTAGGGCGTTGCTCCTCCAGGTCGATAAGTTAGGGCCTTAGAAAACAACGCCAGACGCATAAAATACAATAAAAAAGCAAGAGCTTGTAGATCGCATAACAGGGATAATTGCAACCAGTGTGAAAGTAATAGTCATATCTACGTTCCGGGCAACCTAGGTTTCGCTCTTGGGCGTTGCTCCACCACGTCGAATAGTTAGGGCCATAGGAGTCAACGCCAGAAGCATAAAATACGATATAAGTACAACAGTTTTTCCACCGTGTAAAACGAATTATTGGAACCAGTCTGAAGGTAATGGCCATTTCTACGCTCCGGGCATCCTATGCTTCACTCTAGGGCGTTGGTCCACCAGATCCAATAGTTAGGGCCTAAGAAGTCAACGCCAGAAACATAAAGTACAATAAAAATCCAGCAGCTTGTAGATCGTATAACAGGGATAATTGCAACCAGTGTGAAAGTGGTAGTCATATCTACGTTCCGGGGAACCTAGGTTTCGCTCTTGGGAGTTGCTCCACCACGTCGGATAGTTAGGGCCATAGGAGTCAACGCCAGAAGCATAAAATACAAGAAAATCACAACAGTTTTTCCATCGTATAACAGGAATAATTGAACCAGTGTGAAAGTGATGGTCATTTCTACGTTCCAGGCAACCTAGGCTTCACTCCAGGGCGTTGGTCCACCAGATCCAAAAGTCAGGGCCTAAGAAGACAACGCCAGAAGCATAAAATACGATATAAGTACAACAGTTTTTCCATCGTATAAAACGAATAATTGCAACCAGTCTGAAAGTAATGGACATTTCTACGCTCCGGGCATCCTAGGCTTCACTCTACGGCGTTGGTCCACCAGATCCAAAAGTTAGGGACTTAGGAGTCAACGCCAGAAGCATAAAATACAATACAAATACAACTGTTTTTCCGTTGTATAAAATGAATGATTGCAACCAGTGTGAAAGTGATGGTCATTTCAACGCTCTGGGCTACCTAGGCATCACTCTAGGGCGTTGCTCCACCAGATCGAATAGCTAGGGACTTAGAATTCAACGCCAGCAGCATAAAATACAATAAAAATACAACAGTTTGTCCATGGTATAACAGGAATAATTGCAACCAGTGTGAAAGTAATGGTCATTTCTACGTTCCGGGCAAACTAGGCTTCACTCCAGGTCGTTGCTCCGCCAGATCGAATAGCTAGGGACTTAGAATTCAACGCCAGAAGCATAAAATACAATAAAAATCCAACAGTTTGTCCATGGTATAACAGGAATAATTGCAACCAGTGTGAAAGTAATAGTCATTTCTACGTACGGGGCAACCTAAGCTTCAATCTAGGGCGTTGCTCCACCATGTCGAATAGTGAGTGCCTTAGAAAACAACGCCGGACGCATAAAATACAATAAAAATACAAGAGCTTTTCCATCGTATAAAAGGTATAATTGCAACCAATGTGAAAGTAATGGTCACTTCTACGTCCCGGGCAACATAGGCTTCACTCTTGGACGTTGCCCCACCAGATCGAAAGGTTAGGGCCTAAGAAGTCAACGCCAGAAGCATAAAATAAAATAAAACTACAACAGTTTTTCCATCGTATAACAGGAATAATTGCAACCAGTGTGAAGGTGATGGTCATTTCTACGTTCCGGGCAACCTAGGCATCACTCTAGGGCGTTGCTCCACCAGATCGAATAGTTAGGGCCCAAGAAGCCGACGCCAGGAGCATCAAATACAAAATAAATACAACAGTTTTTCCATCGCAAAACAGGAATAATTGCAATGAGTGTGAAAGTAATGTTCATTTCTACGTTCCGGGCAACATAGGCTTCACTCTTGGACGTTGCCCCACCAGATCCAAAAGTCAGGGCCTAAGAAGCCAACGCCAGAAGCATAAAATACGATATAAGTACAACAGTTTTTCCATCGTATAAAACGAATAATTGCAACCAGTCTGAAAGTAATGGACATTTCTACGCTCCGGGCATCCTAGGCTTCACTCTACGGCGTTGGTCCACCAGATCCAATAGTTAGGGCCTTAGGAATCAACGCCTGAAGCATAAAATACAATAAAAATCCAACAGTTTGTCCATGGTATAACAGGAATAATTGCAACCAGTGTGAAAGTAGTGGTCATTGATACGTCCCGGGCAACCTAGATTTCGCTCTAGGGCGTTGCTTCACCACGTCAAATGGTTAGGGCCTTAGAAGTCAACGCCAGAATCATTAAATACAATATAAATACAACAGTTTTTCCACCGTATAAAAGGTATAATTGCAACCAGTGTGAAAGTAATGGTCATTTCTACGTTCCGGGTAAAATAGGCCTCACTCTTGGACGTTGCTCCAAGAGATCGAATTGCTAGGACCTTAGAAGTCAACGCCAGAAGCAAAAAATACAATATAAAAGCAATAGTTTTTCCATTGTATAAAATGAATAATTCCAAACAGTGTGAAAGTAATGGTCATTTCTACGTTCCGGGCAACCTAGGTTTCACTCTAGGGTGTTGCTCCACCGGGTCGAATAGTTAGGGCCTTAGATAACAACGCCAGACGCATAAAGTACAATAAAAATACAACAGCTTTTCCATCGTATAAAAGGTATAATTGCAACCAATGTGAAAGTAATGGTCACTTCTACGTTCCAGGCAACATAGGCTTCACTCATGGACGTTGCCCCACCAGATCGAAAAATTCGGGCCTAAGAAGTCAACGCCAGCAGCATAAAATAAAATAAAACTACAACAGTTTTTCCATCGTATAACAGGAACAATTGCAACCAGTGTGAAAGTGATGGTCATTTCTACGTTAGGGGCAACCTATTCATCACTCTAGGGCGTTGGTCCACCAGATCCAATAGTTAGGGCTTAAGAAGCCAACGCCAGGAGCATCAAATACAAAATAAATACAAAGGTTTTTCCATCGTAAAATAGGAATAATTGCAACCAGTGTGAAAGAAATGGTCATTTCTACGTTCCGGGCAACATAGGCTTTACTCTTGGACGTTGCTCCATGAGATCGAATAGCTAGGACCTTAGAAGTCAACTACAGAAGCATAGAATACAATATAAATACAACAGTCTTTCCATTGTATAAAATGAATAATTGCAAACAGTGTGAAAGTAGTAGTCATATCTACGTTCCGGGGAACCTAGGTTTCGCTCTTGGGAGTTGCTCCACCACGTCGAATAGTTAGGGCCATACGAGTCAACGCCAGAAGCATAAAATACAAGAAAATCACAACAGTTTTTCCATCGTATAACAGGAATAATTGCAACCAGTGTGAAAGTGATGGTCATTTCTACGTTCCGGGCAACCTAGGCTTCACTCTAGGGCGTTGGTCCACCAGATCCAAAAGTCAGGGCCTAAGAAGCCAACGCCAGAAGCATAAAATACGATATAAGTACAACAGTTTTTCCATCGTATAAAACGAATAATTGCAACCAGTCTGAAAGTAATGGACATTTCTACGCTCCGGGCATCCTAGGCTTCACTCTACGGCGTTGGTCCACCAGATCCAATAGTTAGGGCCTTAGAAAACAACGCCAGACGCATAAAATACAATAAAAAAGCAAGAGCTTGTAGATCGCATAACAGGGATAATTGCAACCAGTGTGAAAGTAATAGTCATATCTACGTTCCGGGCAACCTAGGTTTCGCTCTTGGGCGTTGCTCCACCACGTCAAATGGTTAGGGCCTTAGAAGTCAACGCCAGAATCATTAAATACAATATAAATACAACAGTTTTTCCACCGTATAAATGGTATAATTGCAACCAGTGTGAAAGTAATGGTCATTTCTACGTTCCGGGTAACATAGGCCTCACTCTTGGACGTTGCTCCAAGAGATCGAATTGCTAGGACCTTAGAAGTCAACGCCAGAAGCAAAAAATACAATATAAATGCAATAGTTTTTCCATTGTATAAAATGAATAATTCCAAACAGTGTGAAAGTAATGGTCATTTCTACGTTCCGGGCAACCTAGGTTTCACTCTAGGGTGTTGCTCCACCGGGTCGAATAGTTAGGGCCTTAGATAACAACGCCAGACGCATAAAGTACAATAAAAATACAACAGCTTTTCCATCGTATAAAAGGTATAATTGCAACCAATGTGAAAGTAATGGTCACTTCTACGTTCCAGGCAACATAGGCTTCGCTCATGGACGTTGCCCCACCAGATCGAAAAATTCGGGCCTAAGAAGTCAACGCCAGCAGCATAAAATAAAATAAAACTACAACAGTTTTTCCATCGTATAACAGGAATAATTGCAACCAGTGTGAAAGTGATGGTCATTTCTACGTTCGGGGCAACCTATTCATCACTCTAGGGCGTTGGTCCACCAGATCCAATAGTTAGGGCCTAAGAAGCCAACGCCAGGAGCATCAAATACAAAATAAATACAAAGGTTTTTCCATCGTAAAACAGGAATAATTGCAACCAGTGTGAAAGAAATGGTCATTTCTACGTTCCGGGCAACATAGGCTTCACTCTTGGACGTTGCTCCAAGAGATCGAATAGCTAGGACCTTAGAAGTCAACTGCAGAAGCATAGAACACAATATAAATACAACAGTCTTTCCATTGTATAAAATGAATAATTGCAAACAGTGTGAAGGTAATGGTCATTTCTACGTTCCGGGCAACCTAGGTTTCACTCTAGGGCGTTGCTCCTCCAGGTCGATAAGTTAGGGCCTTAGAAAACAACGCCAGACGCATAAAATACAATAAAAAAGCAAGAGCTTGTAGATCGCATAACAGGGATAATTGCAACCAGTGTGAAAGTAATAGTCATATCTACGTTCCGGGCAACCTAGGTTTCGCTCTTGGGCGTTGCTCCACCACGTCGAATAGTTAGGGCCATAGGAGTCAACGCCAGAAGCATAAAATACGATATAAGTACAACAGTTTTTCCACCGTGTAAAACGAATTATTGGAACCAGTCTGAAGGTAATGGCCATTTCTACGCTCCGGGCATCCTATGCTTCACTCTAGGGCGTTGGTCCACCAGATCCAATAGTTAGGGCCTAAGAAGTCAACGCCAGAAACATAAAGTACAATAAAAATCCAGCAGCTTGTAGATCGTATAACAGGGATAATTGCAACCAGTGTGAAAGTGGTAGTCATATCTACGTTCCGGGGAACCTAGGTTTCGCTCTTGGGAGTTGCTCCACCACGTCGGATAGTTAGGGCCATAGGAGTCAACGCCAGAAGCATAAAATACAAGAAAATCACAACAGTTTTTCCATCGTATAACAGGAATAATTGAACCAGTGTGAAAGTGATGGTCATTTCTACGTTCCAGGCAACCTAGGCTTCACTCCAGGGCGTTGGTCCACCAGATCCAAAAGTCAGGGCCTAAGAAGACAACGCCAGAAGCATAAAATACGATATAAGTACAACAGTTTTTCCATCGTATAAAACGAATAATTGCAACCAGTCTGAAAGTAATGGACATTTCTACGCTCCGGGCATCCTAGGCTTCACTCTACGGCGTTGGTCCACCAGATCCAAAAGTTAGGGACTTAGGAGTCAACGCCAGAAGCATAAAATACAATACAAATACAACTGTTTTTCCGTTGTATAAAATGAATGATTGCAACCAGTGTGAAAGTGATGGTCATTTCAACGCTCTGGGCTACCTAGGCATCACTCTAGGGCGTTGCTCCACCAGATCGAATAGCTAGGGACTTAGAATTCAACGCCAGAAGCATAAAATACAATAAAAATACAACAGTTTGTCCATGGTATAACAGGAATAATTGCAACCAGTGTGAAAGTAATGGTCATTTCTACGTTCCGGGCAAACTAGGCTTCACTCCAGGTCGTTGCTCCGCCAGATCGAATAGCTAGGGACTTTGAATTCAACGCCAGAAGCATAAAATACAATAAAAATCCAACAGTTTGTCCATGGTATAACAGGAATAATTGCAACCAGTGTGAAAGTAATAGTCATTTCTACGTACGGGGCAACCTAAGCTTCAATCTAGGGCGTTGCTCCACCATGTCGAATAGTGAGTGCCTTAGAAAACAACGCCGGACGCATAAAATACAATAAAAATACAAGAGCTTTTCCATCGTATAAAAGGTATAATTGCAACCAATGTGAAAGTAATGGTCACTTCTACGTTCCGGGCAACATAGGCTTCACTCTTGGACCTTGCCCCACCAGATCGAAAAGTTAGGGCCTAAGAAGTCAACGCCAGAAGCATAAAACAAAATAAAATTACAACAGTTTTTCCATCGTATAACAGGAATAATTGCAACCAGTGTGAAAGTGATGGTCATTTCTACGTTCGGGGCAACCTATTCATCACTCTAGGGCGTTGGTCCACCAGATCCAATAGTTAGGGCTTAAGAAGCCAACGCCAGGAGCATCAAATACAAAATAAATACAAAGGTTTTTCCATCGTAAAATAGGAATAATTGCAACCAGTGTGAAAGAAATGGTCATTTCTACGTTCCGGGCAACATAGGCTTTACTCTTGGACGTTGCTCCATGATATCGAATAGCTAGGACCTTAGAAGTCAACTACAGAAGCATAGAATACAATATAAATACAACAGTCTTTCCATTGTATAAAATGAATAATTGCAAACAGTGTGAAAGTAGTAGCCATATCTACGTTCCGGGGAACCTAGGTTTCGCTCTTGGGAGTTGCTCCACCACGGCGAATAGTTAGTGCCATACGAGTCAACGCCAGAAGCATAAAATACAAGAAAATCACAACAGTTTTTCCATCGTATAACAGGAATAATTGCAACCAGTGTGAAAGTGATGGTCATTTCTACGTTCCGGGCAACCTAGGCTTCACTCTAGGGCGTTGGTCCACCAGATCCAAAAGTCAGGGCCTAAGAAGCCAACGCCAGAAGCATAAAATACGATATAAGTACAACAGTTTTTCCATCGTATAAAACGAATAATTGCAACCAGTCTGAAAGTAATGGACATTTCTACGCTCCGGGCATCCTAGGCTTCACTCTACGGCGCTGGTCCACCAGATCCAATAGTTAGGGCCTTAGGAATCAACGCCTGGAGCATAAAATACAATAAAAATCCAATAGTTTGTCCATGGTATAACAGGAATAATTGCAACCAGTGTGAAAGTAGTGGTCATTGATACGTCCCGGGCAACCTAGGTTTCGCTCTAGGGCGTTGCTTCACCACGTCAAATGGTTAGGGCCTTAGAAGTCAACGCCAGAATCATTAAATACAATATAAATACAACAGTTTTTCCACCGTATAAAAGGTATAATTGCAACCAGTGTGAAAGTAATGGTCATTTCTACGTTCCGGGTAACATAGGCCTCACTCTTGGACGTTGCTCCAAGAGATCGAATTGCTAGGACCTTAGAAGTCAACGCCAGAAGCAAAAAATACAATATAAATGCAATAGTTTTTCCATTGTATAAAATGAATAATTCCAAACAGTGTGAAAGTAATAGTCATTTCTACGTTCCGGGCAACCTAGGTTTCACTCTAGGGTGTTGCTCCACCGGGTCGAATAGTTAGGGCCTTAGATAACAACGCCAGACGCATAAAGTACAATAAAAATACAACAGCTTTTCCATCGTATAAAAGGTATAATTGCAACCAATGTGAAAGTAATGGTCACTTCTACGTTCCAGGCAACATAGGCTTCACTCATGGACGTTGCCCCACCAGATCGAAAAATTCGGGCCTAAGAAGTCAACGCCAGCAGCATAAAATAAAATAAAACTACAACAGTTTTTCCATCGTATAACAGGAATAATTGCAACCAGTGTGAAAGTGATGGTCATTTCTACGTTCGGGGCAACCTATTCATCACTCTAGGGCGTTGGTCCACCAGATCCAATAGTTAGGGCCTAAGAAGCCAACGCCAGGAGCATCAAATACAAAATAAATACAAAGGTTTTTCCATCGTAAAACAGGAATAATTGCAACCAGTGTGAAAGAAATGGTCATTTCTACGTTCCGGGCAACATAGGCTTCACTCTTGGACGTTGCTCCAAGAGATCGAATAGCTAGGACCTTAGAAGTCAACTGCAGAAGCATAGAACACAATATAAATACAACAGTCTTTCCATTGTATAAAATGAATAATTGCAAACAGTGTGAAGGTAATGGTCATTTCTACGTTCCGGGCAAACTAGGTTTCACTCTTGGGCGTTGCTCCTCCAGGTCGATAAGTTAGGGCCTTAGAAAACAACGCCAGACGCATAAAATACAATAAAAAAGCAAGAGCTTGTAGATCGCATAACAGGGATAATTGCAACCAGTGTGAAAGTAATAGTCATATCTACGTTCCGGGCAACCTAGGTTTCGCTCTTGGGCGTTGCTCCACCACGTCGAATAGTTAGGGCCATAGGAGTCAACGCCAGAAGCATAAAATACGATATAAGTACAACAGTTTTTCCACCGTATAAAACGAATTATTGGAACCAGTCTGAAGGTAATGGCCATTTCTACGCTCCGGGCATCCTATGCTTCACTCTAGGGCGTTGGTCCACCAGATCCAATAGTTAGGGCCTAAGAAGTCAACGCCAGAAACATAAAGTACAATAAAAATCCAGCAGCTTGTAGATCGTATAACAGGGATAATTGCAACCAGTGTGAAAGTGGTGGTCATATCTACGTTCCGGGGAACCTAGGTTTCGCTCTTGGGAGTTGCTCCACCACGTCGGATAGTTAGGGCCATAGGAGTCAACGCCAGAAGCATAAAATACAAGAAAATCACAACAGTTTTTCCATCGTATAACAGGAATAATTGAACCAGTGTGAAAGTGATGGTCATTTCAACGTTCCAGGCAACCTAGGCTTCACTCCAGGGCGTTGGTCCACCAGATCCAAAAGTCAGGGCCTAAGAAGCCAACGCCAGAAGCATAAAATACGATATAAGTACAACAGTTTTTCCATCGTATAAAACGAATAATTGCAACCTGTCTGAAAGTAATGGACATTTCTACGCTCCGGGCATCCTAGGCTTCACTCTACGGCGTTGGTCCACCAGATCCAAAAGTTAGGGACTTAGGAGTCAACGCCAGAAGCATAAAATACAATACAAATACAACTGTTTTTCCGTTGTATAAAATGAATGATTGCAACCAGTGTGAAAGTGATGGTCATTTCAACGCTCTGGGCTACCTAGGCATCACTCTAGGGCCTTGCTCCACCAGATCGAATAGCTAGGGACTTAGAATTCAACGCCAGAAGCATAAAATACAATAAAAATACAACAGTTTGTCCATGGTATAACAGGAATAATTGCAACCAGTGTGAAAGTAATGGTCATTTCTACGTTCCGGGCAAACTAGGCTTCACTCCAGGTCGTTGCTCCGCCAGATCGAATAGCTAGGGACTTAGAATTCAACGCCAGAAGCATAAAATACAATAAAAATCCAACAGTTTGTCCATGGTATAACAGGAATAATTGCAACCAGTGTGAAAGTAATAGTCATTTCTACGTACGGGGCAACCTAAGCTTCAATCTAGGGCGTTGCTCCACCAGGTCGAATAGTTAGGGCCTTAGAAAACAACGCCAGACGCATAAAATACAACAAAATTACAACAGTTTTTCCATCGCTTAACAGGAATAATTGCAACCAGTGTGAATGTGATGGTCATTTCAACGCTCTGGGCTACCTAGGCATCACTCTAGGGCGTTGCTCCACTAGATCCAATAGTTAGGGCCTAAGAAGCCAACGCCAGGAGCATCAAATGCAAAATAAATACAAAGGTTTTTCCATCGTAAAACAGTAATAATTGCAACCAGTGTGAAAGAAATGGTCATTTCTACGTTCCGGGCAACATAGGCATCACTCTTGGACGTTGCTCCAAGAGATCGAATAGCTAGGACCTTAGAAGTCAACTACAGAAGCATAGAATACAATATAAATACAACAGTCTTTCCATTGTATAAAATGAATACTTGCAAACAGTGTGAAAGTAATGGTCACTTCTACGTTCCGGGCAACCTAGGCTTCACTCTAGGGCGTTGCTCCTCCAGGTCGATAAGTTAGGGCCTTAGAAAACAACGCCAGACGCATAAAATACAATAAAAAAGCAACAGCTTGTAGATCGCATAACAGGGATAATTGCAACCAGTGTGAAAGTAATAGTCATATCTACGTTCCGGGCAACCTAGGTTTCGCTCTTGGGCGTTGCTCCATCACGTCGAATAGTTAGGGCCATAGGAGTCAACGCCAGAAGCATAAAATACGATATAAGTACAACAGTTTTTCCACCGTATAAGACGAATTATTGGAACCAGTCTGAAGGTAATGGCCATTTCTACGCTCCGGGCATCCTATGCTTCACTCTAGGGCGTTGGTCCACCAGATCCAATAGTTAGGGCCTAAGAAGTCAACGCCAGAAACATAAAGTACAATAAAAATCCAGCAGCTTGTAGATCGTATAACAGGGATAATTGCAACCAGTGTGAAAGTAGTAGTCATATCTACGTTCCGGGGAACCTAGGTTTCGCTCTTGGGAGTTGCTCCACCACGTCGGATAGTTAGGGCCATAGGAGTCAACGCCAGAAGCATAAAATACAAGAAAATCACAACAGTTTTTCCATCGTATAACAGGAATAGTTGCAACCAGTGTGAAAGTGATGGTCATTTCTACGTTCCGGGCAACCTAGGCTTCACTCTCGGGCGTTGGTCCACCAGATCCAAAAGTCAGGGCCTAAGAAGCCAACGCCAGAAGCATAAAATACGATATAAGTACAACAGTTTTTCCATCGTATAAAACGAATAATTCCAACCAGTCTGAAAGTAATGGACATTTCTACGCTCCGGGCATCCTAGGCTTCTCTCTACGGCGTTGGTCCACCAGATCTAAAAGTTAGGGACTTAGGAGTCAACGCCAGAAGCATAAAATACAATATAAATACAACTGTTTTTCCGTTGTATAAAATGAATGATTGCAACCAGTGTGAAAGTGATGGTCATTTCAACGCTCTGGGCTACCTAGGCATCACTCTAGGGCGTTGCTCCACCAGATCGAATAGCTAGGGACTTAGAATTCAACGCCAGAAGCATAAAATACAATAAAAATACAACAGTTTGTCCATGGTATAACAGGAATAATTGCAACCAGTGTGAAAGTAATGGTCATTTCTACGTTCCGGGCAAACTAGGCTTCACTCTAGGTCGTTGCTCTACCAGATCGAAAAGTTAGGGCCTAAGAAGTCAGCGCCAGAAGCATAAAATAAAATAAAATTACAACAGTTTTTCCATCGTATAAAAGGTATAATTGCAACCAGTGTGAAAGTAATGGTCATTTCTACGTTCCGGGCAACCTAGGCTTCACTCTAGGGCGTTGGTCCACCAGATCCAAAAGTCAGGTCCTAAGCAGCCAACGCCAGAAGCATAAAATACGATATAAGTACAACAGTTTTTCCTTCGTCTAAAACGAATAATTGCAACCAGTCTGAAAATAATGGCCATTTCTACGCTCCGGGCATCCTAGGCTTCACTCTACGGCGTTGGTCCACCAGATCCAAAAGTTAGGGCCTTAGGAGTCAACGCCAGAAGCATAAAATAAAATAAAATAACAACAGTTTTTCCATCGTGTAAAAGGTACAATTGCAACCAGAGTGAAAGTAATGGTCATTTCTACGTTCCGGGTAACATAGGCCTCACTCTTGGACGTTGCTCCAAGAGATCGAATTGCTAGGACCTTTGAAGTCAACGCCAGAAGCAAAAAATACAATATAAATGCAATAGTTTTTCCATTGTTTAAAATGAATAGTAGCAAACAGTGTGAAAGTAATGGACATTTCTACGTTCCGGGCAACATAGGCTTCACTCTTGGACGTTGCCCCACCAGATCGAAAAGTTAGGGCCTAAGAAGTCAACGCCAGAAGCATAAAATACAATAAAAATACAACAGCATTTCCATCGTATAAAAGGTATAATTGCAACCAATGTGAAAGTAATGGTCACTTCTACGTTCCGGGCAACATAGGCTTCACTCTTGGACGTTGCCCCACCAGATCGAAAGGTTAGGGCCTAAGATGTCAACGCCAGAAGCATAAAATAAAATAAAACTACAACAGTTTTTCCATCGTAAAACAGGAATAATTGCAATGAGTGTGAAAGTAATGTTCATTTCTACGTTCCGGGCAACATAGGCTTCACCCTTGGACGTTGCCCCACCAGATCGAAAAGTTAGGGCCTAAGAAGTCAACGCCAGAAGCATAAAATACAATAAAAATACAACAGCTTTTCCAACGTATAAAAGGTATAATTGCAACCAATGTGAAAGTAATGCTCACTTCTACGTTCCGGGTAACATAGGCTTCACTCTTGGACGTTGCCCCACCAGATCGAAAGGTTAGGGCCTAAGAAGTCAACGCCAGAAGCATAAAATAAAATAAAATTACAACAGTTTTTCCATCGTATAACAGGAACAATTGCAACCAGTGTGAAAGAGATGGTCATTTCTACGTTGCGGGCAACCTATTGATCACTCTAGGGCGTTGGTCCACCAGATTCAATAGTTAGGGCCTAAGAAGCCTAGCCAGGAGCATCAAACACAAAATAAATACAACAGCCTTTCCATCGTAAAACAGGAATAATTGCAACCAGTTTGAAAGAAATGGTCATTTCTACGTTCCGGGCAACCTAGGCATCACTCTAGGGCGTTGCTCCACCAGATCCAATAGTTAGGGCCCAAGAAGCCGACGCCAGGAGCATCAAATACAAAAGAAATACAACAGTTTTTCCATCGTAAAACAGGAATAATTGCAACCAGTTTGAAAGAAATGGTCATTTCTACGTTCCGGGCAACATAGGCTGCACTCTTGGACGTTGCTCCATGAGATCGAATAGCTAGGACCTTAGAAGTCAACTACAGAAGCATAGAATACAATATAAATACAACAGTCTTTCCATTGTATAAAATGAATAATTGCAAACAGTGTGAAAGTAATGGTCATTTCTACGTTCCGAGCAACCTAGGCTTCACTCTAGGGCGTTGCTGCACCAGGTCGAATAGTTAGGGCCTTAGAAAGCAACGCCAGACGCATAAAATACAACAAAATTACAACAGTTTTTCCATTGCATAACAGGAATAATTGCAACCAGTGTGAATGTGATGGTCATTTCAACGCTCTGGGCTACCTAGGCATCACTCTAGGGCGTTGCTCCACTAGATGCAATAGTTAGGGCCTAAGAAGCCAACGCCAGGAGCATCAAATGCAAAATAAATACAAAGGTTTTTCCATCGTAAAACAGGAATAATTGCAACCAGTGTGAAAGAAATGGTCATTTCTACGTTCCGGGCAACATAGGCATCACTCTTGGACGTTGCTCCAAGAGATCGAATAGCTAGGACCTTAGAAGTCAACTACAGAAGCATAGAATACAATATAAATACAACAGTCTTTCCATTGCATAAAATGAATACTTGCAAACAGTGTGAAAGTAATGGTCATTTCTACGTTCCGGGCAACCTAGGCTTCACTCTAGGGCGTTGCTCCTCCAGGTCGATAAGTTAGGGCCTTAGAAAACAACGCCAGACGCATAAAATACAATAAAAAAGCAACAGCTTGTAGATCGCATAACAGGGATAATTGCAACCAGTGTGAAAGTAATAGTCATATCTACGTTCCGGGCAACCTAGGTTTCGCTCTTGGGCGTTGCTCCACCACGTCGAATAGTTAGGGCCATAGGAGTCAACGCCAGAAGCATAAAATACGATATAAGTACAACAGTTTTTCCACCGTATAAAACGAATTATTGGAACCAGTCTGAAGGTAATGGCCATTTCTACGCTCCGGGCATCCTATGCTTCACTCTAGGGCGTTGGTCCACCAGATCCAATAGTTAGGGCCTAAGAAGTCAACGCCAGAAACATAAAGTACAATAAAAATCCAGCAGCTTGTAGATCGTATAACAGGGATAATTGCAACCAGTGTGAAAGTAGTAGTCATACCTACGTTCCGGGGAACCTAGGTTTCGCTCTTGGGAGTTGCTCCACCACGTCGAATAGTTAGGGCCATAGGAGTCATCGCCAGAAGCATAAAATACAAGAAAATCACAACAGTTTTTCCATCGTATAACAGGAATAGTTGCAACCAGTGTGAAAGTGATGGTCATTTCTACGTTCCGGGCAACCTAGGCTTTACTCTCGGGCGTTGGTCCACCAGATCCAAAAGTCAGGGCCTAAGAAGCCAACGCCAGAAGCATAAAATACGATATAAGTACAACAGTTTTTCCATCGTATAAAACGAATAATTGCAACCAGTCTGAAAGTAATGGACATTTCTACGCCCTGGACTACCTAGGCATCACTCTAGGGCGTTGCTCCACCAGATCGAATAGCTAGGGACTTAGAATTCAACGCCTGAAGCATAAAATACAATAAAAATCCAACAGTTTGTCCATGGTATAACAGGAATAATTGCAACCAGTGTGAAAGTAGTGGTCATTTCTACGTTCCGGGCAACCTAGGTTTCACTCTAGGGTGTTGCTCCACCGGGTCGAATAGTTAGGGCCTTAGATAACAACGCCAGACGCATAAAGTACAATAAAAATACAACAGCTTTTCCATCGTATAAACGGTATAATTGCAACCAATGTGAAAGTAATGGTCACTTCTACGTTCCAGGCAACATAGGCTTCACTCATGGACGTTGCCCCACCAGATCGAAAAATTCGGGCCTAAGAAGTCAACGCCAGAAGCATAAAATAAAATAAAGCTACAACAGTTTTTCCATCTTATAACAGGAATAATTGCAACCAGTGTGAAAGTAAAGGTCATTTCTACGCTCCGGGCATCCTAGGCTTCACTCTACGGCGTTGCCCCACCAGATCGAAAAGTTAGGGCCTAAGAAGTCAACGCCAGAAGCATAAAACAAAATAAAATTACAACAGTTTTTCCGTCGTATAACAGGAATAATTGCAACCAGTGTGAAAGCGATGGTCATTTCTACGTTCCGGGCAACCTAGGCATCACTCTAGGGCGCTGCTCCACCAGATCCAATTGGTAGGGCCTAAGAAACCGACGCCAGGAGCATCAAATACAAAATAAATACAACAGTTTTTCCATCGTAAAACAGGAATAATTGCAACCAGTGTGAAGGTAATGGTCATTTCTACGTTCCGGGCAACATAGGCTTCTATCTTGGACGTTGCTCCATGAGATCGAATAGCTAGGACCTTAGAAGTCAACGCCAGAAGCATAGAATACAATATAAATACAACAGTCTTTCCATTGTATAAAATGAATAATTGCAAACAGTGTGAAGGTAATGGTCATTTCTACGTTCCGGGTAACCTAGGCTTCACTCTAGGGCGTTGCTCCACCAGGTCGAATAGTTAGGGCCTAAGAAGTCAACGCTAGGAGCATAAAATAAAATAAAATTACAACAGTTTTTCCATCGTATATCATGAGTAACTGCAACCAGTGAGAAAGTGATGGTCATTTCGACGTTCCGTGCAACCTAGGCTTCACTCTGGGGCGTTGCTCCACCAGATCCAATAGTTAGGGCCTTAGAAGTCAACGCCAGAAGCAGAAAATACAATATAAATACAACAGTTTTTCCACTGTATAAAATGAATAATTGCAACCAGTGTGAAAGTGATTGTCATTTCTGCGTTCCGGACAACCTAGGCATCACTCTAGGGCGCTGCTCCACCAGGTCGAATTGTTAGGGCCTAAGAAGCCGACGCCAGGAGCATCAAATACAAAATAAATACAACAGTTTTTCCATCGTAAAACAGGAATAATTGCAACCAGTGTGAAAGTAAAGGTCATTTCTACGCTCCGGGCATCCTAGGCTTCACTCTACGGCGTTGCCCCACCAGATCGAAAAGTTAGGGCCTAAGAAGTCAACGCCAGAAGCATAAAACAAAATAAAATTACAACAGTTTTTCCGTCGTATAACAGGAATAATTGCAACCAGTGTGAAAGCGATGGTCATTTCTACGTTCCGGGCAACCTAGGCATCACTCTAGGGCGCTGCTCCACCAGATCCAATTGGTAGGGCCTAAGAAGCCGACGCCAGGAGCATCAAATACAAAATAAATACAACAGTTTTTCCATCGTAAAACAGGAATAATTGCAACCAGTGTGAAGGTAATGGTCATTTCTACGTTCCGGGCAACATAGGCTTCTATCTTGGACGTTGCTCCATGAGATCGAATAGCTAGGACCTTAGAAGTCAACGCCAGAAGCATAGAATACAATATAAATACAACAGTCTTTCCATTGTATAAAATGAATAATTGCAAACAGTGTGAAGGTAATGGTCATTTCTACGTTCCGGGTAATCTAGGCTTCACTCTAGGGCGTTGCTCCACCAGGTCGAATAGTTAGGGCCTAACAAGTCAACGCTAGGAGCATAAAATAAAATAAAATTACAACAGTTTTTCCATCGTATATCATGAGTAACTGCAACCAGTGAGAAAGTGATGGTCATTTCGACGTTCCGTGCAACCTAGGCTTCACTCTGGGGCGTTGCTCCACCAGATCCAATAGTTAGGGCCTTAGAAGTCAACGCCAGAAGCAGAAAATACAATATAAATACAACAGTTTTTCCACTGTATAAAATGAATAATTGCAACCAGTGTGAAAGTGATTGTCATTTCTGCGTTCCGGACAACCTAGGCATCACTCTAGGGCGCTGCTCCACCAGGTCGAATTGTTAGGGCCTAAGAAGCGGACGCCAGGAGCATCAAATACAAAATAAATACAACAGTTTTTCCATCGTAAAACAGGAATAATTGCAACCAGTGTGAAAGTAAAGGTCATTTCTACGCTCCGGGCATCCTAGGCTTCACTCTACGGCGTTGCCCCACCAGATCGAAAAGTTAGGGCCTAAGAAGTCAACGCCAGAAGCATAAAACAAAATAAAATTACAACAGTTTTTCCGTCGTATAACAGGAATAATTGCAACCAGTGTGAAAGCGATGGTCATTTCTACGTTCCGGGCAACCTAGGCATCACTCTAGGGCGCTGCTTCACCAGAACCAATAGTGAGGGCCTAAGAAGCCGACGCCAGGAGCATCAAATACAAAATAAATACAACAGTTTTTCCATCGTAAAACAGGAATAATTGCAACCAGTGTGAAAGAAATGGTCATTTCTACGTTCCGGGCAACATATGCTACACTCTTGGACGTTGCTCCAAGAGATCGAATGGCTAGGACCTTAGAAGTCAACGCCAGAAGCATAGAACACAATATAAATACAACAGTCTTTCCATTGTATAAAATGAATAATTGCAAACAGTGTGAAAGTAATGGTCATTTCTACGTTCCGGGCAACCTAGGCTTCACTCTAGGGCGTTGCTCCACCAGGTCGAATAGTTAGGGCCTTTGAAAACAACGCCAGACGCTTAAAATACAATAAAATTACAACGGTTTTTCCATCGTATAACAGGAATAATTGCAACCAGTGTGAAAGTGATGGTCCTTTCAACGCTCTGGGCTACCTAGGCATCACTCTAGGGCGTTGCTCCACTAGATCCAATAGTTAGGGCCTAAGAAGCCAACGCCAGGAGCATCAAATGCAAAATAAATACAAAGGTTTTTCCATCGTAAAACAGGAATAATTGCAACCAGTGTGAAAGAAATGGTCATTTCTACGTTCCGGGCAACATAGGCATCACTCTTGGACGTTGCTCCAAGAGATCGAATAGCTAGGACCTTAGAAGTCAACTACAGAAGCATAGAATACAATATAAATACAACAGTCTTTCCATTGTATAAAATGAATACTTGCAAACAGTGTGAAAGTAATGGTCATTTCTACGTTCCGGGCAACCTAGGCTTCACTCTAGGGCGTTGCTCCTCCAGGTCGATAAGTTAGGGCCTTAGAAAACAACGCCAGACGCATAAAATACAATAAAAAAGCAACAGCTTGTAGATCGCATAACAGGGATAATTGCAACCAGTGTGAAAGTAATAGTCATATCTACGTTCCGGGCAACCTAGGTTTCGCTCTTGGGCGTTGCTCCACCACGTCGAATAGTTAGGGCCATAGGAGTCAACGCCAGAAGCATAAAATACGATATAAGTACAACAGTTTTTCCACCGTATAAAGCGAATTATTGGAACCAGTCTGAAGGTAATGGCCATTTCTACGCTCCGGGCATCCTATGCTTCACTCTAGGGCGTTGGTCCACCAGATCCAATAGTTAGGGCCTAAGAAGTCAACGCCAGAAACATAAAGTACAATAAAAATCCAGCAGCTTGTAGATCGTATAACAGGGATAATTGCAACCAGTGTGAAAGTAGTAGTCATATCTACGTTCCGGGGAACCTAGGTTTCGCTCTTGGGAGTTGCTCCACCACGTCGAATAGTTAGGGCCATAGGAGTCAACGCCAGAAGCATAAAATACAAGAAAATCACAACAGTTTTTCCATCGTATAACAGGAATAGTTGCAACCAGTGTGAAAGTGATGGTCATTTCTACGTTCCGGGCAACCTAGGCTTTACTCTCGGGCGTTGGTCCACCCGATCCAAAAGTCAGGGCCTAAGAAGCCAACGCCAGAAGCATAAAATACGATATAAGTACAACAGTTTTTCCATCGTATAAAACGAATAATTGCAACCAGTCTGAAAGTAATGGACATTTCTACGCTCCGGGCATCCTAGGCTTCACTCTACGGCGTTGGTCCACCAGATCCAATAGTTAGGGCCTTAGGAATCAACGCCAGAAGCATAAAATACAATATAAATACAACTGTTTTTCCGTTGTATAAAATGAATGATTGCAAACAGTGTGAAAGTAATGGTCATTTCAACGCCCTGGACTACCTAGGCATCACTCTAGGGCGTTGCTCCACCAGATCGAATAGCTAGGGACTTAGAATTCAACGCCTGAAGCATAAAATACAATAAAAATCCAACAGTTTGTCCATGGTATAACAGGAATAATTGCAACCAGTGTGAAAGCGATGGTCATTTCTACGTTCCGGGCAACCTAGGCATCACTCTAGGGCGCTGCTCCACCAGATCCAATTGGTAGGGCCTAAGAAACCGACGCCAGGAGCATCAAATACAAAATAAATACAACAGTTTTTCCATCGTAAAACAGGAATAATTGCAACCAGTGTGAAGGTAATGGTCATTTCTACGTTCCGGGCAACATAGGCTTCTATCTTGGACGTTGCTCCATGAGATCGAATAGCTAGGACCTTAGAAGTCAACGCCAGAAGCATAGAATACAATATAAATACAACAGTCTTTCCATTGTATAAAATGAATAATTGCAAACAGTGTGAAGGTAATGGTCATTTCTACGTTCCGGGTAACCTAGGCTTCACTCTAGGGCGTTGCTCCACCAGGTCGAATAGTTAGGGCCTAACAAGTCAACGCTAGGAGCATAAAATAAAATAAAATTACAACAGTTTTTCCATCGTATATCATGAGTAACTGCAACCAGTGAGAAAGTGATGGTCATTTCGACGTTCCGTGCAACCTAGGCTTCACTCTGGGGCGTTGCTCCACCAGATCCAATAGTTAGGGCCTTAGAAGTCAACGCCAGAAGCAGAAAATACAATATAAATACAACAGTTTTTCCACTGTATAAAATGAATAATTGCAACCAGTGTGAAAGTGATTGTCATTTCTGCGTTCCGGACAACCTAGGCATCACTCTAGGGCGCTGCTCCACCAGGTCGAATTGTTAGGGCCTAAGAAGCCGACGCCAGGAGCATCAAATACAAAATAAATACAACAGTTTTTCCATCGTAAAACAGGAATAATTGCAACCAGTGTGAAAGTAAAGGTCATTTCTACGCTCCGGGCATCCTAGGCTTCACTCTACGGCGTTGCCCCACCAGATCGAAAAGTTAGGGCCTAAGAAGTCAACGCCAGAAGCATAAAACAAAATAAAATTACAACAGTTTTTCCGTCGTATAACAGGAATAATTGCAACCAGTGTGAAAGCGATGGTCATTTCTACGTTCCTGGCAACCTAGGCATCACTCTAGGGCGCTGCTCCACCAGATCCAATTGGAAGGGCCTAAGAGGCCGACGCCAGGAGCATCAAATACAAAATAAATACAACAGTTTTTCCATCGTAAAACAGGAATAATTGCAACCAGTGTGAAGGTAATGGTCATTTCTACGTTCCGGGCAACATAGGCTTCTATCTTGGACGTTGCTCCATGAGATCGAATAGCTAGGACCTTAGAAGTCAACGCCAGAAGCATAGAATACAATATAAATACAACAGTCTTTCCATTGTATAAAATGAATAATTGCAAACAGTGTGAAGGTAATGGTCATTTCTACGTTCCGGGTAACCTAGGCTTCACTCTAGGGCGTTGCTCCACCAGGTCGAATAGTTAGGGCCTAAGAAGTCAACGCTAGGAGCATAAAATAAAATAAAATTACAACAGTTTTTCCATCGTATATCATGAGTAACTGCAACCAGTGAGAAAGTGATGGTCATTTCGACGTTCCGTGCAACCTAGGCTTCACTCTGGGGCGTTGCTCCACCAGATCCAATAGTTAGGGCCTTAGAAGTCAACGCCAGAAGCAGAAAATACAATATAAATACAACAGTTTTTCCACTGTATAAAATGAATAATTGCAACCAGTGTGAAAGTGATTGTCATTTCTGCGTTCCGGACAACCTAGGCATCACTCTAGGGCGCTGCTCCACCAGGTCGAATTGTTAGGGCCTAAGAAGCCGACGCCAGGAGCATCAAATACAAAATAAATACAACAGTTTTTCCATCGTAAAACAGGAATAATTGCAACCAGTGTGAAAGTAAAGGTCATTTCTACGCTCCGGGCATCCTAGGCTTCACTCTACGGCGTTGCCCCACCAGATCGAAAAGTTAGGGCCTAAGAAGTCAACGCCAGAAGCATAAAACAAAATAAAATTACAACAGTTTTTCCGTCGTATAACAGGAATAATTGCAACCAGTGTGAAAGCGATGGTCATTTCTACGTTCCGGGCAACCTAGGCATCACTCTAGGGCGCTGCTTCACCAGAACCAATAGTGAGGGCCTAAGAAGCCGACGCCAGGAGCATCAAATACAAAATAAATACAACAGTTTTTCCATCGTAAAACAGGAATAATTGCAACCAGTGTGAAAGAAATGGTCATTTCTACGTTCCGGGCAACATATGCTACACTCTTGGACGTTGCTCCAAGAGATCGAATGGCTAGGACCTTAGAAGTCAACGCCAGAAGCATAGAACACAATATAAATACAACAGTCTTTCCATTGTATAAAATGAATAATTGCAAACAGTGTGAAAGTAATGGTCATTTCTACGTTCCGGGCAACCTAGGCTTCACTCTAGGGCGTTGCTCCACCAGGTCGAATAGTTAGGGCCTTTGAAAACAACGCCAGACGCTTAAAATACAATAAAATTACAACGGTTTTTCCATCGTATAACAGGAATAATTGCAACCAGTGTGAAAGTGATGGTCCTTTCAACGCTCTGGGCTACCTAGGCATCACTCTAGGGCGTTGCTCCACTAGATCCAATAGTTAGGGCCTAAGAAGACAACGCCAGGAGCATCAAATGCAAAATAAATACAAAGGTTTTTCCATCGTAAAACAGGAATAATTGCAACCAGTGTGAAAGAAATGGTCATTTCTACGTTCCGGGCAACATAGGCATCACTCTTGGACGTTGCTCCAAGAGATCGAATAGCTAGGACCTTAGAAGTCAACTACAGAAGCATAGAATACAATATAAATACAACAGTCTTTCCATTGTATAAAATGAATACTTGCAAACAGTGTGAAAGTAATGGTCATTTCTACGTTCCGGGCAACCTAGGCTTCACTCTAGGGCGTTGCTCCTCCAGGTCGATAAGTTAGGGCCTTAGAAAACAACGCCAGACGCATAAAATACAATAAAAAAGCAACAGCTTGTAGATCGCATAACAGGGATAATTGCAACCAGTGTGAAAGTAATAGTCATATCTACGTTCCGGGCAACCTAGGTTTCGCTCTTGGGCGTTGCTCCACCACGTCGAATAGTTAGGGCCATAGGAGTCAACGCCAGAAGCATAAAATACGATATAAGTACAACAGTTTTTCCACCGTATAAGACGAATTATTGGAACCAGTCTGAAGGTAATGGCCATTTCTACGCTCCGGGCATCCTATGCTTCACTCTAGGGCGTTGGTCCACCAGATCCAATAGTTAGGGCCTAAGAAGTCAACGCCAGAAACATAAAGTACAATAAAAATCCAGCAGCTTGTAGATCGTATAACAGGGATAATTGCAACCAGTGTGAAAGTAGTAGTCATATCTACGTTCCGGGGAACCTAGGTTTCGCTCTTGGGAGTTGCTCCACCACGTCGAATAGTCAGGGCCTAAGAAGCCAACGCCAGAAGCATAAAATACGATATAAGTACAACAGTTTTTCCATCGTATAAAACGAATAATTGCAACCAGTCTGAAAGTAATGGACATTTCTACGCTCCGGGCATCCTAGGCTTCACTCTACGGCGTTGGTCCACCAGATCCAATAGTTAGGGCCTTAGGAATCAACGCCAGAAGCATAAAATACAATATAAATACAACTGTTTTTCCGTTGTATAAAATGAATGATTGCAAACAGTGTGAAAGTAATGGTCATTTCAACGCCCTGGACTACCTAGGCACCACTCTAGGGCGTTGCTCCACCAGATCGAATAGCTAGGGACTTAGAATTCAACGCCTGAAGCATAAAATACAATAAAAATCCAACAGTTTGTCCATGGTATAACAGGAATAATTGCAACCAGTGTGAAAGTAGTTGTCATTGATACGTCCCGGGCAACCTAGGTTTCGCTCTAGGGCGTTGCTTCACCCCGTCAAATGGTTAGGGCCTTAGAAGTCAACGCCAGAGTCATAAAATACAATATAAATACAACAGTTTTTCCATCGTATAAAAGGTATAATTGCAACCAGTGTGAAAGTAATGGTCATTTCTACGTTCCGGGTAACATAGGCCTCACTCTTGGACGTTGCTCCAAGAGATCGAATTGCTAGGACCTTAGAAGTCAACGCCAGAAGCAAAAAATACAATATAAATGCAATAGTTTTTCCATTGTATAAAATGAATAATTGCAAACAGTGCGAAAGTAATGGTCATTTCTACGTTCCGGGCAACCTAGGTTTCACTCTAGGGTGTTGCTCCACCGGGTCGAATAGTTAGGGCCTTAGATAACAACGCCAGACGCATAAAGTACAATAAAAATACAACAGCTTTTCCATCGTATAAACGGTATAATTGCAACCAATGTGAAAGTAATGGTCACTTCTACGTTCCAGGCAACATAGGCTTCACTCATGGACGTTGCCCCACCAGATCGAAAAATTCGGGCCTAAGAAGTCAACGCCAGAAGCATAAAATAAAATAAAGCTACAACAGTTTTTCCATCTTATAACAGGAATAATTGCAACCAGTGTGAAAGTAAAGGTCATTTCTACGCTCCGGGCATCCTAGGCTTCACTCTACGGCGTTGCCCCACCAGATCGAAAAGTTAGGGCCTAAGAAGTCAACGCCAGAAGCATAAAACAAAATAAAATTACAACAGTTTTTCCGTCGTATAACAGGAATAATTGCAACCAGTGTGAAAGCGATGGTCATTTCTACGTTCCGGGCAACCTAGGCATCACTCTAGGGCGCTGCTCCACCAGATCCAATTGGTAGGGCCTAAGAAGCCGACGCCAGGAGCATCAAATACAAAATAAATACAACAGTTTTTCCATCGTAAAACAGGAATAATTGCAACCAGTGTGAAGGTAATGGTCATTTCTACGTTCCGGGCAACATAGGCTTCTATCTTGGACGTTGCTCCATGAGATCGAATAGCTAGGACCTTAGAAGTCAACGCCAGAAGCATAGAATACAATATAAATACAACAGTCTTTCCATTGTATAAAATGAATAATTGCAAACAGTGTGAAGGTAATGGTCATTTCTACGTTCCGGGTAACCTAGGCTTCACTCTAGGTCGTTGCTCCTCCAGGTCGAATAGTTAGGGCCTAAGAAGTCAACGCTAGGAGCATAAAATAAAATAAAATTACAACAGTTTTTCCATCGTATATCATGAGTAACTGCAACCAGTGAGAAAGTGATGGTCATTTCGACGTTCCGTGCAACCTAGGCTTCACTCTGGGGCGTTGCTCCACCAGATCCAATAGTTAGGGCCTTAGAAGTCAACGCCAGAAGCAGAAAATACAATATAAATACAACAGTTTTTCCACTGTATAAAATGAATAATTGCAACCTGTGTGAAAGTGATTGTCATTTCTACGTTCCGGACAACCTAGGCATCACTCTAGGGCGCTGCTCCACCAGGTCGAATTGTTAAGGCCTAAGAAGCCGACGCCAGGAGCATCAAATACAAAATAAATACAACAGTTTTTCCATCGTAAAACAGGAATAATTGCAACCAGTGTGAAAGTAAAGGTCATTTCTACGCTCCGGGCATCCTAGGCTTCACTCTACGGCGTTGCCCCACCAGATCGAAAAGTTAGGGCCTAAGAAGTCAACGCCAGAAGCATAAAACAAAATAAAACTACAACAGTTTTTCCGTCGTATAACAGGAATAATTGCAACCAGTGTGAAAGCGATGGTCATTTCTACGTTCCGGGCAACCTAGGCATCACTCTAGGGCGCTGCTTCACCAGAACCAATAGTGAGGGCCTAAGAAGCCGACGCCAGGAGCATCAAATACAAAATAAATACAACAGTTTTTCCATCGTAAAACAGGAATAATTGCAACCAGTGTGAAAGAAATGGTCATTTCTACGTTCCGGGCAACATAGGCATCACTCTTGGACGTTGCTCCAAGAGATCGAATAGCTAGGACCTTAGAAGTCAACTACAGAAGCATAGAATACAATATAAATACAACAGTCTTTCCATTGTATAAAATGAATACTTGCAAACAGTGTGAAAGTAATGGTCATTTCTACGTTCCGGGCAACCTAGGCTTCACTCTAGGGCGTTGCTCCTCCAGGTCGATAAGTTAGGGCCTTAGAAAACAACGCCAGACGCATAAAATACAATAAAAAAGCAACAGCTTGTAGATCGCATAACAGGGATAATTGCAACCAGTGTGAAAGTAATAGTCATATCTACGTTCCGGGCAACCTAGGTTTCGCTCTTGGGCGTTGCTCCACCACGTCGAATAGTTAGGGCCATAGGAGTCAACGCCAGAAGCATAAAATACGATATAAGTACAACAGTTTTTCCACCGTATAAGACGAATTATTGGAACCAGTCTGAAGGTAATGGCCATTTCTACGCTCCGGGCATCCTATGCTTCACTCTAGGGCGTTGGTCCACCAGATCCAATAGTTAGGGCCTAAGAAGTCAACGCCAGAAACATAAAGTACAATAAAAATCCAGCAGCTTGTAGATCGTATAACAGGGATAATTGCAACCAGTGTGAAAGTAGTAGTCATATCTACGTTCCGGGGAACCTAGGTTTCGCTCTTGGGAGTTGCTCCACCACGTCGAATAGTCAGGGCCTAAGAAGCCAACGCCAGAAGCATAAAATACGATATAAGTACAACAGTTTTTCCATCGTATAAAACGAATAATTGCAACCAGTCTGAAAGTAATGGACATTTCTACGCTCCGGGCATCCTAGGCTTCACTCTACGGCGTTGGTCCACCAGATCCAATAGTTAGGGCCTTAGGAATCAACGCCAGAAGCATAAAATACAATATAAATACAACTGTTTTTCCGTTGTATAAAATGAATGATTGCAAACAGTGTGAAAGTAATGGTCATTTCAACGCCCTGGACTACCTAGGCACCACTCTAGGGCGTTGCTCCACCAGATCGAATAGCTAGGGACTTAGAATTCAACGCCTGAAGCATAAAATACAATAAAAATCCAACAGTTTGTCCATGGTATAACAGGAATAATTGCAACCAGTGTGAAAGTAGTTGTCATTGATACGTCCCGGGCAACCTAGGTTTCGCTCTAGGGCGTTGCTTCACCCCGTCAAATGGTTAGGGCCTTAGAAGTCAACGCCAGAGTCATAAAATACAATATAAATACAACAGTTTTTCCATCGTATAAAAGGTATAATTGCAACCAGTGTGAAAGTAATGGTCATTTCTACGTTCCGGGTAACATAGGCCTCACTCTTGGACGTTGCTCCAAGAGATCGAATTGCTAGGACCTTAGAAGTCAACGCCAGAAGCAAAAAATACAATATAAATGCAATAGTTTTTCCATTGTATAAAATGAATAATTGCAAACAGTGCGAAAGTAATGGTCATTTCTACGTTCCGGGCAACCTAGGTTTCACTCTAGGGTGTTGCTCCACCGGGTCGAATAGTTAGGGCCTTAGATAACAACGCCAGACGCATAAAGTACAATAAAAATACAACAGCTTTTCCATCGTATAAACGGTATAATTGCAACCAATGTGAAAGTAATGGTCACTTCTACGTTCCAGGCAACATAGGCTTCACTCATGGACGTTGCCCCACCAGATCGAAAAATTCGGGCCTAAGAAGTCAACGCCAGAAGCATAAAATAAAATAAAGCTACAACAGTTTTTCCATCTTATAACAGGAATAATTGCAACCAGTGTGAAAGTAAAGGTCATTTCTACGCTCCGGGCATCCTAGGCTTCACTCTACGGCGTTGCCCCACCAGATCGAAAAGTTAGGGCCTAAGAAGTCAACGCCAGAAGCATAAAACAAAATAAAATTACAACAGTTTTTCCGTCGTATAACAGGAATAATTGCAACCAGTGTGAAAGCGATGGTCATTTCTACGTTCCGGGCAACCTAGGCATCACTCTAGGGCGCTGCTCCACCAGATCCAATTGGTAGGGCCTAAGAAGCCGACGCCAGGAGCATCAAATACAAAATAAATACAACAGTTTTTCCATCGTAAAACAGGAATAATTGCAACCAGTGTGAAGGTAATGGTCATTTCTACGTTCCGGGCAACATAGGCTTCTATCTTGGACGTTGCTCCATGAGATCGAATAGCTAGGACCTTAGAAGTCAACGCCAGAAGCATAGAATACAATATAAATACAACAGTCTTTCCATTGTATAAAATGAATAATTGCAAACAGTGTGAAGGTAATGGTCATTTCTACGTTCCGGGTAACCTAGGCTTCACTCTAGGTCGTTGCTCCTCCAGGTCGAATAGTTAGGGCCTAAGAAGTCAACGCTAGGAGCATAAAATAAAATAAAATTACAACAGTTTTTCCATCGTATATCATGAGTAACTGCAACCAGTGAGAAAGTGATGGTCATTTCGACGTTCCGTGCAACCTAGGCTTCACTCTGGGGCGTTGCTCCACCAGATCCAATAGTTAGGGCCTTAGAAGTCAACGCCAGAAGCAGAAAATACAATATAAATACAACAGTTTTTCCACTGTATAAAATGAATAATTGCAACCAGTGTGAAAGTGATTGTCATTTCTACGTTCCGGACAACCTAGGCATCACTCTAGGGCGCTGCTCCACCAGGTCGAATTGTTAAGGCCTAAGAAGCCGACGCCAGGAGCATCAAATACAAAATAAATACAACAGTTTTTCCATCGTAAAACAGGAATAATTGCAACCAGTGTGAAAGTAAAGGTCATTTCTACGCTCCGGGCATCCTAGGCTTCACTCTACGGCGTTGCCCCACCAGATCGAAAAGTTAGGGCCTAAGAAGTCAACGCCAGAAGCATAAAACAAAATAAAACTACAACAGTTTTTCCGTCGTATAACAGGAATAATTGCAACCAGTGTGAAAGCGATGGTCATTTCTACGTTCCGGGCAACCTAGGCATCACTCTAGGGCGCTGCTTCACCAGAACCAATAGTGAGGGCCTAAGAAGCCGACGCCAGGAGCATCAAATACAAAATAAATACAACAGTTTTTCCATCGTAAAACAGGAATAATTGCAACCAGTGTGAAAGAAATGGTCATTTCTACGTTCCGGGCAACATATGCTACACTCTTGGACGTTGCTCCAAGAGATCGAATAGCTAGGACCTTAGAAGTCAACGCCAGAAGCATAGAACACAATATAAATACAACAGTCTTTCCATTGTATAAAATGAATAATTGCAAACAGTGTGAAAGTAATGGTCATTTCTACGTTCCGGGCAACCTAGGCTTCACTCTAGGGCGTTGCTCCACCAGGTCGAATAGTTAGGGCCTTTGAAAACAACGCCAGACGCTTAAAATACAATAAAATTACAACGGTTTTTCCATCGTCTAACAGGAATAATTGCAACCAGTGTGAAAGTGATGGTCCTTTCAACGCTCTGGGCTACCTAGGCATCACTCTAGGGCGTTGCTCCACTAGATCCAATAGTTAGGGCCTAAGAAGCCAACGCCAGGAGCATCAAATGCAAAATAAATACAAAGGTTTTTCCATCGTAAAACAGGAATAATTGCAACCAGTGTGAAAGAAATGGTCATTTCTACGTTCCGGGCAACATAGGCATCACTCTTGGACGTTGCTCCAAGAGATCGAATAGCTAGGACCTTAGAAGTCAACTACAGAAGCATAGAATACAATATAAATACAACAGTCTTTCCATTGTATAAAATGAATACTTGCAAACAGTGTGAAAGTAATGGTCATTTCTACGTTCCGGGCAACCTAGGCTTCACTCTAGGGCGTTGCTCCTCCAGGTCGATAAGTTAGGGCCTTAGAAAACAACGCCAGACGCATAAAATACAATAAAAAAGCAACAGCTTGTAGATCGCATAACAGGGATAATTGCAACCAGTGTGAAAGTAATAGTCATATCTACGTTCCGGGCAACCTAGGTTTCGCTCTTGGGCGTTGCTCCACCACGTCGAATAGTTAGGGCCATAGGAGTCAACGCCAGAAGCATAAAATACGATATAAGTACAACAGTTTTTCCACCGTATAAAACGAATTATTGGAACCAGTCTGAAGGTAATGGCCATTTCTACGCTCCGGGCATCCTATGCTTCACTCTAGGGCGTTGGTCCACCAGATCCAATAGTTAGGGCCTAAGAAGTCAACGCCAGAAACATAAAGTACAATAAAAATCCAGCAGCTTGTAGATCGTATAACAGGGATAATTGCAACCAGTGTGAAAGTAGTAGTCATATCTACGTTCCGGGGAACCTAGGTTTCGCTCTTGGGAGTTGCTCCACCACGTCGAATAGTTAGGGCCATAGGAGTCAACGCCAGAAGCATAAAATACAAGAAAATCACAACAGTTTTTCCATCGTATAACAGGAATAGTTGCAACCAGTGTGAAAGTGATGGTCATTTCTACGTTCCGGGCAACCTAGGCTTTACTCTCGGGCGATGGTCCACCAGATCCAAAAGTCAGGGCCTAAGAAGCCAACGCCAGAAGCATAAAATACGATATAAGTACAACAGTTTTTCCATCGTATAAAACGAATAATTGCAACCAGTCTGAAAGTAATGGACATTTCTACGCTCCGGGCATCCTAGGCTTCACTCTACGGCGTTGGTCCACCAGATCCAATAGTTAGGGCCTTAGGAATCAACGCCAGAAGCATAAAATACAATATAAATACAACTGTTTTTCCGTTGTATAAAATGAATGATTGCAAACAGTGTGAAAGTAATGGTCATTTCAACGCCCTGGACTACCTAGGCATCACTCTAGGGCGTTGCTCCACCAGATCGAATAGCTAGGGACTTAGAATTCAACGCCTGAAGCATAAAATACAATAAAAATCCAACAGTTTGTCCATGGTATAACAGGAATAATTGCAACCAGTGTGAAAGTAGTTGTCATTGATACGTCCCGGGCAACCTAGGTTTCGCTCTAGGGCGTTGCTTCACCCCGTCAAATGGTTAGGGCCTTAGAAGTCAACGCCAGAGTCATAAAATACAATATAAATACAACAGTTTTTCCATCGTATAAAAGGTATAATTGCAACCAGTGTGAAAGTAATGGTCATTTCTACGTTCCGGGTAACATAGGCCTCACTCTTGGACGTTGCTCCAAGAGATCGAATTGCTAGGACCTTAGAAGTCAACGCCAGAAGCAAAAAATACAATATAAATGCAATAGTTTTTCCATTGTATAAAATGAATAATTGCAAACAGTGTGAAAGTAATGGTCATTTCTACGTTCCGGGCAACCTAGGTTTCACTCTAGGGTGTTGCTCCACCGGGTCGAATAGTTAGGGCCTTAGATAACAACGCCAGACACATAAAGTACAATAAAAATACAACAGCTTTTCCATCGTATAAACGGTATAATTGCAACCAATGTGAAAGTAATGGTCACTTCTACGTTCCAGGCAACATAGGCTTCACTCATGGACGTTGCCCCACCAGATCGAAAAATTCGGGCCTAAGAAGTCAACGCCAGAAGCATAAAATAAAATAAAGCTACAACAGTTTTTCCATCTTATAACAGGAATAATTGCAACCAGTGTGAAAGTAAAGGTCATTTCTACGCTCCGGGCATCCTAGGCTTCACTCTACGGCGTTGCCCCACCAGATCGAAAAGTTAGGGCCTAAGAAGTCAACGCCAGAAGCATAAAACAAAATAAAATTACAACAGTTTTTCCGTCGTATAACAGGAATAATTGCAACCAGTGTGAAAG
Source organism: Calliopsis andreniformis (assembly GCF_051401765.1). NCBI lineage: Eukaryota > Metazoa > Arthropoda > Insecta > Hymenoptera > Andrenidae > Calliopsis > Calliopsis andreniformis. Next base: position 8,315,539 of record NW_027480422.1, read on the forward strand.
CGATGGTCATTTCTACGTTCCGGGCAACCTAGGCATCACTCTAGGGCGCTGCTCCACCAGATCCAATTGGTAGGGCCTAAGAAGCCGACGCCAGGAGCATCAAATACAAAATAAATACAACAGTTTTTCCATCGTAAAACAGGAATAATTGCAACCAGTGTGAAGGTAATGGTCATTTCTACGTTCCGGGCAACATAGGCTTCTATCTTGGACGTTGCTCCATGAGATCGAATAGCTAGGACCTTAGAAGTCAACGCCAGAAGCATAGAATACAATATAAATACAACAGTCTTTCCATTGTATAAAATGAATAATTGCAAACAGTGTGAAGGTAATGGTCATTTCTACGTTCCGGGTAACCTAGGCTTCACTCTAGGTCGTTGCTCCTCCAGGTCGAATAGTTAGGGCCTAAGAAGTCAACGCTAGGAGCATAAAATAAAATAAAATTACAACAGTTTTTCCATCGTATATCATGAGTAACTGCAACCAGTGAGAAAGTGATGGTCATTTCGACGTTCCGTGCAACCTAGGCTTCACTCTGGGGCGTTGCTCCACCAGATCCAATAGTTAGGGCCTTAGAAGTCAACGCCAGAAGCAGAAAATACAATATAAATACAACAGTTTTTCCACTGTATAAAATGAATAATTGCAACCAGTGTGAAAGTGATTGTCATTTCTACGTTCCGGACAACCTAGGCATCACTCTAGGGCGCTGCTCCACCAGGTCGAATTGTTAGGGCCTAAGAAGCCGACGCCAGGAGCATCAAATACAAAATAAATACAACAGTTTTTCCATCGTAAAACAGGAATAATTGCAACCAGTGTGAAAGTAAAGGTCATTTCTACGCTCCGGGCATCCTAGGCTTCACTCTACGGCGTTGCCCCACCAGATCGAAAAGTTAGGGCCTAAGAAGTCAACGCCAGAAGCATAAAATAAAATAAAATTACAACAGTTTTTCCATCGTCTAACAGGAATAATTGCAACCAGTGTGAAAGTGATGGTCATTTCTACGTCCGGGGCAACCTATTCATCACTCTAGGGCGTTGGTCTACCAGATCCAATCGTTAGGGCCTAGGAAGCCAACGCCAGGAGCATCAAATACAATATAAATACATCAGTTTTTCCATCGTAAAACAGGAATAATTGCAACCAGTGCGAAAGTAATGGTCATTTCTACGTTCCGGGCAACCTAGGCTTCACTCTAGGGCGCTGATCCACCAGGTCGAATAGTTAGGGCCTTTGAAAACAACACCAGACGCTTAAAATACAATAAAATTACAACAGTTTTTCCATCGTATAACAGGAATAATTGCAACCAGTGTGAAAGTGATGGTCCTTTCAACGCTATGGGCTACCTAGGCATCACTCTAGGGCGTTGCTCCTGCAGATCGAATAGCTAGGGACTTAGAATTCAACGCCAGAAGCATAAAATACAATAAAAATCAAACAGCTTGTCCATGGTATAACAGGAATAATTGCAAACAGTGTGAAGGTAATGGTCATTTCTACGTTGCGGCAACCTAGGCTTCACTCTAGGGCGTTACTCCACCAGGTCGAATAGTAAGGGCCTTAGAAAAGAACGCAAGACGCATAAAATACAATAAAAATGCAACCGTTTTATCACCGTATAACAGGAGTAACTGCAACAAGTGTGAAAGTGATGGTCATTTCTACGTTCCGGGCAACCTAGGCTTCACTCTGGGGCGTTGGTCCACCAGATCCAATAGTTAGGGCCTTAGAAAACAACGCCAGAAGCATAAAATAAAATATAAATTCAACAGATTTTCCATCGTATAAAACGAATAATTGCAACCAGTGTGAAAGTAATGGTCATTTCTACGTTCCAGGCAACATAGGCTTCACTCTTGGACGTTGCCCACCAGATCGAAAAGTTAGGGCCTAAGAAGTCAATGCCAGAAGCATAAAATAAAATAAAATTACAACAGTTTTTCCATCGTATAACTGGAATAATTGCAACCAGTGTGAAAGTGATGGTCATTTCTACGTTCCAGGCAACTTAGGCATCACTCTAGGGCGCTGCTCCACCAGATCCAATAGCTAGGGCCTAAGAAGCCGACGCCAGGAGCATCAAATACAAAATAAATACAACAGTTTTTCCATCGTAAAACAGGAATAATTGCGACCAGTGTGAAAGTAATGGTCATTTCTACGTTCCGGGCAACATAGGCTTCTATCTTGGACGTTGCTCCATGAGATCGAATAGCTAGGACCTTAGAAGTCAACGCCAGAAGCATAGAATACAATATAAATACAACAGTCTTTCCATTGTATAAAATGAATAATTGCAAACAGTGTGAAGGTAATGGTCACTTCTACGTTCCAGGCAACATAGGCTTCACACTTGGACGTTGCCCCACCAGATCGAAAAGTTAGGGCCCAAGAAGTCAACGCCAGAAGCATAAAATAAAATAAAATTACAACAGTTTTTCCATCGTATAACTGGAATAATTGCAACCAGTGTGAAAGTGATGGTCATTTCTACGTTCCGGGCAACCTAGGCATCACTCTAGGGCGCAGCTCCACCAGATCCAATAGCTAGGGCCTAAGAAGCCGACGCCAGGAGCATCAAATACAAAATAAATACAACAGTTTTTCCATAGTAAAACAGGAATAATTGCAACCAGTGTGAAAGTAATGGTCATTTCTACGTTCCGGGCAACATAGGCTTCACTCTTGGACGTTGCTCCATGAGATCGAATAGCTAGGACCTTAGAGGTCAACGCCAGAAGCATAGAATACAATATAAATACAACAGTCTTTCCATTGTATAAAATGAATAATTGCAAACTGTGTGAAAGTAATGGTCATTTCTACGTTCCAGGCAACCTTGGCTTCACTCTAGGGCGTTGCTCCACCAGGTCGAATAGTTAGGGCCTTTGAAAACAACGCCAGACGCTTAAAATACAATAAAATTGCAACAGTTTTTCCATCGTATAACAGGAATAATTGCAACCAGTGTGAAAGTGATGGCCATTTCAACGCTCTGGGCTACCTAGGCATCACTCTAGGGCGTTGCTCCACCAGATCGAATAGCTAGGGACTTAGAATTCAACGCCAGAAGCATAAAATACAATAAATATACAACAGCTTTTCCATCGTATAAAAGGTATAATTGCAACCAATGTGAAAGTAATGGTCACTTCTACGTTCCGGGCAACATAGGCTACACTCTTGGACGTTGCCCCACCAGATCGAAAGGTTAGGGCCTAAGAAGTCAACGCCAGAAGCATAAAATAAAATAAAATTACAACAGTTTTTCCATCGTATAACAGGAACAATTGCAACCAGTGTGAAAGTGATGGTCATTTCTACGTTGCGGGCAACCTATTCATCACTCTAGGGCGTTGGTCCACCAGATCCAATAGTTAGGGCCTAAGAAGCGGTCGCCAGGAGCATCAAATACAAAATAAATACAACAGCCTTTCCATCGTAAAACAGGAATAATTGCAACCAGTTTGAAAGAAATGGTCATTTCTACATTCCGCGCAACCTAGGCTTCACTCTAGGGCGTGCTCCAACAGATCGAATAGTTAGGGGCTTAGAAAACAAGGCCTGACGCATAAAATACAATGAAAATACAACAGGTCTCCCATTGTACAAAACGAATAATTGCAACCAGTGTGAAAGTAATGGTCATTTCTACGTTCCGGGCAACCTAGGCATCACTCTAGGGCGCTGCTCCACCAGATCCAATTGGTAGGGCCTAAGAGGCCGACGCCAGGAGCATCAAATACAAAATAAATACAACAGTTTTTCCATCGTAAAACAGGAATAATTGCAACCAGTGTGAAGGTAATGGTCATTTCTACGTTCCGGGCAACATAGGCTTCTATCTTGGACGTTGCTCCATGAGATCGAATAGCTAGGACCTTAGAAGTCAACGCCAGAAGCATAGAATACAATATAAATACAACAGTCTTTCCATTGTATAAAATGAATAATTGCAAACAGTGTGAAGGTAATGGTCATTTCTACGTTCCGGGTAACCTAGGCTTCACTCTAGGGCGTTGCTCCACCAGGTCGAATAGTTAGGGCCTAAGAAGTCAACGCTAGGAGCATAAAATAAAATAAAATTACAACAGTTTTTCCATCGTATATCATGAGTAACTGCAACCAGTGAGAAAGTGATGGTCATTTCGACGTTCCGTGCAACCTAGGCTTCACTCTGGGGCGTTGCTCCACCAGATCCAATAGTTAGGGCCTTAGAAGTCAACGCCAGAAGCAGAAAATACAATATAAATACAACAGTTTTTCCACTGTATAAAATGAATAATTGCAACCAGTGTGAAAGTGATTGTCATTTCTGCGTTCCGGACAACCTAGGCATCACTCTAGGGCGCTGCTCCACCAGGTCGAATTGTTAGGGCCTAAGAAGCCGACGCCAGGAGCATCAAATACAAAATAAATACAACAGTTTTTCCATCGTAAAACAGGAATAATTGCAACCAGTGTGAAAGTAAAGGTCATTTCTACGCTCCGGGCATCCTAGGCTTCACTCTACGGCGTTGCCCCACCAGATCGAAAAGTTAGGGCCTAAGAAGTCAACGCCAGAAGCATAAAACAAAATAAAATTACAACAGTTTTTCCGTCGTATAACAGGAATAATTGCAACCAGTGTGAAAGCGATGGTCATTTCTACGTTCCGGGCAACCTAGGCATCACTCTAGGGCGCTGCTCCACCAGATCCAATTGGTAGGGCCTAAGAGGCCGACGCCAGGAGCATCAAATACAAAATAAATACAACAGTTTTTCCATCGTAAAACAGGAATAATTGCAACCAGTGTGAAGGTAATGGTCATTTCTACGTTCCGGGCAACATAGGCTTCTATCTTGGACGTTGCTCCATGAGATCGAATAGCTAGGACCTTAGAAGTCAACGCCAGAAGCATAGAATACAATATAAATACAACAGTCTTTCCATTGTATAAAATGAATAATTGCAAACAGTGTGAAGGTAATGGTCATTTCTACGTTCCGGGTAACCTAGGCTTCACTCTAGGGCGTTGCTCCACCAGGTCGAATAGTTAGGGCCTAAGAAGTCAACGCTAGGAGCATAAAATAAAATAAAATTACAACAGTTTTTCCATCGTATATCATGAGTAACTGCAACCAGTGAGAAAGTGATGGTCATTTCGACGTTCCGTGCAACCTAGGCTTCACTCTGGGGCGTTGCTCCACCAGATCCAATAGGTAGGGCCTTAGAAGTCAACGCCAGAAGCAGAAAATACAATATAAATACAACAGTTTTTCCACTGTATAAAATGAATAATTGCAACCAGTGTGAAAGTGATTGTCATTTCTGCGTTCCGGACAACCTAGGCATCACTCTAGGGCGCTGCTCCACCAGGTCGAATTGTTAGGGCCTAAGAAGCCGACGCCAGGAGCATCAAATACAAAATAAATACAACAGTTTTTCCATCGTAAAACAGGAATAATTGCAACCAGTGTGAAAGTAAAGGTCATTTCTACGCTCCGGGCATCCTAGGCTTCACTCTACGGCGTTGCCCCACCAGATCGAAAAGTTAGGGCCTAAGAAGTCAACGCCAGAAGCATAAAACAAAATAAAATTACAACAGTTTTTCCGTCGTATAACAGGAATAATTGCAACCAGTGTGAAAGCGATGGTCATTTCTACGTTCCGGGCAACCTAGGCATCACTCTAGGGCGCTGCTTCACCAGAACCAATAGTGAGGGCCTAAGAAGCCGACGCCAGGAGCATCAAATACAAAATAAATACAACAGTTTTTCCATCGTAAAACAGGAATAATTGCAACCAGTGTGAAAGAAATGGTCATTTCTACGTTCCGGGCAACATATGCTACACTCTTGGACGTTGCTCCAAGAGATCGAATGGCTAGGACCTTAGAAGTCAACGCCAGAAGCATAGAACACAATATAAATACAACAGTCTTTCCATTGTATAAAATGAATAATTGCAAACAGTGTGAAAGTAATGGTCATTTCTACGTTCCGGGCAACCTAGGCTTCACTCTAGGGCGTTGCTCCACCAGGTCGAATAGTTAGGGCCTTTGAAAACAACGCCAGACGCTTAAAATACAATAAAATTACAACGGTTTTTCCATCGTATAACAGGAATAATTGCAACCAGTGTGAAAGTGATGGTCCTTTCAACGCTCTGGGCTACCTAGGCATCACTCTAGGGCGTTGCTCCACTAGATCCAATAGTTAGGGCCTAAGAAGACATCGCCAGGAGCATCAAATGCAAAATAAATACAAAGGTTTTTCCATCGTAAAACAGGAATAATTGCAACCAGTGTGAAAGAAATGGTCATTTCTACGTTCCGGGCAACATAGGCATCACTCTTGGACGTTGCTCCAAGAGATCGAATAGCTAGGACCTTAGAAGTCAACTACAGAAGCATAGAATACAATATAAATACAACAGTCTTTCCATTGTATAAAATGAATACTTGCAAACAGTGTGAAAGTAATGGTCATTTCTACGTTTCGGGCAACCTAGGCTTCACTCTAGGGCGTTGCTCCTCCAGGTCGATAAGTTAGGGCCTTAGAAAACAACGCCAGACGCATAAAATACAATAAAAAAGCAACAGCTTGTAGATCGCATAACAGGGATAATTGCAACCAGTGTGAAAGTAATAGTCATATCTACGTTCCGGGCAACCTAGGTTTCGCTCTTGGGCGTTGCTCCACCACGTCGAATAGTTAGGGCCATAGGAGTCAACGCCAGAAGCATAAAATACGATATAAGTACAACAGTTTTTCCACCGTATAAAACGAATTATTGGAACCAGTCTGAAGGTAATGGCCATTTCTACGCTCCGGGCATCCTATGCTTCACTCTAGGGCGTTGGTCCACCAGATCCAATAGTTAGGGCCTAAGAAGTCAACGCCAGAAACATAAAGTACAATAAAAATCCAGCAGCTTGTAGATCGTATAACAGGGATAATTGCAACCAGTGTGAAAGTAGTAGTCATATCTACGTTCCGGGGAACCTAGGTTTCGCTCTTGGGAGTTGCTCCACCACGTCGAATAGTTAGGGCCATAGGAGTCAACGCCAGAAGCATAAAATACAAGAAAATCACAACAGTTTTTCCATCGTATAACAGGAATAGTTGCAACCAGTGTGAAAGTGATGGTCATTTCTACGTTCCGGGCAACCTAGGCTTTACTCTCGGGCGTTGGTCCACCAGATCCAAAAGTCAGGGCCTAAGAAGCCAACGCCAGAAGCATAAAATACGATATAAGTACAACAGTTTTTCCATCGTATAAAACGAATAATTGCAACCAGTCTGAAAGTAATGGACATTTCTACGCTCCGGGCATCCTAGGCTTCACTCTACGGCGTTGGTCCACCAGATCCAATAGTTAGGGCCTTAGGAATCAACGCCAGAAGCTTAAAATACAATATAAATACAACTGTTTTTCCGTTGTATAAAATGAATGATTGCAAACAGTGTGAAAGTAATGGTCATTTCAACGCCCTGGACTACCTAGGCATCACTCTAGGGCGTTGCTCCACCAGATCGAATAGCTAGGGACTTAGAATTCAACGCCTGAAGCATAAAATACAATAAAAATCCAACAGTTTGTCCATGGTATAACAGGAATAATTGCAACCAGTGTGAAAGTAGTTGTCATTGATACGTCCCGGGCAACCTAGGTTTCGCTCTAGGGCGTTGCTTCACCCCGTCAAATGGTTAGGGCCTTAGAAGTCAACGCCAGAGTCATAAAATACAATATAAATACAACAGTTTTTCCATCGTATAAAAGGTATAATTGCAACCAGTGTGAAAGTAATGGTCATTTCTACGTTCCGGGTAACATAGGCCTCACTCTTGGACGTTGCTCCAAGAGATCGAATTGCTAGGACCTTAGAAGTCAACGCCAGAAGCAAAAAATACAATATAAATGCAATAGTTTTTCCATTGTATAAAATGAATAATTGCAAACAGTGCGAAAGTAATGGTCATTTCTACGTTCCGGGCAACCTAGGTTTCACTCTAGGGTGTTGCTCCACCGGGTCGAATAGTTAGGGCCTTAGATAACAACGCCAGACGCATAAAGTACAATAAAAATACAACAGCTTTTCCATCGTATAAACGGTATAATTGCAACCAATGTGAAAGTAATGGTCACTTCTACGTTCCAGGCAACATAGGCTTCACTCATGGACGTTGCCCCACCAGATCGAAAAATTCGGGCCTAAGAAGTCAACGCCAGAAGCATAAAATAAAATAAAGCTACAACAGTTTTTCCATCTTATAACAGGAATAATTGCAACCAGTGTGAAAGTAAAGGTCATTTCTACGCTCCGGGCATCCTAGGCTTCACTCTACGGCGTTGCCCCACCAGATCGAAAAGTTAGGGCCTAAGAAGTCAACGCCAGAAACATAAAGTACAATAAAAATCCAGCAGCTTGTAGATCGTATAACAGGGATAATTGCAACCAGTGTGAAAGTAGTAGTCATATCTACGTTCCGGGGAACCTAGGTTTCGCTCTTGGGAGTTGCTCCACCACGTCGAATAGTTAGGGCCATAGGAGTCAACGCCAGAAGCATAAAATACAAGAAAATCACAACAGTTTTTCCATCGTATAACAGGAATAGTTGCAACCAGTGTGAAAGTGATGGTCATTTCTACGTTCCGGGCAACCTAGGCTTTACTCTCGGGCGTTGGTCCACCAGATCCAAAAGTCAGGGCCTAAGAAGCCAACGCCAGAAGCATAAAATACGATATAAGTACAACAGTTTTTCCATCGTATAAAACGAATAATTGCAACCAGTCTGAAAGTAATGGACATTTCTACGCTCCGGGCATCCTAGGCTTCACTCTACGGCGTTGGTCCACCAGATCCAATAGTTAGGGCCTTAGGAATCAACGCCAGAAGCATAAAATACAATATAAATACAACTGTTTTTCCGTTGTATAAAATGAATGATTGCAAACAGTGTGAAAGTAATGGTCATTTCAACGCCCTGGACTACCTAGGCATCACTCTAGGGCGTTGCTCCACCAGATCGAATAGCTAGGGACTTAGAATTCAACGCCTGAAGCATAAAATACAATAAAAATCCAACAGTTTGTCCATGGTATAACAGGAATAATTGCAACCAGTGTGAAAGTAGTTGTCATTGATACGTCCCGGGCAACCTAGGTTTCGCTCTAGGGCGTTGCTTCACCCCGTCAAATGGTTAGGGCCTTAGAAGTCAACGCCAGAGTCATAAAATACAATATAAATACAACAGTTTTTCCATCGTATAAAAGGTATAATTGCAACCAGTGTGAAAGTAATGGTCATTTCTACGTTCCGGGTAACATAGGCCTCACTCTTGGACGTTGCTCCAAGAGATCGAATTGCTAGGACCTTAGAAGTCAACGCCAGAAGCAAAAAATACAATATAAATGCAATAGTTTTTCCATTGTATAAAATGAATAATTGCAAACAGTGTGAAAGTAATGGTCATTTCTACGTTCCGGGCAACCTAGGTTTCACTCTAGGGTGTTGCTCCACCGGGTCGAATAGTTAGGGCCTTAGATAACAACGCCAGACGCATAAAGTACAATAAAAATACAACAGCTTTTCCATCGTATAAACGGTATAATTGCAACCAATGTGAAAGTAATGGTCACTTCTACGTTCCAGGCAACATAGGCTTCACTCATGGACGTTGCCCCACCAGATCGAAAAATTCGGGCCTAAGAAGTCAACGCCAGAAGCATAAAATAAAATAAAGCTACAACAGTTTTTCCATCTTATAACAGGAATAATTGCAACCAGTGTGAAAGTAAAGGTCATTTCTACGCTCCGGGCATCCTAGGCTTCACTCTACGGCGTTGCCCCACCAGATCGAAAAGTTAGGGCCTAAGAAGTCAACGCCAGAAGCATAAAACAAAATAAAATTACAACAGTTTTTCCGTCGTATAACAGGAATAATTGCAACCAGTGTGAAAGCGATGGTCATTTCTACGTTCCGGGCAACCTAGGCATCACTCTAGGGCGCTGCTCCACCAGATCCAATTGGTAGGGCCTAAGAGGCCGACGCCAGGAGCATCAAATACAAAATAAATACAACAGTTTTTCCATCGTAAAACAGGAATAATTGCAACCAGTGTGAAGGTAATGGTCATTTCTACGTTCCGGGCAACATAGGCTTCTATCTTGGACGTTGCTCCATGAGATCGAATAGCTAGGACCTTAGAAGTCAACGCCAGAAGCATAGAATACAATATAAATACAACAGTCTTTCCATTGTATAAAATGAATAATTGCAAACAGTGTGAAGGTAATGGTCATTTCTACGTTCCGGGTAACCTAGGCTTCACTCTAGGGCGTTGCTCCACCAGGTCGAATAGTTAGGGCCTAAGAAGTCAACGCTAGGAGCATAAAATAAAATAAAATTACAACAGTTTTTCCATCGTATATCATGAGTAACTGCAACCAGTGAGAAAGTGATGGTCATTTCGACGTTCCGTGCAACCTAGGCTTCACTCTGGGGCGTTGCTCCACCAGATCCAATAGTTAGGGCCTTAGAAGTCAACGCCAGAAGCAGAAAATACAATATAAATACAACAGTTTTTCCACTGTATAAAATGAATAATTGCAACCAGTGTGAAAGTGATTGTCATTTCTGCGTTCCGGACAACCTAGGCATCACTCTAGGGCGCTGCTCCACCAGGTCGAATTGTTAGGGCCTAAGAAGCCGACGCCAGGAGCATCAAATACAAAATAAATACAACAGTTTTTCCATCGTAAAACAGGAATAATTGCAACCAGTGTGAAAGTAAAGGTCATTTCTACGCTCCGGGCATCCTAGGCTTCACTCTACGGCGTTGCCCCACCAGATCGAAAAGTTAGGGCCTAAGAAGTCAACGCCAGAAGCATAAAACAAAATAAAATTACAACAGTTTTTCCGTCGTATAACAGGAATAATTGCAACCAGTGTGAAAGCGATGGTCATTTCTACGTTCCGGGCAACCTAGGCATCACTCTAGGGCGCTGCTTCACCAGAACCAATAGTGAGGGCCTAAGAAGCCGACGCCAGGAGCATCAAATACAAAATAAATACAACAGTTTTTCCATCGTAAAACAGGAATAATTGCAACCAGTGTGAAAGAAATGGTCATTTCTACGTTCCGGGCAACATATGCTACACTCTTGGACGTTGCTCCAAGAGATCGAATGGCTAGGACCTTAGAAGTCAACGCCAGAAGCATAGAACACAATATAAATACAACAGTCTTTCCATTGTATAAAATGAATAATTGCAAACAGTGTGAAAGTAATGGTCATTTCTACGTTCCGGGCAACCTAGGCTTCACTCTAGGGCGTTGCTCCACCAGGTCGAATAGTTAGGGCCTTTGAAAACAACGCCAGACGCTTAAAATACAATAAAATTACAACGGTTTTTCCATCGTATAACAGGAATAATTGCAACCAGTGTGAAAGTGATGGTCCTTTCAACGCTCTGGGCTACCTAGGCATCACTCTAGGGCGTTGCTCCACTAGATCCAATAGTTAGGGCCTAAGAAGACAACGCCAGGAGCATCAAATGCAAAATAAATACAAAGGTTTTTCCATCGTAAAACAGGAATAATTGCAACCAGTGTGAAAGAAATGGTCATGTCTACGTTCCGGGCAACATAGGCATCACTCTAGGGCGCTGCTCCACCAGATCCAATTGGTAGGGCCTAAGAAGCCGACGCCAGGAGCATCAAATACAAAATAAATACAACAGTTTTTCCATCGTAAAACAGGAATAATTGCAACCAGTGTGAAGGTAATGGTCATTTCTACGTTCCGGGCAACATAGGCTTCTATCTTGGACGTTGCTCCATGAGATCGAATAGCTAGGACCTTAGAAGTCAACGCCAGAAGCATAGAATACAATATAAATACAACAGTCTTTCCATTGTATAAAATGAATAATTGCAAACAGTGTGAAGGTAATGGTCATTTCTACGTTCCGGGTAACCTAGGCTTCACTCTAGGTCGTTGCTCCTCCAGGTCGAATAGTTAGGGCCTAAGAAGTCAACGCTAGGAGCATAAAATAAAATAAAATTACAACAGTTTTTCCATCGTATATCATGAGTAACTGCAACCAGTGAGAAAGTGATGGTCATTTCGACGTTCCGTGCAACCTAGGCTTCACTCTGGGGCGTTGCTCCACCAGATCCAATAGTTAGGGCCTTAGAAGTCAACGCCAGAAGCAGAAAATACAATATAAATACAACAGTTTTTCCACTGTATAAAATGAATAATTGCAACCAGTGTGAAAGTGATTGTCATTTCTACGTTCCGGACAACCTAGGCATCACTCTAGGGCGCTGCTCCACCAGGTCGAATTGTTAGGGCCTAAGAAGCCGACGCCAGGAGCATCAAATACAAAATAAATACAACAGTTTTTCCATCGTAAAACAGGAATAATTGCAACCAGTGTGAAAGTAAAGGTCATTTCTACGCTCCGGGCATCCTAGGCTTCACTCTACGGCGTTGCCCCACCAGATCGAAAAGTTAGGGCCTAAGAAGTCAACGCCAGAAGCATAAAATAAAATAAAATTACAACAGTTTTTCCATCGTCTAACAGGAATAATTGCAACCAGTGTGAAAGTGATGGTCATTTCTACGTCCGGGGCAACCTATTCATCACTCTAGGGCGTTGGTCTACCAGATCCAATCGTTAGGGCCTAGGAAGCCAACGCCAGGAGCATCAAATACAATATAAATACATCAGTTTTTCCATCGTAAAACAGGAATAATTGCAACCAGTGCGAAAGTAATGGTCATTTCTACGTTCCGGGCAACCTAGGCTTCACTCTAGGGCGCTGATCCACCAGGTCGAATAGTTAGGGCCTTTGAAAACAACACCAGACGCTTAAAATACAATAAAATTACAACAGTTTTTCCATCGTATAACAGGAATAATTGCAACCAGTGTGAAAGTGATGGTCCTTTCAACGCTATGGGCTACCTAGGCATCACTCTAGGGCGTTGCTCCTGCAGATCGAATAGCTAGGGACTTAGAATTCAACGCCAGAAGCATAAAATACAATAAAAATCAAACAGCTTGTCCATGGTATAACAGGAATAATTGCAAACAGTGTGAAGGTAATGGTCATTTCTACGTTGCGGCAACCTAGGCTTCACTCTAGGGCGTTACTCCACCAGGTCGAATAGTAAGGGCCTTAGAAAAGAACGCAAGACGCATAAAATACAATAAAAATGCAACCGTTTTATCACCGTATAACAGGAGTAACTGCAACAAGTGTGAAAGTGATGGTCATTTCTACGTTCCGGGCAACCTAGGCTTCACTCTGGGGCGTTGGTCCACCAGATCCAATAGTTAGGGCCTTAGAAAACAACGCCAGAAGCATAAAATAAAATATAAATTCAACAGATTTTCCATCGTATAAAACGAATAATTGCAACCAGTGTGAAAGTAATGGTCATTTCTACGTTCCAGGCAACATAGGCTTCACTCTTGGACGTTGCCCACCAGATCGAAAAGTTAGGGCCTAAGAAGTCAATGCCAGAAGCATAAAATAAAATAAAATTACAACAGTTTTTCCATCGTATAACTGGAATAATTGCAACCAGTGTGAAAGTGATGGTCATTTCTACGTTCCAGGCAACTTAGGCATCACTCTAGGGCGCTGCTCCACCAGATCCAATAGCTAGGGCCTAAGAAGCCGACGCCAGGAGCATCAAATACAAAATAAATACAACAGTTTTTCCATCGTAAAACAGGAATAATTGCGACCAGTGTGAAAGTAATGGTCATTTCTACGTTCCGGGCAACATAGGCTTCTATCTTGGACGTTGCTCCATGAGATCGAATAGCTAGGACCTTAGAAGTCAACGCCAGAAGCATAGAATACAATATAAATACAACAGTCTTTCCATTGTATAAAATGAATAATTGCAAACAGTGTGAAGGTAATGGTCATTTCTACGTTGCGGCAACCTAGGCTTCACTCTAGGGCGTTACTCCACCAGGTCGAATAGTAAGGGCCTTAGAAAAGAACGCAAGACGCATAAAATACAATAAAAATGCAACCGTTTTATCACCGTATAACAGGAGTAACTGCAACAAGTGTGAAAGTGATGGTCATTTCTACGTTCCAGGCAACCTTGGCTTCACTCTAGGGCGTTGCTCCACCAGGTCGAATAGTTAGGGCCTATGAAAACAACGCCAGACGCTTAAAATACAATAAAATTGCAACAGTTTTTCCATCGTATAACAGGAATAATTGCAACCAGTGTGAAAGTGATGGCCATTTCAACGCTCTGGGCTACCTAGGCATCACTCTAGGGCGTTGCTCCACCAGATCGAATAGCTAGGGACTTAGAATTCAACGCCAGAAGCATAAAATACAATAAATATACAACAGCTTTTCCATCGTATAAAAGGTATAATTGCAACCAATGTGAAAGTAATGGTCACTTCTACGTTCCGGGCAACATAGGCTACACTCTTGGACGTTGCCCCACCAGATCGAAAGGTTAGGGCCTAAGAAGTCAACGCCAGAAGCATAAAATAAAATAAAATTACAACAGTTTTTCCATCGTATAACAGGAACAATTGCAACCAGTGTGAAAGTGATGGTCATTTCTACGTTGCGGGCAACCTATTCATCACTCTAGGGCGTTGGTCCACCAGATCCAATAGTTAGGGCCTAAGAAGCGGTCGCCAGGAGCATCAAATACAAAATAAATACAACAGCCTTTCCATCGTAAAACAGGAATAATTGCAACCAGTTTGAAAGAAATGGTCATTTCTACATTCCGCGCAACCTAGGCTTCACTCTAGGGCGTGCTCCAACAGATCGAATAGTTAGGGGCTTAGAAAACAAGGCCTGACGCATAAAATACAATGAAAATACAACAGGTCTCCCATTGTACAAAACGAATAATTGCAACCAGTGTGAAAGTAATGGTCATTTCTACGTTCCGGGCAACATAGGCCTCACTCTTGGACGTTGCTCCAAGAGATCGAATAGCTAGGACCTTAGAAGTCAACTACAGAAGCATAGAATACAATATAAATACAACTGTTTTTCCATCGTATAACAGGAATAATTGCAACCAGCGTGAAAGTGATGGTGATTTCACCGCTCTGGGCTACCTGGGCATCACTCTAGGGCGTTGCTCCACCAGATCGAATAGCTAGGGACTTAGAATTCCACGCCAGAAGCATAAAAAACAATAAAAATCCAGCAGTTTGACCATGGTATAACAGGAATAATTGCAACCAGTGTCAAAGTGATGGTCATTTCTACGTTCCGTGCAACCTAGGCTTCACTCTGGGGCGTTGCTCCACCACATCCAATAGTTAGGGCCAAAGAAGTAACCGCCAGAAGCATAAAATAAAATAGAAATACAGCAGTTTTTCCATCGTATAAAACGAATAATTGCAACCAGTGTGAAAGTAATGGTCATTTCTACGTTCCAGGCAACCTAGGTTTCGCTCTAGGGCGTTTCTCCACCACGTCGAATGGTTAGGGCCATAGAAGTCAACGCCAGAAGCATAAAATACAATATAAATGCAACAGTTTTTCCATTGTATAAAATGAATAATTGCAAACAGTGTGAAAGTAATGGCCATTTCTACGTTCCGGGCAACCTAGGCTTCACTCCAGGGCGTTGCTCCACCAGGTCGAATAGTTAGGGCTTTCGAAAACAACGCCAGACGCATAAAATACAATAAAAATACAACAGCTTTTTCATCGTATAACAGGAATAATTGCAACCAGTGTGAAAGTGATGGTCATTTCTACGTTGCGGGCAACCTATTCATCACTCTAGGGCGTTGGTCCACCAGATCCAATAGTTAGGGCCTAAGAAGCCGACGCCAGGAGCATCAAATAAAAAATAAATACAACAGTTTTTCCATCGTAAAACAGGAATAATTGCAACCAGTGTGAAAGGAATGGTCATTTCTACGTTCCCGGCAACATAGGCTGCACTCTTGGACGTTGCTCCAAGAGATCGAATAGCTAGGACCTTAGAAATCAACGCCAGAAGCATAGAACACAATATAAATACAACAGTCTTTCCGATGTATAAAATGAATAATTGCAAACAGTGTGAAAGTAATGGTCATTTCTACGTTCCGGGCAACCTAGGCTTCACTCTAGTGCGTTGCTCCACCAGGTCGAATAGTTAGGGCGTTAGAAGTCAACGCCCGAAGAATAAAATACAATGAAAATGCAACGGTTTTTCCATCGTATAACACGAATAATTGCATCCAGTGTGAAAGTGATAGTCATTTCTACGTTCCGGACAACCTAGGCTTCACTGTGTGGTGTTGCTCCACCAGATCGAATAGCTAGGGCCCAAGAAGTCAACGCCAGAAGCATAAAATACAATATAAATACAACAGTTTTTGCATCGTATAATATGAATAATTGGAAACAGTTTGAAAGTAATGGTCATTTCTACGTTCCGGGCAACCTAGGCTTCACTCTAGGGTGTTGGTCCACCAGATCGTATAGCTAGGGCCTAAGAAGCCAACGCCAGAAGCATAAAATACAATATAAGTACAACACTATTTCCATCGTATAAAACGAATAATTGCAACCGGTGTGAAAATTATTGTCCTTTCTACGTTCCGGGCAACCTAGGATTCACTCTAGGGCGTTGCTACACCAGATCGAATAGTTAGGGCCTGAGAAATTATCGCCCGAAGCATATAATACAATAAAAATACAACAGTTTTTCCATCGTATAACAGGAATAACTGCAACCAGTGTGAAGGTAATGGTCATATCTACGTTCCGGGCAACCTAGGCTTCACTCTAGGACGTTGCTCCACCAGATCGAATGGTTAGGGCTTTAGAAGTCAACGACCGAAGCATAAAATACAAAATAAATACAACAGTTTTTCCATCGTATAAAACGAATAATTGCAACCAGTGTGAAGGTTATCGTCATTTCTACGTTCCTGGCAACCTAGGCCTCTCTCTAGGGCGTTGCTCCACCAGATCGAATAGTTAGGGCCATAGAAGTCAACGCCCGAAGCATAAAATACAATAAAAATACAATAGTTTTTCCATCGTATAAAATGAATAATTGCAATCAGTGTGAAGGTAATGGTCATTTCTACGTTCCGGGCAACCTAAGCTTCACTCTAGGGCGTTGCTCCACCAGATCCAATACTTAGGGCCTAAGGAGTCAACGCCCGAAGCATAAAATACAATAAAGATACTACAGTTTTTCCATCGTATAAAACGAATAATTGCATCCAGTGTGAAAGTAACGGCCATATCTACGTTCCGGGCAACCTAGGCTTCACCCTAGGCCCTTGCTCAACCAGATCGAATAGCTAGGGCTTTACAAGTCAACGCCCGAAGCATAAAATACAAAATAAATACAACAGTTTTTCCATCGTATAAAACGAATAATTGCAACCAGTGTGAAAGTAATGGTCATTTCTGCGTTCCGGGCAACCTAGGATTCACTCTAGGGCGTTGCTGCACCAGATCGAGTAGTTAGGGCCTGAGAAGTTAACGCCCGAAGCATATAATACAATAAAAATACAACAGTTTTTCCATCGTATAACAGGAATAACTGCCACCAATGTGAAGGTAATGGTCATTTCTGCGTTCCGGGCAACCTGGGATTCACTCTAGGGCGTTGCTGCACCAGATCGAATAGTTAGGGCCCGAGAAGTCAACGCCCGAAGCATATAATACAATAAAAATACAACAGTATTTCCATCGTATAACAGGAATAACTGCAACCAGTGTGAAAGTAATGGTCATTTCTGCGTTCCGGGCAACCTATGCTTCGCTCTAGGGCGTTGCTCAACCAGATCGAAAAGCTAGGGCCTTAGAAGTCAACGCCCGAAGCATAAAATACAAAATAAATACAACAGTTTTTCCATCGTATAAAACGAATAATTGCAACCAGTGTGAAAGTTACGGTCATTTCTACGTTCCTGGAAACCTAGGCTTGACTCTAGGGCGTTGCTCCACCAGATCGAATAGTTAGGGCCTTAGAAGTCAACGCCCGAAGCATAAAATACAATAAAAATACAATAGTTCTTCCATCGTATTAAATGAATAATTGCAATCAGTGTGAAGGTAATGGTCATTTCTACGTTCCGGGCAACCTAGGCTTCACTCTAGGGCGTTGCTCCACCAGATCGAATGGTCACGGCCTATGAAGTCAACGACCGAAGCATAAAATACAATAAAGATACTACAGATTTTCCATCGTATAACAGGAGTAATTGCAACCAGTGTGAAAGTGATGGTCATTCCTACGTTCCGGGCAACCTATGCTCCACTCTAGGGCGTTGTTCCACCACATCCAATTGTTAGGGCCTTGGAAGTCAACGCCAGAAGCATAAAATACAAAACAAATACAACAGTTTTTCCATCGCATAAAACGAATAATAGCAACCGGTGTGAAAGTTATGGTCATTTCTAAGTGCCGGTCAACCTAGGCTTCACCCTAGGGCGTTGCTCCACCAGAGAGAATCGTTAGTGCCTTAGATGTCAACGCCCGAAGCACAAAATACAATGAAAATGCAACGGTTTTTCCATCGTATAACACGAATAACTGCAACCCGTGTGAAAGTGATAGTCATTTCTACGCTCGGGGAAACCTAGGCTTCAATCTAGGGCGTTGTTCCACCAGATGGAATAGCATGGGCCTAAGAAGTCAACGCCAGAAACATAAAATACAATATAAGTACAACAGTTTTTCCATCCTATAAAACGAATAATTGCATCCAGTGTGAAAGCAATAGCCATTTCTACGTACCGGCAACCTAGGCTTCACTCTAGGGCGTTGCTCCACCACATCGAACAGTTAGTGTCTTAGAAGTCAACGCCCGAAGCATACAGTACAATAAAGATAAAACAGATTTTCCATCGTATAACAGGAGTAATTGCAACGAGTGTGAAAGTGATGGTCATTTCTACGTTCCGGGCAACCTATGCTTCACTCTAGGGCGTTGTCCCACCACATCGAATTGTTAGGGCCTTGGAAGTCAACGCCAGAAGCATAAAATACAAAACAAATACAACAGTTTTTCCATCGTATAAAACAAATAATAGCAACGGGTGTGAAAGTTATGGTCATTTCTACGTTCCGGTCAACCTAGGCTTCACTCGAGGGCGTTGCTCCACCAGATAGAATCGTTAGGGCCTTAGATGTCAACGCCCGAAGCATAAAATACAATGAAAATGCAACGGTTTTTCCATCGTATAACACGAATAATTGCAACCCGTGTGAATGTGATAGGCATTTCTACGTTCCAGGCAACCTAGGCTTCACTGTAGGGTGTTGCCCTACCAAACCGAATAGCTAGGGCCTTAGAAGTCTACGCCCGGAGCATAAAATACAGAATAAGCACAACAGTTTTTCCATCGTATAAAACGAATAATTGCATCCAGTGTGAAAGTAATGGCCATATCTACGTTACGGGCAACCTAGGCTTGGCTCTACGGCGTTGCTCCTCCAGATCGAATGGTTAGGGCCTCAGAAGACAACGCCCGAAGCATAAAATACAATAAAGATACAACAGTTTTTCCATTTTATAACAGGAGTAATTGCAACCAGTGTGAAAGTGATGGTCATTTCTACGTTCCGTGCAAGCTAGGCTTCACTCTAGGGCGTTGTTCCGCCAGGACGAATTGTTAAGGACTTAGAAGTCAACGCCAGAAGCGTAAAATGCGAAACAAATGCAACAGTTTTTCCATCGTATAAAACGAATAATTGCAACCGATGTGAAAATTATGGTCATTTCTACGTTCCGGGCGACCTAGGCTTCACTCTAGAGCGTTGCACCACCAGATGGAATAGTTAGGGCCTTAGAAGTCAACGCCCGAAGCATAAAATACAATAAAAATACAATAGTTTTTCCATCGTATAAAATGAATAATTGCAATCAGTGTGAAGGTAATGGTCATTTCTACGTTCCGGGCAACCTAGGCTTCACTCTAGGGCGTTGCACCACCAGATCGAATGGTCAGGGCCTAAGAAGTCAACGCCCGAAGCATAAAATACAATAGAGATACAACAGTTTTTCCATCGTATAAAACGAATAATTGCAACCAGTGTGAAGGTTATCGTCATTTCTACGTTCCTGGCAACCTAGGCTTCACTCTGGGGCGTTGCTCCACCAGATCGAATAGTTAGGGCCTTAGAAGTCAACGCCCGAAGCATAAAATACAATAAAAATACAACAGTTTTTCCACCGTATAAAATGAATAATTGCAATCAGTGTGAAGGTAATGGTCATTTCTGCGTTCCGGGCAACCTAGGCTTCACTCTAGGGCGCTCCTCCACCAGATCGAATAGTTAGGGCCTTAGAAGTCATCGCCCGAAGCATGAAATACAATAAAGATACAACAGTTTTTCCATTATATAAAACGAATAATTTCAGCCGGTGTGAAGGTTATGGTCATTTCTACGTTCCGGGCAACCTAGGCTTGACTCTAGGGCGGTGCCGCACCAGATCGAATAGTTAGGGCCTTAGAAGTCAACGCACGAAGCATAAAATACAATAAAGATACAACTGTTTTTCCATCGTATAACTGGAATAATTGAAACCAGTGTGAAAGCGATAGTCATTTCTACGTTGCGGGCATCCCAGGCTTTAATCTAGGGCGTTGTTCCATCAGATCGAATAGTAAGGGCCTAAGAAGCCAACGCCAGAAGCATAAAATACAATATAAGTACAACAGTATTTCCATCGTATAAAACGAATAATTGCAACCGGTGTGAATATTATTGTCATTTCTACGTTCCGGGCAACCTAGGCTTCACTCTAGGACGTTGCCCCACCAGATCGAATAGTTAGGGCCTAAGAAGTCAACGCCAGAAGCATAAAATACAATATGAATACAACAGATTTTCCATCGTATAACAGGAATAATTGCAACCAGTGTGAAAGTAATGCCCATTTCTACGTTCCGGGTATCAGAGACTTAACACTGAAGCATTGCTCCACACAGATCGAATAGCTAGGGACTTAGAATTCAACGCCAGAAGCATAAAATACAATAAAAATACAATAGTTTTTCATCGTATAACAGGAATAATTGCATCCAGTGTGAAAGTAGTGGTCATTTCTACGTTCCGGGCAACCTAGGCTTGACTCTAGGGCGTTGCTCCACCAGATCGAATAGTTAGGGCCTTAGAAGTCAACGCCCGAAGCATAAAGTACAATTAAAATACAATAGTTTTTCAACCGTATAAAATGAATAATTGCAATCAGTGTGAAGGTAATGGTCATTTCTGCGTTCCGGGCAACCCAGGATTCACTCTGGGGCGTTGCTACACCAGATCGAATAGTTAGGGCCTTAGAAGTCTACGCCCGGAGCATAAAATGCAATAAAAATACAACAGTATTTCCAACGTATAAAACGAATAATGGCAACCGGTGTGAAAATTATGGTCATTTCTACGTTCCTGGCAACCTAGGCTTGACTCTAGGGCGTTGCTCCGCCAGATCGAATAGTTAGGGCCTTAGAAGTCAACGCCCGAAGCATAAAATACAAAATAAATACAACAGTTTTTCCATCGTATAAAACGAATAATTGCAACCAGTGTGAAAGTTACGGTCATTTCTACGTTCCTGGAAACCTAGGCTTGACTCTAGGGCGTTGCTCCACCAGATCGAATAGTTAGGGCCTTAGAAGTCAACGCCCGAAGCATAAAATACAATAAAAATACAATAGTTCCTCCATCGTATTAAATGAATAATTGCAATCAGTGTGAAGGTAATGGTCATTTCTACGTTCCGGGCAACCTAGGCTTCACTCTAGGGCGTTGCTCGACCAGATCGAATGGTCACGGCCTAAGAAGTCAACGCCCGAAGCATAAAATACAATAAAGATACTACAGATTTTCCATCGTATAACAGGAGTAATTGCAACCAGTGTGAAAGTGATGGTCATTCCTACGTTCCGGGCAACCTATGCTCCACTCTAGGGCGTTGTTCCACCACATCCAATTGTTAGGGCCTTGGAAGTCAACGCCAGAAGCATAAAATACAAAACAAATACAACAGTTTTTCCATCGCATAAAACGAATAATAGCAACCGGTGTGAAAGTTATGGTCATTTCTAAGTGCCGGTCAACCTAGGCTTCACCCTAGGGCGTTGCTCCACCAGCGAGAATCGTTAGTGCCTTAGATGTCAACGCCCGAAGCATAAAATACAATGAAAATGCAACGGTTTTTCCATCGTATAACACGAATAACTGCAACCCGTGTGAAAGTGATAGTCATTTCTACACTCGGGGAAACCTAGGCTTCAATCTAGGGCGTTGTTCCACCAGATGGAATAGCATGGGCCTAAGAAGTCAACGCCAGAAACATAAAATACAATATAAGTACAACAGTTTTTCCATCCTATAAAACAAATAATTGCATCCAGTGTGAAAGTAATAGCCATTTCTACGTACCGGCAACCTAGGCTTCACTCTAGGGCGTTGCTCCACCACATCGAACAGTTAGTGTCTTAGAAGTCAACGCCCGAAGCATACAGTACAATAAAGATAAAACAGATTTTCCATCGTATAACAGGAGTAATTGCAACCAGTGTGAAAGTGATGGTCATTTCTACGTTCCGGGCAACCTATGCTTCACTCTAGGGCGTTGTCCCACCACATCGAATTGTTAGGGCCTTGGAAGTCAACGCCAGAAGCATAAAATACAAAACAAATACAACAGTTTTTCCATCGTATAAAACAAATAATAGCAACGGGTGTGAAAGTTATGGTCATTTCTACGTTCCGGTCAACCTAGGCTTCACCCTAGGGCGTTGCTCCACCAGAGAGAATCGTTAGTGCCTTAGATGTCAACGCCCGAAGCATAAAATACAATGAAAATGCAACGGTTTTTCCATCGTATAACACGAATAACTGCAACCCGTGTGAAAGTGATAGTCATTTCTACGCTCGGGGAAACCTAGGCTTGAATCTAGGGCGTTGTTCCACCAGATCGAATAGTAAGGTCCTAAGAAGTCAACGCCAGAAACATAAAATACAATATAAGTACAACAGTTTTTCCATCGTATAAAACGAATAATTGCAACCGGTGTGAATATTATTGTCATTTCTACGTTCCGGGCAACCTAGGCTTCACTCTAGGACGTTGCCCCACCAGATCGAATAGTTAGGGCCTAAGAAGTCAACGCCAGAAGCATAAAATACAATATGAATACAACAGATTTTCCATCGTATAACAGGAATAATTGCAACCAGTGTGAAAGTAATGCCCATTTCTACGTTCCGGGTATCAGAGACTTAACACTGAAGCATTGCTCCACCCAGATCGAATAGCTAGGGACTTAGAATTCAACGCCAGAAGCATAAAATACAATAAAAATACAATAGTTTTTCATCGTATAACAGGAATAATTGCATCCAGTGTGAAAGTAGTGGTCATTTCTACGTTCCGGGCAACCTAGGCTTGACTCTAGGGCGTTGCTCCACCAGATCGAATAGTTAGGGCCTTAGAAGTCAACGCCCGAAGCATGAAGTACAATTAAAATACAATAGTTTTTCAACCGTATAAAATGAATAATTGCAATCAGTGTGAAGGTAATGGTCATTTCTGCGTTCCGGGCAACCTAGGATTCACTCTGGGGCGTTGCTACACCAGATCGAATAGTTAGGGCCTTAGAAGTCTACGCCCGGAGCATAAAATGCAATAAAAATACAACAGTATTTCCAACGTATAAAACGAATAATGGCAACCGGTGTGAAAATTATGGTCATTTCTACGTTCCTGGCAACCTAGGCTTGACTCTAGGGCGTTGCTCCGCCAGATCGAATAGTTAGGGCCTTAGAAGTCAACGCCCGAAGCATAAAATACAAAATAAATACAACAGTTTTTCCATCGTATAAAACGAATAATTGCAACCAGTGTGAAAGTTACGGTCATTTCTACGTTCCTGGAAACCTAGGCTTGACTCTAGGGCGTTGCTCCACCAGATCGAATAGTTAGGGCCTTAGAAGTCAACGCCCGAAGCATAAAATACAATAAAAATACAATAGTTCCTCCATCGTATTAAATGAATAATTGCAATCAGTGTGAAGGTAATGGTCATTTCTACGTTCCGGGCAACCTAGGCTTCACTCTAGGGCGTTGCTCGACCAGATCGAATGGTCACGGCCTAAGAAGTCAACGCCCGAAGCATAAAATACAATAAAGATACTACAGATTTTCCATCGTATAACAGGAGTAATTGCAACCAGTGTGAAAGTGATGGTCATTCCTACGTTCCGGGCAACCTATGCCCCACTCTAGGGCGTTGTTCCACCACATCCAATTGTTAGGGCCTTGGAAGTCAACGCCAGAAGCATAAAATACAAAACAAATACAACAGTTTTTCCATCGCATAAAACGAATAATAGCAACCGGTGTGAAAGTTATGGTCATTTCTAAGTGCCGGTCAACCTAGGCTTCACCCTAGGGCGTTGCTCCACTAGCGAGAATCGTTAGTGCCTTAGATGTCAA
Organism: Calliopsis andreniformis; assembly: GCF_051401765.1. Classification (NCBI taxonomy): domain Eukaryota; kingdom Metazoa; phylum Arthropoda; class Insecta; order Hymenoptera; family Andrenidae; genus Calliopsis; species Calliopsis andreniformis. Next base: position 8,340,020 of record NW_027480422.1, read on the forward strand.
CGCCCGAAGCATAAAATACAATGAAAATGCAACGGTTTTTCCATCGTATAACACGAATAACTACAACCCGTGTGAAAGTGATAGTCATTTCTACGCTCGGGGAAACCTAGGCTTCAATCTAGGGCGTTGTTCCACCAGATGGAATAGCATGGGCCTAAGAAGTCAACGCCAGAAACATAAAATACAATATAAGTACAACAGTTTTTCCATCCTATAAAACGAATAATTGCATCCAGTGTGAAAGTAATAGCCATTTCTACGTACCGGCAACCTAGGCTTCACTCTAGGGCGTTGCTCCACCACATCGAACAGTTAGTGTCTTAGAAGTCAACGCCCGAAGCATACAGTACAATAAAGATAAAACAGATTTTCCATCGTATAACAGGAGTAATTGCAACCAGTGTGAAAGTGATGGTCATTTCTACGTTCCGGGCAACCTATGCTTCACTCTAGGGCGTTGTCCCACCACATCGAATTGTTAGGGCCTTGGAAGTCAACGCCAGAAGCATAAAATACAAAACAAATACAACAGTTTTTCCATCGTATAAAACAAATAATAGCAACGGGTGTGAAAGTTATGGTCATTTCTACGTTCCGGTCAACCTAGGCTTCACTCGAGGGCGTTGCTCCACCAGATAGAATCGTTAGGGCCTTAGATGTCAACGCCCGAAGCATAAAATACAATGAAAATGCAACGGTTTTTCCGTCGTATAAAACGAATAATTGCAACCAGTGTGAAAGTTATGGTCATTTCTACGTTCCTGGCAACCTAGGCTTGACTCTAGGGCGTTGCTCCACCAGATAGAATAGTTAGGGCCTTAGAAGTCAACGCCCGAAGCATAAAATACAATAAAAATACAATAGTGTTTCCATCGTATTAAATGAATAATTGCAATCAGTGTGAAGGTGATGGTCACTTCTACGTTCCGGGCAACCTAGGCTTCACTCTAGGATGTTGCTCCACCAGATCGAATGGTCAGGGCCTAAGAAGTCAACGCCCGAAGCATAAAATACCATAAAGATACAACAGATATTCCATCGCATAAAACGAATACTAGCAACCGGTGTGAAAGTTATGGTCATTTCTAAGTGCCGGTCAACCTAGGCTTCACCCTAGGGAGTTGCTCCACCAGATAGAATCGTTAGTGCCTTAGATGTCAACGCACGAAGCATAAAATACAATAAAAATACAATAGTTCTTCCATCGTATTAAATGTATAATTGCAATCAGTGTGAAGGTAATGGTCATTTCTACGTTCCGGGCAACCTAGGCTTCACTGTAGGGCGTTGCTCCACCAGATCGAATGGTCACGGCCTAAGAAGTCAACGCCCGAAGCATAAAATACAATAAAGATACTACAGATTTTCCATCGTATAACAGGTGTAATTGCAACCAGTGTGAAAGTGATGGTCATTCCTACGTTCCGGGCAACCTATGCTCCACTCTAGGGCGTTGTTCCACCACATCCAATTGTTAGGGTCTTGGAAGTCAACGCCAGAAACATAAAATACAAAACAAATACAACAGTTTTTCCATCGCATAAAACGAATAATAACAACCGGTGTGAAAGTTATGGTCATTTCTAAGTCCCGGTCAACCTAGGCTTCACCCTAGGGCGTTGCTCCACCAGAGAGAATCGTTAGTGCCTTAGATGTCAACGCCCGAAGCATAAAATACAATGAAAATGCAACGGTTTTTCCATCGTATAACACGAATAACTGCAACCCGTGTGAAAGTGATAGTCATTTCTACGCTCGGGGAAACCTAGGCTTGAATCTAGGGCGTTGTTCCACCAGATCGAATAGTAAGGTCCTAAGAAGTCAACGCCAGAAACATAAAATACAATATAAGTACAACAGTTTTTCCATCGTATAAAACGAATAATTGCATCCAGTGTGAAAGTAATAGCCATTTCTACGTTCCGGCAACCTAGGCTTCACTCTAGGGCGTTGCTGCATCAGAACGAATAGTTAGGGCCTGAGAAGTCAACGCCCGAAGCATATAATACAATAAAAATGCAACAGCTTTTCCATCGTATAACAGGAATAACTGCAACCAGTGTGAAGCTAATGGTCATTTCGACGTTCCGGGCAACCTATGCTTCACTCTAGGGCCTTGCTCAACCAGATCGAATAGCTAGGGCCTTAGACGTCAACGCCCGAAGCATAAAATACAAAATAAATACAACAATTTCTCCATCGTATGAAACGAATAATTGCAACCAGTGTCAAAGTTATGGTCATTTCTACGTTCCTGGCAACCTAGGCCTCTCTCTAGGGCGTTGCTCCACCAGATCGAATAGTTAGGGCCTAAGGAGTCAACGCCCGAAGCATAAAATACAATAAAGATACTACAGTTTTTCCATCGTATAAAACGAATAATTGCATCCAGTGTGAAAGTAACGGCCATATCTACGTTCCGGGCAACCTAGGCTTGACTCTAGGGCTTTGCTCCACCAGATCGAATACTTAGGGCCTTAGAAGTCAACGCCCGAAGCATAAAATACAATAAAGATACAACAGCTTTTCCATCGTATAACAGGAGTAATTGCAACCAGTGTGAAAGTGATGGTCATTTCTACGTTCCGGGCAACCTAGGCTTCACCCTAGGGCCTTGCTCAACCAGATCGAATAGCTAGGGCTTTACAAGTCAACGCCCGAAGCATAAAATACAAAATAAATACAACAGTTTTTCCATCGTATAAAACGAATAATTGCAACCAGTGTGAAGGTTATGGTCATTTCTACGTTCCTGGCAACCTAGGCTTGACTCTAGGGCGTTGCTCCACCAGATCGAATAGTTAGGGCCTTAGAAGTCAACGCACGAAGCATAAAATAGAATAAAAATACAATAGTTTTTCAACCGTATAAAATGAATAATTGCAATCAGTGTGAAGGTAATGGTCATTTCTGCGTTCCGGGCAACCTAGGATTCACTCTAGGGCGTTGCTGCACCAGATCGAGTAGTTAGGGCCTGAGAAGTTAACGCCCGAAGCATATAATACAATAAAAATACAACAGTTTTTCCATCGTATAACAGGAATAACTGCCACCAATGTGAAGGTAATGGTCATTTCTGCGTTCCGGGCAACCTGGGATTCACTCTAGGGCGTTGCTGCACCAGATCGAATAGTTAGGGCCTGAGAAGTCAACGCCCGAAGCATATAATACAATAAAAATACAACAGTATTTCCATCGTATAACAGGAATAACTGCAACCAGTGTGAAAGTAATGGTCATTTCTGCGTTCCGGGCAACCTATGCTTCGCTCTATGGCGTTGCTCAACCAGATCGAAAAGCTAGGGCCTTAGAAGTCAACGCCCGAAGCATAAAATACAAAATAAATACAACAGTTTTTCCATCTTATAAAACGAATAATTGCATCCAGTGTGAAAGTAATAGCCATTTCTACGTACCGGCAACCTAGGCTTCACTCTAGGGCGTTGCTCCACCACATCGAACAGTTAGTGTCTTAGAAGTCAACGCCCGAAGCATACAGTACAATAAAGCTAAAACAGATTTTCCATCGTATAACAGGAGTAATTGCAACCAGTGTGAAAGTGATGGTCATTTCTACGTTCCGGGCAACCTATGCTTCACTCTAGGGCGTTGTCCCACCACATCGAATTGTTAGGGCCTTGGAAGTCAACGCCAGAAGCCTAAAATACAAAACAAATACAACAGTTTTTCCATCGTATAAAACAAATAATAGCAACGGGTGTGAAAGTTATGGTCATTTCTACGTTCCGGTCAACCTAGGCTTCACTCGAGGGCGTTGCTCCACCAGATAGAATCGTTAGGGCCTTAGATGTCAACGCCCGAAGCATAAAATACAATGAAAATGCAACGGTTTTTCCATCGTATAACACGAATAATTGCAACCCGTGTGAATGTGATAGGCATTTCTACGTTCCAGGCAACCTAGGCTTCACTGTAGGGTGTTGCCCTACCAAACCGAATAGCTAGGGCCTTAGAAGTCTACGCCCGGAGCATAAAATACAGAATAAGCACAACAGTTTTTCCATCGTATAAAACGAATAATTGCATCCAGTGTGAAAGTAATGGCCATATCTACGTTACGGGCAACCTAGGCTTGGCTCTACGGCGTTGCTCCACCAGATCGAATGGTTAGGGCCTCAGAAGACAACGCCCGAAGCATAAAATACAATAAAGATACAACAGTTTTTCCATTTTATAACAGGAGTAATTGCAACCAGTGTGAAAGTGATGGTCATTTCTACGTTCCGTGCAAGCTAGGCTTCACTCTAGGGCGTTGTTCCGCCAGGACAAATTGTTAAGGACTCAGAAGTCAACGCCAGAAGCGTAAAATACGAAACAAATGCAACAGTTTTTCCATCGTATAAAACGAATAATTGCAACCGATGTGAAAATTATGGTCATTTCTACGTTCAGGGCAACATAGGCTTCACTCTAGGGCGTTGCACCACCAGATCGAATGGTCAGGGCCTAAGAAGTCAACGCCCGAAGCATAAAATACAATAGAGATACAACAGTTTTTCCATCGTATAAAACGAATAATTGCAACCAGTGTGAAGGTTATCGTCATTTCTACGTTCCTGGCAACCTAGGCTTCACTCTGGGGCGTTGCTCCACCAGATCGAATAGTTAGGGCCTTAGAAGTCAACGCCCGAAGCATAAAATACAATAAAAATACAACAGTTTTTCCACCGTATAAAATGAATAATTGCAATCAGTGTGAAGGTAATGGTCATTTCTGCGTTCCGGGCAACCTAGGCTTCACTCTAGGGCGCTCCTCCACCAGATCGAATAGTTAGGGCCTTAGAAGTCATCGCCCGAAGCATGAAATACAATAAAGATACAACAGTTTTTCCATTATATAAAACGAATAATTTCAGCCGGTGTGAAGGTTATGGTCATTTCTACGATCCGGGCAACCTAGGCTTCACTCTAGGGCGTTGCTCCACCAGATCGTATAGTTAGGGCCATAGAAGTCAACGCCCGAAGCATAAAATACAATAAAGATACAACAGTTTTTCCATCGTATAACAGGAGTAATTGCAACCAGCGTGAAGGTTGTGGTCATTTCTACGTTCCGTGCAACCTAGCCTTCACTCTACGGCGTTGTTCCACCACATCGATGTGTTAGGGCCTTAGAAGTTAACGCCAGAAGCATAAAATTCAAAACAAATAAAACAGTTTTTCCATCGTACAAGGCGAATAATTGCAACCGGTGTGAAAGTTATGGTCATATCTACGTTTCGGCCATCCTAGGCTTCACTCTAGGGAGTTGCTCCACCAGATCGAATAGTTAGGGCGTTTGAAGTCAACGCCCGAAGCATAAAATACAATGAAGATGCAACGGTTTTTCCATCGTATAACACGAATAATTGCATCCAGTGTGGAAGTGATTGTCATTTCTACGTTCCGGGCAACCTAGGCTTCACTGTGTGGTGTTGCTCCACCAGATCGTATAGCTAGGGCCCAAGAAGTCAACGCCAGAAGCATAAAATACAATATAAATACAACAGTTTTTGCATCCTATTATATGAATAATTGCAAACAGTGTGAAAGTAATGGTCATTTCTACGTTCCGTGCAACCTAGGCTTGACTCTAGGGCGGTGCCGCACCAGATCGAATAGTTAGGGCCTTAGAAGTCAACGCACGAAGCATAAAATACAATAAAGATACAACTGTTTTTCCATCGTATAACTGGAATAATTGAAACCAGTGTGAAAGCGATAGTCATTTCTACGTTGCGGGCATCCCAGGCTTTAATCTAGGGCGTTGTTCCATCAGATCGAATAGTAAGGGCCTAAGAAGCCAACGCCAGAAGCATAAAATACAATATAAGTACAACAGTATTTCCATCGTATAAAACGAATAATTGCAACCGGTGTGAATATTATTGTCATTTCTACGTTCCGGGCAACCTAGGCTTCACTCTAGGACGTTGCCCCACCAGATCGAATAGTTAGGGCCTAAGAAGTCAACGCCAGAAGCATAAAATACAATATGAATACAACAGATTTTCCATCGTATAACAGGAATAATTGCAACCAGTGTGAAAGTAATGCCCATTTCTACGTTCCGGGTATCAGAGACTTAACACTGAAGCATTGCTCCACCCAGATCGAATAGCTAGGGACTTAGAATTCAACGCCAGAAGCATAAAATACAACAAAAATACAATAGTTTTTCATCGTATAACAGGAATAATTGCATCCAGTGTGAAAGTAGTGGTCATTTCTACGTTCCGGGCAACCTAGGCTTGACTCTAGGGCGTTGCTCCACCAGATCGAATAGTTAGGGCCTTAGAAGTCAACGCCCGAAGCATGAAGTACAATTAAAATACAATAGTTTTTCAACCGTATAAAATGAATAATTGCAATCAGTGTGAAGGTAATGGTCATTTCTGCGTTCCGGGCAACCTAGGATTCACTCTGGGGCGTTGCTACACCAGATCGAATAGTTAGGGCCTTAGAAGTCTACGCCCGGAGCATAAAATGCAATAAAAATACAACAGTATTTCCAACGTATAAAACGAATAATGGCAACCGGTGTGAAAATTATGGTCATTTCTACGTTCGTGGCAACCTAGGCTTGACTCTAGGGCGTTGCTCCGCCAGATCGAATAGTTAGGGCCTTAGAAGTCAACGCCCGAAGCATAAAATACAAAATAAATACAACAGTTTTTCCATCGTATAAAACGAATAATTGCAACCAGTGTGAAAGTTACCGTCATTTCTACGTTCCTGGAAACCTAGGCTTGACTCTAGGGCGTTGCTCCACCAGATCGAATAGTTAGGGCCTTAGAAGTCAACGCCCGAAGCATAAAATACAATAAAAATACAATAGTTCCTCCATCGTATTAAATGAATAATTGCAATCAGTGTGAAGGTAATGGTCATTTCTACGTTCCGGGCAACATAGGCTTCACTCTAGGGCGTTGCTCGACCAGATCGAATGTTCACGGCCTAAGAAGTCAACGCCCGAAGCATAAAATACAATAAAGATACTACAGATTTTCCATCGTATAACAGGAGTAATTGCAACCAGTGTGAAAGTGATGGTCATTCCTACGTTCCGGGCAACCTATGCTCCACTCTAGGGCGTTGTTCCACCACATCCAATTGTTAGGGCCTTGGAAGTCAACGCCAGAAGCATAAAATACAAAACAAATACAACAGTTTTTCCATCGCATAAAACGAATAATAGCAACCGGTGTGAAAGTTATGGTCATTTCTAAGTGCCGGTCAAGCTAGGCTTCACCCTAGGGCGTTGCTCCACCAGAGAGAATCGTTAGTGCCTTAGATGTCAACGCCCGAAGCATAAAATACAATGAAAATGCAACGGTTTTTCCATCGTATAACACGAATAACTGCAACCCGTGTGAAAGTGATTGTCATTTCTACGTTCCGGGCAACCTAGGCTTCACTGTGTGGTGTTGCTCCACCAGATCGTATAGCTAGGGCCCAAGAAGTCAACGCCAGAAGCATAAAATACAATATAAATACAACAGTTTTTGCATCCTATTATATGAATAATTGCAAACAGTGTGAAAGTAATGGTCATTTCTACGTTCCGTGCAACCTAGGCTTGACTCTAGGGCGGTGCCGCACCAGATCGAATAGTTAGGGCCTTAGAAGTCAACGCACGAAGCATAAAATACAATAAAGATACAACTGTTTTTCCATCGTATAACTGGAATAATTGAAACCAGTGTGAAAGCGATAGTCATTTCTACGTTGCGGGCATCCCAGGCTTTAATCTAGGGCGTTGTTCCATCAGATCGAATAGTAAGGGCCTAAGAAGCCAACGCCAGAAGCATAAAATACAATATAAGTACAACAGTATTTCCATCGTATAAAACGAATAATTGCAACCGGTGTGAATATTATTGTCATTTCTACGTTCCGGGCAACCTAGGCTTCACTCTAGGACGTTGCCCCACCAGATCGAATAGTTAGGGCCTAAGAAGTCAACGCCAGAAGCATAAAATACAATATGAATGCAACAGATTTTCCATCGTATAACAGGAATAATTGCAACCAGTGTGAAAGTAATGCCCATTTCTACGTTCCGGGTATCAGAGACTTAACACTGAAGCATTGCTCCACCCAGATCGAATAGCTAGGGACTTAGAATTCAACGCCAGAAGCATAAAATACAATAAAAATACAATAGTTTTTCATCGTATAACAGGAATAATTGCATCCAGTGTGAAAGTAGTGGTCATTTCTACGTTCCGGGCAACCTAGGCTTGACTCTAGGGCGTTGCTCTACCAGATCGAATAGTTAGGGCCTTAGAAGTCAACGCCCGAAGCATAAAGTACAATTAAAATACAATAGTTTTTCAACCGTATAAAATGAATAATTGCAATCAGTGTGAAGGTAATGGTCATTTCTGCGTTCCGGGCAACCTAGGATTCACTCTGGGGCGTTGCTACACCAGATCGAATAGTTAGGGCCTTAGAAGTCTACGCCCGGAGCATAAAATGCAATAAAAATACAACAGTATTTCCAACGTATAAAACGAATAATGGCAACCGGTGTGAAAATTATGGTCATTTCTACGTTCGTGGCAACCTAGGCTTGACTCTAGGGCGTTGCTCCGCCAGATCGAATAGTTAGGGCCTTAGAAGTCAACGCCCGAAGCATAAAATACAAAATAAATACAACAGTTTTTCCATCGTATAAAACGAATAATTGCAACCAGTGTGAAAGTTACGGTCATTTCTACGTTCCTGGAAACCTAGGCTTGACTCTAGGGCGTTGCTCCACCAGATCGAATAGTTAGGGCCTTAGAAGTCAACGCCCGAAGCATAAAATACAATAAAAATACAATAGTTCCTCCATCGTATTAAATGAATAATTGCAATCAGTGTGAAGGTAATGGTCATTTCTACGTTCCGGGCAACCTAGGCTTCACTCTAGGGCGTTGCTCGACCAGATCGAATGTTCACGGCCTAAGAAGTCAACGCCCGAAGCATAAAATACAATAAAGATACTACAGATTTTCCATCGTATAACAGGAGTAATTGCAACCAGTGTGAAAGTGATGGTCATTCCTACGTTCCGGGCAACCTATGCTCCACTCTAGGGCGTTGTTCCACCACATCCAATTGTTAGGGCCTTGGAAGTCAACGCCAGAAGCATAAAATACAAAACAAATACAACAGTTTTTCCATCGCATAAAACGAATAATAGCAACCGGTGTGAAAGTTATGGTCATTTCTAAGTGCGGGTCAAGCTAGGCTTCACCCTAGGGCGTTGCTCCACCAGAGAGAATCGTTAGTGCCTTAGATGTCAACGCCCGAAGCATAAAATACAATGAAAATGCAACGGTTTTTCCATCGTATAACACGAATAACTGCAACCCGTGTGAAAGTGATAGTCATTTCTACGCTCGGGGAAACCTAGGCTTGGATCTAGGGCGTTGTTCCACCAGATCGAATAGTAAGGTCCTAAGAAGTCAACGCCAGAAACATAAAATACAATATATGTACAACAGTTTTTCCATCGTATAAAACGAATAATTGCATCCAGTGTGAAAGTAATAGCCATTTCTACGTTCCGGCAACCTAGGCTTCACTCTAGGGCGTTGCTGCATCAGAACGAATAGTTAGGGCCTGAGAAGTCAACGCCCGAAGCATATAATACAATAAAAATGCAACAGCTTTTCCATCGTATAACAGGAATAACTGCAACCGGTGTGAAGGTAATGGTCATTTCGACGTTCCGGGCAACCTATGCTTCACTCTAGGGCCTTGCTCAACCAGATCGAATAGCTAGGGCCTTAGAAGTCAACGCCCGAAGCATAAAATACAAAATAAATACAACAATTTCTCCATCGTATGAAACGAATAATTGCAACCAGTGTCAAAGTTATGGTCATTTCTACGTTCCTGGCAACCTAGGCCTCTCTCTAGGGCGTTGCTCCACCAGATCGAATAGTTAGGGCCATAGAAGTCAACGCCCGAAGCATAAAATACAATAAAAATACAATAGTTTTTCCATCGTATAAAATGAATAATTGCAATCAGTGTGAAGGTAATGGTCATTTCTACGTTCCGGGCAACCTAAGCTTCACTCTAGGGCGTTGCTCCACCAGATCCAATACTTAGGGCCTAAGGAGTCAACGCCCGAAGCATAAAATACAATAAAGATACTACAGTTTTTCCATCGTATAAAACGAATAATTGCATCCAGTGTGAAAGTAACGGCCATATCTACGTTCCGGGCAACCTAGGCTTGACTCTAGGGCGTTGCTCCACCAGATCGAATACTTAGGGCCTTAGAAGTCAACGCCCGAAGCATAAAATACAATAAAGATACAACAGCTTTTCCATCGTATAACTGGAGTAATTGCAACCAGTGTGAAAGTGATGGTCATTTCTACGTTCCGGGCAACCTAGGCTTCACCCTAGGCCCTTGCTCAACCAGATCGAATAGCTAGGGCTTTACAAGTCAACGCCCGAAGCATAAAATACAAAATAAATACAACAGTTTTTCCATCGTATAAAACGAATAATTGCAACCAGTGTGAAGGTTATGGTCATTTCTACGTTCCTGGCAACCTAGGCTTGACTCTAGGGCGTTGCTCCACCAGATCGAATAGTTAGGGCCTTAGAAGTCAACGCCCGAAGCATAAAATGGAATAAAAATACAATAGTTTTTCAACCGTATAAAATGAATAATTGCAATCAGTGTGAAGGTAATGGTCATTTCTGCGTTCCGGGCAACCTAGGATTCACTCTAGGGCGTTGCTGCACCAGATCGAGTAGTTAGGGTCTGAGAAGTTAACGCCCGAAGCATATAATACAATAAAAATACAACAGTTTTTCCATCGTATAACAGGAATAACTGCCACCAATGTGAAGGTAATGGTCATTTCTGCGTTCCGGGCAACCTGGGATTCACTCTAGGGCGTTGCTGCACCAGATCGAATAGTTAGGGCCTGAGAAGTCAACGCCCGAAGCATATAATACAATAAAAATACAACAGTATTTCCATCGTATAACAGGAATAACTGCAACCAGTGTGAAAGTAATGGTCATTTCTGCGTTCCGGGCAACCTATGCTTCGCTCTAGGGCGTTGCTCAACCAGATCGAAAAGCTAGGGCCTTAGAAGTCAACGCCCGAAGCATAAAATACAAAATAAATACAACAGTTTTTCCATCGTATAAAACGAATAATTGCATCCAGTGTGAAAGTAATAGCCATTTCTACGTACCGGCAACCTAGGCTTCACTCTAGGGCGTTGCTCCACCACATCGAACAGTTAGTGTCTTAGAAGTCAACGCCCGAAGCATACAGTACAATAAAGATAAAACAGATTTTCCATCGTATAACAGGAGTAATTGCAACCAGTGTGAAAGTGATGGTCATTTCTACGTTCCGGGCAACCTATGCTTCACTCTAGGGCGTTGTCCCACCACATCGAATTGTTAGGGCCTTGGAAGTCAACGCCCGAAGCATAAAATACAATAAAAATACAACAGTTTTTCCACCGTATAAAATGAATAATTGCAATCAGTGTGAAGGTAATGGTCATTTCTGCGTTCCGGGCAACCTAGGCTTCACTCTAGGGCGTTCCTCCACCAGATCGAATAGTTAGGGCCTTAGAAGTCATCGCCCGAAGCATGAAATACAATAAAGATACAACAGTTTTTCCATTATATAAAACGAATAATTTCAGCCGGTGTGAAGGTTATGGTCATTTCTACGTTCCGGGCAACCTAGGCTTCACTCTAGGGCGTTGCTCCACCAGATCGTATAGTTAGGGCCATAGAAGTCAACGCCCGAAGCATAAAATACAATAAAGATACAACAGTTTTTCCATCGTATAACAGGAGTAATTGCAACCAGCGTGAAGGTTGTGGTCATTTCTACGTTCCGTGCAACCTAGCCTTCACTCTACGGCGTTGTTCCACCACATCGATGTATTAGGGCCTTAGAAGTTAACGCCAGAAGCATAAAATACAAAACAAATAAAACAGTTTTTCCATCGTACAAAGCGAATAATTGCAACCGGTGTGAAAGTTATGGTCATATCTACGTTTCGGCCATCCTAGGCTTCACTCTAGGGAGTTGCTCCACCAGATCGAATAGTTAGGGCGTTAGAAGTCAACGCCCGAAGCATAAAATACAATGAAGATGCAACGGTTTTTCCATCGTATAACACGAATAATTGCATCCAGTGTGAAAGTGATTGTCATTTCTACGTTCCGGGCAACCTAGGCTTCACTGTGTGGTGTTGCTCCACCAGATCGAATAGCTAGGGCCCAAGAAGTCAACGCCAGAAGCATAAAATACAATATAAATACAACAGTTTTTGCATCCTATTATATGAATAATTGCAAACAGTGTGAAAGTAATGGTCATTTCTACGTTCCGTGCAACCTAGGCTTGACTCTAGGGCGGTGCCGCACCAGATCGAATAGTTAGGGCCTTAGAAGTCAACGCACGAAGCATAAAATACAATAAAGATACAACTGTTTTTCCATCGTATAACTGGAATAATTGAAACCAGTGTGAAAGCGATAGTCATTTCTACGTTGCGGGCATCCCAGGCTTTAATCTAGGGCGTTGTTCCATCAGATCGAATAGTAAGGGCCTAAGAAGCCAACGTCAGAAGCATAAAATACAATATAAGTACAACAGTATTTCCATCGTATAAAACGAATAATTGCAATCAGTGTGAAGGTAATGGTCATTTCTACGTTCCGGGCAACCTAGGCTTCACTCTAGGGCGTTGCACCACCAGATCGAATGGTCAGGGCCTAAGAAGTCAACGCCCGAAGCATAAAATACAATAAAGATACAACAGTTTTTCCATCGTATAAAACGAATAATTGCAACCAGTGTGAAGGTTATCGTCATTTCTGCGTTCCTGGCAACCTAGGCTTCACTCTGGGGCGTTGCTCCACCAGATCGTATAGTTAGGGCCTTAGAAGTCAACGCCCGAAGCATAAAATACAATAAAAATACAACAGTTTTTCCACCGTATAAAATGAATAATTGCAATCAGTGTGAAGGTAATGGTCATTTCTGCGTTCCGGGCAAGCTAGCATTCACTCTAGGGCGTTGCTGCAACAGATCGAATAGTTAGGGCCTTAGAAGTCAACGCCCGAAGCATATAATACAATAAAAATACAACAGTTTTTCCATCGTATAACAGGAGTAACTGCAACCAGTGTGAAGGTAATGGTCATTTCTACGTTCCGGGCAACCTATACTTCGCTCTAGGGCGTTGCTCAACCAGATCGAAAAGCTAGGACCTTAGAAGTTAACGCCCGAAGCATAAATTACAATGAAAATGCAACGGTTTTTCCATCGTATAACACGAATAATTGCAACCCGCGTGAAAGTGATAGTCATTTCTACGCTCGGGGCAATCTAGGCTTGAATCTAGGGCCTTGTTCCACCAGATCGAATAGTAAGGTCCTAAGATGTCAACGCCAGAAACATAAAATACAATATAAGTACAACAGTTTTTCCATCGTATAAAACGAATAATTGCATCCAGTGTGAAAGTAATAGCCATTTCTACGTTCCGGCAACCTAGGCTTCACTCTAGGGCGTTGCTGCATCAGAACGAATAGTTAGGGCCTGAGAAGTCAACGCCCGAAGCATATAATACAATAAAAATGCAACAGCTTTTCCATCGTATAACAGGAATAACTGCAACCAGTGTGAAGGTAATGGTCATTTCGACGTTCCGGGCAACCTATGCTTCGCTCTAGGGCCTTGCTCAACCAGATCGAATAGCTAGGGCCTTAGAAGTCAACGCCCGAAGCATAAAATACAAAATAAATACAACAATTTCTCCATCGTATAAAACGAATAATTGCAACCAGTGTCAAAGTTATGGTCATTTCTACGTTCCTGGCAACCTAGGCGTCTCTCTAGGGCGCTGCTCCACCAGATCGAATAGTTATGGCCATAGAAGTCAACGCCCGAAGCATAAAATACAATAAAAATACAATAGTTTTTCCATCGAATAAAATGAATAATTGCAATCAGTGTGAAGGTAATGGTCATTTCTACGTTCCGGGCAACCTAGGCTTCACTCTAGGGCGTTGCTCCACCAGATCGAATACTTAGGGCCTTAGAAGTCAACGCCCGAAGCATAAAATACAATAAAGATACAACAGTTTTTCCATCGTATAAAACGAATAATTGCAACCAGTGTGAAAGTAATAGCCATTTCTACGTACCGGCAACCTAGGCTTCACTCTAGGGCGTTGCTCCACCACATCGAACAGTTAGTGTCTTAGAAGTCAACGCCCGAAGCATACAGTACAATAAAGATAAAACAGATTTTCCATCCTATAACGGGAGTAATTGCAACCAGTGTGAAAGTGATGGTCATTTCTACGTTCCGGGCAACCTATGCTTCACTTTAGGGCGTTGTCGCACCACATCGAATTGTTAGGGCCTTGGAAGTCAACGCCAGAAGCATAAAATACAAAACAAATACAACAGTTTTTCCATCGTATAAAACAAATAATAGCAACGGGTGTGAAAGTTATGGTCATTTCTACGTTCCGGTCAACCTAGGCTTCACTCGAGGGCGTTGCTCCACCATATAGAATCGTTAGGCCCTTAGATGTCAACGCCCGAAGCATAAAATACAATGAAAATGCAACGGTTTTTCCATCGTATAACACGAATAATTGCAACCCGTGTGAATGTGATAGGCATTTCTACGTTCCAGGCAACCTAGGCTTCACTGTAGGGTGTTGCCCTACCAAACCGAATAGCTAGGGCCTTAGAAGTCTACGCCCGGAGCATAAAATACAGAATAAGCACAACAGTTTTTCCATCGTATAAAACGAATAATTGCATCCAGTGTGAAAGTAATGGCCATATCTACGTTACGGGCAAACTAGGCTTGGCTCTACGGCGTTGCTCCACCAGATCGAATGGTTAGGGCCTCAGAAGACAACGCCCGAAGCATAAAATACAATAAAGATACAACAGTTTTTCCATTTTATAACAGGAGTAATTGCAACCAGTGTGAAAGTGATGGTCATTTCTACGTTCTGTGCAAGCTAGGCTTCACTCTAGGGCGTTGTTCCGCCAGGACGAATTGTTAAGGACTTAGAAGTCAACGCCAGAAGCGTAAAATACGAAACAAATGCAACAGTTTTTCCATCGTATAAAACGAATAATTGCAACCGATGTGAAAATTATGGTCATTTCTACGTTCCGGGCGACCTAGGCTTCACTCTAGGGCGTTGCACCACCAGATCGAATGGTCAGGGCCTAAGAAGTCAACGCCCGAAGCATAAAATACAATAAACATTAAACAGTTTTTCCATCGTATAAAACGAATAATTGCAACCAGTGTCAAAGTTATGGTCATTTCTACGTTCCTGGCAACCTAGGCTTGACTCTAGGGCGTTGCTCCACCAGATCGAATAGCTAGGGCTTTAGAAGTCAACGCCCGAAGCATAAGATACAAAATAAATACAACAGTTTTTCCATCGTATAAAACGAATAATTGCAACCAGTGTCAAAGTTATGGTCATTTCTACGTTCCTGGCAACCTAGGCTTGACTCTAGGGCGTTGCTCAACCAGATCGAAAAGCTAGGACCTTAGAAGTTAACGCCCGAAGCATAAATTACAATGAAAATGCAACGGTTTTTCCACCGTATAACACGAATAATTGCAACCCGCGTGAAAGTGATAGTCATTTCTACGCTCGGGGCAATCTAGGCTTGAATCTAGGGCCTTGTTCCACCAGATCGAATAGTAAGGTCCTAAGATGTCAACGCCAGAAACATAAAATACAATATAAGTACAACAGTTTTTCCATCGTATAAAACGAATAATTGCATCCAGAGTGAAAGTAATAGCCATTTCTACGTTCCGGCAACCTAGGCTTCACTCTAGGGCGTTGCTGCATCAGAACGAATAGTTAGGGCCTGAGAAGTCAACGCCCGAAGCATATAATACAATAAAAATGCAACAGCTTTTCCATCGTATAACAGGAATAACTGCAACCAGTGTGAAGGTAATGTTCATTTCGACGTTCCGGGCAACCTATGCTTCGCTCTAGGGCCTTGCTCAACCAGATCGAATAGCTAGGGCCTTAGAAGTCAACGCCCGAAGCATAAAATACAAAATAAATACAACAATTTCTCCATCGTATAAAACGAATAATTGCAACCAGTGTCAAAGTTATGGTCATTTCTACGTTCCTGGCAACCTAGGCGTCTCTCTAGGGCGCTGCTCCACCAGATCGAATAGTTATGGCCATAGAAGTCAACGCCCGAAGCATAAAATACAATAAAAATACAATAGTTTTTCCATCGAATAAAATGAATAATTGCAATCAGTGTGAACGTAATGGTCATTTCTACGTTCCGGGCAACCTAGGCTTCACTCTAGGGCGTTGCTCCACCAGATCGAATACTTAGGGCCTTAGAAGTCAACGCCCGAAGCATAAAATACAATAAAGATACAACAGTTTTTCCATCGTATAAAACGAATAATTGCATCCAGTGTGAAAGTAACGGCCATATCTACGTACCGGGCAACCTAGGCTTGGCTCTAGGGCGTTATTCCACCAGACCGAATAGTTAGGGCCTTAGAAGTCAACGCCCGAAGCATAAAATACAATAAAGATACAACAGTTTTTCCATCGTATAACAGGAGTAATAGCAACGGGTGTGAAAGTTATGGTCATTTCTACGTTCCGGTGAACCTAGGCTTCACTCTATGGCGTTGCTCCACCAGATCGAAAAGTTAGGGCCTTAGAAGTCAACGCCCGAAGCATAAAATACTGAATAAATACAACAGTTTTTCCATCGTATAAAACGAATAATTGCCTCCAGTGTGAAAGTAACGGCCATATCTACGTTCCGGGCAACCTAGGCTTGGCTCTAGGGCGTTGCTCCACCAGATAGAATAGTAAGGGCCTTAGAAGTCAACGCCCGAAGCATAAAGTAAAATAAAGTTACAACAGTTTTTCCATCCTGTAAAAGGAATAATTGCAACCAGTGTGAAACTAATGGTCATTTCTACGTTCCGGTCAACATAGGTTTCACTCTTGGACGTTGCTCCACCAGATCGAATAGTTAGGGCCTAAGAAGTCAACGCCAGAAGCATAAGATACGATAAAAATACAACAGTTTTTCCCTCGTATAACAGGAATAATTGCAACCAGTGTGAAGGTAATGGTCATTTCTACATTCCGCCAACCTAGGCTTCACTCTAGGGCGTTGGCCCACCAGATCGAATATTCAGGGCCTATGAAGTCAACGCTAGAAGCATAAAATACAATAAAAAGGCAACAGTTTTTCCATCGTATAAAACGAATAATTGCAACCGGTGTGAAAGTGATAGTCATTTCTACGTTCCGGGCGACCTAGGCTTCACTCTAGGGCGTTGCGCCACCAGATCGTGTAGCTAGGTCCTTAGAAGTCTACGCCCGGAGCATAAAATACAATAAAAATACAACTGTTTGTCCATTGTATAAAATGAATAATTGCAATCAGTGGGAAGGCAATGGTCATTTCTACGTTCCGGGCAACCTAGGCTTCGCTCTAGCGCGTTGCTCCACCAGATCGAAAAGTTAGGGCCTAAGATGTCAACGCCCGAAGCATAAAATACAATGAAAATGCAACGGCTTTTCCATCGTATAACACGAATAATTGCAACCCGTGTGAAAGTGATAGCCATTTCTACGTTCCGGGCAACCTCGGCTTCACTGTAGGGTGTTGCTCTACCAGATCGAATAGCTAGGGCCTTAGAAGTCTACGCCCGGAGCATAAAATACAATAAAAATGCAACAGTTTTTCCATCGTATATAATGAATAATTGCAATCAGTGTGAAGGTAATGGTCATTTCTGCGTTCCGGGCAACCTAGGATTCACTCTAGGTCGTTGCTGCACCAGATCGAATAGTTAGGGCCTGAGAAGTCAACGCCCGAAGCATAAAATACAATAAAAATACAATAGTTTTTCCATCGTATAAAATGAATAATTGCAATCAGTGTGAAGGTAATGGTCATTTCTACGTTCCGGGCAACATAGGCTTCACTCTAGGGCGTTGCTCCACCAGATCGAATAGTTAGGGCCTTAGAAGTCAACGCCCGAAGCATAAAATACAGAATAAATACAACAGTTTTTCCATCGTATAAAACGAATAATTGCATCCAGTGTGAAAGTAATGGCCATATCTACGTTCCGGGCAACCTAGGTGTGGCTCTAGGGCGTTGCTCCACCAGATCGAATAGTTAGGGCCTTAGAAGTCAACGCCCGAACCATAAAATACAATAAAAATACAATAGTTTTTCCATCGTATAACTGGAACAATTGCAACCAGTGTGAAAGTGACAGTCATTTCTACATTCCGGGCATCCTAGGCTTCAATCTAGCGCGTTGTTCAACCAGATCGAATAGTAAGGGACTAAGAAGTCAGCGCCAGAAGCATAAAATACAAAACAAATACATCAGTTTTTCCATCGTATAAAACGAATAATTGCAACCGGTGTGTCAGTTATGGTCATTTCTACGTTCCGGTCAATCTAGGCTGCACTCTAGGGCGTTGCTCCACCAGGTAGAATTGTTAGGGCCTTAGAAGTCAACGCCCGAAGCATAAAATACAATGAAAATGCAACGGTTTTTCCATCGTATAACACGAATATTTGCAACCCGTGTGAAAGTGATAGTCATTTCTACGTTCCGGGCAACCTAGGATTCACTCTACGGCGTTGCTCCACCAGGTCGAATAGTTAGGGCCTAAGAAGTCAACGACAGAATCATAAAATACAATATAAATACAACAGTTCTTGCATCGTATAATATGAACAATTGCAAAACGTGTGAAAGTAATGGTCATTTCTACGTTCCGTGCAACCTATGCTTCACTCTATGGAGTTGCTCCACCACATCGAATAGCTACGGCCTTAGAAGTCAATGCCAGAAGCATAAAATACAATACAAATACAAGGGTTTCTCCATCGTATAAAATGAATAATTGCAAACGGTGTGAAAGTAATGGTCATTTCTACGTTCCGGGCAACCTAGGATTCACTCTAGGGCGTTGCTGCACCAGATCGAATAGTTAGGGCCTGAGAAGACAACGCCCGAAGCATAAAATACAATAAAAATACAATAGTTTTTCCATCGTATAAAATGAATAATTGCAATCAGTGTGAAGGTAATGGTCATTTCTACGTTCCGGCAACCTAGGCTTCACTCTAGGGCGATGCTGCACCAGATCGAACAGTTAGTGCCTTAGAAGTCAACGCCCGAAGCATGAAATACAATAAAGATACAACAGTTTTTCCATCGTATAACAGGATTAATTGCAACCAGTGTGAAAGTGATGGTCATTTCTACGTTCCGGGCAACCTAGGCTCCACTCTAGGGCCTTGCTCAACCAGATCGAATAGCTAGGGCCTTAGAAGTCAACGCCCGAAGCATAAAATACAAAATTAATACAACAGTTTTTCCATCGTGTAACAGGAATAATTGCAACCAGTGTGAAAGTAATGGTCATTTCTACGTTCCGGGAAACCTAGGCTTCACTCTAGGGAGTCGCTCCACCAGATCGAATGGCTACGGCCTTAGAAGTCAACGCCAGGTGCATAAAATACATTATAAATACAACAGCTTTCACATAGCATAAAATGAATAATTGCAAAAAGTGTGAATGTAATGGTCATTTCTAAGTTCCGGGCAACCTAGGCTTCACCCTAGGGCGTTGCTCTACCAGATCGATAAGCTAGGGCCTTAGAAATCAAAGCCCGAAGCATAAAATGCAATAAAAATACAACAGTTTTTCCATCGTATAACAGGAATAATAGCAACCAGAGTGAAAGGTATGGTCATTTCTATGTTCCGGGCAACCTAGGCTTCACTCTAGGGCGTTGCTCCAGCAGATCGAATAGTGAGGGCCTTAGAAGTCTGCGCCCGAAGCAGAAAATACAATAAAGATGCAACAGCTTTTCCATCGTATAACAGGAATAGTTACAACCAGTGTGAAGGTAATGGTCTTTCCTACGTTCCGGGCAACCTAGGCTTCACTCTAGGGCGGTGCTCCACCAGATCATATAGTTAGGGCCTAAGAAGTGAACGCCAGAAGTATAAAACACAATATAAATACAACAGCTTTTCCATCGTATAAGACGGATAATTGCAACCAGTATGAAAGCTATGGTTATTTCTACGTTCCGGGCAACCTATGCTTCACCCTAGGGCGTTGCTCTACCAGATCGAATAGACAGGGCCTTAGAAGTCAGCGCCAGAAGCCAAAAATAAAATAAAAATACAACAGTTGTTCCAGCGTATAACGGGTATATATGCAACCAGTGTGAAAGTAATGGCCATTTCTACGTTCCGTGCAACCTAGGCTTCACTCCAGGGAGTTGCTCCACCAGATCGAACAGTTAGGGCCTTAGAAGTCAACGCCAGAAGCATAAAATAAAATAAAAATGCAACAGTATTTCCATCGTAGAACCGGAATAACTGCAACCAGTGTGAAAGTGATGGCCATTTCTACATTCCGTGCAACCTAGGCTTCACTCTAGGTCGTTGCTCCACCAGATCGAAAAGTTAGGGCCTAAGAAGTCAACGCCAGAAGCATGAAATAAAATAAAATTACAACAGTTTATCCATCGTATAACGGGAATAATTGCAACCAGCGTAAAAGTAATGGCCATTTCTGCATTCCCTGCAACCTAGGCTTCACTCCAGGGCGTTGCTCCACCAGATCGAAAAGGTAGGGCCTAAGAAGTCAACGCCAGAAGCATTAAATACAAAATAAATGCAACAATTTTTCTGTCGTATAAAACGGATAATTGCAAACAGTGTGAAAGTAGTGGTCATTCCTACGTTCATGGCAACCTGGGCTTCACGCTAGGGCGTTGCTCCGCCACATCGAAAAGCTCCGGCCTTAGAAGTCTACGCCTGAAGCATAAAATAGAATAAGAATACAACAGCTTTTCCATCGTAGAACAGGAATAATTGCAACCAGTGTGAAAGTTATGGTCATTTCTACGTTCCGGGCAACCTGGGCTTCACGCTAGGGTGTTGCTCCATCAGATGGAATAGCTAGGGCCTTAGAAGACAACGCCAGAAGCATAAAATAAAATAAAAATACAACAGATCTTCCATCGTATAACAGAAATAATTGCAACCTGTGTGAAAGTTATGGTCATTTCTACGTTCCGGGCAACCTAGGCTTGACTCTAGGGCGTTGCTCCACCAGATCGAATAGTTAGGGCCTTAGAAGTCAACGCACGAAGCATGAAATACAATAAAGATACAACAGTTTTTCCATCCTATAACTGGAATAATTGCAACCAGTGCGAAAGTGATAGTCATTTCTACGTTCCGGGCAACCTAGGCTTCAATCTAGGGCGTCGTTCCACCAGATCGAATAGTAAGGGCCTTAGAAGTCAACGCCCTAAGCATAAAATACAGTAAAGATACAACAGATCTACCATCGTATAACAGGAATAATTGCATCCAGTGTGATAGTAATGGCCAATTCTACGTTCCGGGCAACCTAGGCTTCACTGTGGGGTGTTGCTCCACCAGGTCGAATTGCTAGGGCCTTAGAAGCCTACGCCCGGAGCATAAAATACAATAAAAATACAACAGTTTTTTCATCGTATAGAATGAATAATTGCAATCAGTGTGAAGGTAATGGTCATTTCTACGTTCCGGCAAACTAGGATTCACTCTGGGCCGTTGCTACACCAGATCGAATAGTTAGGGCCCAAGAAGACAACGCCAGAAGCATAAAATACAGTATAAATACAACAGTTTTTGCATCGTATAATATGAATAATTGAAAACAGTGTGAAAGTTATGGCCATTTCTACGTTCCGGGCAACCTAGGCTTGACTCTAGGGCGTTGCTCCACTAGATCGAATAGTTAGGGCCTTAGAAGTCAACGCCCGAAGCATAAAATACCATAAAAATACAACAGTTTTTCCATCGTATAAAACGAATAATTGCAACCGGTGTGAAAGTTGTGGTCATTTCTACGTTCCGGGCATCCTAGGCTTCACTCTAGGGCCTTGCTCCACCAGATCGAGTAGTTAGGGCCTTAGAAGTCAACGCCCGAATCACAAAATACAGTAATGATACAACAGATCCTCCATCGTATAACAGGAATAACTGCAACCAGTGTGAAGGTAATGGTCACTTCTACTTTCCGGGCAACCTAGGCTTCTCTCTAGGGCGTTGCTCCACCAGATCGAATAGCTACGGCCTTAGAAGTGAACGCAAGAAGCATAAAATACAATATAGATACAACAGTTTTTCCATCGTATAACAGGAATAATTGCAACCAGTGTGAAAGTAATGGTCATCTCTACGTTCCGGGAAACCTAGGCTTCACTCTAGGGCGTCGCTCCACCAGATCGAATAGCTACGGCCTTAGAAATCAAAGCCCGAAGCATAAAATGCAATAAAACTACAACAGTTTTTCCATCGTATAACAGGAATAATAGCAACCAGAGTGAAAGGTATGGTCATTTCTACGATCCGGGCAACCTAGGCTTCACTCTAGGGCGTTGCTCCACCAGATCGAATAGTGAGGGCCTTAGAAGTCTGCGCCCGGAGCAGACAATACAATAAAGATGCAACAGCTTTTCCATCGTATAACAGGAATAGTTACAACCAGTGTGAAGGTAATGGTCTTTCCTACGTTCCGGGCAACCTAGGCTTCACTCTCGGGCGGTGCTCCACCAGATCAAATAGTTAGGGCCTAAGAAGTGAACGCCAGAAGTATAAAACACAATATAAATACAACAGCTTTTCCATCGTATAAGACGGATAATTGCAACCAGTATGAAAGCTATGGCTATTTCTACGTTCCGGGCAACATATGCTTCACCCTAGGGCGTTGCTCTACCAGATCGAATAGACAGGGCCTTAGAAGTCAGCGCCAGAAGCCAAAAATAAAATAAAAATACAACAGTTGTTCCAGCGTATAACGGGTATATATGCAACCAGTGTGAAAGTAATGGCCATTTCTACGTTCCGTGCAACCTAGGCTTCACTCCAGGGCGTTGCTCCACCAGATCGAACAGTTAGGGCCTCAGAAGTCAACGCCAGAAGCATAAAATAAAATAAAAATGCAACAGTATTTCCATCGTAGAACCGGAATAACTGCAACCAGTGTGAAAGTGATGGCCATTTCTACATTCCGTGCAACCTAGGCTTCACTCTAGGTCGTTGCTCCACCAGATCGAAAAGATAGGGCCTAAGAAGTCAACGCCAGAAGCATGAAATAAAATAAAATTACAACAGTTTATCCATCGTATAACGGGAATAATTGCAACCAGCGTAAAAGTAATGGCCATTTCTGCGTTCCCTGCAACCTAGGCTTCACTCCAGGGCGTTGCTCCACCAGATCGAAAAGGTAGGGCCTAAGAAGTCAACGCCAGAAGCATTAAATACAAAATAAATGCAACAGTTTTTCTGTCGTATAAAACGGATAATTGCAAACAGTGTGAAAGTAGTGGTCATTCCTACGTTCCTGGCAACCTGGGCTTCACGCTAGGGCGTTGCTCCGCCACATCGAAAAGCTCCGGCCTTAGAAGTCTACGCCTGAAGCGTAAAATAGAATAAGAATACAACAGCTTTTCCATCGTAGAACAGGAATAATTGCAACCAGTGTGAAAGTTATGGTCATTTCTACGTTCCGGGCAACCTAGGCTTGACTCTAAGGCGCTGCTCCAACAGATCGAATAGGTAGGGCCATAGAAGTCAACGCCCGAAGCATAAAATACAAAAAAGATACAACGGTTTTTCCATCGTATAACAGGAACAATTGCAACCAGTGTGACAGTGATGGTCATTCCTACGTTCCGGGCAATCTAGGCTTCACTCTAGGGCGTTGTTCCACCAGACCGAATAGTTAGGGCCTAAGAAGTCAACGCCAGAATCATAAAATACAACATAAATACACCAGTTTTTCCATCGTATAAAACGCATCATTGCGACCAGTGTGAAAGTAAAGGCCACTACTACGTTCCGTGCAACCTAGGCTTCACTCCAGGTCGTCGCTCCACCAGATCGAATAGTTAGGGCCTAAGAAGTCAACGCCAGGATCATAAAGTAAAATAAAGTTACAACAGATTTTCCATCCTATAAAAGGAATAATTGCAACCAGTGTGAAACTAATGGTCATTTCTACGTTCCGCTCAACATAGACTTCACTCCTGGACGTTGTCCCACCAGATCGAATAGCTAGGACCTTAGAAGTGAACGCCAGAAGCAGAAAATACTATAAAAATGCAACAGTTTTTCCATCGTATAAAACGAATAATTGCAACCAGTGCGAAAGTTATGGTCATTTCTACGTTCCGGGCTACCTAGGCTTGACTCTAGGGCGTTGCTCCTCCAGATCGAATAGTTAGGGCCTTAGAAGTCAACGCCAGAAGCATAAAATACAATACAAATACAACAGTTTTTCCATCGTATAACAGGAATCACAGCAACCAGTGTGAATGTTATCGTCATTTCTACGTTCCGGGCAACCTAGGCTTCACTCTAGGGCGTCGGTCCACCAGATCGAATAGTTAGGGCCTTAGAAGTCAACGCCCGAAGCATAAAATACAATGAAAATGCAACGGTTTTTCCATCGTATAACACGAATATTTGCAACCCGTGTGAAAGTGATAGTCATTTCTACGTTCCGGGCAACCTAGGATTCACTCTACGGCGTTGCTCCACCAGATCGAATAGTTAGGGCCTAAGAAGTCAACGACAGAATCATAAAATACAATATAAATACAACAGTTCTTGCATCGTATAATATGAACAATTGCAAAACGTGTGAAAGTAATGGTCATTTCTACGTTCCGTGCAACCTATGCTTCACTCTATGGAGTTGCTCCACCACATCGAATAGCTACGGCCTTAGAAGTCAATGCCAGAAGCATAAAATACAATACAAATACAAGGGTTTCTCCATCGTATAAAATGAATAATTGCAAACGGTGTGAAAGTAATGGTCATTTCTACGTTCCGGGCAACCTAGGATTCACTCTAGGGCGTTGCTGCACCAGATCGAATAGTTAGGGCCTGAGAAGACAACGCCCGAAGCATAAAATACAATAAAAATACAATAGTTTTTCCATCGTATAAAATGAATAATTGCAATCAGTGTGAAGGTAATGGTCATTTCTACGTTCCGGCAACCTAGGCTTCACTCTAGGGCGTTGCTGCACCAGATCGAACAGTTAGTGCCTTAGAAGTCAACGTCCGAAGCATAAAATACAATAAAGATACAACAGTTTTTCCATCGTATAACAGGATTAATTGCAACCAGTGTGAAAGTGATGGTCATTTCTACGTTCCGGGCAACCTAGGCTTCACTCTAGG
Organism: Calliopsis andreniformis; assembly: GCF_051401765.1. Taxonomy (NCBI): domain Eukaryota; kingdom Metazoa; phylum Arthropoda; class Insecta; order Hymenoptera; family Andrenidae; genus Calliopsis; species Calliopsis andreniformis. The sequence goes on from NW_027480422.1 coordinate 8,365,363, forward strand.
GCCTTGCTCAACCAGATCGAATAGCTAGGGCCTTAGAAGTCAACGCCCGAAGCATAAAATACAAAATAAATACAACAGTTTTTCCATCGTGTAACAGGAATAATTGCAACCAGTGTGAAAGTAATGGTCATTTCTACGTTCCGGGAAACCTAGGCTTCACTCTAGGGAGTCGCTCCACCAGATCGAATAGTGAGGGCCTTAGAAGTCTGCGCCCGAAGCAGAAAATACAATAAAGATGCAACAGCTTTTCCATCGTATAACAGGAATAGTTACAACCAGTGTGAAGGTAATGGTCTTTCCTACGTTCCGGGCAACCTAGGCTTCACTCTAGGGCGGTGCTCCACCAGATCATATAGTTAGGGCCTAAGAAGTGAACGCCAGAAGTATAAAACACAATATAAATACAACAGCTTTTCCATCGTATAAGACGGATAATTGCAACCAGTATGAAAGCTATGGTTATTTCTACGTTCCGGGCAACCTATGCTTCACCCTAGGGCGTTGCTCTACCAGATCGAATAGACAGGGCCTTAGAAGTCAGCGGCAGAAGCCAAAAATAAAATAAAAATACAACAGTTGTTCCAGCGTATAACGGGTATATATGCAACCAGTGTGAAAGTAATGGCCATTTCTACGTTCCGTGCAACCTAGGCTTCACTCCAGGGCGTTGCTCCACCAGATCGAACAGTTAGGGCCTTAGAAGTCAACGCCAGAAGCATAAAATAAAATAAAAATGCAACAGTATTTCCATCGTAGAACCGGAATAACTGCAAACAGTGTGAAAGTGATGGTCATTTCTACATTCCGTGCAACCTAGGCTTCACTCTAGGTCGTTGCTCCACCAGATCGAAAAGTTAGGGCCTAAGAAGTCAACGCCAGAAGCATGAAATAAAATAAAATTACAACAGTTTATCCATCGTATAACGGGAATAATTGCAACCAGCGTAAAAGTAATGGCCATTTCTGCGTTCCCTGCAACCTAGGCTTCACTCCAGGGCGTTGCTCCACCAGATCGAAAAGGTAGGGCCTAAGAAGTCAACGCCAGAAGCATTAAATACAAAATAAATGCAACAGTTTTTCTGTCGTATAAAACGGATAATTGCAAACAGTGTGAAAGTAGTGGTCATTCCTACGTTCCTGGCAACCTGGGCATCACGGTAGGGCGTTGCTCCGCCACATCGAAAAGCTCCGGCCTTAGAAGTCTACGCCTGAAGCATAAAATAGAATAAGAATACAACAGCTTTTCCATCGTAGAACAGGAATAATTGCAACCAGTGTGAAAGTTATGGTCATTTCTACGTTCCGGGCAACCTGGGCTTCACGCTAGGGTGTTGCTCCATCAGATGGAATAGCTAGGGCCTTAGAAGACAACGCCAGAAGCATAAAATAAAATAAAAATACAACAGTTCTTCCATCGTATAACAGAAATAATTGCAACCTGTGTGAAAGTTATGGTCATTTCTACGTTCCGGGCAACCTAGGCTTGACTCTAGGGCGTCGGTCCACCACATAGACTAGTTAGGGCATAAGAAATCAACGCCAGAAGCATAAAATACAAAATAAATGCAATAGTTTTTCCATCGTATAAAACGAATAATTGCATCCAGTGTGAAAGTGATGGCCATTTCTACGTTCCGGGCAACCTAGGCTTCACTTTAGGGCGTTGTTCCACCAGATCGTATAGTTAGGGCCTAAGAAGTCAACGCCAAGAGCATAAAATACAACATAAATACAACAGTTTTTCCATCGTATAAAACGAATAATTGCAACCAGTGTGAAAGTTATGGTCATTTCTACGTTCCGGGCAACCTAGGCTTGACTCTAGGGCGTTGATCCACTAGATCGAATAGTTAGGGCCTTAGAAGTCAACGCCCGAAGCATAAAATACATTGATAATGCAACGGTTTTTCCATCGTATAACACTAATAATTGCAACCAGTGTGAAAGTGATAGTCATTTCTACGTTCCGGGCAAGCTAGGCTTCAATCTAGGGCGTTGCTCCACCAGATCGAATAGCCAGGGTCTTAGAAGTCTACGCCTGGAGCATAAAATATAATAAAAATGCAACAGTTTTTCCAATGTATAAAATGAATAATTGCATCCAGTGTGAAAGTGATAGTCATTTCTACGTTCCGGGCAAGCTAGGCTTCAATCTAGGGCGTTGCTCCGCCAGGTCGAATAGCTAGGGCCTTAGAAGTCTACGCCCGGAGCATAAAATACAATAAAAATACAACAGTTTTTCCATCGTATAGAATGAGTAATTGCAATCAGTGTGAAGGTAACGGTCATTTCTACGTTCCGGCAACCTGGGATTCACTCTGGGGCGTTGCTACACCAGATCGAATAGTTAGGGCCCAAGAAGACAACGCCAGAAGCATAAAATACAATATAAATACAACAGTTTTTGCATCGTATAGTATGTATAATTGAACACAGTGTGAAAGTTATGGTCATTTTTACGTTCCGGGCAACCTAGGCTTCACTCTAGGGCGTCGGTGCACCAGATCGAATAGTTAGGGCCTATGAAGTCAACGCCAGAAGCATAAAATACAAAATAAATTCAACAGCATTTCCATCGTATAAAACGAATAATAGCAACCAGTGTGAAATTAATGGCCATTTCCACGTTCCGTGCAGCCTAGGCTTCACTCTAGGGCGTTACTACACCAGATCGAATAGTTAGGGCCTTAGAAAACAACAACAGAAGCATAAAAAACAATAAAAATACAACAGTTTTTCCATCGTATAACAGGAATTATTGCAACCAGTGTGAAAGTAATGGCCATTTCTACGTTCCGTGCAACCTAGACTTAACTCTGAGGCATTACTCCACCAGATCGAATAGCGAGGGCCTTAGAAGTCAACGCCAGATTCATAAAATAAAATAAAAATACAACAGTTTTCCCATCGTATAACAGGAATAATTGCAACCTGTGTGAAGGTACTGGCCATTTCAACGTTACGTGACCCCTAGGCTTCACTCTAGGGCGTTGCTCCACCAGATCGAATAGTTTGGGCCCTTGAAAACAACGCCAGACGCATAAAATACAATAAAAATACAACAGTTTTTCCATAGTATAACAGGAATAATTGCAACCAGTGTGAAAGTAACGGTCATTTCTAGGTTCCGGGCAACCTAGACTTAACTCTGAGGCATTGCTCCACCATATCGAATAGCTAGGGCCTTAGAAGACAACGCCAGAAGCATAAAATACAATATACATAAAACAGTCTTTCCATAGTATAACATGAATAATTGCAAACAGTGTGAAGGTAGCGGTCATTTCTAAGTTCCGGGCAACCTAGGCTTCACTCTAGGGCGTTGCTCCACCAGATCGAATAGTTAGGGCCTTAGAAGTCAACGCGAGATGCATAAAATACTATATAAATAAAACAGTTTTTCCATTGTATAACAGGAATAATTGCAACCAATGTAAAAGTAGTGGTCATTTCTACGTTCCGGGCAAAATAGGCTTCACTCCAGCGCGTTGCTCCACCACATCGAATAGCTACGGCCTTAGAAGTCAACGGCAGAAGCATAAAATACAATAGAAATAAAACAGTCTTTCCGCCGTATGAAATGAATTATTGCAAACAGTGTGAAAGTAACGGTCATTTCTAATTTCCCGGCAACCTAGGCTTCACTCTGGGGCGTTGCTCCACCAGATCGAATAGCTAGGACCTTAGAAGTCAACGCCAGAAGCATAAAATATAGTAAAAATACAACAGTATTTCCATCGTATAGCATGAATAATTGCAACCAGAGTGAAAGTAATGGTCATTTCTACGTTCCGGGCAACCTAGACTTAACTCTGAGGCATTGCTTCACCAGATCGAAGAGTTAGGGCATTAGAAGTCAACGCCGGAAGCATAAAAGACAATATATATACAGAAGTTTTTCCATTGTATAACACGAATAATTGCAACCAGCGTGAAAGATATGGCCATTTCTACGTTCCGGGCATCCTAGGCTTCACTCTAGGGCCTTGCTCCACCAGATCGAGTAGTTAGGGCCTTAGAAGTCAACGCCCGAATCACAAAACACAGTAATGATACAACAGATCCTCCATCGTATAACAGGAATAATTGCAACCAGCGTAAAAGTAATGGCCATTTCTGCGTTCCCTGCAACCTAGGCTTCACTCCAGGGCGTTGCTCCACCAGATCGAAAAGGTAGGACCTAAGAAGTCAACGCCAGAAGCATTAAATACAAAATAAATGCAACAGTTTTTCTGTCGTATAAAACGGATAATTGCAAACAGTGTGAAAGTAGTGGTCATTCCTACGTTCCTGGCAACCTGGGCTTCACGCTAGGGCGTTGCTCCGCCACATCGAAAAGCTCCGGCCTTAGAAGTCTACGCCTGAAGCATAAAATAGAATAAGAATACAACAGCTTTTCCATCGTAGAACAGGAATAATTGCAACCAGTGTGAAAGTTATGGTCATTTCTACGTTCCGGGCAACCTAGGCTTGACTCTAAGGCGCTGCTCCAACAGATCGAATAGGTAGCGCCATAGAAGTCAACGCCCGAAGCATAAAATACAAAAAAGATACAACGGTTTTTCCATCGTATAACAGGAACAATTGCAACCAGTGTGACAGTGATGGTCATTCCTACGTTCCGGGCAATCTAGGCTTCACTCTAGGGCGTTGTTCCACCAGACCGAATAGTTAGGGCCTAAGAAGTCAACGCCAGAATCATAAAATACAACATAAATACACCAGTTTTTCCATCGTATAAAACGCATCATTGCGACCAGTGTGAAAGTAAAGGCCACTACTACGTTCCGTGCAACCTAGGCTTCACTCCAGGTCGTTGCTCCACCAGATCGAATAGTTAGGTCCTAAGAAGTCAACGCCAGGATCATAAAGTAAAATAAAGTTACAACAGATTTTCCATCCTATAAAAGGAATAATTGCAACCAGTGTGAAACTAATGGTCATTTCTACGTTCCGCTCAACATAGACTTCACTCCTGGACGTTGTCCCACCAGATCGAATAGCTAGGACCTTAGAAGTGAACGCCAGAAGCAGAAAATACTATAAAAATGCAACAGTTTTTCCATCGTATAAAACGAATAATTGCAACCAGTGCGAAAGTTATGGTCATTTCTACGTTCCGGGCTACCTAGGCTTGACTCTAGGGCGTTGCTCCTCCAGATCGAATAGTTAGGGCCTTAGAAGTCAACGCCAGAAGCATAAAATACAATACAAATACAACAGTTTTTCCATCGTATAACAGGAATCATAGCAACCAGTGTGAAAGTTATCGTCATTTCTACGTTCCGGGCAACCTAGGCTTCACTCTAGGGAGTCGCTCCACCAGATCGAATGGCTACGGCCTTAGAAGTCAACGCCAGGTGCATAAAATACAGTATAAATACAACAGCTTTCACATCGTATAAAATGAATAATTGCAAAAAGTGTGAATGTAATGGTCATTTCTAAGTTCCGGGCAACCTAGGCTTCACCCTAGGGCGTTGCTCTACCAGATCGATAAGCTAGGGCCTTAGAAATCAAAGCCCGAAGCATAAAATGCAATAAAAATACAACAGTTTTTCCATCGTATAACAGGAATAATAGCAACCAGTGTGAAAGTTATGGTCATTTCTACGTTCCGGGCAACCTGGGCTTCACGCTAGGGTGTTGCTCCATCAGATGGAATAGCTAGGGCCTTAGAAGACAACGCCAGAAGCATAAAATAAAATAAAAATACAACAGTTCTTCCATCGTATAACAGAAATAATTGCAACCTGTGTGAAAGTTATGGTCATTTCTACGTTCCGGGCAACCTAGGCTTGACTCTAGGGCGTCGGTCCACCACATAGACTAGTTAGGGCATAAGAAATCAACGCCAGAAGCATAAAATACAAAATAAATGCAATAGTTTTTCCATCGTATAAAACGAATAATTGCATCCAGTGTGAAAGTGATGGCCATTTCTACGTTCCGGGCAACCTAGGCTTCACTTTAGGGCGTTGTTCCACCAGATCGTATAGTTAGGGCCTAAGAAGTCAACGCCAAGAGCATAAAATACAACATAAATACAACAGTTTTTCCATCGTATAAAACGAATAATTGCAACCAGTGTGAAAGTTATGGTCATTTCTACGTTCCGGGCAACCTAGGCTTGACTCTAGGGCGTTGATCCACTAGATCGAATAGTTAGGGCCTTAGAAGTCAACGCCCGAAGCATAAAATACATTGATAATGCAACGGTTTTTCCATCGTATAACACTAATAATTGCAACCAGTGTGAAAGTGATAGTCATTTCTACGTTCCGGGCAAGCTAGGCTTCAATCTAGGGCGTTGCTCCACCAGATCGAATAGCCAGGGTCTTAGAAGTCTACGCCTGGAGCATAAAATATAATAAAAATGCAACAGTTTTTCCAATGTATAAAATGAATAATTGCATCCAGTGTGAAAGTGATAGTCATTTCTACGTTCCGGGCAAGCTAGGCTTCAATCTAGGGCGTTGCTCCGCCAGGTCGAATAGCTAGGGCCTTAGAAGTCTACGCCCGGAGCATAAAATACAATAAAAATACAACAGTTTTTCCATAGTATAACAGGAATAATTGCAACCAGTGTGAAAGTAACGGTCATTTCTAGGTTCCGGGCAACCTAGACTTAACTCTGAGGCATTGCTCCACCATATCGAATAGCTAGGGCCTTAGAAGACAACGCCAGAAGCATAAAATACAATATACATAAAACAGTCTTTCCATAGTATAACATGAATAATTGCAAACAGTGTGAAGGTAGCGGTCATTTCTAAGTTCCGGGCAACCTAGGCTTCACTCTAGGGCGTTGCTCCACCAGATCGAATAGTTAGGGCCTTAGAAGTCAACGCGAGATGCATAAAATACTATATAAATAAAACAGTTTTTCCATTGTATAACAGGAATAATTGCAACCAATGTAAAAGTAGTGGTCATTTCTACGTTCCGGGCAAAATAGGCTTCACTCCAGCGCGTTGCTCCACCACATCGAATAGCTACGGCCTTAGAAGTCAACGGCAGAAGCATAAAATACAATAGAAATAAAACAGTCTTTCCGCCGTATGAAATGAATTATTGCAAACAGTGTGAAAGTAACGGTCATTTCTAATTTCCCGGCAACCTAGGCTTCACTCTGGGGCGTTGCTCCACCAGATCGAATAGCTAGGACCTTAGAAGTCAACGCCAGAAGCATAAAATATAGTAAAAATACAACAGTATTTCCATCGTATAGCATGAATAATTGCAACCAGAGTGAAAGTAATGGTCATTTCTACGTTCCGGGCAACCTAGACTTAACTCTGAGGCATTGCTTCACCAGATCGAAGAGTTAGGGCATTAGAAGTCAACGCCGGAAGCATAAAAGACAATATATATACAGAAGTTTTTCCATTGTATAACACGAATAATTGCAACCAGCGTGAAAGATATGGCCATTTCTACGTTCCGGGCATCCTAGGCTTCACTCTAGGGCCTTGCTCCACCAGATCGAGTAGTTAGGGCCTTAGAAGTCAACGCCCGAATCACAAAATACAGTAATGATACAACAGATCCTCCATCGTATAACAGGAATAATTGCAACCAGCGTAAAAGTAATGGCCATTTCTGCGTTCCCTGCAACCTAGGCTTCACTCCAGGGCGTTGCTCCACCAGATCGAAAAGGTAGGACCTAAGAAGTCAACGCCAGAAGCATTAAATACAAAATAAATGCAACAGTTTTTCTGTCGTATAAAACGGATAATTGCAAACAGTGTGAAAGTAGTGGTCATTCCTACGTTCCTGGCAACCTGGGCTTCACGCTAGGGCGTTGCTCCGCCACATCGAAAAGCTCCGGCCTTAGAAGTCTACGCCTGAAGCATAAAATAGAATAAGAATACAACAGCTTTTCCATCGTAGAACAGGAATAATTGCAACCAGTGTGAAAGTTATGGTCATTTCTACGTTCCGGGCAACCTAGGCTTGACTCTAAGGCGCTGCTCCAACAGATCGAATAGGTAGCGCCATAGAAGTCAACGCCCGAAGCATAAAATACAAAAAAGATACAACGGTTTTTCCATCGTATAACAGGAACAATTGCAACCAGTGTGACAGTGATGGTCATTCCTACGTTCCGGGCAATCTAGGCTTCACTCTAGGGCGTTGTTCCACCAGACCGAATAGTTAGGGCCTAAGAAGTCAACGCCAGAATCATAAAATACAACATAAATACACCAGTTTTTCCATCGTATAAAACGCATCATTGCGACCAGTGTGAAAGTAAAGGCCACTACTACGTTCCGTGCAACCTAGGCTTCACTCCAGGTCGTTGCTCCACCAGATCGAATAGTTAGGTCCTAAGAAGTCAACGCCAGGATCATAAAGTAAAATAAAGTTACAACAGATTTTCCATCCTATAAAAGGAATAATTGCAACCAGTGTGAAACTAATGGTCATTTCTACGTTCCGCTCAACATAGACTTCACTCCTGGACGTTGTCCCACCAGATCGAATAGCTAGGACCTTAGAAGTGAACGCCAGAAGCAGAAAATACTATAAAAATGCAACAGTTTTTCCATCGTATAAAACGAATAATTGCAACCAGTGCGAAAGTTATGGTCATTTCTACGTTCCGGGCTACCTAGGCTTGACTCTAGGGCGTTGCTCCTCCAGATCGAATAGTTAGGGCCTTAGAAGTCAACGCCAGAAGCATAAAATACAATACAAATACAACAGTTTTTCCATCGTATAACAGGAATCATAGCAACCAGTGTGAAAGTTATCGTCATTTCTACGTTCCGGGCAACCTAGGCTTCACTCTAGGGAGTCGCTCCACCAGATCGAATGGCTACGGCCTTAGAAGTCAACGCCAGGTGCATAAAATACATTATAAATACAACAGCTTTCACATCGTATAAAATGAATAATTGCAAAAAGTGTGAATGTAATGGTCATTTCTAAGTTCCGGGCAACCTAGGCTTCACCCTAGGGCGTTGCTCTACCAGATCGATAAGCTAGGGCCTTAGAAATCAAAGCCCGAAGCATAAAATGCAATAAAAATACAACAGTTTTTCCATCGTATAACAGGAATAATAGCAACCAGTGTGAAAGTTATGGTCATTTCTACGTTCCGGGCAACCTGGGCTTCACGCTAGGGTGTTGCTCCATCAGATGGAATAGCTAGGGCCTTAGAAGACAACGCCAGAAGCATAAAATAAAATAAAAATACAACAGTTCTTCCATCGTATAACAGAAATAATTGCAACCTGTGTGAAAGTTATGGTCATTTCTACGTTCCGGGCAACCTAGGCTTGACTCTAGGGCGTCGGTCCACCACATAGACTAGTTAGGGCATAAGAAATCAACGCCAGAAGCATAAAATACAAAATAAATGCAATAGTTTTTCCATCGTATAAAACGAATAATTGCATCCAGTGTGAAAGTGATGGCCATTTCTACGTTCCGGGCAACCTAGGCTTCACTTTAGGGCGTTGTTCCACCAGATCGTATAGTTAGGGCCTAAGAAGTCAACGCCAAGAGCATAAAATACAACATAAATACAACAGTTTTTCCATCGTATAAAACGAATAATTGCAACCAGTGTGAAAGTTATGGTCATTTCTACGTTCCGGGCAACCTAGGCTTGACTCTAGGGCGTTGATCCACTAGATCGAATAGTTAGGGCCTTAGAAGTCAACGCCCGAAGCATAAAATACATTGATAATGCAACGGTTTTTCCATCGTATAACACTAATAATTGCAACCAGTGTGAAAGTGATAGTCATTTCTACGTTCCGGGCAAGCTAGGCTTCAATCTAGGGCGTTGCTCCACCAGATCGAATAGCCAGGGTCTTAGAAGTCTACGCCTGGAGCATAAAATATAATAAAAATGCAACAGTTTTTCCAATGTATAAAATGAATAATTGCATCCAGTGTGAAAGTGATAGTCATTTCTACGTTCCGGGCAAGCTAGGCTTCAATCTAGGGCGTTGCTCCGCCAGGTCGAATAGCTAGGGCCTTAGAAGTCTACGCCCGGAGCATAAAATACAATAAAAATACAACAGTTTTTCCATCGTATAGAATGAGTAATTGCAATCAGTGTGAAGGTAACGGTCATTTCTACGTTCCGGCAACCTGGGATTCACTCTGGGGCGTTGCTACACCAGATCGAATAGTTAGGGCCCAAGAAGACAACGCCAGAAGCATAAAATACAATATAAATACAACAGTTTTTGCATCGTATAGTATGTATAATTGAACACAGTGTGAAAGTTATGGTCATTTTTACGTTCCGGGCAACCTAGGCTTCACTCTAGGGCGTCGGTGCACCAGATCGAATAGTTAGGGCCTATGAAGTCAACGCCAGAAGCATAAAATACAAAATAAATTCAACAGCATTTCCATCGTATAAAACGAATAATAGCAACCAGTGTGAAATTAATGGCCATTTCCACGTTCCGTGCAGCCTAGGCTTCACTCTAGGGCGTTACTACACCAGATCGAATAGTTAGGGCCTTAGAAAACAACAACAGAAGCATAAAAAACAATAAAAATACAACAGTTTTTCCATCGTATAACAGGAATTATTGCAACCAGTGTGAAAGTAATGGCCATTTCTACGTTCCGTGCAACCTAGACTTAACTCTGAGGCATTACTCCACCAGATCGAATAGCGAGGGCCTTAGAAGTCAACGCCAGATTCATAAAATAAAATAAAAATACATCAGTTTTCCCATCGTATAACAGGAATAATTGCAACCTGTGTGAAGGTACTGGCCATTTCAACGTTACGTGACCCCTAGGCTTCACTCTAGGGCGTTGCTCCACCAGATCGAATAGTTAGGGCCCTTGAAAACAACGCCAGACGCATAAAATACAATAAAAATACAACAGTTTTTCCATAGTATAACAGGAATAATTGCAACCAGTGTGAAAGTAACGGTCATTTCTAGGTTCCGGGCAACCTAGACTTAACTCTGAGGCATTGCTCCACCATATCGAATAGCTAGGGCCTTAGAAGACAACGCCAGAAGCATAAAATACAATATACATAAAACAGTCTTTCCATAGTATAACATGAATAATTGCAAACAGTGTGAAGGTAGCGGTCATTTCTAAGTTCCGGGCAACCTAGGCTTCACTCTAGGGCGTTGCTCCACCAGATCGAATAGTTAGGGCCTTAGAAGTCAACGCGAGATGCATAAAATACTATATAAATAAAACAGTTTTTCCATTGTATAACAGGAATAATTGCAACCAATGTAAAAGTAGTGGTCATTTCTACGTTCCGGGCAAAATAGGCTTCACTCCAGCGCGTTGCTCCACCACATCGAATAGCTACGGCCTTAGAAGTCAACGGCAGAAGCATAAAATACAATAGAAATAAAACAGTTTTTCCGCCGTATGAAATGAATTATTGCAAACAGTGTGAAAGTAACGGTCATTTCTAATTTCCCGGCAACCTAGGCTTCACTCTGGGGCGTTGCTCCACCAGATCGAATAGCTAGGACCTTAGAAGTCAACGCCAGAAGCATAAAATATAGTAAAAATACAACAGTATTTCCATCGTATAGCATGAATAATTGCAACCAGAGTGAAAGTAATGGTCATTTCTACGTTCCGGGCAACCTAGACTTAACTCTGAGGCATTGCTTCACCAGATCGAAGAGTTAGGGCATTAGAAGTCAACGCCGGAAGCATAAAAGACAATATATATACAGAAGTTTTTCCATTGTATAACACGAATAATTGCAACCAGCGTGAAAGATATGGCCATTTCTACGTTCCGGGCATCCTAGGCTTCACTCTAGGGCCTTGCTCCACCAGATCGAGTAGTTAGGGCCTTAGAAGTCAACGACCGAATCACAAAATACAGTAATGATACAACAGATCCTCCATCGTATAACAGGAATAATTGCAACCAGCGTAAAAGTAATGGCCATTTCTGCGTTCCCTGCAACCTAGGCTTCACTCCAGGGCGTTGCTCCACCAGATCGAAAAGGTAGGACCTAAGAAGTCAACGCCAGAAGCATTAAATACAAAATAAATGCAACAGTTTTTCTGTCGTATAAAACGGATAATTGCAAACAGTGTGAAAGTAGTGGTCATTCCTACGTTCCTGGCAACCTGGGCTTCACGCTAGGGCGTTGCTCCGCCACATCGAAAAGCTCCGGCCTTAGAAGTCTACGCCTGAAGCATAAAATAGAATAAGAATACAACAGCTTTTCCATCGTAGAACAGGAATAATTGCAACCAGTGTGAAAGTTATGGTCATTTCTACGTTCCGGGCAACCTAGGCTTGACTCTAAGGCGCTGCTCCAACAGATCGAATAGGTAGCGCCATAGAAGTCAACGCCCGAAGCATAAAATACAAAAAAGATACAACGGTTTTTCCATCGTATAACAGGAACAATTGCAACCAGTGTGACAGTGATGGTCATTCCTACGTTCCGGGCAATCTAGGCTTCACTCTAGGGCGTTGTTCCACCAGACCGAATAGTTAGGGCCTAAGAAGTCAACGCCAGAATCATAAAATACAACATAAATACACCAGTTTTTCCATCGTATAAAACGCATCATTGCGACCAGTGTGAAAGTAAAGGCCACTACTACGTTCCGTGCAACCTAGGCTTCACTCCAGGTCGTTGCTCCACCAGATCGAATAGTTAGGTCCTAAGAAGTCAACGCCAGGATCATAAAGTAAAATAAAGTTACAACAGATTTTCCATCCTATAAAAGGAATAATTGCAACCAGTGTGAAACTAATGGTCATTTCTACGTTCCGCTCAACATAGACTTCACTCCTGGACGTTGTCCCACCAGATCGAATAGCTAGGACCTTAGAAGTGAACGCCAGAAGCAGAAAATACTATAAAAATGCAACAGTTTTTCCATCGTATAAAACGAATAATTGCAACCAGTGCGAAAGTTATGGTCATTTCTACGTTCCGGGCTACCTAGGCTTGACTCTAGGGCGTTGCTCCTCCAGATCGAATAGTTAGGGCCTTAGAAGTCAACGCCAGAAGCATAAAATACAATACAAATACAACAGTTTTTCCATCGTATAACAGGAATCATAGCAACCAGTGTGAAAGTTATCGTCATTTCTACGTTCCGGGCAACCTAGGCTTCACTCTAGGGAGTCGCTCCACCAGATCGAATGGCTACGGCCTTAGAAGTCAACGCCAGGTGCATAAAATACATTATAAATACAACAGCTTTCACATCGTATAAAATGAATAATTGCAAAAAGTGTGAATGTAATGGTCATTTCTAAGTTCCGGGCAACCTAGGCTTCACCCTAGGGCGTTGCTCTACCAGATCGATAAGCTAGGGCCTTAGAAATCAAAGCCCGAAGCATAAAATGCAATAAAAATACAACAGTTTTTCCATCGTATAACAGGAATAATAGCAACCAGAGTGAAAGGTATGGTCATTTCTATGTTCCGGGCAACCTAGGCTTCACTCTAGGGCGTTGCTCCACCAGATCGAATAGTGAGGGCCTTAGAAGTCTGCGCCCGAAGCAGAAAATAAAATAAAGATGCAACAGCTTTTCCATGGTATAACAGGAATAGTTACAACCAGTGTGAAGGTAATGGTCTTTCCTACGTTCCGGGCAACCTAGGCTTCACTCTAGGGCGGTGCTCCACCAGATCATATAGTTAGGGCCTAAGAAGTGAACGCCAGAAGTATAAAACACAATATAAATACAACAGCTTTTCCATCGTATAAGACGGATAATTGCAACCAGTATGAAAGCTATGGTTATTTCTACGTTCCGGGCAACCTATGCTTCACCCTAGGGCGTTGCTCTACCAGATCGAATAGACAGGGCCTTAGAAGTCAGCGCCAGAAGCCAAAAATAAAATAAAAATACAACAGTTGTTCCAGCGTATAACGGGTATATATGCAACCAGTGTGAAAGTAATGGCCATTTCTACGTTCCGTGCAACCTAGGCTTCACTCCAGGGCGTTGCTCCACCAGATCGAACAGTTAGGGCCTTAGAAGACAACGCCAGAAGCATAAAATAAAATAAAAATACAACAGTTCTTCCATCGTATAACAGAAATAATTGCAACCTGTGTGAAAGTTATGGTCATTTCTACGTTCCGGGCAACCTGGGCTTCACGCTAGGGTGTTGCTCCATCAGATGGAATAGCTAGGGCCTTAGAAGACAACGCCAGAAGCATAAAATAAAATAAAAATACAACAGTTGTTCCAGCGTATAACGGGTATATATGCAACCAGTGTGAAAGTAATGGCCATTTCTACGTTCCGTGCAACCTAGGCTTCACTCCAGGGCGTTGCTCCACCAGATCGAACAGTTAGGGCCTTAGAAGACAACGCCAGAAGCATAAAATAAAATAAAAATACAACAGTTCTTCCATCGTATAACAGGAATAATTGCAACCAGTGTGAAAGTAATGGTCTTTTCTACGTTCCGGGCAACCTAGACTTAACTCTGAGGCATTGCTCCACCAGATCGAATAGCTAGGGCCTTAGAAGTCGACGCCAGAAGCATAAAATACAATATAAATAAACCAGTTTTTCCATCGTATAAAATGAATAATTGCAACCAGTGTGAAAGTGATGGTCATTTCTACGTTCCGGGCAACCTAGGATTCACTCTAGGGCGTTGCTCCGCCAGATCGAATTGTTAGGGCCTTAGAAAACAACGTCAGACGCATGAAATAAAATAAAAATACAGAAGTTTTTCCATTGTATTACAGGAATAATTGCAACCTGTGTGAAAGTAATGGTCACTTCTACGTTCCGGGCAACCTAGGCTTCACTCCAGGTCGTTGCTCCACCAGATCGAATAGCTAGGGCATTAGAAAATAACGCCAGACGCATAAAATACAATATAAATACAACAGTTTTTCCATCGTATAACAGGAATAATTGCAACCTGTGTGAAGGTAATGGCCATTTCTACGTTCCGCTCAACCTAGGCTTAACTCTAGGGCGTTGCTCCGCCAGATCGAATAGTTAGGGCCTTAGAAATCAACGCCAGAAGATTAAAATAAAAAATAAATACGGCAGGTTTGCGAACGTATGACAGGAGCTGATGCAACGTGGGTCAATCTAATGGTCATTTCTACGTTCCGGGCAACCTAGGGTTCACTCTAGGGCGTTCCTTCACCAGATGGATGAGTTTGGGCCTTAGAAATCAACGCCAGAATATTAAAATTAAAAATAAATACCGCAGGTTTGCGAGACGTATGACAGGAACTGATGCAACAAGTGTCAATCTAATGGTCATTTCTACGTTTCGAGCAACCTAGGCATCACCCTAGAGCGTTACTCCACCAGATCGAATAGCCAGGGCCTTAGAAGTCAACGGACGAAGCATAAGATACAATAAACATACAACTGTTTTTCCATCGTATAACAGGAATAATTGCAACCAGTGTGAAGGTACTGGTATTTTTTTTGTATTTTAAACTTCTGGCGTTAATTTCTAAGGCCCAAACTCATCCATCTGGTAGAGCAACGCCCTAGAGTGAACCCTAGGTTGCCCGGAACGTAGAGATGACCATCACTTTCACACTGGTTGCAATCATTCCTGTTATACGATGGAAAAACTGTGTATTTTGATTCTATTTTATGCTTCTGGCGAACACTTCTAAGGTCCTAGCTATTCGGTCTGGTGGGGAACGCCCTAGAGTGAAGCCTAGGTTGCCCGGAATGTAGAAATATCTGTTGCTTTCCCACTGGTTGCAATTATTCCTGTCATACGATGGAAAAGCTGTTGTATTTTTAATGTATTTTAAGCTTCTGGCGTTGACTTCTGAGGCCCTAAGTATTGGATCTGGTGGAGCAACGCCCTAGGGTGAAGCCTAGGTTGCCCGGAACGTAGAAATGACCATAACTTTCAGACTGGTTGCAATTATTCGTTTTATACAATGGAAAAACTGTTGCATTTATATTGTATTTTATGCTTCTGGCGTTGACTTCTAAGGCCGTAGCTATTCGATGTGGTGGAGCAACGCCCTAGGATGAAGCCTAGGTTGCCCGGAACGTAGAAATGACCATCACTTTCATACGGGTTTCAATTACTCCTGTTATGCGATGGAAAAACTGCTGTATTTTTATTGTATTTTATGCTTCTGGTGTTGACTTCTTAGGACCTAACTATCCGATCTGGTGGCGCGACGCCCTAAAGTTAAGCCTAGGTTGCCCGGAACGTAGAAATGACCATCACTTTCATACGGGTTTCAATTACTCCTGTTATGCGATGGAAAAACTGCTGTATTTTTATTGCATTTTATGCTTCTGGTGTTGACTTCTTAGGACCTAACTATCCGATCTGGTGGCGCAACGCCCTAAAGTTAAGCCTAGGTTGCCCGGAACGTAGAAATGACCATCACTTTCATACGGGTTTCAATTACTCCTGTTATGCGATGGAAAAACTGCTGTATTTTTACTATATTTTATGTTTCGGGCGTTGACGTCGAAGGCCCTAGCCATTCGATCTGGTGGAGCAACGCCCTAGAGTGAAGCCTAGGTTGCCCGGCACGTAGAAATGACCATACCTTTTACACTCGTGCAATTATTCGGTTTAGACGATGGAAAAACTATTGTATTTATTTTGTATTTTATGCTCCTGGCGTTGACTTCTTAGGCCGTAGCTTTTCGATCTGGTGGACCAACGCCCCAGAGTGAAGCCTTGGTCGCCCGGAACGTAGAAATGACCATGACTTTCACTCTGGTTGCAACTATTCCTGATATACTGTGAAAAACTGTTGTATTTTTATTGTATTTTATGCTTCGGGCGTTGACTTCTGAGGCCCTAGCTATTCAATTTGTTGGAGCAACGCCCTAGAGTGGAGCCTAGGTTGCCCGGAACATAGAAATGACCATATCTTTCACACTGGTTGCAATTATTGCTGTAATACGGTGGAAAAACTGTTGAACTTATATTGTATTTTATGCTTCTGGCATTGACTTCTTAGGCCCTAACTATTCGATCTGATGGAAAAACGAACTAGAGTGAAGCCTAGGTGCCAGGAACGTAGAAATGACCATTTCCTTCACACTAGTTGCAATTATTCGTTTTATACGATGGAAAAACTGTTGTATTTGGTTTGTATTTGGTGCTCCTGGCGTTAACTTCTTAGGCCCTAACTATTGGATCTGGTGGAGCAACGCCCTAGGGTGAAGCCTTGGTTGCCCGGAACGTAGAAATGACCATCACTTTCACACTGGTTGCAATTATTCCTTTTATACGATGGAAAAACTGTTGTATTTATATTGTATTTTATGCTTCTGGCGTTGTCTTCTAAGGCCCTATCTATTCGATCTGGTGGCGCAATGCCCTAGACTGAAGCCTAGGTTGCCCGGAACATAGAAAAGAGCATGACCTTCAAACTGGTTGCAATTATTCCTGTTATACGATGGAAAGGCTGTTGTATTTTCATTGTATTTTATGCTTCTGGCGTTGACTTCTTAGGCCCTAACTATTCGATCTGGTGGAGCAACGCCCTAGAGTGAAGCCTTGGTTGCCCGGAACGTAGAAATAACCATCACTTTCACACTGGTTGCAATTATTCATTTTATACGTTGGAAAAACTATTGTATTTATATTGTATTTTATGCTTCTGGCGTTGACTTCTAAGGTCCTAGATACAGGATGTGGTGGAGCAACGCCCTAGAGTGAAGCCTATGTTGGCCGAAACGTAGAAATGACCATTACTTTCACTCTGGTTGGAATTATTCATGCTATACGATGGAAAAACTGTTGTATTTATATTATATTTTAAGCTTTTGGCGTTGTCTTCTAAGGCCCTAGCTATGCGATCTTGTGGCGCAACGCCCTAGAGTGAAGCCCAGGTTGCCCGGAACATAGAAAAGAGCATTACCTTCACACTAGTTGCAATTATTCCTGTTATACGATTGAAAGACTGTTGTATTTTCATTGTATTTTATGTTTCGGGCGTTGACTTCTAAGGCCCTAGCTACTCGATATGGTGGAGCAACGCCCTAGGATCAAGCCTAGGATGCCCGGACCGGAGAAATGACAATAACTTTCATACTGGTTGCAAACATCCGTTTTATACAATGGAAAAACTGTTGTATTTATATTGTATTTTATGCTTCTGGCGTTGACTTCTAAGGCCGTAGGCATTCGATATGGTGGCCCAACGCCCTAGAGTGAAGCCTAGGTTGCCCGGAACGTAGAAATGTCCATTACCTTCATGCTTGTTGCAATTATTCCAGTTAAACGATGAAAAAACTTTTGTATTTTGATTGGATTTTATGCTTCAGGCGTTGACGTCTAAGGCCGTAGATATTCGATGTGGTGGGGCAACGCCCTAGGATGAAGTCTAGGTTGCCCGGAACAAAGAAATGACCATAACTTTCATAATGGTTGCAACTATTCGTTTTATACGATGGAAAAACTGTTGTATTTATATTGTATTTTATGCTTCGGGCGTTGACTTCTGAGGCCCTAGCTATTCAATTTGTTGGAGCAACGCCCTAGAGTGGAGCCTAGGTTGCCCGGAACATAGAAATGACCATATCTTTCACACTGGTTGCAATTATTGCTGTAATACGGTGGAAAAACTGTTGAATTTATATTGTATTTTATGCTTCTGGCATTGACTTCTTAGGCCCTATCTATTCGATCTGATGGAAAAACGAACTAGAGTGAAGCCTAGGTGCCAGGAACGTAGAAATGACCATTACCTTCACACTAGTTGCAATTATTCGTTTTATAC
Organism: Calliopsis andreniformis; assembly: GCF_051401765.1. NCBI lineage: Eukaryota > Metazoa > Arthropoda > Insecta > Hymenoptera > Andrenidae > Calliopsis > Calliopsis andreniformis. The sequence continues at coordinate 8,384,059 of NW_027480422.1, forward strand.
GATGGAAAAACTGTTGTATTTGGTTTGTATTTGGTGCTCCTGGCGTTGACTTCTTAGGCCCTAACTATTGGATCTGGTGGAGCAACGCCCTAGAGTGAAGCCTAGGTTGGCCGAAACGTAGAATTGACCATTACTTTCACTCTGGTTGGAATTATTCATGCTATACGATAGAAAAACTGTTGTATTTATATTATATTTTATGCTTCTGGCGTTGCCTTCTAAGGCCCTAGCTATTTGATCTGGTGGAGCACCGCCCTAGAGTGATGCCTAGGTTGCCCGGAACTTAGAAAAGAGCATCACCTTCACACTGGTTGCAATTATTCCTGTTATAGGATGGAAAGACTGTTGTATTTTCATTGTATTTTATGCTTCTGGCGTTGACTTCTTAGGCCCTAACTATTCGATCTGGTGGAGCAACGCCCTAGAGTGAAGCCTTGGTTGCCCGGAACGTAGAAATGACCATCACTTTCACACTGGTTGCAATAATTCATTTCATACGATGGAAAAACTGTTGTATGTATATTGTATTTTATGCTTCTGGCGTTGACTTCTAAGGCCGTAGGTATTCGATGTGGTGGAGCAACGCCCTAGAGTGAAACGTAGGTTGCCAGGAACGTAGAAATGTCCATTACCTTCATGCTTGTTGCAATTACTCCTGTTAAACGATGAAAAAACTTTTGTATTTTTATTGTATTTTATGCTTCTGGCGTTCATTTCTAAGGCCCTAACAATTCGATCTGGTGGAGCAACGCCCTAGAGTGAAGCCTAGGTCTCCCGGAACGTAGAAATGACCATTCCTTTCACACTGGTTGCAATTATTCCTGTTATACGATGGAAAAACTGTTGCATTTTTATTGTAGTTTATGATTCTGGCGTTGACTTCTTAGGTCCTAACTATTCGATCTGGTGGAGCAACGCCCTAGAGTGAAGCCTTGGTTGCCCGGAACGTAGAAAAGGTCATAACTTTCACCCTGTTTGCAATTATTCATATTATACAGTGGAAAAACTGTTGATTTATATTGTATTTTATGCTTCTGGCGTTCATTTCTAAGGCTCGAACAATTCGATCTGGTGGAGCAACGCCCTAGAGTGAAGCCTAGGTCTCCCGGAACGTAGAAATGACCTGTATTTTCACACTGGTTGCAATTATTCCTATTATACGATGGAAAAACTGTTGTAATTATGTTGTATTTTATGTTTCTGGCGTTGAATTCTAAGTCCCTAACTATTCGATCTGGTGGAGCAACGCGCTAGAGTGAAGCCTAGGTTTCCCGGAACGTAGAAATGACCATAGCTTTCACACTGGTTGCAATTATTGCTGTTATACAAGGATAAAACTATTGTATTTCTATTGTATTTTATGCTTCTGGCGTTGTATTCTTAGGCCCTAACTATTCGATCTGGTGGAGCAACGCCCTAGAGTGAAGCCTAGGTTGCCCGGAACGTGGAAATGACCATTACCTTCACACTGCTTGCAATTATACACTTTATACGATGGAAAAACTGTTATACTTATGTTGTATTTTATTCTTCCGGCGTTGAATTCTAAGACCCTAGCTATTCGATCTGGTGGAGCAACGCCCTAGAGTGAAGCCTAGGTTGCCCGGAACGTAGAAATGACCTTTACTTTCACGCTGTTTGCAATTATTCCTTTTATACGATTGAAAAACTGTTGTATTTTTATTGTTTTTTATGCTTCTGGCGCTGACTTCTAACTCCCTAGCTATTCGATCTGGTGGGGCAACGCCCTTAAGCGAAGCCTAGGGTGCCCGGGACGTAGAAATGACCTTTACTTTCACACTGGTTGCACATATTCCTGTTATACGATGGAAAAACTGTTGTACTTATGTTGTATTTTATGTTTCTGGTGTTGAATTCTAAGTCCCTAACTATTCGATCTGGTGCAGCATCGCCCTGGAGTGAAGCCTAGGTTGCCCGGATCGTAGAAATCACCGTTACATTCGTAATGTTTGCAAATATACATTATATACGATGGAAAAGCTGTTGTATTCATATTGTATTTTATGCTTCTGGCGTTGACTTCTTAGGCCCTAACTACTTGATCTGGTGGTGAAGCGCCCTGTAGTGAAGCCTAGGTTGCCCGGAACGTAGAAAAGACCATTACCTTCACACTGGCTGCAGTTATTCCTGTTATACGATGGAAAAACTGTTGCATTTTTATTGTGTTTTATGCTTCTGGCGTTGTATTCAAAGTCCCTAACCATTAGATCTGGAGGAGCAACGCCCTGGAGTTAAGCCTAGGTTACCCGGAACGTAGAAATGACCATAACTTTAACACTGGTTGCAATTATTCGTTTTATACAATGGTAAAACTGTTGTATTTATTTTGTATTTTATGCTTCGGGCGTTGACTTCTAAGTCCCTAGCTATTCGATCTGGTGGAACAACACCCTAGAGCGAAACCTAGGTTGCCCGGAACGTAGAAATGGCCTGTACTTTCACACTGGTTGCAATTATTCCTAATATACGATTGAAAAACTATTGCATTTTTATTGTATTTTATGCTTCTGGCGTTAAATTCTAGGTCCCGAACTATGCGATCTGGAGGAGAAACGCCCTATAGTTAAGCCTAGGTTGCCCGGATCGTAGAAATCACCTTTACTTCCACACTGGTTGCAATTATTCGTTTTATACGTTGGAAAAACTGTTGTATTTATTTTGTATCTGGTGCTTCTGGCGTTGACTTCGAAGGCCCTAACTACTGGATCTGGTGGACCAACGGCCTAGAGTGAAGCCTAGGTTGCCCGGCACGTAGAAATGACCATACCTTTCACACACGTGCAATTATTCGGTTTAGACGATGGAAAAGCTATTGTATTTATTTTGTATTTTATGCTTCTGGCGTTGACTTCTTAGGCCGTAGCTTTTCGATCTGGTGGACCAACGACCCAGAGTGAAGCCTTGGTCGCCCAGAACGTAGAAATGACCATGACTTTCACTCTGGTTGCAATTATTCCTGTTATGCGATGAAAAAACTGTTGTATTTTTATTGTATTTTATGCTTCTGGACTTGACTTCTAAGGCCCTAACTATGCGATGTGGTGGAGCAACGCCCTAGAGTGAAACCTAGGTTGCCCGGAACGTAGAAATGACCATAGCCTTCACACTGGTTGCAATTATTCCTGTTATACAAGGGAAACAGTGTTGTATTTATATTGTATTTTATGCTTCTGGCGTTGACTTCTTAGGCCCTAACTTTTCGATGTGGTGGAGCAACGCCATAGAGCGAAACTTAGGTTGCTCGGAACGTAGAAATGACCATTACTTTCTCACTGGTTGCAACTATTCATTCTATACGACGGAAAAACTGTTGTACTTATATTGTATTTTATGCTTCTGGCGTTGACTTCTTAGGTCCTAACTATTCGATCGGGTGGAGCAACGCCATAGAGCGAAACCTAGGTTGCTCGGAACGCAGAAATGACCATTACTTGCACACTGGTTGCAATTATTCATTCTATACGATGGAAAAACTGTTGTACATATATCGTATTTTATGCTTCTGGCGTTGACTTCTTAGGCCCTAACTATTCGATCTGGTGGAGCAACGCCCTATGGTGAAGCCTAGCTTGCCCGGAACGCAGAAATGACCATAACTATCAGACTGGTTGCAATTATCCGTTTTATACGATGGAAAGACTGTTGTATTTATATTGTATTTTATAGTTATGGCGTTGTCTTCTAGGGCCGTAGCTATTCGATATGGTGGAGCAACGCCCTAGTGTGAAGCCTAGGTTACCCGGACCGTAGAAATGACCAGTACTTTCACACTGTTTGCAAATATACATTACATACGGTGGAAAAGCTGCTGTATGTATATTGTATTTTATGCCTCTGGCGTTGTCTTCTTAGGCCCTAACTATTCGATCTGGTGGAGCAATGCTCTAGAGTGAAGCCTAGGTTGCCCGGACCGTAGAAATGACCATTACCTTCACACTGCTTGCAATTATACATTTTATACGAAGAAAGAACTGTTATACTTATGTTGTATTTTAAACTTCTGGCGTTGAAATCTAAGTCCCTAGCTATTCGATCTGGTGGAGCAACGCCCTATGGTGAAGCCTAGCTTGCCCGGAACGTAGAAATGACCATAACTATCAGACTGGTTGCAATTATCCGTTTTATACGATGGAAAGACTGTTGTATTTATATTGTATTTTATAGTTATGGCGTTGTCTTCTAGGGCCGTAGCTATTCGATGTGGTTGAGCAACGCCCTAGAGTGAAGCCTAGGTTGCCCGGATCGTAGAAATGACCATAGCTTTCATACTGGTTGCAATTATTCGTTTTATACGATGGAAAAACTGTTGTATTTATTTTGTATTTGGTGCTCCTGGCGTTGACTTCTTAGGCCCTAGCTATTGGATCTGCTGGACCAACGCCCTAGAGTGAAGCCTAGGTTGCCCGGAACGTAGAAATGACCTTTACTTTCAAACTGTTTGAAAATATACATTATATACGATGGTAAAACTGTTGTACTTGGGTTGTATTTTATGCTTCTGGCATTGACTTCTAAGGCCCTAACTATGCGATGTGGTGGAGCAACGCCCTAGAGTGAAACCTAGGTTGCCCGGAACGTAGAAATGACCATAGCTTTCACACTGGTTGCAATTATTCCTGTTATACAAGGGAAACACTGTTGTATTTATATTGTATTTTATGCTTCTGGCGTTGGCTTCTTAGGCCATAACTATTCGATCTGGTGGAGCAACGCCCTAGAGTGAAGCCTAGGTTACCCGGACCGTAGAAATGACCAGTACTTTCACACTGGTGCAGTTATTCCTGTTATACAATGGAAAAACTGTTGCATTTTTATTGTATTTTATGCTTCTAGCGTTGTATTGAAAGTCCCTAACTATTCGATCTGGTGGAGCAACGCCCTGGAGTTAAGCCAAGGTTGCCCGGAACGTAGAAATGACCATAACTTTTACACTGGTTGCAATTATTCGTTCCATACAATGGAAAAACTGTTCCATTTATTTTGTATTTCATGCTTCGGGCGTTAACTTCTAAGGCCCTAACTATTCGATCTGGTGGAGCGACGCCCTACAGTTAAACCTAGGTTGCCCGGAACGTCGAAATGACCTTTACTTTCACACTGTTTGCAAATATACATTATATACGATGGAAAAGCTGTTGTATTTATACTGTATTTTATGCTTCTGGCGTTGTCTTCTTAGGCCCTAACTATTCGATCTGGTGGAGCAATGCTCTACAGTGAAGCCTAGGTTGCCCGGAACGTAGAAATGACCATTACCTTCACACTGCTTGCAATTATACAATTTATACGATGGAAGAACTGTTACACTTATGTTGTATTTTATTCTTCTGGCGTTGAATTCTAAGTCCCTAGCTATTCGATCTGGTGGAGCAACGCCCTAGAGTGAAGCCTAGGTTTCCCGAAACGTAGAAATGACCATTACCTTCAGGCTTGTTGCAATTATTCCTGTCATACGATGAAAAAACTGTTGTATTTATATTGTATTTTATGCTTCTGGCATTGACTTCCAAGGCCCTAACTATTCGATGTGGTGGAGCAACGCCATGGAGCGAAACCTAGGTTGCTCGGAACGTAGAAATGACCATTACTTGCACACTGGTTGCAATTATTCATTCTATACGATGGAAAAACTGTTGTACATAGATCGTATTTTATGCTTCTTGCGTTGACTTCTTAGGCCCTAACTATTCGATCTGGTGGAGCAACGCCCTATGGTGAAGCCTAGTTTGCCCGGAACGTAGAAATGTCCATAACTATCAGACTGGTTGCAATTATCCGTTTTATACGATGGAAAGACTGTTGTATTTATATTGTATTTTGTAGTTATGGCGTTGTCTTCTAGGGCCGTAGCTATTCGATATGGTTGAGTAACGCCCTAGAGTGAAGCCTAGGTTGCCCGGAACGTAGAAATGACCATCACCTTCACTCTTGTTGCAATTATTCCTGTTATACGATGGAAAAAATGTTGTATTTATATTGTATTTTATGCTTCTGGCGTTGACTTCTTAGGCCATAACTATTCGATCTGGTGGAGCAACGCCCTAGAGTTAAGCCAAGGTTGCCCGGAACGTAGAAATGACCATAACTTTCACACTGGTTGCAATTATTCGTTCTATACGATGGAAAAACAGTTCTATTTATTTTGTATTTCATGCTTCGGGCGTTAACTTCTAACGGCCTAACTATTCGATCTGGTGGAGCGACGCCCTACAGTTAAGCCTAGGTTGCCCGGAACGTAGAAATGACCTTTACTTTCACACTGTGTGCAAATATAAATTATATACGATGGAAAAGCTGTTGTATTTATATTGTATTTCATGCTTCTGGCGTTGACTTCTTAGGCCCTAACTAGTCGATCTGGTGGAACAACGCCCTAGAGTGAAGCCTAGGTTGCCGGAACGTAGAAATGACCATTACCTTCTCACTGCTTGCAATTATACATTTTATACGATGGAAGAACTGTTAGACTTATGTTGTATTTTATTCTTCTGGCGTTGAATTCTAAGTCCCTAGCTATTCGATCTGGTGGAGCAACGCCCTAGAGTGAAGCCTAGGTTTCCCGAAACGTAGAAATGACCATTACCTTCAGGCTTGTTGCAATTATTCCTGTCATACGATGAAAAAACTGTTGTATTTATATTGTATTTTATGCTTCTGGCATTGACTTCTAAGGCCCTAACTATTCGATGTCGTGGAGCAACGCCATGGAGCGAAACCTAGGTTGCTCGGAACGTAGAAATGACCATTACTTGCACACTGGTTGCAATTATTCATTCTATACGATGGAAAAACTGTTGTACATATATCGTATTTGATGCTTCTGGCGTTGACTTCTTAGGCCCTAACTATTCGATCTGGTGGAGCAACGCCCTATGGCGAAGCCTAGCTTGCCTGGAACGTAGAAGTGACCATAACTATCAGACTGGTTGCAATTATCCGTTTTATACGATGGAAAGACTGTTGTATTTATATTGTATTTTGTAGTTATTTCGTTGTCTTCTAGGGCCGTAGCTATTCGATATGGTTGAGGAACGCCCTAGAGTGAAGCCTAGGTTGCCCGGAACGTAGAAATGTCCATAGACTTCATACTGGTTGCAATTATTCGATTTATACGATGGAAAAACTGTTCTATTTATTTTGTATTTCATGCTTCGGGCGTTGACTTCTAAGGCCCTAGCTATTTGATCTGGTGTACCAACGCCCTAGAGTGAAGCCTAGGTTGCCCGGAACGTGGAAGTGACCATTACCTTCACACTGTTTGCGATTATTCATTTTATGCGATGGTAAAGCTGTTGTACTTAAGCTGTATTTTATTCTTCTGGCGCTGAATTCTAAGTCTCTAGCTATTCGATCTGGTGGAGCAACGCCCTGGAGTGAAGCCTAGGCTACCCGGAACGTAGAAATGACCAGTACTTTCACACTGGTTGCAGTTATTCCTGTTATACAATGGAAAAACTGTTGCATTTTTATTGTATTTTATGCCTCTGGCGTTGTATTCAAAGTCCCTAACTTTTCGATCTGGTGGAGCAACATCCTGGAGTTAAGCCAAGGTTGCCCGGATAGTAGAAATGACCATAACTTTTACACTGGTTGCAATTATTCGTTCTATACAATGGAAAAACTGTTCTATTTATTTTGTATTTTATGCTTCGGGAGTTGACTCGTAAGTCGCTGACTATTCGGTCTGGTGGAGCAACGCCCTAGAGTGAAGCCTAGGTTGCCCGGGACGTAGCAATGGCCATTACCTTCACACTGTTCGTGATTATTCATTTTATGGGATGGTAAAACCGTTGTACTTGGGTTGTATTTTAGGCTTCTGGCCTTGACTTCTAAGGCCCTAACTATTCGATGTGGTGGAGCAACGCCCTAGAGTGATACCTAGGTTGCCCGGAACGTTGAAATGACCATAGAGTTAACACTGGTTGCAATTATTCCTGTTATACAAGGGAAACACTGTTGTACTTATATTGTATTTTATGCTTCTGGCGTTGGCTTCTTAGGCCCTAACTTTTCGATCTGGTGGAGCAACGCCCTAGAGTGAAGCCTAGGTTACCCGGACCGTAGAAATGACCAGTACTTTCACACTGGTTGCAGTTATTCCTGTTATACAATGGAAAAACTGTTGCATTTTTATTGTATTTTATGCTTCTGGCGATGTATTCAAGGTCCCTAACTATTCGATCTGGTGGAGCAACGCCCTTGAGTTAAGCCGAGGTTGCCCGGAATGTAGAAATGACCATAACTTTTCCACTGGTTGCAATTATTCGTTCTATACAATGGAAAATCTGTTCTATTTATTTTGTATTTCATGCTTCGGGCGTTAACTTCTAAGGCCCTAACTATTCGATCTGGTGGAGCGACGCCCTACAGTTAAGCCTAGGTTGCCCGGAACGTAGAAATGACCTTTACTTTCACACTGCGTGCAAATATACATTATATACGATGGAAAAGCTGTTGCATTTATATTGTATTTAATGCTTCTGGCGTTGACTTCTTAGGCCCTAACTAGTCGATCTGGTGGAACAACGCCCTGGAGTTAAGCCAAGGTTGCCCAGTACGTAGAAATGACCATAACTTTCACACTGGTTGCAATTATTCGTTCTATCCAATGGAAAAACAGTTCTATTTATTTTGTATTTCATGCTTCGGGCGTTGACTTCTAACGCCCTAACTATTCGATCTGGTGGAGCGACGCCCTACAGTTAAGCCTAGGTTGCCCGGAACGTAGAAATGACCTTTACTTTCAAACTGTTTGCAAATATACATTATATACGATGGAAATGCTGTTGTATTTATATTGTATTTTATGCTTCTGGCGTTGACTTCTTGGGCCCTAACTAATCGATCTGGTGGAACAACGCCCTAGAGTGAAGCCTAGGTTGCCCGGAACGTGGAAATGACCTTTACTTTCACACTGTTTGCATATATACATTATATACGATGGAAAAGCTGTTGTATTTATATTGTATTTTATGCATCTGGCGTTGTCTTCTTAGGCCCTAACTATTCGATCTGGTGGAGCAATGCTCTAGAGTGAAGCCTAGGTTGCCCGGAACGTAGAAATGACCAATACATTCACACTGCTTGCAATTATACATTTTATATGATGGAAGAACTGTTATACTTATGTTGTATTTTATTCTTCTGGCGTTGAATTCTAAGTCCCTAGCAATCCGATCTGGTGGAGCAACGCCCTAGAGTGAAGCCTAGGTTACCCGAAACGTAGAAATGACCAATACCTTCAGGCTTGTTGCAATTATTCCTGTTATACGATGAAAAAACTGTTGTATTTATATTGTATTTTATGCTTCTGGCATTGACTTCTAAGGCCCTAACTATTCGATGTGGTGGAGCAACGCCATGGAGCGAAACCTAGGTTGCTCGGAACGCAGAAATGACCATTACTTGCACACTGGTTGCAATTATTCATTATATGCGATGGAAAAAGTGTTGTACATATATCGTATTTTATGCTTCTGGCGTTGACTTCTTAGGCCCTAACTATTCGATCTGCTGGAGCAACGCCCTATGGTGAAGCCTAGCTTGCCCGGAACGTAGAAATGACCATAACTATCAGACTGGTTGCAATTATCCGTTTTATACGATGGAAAGACTGTTGTATTTATATTGTATGTTATAGTTATGGCGCTATCTTCTAGGGCCGTAGCTATTCGATATGGTTGAGCAACGCCCTAGAGTGAAGCCTAGGTTGCCCGGAACGTAGAAATGACCATAGACTTCATACTGGTTGCAATTATTCGATTTATACGATGGAAAAACTGTTCTATTTATTTTGTATTTCATGCTTCGGGCGTTGACTTCTAAGGCCCTAGCTATTTGATCTGGTGTACCAACGCCCTAGAGTGAAGCCTAGGTTGCCCGGAACGTGGAAGTGACCATTACCTTCACACTGTTTGCGATTATTCATTTTATGCGATGGTAAAGCTGTTGTACTTAAGCTGTATTTTATTCTTCTGGCGCTGAATTCTAAGTCTCTAGCTATTCGATCTGGTGGAGCAACGCCCTGGAGTGAAGCCTAGGCTACCCGGAACGTAGAAATGACCAGTACTTTCACACTGGTTGCAGTTATTCCTGTTATACAATGGAAAAACTGTTGCATTTTTATTGTATTTTATGCCTCTGGCGTTGTATTCAAAGTCCCTAACTTTTCGATCTGGTGGAGCAACAGCCTGGAGTTAAGCCAAGGTTGCCCGGATAGTAGAAATGACCATAACTTTTACACTGGTTGCAATTATTCGTTCTATACAATGGAAAAGCTGTTCTATTTATTTTGTATTTTATGCTTCGGGAGTTGACTCGTAAGTCGCTGACTATTCGGTCTGGTGGAGCAACGCCCGAGAGTGAAGCCAAGGTTGCCCGGGACGTAGCAATGGCCATTACCTTCACACTGTTCGTGATTATTCATTTTATGCGATGGTAAAACCGTTGTACTTGGGTTGTATTTTAGGCTTCTGGCCTTGACTTCTAAGGCCCTAACTATTCGATGTGGTGGAGCAACGCCCTAGAGTGAAACCTAGGTTGCCCGGAACGTGGAAATGACCATAGAGTTCAGACTGGTTGCAATTATTCCTGTTATACAAGGGAAACACTGTTGTACTTATATTGTATTTTATGCTTCTGGCGTTGGCTTCTTAGGCCCTAACTTTTCGATCTGGTGGAGCAACGCCCTAGAGTGAAGCCTAGGTTACCCGGACCGTAGAAATGACCAGTACTTCCACACTGGTTGCAGTTATTCCTGTTATACAATGGAAAAACTGTTGCATTTTTATTGTATTTTATGCTTCTGGCGATGTATTCAAGGTCCCTAACTATTCGATCTGGTGGAGCAACGCCCTTGAGTTAAGCCGAGGTTGCCCGGAATGTAGAAATGACCATAACTTTTACACTGGTTGCAATTATTCGTTCTATACAATGGAAAATCTGTTCTATTTATTTTGTATTTCATGCTTCGGGCGTTAACTTCTAAGGCCCTAACTATTCGATCTGGTGGAGCGACGCCCTACAGTTAAGCCTAGGTTGCCCGGAACGTAGAAATGACCTTTACTTTCACACTGTGTGCAAATATACATTATATACGATGGAAAAGCTGTTGTATTTATATTGTACTTCATGCTTCTGGCGTTGACTTCTTAGGCCCTAACTAGTCGATCTGGTGGAACAACGCCCTGGAGTTAAGCCAAGGTTGCCCAGTACGTAGAAATGACCATAACTTTCACACTGGTTGCAATTATTCGTTCTATCCAATGGAAAAACAGTTCTATTTATTTTGTATTTCATGCTTCGGGCGTTGACTTCTAACGCCCTAACTATTCGATCTGGTGGAGCGACGCCCTACAGTTAAGCCTAGGTTGCCCGGAACGTAGAAATGACCTTTACTTTCACACTGTTTGCAAATATACATTATATACGATGGAAATGCTGTTGTATTTATATTGTATTTTATGCTTCTGGCGTTGACTTCTTGGGCCCTAACTAATCGATCTGGTGGAACAACGCCCTAGAGTGAAGCCTAGGTTGCCCGGAACGTGGAAATGACCTTTACTTTCACACTGTTTGCATATATACATTATATACGATGGAAAAGCTGTTGTATTTATATTGTATTTTATGCATCTGGCGTTGTCTTCTTAGGCCCTAACTATTCGATCTGGTGGAGCAATGCTCTAGAGTGAAGCCTAGGTTGCCCGGAACGTAGAAATGACCATTACATTCACACTGCTTGCAATTATACATTTTATATGATGGAAGAACTGTTATACTTATGTTGTATTTTATTCTTCTGGCGTTGAATTCTAAGTCCCTAGCTATTCGATCTGGTGGAGCAACGCCCTAGAGTGAAGCCTAGGTTACCCGAAACGTAGAAATGACCAATACCTTCAGGCTTGTTGCAATTATTCCTGTTATACGATGAAAAAACTGTTGTATTTATATTGTATTTTATGCTTCTGGCATTGACTTCTAAGGCCCTAACTATTCGATGTGGTGGAGCAACGCCATGGAGCGAAACCTAGGTTGCTCGGAACGCAGAAATGACCATTACTTGCACACTAGTTGCAATTATTCATTATATACGATGGAAAAGGTGTTGTACATATATCGTATTTTATGCTTCTGGCGTTGACTTCTTAGGCCCTAACTATTCGATCTGCTGGAGCAACGCCCTATGGTGAAGCCTAGCTAGCCCGGAACGTAGAAATGACCATAACTATCACACTGGTTGCAATTATCCGTTTTATACGATGGAAAGACTGTTGTATTTATATTGTATGTTATAGTTATGGCGCTATCTTCTAGGGCCGTAGCTATTCGATATGGTTGAGCAACGCCCTAGAGTGAAGCCTAGGTTGCCCGGAACGTAGAAATGACCATAGCTTTCATACTGGTTGCAATTATTCGTTTTATACGATGGAAAAGCTGTTGTACTTATATTGTATTTTATGCTTCTGTCGTTGACTTCTTAGGCCCTCACTATTCGATCTGGTGGAGCAACGCCCTAGAGTGAAGCCTAGGTTGCCCGGAACGTAGAAATGACCATAGCTTTCATACTGGTTGCAATTATTCGTTTTATACGATGGAAAAACTGTTGTACTTATATTGTATTTTATGCTTCTGGCGTTGACTTCTTAGGCCCCAGCTATTCGATCTGGTGGAGCAACGCCCTGGAGTGAAGCCTCGGCTACCCGGAACGTAGAAATGACCAGTACTTTCACACTGGTTGCAGTTATTCCTGTTATACAATGGAAAAACTGTTGCATTTTTATTGTATTTTATGCCTCTGGCGTTGTGTTCAAAGTCCCTAACTATTCGATCTGGTGGAGTAACAGCCTGGAGTTAAGCCAAGGTTGCCCGGATAGTAGAAATGACCATAACTTTTACACTGGTTGAAATTATTCGTTCTATACAATGGAAAAACTGTTCTATTTATTTTGTATTTTATGCTTCGGGAGTTGACTCGCAAGTCGCTGACTATTCGGTCTGGTGGAGCAACGCCCTAGAGTGAAGCCTAGGTTGCCCGGGACGTAGTAATGGCCATTACCTTCACACTGTTTGCGATTATTCATTTTATACGATGGTAAAACTGTTGTACTTGGGTTGTATTTTAGGCTTCTGGCCTTGACTTCTAAGGCCCTAACTATTCGATGTGGTGGAGCAACGCCCTAGAGTGAAACCTAGGTTGCCCGGAACGTAGAAATGACCATAGATTTCACACTGGTTGCAATTATTCCTGTTATACAAGGGAAACACTGTTGTACTTATAATGTATTTTATGCTTCTGGCGTTGACTTATTAGGCCCTAACTTTTCGATCTGGTGGAGCAACGCCCTAGAGTGAAGCCTAGGTTACCCGGACCGTAGAAATGACCAGTACTTTCACACTGGTTGCAGTTATCCCTGTTATACAATGGAAAAACTGTTGCATTTTTATTGTATTTTATGCCTCTAGCGTTGTATTCAAAGTCCCTAACTATTCGATCTGGTGGAGCAACGCCCTGGAGTTAAGCCTAGGTTGCCCGGAACATAGAAATGACCATAACTTTCACACTGGTTGCAATTATTCGTTCTATACAATGGAAAAACTGTTCTATTTATTTTGTATTTCATGCTTCGGGCGTTGACTTCTAAAGCCCTAGCTATTCGATCTGGTGGAGCAACGCCCTGGAGTGAAGCCTAGGCTACCCGGAACGTAGAAGTGAACAGTACTTTGACACTGGTTGCAGTTATTCCTGTTATACAATGGAAAAACTGTTGCATTTTTATTGTATTTTATGCTTCTGGCGTTGTATTCAAGGTCCCTAACTATTCGATCTGGTGGAGCGACGCCCTGGAGTTAAGCCAAGGTTGCCCGGAACGTAGAAATGACCATAACTTTTACACTGGTTGCAATTATTCGTCCTATACAATGGAAAATCTGTTCTATTTATTTTGTATTTCATGCTTCGGGCGTTAACTTCTAAGGCCCTAACTATTCGATCTGGTGGAGCGACGCCCTACAGTTAAGCCTATGTTGCCCGGAACGTTGAAATGACCTTTACTTTCACACTGTTTGCAAATATACATTATATACGATGGAAAAGCTGTTGTATTTATATTGTATTTTATGCTTCTGGCGTTGACTTCTTAGGCCCTAACTATTCGATCTGGTGGAGCGACGCCCTACAGTTAAGCCTAGGTTGCCCGGAACGTAGAAATGACCTTTACTTTCACACTGTTTGCAAATATACATTATATACGACGGAAATGCTGTTGTATTTATATTGTATTTTATGCTTCTGGCGTTGACTTCTTAGGCCCTAACTAATCGATCTGGTGGAACAACGCCCTAGAGTGAAGCCTAGGTTGCCCGAAACGTAGAAATGGCCTTTACTTTCACACTGTTTGCATATATACGTTATATACGATGGAAAAGCTGTTGTATTTATATTGTATTTTATGCATCTGGCGTTGTCTTCTTAGGCCCTAACTATTCGATCTGGTGGAGCAATGCTCTAGAGTGAAGCCTAGGTTGCCCGGAACGTAGAAATGACCATTACCTTCACACTGCTTGCAATTATACATTTTATACGATGGAAGAACTGTTATACTTATGTTGTATTTTATTCTTCTGTCGTTGAATTCTACGTCCCTAGCTATTCGATCTGGTGGAGCAACGCCCTAGAGTGAAGCCTAGGTTACCCGAAACGTAGAAATGACCATTACCTTCAGGCTTGTTGCAATTATTCGTTTTATACGATGGAAAAGCTGTTGTACTTATATTGTATTTTATGCTTCTGTCGTTGACTTCTTAGGCCCTCACTATTCGATCTGGTGGAGCAACGCCCTAGAGTGAAGCCTAGGTTGCCCGGAACGTAGAAATGACCATAGCTTTCATACTGGTTGCAATTATTCGTTTTATACGATGGAAAAACTGTTGTACTTATATTGTATTTTATGCTTCTGGCGCTGACTTCATAGGCCCTAACTATTCGATCTGGTGGAGCAACGCCCTAGAGTGAAGCCTAGGTTGCCCGGAACGTAGAAGTGACCATTACCTTCACACTGTTTGCGATTATTCATTTTATGCGATGGTAAAGCTGTTGTACTTAAGTTGCATTTTATTCTTCTGGCGCTGAATTCTAAGTCTCTAGCTATTCGATCTGGTGGAGCAACGCCCTGGAGTGAAGCCTCGGCTACCCGGAACGTAGAAATGACCAGTACTTTCACACTGGTTGCAGTTATTCCTGTTATACAATGGAAAAACTGTTGCATTTTTATTGTATTTTATGCCTCTGGCGTTGTGTTCAAAGTCCCTAACCATTCGATCTGGTGGAGCAACAGCCTGGAGTTAAGCCAAGGTTGCCCGGATAGTAGAAATGACCATAACTTTTACACTGGTTGAAATTATTCGTTCTATACAATGGAAAAACTGTTCTATTTATTTTGTATTTTATGCTTCGGGAGTTGACTCGCAAGTCGCTGACTATTCGGTCTGGTGGAGCAACGCCCTAGAGTGAAGCCTAGGTTGCCCGGGACGTAGTAATGGCCATTACCTTCACACTGTTTGCGATTATTCATTTTATACGATGGTAAAACTGTTGTACTTGGGTTGTATTTTAGGCTTCTGGCCTTGACTTCTAAGGCCCTAACTATTCGATGTGGTGGAGCAACGCCCTAGAGTGAAACCTAGGTTGCCCGGAACGTAGAAATGACCATAGATTTCACACTGGTTGCAATTATTCCTGTTATACAAGGGAAACACTGTTGTACTTATAATGTATTTTATGCTTCTGGCGTTGACTTATTAGGCCCTAACTTTTCGATCTGGTGGAGCAACGCCCTAGAGTGAAGCCTAGGTTACCCGGACCGTAGAAATGACCAGTACTTTCACACTGGTTGCAGTTATCCCTGTTATACAATGGAAAAACTGTTGCATTTTTATTGTATTTTATGCCTCTAGCGTTGTATTCAAAGTCCCTAACTATTCGATCTGGTGGAGCAACGCCCTGGAGTTAAGCCTAGGTTGCCCGGAACATAGAAATGACCATAACTTTCACACTGGTTGCAATTATTCGTTCTATACAATGGAAAAACTGTTCTATTTATTTTGTATTTCATGCTTCGGGCGTTGACTTCTAAAGCCCTAGCTATTCGATCTGGTGGAGCAACGCCCTGGAGTGAAGCCTAGGCTACCCGGAACGTAGAAGTGAACAGTACTTTGACACTGGTTGCAGTTATTCCTGTTATACAATGGAAAAACTGTTGCATTTTTATTGTATTTTATGCTTCTGGCGTTGTATTCAAGGTCCCTAACTATTCGATCTGGTGGAGCGACGCCCTGGAGTTAAGCCAAGGTTGCCCGGAACGTAGAAATGACCATAACTTTTACACTGGTTGCAATTATTCGTCCTATACAATGGAAAATCTGTTCTATTTATTTTGTATTTCATGCTTCGGGCGTTAACTTCTAAGGCCCTAACTATTCGATCTGGTGGAGCGACGCCCTACAGTTAAGCCTATGTTGCCCGGAACGTTGAAATGACCTTTACTTTCACACTGTTTGCAAATATACATTATATACGATGGAAAAGCTGTTGTATTTATATTGTATTTTATGCTTCTGGCGTTGACTTCTTAGGCCCTAACTATTCGATCTGGTGGAGCGACGCCCTACAGTTAAGCCTAGGTTGCCCGGAACGTAGAAATGACCTTTACTTTCACACTGTTTGCAAATATACATTATATACGACGGAAATGCTGTTGTATTTATATTGTATTTTATGCTTCTGGCGTTGACTTCTTAGGCCCTAACTAATCGATCTGGTGGAACAACGCCCTAGAGTGAAGCCTAGGTTGCCCGAAACGTAGAAATGGCCTTTACTTTCACACTGTTTGCATATATACGTTATATACGATGGAAAAGCTGTTGTATTTATATTGTATTTTATGCATCTGGCGTTGTCTTCTTAGGCCCTAACTATTCGATCTGGTGGAGCAATGCTCTAGAGTGAAGCCTAGGTTGCCCGGAACGTAGAAATGACCATTACCTTCACACTGCTTGCAATTATACATTTTATACGATGGAAGAACTGTTATACTTATGTTGTATTTTATTCTTCTGTCGTTGAATTCTACGTCCCTAGCTATTCGATCTGGTGGAGCAACGCCCTAGAGTGAAGCCTAGGTTACCCGAAACGTAGAAATGACCATTACCTTCAGGCTTGTTGCAATTATTCGTTTTATACGATGGAAAAGCTGTTGTACTTATATTGTATTTTATGCTTCTGTCGTTGACTTCTTAGGCCCTCACTATTCGATCTGGTGGAGCAACGCCCTAGAGTGAAGCCTAGGTTGCCCGGAACGTAGAAATGACCATAGCTTTCATACTGGTTGCAATTATTCGTTTTATACGATGGAAAAACTGTTGTACTTATATTGTATTTTATGCTTCTGGCGCTGACTTCATAGGCCCTAACTATTCGATCTGGTGGAGCAACGCCCTAGAGTGAAGCCTAGGTTGCCCGGAACGTAGAAGTGACCATTACCTTCACACTGTTTGCGATTATTCATTTTATGCGATGGTAAAGCTGTTGTACTTAAGTTGCATTTTATTCTTCTGGCGCTGAATTCTAAGTCTCTAGCTATTCGATCTGGTGGAGCAACGCCCTGGAGTGAAGCCTCGGCTACCCGGAACGTAGAAATGACCAGTACTTTCACACTGGTTGCAGTTATTCCTGTTATACAATGGAAAAACTGTTGCATTTTTATTGTATTTTATGCCTCTGGCGTTGTGTTCAAAGTCCCTAACCATTCGATCTGGTGGAGCAACAGCCTGGAGTTAAGCCAAGGTTGCCCGGATAGTAGAAATGACCATAACTTTTACACTGGTTGAAATTATTCGTTCTATACAATGGAAAAACTGTTCTATTTATTTTGTATTTTATGCTTCGGGAGTTGACTCGCAAGTCGCTGACTATTCGGTCTGGTGGAGCAACGCCCTAGAGTGAAGCCTAGGTTGCCCGGGACGTAGTAATGGCCATTACCTTCACACTGTTTGCGATTATTCATTTTATACGATGGTAAAACTGTTGTACTTGGGTTGTATTTTAGGCTTCTGGCCTTGACTTCTAAGGCCCTAACTATTCGATGTGGTGGAGCAACGCCCTAGAGTGAAACCTAGGTTGCCCGGAACGTAGAAATGACCATAGATTTCACACTGCTTGCAATTATTCCTGTTATACAAGGGAAACACTGTTGTACTTATATTGTATTTTATGCTTCTGGCGTTGACTTATTAGGCCCTAACTTTTCGATCTGGTGGAGCAACGCCCTAGAGTGAAGCCTAGGTTACCCGGACCGTAGAAATGACCAGTACTTTCACACTGGTTGCAGTTATCCCTGTTATACAATGGAAAAACCGTTGCATTTTTATTGTATTTTATGCTTCTAGCGTTGTATTCAAAGTCCCTAACTATTCGATCTGGTGGAGCAACGCCCTGGAGTTAAGCCGAGGTTGCCCGGAACGTAGAAATGACCATAACTTTCACACTGGTTGCAATTATTCGTTCTATACAATGGAAAAACTGTTCTATTTATTTTGTATTTCATGTTTCGGGCGTTGACTTCTAAGGCCCTAGCTATTCGATCTGGTGGAGCGACGCCCTGGAGTGAAGCCTAGGCTACCCGGAACGTAGAAGTGAACAGTACTTTCACACTGGTTGCAGTTATTCCTGTTATACAATGGAAAAACTGTTGCATTTTTATTGTATTTTATGCTTCTGGCGTTGTATTCAAGGTCCCTAACTATACGATCTGGTGGAGCGACGCCCTGGAGTTAAGCCAAGGTTGCCCGGAACGTAGAAATGACCATAACTTTTAGACTGGTTGCAATTATTCGTCCTATACAATGGAAAATCTGTTCTATTTATTTTGTATTTCATGCTTCGGGCGTTAACTTCTAAGGCCCTAACTATTCGATCTGGTGGAGCGACGCCCTACAGTTAAGCCTAGGTTGCCCGGAACGTAGAAATGACCTTTACTTTCACACTGTGTGCAAATATACATTATATACGATGGAAAAGCTGTTGTATTTATATTGTATTTTATGCTTCTGGCGTTGACTTCTTAGGCCCTAACTATTCGATCTGGTGGAGCGACGCCCTACAGTTAAGCCTAGGTTGCCCGGAACGTAGAAATGACCTTTACTTTCACACTGTTTGCAAATATACATTATATACGATGGAAATGCTGTTGTATTTATATTGTATTTTATGCTTCTGGCGTTGACTTCTTAGGCCCTAACTAATCGATCTGGTGGAACAACGCCCTAGAGTGAAGCCTAGGTTGCCCGAAACGTAGAAATGGCCTTTACTTTCACACTGTTTGCATATATACGTTATATACGATGGAAAAGCTGTTGTATTTATATTGTATTTTATGCATCTGGCGTTGTCTTCTTAGGCCCTAACTATTCGATCTGGTGGAGCAATGCTCTAGAGTGAAGCCTAGGTTGCCCGGAACGTAGAAATGACCATTACCTTCACACTGCTTGCAATTATACATTTTATACGATGGAAGAACTGTTATACTTATGTTGTATTTTATTCTTCTGGCGTTGAATTCTAAGTCTCTAGCTATGCGATCTGGTGGAGCAACGCCATAGAGTGAAGCCTAGGTTACCCGAAACGTAGAAATGACCATTACCTTCAGGCTTGTTGCAATTATTCCTGTTATACGATGAAAAAACTGTTGTATTTATATTGTGTTTTATGCTTCTGGCATTGACTTCTAAGGCCCTAACTATTCGATGTGGTGGAGCAACGCCCTAGAGTGAAGCCTAGGTTGCCCGGAACGTAGAAATGACCATAGCTTTCATACTGGTTGCAATTATTCGTTTTATACGATGGAAAAACTGTTGTACTTATATTGTATTTTATGCTTCTGGCGCTGACTTCATAGGCCCTAACTATTCGATCTGGTGGAGCAACGCCCTAGAGTGAAGCCTAGGTTGCCCGGAACGTAGAAGTGACCATTACCTTCACACTGTTTGCGATTATTCATTTTATGCGATGGTAAAGCTGTTGTACTTAAGTTGCATTTTATTCTTCTGGCGCTGAATTCTAAGTCTCTAGCTATTCGATCTGGTGGAGCAACGCCCTGGAGTGAAGCCTCGGCTACCCGGAACGTAGAAATGACCAGTACTTTCACACTGGTTGCAGTTATTCCTGTTATACAATGGAAAAACTGTTGCATTTTTATTGTATTTTATGCCTCTGGCGTTGTGTTCAAAGTCCCTAACCATTCGATCTGGTGGAGCAACAGCCTGGAGTTAAGCCAAGGTTGCCCGGATAGTAGAAATGACCATAACTTTTACACTGGTTGAAATTATTCGTTCTATACAATGGAAAAACTGTTCTATTTATTTTGTATTTTATGCTTCGGGAGTTGACTCGCAAGTCGCTGACTATTCGGTCTGGTGGAGCAACGCCCTAGAGTGAAGCCTAGGTTACCCGGACCGTAGAAATGACCAGTACTTTCACACTGGTTGCAGTTATCCCTGTTATACAATGGAAAAACTGTTGCATTTTTATTGTATTTTATGCTTCTAGCGTTGTATTCAAAGTCCCTAACTATTCGATCTGGTGGAGCAACGCCCTGGAGTTAAGCCGAGGTTGCCCGGAACGTAGAAATGACCATAACTTTCACACTGGTTGCAATTATTCGTTCTATACAATGGAAAAACTGTTCTATTTATTTTGTATTTCATGTTTCGGGCGTTGACTTCTAAGGCCCTAGCTATTCGATCTGGTGGAGCGACGCCCTGGAGTGAAGCCTAGGCTACCCGGAACGTAGAAGTGAACAGTACTTCCACACTGGTTGCAGTTATTCCTGTTATACAATGGAAAAACTGTTGCATTTTTATTGTATTTTATGCTTCTGGCGTTGTATTCAAGGTCCCTAACTATTCGATCTGGTGGAGCGACGCCCTGGAGTTAAGCCAAGGTTGCCCGGAACGTAGAAATGACCATAACTTTTAGACTGGTTGCAATTATTCGTCCTATACAATGGAAAATCTGTTCTATTTATTTTGTATTTCATGCTTCGGGCGTTAACTTCTAAGGCCCTAACTATTCGATCTGGTGGAGCGACGCCCTACAGTTAAGCCTAGGTTGCCCGGAACGTAGAAATGACCTTTACTTTCACACTGTGTGCAAATATACATTATATACGATGGAAAAGCTGTTGTATTTATATTGTATTTTATGCTTCTGGCGTTGACTTCTTAGGCCCTAACTATTCGATCTGGTGGAGCGACGCCCTACAGTTAAGCCTAGGTTGCCCGGAACGTAGAAATGACCTTTACTTTCACACTGTTTGCAAATATACATTATATACGATGGAAATGCTGTTGTATTTATATTGTATTTTATGCTTCTGGCGTTGACTTCTTAGGCCCTAACTAATCGATCTGGTGGAACAACGCCCTAGAGTGAAGCCTAGGTTGCCCGAAACGTAGAAATGGCCTTTACTTTCACACTGTTTGCATATATACGTTATATACGATGGAAAAGCTGTTGTATTTATATTGAATTTTATGCATCTGGCGTTGTCTTCTTAGGCCCTAACTATTCGATCTGGTGGAGCAATGCTCTAGAGTGAAGCCTAGGTTGCCCGGAACGTAGAAATGACCATTACCTTCACACTGCTTGCAATTATACATTTTATACGATGGAAGAACTGTTATACTTATGTTGTATTTTATTCTTCTGGCGTTGAATTCTAAGTCTCTAGCTATTCGATCTGGTGGAGCAACGCCATAGAGTGAAGCCTAGGTTACCCGAAACGTAGAAATGACCATTACCTTCAGGCTTGTTGCAATTATTCCTGTTATACGATGAAAAAACTGTTGTATTTATATTGTGTTTTATGCTTCTGGCATTGACTTCTAAGGCCCTAACTATTCGATGTGGTGGAGCAACGCCCTAGAGTGAAGCCTAGGTTGCCCGGAACGTAGAAATGACCATAGCTTTCATACTGGTTGCAATTATTCGTTTTATACGATGGAAAAGCTGTTGTACTTATATTGTATTTTATGCTTCTGTCGTTGACTTCTTAGGCCCTCACTATTCGACCTGGTGGAGCAACGCCCTAGAGTGAAGCCTAGGTTGCCCGGAACGTAGAAATGACCATAGCTTTCATACTGGTTGCAATTATTCGTTTTATACGATGGAAAAACTGTTGTACTTATATTGTATTTTATGCTTCTGGCGTTGACTTCTTAGGCCCTAACTATTCGATCTGGTGGAGCAACGCCCTAGAGTGAAGCCTAGGTTGCCCGGAACGTAGAAGTGACCATTACCTTCACACTGTTTGCGATTATTCATTTTATGCGATGGTAAAGCTGTTGTACTTAAGTTGCATTTTATTCTTCTGGCGCTGAATTCTAAGTCTCTAGCTATTCGATCTGGTGGAGCAACGCCCTGGAGTGAAGCCTCGGCTACCCGGAACGTAGAAATGACCAGTACTTTCACACTGGTAGCAGTTATTCCTGTTATACAATGGAAAAACTGTTGCATTTTTATTGTATTTTATGCCTCTGGCGTTGTGTTCAAAGTCCCTAACTATTCGATCTGGTGGAGCGACGCCCTACAGTTAAGCCTAGGTTGCCCGGAACGTAGAAATGACCTTTACTTTCACACTGTTTGCAAATATACATTATATACGATGGAAATGCTGTTGTATTTATATTGTATTTTATGCTTCTGGCGTTGACTTCTTAGGCCCTAACTAATCGATCTGGTGGAACAACGCCCTAGAGTGAAGCCTAGTTTGCCCGAAACGTAGAAATGACCTTTACTTTCACACTGTTTGCATATATACGTTATATACGATGGAAAAGCTGTTGTATTTATATTGTATTTTATGCATCTGGCGTTGTCTTCTTAGGCCCTAACAATTCGATCTGGTGGAGCAATGCTCTAGAGTGAAGCCTAGGTTGCCCGGAACGTAGAAATGACCATTACCTTCACACTGCTTGCAATTATACATTTTATACGATGGAAGAACTGTTATACTTATGTTGTATTTTATTCTTCTGGCGTTGAATTCTAAGTCCCTAGCTATTCGATCTGGTGGAGCAACGCCCTAGAGTGAAGCCTAGGTTACCCGAAACGTAGAAATGACCATTACCCTCAGGCTCGTTGCAATTATTCCTGTTATACGATGAAAAAACTGTTGTATTTATATTGTATTTTATGCTTCTGGCATTGACTTCTAAGGCCCTAACTATTCGATGTGGTGGAGCAACGCCATGGAGCGAAACCTAGGTTGCTCGGAACGTAGAAATGACCATTACTTGCACACTGGTTGCAATTATTCATTCTATACGATGGAAAAAGTGTTGTACATATATCGTATTTTATGCTTCTGGCGTTGACTTCTTAGGCCCTAACTATTCGATCTGGTGGAGCAATGCTCTAGAGTGAAGCCTAGGTTGCCCGGAACGTAGAAATGCCCATTACCTTCACACTGCTTGTAATTATACATTTTATACGATGGAAGAACTGGTATACTTATGTTGTATTTTATGCTTCTAGCGTTGTATTCAAAGTCCCTAACTATTCGGTCTGGTGGAGCAACGCCCTGGAGTTAAGCCAAGGTTGCCCGGTACGTAGAAATGACCATAACTTTCACACTGGTTGCAATTATTCGTTCTATACAATGGAAAAACAGTTCTATTTATTTTGTATTTCATGCTTCGGGCGTTGACTTCTAACGTCCTAACTATTCGATCTGGTGGAGCGACGCCCTACAGTTAAGCCTAGGTTGCCCGGAACGTAGAAATGACCTTTACTTTCACACTGTTTGCAAATATACATTATATGATGGAAATGCTGTTGTATTTATATTGTATTTTATGCTTCTGGCGTTGACTTCTTGGGCCCTAACTAATCGATCTGGTGGAACAACGCCCTAGAGTGAAGCCTAGGTTGCCCGAAACGTAGAAATGACCTTTACTTTCACACTGTTTGCATATATACATTATATACGATGGAAAAGCTGTTGTATTTATATTGTATTTTATGCATCTGGCGTTGTCTTCTTAGGCCCTAACTATTCGATCTGGTGGAGCAACGCCCTAGAGTGAAGCCTAGGTTACCCGAAACGTAGAAATGACCATTACCTTCAGGCTTGTTGCAATTATTCCTGTTATACGATGAAAAAACTGTTGCATTTTTATTGTATTTTATGCCTCTGGCGTTGTATTCAAAGTCCCTAACTATTCGATCTGGTGGAGCAACAGCCTGGAGTTAAGCCGAGGTTGCCCGGATAGTAGAAATGACCATAACTTTTACACTGGTTGAAATTATTCGTTCTATACAATGGAAAAACTGTTCTATTTATTTTGTATTTTATGCTTCGGGAGTTGACTCGCAAGTCGCTGACTATTCGGTCTGGTGGAACAACGCCCTAGAGTGAAGCCTAGGTTGCCCGGGACGTAGTAATGGCCATTACCTTCACACTGTTTGCGATTATTCATTTTATACGATGGTAAAACTGTTGTACTTGGGTTGTATTTTAGGCTTCTGGCCTTGACTTCTAAGGCCCTAACTATTCGATGTGGTGGAGCAACGCCCTAGAGTGAAACCTAGGTTGCCCGGAACGTAGAAATGACCATAGATTTCACACTGGTTGCAATTATTCCTGTTATACAAGGGAAACACTGTTGTACTTATATTGTATTTTATGCTTCTGGCGTTGACTTATTAGGCCCTAACTTTTCGATCTGGTGGAGCAACGCCCTAGAGTGAAGCCTAGGTTACCCGGACCGTAGAAATGACCAGTAGTTTCACACTGGTTGCAGTTATCCCTGTTATACAATGCAAAAACTGTTGCATTTTTATCGTATTTTATGCTTCTAGCGTTGTATTCAAAGTCCCTAACTATTCGATCTGGTGGAGCAACGCCCTGGAGTTAAGCCGAGGTTGCCCGGAACATAGAAACGACCATAACTTTCACACTGGTTGCAATTATTCGTTCTATACAATGGAAAAACTGTTCTATTTATTTTGTATTTCATGCTTCGGGCGTTGACTTCTAAGGCCCTAGCTATTCGATCTGGTGGAGCAACGCCCTGGAGTGAAGCCTAGGCTACCCGGAACGTAGAAGTGAACAGTACTTTCACACTGGTTGCAGTTATTCCTGTTATACAATGGAAAAACTGTTGCATTTTTATTGTATTTTATGCTTCTGGCGTTGTATTCAAGGTCCCTAACTATTCGATCTGGTGGAGCGACGTCCTGGAGTTAAGCCAAGGTAGCCCGGAACGTAGAAATGACCATAACTTTTACACTGGTTGCAATTATTCGTTCTATACAATGGAAAATCTGTTCTATTTATTTTGTATTTCATGCTTCGGGCGTTAACTTCCAAGGCCCTAACTATTCGATCTGGTGGAGCGACGCCCTACAGTTAAGCCTAGGTTGCCCGGAACGTTGAAATGACCTTTACTTTCACACTGTTTGCAAATATACATTATATACGATGGAAAAGCTGTTGTATTTATATTGTATTTTATGCTTCTGGCGTTGACTTCTTATGCCCTAACTATTCGATCTGGTGGAACAACGCCCTAGAGTGAAGCCTAGGTCGCCCGGAACGTAGAAATGACCTTTACTTTCACACTGTTTGCAAATATACATTATATACGATGGAAAAGCTGTTGTATTTATATGGTATTTTATCCTTCTGGCGTTGAATTCTAAGTCCCTAGCTATTCGATCTGGTGGAGCGACGCCCTAGAGTGAAGCCTAGGTTACCCGAAACGTAGAAATGACCATTACGTTCAGGCTTGTTTCAATTATTCCTGTTATACGATGAAAAAACTGTTGTATTTATATTGTATTTCATGCTTATGGCATTGACTTCTAAGGCCCTAACTATTCGATGTGGTGGAGCAACGCCATAGAGCGAAACCTAGGTTGCTCGGAACGTAGAAATGACCATTACTTGCACACTGGTTGCAATTATTCATTCTATACGATGGAAAAACTGTTGTACATATATCGTATTTTATGCTTCTGGCGTTGACTTCTTAGGCCCTAACTATTCGATCTGGTGGAGCAACGCCCTAGAGTGAAGCCTAGGTTGCCCGGAACGTAGAAGTGACCATTACCTTCACACTGTTTGCGATTATTCATTTTATGCGATGGTAAAGCTGTTGTACTTAAGTTGCATTTTATTCTTCTGGCGCTGAATTCTAAGTCCCTAGCTATTCGATCTGGTGGAGCAACGCCCTGGAGTGAAGCCTAGGCTACCCGGAACGTAGAAGTGACCAGTACTTTCACACTGGTTGCAGTTATTCCTGTTATACAATGCAAAAACCTGCGCATTTTTATTGTATTTTATGCTTCTGGCGTGGTATTCAAAGTCCCTCACTATTCGATCTGGTGGAGCAAGGCCCTGGAGTTAAGCCAAGGTTGCCCGGAACGTAGAAATGACCATAACTTTAACACTGGTTGCAATTATTCGTTCTATACGATGGAAAAACAGTTCTATTTATTTTGTATTTCATGCTTCGGGCGTTGACTTCTAACGGCCTAACTATTCGATCTGGTGGAGCGACGCCCTACAGTTAAGCCTAGGTTGCCCGGAACGTAGAAATGACCTTTACCTTCACACTGTTTGCAAATATACATTATATACGATGGAAAATCTGTTGTATTTATATGGTACTTTATGCTTCCGGCGTTGACTTCTTAGGCCCTAACTATTCGATCTGGTGGAACAACGCCCTAGAGTGAAGCCTAGGTTGCCGGAACGTAGAAATGACCTTTACCTTCACACTGTTTGCAAATATACATTATATACGATGGAAAAGCTGTTGTATTTATATTGTATTTTATGCTTCTGGTGTTGTCTTCTTAGGCCCTAACTATTCGATCTGGTGGAGCAATGCTCTAGAGTGGAGCCTAGGTTGCCCGGAACGTAGAAATGCCCATTACCTTCACACTGCTTGCAATTATACATTTTATACGATGGAAGAACTGGTATACTTATGTTGTATTTTATGCTTCTAGCGTTGTATTCAAAGTCCCTAACTATTCGATCTGGTGGAGCAACGCCCTGGAGTTAAGCCAAGGTTGCCCGGTACGTAGAAATGACCATAACTTTCACACTGGTTGCAATTATTCGTTCTATACAATGGAAAAACAGTTCTATTTATTTTGTATTTCATGCTTCGGGCGTTGACTTCTAACGCCCTAACTATTCGATCTGGTGGAGCGACGCCCTACAGTTAAGCCTAGGTTGCCCGGAACGTAGAAATGACCTTTACTTTCACACTTTTGCAAATATACATTATATACGATGGAAATGCTGTTGTATCTATATTGTATTTTATGCTTCTGGCGTTGACTTCTTAGGCCCTAACTAATCGATCTGGTGGAACAGCGCCCTAGAGTGAAGCCTAGGTTGCCCGAAACGTAGAAATGACCTTTACTTTCACACTGTTTGCATATATACGTTATATACGATGGAAAAGCTGTTGTATTTATATTGTATTTTATGCATCTGGCGTTGACTTCTTAGGCCCTAACTATTCGATCTGGTGGAGCAATGCTCTAGAGTGAAGCCTAGGTTGCCCGGAACGTAGAAATGACCATTACCTTCACACTGCTTGCAATTACACATTTTATACGATGGAAGAACTGTTATACTTATGTTGTATTTTATTCTTCTGGCGTTGAATTCTAAGTCCCTAGCTATTCGATCTGGTGGAGCAACGCCCTAGAGTGAAGCCTAGGTTACCCGAAACGTAGAAATGACCATTACCTTCAGGCTCGTTGCAATTATTCCTGTTATACGATGAAAAAACTGTTGTATTTATATTGTATTTTATGCTTCTGGCATTGACTTCTAAGGCCCTAACTATTCGATGTGGTGGAGCAACGCCATGGAGCGAAACCTAGGTTGCTCGGAACGTAGAAATGACCATTACTTGCACACTGGTTGCAATTATTCATTCTATACGATGGAAAAAGTGTTGTACATATATCGTATTTTATGCTTCTGGCGTTGACTTCTTAGGCCCTAACTATTCGATCTGGTGGAGCAATGCTCTAGAGTGAAGCCTAGGTTGCCCGGAACGTAGAAATGCCCATTACCTTCACACTGCTTGTAATTATACATTTTATACGATGGAAGAACTGGTATACTTATGTTGTATTTTATGCTTCTAGCGTTGTATTCAAAGTCCCTAACTATTCGGTCTGGTGGAGCAACGCCCTGGAGTTAAGCCAAGGTTGCCCGGTACGTAGAAATGACCATAACTTTCACACTGGTTGCAATTATTCGTTCTATACAATGGAAAAACAGTTCTATTTATTTTGTATTTCATGCTTCGGGCGTTGACTTCTAACGTCCTAACTATTCGATCTGGTGGAGCGACGCCCTACAGTTAAGCCTAGGTTGCCCGGAACGTAGAAATGACCTTTACTTTCACACTGTTTGCAAATATACATTATATGAGGGAAATGCTGTTGTATTTATATTGTATTTTATGCTTCTGGCGTTGACTTCTTGCGCCCTAACTAATCGATCTGGTGGAACAACGCCCTAGAGTGAAGCCTAGGTTGCCCGAAACGTAGAAATGACCTTTACTTTCACACTGTTTGCATATATACATTATATACGATGGAAAAGCTGTTGTATTTATATTGTATTTTATGCATCTGGCGTTGTCTTCTTAGGCCCTAACTATTCGATCTGGTGGAGCAACGCCCTAGAGTGAAGCCTAGGTTACCCGAAACGTAGAAATGACCATTACCTTCAGGCTTGTTGCAATTATTCCTGTTATACGATGAAAAAACTGTTGCATTTTTATTGTATTTTATGCCTCTGGCGTTGTATTCAAAGTCCCTAACTATTCGATCTGGTGGAGCAACAGCCTGGAGTTAAGCCGAGGTTGCCCGGATAGTAGAAATGACCATAACTTTTACACTGGTTGAAATTATTCGTTCTATACAATGGAAAAACTGTTCTATTTATTTTGTATTTTATGCTTCGGGAGTTGACTCGCAAGTCGCTGACTATTCGGTCTGGTGGAACAACGCCCTAGAGTGAAGCCTAGGTTGCCCGGGACGTAGTAATGGCCATTACCTTCACACTGTTTGCGATTATTCATTTTATACGATGGTAAAACTGTTGTACTTGGGTTGTATTTTAGGCTTCTGGCCTTGACTTCTAAGGCCCTAACTATTCGATGTGGTGGAGCAACGCCCTAGAGTGAAACCTAGGTTGCCCGGAACGTAGAAATGACCATAGATTTCACACTGGTTGCAATTATTCCTGTTATACAAGGGAAACACTGTTGTACTTATATTGTATTTTATGCTTCTGGCGTTGACTTATTAGGCCCTAACTTTTCGATCTGGTGGAGCAACGCCCTAGAGTGAAGCCTAGGTTACCCGGACCGTAGAAATGACCAGTACTTTCACACTGGTTGCAGTTATCCCTGTTATACAATGGAAAAACTGTTGCATTTTTATTGTATTTTATGCTTCTAGCGTTGTATTCAAAGTCCCTAACTATTCGATCTGGTGGAGCAACGCCCTGGAGTTAAGCCGAGGTTGCCCGGAACATAGAAATGACCATAACTTTCACACTGGTTGCAATTATTCGTTCTATACAATGGAAAAACTGTTCTATTTATTTTGTATTTCATGCTTCGGGCGTTGACTTCTAAGGCCCTAGCTATTCGATCTGGTGGAGCAACGCCCTGGAGTGAAGCCTAGGCTACCCGGAACGTAGAAGTGAACAGTACTTTCACACTGGTTGCAGTTATTCCTGTTATACAATGGAAAAACTGTTGCATTTTTATTGTATTTTATGCTTCTGGCGTTGTATTCAAGGTCCCTAACTATTCGATCTGGTGGAGCGACGTCCTGGAGTTAAGCCAAGGTAGCCCGGAACGTAGAAATGACCATAACTTTTACACTGGTTGCAATTATTCGTTCTATACAATGGAAAATCTGTTCTATTTATTTTGTATTTCATGCTTCGGGCGTTAACTTCCAAGGCCCTAACTATTCGATCTGGTGGAGCGACGCCCTACAGTTAAGCCTAGGTTGCCCGGAACGTTGAAATGACCTTTACTTTCACACTGTTTGCAAATATACATTATATACGATGGAAAAGCTGTTGTATTTATATTGTATTTTATGCTTCTGGCGTTGACTTCTTATGCCCTAACTATTCGATCTGGTGGAACAACGCCCTAGAGTGAAGCCTAGGTCGCCCGGAACGTAGAAATGACCTTTACTTTCACACTGTTTGCAAATATACATTATATACGATGGAAAAGCTGTTGTATTTATATGGTATTTTATCCTTCTGGCGTTGAATTCTAAGTCCCTAGCTATTCGATCTGGTGGAGCGACGCCCTAGAGTGAAGCCTAGGTTACCCGAAACGTAGAAATGACCATTACGTTCAGGCTTGTTTCAATTATTCCTGTTATACGATGAAAAAACTGTTGTATTTATATTGTATTTCATGCTTATGGCATTGACTTCTAAGGCCCTAACTATTCGATGTGGTGGAGCAACGCCATAGAGCGAAACCTAGGTTGCTCGGAACGTAGAAATGACCATTACTTGCACACTGGTTGCAATTATTCATTCTATACGATGGAAAAACTGTTGTACATATATCGTATTTTATGCTTCTGGCGTTGACTTCTTAGGCCCTAACTATTCGATCTGGTGGAGCAACGCCCTAGAGTGAAGCCTAGGTTGCCCGGAACGTAGAAGTGACCATTACCTTCACACTGTTTGCGATTATTCATTTTATGCGATGGTAAAGCTGTTGTACTTAAGTTGCATTTTATTCTTCTGGCGCTGAATTCTAAGTCCCTAGCTATTCGATCTGGTGGAGCAACGCCCTGGAGTGAAGCCTAGGCTACCCGGAACGTAGAAGTGACCAGTACTTTCACACTGGTTGCAGTTATTCCTGTTATACAATGCAAAAACCTGCGCATTTTTATTGTATTTTATGCTTCTGGCGTGGTATTCAAAGTCCCTCACTATTCGATCTGGTGGAGCAAGGCCCTGGAGTTAAGCCAAGGTTGCCCGGAACGTAGAAATGACCATAACTTTAACACTGGTTGCAATTATTCGTTCTATACGATGGAAAAACAGTTCTATTTATTTTGTATTTCATGCTTCGGGCGTTGACTTCTAACGGCCTAACTATTCGATCTGGTGGAGCGACGCCCTACAGTTAAGCCTAGGTTGCCCGGAACGTAGAAATGACCTTTACCTTCACACTGTTTGCAAATATACATTATATACGATGGAAAATCTGTTGTATTTATATGGTATTTTATGCTTCCGGCGTTGACTTCTTAGGCCCTAACTATTCGATCTGGTGGAACAACGCCCTAGAGTGAAGCCTAGGTTGCCGGAACGTAGAAATGACCTTTACCTTCACACTGTTTGCAAATATACATTATATACGATGGAAAAGCTGTTGTATTTATATTGTATTTTATGCTTCTGGTGTTGTCTTCTTAGGCCCTAACTATTCGATCTGGTGGAGCAATGCTCTAGAGTGGAGCCTAGGTTGCCCGGAACGTAGAAATGCCCATTGCCTTCACACTGCTTGCAATTATACATTTTATACGATGGAAGAACTGGTATACTTATGTTGTATTTTATGCTTCTAGCGTTGTATTCAAAGTCCCTAACTATTCGATCTGGTGGAGCAACGTCCTGGAGTTAAGCCAAGGTTGCCCGGTACGTAGAAATGACCATAACTTTCACACTGGTTGCAATTATTCGTTCTATACAATGGAAAAACAGTTCTATTTATTTTGTATTTCATGCTTCGGGCGTTGACTTCTAACGCCCTAACTATTCGATCTGGTGGAGCGACGCCCTACAGTTAAGCCTAGGTTGCCCGGAACGTAGAAATGACCTTTACTTTCACACTTTTGCAAATATACATTATATACGATGGAAATGCTGTTGTATCTATATTGTATTTTATGCTTCTGGCGTTGACTTCTTAGGCCCTAACTAATCGATCTGGTGGAACAGCGCCCTAGAGTGAAGCCTAGGTTGCCCGAAACGTAGAAATGACCTTTACTTTCACACTGTTTGCAAATATACATTATATACGATGGAAAAGCTGTTGTATTTATATTGTATTTTATGCTTCTGGCGTTGACTTCTTAGGCCCTAACTATTCGATCTGGTGGAGCAACGCCCTAGAGTGAAGCCTAGGTTGCCCGGAACGTAGAAGTGACCATTACCTTCACACTGTTTGCGATTATTCATTTTATGCGATGGTAAAGCTGTTGTACTTAAGTTGCATTTTATTCTTCTGGCGCTGAATTCTAAGTCCCTAGCTATTCGATCTGGTGGAGCAACGCCCTGGAGTGAAGCCTAGGCTACCCGGAACGTAGAAGTGACCAGTACTTTCACACTGGTTGCAGTTATTCCTGTTATACAATGCAAAAACCTGCGCATTTTTATTGTATTTTATGCTTCTGGCGTGGTATTCAAAGTCCCTCACTATTCGATCTGGTGGAGCAAGGCCCTGGAGTTAAGCCAAGGTTGCCCGGAACGTAGAAATGACCATAACTTTAACACTGGTTGCAATTATTCGTTCTATACGATGGAAAAACAGTTCTATTTATTTTGTATTTCATGCTTCGGGCGTTGACTTCTAACGGCCTAACTATTCGATCTGGTGGAGCGACGCCCTACAGTTAAGCCTAGGTTGCCCGGAACGTAGAAATGACCTTTACCTTCACACTGTTTGCAAATATACATTATATACGATGGAAAATCTGTTGTATTTATATGGTATTTTATGCTTCCGGCGTTGACTTCTTAGGCCCTAACTATTCGATCTGGTGGAACAACGCCCTAGAGTGAAGCCTAGGTTGCCGGAACGTAGAAATGACCTTTACCTTCACACTGTTTGCAAATATACATTATATACGATGGAAAAGCTGTTGTATTTATATTGTATTTTATGCTTCTGGTGTTGTCTTCTTAGGCCCTAACTATTCGATCTGGTGGAGCAATGCTCTAGAGTGGAGCCTAGGTTGCCCGGAACGTAGAAATGCCCATTGCCTTCACACTGCTTGCAATTATACATTTTATACGATGGAAGAACTGGTATACTTATGTTGTATTTTATGCTTCTAGCGTTGTATTCAAAGTCCCTAACTATTCGATCTGGTGGAGCAACGTCCTGGAGTTAAGCCAAGGTTGCCCGGTACGTAGAAATGACCATAACTTTCACACTGGTTGCAATTATTCGTTCTATACAATGGAAAAACAGTTCTATTTATTTTGTATTTCATGCTTCGGGCGTTGACTTCTAACGCCCTAACTATTCGATCTGGTGGAGCGACGCCCTACAGTTAAGCCTAGGTTGCCCGGAACGTAGAAATGACCTTTACTTTCACACTTTTGCAAATATACATTATATACGATGGAAATGCTGTTGTATCTATATTGTATTTTATGCTTCTGGCGTTGACTTCTTAGGCCCTAACTAATCGATCTGGTGGAACAGCGCCCTAGAGTGAAGCCTAGGTTGCCCGAAACGTAGAAATGACCTTTACTTTCACACTGTTTGCATATATACGTTATATACGATGGAAAAGCTGTTGTATTTATATTGTATTTTATGCATCTGGCGTTGTCTTCTTAGGCCCTAACTATTCGATCTGGTGGAGCAATGCTCTAGAGTGAAGCCTAGGTTGCCCGGAACGTAGAAATGACCATTACCTTCACACTGCTTGCAATTATACATTTTATACGATGGAAGAACTGTTATACTTATGTTGTATTTTATTCTTCTGGCGTTGAATTCTAAGTCCCTAGCTATTCGATCTGGTGGAGCAACGCCCTAGAGTGAAGCCTAGGTTACCCGAAACGTAGAAATGACCATTACCTTCAGGCTTGTTGCAATTATTCCTGTCATACGATGAAAAAACTGTTGTATTTATATTGTGTTTTATGCTTCTGGCATTGACTTCTAAGGCCCTAACTATTCGATGTGGTGGAGCAACGCCATGGAGCGAAACCTAGGTTGCTCGGAACGTAGAAATGACCATTACTTGCACACTGGTTGCAATTATTCATTCTATACGATGGAAAAACTGTTGTACATATATCGTATTTTATGCTTCTGGCGTTGACTTCTTAGGCCCTAACTATTCGATCTGGTGGAGCAACGCCCTAGAGTGAAGCCTAGGTTGCCCGGAACGTAGAAGTGACCATTACCTTCACACTGTTTGCGATTCTTCATTTTATGCGACGGTAAAGCTGTTGTACTTAAGTTGCATTTTATTCTTCTGGCGCTGAATTCTAAGTCCCTAGCTATTCGATCTGGTGGAGCAACGCCCTGGAGTGAAGCCTAGGCTACCCGGAACGTAGAAGTGACCAGTACTTTCACACTGGTTGCAATTATTCCTGTTATACAATGGAAAAACTGTAGCATTTTTATTGTATTTTATGCTTCTGGCGTTGTATTCAAAGTCCCCAACTATTCGATCTGGAGGAGCAACTCCCTGGAGTTAAGCCAAGGTTGCCCGGAACGTAGAAATGACCATAACTTTTACACTGGTTGCAATTATTCGTTCTATACAATGGAAAAACTGTTCTATTTATTTTGTAGTTCATGCTTCGGGCGTTGACTTCTAAGGCCCTAACTATTCGATCTGGTGGAGCGACGCCCTACAGTTAAGCCTAGGTTGCCCGGAACGTGGAAATGACCTTTACTTTCACACTGTTTGCAAATATACATTATATACGATGGAAAAGCTGTTGTATTTATATTGTATTTTATGCTTCTGGCGTTGACTTCTTAGGTCCTAACTGATCGATCTGGTAGAACAACGCCCTAGAGTGAAGCCTAGGTTGCCCGGAACGTAGAAATGATCTTTACTTTCACATTGTTTGCAAATATACATTATATACGATGGAAAAGCTGTTGTATTTATATTGTATTTTATGCTTCTGGCGTTGTCTTCTTAGGCCCTAACTATTCGATCTGGTGGAGCAATGCTCTAGAGTGAAGCCTAGGTTGCCCGGAACGTAGAAATGCCCATTACCTTCACACTGCTTGCAATTATACATTTTATACGATGGAAGAACCGGTATACTTATGTTGTATTTTATGCTTCTAGCGTTGTATTCAAAGTCCCTAACTATTCGATCTGGTGGAGCAACGCCCTGGAGTTAAGCCAAGGTTGCCCGGTACGTAGAAATGACCATAACTTTCACACTGGTTGCAATTATTCGTTCTATACAATGGAAAAACAGTTCTATTTATTTTGTATTTCATGCTTCGGGCGTTGACTTCTAACGCCCTAACTATTCGATCTGGTGGAGCGACGCCCTACAGTTAAGCCTAGGTTGCCCGGAACGTAGAAATGACCTTTACTTTCACACTGTTTGCAAATATACATTATATACGATGGAAATGCTGTTGTATTTATATTGTATTTTATGCTTCTGGCGTTGACTTGTTAGGCCCTAACTAATCGATCTGGTGGAACAACGCCCTAGAGTGAAGCCTAGTTTGCCCGAAACGTAGAAATGACCTTTACTTTCACACTGTTTGCATATATACGTTATATACGATGGAAAAGCTGTTGTATTTATATTGTATTTTATGCATCTGGCGTTGTCTTCTTAGGCCCTAACAATTCGATCTGGTGGAGCAATGCTCTAGAGTGAAGCCTAGGTTGCCCGGAACGTAGAAATGACCATTACCTTCACACTGCTTGCAATTATACATTTTATACGATGGAAGAACTGTTATACTTATGTTGTATTTTATTCTTCTGGCGTTGAATTCTAAGTCCCTAGCTATTCGATCTGGTGGAGCAACGCCCTAGAGTGAAGCCTAGGTTACCCGAAACGTAGAAATGACCATTACCCTCAGGCTCGTTGCAATTATTCCTGTTATACGATGAAAAAACTGTTGTATTTATATTGTATTTTATGCTTCTGGCATTGACTTCTAAGGCCCTAACTATTCGATGTGGTGGAGCAACGCCATGGAGCGAAACCTAGGTTGCTCGGAACGTAGAAATGACCATTACTTGCACACTGGTTGCAATTATTCATTCTATACGATGGAAAAAGTGTTGTACATATATCGTATTTTATGCTTCTGGCGTTGACTTCTTAGGCTCTAACTATTCGATCTGGTGGAGCAATGCTCTAGAGTGAAGCCTAGGTTGCCCGGAACGTAGAAATGCCCATTACCTTCACACTGCTTGTAATTATACATTTTATACGATGGAAGAACTGGTATACTTATGTTGTATTTTATGCTTCTAGCGTTGTATTCAAAGTCCCTAACTATTCGGTCTGGTGGAGCAACGCCCTGGAGTTAAGCCAAGGTTGCCCGGTACGTAGAAATGACCATAACTTTCACACTGGTTGCAATTATTCGTTCTATACAATGGAAAAACAGTTCTATTTATTTTGTATTTCATGCTTCGGGCGTTGACTTCTAACGTCCTAACTATTCGATCTGGTGGAGCGACGCCCTACAGTTAAGCCTAGGTTGCCTGGAACGTAGAAATGACCTTTACTTTCACACTGTTTGCAAATATACATTATATGATGGAAATGCTGTTGTATTTATATTGTATTTTATGCTTCTGGCGTTGACTTCTTGGGCCCTAACTAATCGATCTGGTGGAACAACGCCCTAGAGTGAAGCCTAGGTTGCCCGAAACGTAGAAATGACCTTTACTTTCACACTGTTTGCATATATACATTATATACGATGGAAAAGCTGTTGTATTTATATTGTATTTTATGCATCTGGCGTTGTCTTCTTAGGCCCTAACTATTCGATCTGGTGGAGCAACGCCCTAGAGTGAAGCCTAGGTTACCCGAAACGTAGAAATGACCATTACCTTCAGGCTTGTTGCAATTATTCCTGTTATACGATGAAAAAACTGTTGCATTTTTATTGTATTTTATGCCTCTGGCGTTGTATTCAAAGTCCCTAACTATTCGATCTGGTGGAGCAACAGCCTGGAGTTAAGCCGAGGTTGCCCGGATAGTAGAAATGACCATAACTTTTACACTGGTTGAAATTATTCGTTCTATACAATGGAAAAACTGTTCTATTTATTTTGTATTTTATGCTTCGGGAGTTGACTCGCAAGTCGCTGACTATTCGGTCTGGTGGAACAACGCCCTAGAGTGAAGCCTAGGTTGCCCGGGACGTAGTAATGGCCATTACCTTCACACTGTTTGCGATTATTCATTTTATACGATGGTAAAACTGTTGTACTTGGGTTGTATTTTAGGCTTCTGGCCTTGACTTCTAAGGCCCTAACTATTCGATGTGGTGGAGCAACGCCCTAGAGTGAAACCTAGGTTGCCCGGAACGTAGAAATGACCATAGATTTCACACTGGTTGCAATTATTCCTGTTATACAAGGGAAACACTGTTGTACTTATATTGTATTTTATGCTTCTGGCGTTGACTTATTAGGCCCTAACTTTTCGATCTGGTGGAGCAACGCCCTAGAGTGAAGCCTAGGTTACCCGGACCGTAGAAATGACCAGTACTTTCACACTGGTTGCAGTTATCCCTGTTATACAATGGAAAAACTGTTGCATTTTTATTGTATTTTATGCTTCTAGCGTTGTATTCAAAGTCCCTAACTATTCGATCTGGTGAAGCAACGCCCTGGAGTTAAGCCGAGGTTGCCCGGAACATAGAAATGACCATAACTTTCACACTGGTTGCAATTATTCGTTCTATACAATGGAAAAACTGTTCTATTTATTTTGTATTTCATGCTTCGGGCGTTGACTTCTAAGGCCCTAGCTATTCGATCTGGTGGAGCAACGCCCTGGAGTGAAGCCTAGGCTACCCGGAACGTAGAAGTGAACAGTACTTTCACACTGGTTGCAGTTATTCCTGTTATACAATGGAAAAACTGTTGCATTTTTATTGTATTTTATGCTTCTGGCGTTGTATTCAAGGTCCCTAACTATTCGATCTGGTGGAGCGACGTCCTGGAGTTAAGCCAAGGTAGCCCGGAACGTAGAAATGACCATAACTTTTACACTGGTTGCAATTATTCGTTCTATACAATGGAAAATCTGTTCTATTTATTTTGTATTTCATGCTTCGGGCGTTAACTTCCAAGGCCCTAACTATTCGATCTGGTGGAGCGACGCCCTACAGTTAAGCCTAGGTTGCCCGGAACGTTGAAATGACCTTTACTTTCACACTGTTTGCAAATATACATTATATACGATGGAAAAGCTGTTGTATTTATATTGTATTTTATGCTTCTGGCGTTGACTTCTTATGCCCTAACTATTCGATCTGGTGGAACAACGCCCTAGAGTGAAGCCTAGGTCGCCCGGAACGTAGAAATGACCTTTACTTTCACACTGTTTGCAAATATACATTATATACGATGGAAAAGCTGTTGTATTTATATGGTATTTTATCCTTCTGGCGTTGAATTCTAAGTCCCTAGCTATTCGATCTGGTGGAGCGACGCCCTAGAGTGAAGCCTAGGTTACCCGAAACGTAGAAATGACCATTACGTTCAGGCTTGTTTCAATTATTCCTGTTATACGATGAAAAAACTGTTGTATTTATATTGTATTTCATGCTTATGGCATTGACTTCTAAGGCCCTAACTATTCGATGTGGTGGAGCAACGCCATAGAGCGAAACCTAGGTTGCTCGGAACGTAGAAATGACCATTACTTGCACACTGGTTGCAATTATTCATTCTATACGATGGAAAAACTGTTGTACATATATCGTATTTTATGCTTCTGGCGTTGACTTCTTAGGCCCTAACTATTCGATCTGGTGGAGCAACGCCCTAGAGTGAAGCCTAGGTTGCCCGGAACGTAGAAGTGACCATTACCTTCACACTGTTTGCGATTATTCATTTTATGCGATGGTAAAGCTGTTGTACTTAAGTTGCATTTTATTCTTCTGGCGCTGAATTCTAAGTCTCTAGCTATTCGATCTGGTGGAGCAACGCCCTGGAGTGAAGCCTAGGCTACCCGGAACGTAGAAGTGACCAGTACTTTCACACTGGTTGCAGTTATTCCTGTTATACAATGCAAAAACCTGCGCATTTTTATTGTATTTTATGCTTCTGGCGTGGTATTCAAAGTCCCTCACTATTCGATCTGGTGGAGCAAGGCCCTGGAGTTAAGCCAAGGTTGCCCGGAACGTAGAAATGACCATAACTTTAACACTGGTTGCAATTATTCGTTCTATACGATGGAAAAACAGTTCTATTTATTTTGTATTTCATGCTTCGGGCGTTGACTTCTAACGGCCTAACTATTCGATCTGGTGGAGCGACGCCCTACAGTTAAGCCTAGGTTGCCCGGAACGTAGAAATGACCTTTACCTTCACACTGTTTGCAAATATACATTATATACGATGGAAAATCTGTTGTATTTATATGGTATTTTATGCTTCCGGCGTTGACTTCTTAGGCCCTAACTATTCGATCTGGTGGAACAACGCCCTAGAGTGAAGCCTAGGTTGCCGGAACGTAGAAATGACCTTTACCTTCACACTGTTTGCAAATATACATTATATACGATGGAAAAGCTGTTGTATTTATATTGTATTTTATGCTTCTGGTGTTGTCTTCTTAGGCCCTAACTATTCGATCTGGTGGAGCAATGCTCTAGAGTGGAGCCTAGGTTGCCCGGAACGTAGAAATGCCCATTACCTTCACACTGCTTGCAATTATACATTTTATACGATGGAAGAACTGGTATACTTATGTTGTATTTTATGCTTCTAGCGTTGTATTCAAAGTCCCTAACTTTTCGATCTGGTGGAGCAACGCCCTGGAGTTAAGCCAAGGTTGCCCGGTACGTAGAAATGACCATAACTTTCACACTGGTTGCAATTATTCGTTCTATACAATGGAAAAACAGTTCTATTTATTTTGTATTTCATGCTTCGGGCGTTGACTTCTAACGCCCTAACTATTCGATCTGGTGGAGCGACGCCCTACAGTTAAGCCTAGGTTGCCCGGAACGTAGAAATGACCTTTACTTTCACACTTTTGCAAATATACATTATATACGATGGAAATGCTGTTGTATCTATATTGTATTTTATGCTTCTGGCGTTGACTTCTTAGGCCCTAACTAATCGATCTGGTGGAACAGCGCCCTAGAGTGAAGCCTAGGTTGCCCGAAACGTAGAAATGACCTTTACTTTCACACTGTTTGCATATATACGTTATATACGATGGAAAAGCTGTTGTATTTATATTGTATTTTATGCATCTGGCGTTGTCTTCTTAGGCCCTAACTATTCGATCTGGTGGAGCAATGCTCAGGAGTGAAGCCTAGGTTGCCCGGAACGTAGAAATGACCATTACCTTCACACTGCTTGCAATTATACATTTTATACGATGGAAGAACTGTTATACTTATGTTGTATTTTATTCTTCTGGCGTTGAATTCTAAGTCCCTAGCTATTCGATCTGGTGGAGCAACGCCCTAGAGTGAAGCCTAGGTTACCCGAAACGTAGAAATGACCATTACCCTCAGGCTCGTTGCAATTATTCCTGTTATACGATGAAAAAACTGTTGTATTTATATTGTATTTTATGCTTCTGGCATTGACTTCTAAGGCCCTAACTATTCGATGTGGTGGAGCAACGCCATGGAGCGAAACCTAGGTTGCTCGGAACGTAGAAATGACCATTACTTGCACACTGGTTGCAATTATTCATTCTATACGATGGAAAAAGTGTTGTACATATATCGTATTTTATGCTTCTGGCGTTGACTTCTTAGGCCCTAACTATTCGATCTGGTGGAGCAATGCTCTAGAGTGAAGCCTAGGTTGCCCGGAACGTAGAAATGCCCATTACCTTCACACTGCTTGTAATTATACATTTTATACGATGGAAGAACTGGTATACTTATGTTGTATTTTATGCTTCTAGCGTTGTATTCAAAGTCCCTAACTATTCGGTCTGGTGGAGCAACGCCCTGGAGTTAAGCCAAGGTTGCCCGGTACGTAGAAATGACCATAACTTTCACACTGGTTGCAATTATTCGTTCTATACAATGGAAAAACAGTTCTATTTATTTTGTATTTCATGCTTCGGGCGTTGACTTCTAACGTCCTAACTATTCGATCTGGTGGAGCGACGCCCTACAGTTAAGCCTAGGTTGCCCGGAACGTAGAAATGACCTTTACTTTCACACTGTTTGCAAATATACATTATATGATGGAAATGCTGTTGTATTTATATTGTATTTTATGCTTCTGGCGTTGACTTCTTGGGCCCTAACTAACCGATCTGGTGGAACAACGCCCTAGAGTGAAGCCTAGGTTGCCCGAAACGTAGAAATGACCTTTACTTTCACACTGTTTGCATATATACATTATATACGATGGAAAAGCTGTTGTATTTATATTGTATTTTATGCATCTGGCGTTGTCTTCTTAGGCCCTAACTATTCGATCTGGTGAAGCAACGCCCTAGAGTGAAGCCTAGGTTACCCGAAACGTAGAAATGACCATTACCTTCAGGCTTGTTGCAATTATTCCTGTTATACGATGAAAAAACTGTTGCATTTTTATTGTATTTTATGCCTCTGGCGTTGTATTCAAAGTCCCTAACTATTCGATCTGGTGGAGCAACAGCCTGGAGTTAAGCCGAGGTTGCCCGGATAGTAGAAAAGACCATAACTTTTACACTGGTTGAAATTATTCGTTCTATACAATGGAAAAACTGTTCTATTTATTTTGTATTTTATGCTTCGGGAGTTGACTCGCAAGTCGCTGACTATTCGGTCTGGTGGAACAACGCCCTAGAGTGAAGCCTAGGTTGCCCGGGACGTAGTAATGGCCATTACCTTCACACTGTTTGCGATTATTCATTTTATACGATGGTAAAACTGTTGTACTTGGGTTGTATTTTAGGCTTCTGGCCTTGACTTCTAAGGCCCTAACTATTCGATGTGGTGGAGCAACGCCCTAGAGTGAAACCTAGGTTGCCCGGAACGTAGAAATGACCATAGATTTCACACTGGTTGCAATTATTCCTGTTATACAAGGGAAACACTGTTGTACTTATATTGTATTTTATGCTTCTGGCGTTGACTTATTAGGCCCTAACTTTTCGATCTGGTGGAGCAACGCCCTAGAGTGAAGCCTAGGTTACCCGGACCGTAGAAATGACCAGTACTTTCACACTGGTTGCAGTTATCCCTGTTATACAATGGAAAAACTGTTGCATTTTTATTGTATTTTATGCTTCTAGCGTTGTATTCAAAGTCCCTAACTATTCGATCTGGTGGAGCAACGCCCTGGAGTTAAGCCGAGGTTGCCCGGAACATAGAAATGACCATAACTTTCACACTGGTTGCAATTATTCGTTCTATACAATGGAAAAACTGTTCTATTTATTTTGTATTTCATGCTTCGGGCGTTGACTTCTAAGGCCCTAGCTATTCGATCTGGTGGAGCAACGCCCTGGAGTGAAGCCTAGGCTACCCGGAACGTAGAAGTGAACAGTACTTTCACACCGGTTGCAGTTATTCCTGTTTTACAATGGAAAAACTGTTGCATTTTTATTGTATTTTATGCTTCTGGCGTTGTATTCAAGGTCCCTAACTATTCGATCTGGTGGAGCGACGTCCTGGAGTTAAGCCAAGGTAGCCCGGAACGTAGAAATGACCATAACTTTTACACTGGTTGCAATTATTCGTTCTATACAATTGAAAATCTGTTCTATTTATTTTGTATTTCATGCTTCGGGCGTTAACTTCCAAGGCCCTAACTATTCGATCTGGTGGAGCGACGCCCTACAGTTAAGCCTAGGTTGCCCGGAACGTTGAAATGACCTTTACTTTCACACTGTTTGCAAATATACATTATATACGATGGAAAAGCTGTTGTATTTATATTGTATTTTATGCTTCTGGCGTTGACTTCTTATGCCCTAACTATTCGATCTGGTGGAACAACGCCCTAGAGTGAAGCCTAGGTCGCCCGGAACGTAGAAATGACCTTTACTTTCACACTGTTTGCAAATATACATTATATACGATGGAAAAGCTGTTGTATTTATATGGTATTTTATCCTTCTGGCGTTGAATTCTAAGTCCCTAGCTATTCGATCTGGTGGAGCGACGCCCTAGAGTGAAGCCTAGGTTACCCGAAACGTAGAAATGACCATTACGTTCAGGCTTGTTTCAATTATTCCTGTTATACGATGAAAAAACTGTTGTATTTATATTGTATTTCATGCTTATGGCATTGACTTCTAAGGCCCTAACTATTCGATGTGGTGGAGCAACGCCATAGAGCGAAACCTAGGTTGCTCGGAACGTAGAAATGACCATTACTTGCACACTGGTTGCAATTATTCATTCTATACGATGGAAAAACTGTTGTACATATATCGTATTTTATGCTTCTGGCGTTGACTTCTTAGGCCCTAACTATTCGATCTGGTGGAGCAACGCCCTAGAGTGAAGCCTAGGTTGCCCGGAACGTAGAAGTGACCATTACCTTCACACTGTTTGCGATTATTCATTTTATGCGATGGTAAAGCTGTTGTACTTAAGTTGCATTTTATTCTTCTGGCGCTGAATTCTAAGTCCCTAGCTATTCGATCTGGTGGAGCAACGCCCTGGAGTGAAGCCTAGGCTACCCGGAACGTAGAAGTGACCAGTACTTTCACACTGGTTGCAGTTATTCCTGTTATACAATGCAAAAACCTGCGCATTTTTATTGTATTTTATGCTTCTGGCGTGGTATTCAAAGTCCCTCACTATTCGATCTGGTGGAGCAAGGCCCTGGAGTTAAGCCAAGGTTGCCCGGAACGTAGAAATGACCATAACATTAACACTGGTTGCAATTATTCGTTCTATACGATGGAAAAACAGTTCTATTTATTTTGTATTTCATGCTTCGGGCGTTGACTTCTAACGGCCTAACTATTCGATCTGGTGGAGCGACGCCCTACAGTTAAGCCTAGGTTGCCCGGAACGTAGAAATGACCTTTACCTTCACACTGTTTGCAAATATACATTATATACGATGGAAAATCTGTTGTATTTATATGGTATTTTATGCTTCCGGCGTTGACTTCTTAGGCCCTAACTATTCGATCTGGTGGAACAACGCCCTAGAGTGAAGCCTAGGTTGCCGGAACGTAGAAATGACCTTTACCTTCACACTGTTTGCAAATATACATTATATACGATGGAAAAGCTGTTGTATTTATATTGTATTTTATGCTTCTGGTGTTGTCTTCTTAGGCCCTAACTATTCGATCTGGTGGAGCAATGCTCTAGAGTGGAGCCTAGGTTGCCCGGAACGTAGAAATGCCCATTACCTTCACACTGCTTGCAATTATACATTTTATACGATGGAAGAACTGGTATACTTATGTTGTATTTTATGCTTCTAGCGTTGTATTCAAAGTCCCTAACTATTCGATCTGGTGGAGCAACGCCCTGGAGTTAAGCCAAGGTTGCCCGGTACGTAGAAATGACCATAACTTTCACACTGGTTGCAATTATTCGTTCTATACAATGGAAAAACAGTTCTATTTATTTTGTATTTCATGCTTCGGGCGTTGACTTCTAACGCCCTAACTATTCGATCTGGTGGAGCGACGCCCTACAGTTAAGCCTAGGTTGCCCGGAACGTAGAAATGACCTTTACTTTCACACTTTTGCAAATATACATTATATACGATGGAAATGCTGT
This sequence comes from Calliopsis andreniformis, assembly GCF_051401765.1. Lineage (NCBI taxonomy): Eukaryota > Metazoa > Arthropoda > Insecta > Hymenoptera > Andrenidae > Calliopsis > Calliopsis andreniformis. Next base: position 8,428,871 of record NW_027480422.1, read on the forward strand.
TGTATCTATATTGTATTTTATGCTTCTGGCGTTGACTTCTTAGGCCCTAACTAATCGATCTGGTGGAACAGCGCCCTAGAGTGAAGCCTAGGTTGCCCGAAACGTAGAAATGACCTTTACTTTCACACTGTTTGCATATATACGTTATATACGATGGAAAAGCTGTTGTATTTATATTGTATTTTATGCATCTGGCGTTGTCTTCTTAGGCCCTAACTATTCGATCTGGTGGAGCAATGCTCTAGAGTGAAGCCTAGGTTGCCCGGAACGTAGAAATGACCATTACCATCACACTGCTTGCAATTATACATTTTATACGATGGAAGAACTGTTATACTTATGTTGTATTTTATTCTTCTGGCGTTGAATTCTAAGTCCCTAGCTATTCGATCTGGTGGAGCAACGCCCTAGAGTGAAGCCTAGGTTACCCGAAACGTAGAAATGACCATTACCTTCAGGCTCGTTGCAATTATTCCTGTTATACGATGAAAAAACTGTTGTATTTATATTGTATTTTATGCTTCTGGCATTGACTTCTAAGGCCCTAGCTATTCGATGTGGTGGAGCAACGCCATGGAGCGAAACCTAGGTTGCTCGGAACGTAGAAATGACCATTACTTGCACACTGGTTGCAATTATTCATTCTATGCGATGGAAAAAGTGTTGTACATATATCGTATTTTATGCTTCTGGCGTTGACTTCTTAGGCCCTAACTATTCGATCTGGTGGAGCAATGCTCTAGAGTGAAGCCTAGGTTGCCCGGAACGTAGAAATGCCCATTACCTTCACACTGCTTGTAATTATACATTTTATACGATGGAAGAACTGGTATACTTATGTTGTATTTTATGCTTCTAGCGTTGTATTCAAAGTCCCTAACTATTCGGTCTGGTGGAGCAACGCCCTGGAGTTAAGCCAAGGTTGCCCGGTACGTAGAAATGACCATAACTTTCACACTGGTTGCAATTATTCGTTCTATACAATGGAAAAACAGTTCTATTTATTTTGTATTTCATGCTTCGGGCGTTGACTTCTAACGTCCTAACTATTCGATCTGGTGGAGCGACGACCTACAGTTAAGCCTAGGTTGCCCGGAACGTAGAAATGACCTTTACTTTCACACTGTTTGCAAATATACATTATATGATGGAAATGCTGTTGTATTTATATTGTATTTTATGCTTCTGGCGTTGACTTCTTGGGCCCTAACTAATCGATCTGGTGGAACAACGCCCTAGAGTGAAGCCTAGGTTGCCCGAAACGTAGAAATGACCTTTACTTTCACACTGTTTGCATATATACATTATATACGATGGAAAAGCTGTTGTATTTATATTGTATTTTATGCATCTGGCGTTGTCTTCTTAGGCCCTAACTATTCGATCTGGTGGAGCAACGCCCTAGAGTGAAGCCTTGGTTACCCGAAACGTAGAAATGACCATTACCTTCAGGCTTGTTGCAATTATTCCTGTTATACGATGAAAAAACTATTGCATTTTTATTGTATTTTATGCCTCTGGCGTTGTATTCAAAGTCCCTAACTATTCGATCTGGTGGAGCAACAGCCTGGAGTTAAGCCAAGGTTGCCCGGATAGTAGAAATGACCATAACTTTTACACTGGTTGAAATTATTCGTTCTATACAATGGAAAAACTGTTCTATTTATTTTGTATTTTATGCTTCGGGAGTTGACTCGCAAGTCGCTGACTATTCGGTCTGGTGGAGCAACGCCCTAGAGTGAAGCCCAGGTTGCCCGGGACGTAGTAATGGCCATTACCTTCACACTGTTTGCGATTATTCATTTTATACGATGGTAAAACTGTTGTACTTGGGTTGTATTTTAGGCTTCTGGCCTTGACTTCTAAGGCCCTAACTATTCGATGTGGTGGAGCAACGCCCTAGAGTGAAACCTAGGTTGCCCGGAACGTAGAAATGACCATAGATTTCACACTGGTTGCAATTATTCCTGTTATACAAGGGAAACACTGTTGTACTTATATTGTATTTTATGCTTCTGGCGTTGACTTATTAGGCCCTAACTTTTCGATCTGGTGGAGCAACGCCCTAGAGTGAAGCCTAGGTTACCCGGACCGTAGAAATGACCAGTACTTTCACACTGCTTGCAGTTATCCCTGTTATACAATGGAAAAACTGTTGCATTTTTATTGTATTTTATGCTTCTAGCGTTGTATTCAAAGTCCCTAACTATTCGATCTGGTGGAGCAACGCCCTGGAGTTAAGCCGAGGTTGCCCGGAACATAGAAATGACCATAACTTTCACACTGGTTGCAATTATTCGTTCTATACAATGGAAAAACTGTTCTATTTATTTTGTATTTCATGCTTCGGGCGTTGACTTCTAAGGCCCTAGCTATTCGATCTGGTGGAGCAACGCCCTGGAGTGAAGCCTAGGCTACCCGGAACGTAGAAGTGAACAGTACTTTCACACTGGTTGCAGTTATTCCTGTTATACAATGGAAAAACTGTTGCATTTTTATTGTATTTTATGCTTCTAGCGTTGTATTCAAGGTCCCTAACTATTCGATCTGGTGGAGCGACGCCCTGGAGTTAAGCCAAGGTAGCCCGGAACGTAGAAATGACCATAACTTTTACACTGGTTGCAATTATTCGTTCTATACAATGGAAAATCTGTTCTATTTATTTTGTATTTCATGCTTCGGGCGTTAACTTCTAAGGCCCTAACTATTCGATCTGGTGGAGCGACGCCCTACAGTTAAGCCTAGGTTGCCCGGAACGTTGAAATGACCTTTACTTTCACACTGTTTGCAAATATACATTATATACGATGGAAAAGCTGTTGTATTTATATGGTATTTTATCCTTCTGGCGTTGAATACTAAGTCCCTAGCTATTCGATCTGGTGGAGCGACGCCCTAGAGTGAAGCCTAGGTTACCCGAAACGTAGAAATGACCATTACGTTCAGGCTTGTTTCAATTATTCCTGTTATACGATGAAAAAACTGTTGTATTTATATTGTATTTCATGCGTATGGCATTGACTTCTAAGGCCCTAACTATTCGATGTGGTGGAGCAACGCCATAGAGCGAAACCTAGGTTGCTCGGAACGTAGAAATGACCATTACTTTCACACTGGTTGCAACTATTCATTCTATACGATGGAAAAACTGTTGTACATATATCGTATTTTATGCTTCTGGCGTTGACTTCTAAGGCCCTAACTATTCGATGTGGTGGAGCAACGCCCTAGAGTGAAGCCTAGGTTGCCCGGAACGTAGAAATGACCATAGCTTTCACACTGGTTGCAATTATTCCTGTTATACAAGGGAAAAACTGTTGCATTTTTATTGTATTTTATGCTTCTAGCGTTGTATTCAAAGTCCCTAACTATTCGATCTGGTGGAGCAACGCCCTGGAGTTAAGCCGAGGTTGCCCGGAACATAGAAATGACCATAACTTTCACACTGGTTGCAATTATTCGTTCTATACAATGGAAAAACTGTTCTATTTATTTTGTATTTCATGCTTCGGGCGTTGACTTCTAAGGCCCTAGCTATTCGATCTGGTGGAGCAACGCCCTAGAGTGAAGCCTAGGTTACCCGAAACGTAGAAATGACCATTACCTTCAGGCTTGTTGCAATTATTCCTGTTATACGATGAAAAAACTGTTGTATTTATATTGTATTTTATGCTTCTGGCATTGACTTCTAAGGCCCTAACTATTCGATGTGGTGGAGCAACGCCATGGAGCGAAACCTAGGTTGCTCGGAACGTAGAAATGACCATTACTTGCACACTGGTTGCAATTATTCATTCTATACGATGGAAAAAGTGTTGTACATATATCGTATTTTAGGCTTCTGGCGTTGACTTCTTAGGCCCTAACTATTCGATCTGGTAGAGCAATGCTCTAGAGTGAAGCCTAGGTTGCCCGGAACGTAGAAATGCCCATTACCTTCACACTGCTTGCAATTATACATTTTATACGATGGAAGAACTGGTATACTTATGTTGTATTTTATGCTTCTAGCGTTGTATTCAAAGTCCCTAACTATTCGATCTGGTGGAGCGACGCCCTACAGTTAAGCCTAGGTTGCCCGAAACGTAGAAATGACCTTTACTTTCACACTGTTTGCAAATATACATTATATACGATGGAAAAGCTGTTGTATTTATATTGTATTTTATGCATCTGGCGTTGACTTCTTAGGCCCTAACTATTAGACCTGGTGGAGCAATGCTCTTGAGTGAAGCCTAGGTTCCTCGGAACGTAGAAATGACCATTACTTGCACACTGGTTGCAACTATTCATTCTATACGATGGAAAAAGTGTTGTACATATATCGTATTTTATGCTTCTGGCGTTGACTTCTAAGGCCCTAACTATTCGATGTGGTGGAGCAACGCCCTAGAGTGAAGCCTAGGTTGTCCGGAACGTAGAAATGACCATAGCTTTCACACTGGTTGCAATTACTCCTGTTATACAAGGGAAAAACTGTTGTACTTATATTGTATTTTATGCTTCTGGCGTTGACTTCTTAGGCCCTAACTATTCGATCTGGTGGAGCAACGCCCTAGAGTGAACCCTAGGTTGTCCGGAACGTGGAAGTGACCATTACCTTCATACTGTTTGCGATTATTCATTTTATACGATGGTATAGCTGTTGTATTTAAGTTGTATTTGATTCTTCTGGCGTTGAATTCTAAGTCCCTAGCTATTCGATATGGTGGAGCAACGCCCTGGAGTGAAGCCTAGGCTACCCGGAACGTAGAAGTGACCAGTACTTTCACACTGGTTGCAGTTATTCCTGTTATACAATGGAAAAACCTGCGCACTTTTATTGTATTTTATGCTTCTGGCGTGGTATTCAAAGTCCCTCACTATTCGATCTGGTGGAGCGAGGCCCTGGAGTTAAGCCAAGGTTGCCCGGAACGTAGAAATGACCATAACTTTAACACTGGTTGCAATTATTCGTTCTATACGATGGAAAAACAGTTCTATTTATTTTGTATTTCATGCTTCGGGCGTTGACTTCTAACGGCCTAACTATTCGATCTGGTGGAGCGACGCCCTACAGTTAAGCCTAGATTGCGCGGAACGTAGAAATGACCTTTACCTTCACACTGTTTGCAAATATACATTATATACGATGGAAAATCTGTTGTATTTATATGGTATTTTATGCTTCCGGCGTTGACTTCTTAGGCCCTAACTATTCGATCTGGTGGAACAACGCCCTAGAGTGAAGCCTAGGTTGCCGGAACGTAGAAATGACCTTTACCTTCACACTGTTTGCAAATATACATTATATACGATGGAAAAGCTGTTGTATTTATATTGCATTTTATGCTTCTGGCGTTGTCTTCTTCGGACCTAACTATTCGATCTGGTGGAGCAACGCCCTAGGGTGAAGCCTAGGTTTCCCGAAACGTAGAAATGACCATTACCTTCAGGCTTGTTGCAATTATTCCTGTCATACGATGAAAAAACTGTTGCATTTTTATTGTATTTTATGCTTCTAGCGTTTTATTGAAAGTCCCTAACTATTCGATCTGGTGGAGCAACGCCCTGGAGTTAAGCCAAGCTTGCCCGGAACGTAGAAATGACCATAACTATCAGACTGGATGCAATTATCCGTTTTATACGATGGAAAGGCTGTTGTATTTATATTGTATTTTATAGTTATGGCGTTGTCTTCTAGGGCCGTAACTATTCGATATAGATGAGCAACGCCCTAGAGTGAAGCCTAGGTTGCGCGGAACGCAGAAATGACCATAGCTTTCATACTGGCTGCAATTATTCGTTTTATACGATGGAAAAACTGTTGTATTTATTTTGTATTTGGTGCTCCTGGCGTTGACTTCTAAGGCCCTAACTATTCGATCTGGTGGAGCAACGCCCTGGAGTGAAGCCTAGGCTACCCGGAACGTAGAAGTGAACAGTACTTTCACACTGGTTGCAGTTATTCCTGTTATACAATGGAAAAACTGTTGCATTTTTATTGTATTTTATGCTTCTGGCGTTGTATTCAAGGTCCCTAACTATTCGATCTGGTGGAGCGACGCCCTGGAGTTAAGCCAAGGTTGCCCGGAACGTAGAAATGACCATAACTTTTACACTGGCTGCAATTATTCGTCCTATACAATGGAAAATCAGTTCTATTTATTTTGTATTTCATGCTTCGTGCGTTAACTTCTAAGGCCCTAACTATTCGATCTGGTGGAGCGACGCCCTACAGTTAAGCCTAGGTTGCCCGGAACGTAGAAATGACCTTTACTTTCACACTGTTTGCAAATATACATTATATACGATGGAAAAGCTGTTGTATTTATATTGTATTTTATGCATCTGGCGTTGTCTTCTTAGGCCCTAGCTATTCGATCTGGTGGAGCAATGCTCTTGAGTGAAGCCTAGGTTGCCCGGAACGTAGAAATGACCATTACCTTCACACTGCTTGCAATTATACATTTTATACGATGGAAGAACTGTTATACTTATGTTGTATTTTATTCTTCTGGCGTTGAATTCTAAGTCCCTAGCTATTCGATCTGGTGGAGCAACGCCCTAGAGTGAAGCCTAGGTTACCCGAAACGTAGAAATGACCATTACCTTCAGGCTTGTTGCAATTATTCCTGTTATACGATAAAAAAACTGTTGTATTTATATTGTATTTTATGCTTCTGGCATTGACTTCTAAGGCCCTAACTATTCGATGTGGTGGAGCAACGCCATGGAGCGAAACCTAGGTTGCTCGGAACGTAGAAATGACCATTACTTGCACACTGGTTGCAATTATTCATTCTATACGATGGAAAAAGTGTTGTACATATATCGTATTTTAGGCTTCTGGCGTTGACTTCTTAGGCCCTAACTATTCGATCTGGTAGAGCAATGCTCTAGAGTGAAGCCTAGGTTGCCCGGAACGTAGAAATGCCCATTACCTTCACACTGCTTGCAATTATACATTTTATACGATGGAAGAACTGGTATACTTATGTTGTATTTTATGCTTCTAGCGTTGTATTCAAAGTCCCTAACTATTCGATCTGGTGGAGCAACGCCCTGGAGTTAAGCCAAGGTTGCCCGGTACGTAGAAATGACCATAACTTTCACACTGGTTGCAATTATTCGTTCTATACAATGGAAAAACGGTTCTATTTATTTTGTATTTCATGCTTCGGGCGTTGACTTCTAACGCCCTAACTATTCGATCTGGTGGAGCGACGCCCTACAGTTAAGCCTAGGTTGCCCGGAACGTAGAAATGACCTTTACTTTCACACTGTTTGCAAATATACATTATATACGATGGAAATGCTGTTGTATTTATATTGTATTTTATGCTTCTGGCGTTGACTTCTTAGGCCCTAACTAATCGATCTGGTGGAACAACGCCCTAGAGTGAAGTCTAGGTTGCCCGGAACGTAGAAATGACCTTTACCTTCAGACTGTTTGCAATTATTCATTCTATACGATGGAAAAACTGTTGTACATATATCGTATTTTATGCTTCTGGCGTTGACTTCTTAGGCCCTAACTATTCGATCTGGTGAAGCAACGCCCTATGGTGAAGCCTAGCTTGCCCGGAACGTAGAAGTGACCATAACTATCAGACTGGTTGCAATTATCCGTTTTATTCGATGGAAAGACTGTTGTATTTATATTGTATTTTGTAGTTATTTCTTTGTCTTCTAGGGCCGTAGCTATTCGATATGGTTGAGCAACGCCCTAGAGTGAAGCCTAGGTTGCCCGGAACGTAGAAATGACCATAGACTTCATACTGGTTGCAATTATTCGTTTTATAAGATGGAAAAACTGTTGTATTTATTTTGTGTTTGGTGCTCCTGGCGTTGACTTCTTAGGCCCTAGCTATTGGATTTGGTGGACCAACGCCCTAGAGTGAAGCCTAGGTTGCCCGCAACGTAGAAGTGACCATTACCTTCACACTGTTTGCGATCATTCATTTTATACGATGGTAAAGCTGTTGTACTTAAGTTGTATTTTATTCTTCTGGCGTTGAATTCTAAGTCCCTAGCTATTCGATCTGGTTGATCAACGCCCTGGAGTGAAGCCTAGGCTACCCGGAACGTAGAAGTGACCAGCACTTTCACACTGGTTGCAATTATTCCTGTTATACAATGGAAAAACTGTTGCATTTTTATTGTATTTTATGCTTCTAGCGTTCTATTCAAAGTCCCTAACTATTCGATCTGGTGGAGCAACGCCCTGGAGTTAAGCCGAGGTTTCCCGGAACATAGAAATGACCATAACTTTCACACTGGTTGCAATTATTCGTTCTATACAATGGAAAAACTGTTCTATTTATTTTGTATTTCATGCTTCGGGCGTTGACTTCTAAGGCCCTAGCTATTCGATCTGGTGGAGCAACGCCCTGGAGTGAAGCCTAGGCTACCCGGAACGTAGAAGTGAACAGTACTTTCACACTGGTTGCAGTTATTCCTGTTATACAATGGAAAAACTGTTGCATTTTTATTGTATTTTATGCTTCTGGCGTTGTATTCAAGGTCCCTAACTATTCGATCTGGTGGAGCGACGCCCTGGAGTTAAGCCAAGGTTGCCCGGAACGTAGAAATGACCATAACTTTTACACTGGTTGCAATTATTCGTTCTATACAATGGAAAATCTGGTCTATTTATTTTGTATTTCATGCTTCGGGCGTTAACTTCTAAGGCCCTAACTATTCGATCTGGTGGAGCGACGCCCTACAGTTAAGCCTAGGTTGCCCGGAACGTTGAAATGACCTTTACTTTCACACTGTTTGCAAATATACATTATATACAATGGAAAAGCTGTTGTATTTATATTGTATTTTATGCTTCTGGCGTTGACTTCTTATGCCCTAACTATTCGATCTGGTGGAACAACGCCCTAGAGTGAAGCCTAGGTCGCCCGGAACGTAGAAATGACCTTTACTTTAACACTGTTTGCAAATATACATTATATACGATGGAAAAGCTGTTCTATTTATTTTGTATTTCATGCTTCGGGCGTTAACTTCTAAGGCCCTAACTAATTGGATCTGGTGGAGCGACGCCCTACAGTTAAGCCTAGGTTGCCCGGAACGTTGAAATGACCTTTACTTTCACACTGTTTGCAAATATACATTATATACGATGGAAAAGCTGTTGTATTTATATTGTATTTTATGCTTCTGGCGTTGACTTCTTAGGCCCTAACTATTCGATCTGGTGGAACAACGGCCAAGAGTGAAGCCTAGGTCGCCCGGAACGTAGAAATGACCTTTACTTTCACACTGTTTGCAAATATACATTATATACGATGGAAAAGCTGTTGTATTTATATTGTATTTTATGCTTCTGGCTTTGTCTTCTTAGGCCCTAACTATTCGATCTGGTGGAGCAATGCTCTGGAGTGAAGCCTAGGTTGCCCGGAACGTTGAAATGCCCATTACATACACACTGCTTGCAATTATACATTTTATACGATGGAAGGACTGCTATACCTATGTTGTATTTTATGCTTCTAGCGTTGTATTCAAAGTCCCTAACTATTCGATCTGGTGGAGCAATGCCCTGGAGTTAAGCCAAGGTTGCCCGGTACGTAGAAATGACCATAACTTTCACACTGGTTGCAATTATTCGTCCTATACAATGGAAAAACAGATCTACTTATTTTGTATTTCATGCTTCGGGCGTTGACTTCTAACGCCCTAACTATTCGATCTGGTGGAGCGACGCCCTACAGTTAAGCCTAGGTTGCCCGGAACGTAGAAAAGACCTTTACTTTCACACTGTTTGCAAATATACATTATATACGATGGAAAAGCTGTTGTATTTATATTGTATTTTATGCTTCTGGCGTTGACTTCTTAGGCCCTAACTATTCGATCTGGTGGAGCAATGCTCTAGAGTGAAGCCTAGGTTGCCCGGTACGTAGAAATGACCATAACTTTCACACTGGTTGCAATTATTCGTCCTATACAATGGAAAAACAGATCTACTTATTTTGTATTTTATGCTTCTGGCATTGACTTCTAAGGCCCTAACTATTCGATGTGGTGGAGCAACGCCATGGAGCGAAACCTAGGTTGCTCGGAACGTAGAAATGACCATTACTTGCACACTGGTTGCAATTATTCATTCTATACGATGGAAAAACTGTTGTACATATATCGTATTTTATGCTTCTGGCGTTGACTTCTAAGGCTTTAACTATTCGATGTGGTGGAGCAACGCCCTAGAGTGAAGCCTAGGTTGTCCGGAACGTAGAAATGACCATAGTTTTCACACTGGTTGCAATTACTCCTGTTATACAAGGGAAAAACTGTTGTACTTATATTGTATTTTATGCTTCTGGCGTTGACTTCTTAGGCCCTAACTATTCGATCTGGTGGAGCAACGCCCTAGAGTGAAGCCTAGGTTGTCCGGAACGTGGAAGTGACCATTACCTTCATACTGTTTGCGATTATTCATTTTATACGATGGTAAAGCTGTTGTACTTAAGTTGTATTTGATTCTTCTGGCGTTGAATTCTAAGTCCCTAGCTATTCGATATGGTGGAGCAACGCCCTGGAGTTAAGCCAAGGTTGCCCGGAACGTAGAAATGACCATAACTTTTACACTGGTTGCAATTATTCGTTCTATACAATGGAAAAACTGTTCTATTTATTTTGTATTTCATGCTTCGGGCGTTGACTTCTTAGGCCATAACTATTCGATCTGGTGCAGCAACGCCCTAGAGTGAAGCCTATGTTACCCGGACCGTAGAAATGACCAGTACTTTCACACTGGTTGCAGTTATTCCTGTTATACAATGGAAAAACTGTTGCATTTTTATTGTATTTTATGCTTCTAGCGTTTTATTGAAAGTCCCTAACTATTCGATCTGGTGGAGCAACGCCCTGGAGTTAAGCCAAGCTTGCCCGGAACGTAGAAATGACCATAACTTTTAGACTGGTTGCAATTATTCGTTCGATACAATGGAAAAACTGTTCTATTTATTTTGTATTTCATGCTTCGGGCGTTAACTTCTAATGCCCTAACTATTCGATGTGATGGAGCGACGCCCTAGAGTTAAGCCTAGGTTGCCCGGAACGTAGAAATGACCTTTACTTTCACACTCTTTGCAAATATACATTATATACGATGGAAAAGCTGTTGTATTTATATGGTATTTTATGCTTCTGGCGTTGACTTCTTAGGCCCAAACTATTACATCTGGTGGAGCAACGCCCTATGGTGAAGCCTAGCCTGCCCGGAATGTAGAAATGACCATAACTATCAGACTGGATGCAATTATCCGTTTTATACGATGGAAAGGCTGTTGTATTTATATTGTATTTTATAGTTATGGCGTTGTCTTCTAGGGCCGTAACTATTCGATATAGATGAGCAACGCCCTAGAGTGAAGCCTAGGTTGCGCGGAACGCAGAAATGACCATAGCTTTCATACTGGCTGCAATTATTCGTTTTATACGATGGAAAAACTGTTGTATTTATTTTGTATTTGGTGCTCCTGGCGTTGACTTCTAAGGCCCTAACTATTCGATCTGGTGGAGCAACGCCCTGGAGTGAAGCCTAGGCTACCCGGAACGTAGAAGTGAACAGTACTTTCACACTGGTTGCAGTTATTCCTGTTATACAATGGAAAAACTGTTGCATTTTTATTGTATTTTATGCTTCTGGCGTTGTATTCAAGGTCCCTAACTATTCGATCTGGTGGAGCGACGCCCTGGAGTTAAGCCAAGGTTGCCCGGAACGTAGAAATGACCATAACTTTTACACTGGCTGCAATTATTCGTCCTATACAATGGAAAATCAGTTCTATTTATTTTGTATTTCATGCTTCGTGCGTTAACTTCTAAGGCCCTAACTATTCGATCTGGTGGAGCGACGCCCTACAGTTAAGCCTAGGTTGCCCGGAACGTAGAAATGACCTTTACTTTCACACTGTTTGCAAATATACATTATATACGATGGAAAAGCTGTTGTATTTATATTGTATTTTATGCATCTGGCGTTGTCTTCTTAGGCCCTAGCTATTCGATCTGGTGGAGCAATGCTCTTGAGTGAAGCCTAGGTTGCCCGGAACGTAGAAATGACCATTACCTTCACACTGCTTGCAATTATACATTTTATACGATGGAAGAACTGTTATACTTATGTTGTATTTTATTCTTCTGGCGTTGAATTCTAAGTCCCTAGCTATTCGATCTGGTGGAGCAACGCCCTAGAGTGAAGCCTAGGTTACCCGAAACGTAGAAATGACCATTACCTTCAGGCTTGTTGCAATTATTCCTGTTATACGATAAAAAAACTGTTGTATTTATATTGTATTTTATGCTTCTGGCATTGACTTCTAAGGCCCTAACTATTCGATGTGGTGGAGCAACGCCATGGAGCGAAACCTAGGTTGCTCGGAACGTAGAAATGACCATTACTTGCACACTGGTTGCAATTATTCATTCTATACGATGGAAAAAGTGTTGTACATATATCGTATTTTAGGCTTCTGGCGTTGACTTCTTAGGCCCTAACTATTCGATCTGGTAGAGCAATGCTCTAGAGTGAAGCCTAGGTTGCCCGGAACGTAGAAATGCCCATTACCTTCACACTGCTTGCAATTATACATTTTATACGATGGAAGAACTGGTATACTTATGTTGTATTTTATGCTTCTAGCGTTGTATTCAAAGTCCCTAACTATTCGATCTGGTGGAGCAACGCCCTGGAGTTAAGCCAAGGTTGCCCGGTACGTAGAAATGACCATAACTTTCACACTGGTTGCAATTATTCGTTCTATACAATGGAAAAACGGTTCTATTTATTTTGTATTTCATGCTTCGGGCGTTGACTTCTAACGCCCTAACTATTCGATCTGGTGGAGCGACGCCCTACAGTTAAGCCTAGGTTGCCCGGAACGTAGAAATGACCTTTACTTTCACACTGTTTGCAAATATACATTATATACGATGGAAATGCTGTTGTATTTATATTGTATTTTATGCTTCTGGCGTTGACTTCTTAGGCCCTAACTAATCGATCTGGTGGAACAACGCCCTAGAGTGAAGTCTAGGTTGCCCGGAACGTAGAAATGACCTTTACCTTCAGACTGTTTGCAATTATTCATTCTATACGATGGAAAAACTGTTGTACATATATCGTATTTTATGCTTCTGGCGTTGACTTCTTAGGCCCTAACTATTCGATCTGGTGAAGCAACGCCCTATGGTGAAGCCTAGCTTGCCCGGAACGTAGAAGTGACCATAACTATCAGACTGGTTGCAATTATCCGTTTTATTCGATGGAAAGACTGTTGTATTTATATTGTATTTTGTAGTTATTTCTTTGTCTTCTATGGCCGTAGCTATTCGATATGGTTGAGCAACGCCCTAGAGTGAAGCCTAGGTTGCCCGGAACGTAGAAATGACCATAGACTTCATACTGGTTGCAATTATTCGTTTTATAAGATGGAAAAACTGTTGTATTTATTTTGTGTTTGGTGCTCCTGGCGTTGACTTCTTAGGCCCTAGCTATTGGATTTGGTCGACCAACGCCCTAGAGTGAAGCCTAGGTTGCCCGCAACGTAGAAGTGACCATTACCTTCACACTGTTTGCGATCATTCATTTTATACGATGGTAAAGCTGTTGTACTTAAGTTGTATTTTATTCTTCTGGCGTTGAATTCTAAGTCCCTAGCTATTCGATCTGGTTGATCAACGCCCTGGAGTGAAGCCTAGGCTACCCGGAACGTAGAAGTGACCAGCACTTTCACACTGGTTGCAATTATTCCTGTTATACAATGGAAAAACTGTTGCATTTTTATTGTATTTTATGCTTCTAGCGTTCTATTCAAAGTCCCTAACTATTCGATCTGGTGGAGCAACGCCCTGGAGTTAAGCCGAGGTTGCCCGGAACATAGAAATGACCATAACTTTCACACTGGTTGCAATTATTCGTTCTATACAATGGAAAAACTGTTCTATTTATTTTGTATTTCATGCTTCGGGCGTTGACTTCTAAGGCCCTAGCTATTCGATCTGGTGGAGCAACGCCCTGGAGTGAAGCCTAGGCTACCCGGAACGTAGAAGTGAACAGTACTTTCACACTGGTTGCAGTTATTCCTGTTATACAATGGAAAAACTGTTGCATTTTTATTGTATTTTATGCTTCTGGCGTTGTATTCAAGGTCCCTAACTATTCGATCTGGTGGAGCGACGCCCTGGAGTTAAGCCAAGGTTGCCCGGAACGTAGAAATGACCATAACTTTTACACTGGTTGCAATTATTCGTTCTATACAATGGAAAATCTGGTCTATTTATTTTGTATTTCATGCTTCGGGCGTTAACTTCTAAGGCCCTAACTATTCGATCTGGTGGAGCGACGCCCTACAGTTAAGCCTAGGTTGCCCGGAACGTTGAAATGACCTTTACTTTCACACTGTTTGCAAATATACATTATATACAATGGAAAAGCTGTTGTATTTATATTGTATTTTATGCTTCTGGCGTTGACTTCTTATGCCCTAACTATTCGATCTGGTGGAACAACGCCCTAGAGTGAAGCCTAGGTCGCCCGGAACGTAGAAATGACCTTTACTTTAACACTGTTTGCAAATATACATTATATACGATGGAAAAGCTGTTGTATTTATATGGTATTTTATCCTTCTGGCGTTGAATTCTAAGTCCCTAGCTTTTCGATCTGGTGGAGCGACGCCCTAGAGTGAAGCCTAGGTTACCCGAATCGTAGAAATGACCATTACGTTCAGGCTTGTTTCAATTATTCCTGTTATACGATGAAAAAACTGTTGTATTTATATTGTATTTCATGCTTATGGCATTGACTTCTAAGGCCCTAACTATTCGATGTGGTGGAGCAACGCCATAGAGCGAAACCTAGGTTGCTCGGAACGTAGAAATGACCATTACTTTCACACTGGTTGCAACTATTCATTCTATACGATGGAAAAAGTGTTGTACATATATCGTATTTTATGCTTCTGGCGTTGACTTCTAAGGCCCTAACTATTCGATGTGGTGGAGCAACGCCCTAGAGTGAAGCCTAGGTTGTCCGGAACGTAGAAATGACCATAGCTTTCACACTGGTTGCAATTACTCCTGTTATACAAGGGAAAAACTGTTGTACTTATATTGTATTTTATGCTTCTGGCGTTGACTTCTTAGGCCCTAACTATTCGATCTGGTGGAGCAACGCCCTAGAGTGAAGCCTAGGTTGTCCGGAACGTGGAAGTGACCATTACCTTCATACTGTTTGCGATTATTCATTTTATACGATGGTATAGCTGTTGTATTTAAGTTGTATTTGATTCTTCTGGCGTTGAATTCTAAGTCCCTAGCTATTCGATATGGTGGAGCAACGCCCTGGAGTGAAGCCTAGGCTACCCGGAACGTAGAAGTGACCAGTACTTTCACACTGGTTGCAGTTATTCCTGTTATACAATGGAAAAACCTGCGCACTTTTATTGTATTTTATGCTTCTGGCGTGGTATTCAAAGTCCCTCACTATTCGATCTGGTGGAGCGAGGCCCTGGAGTTAAGCCAAGGTTGCCCGGAACGTAGAAATGACCATAACTTTAACACTGGTTGCAATTATTCGTTCTATACGATGGAAAAACAGTTCTATTTATTTTGTATTTCATGCTTCGGGCGTTGACTTCTAACGGCCTAACTATTCGATCTGGTGGAGCGACGCCCTACAGTTAAGCCTAGATTGCGCGGAACGTAGAAATGACCTTTACCTTCACACTGTTTGCAAATATACATTATATACGATGGAAAATCTGTTGTATTTATATGGTATTTTATGCTTCCGGCGTTGACTTCTTAGGCCCTAACTATTCGATCTGGTGGAACAACGCCCTAGAGTGAAGCCTAGGTTGCCGGAACGTAGAAATGACCTTTACCTTCACACTGTTTGCAAATATACATTATATACGATGGAAAAGCTGTTGTATTTATATTGCATTTTATGCTTCTGGCGTTGTCTTCTTCGGACCTAACTATTCGATCTGGTGGAGCAACGCCCTAGGGTGAAGCCTAGGTTTCCCGAAACGTAGAAATGACCATTACCTTCAGGCTTGTTGCAATTATTCCTGTCATACGATGAAAAAACTGTTGCATTTTTATTGTATTTTATGCTTCTAGCGTTTTATTGAAAGTCCCTAACTATTCGATCTGGTGGAGCAACGCCCTGGAGTTAAGCCAAGCTTGCCCGGAACGTAGAAATGACCATAACTATCAGACTGGATGCAATTATCCGTTTTATACGATGGAAAGGCTGTTGTATTTATATTGTATTTTATAGTTATGGCGTTGTCTTCTAGGGCCGTAACTATTCGATATAGATGAGCAACGCCCTAGAGTGAAGCCTAGGTTGCGCGGAACGCAGAAATGACCATAGCTTTCATACTGGCTGCAATTATTCGTTTTATACGATGGAAAAACTGTTGTATTTATTTTGTATTTGGTGCTCCTGGCGTTGACTTCTAAGGCCCTAACTATTCGATCTGGTGGAGCAACGCCCTGGAGTGAAGCCTAGGCTACCCGGAACGTAGAAGTGAACAGTACTTTCACACTGGTTGCAGTTATTCCTGTTATACAATGGAAAAACTGTTGCATTTTTATTGTATTTTATGCTTCTGGCGTTGTATTCAAGGTCCCTAACTATTCGATCTGGTGGAGCGACGCCCTGGAGTTAAGCCAAGGTTGCCCGGAACGTAGAAATGACCATAACTTTTACACTGGCTGCAATTATTCGTCCTATACAATGGAAAATCAGTTCTATTTATTTTGTATTTCATGCTTCGTGCGTTAACTTCTAAGGCCCTAACTATTCGATCTGGTGGAGCGACGCCCTACAGTTAAGCCTAGGTTGCCCGGAACGTAGAAATGACCTTTACTTTCACACTGTTTGCAAATATACATTATATACGATGGAAAAGCTGTTGTATTTATATTGTATTTTATGCATCTGGCGTTGTCTTCTTAGGCCCTAGCTATTCGATCTGGTGGAGCAATGCTCTTGAGTGAAGCCTAGGTTGCCCGGAACGTAGAAATGACCATTACCTTCACACTGCTTGCAATTATACATTTTATACGATGGAAGAACTGTTATACTTATGTTGTATTTTATTCTTCTGGCGTTGAATTCTAAGTCCCTAGCTATTCGATCTGGTGGAGCAACGCCCTAGAGTGAAGCCTAGGTTACCCGAAACGTAGAAATGACCATTACCTTCAGGCTTGTTGCAATTATTCCTGTTATACGATAAAAAAACTGTTGTATTTATATTGTATTTTATGCTTCTGGCATTGACTTCTAAGGCCCTAACTATTCGATGTGGTGGAGCAACGCCATGGAGCGAAACCTAGGTTGCTCGGAACGTAGAAATGACCATTACTTGCACACTGGTTGCAATTATTCATTCTATACGATGGAAAAAGTGTTGTACATATATCGTATTTTAGGCTTCTGGCGTTGACTTCTTAGGCCCTAACTATTCGATCTGGTAGAGCAATGCTCTAGAGTGAAGCCTAGGTTGCCCGGAACGTAGAAATGCCCATTACCTTCACACTGCTTGCAATTATACATTTTATACGATGGAAGAACTGGTATACTTATGTTGTATTTTATGCTTCTAGCGTTGTATTCAAAGTCCCTAACTATTCGATCTGGTGGAGCAACGCCCTGGAGTTAAGCCAAGGTTGCCCGGTACGTAGAAATGACCATAACTTTCACACTGGTTGCAATTATTCGTTCTATACAATGGAAAAACGGTTCTATTTATTTTGTATTTCATGCTTCGGGCGTTGACTTCTAACGCCCTAACTATTCGATCTGGTGGAGCGACGCCCTACAGTTAAGCCTAGGTTGCCCGGAACGTAGAAATGACCTTTACTTTCACACTGTTTGCAAATATACATTATATACGATGGAAATGCTGTTGTATTTATATTGTATTTTATGCTTCTGGCGTTGACTTCTTAGGCCCTAACTAATCGATCTGGTGGAACAACGCCCTAGAGTGAAGTCTAGGTTGCCCGGAACGTAGAAATGACCTTTACCTTCAGACTGTTTGCAATTATTCATTCTATACGATGGAAAAACTGTTGTACATATATCGTATTTTATGCTTCTGGCGTTGACTTCTTAGGCCCTAACTATTCGATCTGGTGAAGCAACGCCCTATGGTGAAGCCTAGCTTGCCCGGAACGTAGAAGTGACCATAACTATCAGACTGGTTGCAATTATCCGTTTTATTCGATGGAAAGACTGTTGTATTTATATTGTATTTTGTAGTTATTTCTTTGTCTTCTAGGGCCGTAGCTATTCGATATGGTTGAGCAACGCCCTAGAGTGAAGCCTAGGTTGCCCGGAACGTAGAAATGACCATAGACTTCATACTGGTTGCAATTATTCGTTTTATAAGATGGAAAAACTGTTGTATTTATTTTGTGTTTGGTGCTCCTGGCGTTGACTTCTTAGGCCCTAGCTATTGGATTTGGTGGACCAACGCCCTAGAGTGAAGCCTAGGTTGCCCGCAACGTAGAAGTGACCATTACCTTCACACTGTTTGCGATCATTCATTTTATACGATGGTAAAGCTGTTGTACTTAAGTTGTATTTTATTCTTCTGGCGTTGAATTCTAAGTCCCTAGCTATTCGATCTGGTTGATCAACGCCCTGGAGTGAAGCCTAGGCTACCCGGAACGTAGAAGTGACCAGCACTTTCACACTGGTTGCAATTATTCCTGTTATACAATGGAAAAACTGTTGCATTTTTATTGTATTTTATGCTTCTAGCGTTCTATTCAAAGTCCCTAACTATTCGATCTGGTGGAGCAACGCCCTGGAGTTAAGCCGAGGTTTCCCGGAACATAGAAATGACCATAACTTTCACACTGGTTGCAATTATTCGTTCTATACAATGGAAAAACTGTTCTATTTATTTTGTATTTCATGCTTCGGGCGTTGACTTCTAAGGCCCTAGCTATTCGATCTGGTGGAGCAACGCCCTGGAGTGAAGCCTAGGCTACCCGGAACGTAGAAGTGAACAGTACTTTCACACTGGTTGCAGTTATTCCTGTTATACAATGGAAAAACTGTTGCATTTTTATTGTATTTTATGCTTCTGGCGTTGTATTCAAGGTCCCTAACTATTCGATCTGGTGGAGCGACGCCCTGGAGTTAAGCCAAGGTTGCCCGGAACGTAGAAATGACCATAACTTTTACACTGGTTGCAATTATTCGTTCTATACAATGGAAAATCTGGTCTATTTATTTTGTATTTCATGCTTCGGGCGTTAACTTCTAAGGCCCTAACTATTCGATCTGGTGGAGCGACGCCCTACAGTTAAGCCTAGGTTGCCCGGAACGTTGAAATGACCTTTACTTTCACACTGTTTGCAAATATACATTATATACAATGGAAAAGCTGTTGTATTTATATTGTATTTTATGCTTCTGGCGTTGACTTCTTATGCCCTAACTATTCGATCTGGTGGAACAACGCCCTAGAGTGAAGCCTAGGTCGCCCGGAACGTAGAAATGACCTTTACTTTAACACTGTTTGCAAATATACATTATATACGATGGAAAAGCTGTTGTATTTATATGGTATTTTATCCTTCTGGCGTTGAATTCTAAGTCCCTAGCTTTTCGATCTGGTGGAGCGACGCCCTAGAGTGAAGCCTAGGTTACCCGAATCGTAGAAATGACCATTACGTTCAGGCTTGTTTCAATTATTCCTGTTATACGATGAAAAAACTGTTGTATTTATATTGTATTTCATGCTTATGGCATTGACTTCTAAGGCCCTAACTATTCGATGTGGTGGAGCAACGCCATAGAGCGAAACCTAGGTTGCTCGGAACGTAGAAATGACCATTACTTTCACACTGGTTGCAACTATTCATTCTATACGATGGAAAAACTGTTGTACATATATCGTATTTTATGCTTCTGGCGTTGACTTCTAGGGCCCTAACTATTCGATGTGGTGGAGCAACGCCCTAGAGTGAAGCCTAGGTTGCCCGGAACGTAGAAATGACCATAGCTTTCACACTGGTTGCAATTATTCCTGTTATACAAGGGAAAAACTGTTGCATTTTTATTGTATTTTATGCTTCTAGCGTTGTATTCAAAGTCCCTAACTATTCGATCTGGTGGAGCAACGCCCTGGAGTTAAGCCGAGGTTGCCCGGAACATAGAAATGACCATAACTTTCACACTGGTTGCAATTATTCGTTCTATACAATGGAAAAACTGTTCTATTTATTTTGTATTTCATTCTTCGGGCGTTGACTTCTAAGGCCCTAGCTATTCGATCTGGTGGAGCAACGCCCTGGAGTGAAGCCTAGGCTACCCGGAACGTAGAAGTGAACAGTACTTTCACACTGGTTGCAGTTATTCCTGTTATACAATGGAAAAACTGTTGCATTTTTATTGTATTTTATGCTTCTGGCGTTGTATTCAAGGTCCCTAACTATTCGATCTGGTGGAGCGACGCCCTGGAGTTAAGCCAAGGTTGCCCGGAACGTAGAAATGACCATAACTTTTACACTGGTTGCAATTATTCGTTCTATACAATGGAAAATCTGTTCTATTTATTTTGTATTTCATGCTTCGGGCGTTAACTTCTAAGGCCCTAACTAATTGGATCTGGTGGAGCGACGCCCTACAGTTAAGCCTAGGTTGCCCGGAACGTTGAAATGACCTTTACTTTCACACTGTTTGCAAATATACATTATATACGATGGAAAAGCTGTTGTATTTATATTGTATTTTATGCTTCTGGCGTTGACTTCTTAGGCCCTAACTATTCGATCTGGTGGAACAACGGCCAAGAGTGAAGCCTAGGTCGCCCGGAACGTAGAAATGACCTTTACTTTCACACTGTTTGCAAATATACATTATATACGATGGAAAAGCTGTTGTATTTATATTGTATTTTATGCTTCTGGCTTTGTCTTCTTAGGCCCTAACTATTCGATCTGGTGGAGCAATGCTCTGGAGTGAAGCCTAGGTTGCCCGGAACGTTGAAATGCCCATTACCTACACACTGCTTGCAATTATACATTTTATACGATGGAAGGACTGCTATACCTATGTTGTATTTTATGCTTCTAGCGTTGTATTCAAAGTCCCTAACTATTCGATCTGGTGGAGCAATGCCCTGGAGTTAAGCCAAGGTTGCCCGGTACGTAGAAATGACCATAACTTTCACACTGGTTGCAATTATTCGTCCTATACAATGGAAAAACAGATCTACTTATTTTGTATTTCATGCTTCGGGCGTTGACTTCTAACGCCCTAACTATTCGATCTGGTGGAGCGACGCCCTACAGTTAAGCCTAGGTTGCCCGGAACGTAGAAAAGACCTTTACTTTCACACTGTTTGCAAATATACATTATATACGATGGAAAAGCTGTTGTATTTATATTGTATTTTATGCTTCTGGCGTTGACTTCTTAGGCCCTAACTATTCGATCTGGTGGAGCAATGCTCTAGAGTGAAGCCTAGGTTGCCCGGTACGTAGAAATGACCATAACTTTCACACTGGTTGCAATTATTCGTCCTATACAATGGAAAAACAGATCTACTTATTTTGTATTTTATGCTTCTGGCATTGACTTCTAAGGACCTAACTATTCGATGTGGTGGAGCAACGCCATGGAGCGAAACCTAGGTTGCTCGGAACGTAGAAATGACCATTACTTGCACACTGGTTGCAATTATTCATTCTATACGATGGAAAAACTGTTGTACATATATCGTATTTTATGCTTCTGGCGTTGACTTCTAAGGCTTTAACTATTCGATGTGGTGGAGCAACGCCCTAGAGTGAAGCCTAGGTTGTCCGGAACGTAGAAATGACCATAGTTTTCACACTGGTTGCAATTACTCCTGTTATACAAGGGAAAAACTGTTGTACTTATATTGTATTTTATGCTTCTGGCGTTGACTTCTTAGGCCCTAACTATTCGATCTGGTGGAGCAACGCCCTAGAGTGAAGCCTAGGTTGTCCGGAACGTGGAAGTGACCATTACCTTCATACTGTTTGCGATTATTCATTTTATACGATGGTAAAGCTGTTGTACTTAAGTTGTATTTGATTCTTCTGGCGTTGAATTCTAAGTCCCTAGCTATTCGATATGGTGGAGCAACGCCCTGGAGTTAAGCCAAGGTTGCCCGGAACGTAGAAATGACCATAACTTTTACACTGGTTGCAATTATTCGTTCTATACAATGGAAAAACTGTTCTATTTATTTTGTATTTCATGCTTCGGGCGTTGACTTCTTAGGCCATAACTATTCGATCTGGTGCAGCAACGCCCTAGAGTGAAGCCTATGTTACCCGGACCGTAGAAATGACCAGTACTTTCACACTGGTTGCAGTTATTCCTGTTATACAATGGAAAAACTGTTGCATTTTTATTGTATTTTATGCTTCTAGCGTTTTATTGAAAGTCCCTAACTATTCGATCTGGTGGAGCAACGCCCTGGAGTTAAGCCAAGCTTGCCCGGAACGTAGAAATGACCATAACTTTTAGACTGGTTGCAATTATTCGTTCGATACAATGGAAAAACTGTTCTATTTATTTTGTATTTCATGCTTCGGGCGTTAACTTCTAATGCCCTAACTATTCGATGTGATGGAGCGACGCCCTAGAGTTAAGCCTAGGTTGCCCGGAACGTAGAAATAACCTTTACTTTCACACTCTTTGCAAATATACATTATATACGATGGAAAAGCTGTTGTATTTATATGGTATTTTATGCTTCTGGCGTTCACTTCTTAGGCCCTAACTATTCGATCTGGTGGAACAACGCCCTAGAGTGAAGCCTAGGTTGCCCGGAACGTAGAAATGAGCTTTACTTTCACACTGTTTGCAAATATACATTATATACGATGGAAAAGCTGTTGTATTTATATTGTATTTTATGCTTCTGGCGTTGTCTTCTTAGGCCCTAACTATTCGATCTGGTGGAGCAATGCTCTAGAGTGAAGCGTAGGTTTCCCGGAACGTAGAAATGACCATTACCTTCAGACTGCTTGCAATTATACATTTTATACGATGGAAGAACTGTTATACTTATGTTGTATTTTATCCTTCTGGCGTTGAATTCTAAGTCCCTAGCTATTCGATCTGGTGGAGCAGCGCCCTAGAGTGAAGCCTAGGTTACCCGAAACGTAGAAATGACCATTACGTTCAGGCTTGTTGCAATTATTCCTGTTATACGATGAAAAAACTGTTGTATTTATATTGTATTTCATGCTTATGGCATTGACTTCTAAGGCCCTAACTATTCGATGTGGTGGAGCAACGCCATAGAGCGAAACCTAGATTGCTCGGAACGTAGAAATGACCATTACTTTCGCACTGGTTGCAACTATTCATTCTATACGATGGAAAAACTGTTGTACATATATCGTATTTTATGCTTCTGGCGTTGACTTCTTAGGCCATAACTATTCGATCTGGTGGAGCAACGCCCTGGAGTTAAGCCAAGGTTGCCCGGAACGTAGAAATGACCATAACTTTTACACTGGTTGCAATTATTCGTTCTATACAATGGAAAAACTGTTCTATTTATCTTGTATTTCATGCTTCGGGCGTTAACTTCTAAGGCCCTAACTATTCGATCTGGTGGAGCGACGCCCTACAGTTAAGCCTAGGTTGCCCGGAACGTAGAAATGACATTTACTTTCACACTGTTTGCAAATATACATTATATACGATGGAAAAGCTGTTGTATTTATATGGTATTTTATGCTTCTGGCGTTGACTTCTTAGGCCCTAACTTTTCGATGTGGTGGAGCAACGCCATAGACCGAAACCTAGGTTGCTCGGAACGTAGAAATGACCATCACTTGCACACTGGTTGCAATCATTCATTCTATACGATGGAAAAACTGTTGTACATATATCGTATTTTATGCTTCTGGCGTTGACTTCTTAGGCCCTAACTATTCGATCTGGTGGAGCAGCGCCCTATCGTGAAGCCTCGGTTGCCCGGAACGTAGAAATGACCATAGCTTTCACACTGGTTGCAATTATTCCTGTTATACAAGGGAAAAACTGTTGTACTTATATTGTATTTTATGCTTCTGGCGTTGACTTCTTAGGTCCTAACTATTCGATCTGGTGGAGCAACGCCATAGAGCGAAACCTAGGTTGCTCGGAACGTAGAAATGACCATTACTTGCACACTGGTGGCAATTATTCATTCTATACGATGGAAAAACTGTTGTACATATATCGTATTTTATGCTTCTGGCGATGACTTCTTACTACCTAACTATTCGATCTGGTAGAGCAAGGTCCTAGAGTGAAGCCTAGATTGTCCGGAACGTAGAAATGACCATTACCTTCACACTGGTTGCAGTTATTCCTCTTATACGATGGAAAAACTCTTGTATTTTTATTGTATTCTATGCTTCTGGCGTTGACTTCTTAGGCCCTAACTATTCGATCTGATGGAGCAACGCCCTAGAGTGAAGCCTAGGTTGCCCGGAACGTAGAAATGACTATTACCATCACACTTGTTGCAATGACTTGTGTTATACGATGGAAAAACTGTTGAATTTATTTTGTATTTTATCTTCTTGCATTGACTTCATAGGCCCTAGCTATTCGATCTGGTGGAGCAACGCCCTAGAGTGAAGCCTAGGTTACCCGAAACGTAGTAATGGCCATTACCTTCACACTGGTTGCAGTTATTCCTCTTATACGATGGAAAAACTGTTGTATTTTTATTGTATTCTATGCTTCTGGCGTTGACTTCTTAGGCCCTAACTATTCGATCTGGTGGAGCAACGCCCTAGAGTGACGCCTAGGTTGCCCGGAACGTAGAAATGACCATTACCATCACACTTGTTGCAATGACTTGTGTTATACGATGAAAAAACTGTTGAATTTATTTTGTATTTTATCTTCTTGCATTGACTTCATAGGCCCTAACTATGCGATCTGGTGGACCAACGCCCTAGAGGGAAGCCTAGGTTGCCCGGAACGTAGAAATGACCATTAGCTTCACACTGGTTGCAATTATTCCATTTATACGTTCGAAAAACTGTTGTGTTTTTATTGTATTTTATGCTTCTGGTGTTGACTTCTATGTCGCTAGCAATTGGATATGGTGGTGCAACGCTCTAGAGTGAAGCCTAGGTTACCCGGAACGTAGAAATGACCATTACATTCACACTGATTGCAATTATTCATTTTATACGATGCAAAAGCTATTGTATTTTTATTGTATTTTATGCTTCTGACGATGACTTCTATATCGCTAGCTATTCGATCTGGTAGAGCAACGCCCTAGAGTGAAGCCTAGGTTGCCCGGAACGTAGTAATGGCCATTACCTTCACACTGGTTGCAGTTATTCCTCTTATACGATGGAAAAACTGTTGTATTTTTATTGTATTCTATGCTTCTGGCGTTGACTTCTTAGGCCCTAACTATTCGATCTGGTGGAGCAACGCCCTAGAGTGAAGCCTAGGTTGCCCGGAACGTAGAAATGACCATTACCATCACACTTGTTGCAATGACTTGTGTTATACGATGAAAAAACTGTTGTATTTTTATTGTATTTTATGCGTCTGGCGATGAATTCTAAGTCCCTAGCTATTCGATCTGGTGGAGCAACGCCCTAGAGTAAAGCCTAGGTTGCCCGGAGCGCAGAAATGACCATTACTTTCACACTGGTTGCAATTATTCCTGTTATACGATGGAAAAACTGTTGGATTTTTATTGTATTTTATGCTTCTGGCGTTGACTTCTAAGTCGCTGGCTATTCGATCTGGTGGAGCAACGCCCTAGAGTGAAGCCTAGGTTGCCCGGACCGTAGAAATGACCAGTACTTTCACACTGGTTGCAGTTATTCCTGTTATACAATAGAAAAACTGTTGCATTTTTATTGTATTTTATGCTTCTAGCGTTGTATTGAAAGTCCCTAACTATTCGATCTGGTGGAGCAACGCCCTGGAGTTAAGCCAAGGTTGCCCGGAACGTAGAAATGACCATAACTTTTACACTGGTTGCAATTATTCGTTCTATACAATGGAAAAACTGTTCTATTTATTTTGTATTTCATGCTTCGGGCGTTAACTTCTAAGGCCCTAACTATTCGATCTGGTGGAGCGACGCCCTACAGTTAAGCCTAGGTTTCCCGGAACGTGGAAATGACCTTTACTTTCACACTGTTTGCAAATATACATTATATACGATGGAAAAGCTGTTGTATTTATATGGTATTTTATGCTTCTGGCGTTGACTTCTTAGGCCCTAACTTTTCGATGTGGTGGAGCAACGCCATAGAGCGAAACCTAGGTTGCTCGGAACGTAGAAATGACCATTACTTGCACACTGGTTGCAATTATTCATTCTATACGATGGAAAAACTGTTGTACATATATCGTATTTTATGCTTCTGGCGTTGACTTCTTAGGCCCTAACTATTCGATCTGGTGGAGCAACGCCCTATCGTGAAGCCTCGGTTGCCCGGAACATAGAAATGACCATTACTTCCACACTGTTTGCAATTATTCATATTATACAGTGGAAAAACTGTTGTATTTATATTGTATTTTATGCTTCTGGCATTGTCTTCTAAGGCCCTAACTATTGGATCTGGTGGAGCAACGCCCTAGAGTGAAGCCTAGGTTGCCCGGAACATGGAAGTGACAATTTCCTTCACACTGTTTGCGACTATTCATTTTATGCGATGGTAAAGCTGTTGTACTTAAGTTGTATTTTATTCTTCTGGCGTTGAATTCTAAGTCCCTAGCTATTCGGTCTGGTGGAGCAACGCCCTGGAGTGAAGCCTAGGCTACCCGGAACGTAGAAATGACCAGTACTTTCACACGGGTTGCAGTTATTCCTGTTATACAATGGAAAAACTGTTGCATTTTTATTGTATTTTATGCTTCTGGCGTTGTATTCAAAGTCCCTAACTATTCGATCTGGTGGAGCAACGCCCTGGAGTTAAGCCAAGCTAGCCCGGAACGTAGAAATGACCATAACTGTTACACTGGTTGCAATTATTCGTTCTATACAATGGAAAAACTGTTCTATTTATTTTGTATTTTATGCTTCGGGCGTTGACTCGTAAGTCCCTGACTATTCGGTCTGGTGGAGCAACTCCCTAGAGTGAAGCCTAGGTTGCCCGGGACGTAGTAATGGCCATTACCTTCACACTGTTTGCGATTATTCATTTTATACGATGGTAAAACTGTTGTACTTGGGTTGTATTTTAGGCTTCTGGCCTTGACTTCTAAGGCCCTAACTATTCGATGTGATGGAGCAACGCCCTAGAGTGAAACCTAGGATGCCCGGAACGTAGAAATGACCATAGATTTCACACTGGTTGCAATTATTCCTGTTATACAAGGGAAACACTGTTGTATTTATATTGTATTTTATGCTTCTGGTGTTGACTTCTTAGGCCCTAACTTTTCGATCTGGTGGAGCAACGCCCTAGAGTGAAGCCTAGGCTACCCGGACCGTAGAAATGACCAGTACTTTCACACTGGTTGCAGTTATTCCTGTTATACAATGGAAAAACTGTTGCATTTTTGTTGTATTTTATGCTTCTGGCGTTGTATTCAAAGTCCCTAACAATTCGATCTGGTGGAGCAACGCCCTGGAGCTAAGCCAAGGTTGCCCGGAACGTAGAAATGACCACAACTTTTCACTGGTTGTAATTATTCGTTCTATACAATGGAAAAACTGTTCTATTTATTTTGTATTTTATGCTTCGGGCATTGACTCGTAAGTCCCTGACTATTCGGTCTGGTGGAGCAACGCCCAAGAGTGTAGCCTAGGCTGCCCGGAACGTAGAAATGACCATTACCTTCACACTGTTTGCGGATATTCATTTGATACGATGGAAAAACTGTTGTATTTATCTTGTATTTCATGCTACGGGCGTTGACTTCTAAGGCCCTAACTATTCGATCTGGTGGAGCAGCGCCCTACAGTTAAGCCTAGGTTGCCCGGAACGTAGAAGTGACCTTTACTTTCACACTGTTTGCAAATATACATTAAATACGATGGTAAAGCTGTTGTATTTATATTGTATTTTATGCTTCTGGCGTAGACTTCTTAGGCCCTAACTATCAGATCTGGAGGAAGGACGCCCTCGAGTGAAGCCTAGGTTGCCCGGAAAATAGAAAAGACCATTACCTTCACACTGGTTGCAATTATTCCTGTTACACGATGGAAAAACTGTTGCATCTTTATTGTATTTTATGATTCTGGCGTTAAATTCTATGTCCCTAACTATGCGATCTGGTGGAGCAACGCCCTACAGTTAAGCCTAGGTTGCCCAGAGCGTAGAAATGGCCTTTACTTTCACACTGATTGCAAATATACATTATATACGATGAAAAAACTGTTGTATCTATTTTGTATTTTATGCTTCTGGCGCCGACTTCTTAGGTCCTAACTGTTGGATCTGGTGGAGCAACGCCCTGGGGTGAAGCCCAGGTTGCGCGGAACGTAGAAAAGATCATAACTTTCACACTGGTTTCAATTATTCGTTTTATACAATGGAAAAGCTGTTGTACTTAAGTTGTATTTTATTCTTCTGGCGTTGAATTCTAAGTCCCTAGCTATTCGATCTGGTGGAGCAACGCCCTGGGGTGAAGCCTAGGCTACCCGAACGTAGAAGTGACCAGTACTTTCACACTGGTTGCAGTTATTCCTGTTATACAATGGAAAAACTGTTGCATTTTTATTGTATTTTATGCTTCTGGCGTTGTATTCGAAGTCCCTAACTACTCGATCTGGTGGAGCAACGCCCTGGAGTTAAGCCAAGGTTGCCCGGAACGTAGAAATGGCCATAACTTTTACACTGGTTGCAATTATTCGTTCTATACAATGGAAAAACTGTTGTACTTATATTGTATTTTATGCTTCTGGCGTTGACTTCTTAGGTCCTAACTATGCGAACTGGTGGAGCAACGCCCTAGAGTGAAGCCTAGGTTGTACGGAACGTGGAAGTGACCATTACCTTCACACTGTTTGCGATTATTCATTTTATACGATGGTAAAGCTGTTGTACTTAAGTTGTATTTTATTATTCTGGCGTTGAATTCTAAGTCCCTAGCTATTCGATCTGCTGGAGCAACGCCCTCGAGTGAAGCCTAGTCTACCCAGAACGTAGAAGTGACCAGTACTTTCACACTGGTTGCAGTTATTCCTGTTATACAATGGAAAAACTGTTGCATTTTTATTGTAATTTATGCTTCTGGCGTTGTATTCAAAGTCCCAAACTATTCGATCTGGTGGAGCAACGCCCTGGAGTTAAGCCAAGGTTGCCCGGAACGTAGAAATGACCATAACTTTTACACTGGTTGCAATTATTCCTGTTATACAAGGGAAACACTGTTGTATTTATATTGTATTTTATGTTTCTGGCGTGGACTTCTTAGGCCCCAACTTTTCGATCTGGTGGAGCAACGCCCTAGAGTGAAGCCTAGGTTACCCGGACCGTAGAAATGACCAGTACTTTCACACTGGTTGCAGTTATTCCTGTTATACAATGGAAGAGCTGTTGCCTTTTTATTGTATTTTATGCTTCTGGCGTTGTATTCAAAGTCCCTAACTATTCGATCTGGTGGAGCAACGCCCAGGAGTTAAGCCAAGGTTGCCCGGAACGTAGAAATGACCATAACGTTCACACTGGTTTCAATTATTCGTTTTATACAATGGAAGAACTGTTCTATTTATTTTGTATTTCATGCTTCGGGCGTTGACTTCTAAGGCCCTAACTATTCGATCTGGTGGAGCAGCGCCCTACAGTTAAGCCTAGGTTGCCCGGAACGTAGAAATGACCTTTACTTTCAGACTGTTTGCAAATGTACATTATATACGATGGAAAAGCTGTTGTATTTATATCGTATTTTATGCTTATCGCGTTGACTTCTAAGGCCCTGACTATTCGATCTGGTGTAGCAACGCCCTAGAGTGAAGCCTAGGTTGCCCGGAACGTATAAATGACCATTACCTTCACACTGTTTGCGATTATTCATTTGATACGATGGAATATCTGTTGTATTTATTTTGTATTTTATGCTTATGGCGTTGACTTCTAAGGCCCTAACTATTCGATCTGGTGGAGCAGCGCCCTACAGTTAAGCCTAGGTTGCCCGGAACGTTGAAGTGACCTTTAATTTCACACTGTTTGCAAACATACCTTAAATACGATGGTAAAGCTGTTGTATTTATATTGTATTTTATGCTTCTGGCGTTGACTTCTTAGGCCCTAACTATCCGATCTGGTGGAAGGACGCCCTAGAGTGAAGCCTAGGTTGCCCGGAACATAGAAAAGACCATTACCTTCACACTGGTTGCAATTATTCCTGTTATACGATGGAATAACTGTTGCATCTTTATTGTATTTTATGATTCTGGCGTTAAATTCTATGTCCCTAACTATGCGACCTGGTGGAGCAACGCCCTACAGCTAAGCCTAGGTTGGCCAGAACATAGAAATAGCATTTACTTTCACACTGTTTGCAAATATACATTATATACGATGAAAAAAATGTTGTATCTATTTTGTATTTTATGCTTCTGGCGCCGACTTCTTAGGTCCTAACTATTGGATCTGGTGGAGCAACGCCCTGAGGTGAAGCCCAGGTTGCGTGGAACGTAGACAAGATCATAACTTTCACACTGGTTTCAATTATTCGTTTTATACAATGGAAAAACTGTTGTACTTAGGTTGTATTTTATTCTTCTGGCGTTGAATTCTAACTCCCTAGCTGCTCGATCTGGTGGAGCAACGCCCTATGGTGAAGCCTAGGTTACCCGGAACGTAGAAATGACCAGTACTTTCACACTGGTTGCAGTTATTCCTTTTATACGATTGAAAAGCTATTGCATTTTTATTGTATTTTATGCTTCTGGCGTTGAATTCAAAGTCCCTAACTACTCAATCTGGTGGAACATGCCCTAGAGTTAAGCCTAGGATGCCCGGAAAGTAGAAATGACCATAACTTTCACACTGTCTGCAATCAATCATTTTATACGATGGAAATGCTGTTGTATTTATATTGTATTTTATGCTTCTGGAGTTGACTTCTAAGGCCGTAACTATTCGATGTGATGGAGCAACGCCCAAGAGTGAAGCCTAGGTTGCCCGGAACATAGAAATGACCAGTACTTTCACACTGGTTGCAGTTATTCCTGTTATTCGACGGAAAAACTTTTGCATTTTTATTGTATTTTATGTTTCTTGCGTTGAATTCTAAGTCCCTAACTATGCGATCTGGTGGAGCAACGCCCTACAGTTAAGCCTAGGCTGCCCGGAACGTGGAAGTGACCATTACCTTCAAACTGTTTGCGATTATTCATTTAATACGATGGAAAAGCTGTTGTATTTATTTTGTATTTTATGCTTATGGCGTTGAATTCTAAGTCCCCAGCTATTCTATCTGGTGGAGCAATTCTCTAGTGTAAAGCCTAGGTTGCCCGTAACGTAGAAATGACCATTACCTTCACACTGCTTGCAATTATACATTTTATACGATGGAAAAACTGTTATACTTATGTTGTATTTTATTCTTCTGGCGTTGAATTCTAAGTCCCTAACTATTCGATCTGGTGGAGCAACGCCCAGGAGTTAAGCCAAGGTTGCCCGGAACGTAGAAATGACCATAACATTCACACTGGTTTCAATTATTCGTTTTATACAATGGAAGAACTGTTCTATTTATTTTGTATTTTATGCTTCGGGCGTTGGCATCTAAGGCCCTAACTATTCGATCTGGTGGAGCAACGCCCTACAGTTAAGCCTAGGTTGCCCGGAACGTAGAAGTGACCTTTAATTTCACACTGTTTGCAAACATACATTAAATACGATGGTAAAGCTGTTGTATTTATATTGTATTTTATGCTTCTGGCGTTGACTTCTTAGGCCCTAACTATCCGATCTGGTGGAAGGACGCCCTAGAGTGAAGCCTAGGTTGCCCGGAACATAGAAAAGACCATTACCTTCACACTGGTTACAATTATTCCTGTTATACGGTGGAATAACTGTTGCATTTTTATTGTATTTTATGATTCTGGCGTTAAATTCTATGTCCCTAACTATGCGACCTGGTGGAGCAACGCCCTACAGCTAAGCCTAGGTTGGCCAGAACGTAGAAATAGCCTTTACTTTCACACTGTTTGCAAATATACATTATATACGATGAAAAAAATGTTGTATCTATTTTGTATTTTATGCTTCTGGCGCCTACTTCTTAGGTCCTAACTATTGGATTTGGTGGAGCAACGCCCTGAGGTGGAGCCCAGATTGCGTGGAACGTAGACAAGATCATAACTTTCACACTGGTTTCAATTATTCGTTTTATACAATGGAAAAACTGTTGTACTTAGGTTGTATTTTATTCTTCTGGCGTTGAATTCTAACTCCCTAGCTGCTCGATCTGGTGGAGCAACGCCCTAGGGTGAAGCCTAGGTTACCCGGAACGTAGAAATGACCAGTACTTTCACACTGGTTGCAGTTATTCCTTTTATACGATTGAAAAGCTGTTGCATTTTTATTGTATTTTATGCTTCTGGCGTTGGATTCAAAGTCCCTAACTACTCAATCTGGTGGAACATGCCCTAGAGTTAAGCCTAGGATGCCCGGAAAGTAGAAATGACCATAACTTTCACACTGTTTGCAATTAATCATTTTATACGATGGAAATGCTGTTGTATTTATATTGTATTTTATGCTTCTGGAGTTGACTTCTAAGGACGTAACTATTCGATGTGATGGAGCAACGCCCAAGAGTGAAGCCTAGGTTGCCCGGAACGTAGAAATGACCAGTACTTTCACACTGGTTGCAGTTATTCCTGTTATTCGACGGAAAAACTTTTGCATTTTTATTGTATTTTATGTTTCTTGCGTTGAATTCTAAGTCCCTAACTATGCGATCTGGAGGAGCAACGCCCTACAGTTAAGCCTAGGCTGCCCGGAACGTGGAAGTGACCATTACCTTCAAACTGTTTGCGATTATTCATTTAATACGAAGGTAAAACTGTTGTACTTAAGTTGTACTTTTTTCTTCTGGCGTTGAATTCTAAGTCCCTAACTACTCGATCTGGTGGAACCTGCCCTAAAGTTAAGCCTAGGTTGCCCGGAACGTAGAAATGACCTTTACTTTCACACTGTTTGCAAATATACATTACATACGATGGAAAAGCTGTTGTATTTTTATTGTATTTTATGCTTCTGGCGTTGTCTTCTAAGTCCCTAACTATACGATCTGGTGGAGCAACGCCCTACAGTTAAGCCTAGGTTGCCCGGAACGTAGAAATGACCTTTACTTTCACACTGTTTGCAAATATACATCATACACGATGGAAAAGCTGTTGTACTTATATTGTATTTTATGCTTCTGGCGTTGACTTCTTAGGCCCTAGCTATTCGATCTGGTGGAGCAACGGCCTACAGTTAAGCCTAGGTTGCCCGGAACGTAGAAATGACCTTTACTTTCAGACTGTTTGCAAATATACATTATATACGATGGAAAAGCTGTTGCATTTTTATTGTATTTTATGCTTCTGGCGTTGTATTCAAAGTCCCTAACTATTCGATCTGGTGGAGCAACGCCCAGGAGTTAAGCCAAGGTTGCCCGGAACGTAGAAATGACAATAACTGTTATACTGGTTGCAATTATTCGTTCGATATAATGGAATAACTGTTCTATTTATTTTGTATTTTATGCTTCGGGCGTTGACTCGTAAGTCCCTGACTATTCGGTCTGGTGGAGCAACTCCCTAGAGTGAAGCCTAGGTTGCCCGGGACGTAGTAATGGACATTACCTTCACACTGTTTGCGATTATTCATTCTATACGATGGTAAAACTGTTGTACTTGGGTTGTATTTTAGGCTTCTGGCCTTGACTTCTAAGGCCCTAACTATTCGATGTGGTGGAGCAACGCCCTAGAGTGAAACCTAGGTTGCCCTGAACGTAGAAATGACCATAGATTTCACACTGGTTGCAATTATTCCTGTTATACAAGAGAAACACTGTTGTTTTTATATTGTATTTTATGCTTCTGGCGTTGACCTCTTAGGCCCTACCTTTTCAATCTGGTGGAGCAACGCCCTAGAGTGAAGCCTAGGTTACCCGGACCGTAGACATGACCAGTACTTTCACACTGGTTGCAGTTCTTCCTGTTATACAATGGAAAAACTGTTGCATTTTTATTGTATTTTATGCTTCTAGCGTTGTATTCAAAGTCCCTAGCTATTCGATCTGGTGGAGCAACGCCCTGGAGTTAAGCCAAGGTTGCCCGCAACGTAGAAATGGCCATAACGTTCACACTGGTTGCAATTATTCGTTCTATACAATGGAAAAACTGTTCTATTTATTTTGTATTTCATGATTCGGGCGTTGACTTCTAAGGCCCTAACTATTCGATCTGGTGGAGCAACGCCCTACAGTTAAGCCTAGGTTGCCCGGAACGTAGCAGTGGCCTTTACTTTCAGACTGTTTGCAAATATACATTAAATACGATGGTAAAGCTGATGTATTTATATTGTGTTTTATGCTTCTGGTGTTGACTTCAAAGTCCCTAACTATTCGAACTGGTGGAGCAACGCCCAGGAGTTAAGCCAAGGTTGCCCGGAACGTAGAAATGACCATAACATTCCCACTGGTTTCAATTATTCGCTTTATACAATGGAAGAACTGTTCTATTTATTTTGTATTTTATGCTTCGGGCGATGACTTCTAAGGCCCTAACTATTCGATCTGGTGGGAAAACGCCCTAGATTGAAGCCTAGCTTACCCGGAACGTAGAAATGACTATCACTATCACACTGGTTGCAATTATTCCAGTTACACGATGGAAAAACTGTTGTATCTTTATTGTATTTTATGCTTCGTGCGTTGACTTCTAAGGCCCTAACTATTCGATCTGGTGCAGCAACGCCCTAGAGTCAAGCCTAGGTTGCACGGAACGTAGAAATGACCATTACCTTCACACTGATTGCATTTATTCATTTTATACGATGGAAAAACAGTTGTATTTTTATTGTATTTTATGCTCAGGGCGTAGACATCTATGGCCCTAGCTATCCGATCTGGTGGAGCAACACCCTACAGTGAAGCCTAGCTTGCCCGGAACGTTGAAATGACTCTCACTTTTACACTGGTTGCAATTATTCGTGTTATACGATGGAAAAACAGTTGCATTTTCATTGTATTTTATGCTTCGGGCGATGACTTCAAAGACACTAACAATTCGATCTGGTGGAGCAACGCGCTAGAGTGAAGCCTAGGTTGCCCGGAACGTAGAAATGGCCGTTACTTTCACACTGGATGCAATTATTCGTTTTATACGATGGAAACACTGTTGTATTTATATTGTATGTTATGCTTCTGGCGCTGACTTCTTCGGCCCTTGCTATTCGATCTGGTGGAACAACGCCCTAAATTGAATCCTAGGTTGCCCGGAACGTAGAAATGGCTATCACTTTCACATTGGATGCAATTATGCGTTTTATACGATGAAACAGCTGTTGTATATATATTCTGTGTTATGCTTCTGGCGTTTACTTCTTAGGCCCTAACTATTCAATCTGGTGGAGCATCGCCCTACAGCGAAGCCTAGGTTGCCCGGAACGTAGAAATGACCGTTACCATCACACTGATTGCAATTATTCATTTTATACGATGAAAATGCTATTGTATTTTTATTGTATTTTATGCTTCGGGCGTTGACTTCTAAGGCCCTAACTATTCGATCTGGTGGAGCAACGCCCTAGAGTGAAGCCTAGGTTGCCCGGAACGTTGAAATGACCATTACCTGCACACTGATTGCAATTATTCAATTTATGCGATGGAAGAACAGTTGTATTTTTATTGTATTTTATGCTCCGGGCGTTGACTTGTAAGTCGCTAGCTATTCGATCTGGTGGAGCAACGCCCTAGAGCGAAGCATAGGTTGCCCGGAACGTAGATGTGACCATTACTTTCACACTGTTTGCAATTATTCATAATATACGATGCCAAATCTGTTGTACTTTTATTGTGTTTTATGCTTCGGGCGTTGTATTCTAAGGCCCTAACTATTCGATCTGGCGGAACAACGCCCTATATTGAAGCCTAGGCTGCCCGTAACGAAGAAATGACCGTTACCTTCACACTGATTGCGATTATTCATTTTATACGATGAAAAAGCTATTGTATTGTTATTGTATTTTATGCTTCGGGCGTTGACTTCTAAGGCGCTAACAATTCGATGTGGTGCAACAACGCCCTAGAGTGAAGCCTAGGTTGCACGGAACGCAGAAATGGTCATTACCTTCACACTGTTTGCAATTATTCATTTTATACGATGGAAATGCTGTTGTATTTATATTGTATATTATGCCTCGTGCGTTGACTTCTAAGGCCCTAACTATTCGATTTGGTCGTGCAACGCCCTAGAGTGAAGCCTAGGTTTCCCGGAAAGTAGAAATGACCATAACATTCACACTGGTTGCAATTACGCCAGTTATACGATGGAATAACTGTTGTATTTATATTGTATGTTATGCTTCTGGCGTTGACTTCTTAGGCCCTAACTATTCGATCTGGTGGAGCAACGCCCTAGGGCGGAGCCTAGGTTGCCCTGAACGTAGAAATGACCATTGCTTTCGCACTGTTTGCAATTATTCACTTTATACGATCGAGAAACCCTTGTATTTGTATTGTATTTTATGCTTCTGGCGTTGACTACTGAGGCCCTAACTATTCGATCTGGAGGAGCAACGCCTCAGAGTTATATCTAGGATGCCCGAACGTAGAAATGGCCGTCACTTTGACACTGGTTGCAATTATTCGTTTTATACCTTGGAACAGCTGTTGTATTTATATTGTGCTTTATGCTTCTGGCGAAGACTTCTTAGGACCTAACTATTCGATCTGGTGATGCAGCGCCCTAGAGTGAAGCCTGGGTTGCCCGGATCGTAGAAATGACCATAACTTTCACACCGGTTGCAATTATTCGTTTTATACGATGGAAAAACTGTTGCGTTTGTTTTGTATTTTACGCTTCTGGCGTTGACTTCTAAGGCCCTAACAATTCGATCTGGTGGAACAACGCCCTAGAGTGAAGTCTAGGTTGCCCGGAACGTAGAAATGGCAATTACTTTCACACTGGATTCAATTATTCGTTTTATACGATGGACAAACTGTTGTACTTATATTGTATTTTATGCTTCTGACGTTGACTTCTTAGGCCCTTACTAATCGATCTGGTGGGAAAACGCCCTAGATTGAAGACTAGCTTACCCGGAACGTAGAAATGGCTATCACTATCACACTGGTTGCAATTATTCCAGTTATACGATGGAAAAACTGTTGTATCTTTATTGTATTTTATGCTTCGTGCGTTGACTTCTAAAGCCCAAACTATTCGATCTGGTGCAGCAACGCCCTAGAGTCAAGCCTAGGTTGCACGGAACGTAGAAATGACCATTACCTTCACACTGATTGCATTTATTCATTTTATACGATGGAAAAACAGTTGTATTTTTATTGTATTTTATGCTGAGGGCGTAGACTTCTATGGCCCTAGCTATCCGATCCGGTGGAGCAACACCCTACAGTGAAGCCTAGCTTGCCCGGAACGTTGAAATGATTCTCACTTTTACACTGGTTGCAATTATTCGTGTTATACGATGGAAAAACCGTTGCATTTTCATTGTATTTTATGCTTCGGGCGATGTCTTCAAAGACCCTAACTATTCAATCTGGTGGAGCAACGCCCTAGAGTGAAGCCTAGGTTGCTCGGAACGTAGAAATGGCTATCACTTTCACACTGGTTGCAATTATTCGTGTTATACGATGGAAAAGCTGTTGTATTTTTATTGTATTTTATGCTTCTGGCGTTGTCTTCTAAGACGCTAGCTATTCGATCTGGTGGAGCAACGCCCTAGAGTGAAGCTTAGGTTGCCCGGAACGTAGAAATGATCATTACTTTCACACTGGATGCAATTTTCTTGTTATACGATGGAATAACTGTTGAATTTATATTGTATTTTATGCTTCCGGCGTTGACTTCTATGGCCCTAACTATTCCATCTGGTC
The DNA here is from genome assembly GCF_051401765.1 of Calliopsis andreniformis. Taxonomy (NCBI): domain Eukaryota; kingdom Metazoa; phylum Arthropoda; class Insecta; order Hymenoptera; family Andrenidae; genus Calliopsis; species Calliopsis andreniformis. The sequence continues at coordinate 8,466,939 of NW_027480422.1, forward strand.
GAACAACGCCCTAGAGTGAAGTCTAGGTTGCCCGGAACGTAGAAATAGGCATAACCTTCACACTGGTTGCAATTATTCGTATAAGACAATGGAAAAACTGTTGCATTTGTTTTTTATTTTACGCTTCTGGCGTTGACTTCTAAGGCCCTAACAATTCGATCTGGTGGAACGACGCCCTACAGTAAAGCCTAGGTTTCCCGGAACGTAGAAATGACCATAACTTTCACACCGGCTGCAATTATTCGTTCTATACGATGGAAAAACTGTTGCATTTTCATTGTATTTTATGCTTCCGGCGATGACCTCTAAGACCCTGACTATTCGATCTGGTGGAGCAACGCTCTACAGTGAAGCCTAGGTTGCCCGGAACGTAGAAATGACCATAACTTTCAACCGGTTGCGATTAATCTTTTATACGATGGTAAAGCTGTTGTATTTATATTGTGTATTATGCTTCTGGCGTTGACTTCTTAGACCCTAACTATTCGATCTGGTGGAGCAACGCCCTAGAGTGAAGCCTAGGTTGCCCGGAACGTAGAAATGACCATTACCTTCACACTGGTTGCAATTACTCCAGTTATACGATGGAATAACTGTTGTATTTATATTGTATGTTATGCTTCTGGCGTTGACTTCTAAGGTCCTAACTATTCGTTCTGGTGGAGCAACGCCCTAGAGCGAAGCTTAGGTTTCCCGGAAAGTAGAAATGACCATAACATTCACACTGGTTGCAATTACTCCAGTTATACGATGGAATAACTGTTGTATTTATATTGTATGTTATGCTTCTGGCGTTGACTTCTAAGGTCCTAACTATTCGTTCTGGTGGAGCAACGCCCTAGAGCGAAGCTTAGGTTGCCCGGAACGTAGAAATGGCCATTACTATCACACTCGAAGCAATTATTCCTGTTATACGATGGAAAAACTGTTGTATTTTTATTGTATTTTATGCTTCTGGCGTTGACTTCTAAGTCGCCAGCTATTCGATCTGGTGGAGGAACGCCCTAGAGCGAAGCATAGGTTGCCCGGAACGTAGAAATGACCATCACTTTCACACTGGTTGCTATTACTCCAGTTACGCGAAGGAAAAACTGTTGTATACTTATTGTATTTTATGCTTCGGGCGTTGACTTCTAAGGCCCTAACTATTCCATCTGGTGGAGCAACGCCCTAGAGTGAAGGCTAGGTTGCCCGGAACGTAGAAATGGCCGTTACTATCACACTGGTTGCTGTTACTACTTTTATACGTTGGAAACACTGTTGTATCTTTATTGTATTTTATGCTTCTGGCGTTGACTTCTAAGGCCCTAACTACTCGATCTGGTAGGGCAACGCCCTAGAATGAAGCCTAGGTTGCCCTGAACGTAGAAATGACCATTACTTTCGCACTGTTTGCAATTATTCACTTTATACGATCGAGAAACCCTTGTATTTGTATTGTATTTTATGCTTCTGGCGTTGACTACTGAGGCCCTAACTATTCGATCTGGAGGAGCAACGCCTCAGAGTTATATCTAGGATGCCCGAACGTAGAAATGGCCGTCACTTTGACACTGGTTGCAATTATTCGTTTTATACCTTGGAACAGCTGTTGTATTTATATTGTGCTTTATGCTTCTGGCGAAGACGTCTTAGGACCTAACTATTCGATCTGGTGATGCAGCGCCCTAGAGTGAAGCCTGGGTTGCCCGGAACGCAGAAATGGCCATTACTTTCACTCTGGATGCAATTATTCGTGTTATACGATGGAAAAACTGTTGCATTCTTATTGTATTTTATGCTTCGGTCGTTGACTTCTAAGGCCCTAGCTATTTGATCTGGTGGATCAACGCCCTAGGGTGAAGCCTAGGTTGCCCGGAGCGTAGAAATGAACATTACTTTCACACTGCTTGCAATTATTCCTGTTATACGATGGAAAAGCTGTTGTATTTTTATTGTATTTTATGCTTCTGGCGTTGACTTCTAAGTCGCTAGCTATTCGATCTGGTGGAGCAACGCCCTAGAGTGAAGCTTAGGTTGCCCGGAACGTAGAAATGATCATTACTTTCACACTGGATGCAATTTTCCTGTTGTACGATGGAAAAACTGTTGTATTTATATTGTATTTTACGCTTCGGGCGTTGACTTCTATGGACCTAACTATTCCATCTGGTCGAACAACGCCCTAGAGTGAAGTCTAGCTTGCCCGGAACGTAGAAATAAGCATAACCTTCACACCGGTTGCAATTATTCGTATAAGACGATGGAAAAACTGTTGCATTTGTTTTGTATTTTACGCTTCTGGCGTTGACTTCTAAGGCCCTAACAATTCAATCTGGTGGAACGACGCCCTACAGTGAAGCCTAGGTTGCCCGGAACGTAGAAATGACCATAACTTTCACACCGGCTGCAATTATTCGTTCTATACGATGGAAAAACTGTTGCATTTTCATTGTATTTTATGCTTCGGGCGATGACCTCTAAGACCCTAACTATTCGATCTGGTGGAGCAACGCCCTACAGTGAAGCCTAGGTTGCGCGGAACGTAGAAATGACCATAACTTTCAACCGGTTGCGATTATTCGTTTTATACGATGGAAAAGCTGTTGTATTTATATTGTGTATTATGCTTCTGGCGTTGACTTCTTAGACCCTAACTATTCGATCTGGTGGAGCAACGCCCTAGAGTGAAGCCTAGGTTGCCCGGAACGTAGAAATGACCATTACCTTCACACTGGTTGCAATTATTCGTGATATACGATGGAAAAACTGTTGTATCTATATTGTATTTTATGCTTCGGTCGTTGACTTCTAAGGCCCTAACTATTCGATCTGCTGGAGCGACGCCTTAGGGCGGAGCCTAGGTTGCCCGGAACGTAGAAATGACCATTACCTTCACACTGATTGCAATTATTCATTTTATGCGATGGACAAACAGTTGTATTATTATTGTATTTTATGCTCCGGGCGTAGACTTCTAAGGCCCTAGCTATTTGATCTTGTGGATCAAAGCCCTAGAGTGAAGGATAGGTTGCCCGGAATGTAGAAATGGCCATTACTATCACACTGGATGCAATTATTCCTGTTATACGATGGAAAAACTGTTGTATTTTTATTGTATTTTATGCTTCTGGCGTTGAATTCTAAGTCCCTAGCTATTCGATCTGGTGGAGCAACGCCCTAGGGTGAAGCCTAGGTTGCCCGTAGCGTAGAAATGAACATTACTTTCACACTGCTTGCAATTATTCCTGTTATACGATGGAAAAGCTGTTGTATTTTTATTGTATTTTATGCTTCTGGCGTTGTCTTCTAAGACGCTAGCTATTCGATCTGGTGGAGCAACGCCCTAGAGTGAAGCTTAGGTTGCCCGGAACGTAGAAATGATCATTACTTTCACACTGGATGCAATTTTCTTGTTATACGATGGAATAACTGTTGAATTTATATTGTATTTTATGCTTCCGGCGTTGACTTCTATGGCCCTAACTATTCCATCTGGTCGAACAACGCCCTAGAGTGAACTCTAGGTTGCCCGGAACGTAGAAATAGGCATAACCTTCACACTGGTTGCAATTATTCGTATAAGACAATGGAAAAACTGTTGCATTTGTTTTGTATTTTACGCTTCTGGCGTTGACTTCTAAGGCCCTAACAATTCGATCTGGTGGAACGACGCCCTACAGTAAAGCCTAGGTTTCCCGGAACGTAGAAATGACCATAACTTTCACACCGGCTGCAATTATTCGTTCTATACGATGGAAAAACTGTTGCATTTTCATTGTATTTTATGCTTCCGGCGATGACCTCTAAGACCCTGACTATTCGATCTGGTGGAGCAACGCTCTACAGTGAAGCCTAGGTTGCCCGGAACGTAGAAATGACCATAACTTTCAACCGGTTGCGATTATTCTTTTATACGATGGTAAAGCTGTTGTATTTATATTGTGTATTATGCTTCTGGCGTTGACTTCTTAGACCCTAACTATTCGATCTGGTGGAGCAACGCCCTAGAGTGATGCCTAGGTTGCCCGGAACGTAGAAATGACCATTACCTTCACACTGGTTGCAATTACTCCAGTTATACGATGGAATAACTGTTGTATTTATATTGTATGTTATGCTTCTGGCGTTGACTTCTAAGGTCCTAACTATTCGTTCTGGTGGAGCAACGCCCTAGAGCGAAGCTTAGGTTTCCCGGAAAGTAGAAATGACCATAACATTCACACTGGTTGCAATTACTCCAGTTATACGATGGAATAACTGTTGTATTTATATTGTATGTTATGCTTCTGGCGTTGACTTCTAAGGTCCTAACTATTCGTTCTGGTGGAGCAACGCCCTAGAGCGAAGCTTAGGTTGCCCGGAACGTAGAAATGGCCATTACTATCACACTCGAAGCAATTATTCCTGTTATACGATGGAAAAACTGTTGTATTTTTATTGTATTTTATGCTTCTGGCGTTGACTTCTAAGTCGCCAGCTATTCGATCTGGTGGAGGAACGCCCTAGAGCGAAGCATAGGTTGCCCGGAACGTAGAAATGACCATCACTTTCACACTGGTTGCTATTACTCCAGTTACGCGAAGGAAAAACTGTTGTATCCTTATTGTATTTTATGCTTCGGGCGTTGACTTCTAAGGCCCTAACTATTCCATCTGGTGGAGCAACGCCCTAGAGTGAAGGCTAGGTTGCCCGGAACGTAGAAATGGCCGTTACTATCACACTGGTTGCTGTTACTACTTTTATACGTTGGAAACACTGTTGTATCTTTATTGTATTTTATGCTTCTGGCGTTGACTTCTAAGGCCCTAACTACTCGATCTGGTAGGGCAACGCCCTAGAATGAAGCCTAGGTTGCCCTGAACGTAGAAATGACCATTACTTTCGCACTGTTTGCAATTATTCACTTTATACGATCGAGAAACCCTTGTATTTGTATTGTATTTTATGCTTCTGGCGTTGACTACTGAGGCCCTAACTATTCGATCTGGAGGAGCAACGCCTCAGAGTTATATCTAGGATGCCCGAACGTAGAAATGGCCGTCACTTTGACACTGGTTGCAATTATTCGTTTTATACCTTGGAACAGCTGTTGTATTTATATTGTGCTTTATGCTTCTGGCGAAGACTTCTTAGGACCTAACTATTCGATCTGGTGATGCAGCGCCCTAGAGTGAAGCCTGGGTTGCCCGGAACGTAGAAATGACCATAACTTTCACACCGGTTGCAATTATTCGTTTTATACGATGGAAAAACTGTTGCGTTTGTTTTGTATTTTACGCTTCTGGCGTTGACTTCTAAGGCCCTAACAATTCGATCTGGTGGAACAGCGCCCTAGAGTGAAGCCTAGGTTGCCCGGAACGTAGAAATGGCAATTACTTTCACACTGGATTCAATTATTCGTTTTATACGATGGACAAAATGTTGTACTTATATTGTATTTTATGCTTCTGGCGTTGACTTCTTAGGCCCTTACTAATCGATCTGGTGGGAAAACGCCCTAGATTGAAGCCTAGCTTACCCGGAACGTAGAAATGACTATCACTATCACACTGGTAGCAATTATTCCAGTTATACGATGGAAAAACTGTTGTATCTTTATTGTATTTTATGCTTCGTGCGTTGACTTCTAAATCCCTAACAATTCGATCTGGTGGAGCAACGCCCTAGAGCGAAGCCAAGGTCTCCCAGAACGTAAAAATGACCATCACTTTCACACTGGTTGCAATTACTCCTGTTATACGATAGAAAAACTGTGGTATATTTATTGTATTTTATGCTTCGGGCGTTGACTTCTAAGCCCCTAACTATTCGATCTGGTGGAGCAACGCCCTAGAGCGAAGCCCAGGTTGCCCGGAACGCAGAAATGGCCATTACTTTCACTCTGGATGCAATTATTCGTGTTATACGATGGAAAAACTGTTGCATTCTTATTGTATTTTATGCTTCGGTCGTTGACTTCTAAGGCCCTAGCTATTTGATCTGGTGGATCAACGCCCTAGGGTGAAGCCTAGGTTGCCCGGAGCGTAGAAATGAACATTACTTTCACACTGCTTGCAATTATTCCTGTTATACGATGGAAAAGCTGTTGTATTTTTATTGTATTTTATGCTTCTGGCGTTGACTTCTAAGTCGCTAGCTATTCGATCTGGTGGAGCAACGCCCTAGAGTGAAGCTTAGGTTGCCCGGAACGTAGAAATGATCATTACTTTCACACTGGATGCAATTTTCCTGTTGTACGATGGAAAAACTGTTGTATTTATATTGTATTTTACGCTTCGGGCGTTGACTTCTATGGACCTAACTATTCCATCTGGTCGAACAACGCCCTAGAGTGAAGTCTAGCTTGCCCGGAACGTAGAAATAAGCATAACCTTCACACCGGTTGCAATTATTCGTATAAGACGATGGAAAAACTGTTGCATTTGTTTTGTATTTTACGCTTCTGGCGTTGACTTCTAAGGCCCTAACAATTCAATCTGGTGGAACGACGCCCTACAGTGAAGCCTAGGTTGCCCGGAACGTAGAAATGACCATAACTTTCACACCGGCTGCAATTATTCGTTCTATACGATGGAAAAACTGTTGCATTTTCATTGTATTTTATGCTTCGGGCGATGACCTCTAAGACCCTAACTATTCGATCTGGTGGAGCAACGCCCTACAGTGAAGCCTAGGTTGCGCGGAACGTAGAAATGACCATAACTTTCAACCGGTTGCGATTATTCGTTTTATACGATGGAAAAGCTGTTGTATTTATATTGTGTATTATGCTTCTGGCGTTGACTTCTTAGACCCTAACTATTCGATCTGGTGGAGCAACGCCCTAGAGTGAAGCCTAGGTTGCCCGGAACGTAGAAATGACCATTACCTTCACACTGGTTGCAATTATTCGTGATATACGATGGAAAAACTGTTGTATCTATATTGTATTTTATGCTTCGGTCGTTGACTTCTAAGGCCCTAACTATTCGATCTGCTGGAGCGACGCCTTAGGGCGGAGCCTAGGTTGCCCGGAACGTAGAAATGACCATTACCTTCACACTGATTGCAATTATTCATTTTATGCGATGGACAAACAGTTGTATTATTATTGTATTTTATGCTCCGGGCGTAGACTTCTAAGGCCCTAGCTATTTGATCTTGTGGATCAAAGCCCTAGAGTGAAGGATAGGTTGCCCGGAATGTAGAAATGGCCATTACTATCACACTGGATGCAATTATTCCTGTTATACGATGGAAAAACTGTTGTATTTTTATTGTATTTTATGCTTCTGGCGTTGAATTCTAAGTCCCTAGCTATTCGATCTGGTGGAGCAACGCCCTAGGGTGAAGCCTAGGTTGCCCGTAGCGTAGAAATGAACATTACTTTCACACTGCTTGCAATTATTCCTGTTATACGATGGAAAAGCTGTTGTATTTTTATTGTATTTTATGCTTCTGGCGTTGTCTTCTAAGACGCTAGCTATTCGATCTGGTGGAGCAACGCCCTAGAGTGAAGCTTAGGTTGCCCGGAACGTAGAAATGATCATTACTTTCACACTGGATGCAATTTTCTTGTTATACGATGGAATAACTGTTGAATTTATATTGTATTTTATGCTTCCGGCGTTGACTTCTATGGCCCTAACTATTCCATCTGGTCGAACAACGCCCTAGAGTGAAGTCTAGGTTGCCCGGAACGTAGAAATAGGCATAACCTTCACACTGGTTGCAATTATTCGTATAAGACAATGGAAAAACTGTTGCATTTGTTTTGTATTTTACGCTTCTGGCGTTGACTTCTAAGGCCCTAACAATTCGATCTGGTGGAACGACGCCCTACAGTAAAGCCTAGGTTTCCCGGAACGTAGAAATGACCATAACTTTCACACCGGCTGCAATTATTCGTTCTATACGATGGAAAAACTGTTGCATTTTCATTGTATTTTATGCTTCCGGCGATGACCTCTAAGACCCTGACTATTCGATCTGGTGGAGCAACGCTCTACAGTGAAGCCTAGGTTTCCCGGAACGTAGAAATGACCATAACTTTCAACCGGTTGCGATTATTCTTTTATACGATGGTAAAGCTGTTGTATTTATATTGTGTATTATGCTTCTGGCGTTGACTTCTTAGACCCTAACTATTCGATCTGGTGGAGCAACGCCCTAGAGTGATGCCTAGGTTGCCCGGAACGTAGAAATGACCATTACCTTCACACTGGTTGCAATTACTCCAGTTATACGATGGAATAACTGTTGTATTTATATTGTATGTTATGCTTCTGGCGTTGACTTCTAAGGTCCTAACTATTCGTTCTGGTGGAGCAACGCCCTAGAGCGAAGCTTAGGTTTCCCGGAAAGTAGAAATGACCATAACATTCACACTGGTTGCAATTACTCCAGTTATACGATGGAATAACTGTTGTATTTATATTGTATGTTATGCTTCTGGCGTTGACTTCTAAGGTCCTAACTATTCGTTCTGGTGGAGCAACGCCCTAGAGCGAAGCTTAGGTTGCCCGGAACGTAGAAATGGCCATTACTATCACACTCGAAGCAATTATTCCTGTTATACGATGGAAAAACTGTTGTATTTTTATTGTATTTTATGCTTCTGGCGTTGACTTCTAAGTCGCCAGCTATTCGATCTGGTGGAGGAACGCCCTAGAGCGAAGCATAGGTTGCCCGGAACGTAGAAATGACCATCACTTTCACACTGGTTGCTATTACTCCAGTTACGCGAAGGAAAAACTGTTGTATCCTTATTGTATTTTATGCTTCGGGCGTTGACTTCTAAGGCCCTAACTATTCCATCTGGTGGAGCAACGCCCTAGAGTGAAGGCTAGGTTGCCCGGAACGTAGAAATGGCCGTTACTATCACACTGGTTGCTGTTACTACTTTTATACGTTGGAAACACTGTTGTATCTTTATTGTATTTTATGCTTCTGGCGTTGACTTCTAAGGCCCTAACTACTCGATCTGGTAGGGCAACGCCCTAGAATGAAGCCTAGGTTGCCCTGAACGTAGAAATGACCATTACTTTCGCACTGTTTGCAATTATTCACTTTATACGATCGAGAAACCCTTGTATTTGTATTGTATTTTATGCTTCTGGCGTTGACTACTGAGGGCCTAACTATTCGATCTGGAGGAGCAACGCCTCAGAGTTATATCTAGGATGCCCGAACGTAGAAATGGCCGTCACTTTGACACTGGTTGCAATTATTCGTTTTATACCTTGGAACAGCTGTTGTATTTATATTGTGCTTTATGCTTCTGGCGAAGACTTCTTAGGACCTAACTATTCGATCTGGTGATGCAGCGCCCTAGAGTGAAGCCTGGGTTGCCCAGAACGTAGAAATGACCATAACTTTCACACCGGTTGCAATTATTCGTTTTATACGATGGAAAAACTGTTGCGTTTGTTTTGTATTTTACGCTTCTGGCGTTGACTTCTAAGGCCCTAACAATTCGATCTGGTGGAACAACGCCCTAGAGTGAAGCCTAGGTTGCCCGGAACGTAGAAATGGCAATTACTTTCACACTGGATTCAATTATTCGTTTTATACGATGGACAAAATGTTGTACTTATATTGTATTTTATGCTTCTGGCGTTGACTTCTTAGGCCCTTACTAATCGATCTGGTGGGAAAACACCCTAGATTGAAGCCTAGCTTACCCGGAACGTAGAAATGACTATCACTATCACACTGGTAGCAATTATTGCAGTTATACGATGGAAAAACTGTTGTATCTTTATTGTATTTTATGCTTCGTGCGTTGACTTCTAAATCCCTAACAATTCGATCTGGTGGAGCAACGCCCTAGAGCGAAGCCAAGGTCTCCCAGAACGTAAAAATGACCATCACTTTCACACTGGTTGCAATTACTCCTGTTATACGATAGAAAAACTGTGGTATATTTATTGTATTTTATGCTTCGGGCGTTGACTTCTAAGCCCCTAACTATTCGATCTGGTGGAGCAACGCCCTAGAGCGAAGCCCAGGTTGCCCGGAACGCAGAAATGGCCATTACTTTCACTCTGGATGCAATTATCCGTGTTATACGATGGAAAAACTGTTGCATTCTTATTGTATTTTATGCTTCGGTCGTTGACTTCTAAGGCCCTAGCTATTTGATCTGGTGGATCAACGCCCTAGAGTGAAGGATAAGTTGCCCGGAATGTAGAAATGGCCATTACTATCACGCTGGATGCAATTATTCCTGTTATACGATGGAAAAACTGTTGTATTTTTATTGTATTTTATGCTTCTGGCGTTGAATTCTAAGTCCCTAGCTATTCGATCTGGTGGAGCAACGCCCTAGGGTGAAGCATAGGTTGCCCGGAACGTAGAAGTGACCATTACTTTCACACTGTTTGCAATTATTCATAATATACGATGCAAAATCTGTTGTATTTATATTGTATTTTATGCTTCGGGCGTTGACTTCTAAGGCCCTAACTATTCGATCTGGTGGAGCAACACCCTAGGGCGGAGCCTAGGTTGCCCGGAACGTAGAAATGACCATTACCTTCACACTGATTGCAATTATTCAGTTTTTGGGGTGGAAGAACTGTTGTATTTTTATTGTGTTTTATGCTCCGGGCGTTGACTTCTAAGGCCCTAACTATTCGATCTGGTGGAGCAACGCCCTAGAGCGAAGCCTAGGTTGCCCGGAACGTAGAAATGGCCATAACTTTCACACTGGTTGCAATTATTCGTTTTATACGATGGAAAAACTGTTGTATTTGTTTTGTATTTTATGCCTCTGGCGTTGACGTCTTAGGCCCTAACAATTCGATCTGGTGGAACGACTCCCTAGAGTGAAGCCTAGGTTGCGCGGAACGTAGAAATGACCATAACTTTCAACCGGTTGCGATTATTCGTTTTATACGATGGAAAATCTGTTGTATTTATATTGTGTATTATGCTTCTGGCGTTGACTTCTTAGACCCTAACTATTCGATCTGGTGGAGCAACGCCCTAGAGTGAAGCCTAGGTTGCCCGGAACGTAGACATGACCATTACCTTCACACTGGTTGCAATTATTCGTGATATACGATGGAAAAACTGTTGTATCTATATTGTATTTTATGCTTCGGGCGTTGACTTCTAAGGCCCTAACTATTCGATCTGGTGGAGCGACGCCCTAGGGCGGAGCCTATGTTGCCCGGAACGTAGAAACGACCATTACCTTCACACTGATTGCAACTATTCATTTTATGCGATGGACAAACAGTTGTATTTTTATTGTATTTTATGCTCCGGGCGTAGACTTCTAAGGCCCTAGCTATTAGATCTGGTGGATCAACGCCCTAGACTGAAGGCTAGGTTGCCCGGAACGTAGAAATGGCCATTACTTTCACTCTGGATGCAATTATTCGTGTTATACGATGGAAAAACTGTTGCATTCTTATTGTATTTTATGCTTCGGTCGTTGACTTCTAAGGCCCTAGCTATTCGATCTGGTGGAGCAACGCCCTAGGGTGAAGCCTAGGTTGCCCGGAGCGTAGAAATGAACATTACTTTCACACTGCTTGCAATTATTCCTGTTATACGATGGAAAAGCTGTTGTATTTTTATTGTATTTTATGCTTCTGGCGTTGACTTCTAAGTCGCTAGCTATTCGATCTGGTGGAGCAACGCTCTAGAGTGAAGCTTAGGTTGCCCGGAACGTAGAAATGATCATTACTTTCACACTGGATGCAATTTTCCTGTTATACGATGGAAAAACTGTTGTATTTATATTGTATTTTATGCTTCCGGCGTTGACTTCTATGGCCCTAACTATTCCATCTGGTCGAGCAACGCCCTAGAGTGAAGTCTAGGTTGCCCGGAACGTAGAAATAAGCATAACCTTCACACCGGTTGCAATTATTCGTATAAGACGATGGAAAAACTGTTGCATTTGTTTTGTATTTTACGCTTCTGGCGTTGACTTCTAAGGCCCTAACAATTCGATCTGGTGGAACGACGCCCTACAGTGAAGCCTAGGTTGCCCGGAACGTAGAAATGACCACAACTTTCACACCGGCTGCAATTATTCGTTCTATACGATGGAAAAGCTGTTGCATTTTCATTGTATTTTATGCTTCGGGCGATGACCTCTAAGACCCTAACTATTCGATCTGGTGGATCAACGCCCTACAGTGAAGTCTAGGTTGCCCGGAACGTAGAAATGACCATAACTTTCAACCGGTTGCGATTATTCGTTTTATACGATGGAAAAGCTGTTGTATTTATATTGTGTATTATGCTTCTGGCGTTGACTTCTTAGACCCTAACTATTCGATCTGTTGGAGCAACGCCCTAGAGTGAAGCCTAGGTTGCCCGGAATGTAGAAATGACTATCACTTTCACACTGGTTGCAGTTATTCGTGTTATACGATGGCAAAACAGTTGTATTTTTATTTTATTTTATGCTCCGCGCGTTGACTTCTAAGGCCCTAACTATTCGATCTGGTGGAGCAACGCCCCAGAGTGAAGCCTATGTTGCCCGGAACGTAAAAATGGCCATTACTTCCACACTGTTTGCAGTTATTCATTTTATACGATGGAAAAACTGTTGTATTTATATTGTATTTTATGCTTCTGGCGCTGACTTCTAAGGCCGTAGCTATTCGATGTGGCAGAACGACGCCCTATATTGAATCCTAGGTTGCCAGGAACGTAGAAATGACCATAAATTTCACACCGGTTGCAATTATTCGCTTTATAAGATGGAAAAACTGTTGCATTTGTTTTGTATTTTACGCTTCTGGCGTTGACTTCCAAGGCCCTAACAATTCGATCTGGTGGAGCAACGCCCTAGAGCGAAGCCTAGGTCTCCCAGAACGTAAAAATGACCATCACTTTCACACTGGTTGCAATTACTCCTGTTATACGATAGAAAAACTGTTGTAAATTTATTGTATTTTATGCTTCGGGCGTTGACTTCCAAGCCCCTAACTATTCGATCTGGTGGAGCAACGCCCTAGAGCGAAGCCCAGGTTGCCCGTCACGTAGAAATGGCCATTACTTTCACTCTGGATGCAATTATTCGTGTTATACGATGGAAAAACTGTTGCATTCTTATTGTATTTTATGCTTCGGTCGTTGACTTCTAAGACCCTAGCTATTTGATCTGGTGGATCAACGCCCTAGAGTGGAGGATAGGTTGCCCGGAATGTAGAAATGGCCATTACTATCACGCTGGATGCAATTATTCCTGTTATACGATGGAAAAACTGTTGTATTTTTATTGTATTTTAAGCTTCTGGCGTTGAATTCTAAGTGCCTAGCTATTCGATCTGGTGGAGCAACGCCCTAGGGTGAAGCCTAGGTTGCCCGGAGCGTAGAAATGAACATTACTTTCACACTGCTTGCAATTATTCCTGTTATACGACGGAAAAACTGTTGTATTTTTATTGTATTTTATGCTTCTGGTGTTGACTTCTAAGTCGCTAGCTATTCGATCTGGTGGATCAACGTCGTAGAGTGAAGCCTAGGTTGCCCGGAACGTAAAAATGGCCATTACATCCACACTGTTTGCAATCATTCATTTTATACGATGAAAAAACTGTTGTATTTATATTGCATTTTATGCTTCTGGCGTTGACTTCTAAGGCCGTAGCTATTCGATGTGGTGGACCAACTCCCTAGAGTGAAGCCTAGGTTGCCCTGAACGTAGAAATGACTATCACTTTCACATTGGTTGCAATTATTCGTTTTATACGGTGGAACAGCTGTTGTATTTACATTCTGTTATATGCTTCTGGCGTTGACTTCTGAGGCCCTAACTATTCGATCTGGTGGAGCAATGCCCTAGAGCGAAGTCTAGGTTGCCCGGAACGTAGAAATAGGCATAACCTTCACACTGGTTGCAATTATTCGTATAAGACAATGGAAAAACTGTTGCATTTGTTTTGTATTTTACGCTTCTGGCGTTGACTTCTAAGGCCCTAAGAATTCGATCTGGTGGAACGACGCCCTACAGTAAAGCCTAGGTTTCCCGGAACGTAGAAATGACCATAACTTTCACACCGGCTGCAATTATTCGTTCTATACGATGGAAAAACTGTTGCATTTTCATTGTATTTTATGCTTCCGGCGATGACCTCTAAGACCCTGACTATTCGATCTGGTGGAGCAACGCTCTACAGTGAAGCCTAGGTTGCCCGGAACGTAGAAATGACCATAACTTTCAACCGGTTGCGATTATTCTTTTATACGATGGTAAAGCTGTTGTATTTATATTGTGTATTATGCTTCTGGCGTTGACTTCTTAGACCCTAACTATTCGATCTGGTGGAGCAACGCCCTAGAGTGAAGCCTAGGTTGCCCGGAACGTAGAAATGACCATTACCTTCACACTGGTTGCAATTATTCGCGATATACGATGGAAAAACTGTTGTATCTTTATTGTATTTTATGCTTCGGGCGTTGACTTCTATGGACCTAACTATTCGATCTGGTGGAGCAACGCCCTAGAGTGAAGCCTAGGTTACCCGGAACCTAGAAATGGCCATTACTTTCACACTGTTTGCAATTATTCGTTTGATACGGTGGAAATGCAGTTGTATTTATATTGTATATTATGCTTCGTGCGTTGACTTCTAAGGCCCTAACTATTCGATCTGGTGGTGCAACGCCCTAGAGTGAAGCCTAGGTTGCCCGGAAAGTGGAAATGACCATAAATTTCACACCGGTTGCAATCATTCGCTTTAGACGATGGAAAATCTGTTGTATTTATATTGTACTTTATGCTTCGGGCGTTGACTTCTAAGGCCCTACCTATCCGATCTGGTGGAGCAACGCCCTAGGGCGGAGCCTAGGCTGCCCTGAACGTAGAAATGACCATTACCTTCACACTGATTGCAATTTTTCATTTTATACCATGGAAATACTGTCGCATTTTCATTGTATTTTGTACTTAGGGCGTTGACTTCTGTGGACCTAACTAATCGATCTGGTGGAGCAACGCCCTAGAGTGAAGCGTAGGTTGCCCGGAACCTAGAAATGGCCATTACTTTCACACTGGATGTAATTATTCCTGTTACACGATGGAATAATTGTTGTATTTATATTGTATGTTATGCTTCTGGCGTTGACTTCTTAGGCCCTTACTATTCGATCTCGTGGAACAACGCCCTAGATTGAATCCTAGGTTGCCCGGAACGTAGAAATGACTATCACTTTCACATTGGTTGCAATTAGTCGTTTTATACGATGGAACGGCTGTTGTATTTATATTCTGTTTTATGCTTCTGGCGTTGACTTCTTAGGCCCTAACTATTCGATCTGGTGGAGCAACGCCCTAGAGCGAAGCCTAGGTTGCCCGGAACGTAGAAATGACCATTACATTCACACTGATTGCAATTATTCAGTTTATGGGGTGGAAGAGCTGTTGTATTTTTATTGTGTTTTATGCTCCGGGCGTTGACTTCTAAGTCGCTAGCTATTCGATCTGGTGGAGCAACGCCCTAGAGTGAAGCATAGGTTGCCCGGAACGTAGAAGTGACCATTACTTTCACACTGTTTGCAATTATTCATAATATACGATGCAAAATCTGTTGTATTTATATTGTATTTTATGCTTCGGGCGTTGACTTCTAAGGCCCTAACTATTCGATCTGGTGGAGCAACACCCTAGGGCGGAGCCTAGGTTGCCCGGAACGTAGAAATGACCATTACCTTCACACTGATTGCAATTATTCAGTTTATGGGGTGGAAGAACTGTTGTATTTTTATTGTGTTTTATGCTCCGGGCGTTGACTTCTAAGGCCCTAACTATTCGATCTGGTGGAGCAACGCCCTAGAGCGAAGCCTAGGTTGCCCGGAACGTAGAAATGGCCATAACTTTCACACTGGTTGCAATTATTCGTTTTATACGATGGAAAAACTGTTGTATTTGTTTTGTATTTTATGCCTCTGGCGTTGACGTCTTAGGCCCTAACAATTCGATCTGGTGGAACGACTCCGTAGAGTGAAGCCTAGGTTGCGCGGAACGTAGAAATGACCATAACTTTCAACCGGTTGCGATTATTCGTTTTATACGATGGAAAATCTGTTGTATTTATATTGTGTATTATGCTTCTGGCGTTGACTTCTTAGACCCTAACTATTCGATCTGGTGGAGCAACGCCCTAGAGTGAAGCCTAGGTTGCCCGGAACGTAGACATGACCATTACCTTCACACTGGTTGCAATTATTCGTGATATACGATGGAAAAACTGTTGTATCTATATTGTATTTTATGCTTCGGGCGTTGACTTCTAAGGCCCTAACTATTCGATCTGGTGGAGCGACGCCCTAGGGCGGAGCCTATGTTGCCCGGAACGTAGAAACGACCATTACCTTCACACTGATTGCAACTATTCATTTTATGCGATGGACAAACAGTTGTATTTTTATTGTATTTTATGCTCCGGGCGTAGACTTCTAAGGCCCTAGCTATTAGATCTGGTGGATCAACGCCCTAGACTGAAGGCTAGGTTGCCCGGAACGTAGAAATGGCCATTACTTTCACTCTGGATGCAATTATTCGTGTTATACGATGGAAAAACTGTTGCATTCTTATTGTATTTTATGCTTCGGTCGTTGACCTCTAAGGCCCTAGCTATTCGATCTGGTGGAGCAACGCCCTAGGGTGAAGCCTAGGTTGCCCGGAGCGTAGAAATGAACATTACTTTCACACTGCTTGCAATTATTCCTGTTATACGATGGAAAAGCTGTTGTATTTTTATTGTATTTTATGCTTCTGGCGTTGACTTCTAAGTCGCTAGCTATTCGATCTGGTGGAGCAACGCTCTAGAGTGAAGCTTAGGTTGCCTGGAACGTAGAAATGATCATTACTTTCACACTGGATGCAATTTTCCTGTTATACGATGGAAAAACTGTTGTATTTATATTGTATTTTATGCTTCCGGCGTTGACTTCTATGGCCCTAACTATTCCATCTGGTCGAACAACGCCCTAGAGTGAAGTCTAGGTTGCCCGGAACGTAGAAATAAGCATAACCTTCACACCGGTTGCAATTATTCGTATAAGACGATGGAAAAACTGTTGCATTTGTTTTGTATTTTACGCTTCTGGCGTTGACTTCTAAGGCCCTAACAATTCGATCTGGTGGAACGACGCCCTACAGTGAAGCCTAGGTTGCCCGGAACGTAGAAATGACCATAACTTTCACACCGGCTGCAATTATTCGTTCTATACGATGGAAAAGCTGTTGCATTTTCATTGTATTTTATGCTTCGGGCGATGACCTCTAAGACCCTAACTATTCGATCTGGTGGATCAACGCCCTACAGTGAAGTCTAGGTTGCACGGAACGTAGAAATGACCATAACTTTCAACCGGTTGCGATTATTCGTTTTATACGATGGAAAAGCTGTTGTATTTATATTGTGTATTATGCTTCTGGCGTTGACTTCTTAGACCCTAACTATTCGATCTGTTGGAGCAACGCCCTAGAGTGAAGCCTAGGTTGCCCGGAATGTAGAAATGACTATCACTTTCACACTGGTTGCAGTTATTCGTGTTATACGATGGAAAAACAGTTGTATTTTTATTTTATTTTATGCTCCGCGCGTTGACTTCTAAGGCCCTAACTATTCGATCTGGTGGAGCAACGCCCCAGAGTGATGCCTATGTTGCCCGGAACGTAAAAATGGCCATTACTTCCACACTGTTTGCAGTTATTCATTTTATACGATGGAAAAACTGTTGTATTTATATTGTATTTTATGCTTCTGGCGCTGACTTCTAAGGCCGTAGCTATTCGATGTGGCAGAACGACGCCCTATATTGAATCCTAGGTTGCCAGGAACGTAGAAATGACCATAAATTTCACACCGGTTGCAATTATTCGCTTTATAAGATGGAAAAACTGTTGCATTTGTTTTGTATTTTACGCTTCTGGCGTTGACTTCCAAGGCCCTAACAATTCGATCTGGTGGAGCAACGCCCTAGAGCGAAGCCTAGGTCTCCCAGAACGTAAAAATGACCATCACTTTCACACTGGTTGCAATTACTCCTGTTATACGATAGAAAAACTGTTGTAAATTTATTGTATTTTATGCTTATGCGTTGACTTCCAAGCCCCTAACTATTCGATCTGGTGGAGCAACGCCCTAGAGCGAAGCCCAGGTTGCCCGTCACGTAGAAATGGCCATTACTTTCACTCTGGATGCAATTATTCGTGTTATACGATGGAAAAACTGTTGCATTCTTATTGTATTTTATGCTTCGGTCGTTGACTTCTAAGACCCTAGCTATTTGATCTGGTGGATCAACGCCCTAGAGTGGAGGATAGGTTGCCCGGAATGTAGAAATGGCCATTACTATCACGCTGGATGCAATTATTCCTGTTATACGATGGAAAAACTGTTGTATTTTTATTGTATTTTAAGCTTCTGGCGTTGAATTCTAAGTGCCTAGCTATTCGATCTGGTGGAGCAACGCCCTAGGGTGAAGCCTAGGTTGCCCGGAGCGTAGAAATGAACATTACTTTCACACTGCTTGCAATTATTCCTGTTATACGACGGAAAAACTGTTGTATTTTTATTGTATTTTATGCTTCTGGTGTTGACTTCTAAGTCGCTAGCTATTCGATCTGGTGGATCAACGTCGTAGAGTGAAGCCTAGGTTGCCCGGAACGTAAAAATGGCCATTACATCCACACTGTTTGCAATCATTCATTTTATACGATGAAAAAACTGTTGTATTTATATTGCATTTTATGCTTCTGGCGTTGACTTCTAAGGCCGTAGCTATTCGATGTGGTGGACCAACTCCCTAGAGTGAAGCCTAGGTTGCCCTGAACGTAGAAATGACTATCACTTTCACATTGGTTGCAATTATTCGTTTTATACGGTGGAACAGCTGTTGTATTTACATTCTGTTATATGCTTCTGGCGTTGACTTCTGAGGCCCTAACTATTCGATCTGGTGGAGCAATGCCCTAGAGCGAAGTCTAGGTTGCCCGGAACGTGGAAATGACCATCACTTTCACACTGGTTGCAATCACTCCTGTTATACGATGGAAAAGCTATTGTATCTTTATGGTATTTTATGCTTCGGGCGTTGACTTCCAAGGCCCTAACAATTCGATGTGGTGGATCAACGACCTAGAGTGAAGCCTAGGTTGCCCGGAACGTAGAGATGACCATCACTTTCACACTGGTTGCAATTACACCTGTTATACGATGGAAAAACTGTTGCATTTGTTTTGTGTTTTACGCTTCTGGCGTTGACCTCTAAGGCCCTAACAATTCGATCTGGTGGAACAACGCACTAGAGTGATGCCTAGGTTGCCCGGAACGTAGAAATGACCATTACCTTCACACCAATTGCAATTATTCGTTTCATACGATGGAGAAACTGTTGTATCTGTTTTGTATTTTATGATTCTGGCGTTGATTTCCAAGGCCCTAACAATTTGATGTTGTGGAACAACGCCCTAGAGTGAAGCCTAGGTTGCCCGGAGCGTAGAAATGACTATCACTTTCACATTGGCTGCAATTATTCGTTTTATACGATGGATCGGCGGTCGTATTTATATTCTGTTTTATGCTTCTGGCGTTGACTTCCTAGGCCCTAACTATTCGATCTGGTGAAGCAACGCCCTAGAGCGAACCCTAGGTTGCCCCGAACGTAGAAATGACCATTACCTTCACACTGATTGCAATTATTCATTTTATGCGATGGAAAAACAGTTGTATTTTTATTGTATTTTATGCTCCGGGTGTAGACTTCTAAGGCCCTAGCTATTCGATCTGGTGGAGCAACGCCCTAGAGTGAAGCCTAGGTTGCCCGGAACGTAGAAATGACCATAACTTTCACACCGGTTGCAATTATTCGTTTCTTACGATGGAAGAACTGTTGCATTTGTTTTGTATTTTATGATTCTGGCGTTGACTTCTAAGGCCCTACCAATTGTTTGTGGTGGAACAACGACCTAGAGTGAAGCCTAGGTTGCCCGGAACGTAGAAATGACCATCACTTTCACACTGGTTGCAATTACTCCTCTTATACGATGGAAAAACTGTTGTATGTTTATTGTAATTTATACTTCGGGCGTTGACTTCTAAATTCCTAGCTACTCGATCTGGTGGTGCAACGCCCTAGAGTGAACCCTAGGTAGCCCGGAACGTAGAAATGTCCATTACTTTCACGCTGGATGCAATTATTCGTTTTATACGATGGCAAAACTGTTGCATTTATATTGTGTTTCATGCTTCTGGCGTTGACTTCTTTGGCCGTAACTATTCGATCTGGTGGAGCAACGCCCTAGAGTGAAGCCTAGGTTGCACGGAACGTAGAAGTGACCATAACTTTCACACCGGTTGCAATTATTCGTTTTATACAATGGAAAAACTGTTGTATTTATTTTGCTTTTTATGCTCCGGGCGTAGACTTCTAAGGCCCTAGATATTCGATCTGGTGGTGCAACGCCCTAGAGTGAAGCCTAGGTTGCCCGGAATGTAGAAATGACCATAACTTTCACACTGGTTGCAATTATTCGTTTTATACGATGGAAAATCTGTTGTATTTATATAGTATTTTATGCTTCTGGCGTTGAATTCTAAGCCCCTAGCTATTCGATATGATGGAGCAACGCCCTAGAGTGAAGCCTAGGTGGCCGGGAACGTAGAAATGGCCATTACCTTCACACTGGTTGCAATTATCCGTTTTATACGATGGAAAAGCTGTTGTATTTATATTGTGTTTTATGGTTCTGGCGTTGACTTCTTAGGCCCTAATTATTCGATCTGCCTGAACAGCGCCCTGGATTGAAGCCTAGGTTGCCCGGAACGAAGAAATGACCATCACTATCACACTGTTTGCAATTATTCATTTTATACGATGTAACATCTGTTGTATTTATATTCTGTTTTATGCTTCTGGAGTTGACTTCTTAGGCCCTAACTATTCGATCTGGTCGAGCAACGCCCTAGAGCGAAGCCTACGTTGCCCAGAACGTAGAAATGACTACCACTTTCATACTGGTTGCCATTATTCGTGTTATAAGATGGAAAGACTGTTGCATTTTTATTGTATTTTATGCTTCGGGCGTTGACTTCTAAGGCCCTTGCTATTCGATCTGGTGGAGCAACGCCCTAGAGTGAAGCCTAGTTTGCCCGGAACCTAGAAATGACTATCACTTTCATAGTGGTTGCAATTATTCGTGTTATACGTTGGAAAAACTGTTGCACTTTCATTGTATTTTTGCTTCGGGCGTTGACTTCTAAGACCCTAACTATTCCATCTGGTCAAGCAACGCCCTAGAGTGAAGCCTAGGATTCCCTGAACGTAGAAATGACCATAAATTTCACACCGGTTGCAATTATTCGCTTTATACGATGGAAAAGCTGTTGCATTTGTTTTATATTTTACGCTTCTGGCGTTGACTTCTAAGGCCCTAACGATTCGATCTGGTGGAACAACGCCCTAGAGTGAAGCCTAGGTCGCCCAGAACGTAGAAATGACCATCACATTCACACTGGTTGCAGTTACTCCTGCTATACGATGGAAAAACTGTTGTATCTTTATTCTATTTTATGCTTCGGGCGTTGACTTCTAAGGCCGTAGCTATTCGATGTGGTGAAACAACGCCCTAGATTGAATCCTGGGTTGCACGGAACGTAGAAATGACCATAAATTTCACACCGGTTGCAATTATTCGCTTTACACGATGGAAAAACTATTGCATTTGTTTTGTATTTTACGCTTCTGGCGTTGACTTCTAAGGCCCTAACAATTCGATCAGGTGGAGCAACGCCCTAGAGCGAAGCCTAGGTCGCCCAGAACGTCAAAATGACCATCACTTTCACACTGGTTGCAATTACTCCTGTTATACGATGGAAAAACTGTTGTATCTTTATTGTATTTTATGCTTCAAGCGTTGAATTCCAAGTCCCTAGCTATTCTATCTGGTGGAGAAACGCGCTAGTGTGAAGCCTATGTTGCCCGGAACGTAGAAATGATCAGTACTTTCACACTGGTTCCAGTTATACCTGTTATACGATGGAAAGACTGTTGTATTTTTATTGTATTTTATGCTACCGGAGTAGACTTCTAAGGCCCTAGCTATGCGATCTGGTGGAGCAACGCGCTAGAGTGAAGCCTAGTTTGCCCGGAACGTAGAAATGACTATCACCTTCACACTGGTACAATTATTCCTGTTAAACGATGGAAAAACTGTTGTATTTTTATTGTATTTTATGCTTCTGCCGTTGAATTCTAAGTCCCTAACAATTCGAGTTGGGGGAACAACGCCCTAGAGTGAAGCCTAGGTCGCCCAGAGCGTAGAAATGACCATCACTTTCACACTGGTTGCAATTACTCCTGTTATACGATGGAAAAACCGTTGTAGTTATATTGTATGTTACGCTTCTGGCGTTGACTTCTTAGGCCCTTTCTATTCGATCTGGTGGAACAACGCCCTATATTAAATCCTAGGTTGCCCGGAACGTAGAAATGACCATAACTTTAACACCGGTTGCAATTACTCGTTTTATACGATGGAAAAACTGTTGTATTTATATTGTATTTTATGCTTCTGGCGTTGACTTCGAAGGCCGTAGCTATTCGATGTGGTGGAGCAACTCCCAAGAGTGAAGCCTAGGTTGCCCGGAACGTAGAAATGACCATTACTTTCACACTGGTTGCAATTATACCTGCTATACGATGAAAAGCTGTTGTATCTTCATTGTATTTTATGCTTCGGGCGTTGACTTCTAAGGCCCTAACTATTCGATATGGTGGAGAAACGCCCTAGTCTGAAGCCTAGGTTGCCCGGAACGTAGAAATGACCATTACTTTCACACTGATTGCAATTATTCGTTTTATACGATGGAAAAGCTGTTGTATTTATATTGTGTTTTATGCTTCTGGCGTTGACTTCTTAGGGCCTAATTATCCGATCTGCATGAACAGCGCCCTGGATTGAGGCCTAGGTTGCCCGGAACGTAGAAATGACCATAACTTTCACACGGGTTGCAATTATTCGTTTTATACGATGGAAGAACTGTTGCATTGGTTTTGTATTTTATGATTCTGGCGTTGACTTCCAAGGCCCTAACAATTCGATGTGGTGGAACAACGACCTAGAGTGAAGCCTAGGTTGCCCGGAACGTAAAAATGGCCATTACATCCACACTGTTTGCAATCATTCATTTTATACGATGAAAAAACTGTTGTACTTATATTGCATTTTATGCTTCTGGCGTTGACTTCTAAGGCCGTAGCTATTCGATGTGGTGGACCAACTCCCTAGAGTGAAGCCTAGGTTGCCCGGAACGTAGAAATGACTATCACTTTCACATTGGTTGCAATTATTCGTTTTATACGGTGGAACAGCTGTTGTATTTACATTCTGTTATATGCTTCTGTCGTTGACTTCTGAGGCCCTAACTATTCGGTCTGGTGGAGCAATGCCCTAGAGCGAAGTCTAGGTTGCCCGGAACGTGGAAATGACCATCACTTTCACACTGGTTGCAATCACTCCTGTTATACGATGGAAAAACTGTTGTATCTTTATGGTATTTTATGCTTCGGGCGTTGACTTCCAAGGCCCTAACAATTCGATGTGGTGGATCAACGACCTAGAGTGAAGCCTAGGTTGCCCGGAACGTAGAGATGACCATCACTTTCACACTGGTTGCAATTACACCTGTTATACGATGGAAAAACTGTTGCATTTGTTTTGTGTTTTACGCTTCTGGCGTTGACCTCTAAGGCCCTAACAATTCGATCTGGTGGAACAACGCACTAGAGTGATGCCTAGGTTGCCCGGAACGTAGAAATGACCATTACCTTCACACCGATTGCAATTATTCGTTTCATACGATGGAGAAACTGTTGTATCTGTTTTGTATTTTATGATCCAGGCGTTGAGTTCCAAGGCCCTAACAATTTGATGTTGTGGAACAACGCCCTAGAGTGAAGCCTAGGTTGCCCGGAGCGTAGAAATGACTATCACTTTCACATTGGCTGCAATTATACGTTCTATACGATGGATCGGCTGTCTTATTTATATTCTGTTTTATGCTTCTGGCGTTGACTTCTTAGGCCCTAACTATTCGATCTGGTGGAGCAATGCCCTAGAGCGAAGTCTAGGTTGCCCGGGACGTGGAAATGACCATCACTTTCACACTGGTTGCAATCACTCCTGTTATACGATCGAAAAACTGTTGTATCTTTATGGTATTTTATGCTTCGGGCGTTGACTTCCAAGGCCCTAACAATTCGATGTGGTGGATCAGCGACCTAGAGTGAAGCCTAGGTTGCCCGGAACGTAGAGATGACCATCACTTTCACACTGGTTGCAATTACACCTGTTATTCGATGGAAAAACTGTTGCATTTGTTTTGTATTTTACGCTTCTGGCGTTGACCTCTAAGGCCCTAACAATTCGATCTGGTGGAACTTCGCCCCAGAGTGATGCCTAGGTTGCCCGGAACGTAGAAATGACCATTACCTTCACACCGATTGCAATTATTCGTTTCATACGATGGAAAAACTGTTGTATCTGTTTTGTATTTTATGATTCTGGCGTTGACTTCCAAGGCCCTAACAATTCGATGTTGTGGAAGAACGCCCTAGAGTGAAGCCTAGGTTGCGCGGAGCGTAGAAATGACTATCACTTTCACATTGGCTGCAATTATTCGTTTTATACGATGGATCGGCGGTCGTATTTATATTCTGTTTTATGCTTCTGGCGTTGACTTCCTAGGCCCTAACTATTCGATCTGGTGAAGCAACGCCCTAGAGCGAACCCTAGGTTGCCCCGAACGTAGAAATGACCATTACCTTCACACTGATTGCAATTATTCATTTTATGCGATGGAAAAACAGTTGTATTTTTATTGTATTTTATGCTCCGGGTGTAGACTTCTAAGGCCCTAGCTATTCGATCTGGTGGAGCAACGCCCTAGAGTGAAGCCTAGGTTGCACGGAACGGAGAAGTGACCATAACTTTCACAACGGTTGCAATTATTCGTTTTATACAATGGAAAAACTGTTGTATTTATTTTGCTTTTTATGCTCCGGGCGTAGACTTCTAAGGCCCTAGATATTCGATCTGGTGGTGCAACGCCCTAGAGTGAAGCCTAGGTTGCCCGGAATGTAGAAATGACCATAACTTTCACACTGGTTGCAATTATTCGTTTTATACGATGGAAAATCTGTTGTATTTATATAGTATTTTATGCTTCTGGCGTTGAATTCTAAGCCCCTAGCTATTCGATATGATGGAGCAACGCCCTAGAGTGAAGCCTAGGTGGCCGGGAACGTAGAAATGGCCATTACCTTCACACTGGTTGCAATTATCCGTTTTATACGATGGAAAAGCTGTTGTATTTATATTGTGTTTTATGCTTCTGGCGTTGACTTCTTAGGCCCTAATTATTCGATCTGCCTGAACAGCGCCCTGGATTGAAGCCTAGGTTGCCCGGAACGTAGAAATGACCATCACTATCACACTGTTTGCAATTATTCATTTTATACGATGTAACATCTGTTGTATTTATATTCTGTTTTATGCTTCTGGAGTTGACTTCTTAGGCCCTAACTATTCGATCTGGTCGAGCAACGCCCTAGAGCGAAGCCTACGTTGCCCAGAACGTAGAAATGACTACCACTTTCATACTGGTTGCCATTATTCGTGTTATGAGATGGAAAGACTGTTGCATTTTTATTGTATTTTATGCTTCGGGCGTTGACTTCTAAGGCCCTTGCTATTCGATCTGGTGGAGCAACGCCCTAGAGTGAAGCCTAGTTTGTCCGGAACCTAGAAATGACTATCACTTTCATAGTGGTTGCAATTATTCGTGTTATACGATGGAAAAACCGTTGCATTTATATTGTATTTTATGCTTCTGGCGTTGACTTCTAAGTCGCCAGCTATTCGATCTGGTGGAGGAACGCCCTAGAGCGAAGCATAGGTTGCCCGGAACGTAGAAATGACCATCACTTTCACACTGGTTGCTATTACTCCAGTTACGCGATGGAAAAACTGTTGTATCCTTATTGTATTTTATGCTTCGTGCGTTGACTTCTAAGGCCCAAACTATTCCATCTGGTGGAGCAACGCCCTAGAGTGAAGGCTAGGTTGCCCGGAACGTAGAAATGGCCGTTACTATCACACTGGTTGCTGTTACTACTTTTATACGTTGGAAACACTGTTGTATCTTTATTGTATTTTATGCTTCGGGCGTTGACTTCTAAGGCCCTAACTACTCGATCTGGTAGGGCAACGCCCTAGAATGAAGCCTAGGTTGCCTTGAACGTAGAAATGACCATTACTTTCGCACTGTTTGCAATTATTCACTTTATACGATCGAGAAACCCTTGTATTTGTATTGTATTTTATGCTTCTGGCGTTGACTACTGAGGCCCTAACTATTCGATCTGGAGGAGCAACGCCTCAGAGTTATATCTAGGATGCCCGAACGTAGAAATGGCCGTCACTTTGACACTGGTTGCAATTATTCGTTTTATACCTTGGAACAGCTGTTGTATTTATATTGTGCTTTATGCTTCTGGCGAAGACTTCTTAGGACCTAACTATTCGATCTGGTGATGCAGCGCCCTAGAGTGAAGCCTGGGTTGCCCGGAACGTAGAAATGACCATAACTATCACACCAGTTGCAATTATTCGTTTTATACGATGGAAAAACTGTTGCGTTTGTTTTGTATTTTACGCTTCTGGCGTTGACTTCTAAGACGCTAGCTATTCGATCTGGTGGAGCAACGCCCTAGAGTGAAGCTTAGGTTGCCCGGAACGTAGAAATGATCATTACTTTCACACTGGATGCAATTTTCTTGTTTTACGATGGAATAACTGTTGAATTTGTATTGTATTTTATGCTTCCGGCGTTGACTTCTATGGCCCTAACAATTCGATCTGGTGGAGCAACGACCTAGAGTGAAGCCTAGGTTGCCCGGAACGTAGAGATGACCATCACTTTCACACTGGTTGCAATTACACCTGTTATACGATGGAAAAACTGTTGCATTTGTTTTGTGTTTTACGCTTCTGGCGTTGACCTCTAAGGCCCTAACAATTCGATCTGGTGGAACAACGCACTAGAGTGATGCCTAGGTTGCCCGGAACGTAGAAATGACCATTACCTTCACACCGATTGCAATTATTCGTTTCATACGATGGAGAAACTGTTGTATCTGTTTTGTATTTTATGATTCTGGCGTTGAGTTCCAAGGCCCTAACAATTTGATGTTGTGGAACAACGCCCTAGAGTGAAGCCTAGGCTGCCCGGAGCGTAGAAATGACTATCACTTTCACATTGGCTGCAATTATTCGTTCTATACGATGGATCGGCTGTCTTATTTATATTCTGTTTTATGCTTCTGGCGTTGACTTCTTAGGCCCTAACTATTCGATCTGGTGGAGCAATGCCCTAGAGCGAAGTCTAGGTTGCCCGGAACGTGGAAATGACCATCACTTTCACACTGGTTGCAATCACTCCTGTTATACGATCGAAAAACTGTTGTATCTTTATGGTATTTTATGCTTCGGGCGTTGACTTCCAAGGCCCTAACAATTCGATGTGGTGGATCAGCGACCTAGAGTGAAGCCTAGGTTGCCCGGAACGTAGAGATGACCATCACTTTCACACTGGTTGCAATTACACCTGTTATTCGATGGAAAAACTGTTGCACTTGTTTTGTATTTTACGCGTCTGGCGTCGACCTCTAAGGCCCTAACAATTCGATCTGGTGGAACTTCGCCCCAGAGTGATGCCTAGGTTGCCCGGAACGTAGAAATGACCATTACCTTCACACCGATTGCAATTATTCGTTTCATACGATGGAAAAACTGTTGTATCTGTTTTGTATTTTATGATTCTGGCGTTGACTTCCAAGGCCCTAACAATTCGATGTTGTGGAAGAACGCCCTAGAGTGAAGCCTAGGTTGCGCGGAGCGTAGAAATGACTATCACTTTCACATTGGCTGCAATTATTCGTTTTATACGATGGATCGGCGGTCGTATTTATATTCTGTTTTATGCTTCTGGCGTTGACTTCCTAGGCCCTAACTATTCGATCTGGTGAAGCAACGCCCTAGAGCGAACCCTAGGTTGCCCCGAACGTAGAAATGACCATTACCTTCACACTGATTGCAATTATTCATTTTATGCGATGGAAAAACAGTTGTATTTTTATTGTATTTTATGCTCCGGGTGTAGACTTCTAAGGCCCTAGCTATTCGATCTGGTGGAGCAACGCCCTAGAGTGAAGCCTAGGTTGCCCGGAACGTAGAAATGACCATAACTTTCACACCGGTTGCAATTATTCGTTTCTTACGATGGAAGAACTGTTGCATTTGTTTTGTATTTTATGATTCTGGCGTTGACTTCCAAGGCCCTACCAATTGTATGTGGTGGAACAACGACCTAGAGTGAAGCCTAGGTTGCCCGGAACGTAGAAATGACCATCACTTTCACACTGGTTGCAATTACTCCTCTTATACGATGGAAAAACTGTTGGATCTTTATTGTAATTTATACTTCGGGCGTTGACTTCTAAATTCCTAGCTACTCGATCTGGTGGTGCAACGCCCTAGAGTGAACCCTAGGTAGCCCGGAACGTAGAAATGTCCATTACTTTCACGCAGGATGCAATTATTCGTTTTATACGATGGCAAACCTGTTGCATTTATATTGTGTTTCATGCTTCTGGCGTTGACTTCTTAGGCCGTAACTATTCGATCTGGTGGAGCAACGCCCTAGAGTGAAGCCTAGGTTGCACGGAACGTAGAAGTGACCATAACTTTCACACCGGTTGCAATTATTCGTTTTATACAATGGAAAAACTGTTGTATTTATTTTGCTTTTTATGCTCCGGGCGTAGACTTCTAATGCCCTAGATATTCGATCTGGTGGTGCAACGCCCTAGAGTGAAGCCTAGGTTGCCCGGAATGTAGAAATGACCATAACTTTCACACTGGTTGCAATTATTCGTTTTATACGATGGAAAATCTGTTGTATTTATATAGTATTTTATGCTTCTGGCGTTGAATTCTAAGCCCCTAGCTATTCGATATGATGGAGCAACGCCCTAGAGTGAAGCCTAGGTGGCCGGGAACGTAGAAATGGCCATTACCTTCACACTGGTTGCAATTATCCGTTTTATACGATGGAAAAGCTGTTGTATTTATATTGTGTTTTATGCTTCTGGCGTTGACTTCTTAGGCCCTAATTATTCGATCTGCCTGAACAGCGCCCTGGATTGAAGCCTAGGTTGCCCGGAACGAAGAAATGACCATCACTATCACACTGTTTGCAATTATTCATTTTATACGATGTAACATCTGTTGTATTTATATTCTGTTTTATGCTTCTGGAGTTGACTTCTTAGGCCCTAACTATTCGATCTGGTCGAGCAACGCCCTAGAGCGAAGCCTACGTTGCCCAGAACGTAGAAATGACTACCACTTTCATACTGGTTGCCATTACTCGTGTTATAAGATGGAAAGACTGTTGCATTTTTATTGTATTTTATGCTTCGGGCGTTGACTTCTAAGGCCCTTGCTATTCGATCTGGTGGAGCAACGCCCTAGAGTGAAGCCTAGTTTGCCCGGAACCTAGAAATGACTATCACTTTCATAGTGGTTGCAATTATTCGTGTTATACGTTGGAAAAACTGTTGCACTTTCATTGTATTTTTGCTTCGGGCGTTGACTTCTAAGACCCTAACTATTCCATCTGGTCAAGCAACGCCCTAGGGTGAAGCCTAGGATTCCCTGAACGTAGAAATGACCATAAATTTCACACCGGTTGCAATTATTCGCTTTATACGATGGAAAAGCTGTTGCATTTGTTTTATATTTTACGCTTCTGGCGTTGACTTCTAAGGCCCTAACGATTCGATCTGGTGGAACAACGCCCTAGAGTGCAGCCTAGGTCGCCCAGAACGTAGAAATGACCATCACATTCACACTGGTTGCAGTTACTCCTGCTATACGATGGAAAAACTGTTGTATCTTTATTCTATTTTATGCTTCGGGCGTTGACTTCTAAGGCCGTAGCTATTCGATGTGGTGAAACAACGCCCTAGAGTCATGCCTAGGTTGCACGGAACGTAGAAATGACCATTACCTTCACACTGATTGCATTTATTCATTTTATACGATGGAAAAACAGTTGTATTTTTATTGTATTTTATGCTCAGGGCGTAGACTTCTATGGCCCTAGCTATCCGATCCGGTGGAGCAACACCCTACAGTGAAGCCTAGCTTGCCCGGAACGTTCAAATGATTCTCACTTTTACACTGGTTGCAATTATTCGTGTTATACGATGGAAAAACCGTTGCATTTTCATTGTATTTTATGCTTCGGGCGATGTCTTCAAAGACCCTAACTATTCGATCTGGTGGAGCAACGCCCTAGAGTGAAGCCTAGGTTGCCCGGAACGTAGAAATGGCCATTACTTTCACACTGGATGCAATTATTCGTTTTATACGATGGAAAAGCTGTTGTATTTATATTGTGTATTATGCTTCTGGCGTTGACTTCTTAGGCCCTAACTATTCGATCTGGTGGAGCAGCGCTCTAGAGTAATGCCTAGGTTGCCCGGAACGTAGAAGTGGTCATTACTATCACACTGTTTGCAATTATTCATTTGATACGATGGAAATGCTGTTGTATTTATATTGTATATTATGCTTCGTGCGTTGACTTCTAAGGCCCTAACTATTCGATCTGGTGGTGCAACGCCCTAGAGTGAAGCCTAGGTTGCCCGGAAAGTGGAAATGACCATAGCTTTCACACTGGTTGCAATTATTCGTTTTATACGGTGGAAAAGCTGTTGTATTTATATTGTGTATTATGCTCCTGGCGTTGACTTCTTAGGGCCTAACTATTCGATCTGGTGGAGCAACGCCCTAGAGTGAAGCCTAGGTTGCCCGGAACGTAGAAATGATCATTACTTTCACACTGGATGCAATTTTCCTGTTATACGATGGAAAAACTGTTGTATTTATATTGTATTTTATGCTTCGGGCGTTGACTTCAAAGGCCCTAACAATTCGATCTGGTGGAGCAACGCCCTAGAGCGAAGCCAAGGTCTCCCAGAACGTAAAAATGACCATCACTTTCACACTGGTTGCAATTACTCCTGTTATACGATAGAAAAACTGTGGTATATTTATTGTATTTTATGCTTCGGGCGTTGACTTCTAAGCCCCTAACTATTCGATCTGGTGGAGCAACGCCCTACAGCGAAGCCCAGGTTGCCCGGAACGCAGAAATGGCCATTACTTTCACTCTGGATGCAATTATTCGTGTTATACGATGGAAAAACTGTTGCATTCTTATTGTATTTTATGCTTCGGTCGTTGACTTCTAAGGCCCTAGCTATTTGATCTGGTGGATCAACGCCCTAGAGTGAAGGATAGGTTGCCCGGAATGTAGAAATGGCCATTACTATCACGCTGGATGCAATTATTCCTGTTATACGATGGAATAACTGTTGTATTTTTATTGTATTTTATGCTTCTGGCGTTGAATTCTAAGTCCCTAGCTATTCGATCTGGTGGAGCAACGCCCTAGGGTGAAGCCTAGGTTGCCCGGAGCGTAGAAATGAACATTGCTTTCACACTGCTTGCAAATATTCCTGTTATACGATGGAAAAGCTGTTGTATTTTTATTGTATTTTATGCTTCTGGCGTTGACTTCTAAGTCGCTAGCTATTCGATCTGGTGGAGCAACGCCCTAGAGTGAAGCTTAGGTTGCCCGGAACGTAGAAATGATCATTACTTTCACACTGGATGCAATTTTCCTGTTGTACGATGGAAAAACTGTTGTATCTATATTGTATTTTACGCTTCGGGCGTTGACTTCTATGGACCTAACTATTCCATCTGGTCGAACAACGCCCTAGAGTGAAGTCTAGCTTGCCCGGAACGTAGAAATAAGCATAACCTTCACACCGGTTGCAATTATTCGTATAAGACGATGGAAAAACTGTTGCATTTGTTTTGTATTTTACGCTTCTGGCGTTGACTTCTAAGGCCCTAACAATTCAATCTGGTGGAACGACGCCCTACAGTGAAGCCTAGGTTGCCCGGAACGTAGAAATGACCATAACTTTCACACCGGCTGCAATTATTCGTTCTATACGATGGAAAAACTGTTGCATTTTCATTGTATTTTATGCTTCGGGCGATGACCTCTAAGACCCTAACTATTCGATCTGGTGGAGCAACGCCCTACAGTGAAGCCTAGGTTGCGCGGAGCGTAGAAATGACTATCACTTTCACATTGGCTGCAATTATTCGTTTTATACGATGGATCGGCGGTCGTATTTATATTCTGTTTTATGCTTCTGGCGTTGACTTCCTAGGCCCTAACTATTCGATCTGGTGAAGCAACGCCCTAGAGCGAACCCTAGGTTGCCCCGAACGTACAAATGACCATTACCTTCACACTGATTGCAATTATTCATTTTATGCGATGGAAAAACAGTTGTATTTTTATTGTATTTTATGCTCCGGGTGTAGACTTCTAAGGCCCTAGCTATTCGATCTGGTGGAGCAACGCCCTAGAGTGAAGCCTAGGTTGCCCGGAACGTAGAAATGACCATAACTTTCACACCGGTTGCAATTATTCGTTTCTTACGATGGAAGAACTGTTGCATTTGTTTTGTGTTTTATGATTCTGGCGTTGACTTCCAAGGCCCTACCAATTGTATGTGGTGGAACAACGACCTAGAGTGAAGCCTAGGTTGCCCGGAACGTAGAAATGACCATCACTTTCACACTGGTTGCAATTACTCCTCTTATACGATGGAAAAACTGTTGTACCTTTATTGTAATTTATACTTCGGGCGTTGACTTCTAAATTCCTAGCTACTCGATCTGGTGGTGCAACGCCCTAGAGTGAACCCTAGGTAGCCCGGAACGTAGAAATGTCCATTACTTTCACGCAGGATGCAATTATTCGTTTTATACGATGGCAAACCTGTTGCATTTATATTGTGTTTCATGCTTCTGGCGTTGACTTCTTAGGCCGTAACTATTCGATCTGGTGGAGCAACGCCCTAGAGTGAAGCCTAGGTTGCACGGAACGTAGAAGTGACCATAACTTTCACACCGGTTGCAATTATTCGTTTTATACAATGGAAAAACTGTTGTATTTATTTTGCTTTTTATGCTCCGGGCGTAGACTTCTAATGCCCTAGATATTCGATCTGGTGGTGCAACGCCCTAGAGTGAAGCCTAGGTTGCCCGGAATGTAGAAATGACCATAACTTTCACACTGGTTGCAATTATTCGTTTTATACGATGGAAAATCTGTTGTATTTATATAGTATTTTATGCTTCTGGCGTTGAATTCTAAGCCCCTAGCTATTCGATATGATGGAGCAACGCCCTAGAGTGAAGCCTAGGTGGCCGGGAACGTAGAAATGGCCATTACCTTCACACTGGTTGCAATTATCCGTTTTATACGATGGAAAAGCTGTTGTATTTATATTGTGTTTTATGCTTCTGGCGTTGACTTCTTAGGCCCTAATTATTCGATCTGCCTGAACAGCGCCCTGGATTGAAGCCTAGGTTGCCCGGAACGAAGAAATGACCATCACTATCACACTGTTTGCAATTATTCATTTTATACGATGTAACATCTGTTGTATTTATATTCTGTTTTATGCTTCTGGAGTTGACTTCTTAGGCCCTAACTATTCGATCTGGTCGAGCAACGCCCTAGAGCGAAGCCTACGTTGCCCAGAACGTAGAAATGACTACCACTTTCATACTGGTTGCCATTATTCGTGTTTTAAGATGGAAAGACTGTTGCATTTTTATTGTATTTTATGCTTCGGGCGTTGACTTCTAAGGCCCTTGCTATTCGATCTGGTGGAGCAACGCCCTAGAGTGAAGCCTAGTTTGCCCGGAACCTAGAAATGACTATCACTTTCATAGTGGTTGCAATTATTCGTGTTATACGTTGGAAAAACTGTTGCACTTTCATTGTATTTTTGCTTCGGGCGTTGACTTCTAAGACCCTAACTATTCCATCTGGTCAAGCAACGCCCTAGGGTGAAGCCTAGGATTCCCTGAACGTAGAAATGACCATAAATTTCACACCGGTTGCAATTATTCGCTTTATACGATGGAAAAGCTGTTGCATTTGTTTTATATTTTCCGCTTCTGGCGTTGACTTCTAAGGCCCTAACGATTCGATCTGGTGGAACAACGCCCTAGAGTGAAGCCTAGGTCGCCCAGAACGTAGAAATGACCATCACATTCACACTGGTTGCAGTTACTCCTGCTATACGATGGAAAAACTGTTGTATCTTTATTCTATTTTATGCTTCGGGCGTTGACTTCTAAGGCCGTAGCTATTCGATGTGGTGAAACAACGCCCTAGAGTCATGCCTAGGTTGCACGGAACGTAGAAATGACCATTACCTTCACACTGATTGCATTTATTCATTTTATACGATGGAAAAACAGTTGTATTTTTATTGTATTTTATGCTCAGGGCGTAGACTTCTATGGCCCTAGCTATCCGATCCGGTGGAGCAACACCCTACAGTGAAGCCTAGCTTGCCCGGAACGTTGAAATGATTCTCACTTTTACACTGGTTGCAATTATTCGTGTTATACGATGGAAAAACCGTTGCATTTTCATTGTATTTTATGCTTCGGGCGATGTCTTCAAAGACCCTAACTATTCGATCTGGTGGAGCAACGCCCTAGAGTGAAGCCTAGGTTGCCCGGAACGTAGAAATGGCCATTACTTTCACACTGGATGCAATTATTCGTTTTATACGATGGAAAAGCTGTTGTATTTATATTGTGTATTATGCTTCTGGCGTTGACTTCTTAGGCCCTAACTATTCGATCTGGTGGAGCAGCGCTCTAGAGTAATGCCTAGGTTGCCCGGAACGTAGAAGTGGTCATTACTATCACACTGTTTGCAATTATTCATTTGATACGATGGAAATGCTGTTGTATTTATATTGTATATTATGCTTCGTGCGTTGACTTCTAAGGCCCTAACTATTCGATCTGGTGGTGCAACGCCCTAGAGTGAAGCCTAGGTTGCCCGGAAAGTGGAAATGACCATAGCTTTCACACTGGTTGCAATTATTCGTTTTATACGGTGGAAAAGCTGTTGTATTTATATTGTGTATTATGCTCCTGGCGTTGACTTCTTAGGGCCTAACTATTCGATCTGGTGGAGCAACGCCCTAGAGTGAAGCCTAGGTTGCCCGGAACGTAGAAATGATCATTACTTTCACACTGGATGCAATTTTCCTGTTATACGATGGAAAAACTGTTGTATTTATATTGTATTTTATGCTTCGGGCGTTGACTTCTATGGCCCTAACTATTCCATCTGGTCGAACAACGCCCTAGAGTGAAGTCTAGGTTGCCCGGAACGTAGAAATAAGCATAACCTTCACACCGGTTGCAATTATTCGTATAAGACGAAGGAAAAACTGTTGCATTTGTTTTGTATTTTACGCTTCTGGCGTTGACTTCTAAGGCCCTAACAATTCGATCTGGTGGAACGACGCCCTACAGTGAAGCCTAGGTTGCCCGGAACGTAGAAATGACCATAACTTTCACAACTGCTGCAATTATTCGTTCTATACGATGGAAAAACTGTTGCATTTTTATTGCATTTTATGCTCCGGGCGTAGACTTCCAAGGCCCTAGCTATTAGATCTGGTGGATCAACGCCCTAGAGTGAAGGCTAGGTTGCGCGGAACGTAGAAATGGCCATTACTTTCACTCTGGATGCAATTATTCGTGTTATACGATGGAAAAACTGTTGCATTCTTATTGTATTTTATGCTTCGGTCGTTGACTTCTAAGGCCCTAGCTATTTGATCTGGTGGATCAACGCCCTAGAGTGAAGGATAGGATGCCCGGAATGTAGAAATGGCCATTACTATCACACTGGTTGCAGTTATTCGTGTTATACGATGGAAAAACAGTTGTATTTTTATTTTATTTTATGCTCCGTGCGTTGACTTCTTAGGCCCTAACTATTCGATCTGGTGGAGCAACGCCCCAGAGTGAAGCCTATGTTGCCCGGAACGTCAAAATGGCCATTACTTCCACACTGTTTGCAATTATTCATTTTATACGATGGAAAAACTGTTGTATTTATATTGTATTTTATGCTTCTGGCGTTGACTTCTGAGGCCGTAGCTATTCGATGTGGCGGAACGACGCCCTATATTGAATCCTAGGTTGCCCGGAACGTAGAAATGACCATAAATTTCACACCGGTTGCAATTATTCGCTTTATAAGATGGAAAAACTGTTGCATTTGTTTTGTATTTTACGCTTCTGGCGTTGACTTCAAAGGCCCTAACAATTCGATCTGGTGGAGCAACGCCCTAGAGCGAAGCCAAGGTCTCCCAGAACGTAAAAATGACCATCACTTTCACACTGGTTGCAATTACTCCTGTTATACGATAGAAAAACTGTGGTATATTTATTGTATTTTATGCTTCGGGCGTTGACTTCTAAGCCCCTAACTATTCGATCTGGTGGAGCAACGCCCTACAGCGAAGCCCAGGTTGCCCGGAACGCAGAAATGGCCATTACTTTCACTCTGGATGCAATTATTCGTGTTATACGATGGAAAAACTGTTGCATTCTTATTGTATTTTATGCTTCGGTCGTTGACTTCTAAGGCCCTAGCTATTTGATCTGGTGGATCAACGCCCTAGAGTGAAGAATAGGTTGCCCGGAATGTAGAAATGGCCATTACTATCACGCTGGATGCAATTATTCCTGTTATACGATGGAATAACTGTTGTATTTTTATTGTATTTTATGCTTCTGGCGTTGAATTCTAAGTCCCTAGCTATTCGATCTGGTGGAGCAACGCCCTAGGGTGAAGCCTAGGTTGCCCGGAGCGTAGAAATGAACATTGCTTTCACACTGCTTGCAAATATTCCTGTTATACGATGGAAAAGCTGTTGTATTTTTATTGTATTTTATGCTTCTGGCGTTGACTTCTAAGTCGCTAGCTATTCGATCTGGTGGAGCAACGCCCTAGAGTGAAGCTTAGGTTGCCCGGAACGTAGAAATGATCATTACTTTCACACTGGATGCAATTTTCCTGTTGTACGATGGAAAAACTGTTGTATTTATATTGTATTTTACGCTTCGGGCGTTGACTTCTATGGACCTAACTATTCCATCTGGTCGAACAACGCCCTAGAGTGAAGTCTAGCTTGCCCGGAACGTAGAAATAAGCATAACCTTCACACCGGTTGCAATTATTCGTATAAGACGATGGAAAAACTGTTGCATTTGTTTTGTATTTTACGCTTCTGGCGTTGACTTCTAAGGCCCTAACAATTCAATCTGGTGGAACGACGCCCTACAGTGAAGCCTAGGTTGCCCGGAACGTAGAAATGACCATAACTTTCACACCGGCTGCAATTATTCGTTCTATACGATGGAAAAACTGTTGCATTTTCATTGTATTTTATGCTTCGGGCGATGACCTCTAAGACCCTAACTATTCGATCTGGTGGAGCAACGCCCTACAGTGAAGCCTAGGTTGCGCGGAACGTAGAAATGACCATAACTTTCAACCGGTTGCGATTATTCGTTTTATACGATGGAAAAGCTGTTGTATTTATATTGTGTATTATGCTTCTGGCGTTGACTTCTTAGACCCTAACTATTCGATCTGGTGGAGCAACGCCCTAGAGTGAAGCCTAGGTTGCCCGGAACGTAGAAATGACCATTACCTTCACACTGGTTGCAATTATTCGTGATATACGATGGAAAAACTGTTGTATCTATATTGTATTTCATGCTTCGGTCGTTGACTTCTAAGGCCCTAACTATTCGATCTGCTGGAGCGACGCCTTAGGGCGGAGCCTAGGTTGCCCGGAACGTAGAAATGACCATTACCTTCACACTGATTGCAATTATTCATTTTATGCGATGGACAAACAGTTGTATTATTATTGTATTTTATGCTCCGGGCGTAGACTTCTAAGGCCCTAGCTATTAGATCTGGTGGATCAACGCCCTAGAGTGAAGGCTAGGTTGCCCGGAACGTAGAAATGGCCATTACTTTCACTCTGGATAAATTATTCGTGATATAC
Source organism: Calliopsis andreniformis (assembly GCF_051401765.1). Lineage (NCBI taxonomy): Eukaryota > Metazoa > Arthropoda > Insecta > Hymenoptera > Andrenidae > Calliopsis > Calliopsis andreniformis. The sequence continues at coordinate 8,505,003 of NW_027480422.1, forward strand.
GATGGAAAAACTGTTGCATTCTTATTGTATTTTATGCTTCGGTCGTTGACTTCTAAGGCCCTAGCTATTTGATCTGGTGGATCAAAGCCCTAGAGTGAAGGATAGGTTGCCCGGAATGTAGAAATGGCCATTACTATCACACTGGATGCAATTATTCCTGTTATACGATGGAAAAACTGTTGTATTTTTATTGTATTTTATGTTTCTGGCGTTGAATTCTAAGTCCCTAGCTATTCGATCTGGTGGAGCAACGCCCTAGGGTGAAGCCTAGGTTGCCCGTAGCGTAGAAATGAACATTACTTTCACACTGCTTGCAATTATTCCTGTTATACGATGGAAAAGCTGTTGTATTTTTATTGTATTTTATGCTTCTGGCGTTGTCTTCTAAGACGCTAGCTATTCGATCTGGTGGAGCAACGCCCTAGAGTGAAGCTTAGGTTGCCCGGAACGTAGAAATGATCATTACTTTCACACTGGATGCAATTTTCTTGTTATACGATGGAATAACTGTTGAATTTATATTGTATTTTATGCTTCCGGCGTTGACTTCTATGGCCCTAACTATTCTATCTGGTCGAACAACGCCCTAGAGTGAAGTCTAGGTTGCCCGGAACGTAGAAATAAGCATAACCTTCACACTGGTTGCAATTATTCGTATAAGACAATGGAAAAACTGTTGCATTTGTTTTGTATTTTACGCTTCTGGCGTTGACTTCTAAGGCCGTAACAATTCGATCTGGTGGAACGACGCCCTACAGTAAAGCCTAGGTTTCCCGGAACGTAGAAATGACCATAACTTTCACACCGGCTGCAATTATTCGTTCTATACGATGGAAAAACTGTTGCATTTTCATTGTATTTTATGCTTCGGGCGATGACCTCTAAGACCCTAACTATTCGATCTGGTGGAGCAACGCTCTACAGTGAAGCCTAGGTTGCCCGGAACGTAGAAATGACCATAACTTTCAACCGGTTGCGATTATTCTTTTATACGATGGTAAAGCTGTTGTATTTATATTGTGTATTATGCTTCTGGCGTTGACTTCTTAGACCCTAACTATTCGATCTGGTGGAGCAACGCCCTAGAGTGAAGCCTAGGTTGCCCGGAACGTAGAAATGACCATTACCTTCACACTGGTTGCAATTATTCGCGATATACGATGGAAAAACTGTTGTATCTTTATTGTATTTTATGCTTCGGGCGTTGACTTCTATGGACCTAACTATTCGATCTGGTGGAGCAACGCCCTAGAGTGGAGCCTAGGTTACCCGGAACCTAGAAATGGCCATTACTTTCACACTGTTTGCAATTATTCGTTTGATACGATAGAAATGCAGTTGTATTTATATTGTATATTATGCTTCGTGCGTTGACTTCTAAGGCCCTAACTATTCGATCTGGTGGTGCAACGCCCTAGAGTGAAGCCTAGGTTGCCCGGAAAGTGGAAATGACCATAAATTTCACACCGGTTGCAATTATTCGCTTTAGACGATGGAAAATCTGTTGTATTTATATTGTACTTTATGCTTCGGGCGTTGACTTCTAAGGCCCTACCTATTCGATCTGGTGGAGCAACGCCCTAGGGCGGAGCCTAGGCTGCCCTGAACGTAGAAATGACCATTACCTTCACACTGATTGCAATTTTTCATTTTATACCATGGAAATACTGTCGCATTTTCATTGTATTTTGTACTTAGGGCGTTGACTTCTGTGGACCTAACTAATCGATCTGGTGGAGCAACGCCCTAGAGTGAAGCCTAGGTTGCCCGGAACCTAGAAATGGCCATTACTTTCACACTGGATCCAATTATTCAGTTTATGGGGTGGAAGAACTGTTGTATTTTTATTGTGTTTTATGCTCCGGGCGTTGACTTCTAAGTCGCTAGCTATTCGATCTGGTGGAGCAACGCCCTAGAGTGAAGCATAGGTTGCCCGGAACGTAGAAGTGACCATTACTTTCACACTGTTTGCAATTATTCATAATATACGATGCAAATTCTGTTGTATTTATATTGTATTTTATGCTTCGGGCGTTGACTTCTAAGGCCCTAACTATTCGATCTGGTGTAGCAACACCCTAGGGCGGAGCCTAGGTTGCCCGGAACGTAGAAATGACCATTACCTTCACACTGATTGCAATTATTCAGTTTATGGGGTGGAAGAACTGTTGTATTTTTATTGTGTTTTATGCTCCGGGCGTTGACTTCTAAGGCCCTAACTATTCGATCTGGTGGAGCAACGCCCTAGAGCGAAGCCTAGGTTGCCCGGAACGTAGAAATGGCCATAACTTTCACACTGGTTGCAATTATTCGTTCTATACGATGGAAAAACTGTTGTATTTGTTTTGTATTTTATGCCTCTGGCGTTGACGTCTTAGGCCCTAACAATTCGATCTGGTGGAACGACTCCCTAGAGTGAAGCCTAGGTTGCGCGGAACGTAGAAATGACCATAACTTTCAACCGGTTGCGATTATTCGTTTTATACGATGGAAAATCTGTTGTATTTATATTGTGTATTATGCTTCTGGCGTTGACTTCTTAGACCCTAACTATTCGATCTGGTGGAGCAACGCCCTAGAGTGAAGCCTAGGTTGCCCGGAACGTAGAAATGACCATTACCTTCACACTGGTTGCAATTATTCGTGATATACGATGGAAAAACTGTTGTATCTATATTGTATTTTATGCTTCGGGCGTTGACTTCTAAGGCCCTAACTATTCGATCTGGTGGAGCGACGCCCTAGGGCGGAGCCTATGTTGCCCGGAACGTAGAAACGACCATTACCTTCACACTGATTGCAACTATTCATTTTATGCGATGGACAAACAGTTGTATTTTTATTGTATTTTATGCTCCGGGCGTAGACTTCTAAGGCCCTAGCTATTAGATCTGGTGGATCAACGCCCTGGAGTGAAGGCTAGGTTGCCCGGAGCGTAGAAATGGCCATTACTTTCACTCTGGATGCAATTATTCGTGTTATACGATGGAAAAACTGTTGCATTCTTATTGTATTTTATGCTTCGGTCGTTGACTTCTAAGGCCCTAGCTATTCGATCTGGTGGAGCAACGCCCTAGAGTGAAGCCTAGGTTGCCCGGAACGTAGAAATGACCATAACTTTCACACCGGTTGCAATTATTCGTTTCTTACGATGGAAGAACTGTTGCATTTGTTTTGTATTTTATGATTCTGGCGTTGACTTCCAAGGCCCTACCAATTGTATGTGGTGGAACAACGACCTAGAGTGAAGCCTAGGTTGCCCGGAACGTAGAAATGACCATCACTTTCACACTGGTTGCAATTACTCCTCTTATACGATGGAAAAACTGTTGTATCTTTATTGTAATTTATACTTCGGGCGTTGACTTCTAAATTCCTAGCTACTCGATCTGGTGGTGCAACGCCCTAGAGTGAACCCTAGGTAGCCCGGAACGTAGAAATGTCCATTACTTTCACGCTGGATGCAATTATTCGTTTTATACGATGGCAAAACTGTTGCATTTATATTCTGTTTTATGCTTCTGGCGTTGACTTCCTAGGCCCTAACTATTCGATCTGGTGAAGCAACGCCCTAGAGCGAAGCCTAGGTTGCCCGCAACGTAGAAGTGACCATAACTTTCACACCGGTTGCAATTATTCGTTTTATACGATGGGAAATCTGTTGCATCGGTTATGTATTTTACGCTTCTGGCGTTGACTTCTAAGGTCCTAACAATCCGATCTGGTGGAGCAACGCCCTAGGGCGAAGCCTAGGTCGCCCGGAACGTAGAAATGACGGTTACCCTCACACTGATTGCAATTATTCATTTTATGCGATGGAAAAACAGTTGTATTTTTATTGTATTTAATGCTCCGGGCGTAGACTTCTAAGGCCCTAGCTATTCGATCTGGTGGAGCAACGCCCTAGAGTGAAGCCTGGGTTGCCCGGAACGTAGAAATGACTATCACTTTCACACGGGTTGCAACTATTCGTGTTATACGATGGAAAAACCGTTGCATTTTCATTGTATTTTATGCTTCTGGCGTTGACTTCTAAGTCGCCAGCTATTCGATCTGGTGGAGGAACGCCCTAGAGCGAAGCATAGGTTGCCCGGAACGTAGAAATGACCATCACTTTCACACTGGTTGCTATTACTCCAGTTACGCGATGGAAAAACTGTTGTACCCTTATTGTATTTTATGCTTCGTGCGTTGACTTCTAAGGCCCAAACTATTCCATCTGGTGGAGCAACGCCCTAGAATGAAGCCTAGGTTGCCCTGAACGTAGAAATGACCATTGCTTTCGCACTGTTTGCAATCATTCACTTTATACGATCGAGAAACCCTTGTATTTGTATTGTATTTTATGCTTCTGGCGTTGACTACTGAGGCCCTAACTATTCGATCTGGAGGAGCAACGCCTCAGAGTTATATCTAGGATGCCCGAACGTCGAAATGGCCGTCACTTTGACACTGGTTGCAATTATTCGTTTTATACCATGGAACAGCTGTTGTATTTATATTGTGCTTTATGCTTCTGGCGAAGACTTCTTAGGACCTAACTATTCGATCTGGTTATGCAGCGACCTAGAGTGAAGCCTGGGTTGCCAGGGAACGTAGAAATGACCATAACTTTCACACCGGTTGCAATTATTCGTTTTATACGATGGAAAAACTGTTGCGTTTGTTTTGTATTTTACGCTTCTGGCGTTGACTTCTAAGGCCCTAACAATTCGATCTGGTGGAACAACGCCCTAGAGTGAAGCCTAGGTTGCCCGGAACGTAGAAATGGCAATTACTTTCACACTAGGATCCAATTATTCGTTTTATACGATGGACAAACTGTTGTACTTATATTGTATTTTATGCTTCTGGCGTTGACTTCTTAGGCCCTTACTAATCGATCTGGTGGGAAAACGCCCTAGATTGAAGCCTAGCTTAACCGGAACGTAGAAATGACTATCACTATCACACTGGTTGCAATTATTCCAGTTATACGATGGAAAAACTGTTGTATCTTTATTGTATTTTATGCTTCGTGCGTTGACTTCTAAAGCCCTAACTATTCGATCTGGTGCAGCAACGCCCTAGAGTCAAGCCTAGGTTGCACGGAACTTAGAAATGACCATTACCTTCACACTGATTGCATTTATTCATTTTATACGATGGAAAAACAGTTGTATTTTTATTGTATTTTATGCTCAGGGCGTAGACTTCTATGGCCCTAGCTATCCGATCTGGTGGAGCAACACCCTACAGTGAAGCCTAGCTTGCCCGGAACGTTGAAATGATTCTCACTTTTACACTGGTTGCAATTATTCGTGTTATACGATGGAAAAACCGTTGCATTTTCATTGTATTTTATGCTTCGGGCGATGTCTTCAAAGACCCTAACTATTCGATCTGGTGGAGCAACGCCCTAGAGTGAAGCCTAGGTTGCCCGGAACGTAGAAATGACTATCACTTTCACACTGGTTGCAATTATTCGTGTTATACGATGGAAAAACTGTTGTATTCTTATTGTATTTTATGCTTCGGTCGTTGACTTCTAAGGCCCTAGCTATTCGATCTGGTGGAGCAACGCCCTAGAGTGAACCATAGGTTGCCCGGAACGTAGAAATGACCATAACTTTCACACCGGTTGCAATTATTCGTTTTATACGATGGAAAAACTGTTGCATTTGTTTTGTATTTTACGCTTCTGGCGTTGACTTCTAAGGCCCTAACAATTCAACCTGGTGGAACAACGCCCTCGAGTGAAGCCAAGGTTGCCCGGAATGTAGAAATGACCATAACTTTCACACAGGTTGCAATTATTCGTTTTATACGATGGAAAAGCTGTTGTATTTATATTGTGTTTTATGCTTCTGGCGTTGACTTCATAGGCCCCACCTATTCGATCTGGTGGAGCAACGCCCTAGAGTGACGCCTAGGTTGCCCGGAACGTAGAAATGACCATTACCTTCACACTGTTTGCAATTATTCATTTTATACGATGGAAATTCTGTTGTATTTATATTGTATATTATGCCTCGTGCGTTGACTTCTAAGGCCCTAACTATTCGATTTGGTCGTGCAACGCCCTAGAGTGAAGCCTAGGTTTCCCGGAAAGTAGAAATGACCATAACATTCACACTGGTTGCAATTACTCCAGTTATACGGTGGAATAACTGTTGTATTTATATTGTATGTTATGCTTCTGGCGTTGACTTCTTAGGCCCTAACTATTCGATCTGGTGGAGCAACGCCCTAGGGCGGAGCCTAGGTTGCCCGGAACGTAGAAATGACCATTACCTTCACACTGATTGCAATTATTCATTTTATACGATGGAAAAACTGTCGCATTTTCATTGTATTTTGTGCTTAGGGCGTTGACTTCTAAGGTCCTAACTATTCGTTCTGGTGGAGCAACGCCCTAGAGCGAAGCTTAGGTTGCCCGGAACGTAGAAATGGCCATTACTATCACACTGGATGCAATTATTCCTGTTATACGATGGAAAAACTGTTGTATTTTTATTGTATTTTATGCTTCTGGCGTTGACTTCTAAGTCGCCAGCTATTCGATCTGGTGGAGGAACGCCCTAGAGCGAAGCATAGGTTGCCCGGAACGTAGAAATGACCATCACTTTCACACTGGTTGCTATTACTCCAGTTACGCGAAGGAAAAACTGTTGTATCCTTATTGTATTTTATGCTTCGGGCGTTGACTTCTAAGGCCCTAACTATTCCATCTGGTGGAGCAACGCCCTAGAGTGAAGGCTAGGTTGCCCGGAACGTAGAAATGGCCGTTACTATCACACTGGTTGCTGTTACTACTTTTATACGTTGGAAACACTGTTGTATCTTTATTGTATTTTATGCTTCGGGCGTTGACTTCTAAGGCCCTAACTACTCGATCTGGTAGGGCAACGCCCTAGAATGAAGCCTAGGTTGCCCTGAACGTAGAAATGACCATTACTTTCGCACTGTTTGCAATTATTCACTTTATACGATCGAGAAACCCTTGTATTTGTATTGTATTTTATGCTTCTGGCGTTGACTACTGAGGCCCTAACTATTCGATCTGGAGGAGCAACGCCTCAGAGTTATATCTAGGATGCCCGAACGTAGAAATGGCCGTCACTTTGACACTGGTTGCAATTATTCGTTTTATACCTTGGAACAGCTGTTGTATTTATATTGTGCTTTATGCTTCTGCCGAAGACTTCTTAGGACCTAACTATTCGATCTGGTGATGCAGCGCCCTAGAGTGAAGCCTGGGTTGCCCGGAACGTAGAAATGACCATAACTATCACACCAGTTGCAATTATTCGTTTTATACGATGGAAAAACTGTTGCGTTTGTTTTGTATTTTACGCTTCTGGCGTTGACTTCTAAGACGCTAGCTATTCGATCTGGTGGAGCAACGCCCTAGAGTGAAGCTTAGGTTGCCCGGAACGTAGAAATGATCATTACTTTCACACTGGATGCAATTTTCTTGTTATACGATGGAATAACTGTTGAATTTATATTGTATTTTATGCTTCCGGCGTTGACTTCTATGGCCCTAACAATTCGATCTGGTGGAACAACGCCCTAGAGTGAAGCCTAGGTTGCCCGGAACGTAGAAATGGCAATTACTTTCACACTGGATTCAATTATTCGTTTTATACGATGGACAAACTGTTGTACTTATATTGTATTTTATGCTTCTGGCGTTGACTTCTTAGGCCCTTACTAATCGATCTGGTGGGAAAACGCCCTAGATTGAAGCCTAGCTTACCCGGAACGTAGAAATGACTATCACTATCACACTGGTTGCAATTATTCCAGTTATACGATGGAAAAACTGTTGTATCTTTATTGTATTTTATGCTTCGTGCGTTGACTTCTAAATCCCTAACTATTCGATCTGGTGCAGCAACGCCCTAGAGTCATGCCTAGGTTGCACGGAACATAGAAATGACCATTACCTTCACACTGATTGCATTTATTCATTTTATACGATGGAAAAACAGTTGTATTTTTATTGTATTTTATGCTCAGGGCGTAGACTTCTATGGCCCTAGCTATCCGATCCGGTGGAGCAACACCCTACAGTGAAGCCTAGCTTGCCCGGAACGTTGAAATGATTCTCACTTTTACACTGGTTGCAATTATTCGTGTTATACGATGGAAAAACCGTTGCATTTTCATTGTATTTTATGCTTCGGGCGATGTCTTCAAAGACCCTAACTATTCGATCTGGTGGAGCAACGCCCTAGAGTGAAGCCTAGGTTGCCCGGAACGTAGAAATGGCCATTACTTTCACACTGGATGCAATTATTCGTTTTATACGATGGAAAAGCTGTTGTATTTATATTGTGTATTATGCTTCTGGCGTTGACTTCTTAGGCACTAACTATTCGATCTGGTGGAGCAGCGCTCTAGAGTAATGCCTAGGTTGCCCGGAACGTAGAAGTGGTCATTACTATCACACTGTTTGCAATTATTCATTTGATACGATGGAAATGCTGTTGTATTTATATTGTATATTATGCTTCGTGCGTTGACATCTAAGGCCCTAACTATTCGATCTGGTGGTGCAACGCCCTAGAGTGAAGCCTAGGTTGCCCGGAAAGTGGAAATGACCATAGCTTTCACACTGGTTGCAATTATTCGTTTTATACGATGGAAAAGCTGTTGTATTTATATTGTGTATTATGCTCCTGGCGTTGACTTCTTAGGGCCTAACTATTCGATCTGGTGGAGCAACGCCCTAGAGTGAAGCCTAGGTTGCCCGGAACGTAGAAATGATCATTACTTTCACACTGGATGCAATTTTCCTGTTATACGATGGAAAAACTGTTGTATTTATATTGTATTTTATGCTTCGGGCGTTGACTTCTATGGCCCTAACTATTCCATCTGGTCGAACAACGCCCTAGAGTGAAGTCTAGGTTGCCCGGAACGTAGAAATAAGCATAACCTTCACACCGGTTGCAATTATTCGTATAAGACGAAGGAAAAACTGTTGCATTTGTTTTGTATTTTACGCTTCTGGCGCTGACTTCTAAGGCCCTAACAATTCGATCTGGTGGAACGACGCCCTACAGTGAAGCCTAGGTTGCCCGGAACGTAGAAATGACCATAACTTTCACACCGGCTGCAATTATTCGTTCTATACGATGGAAAAACTGTTGCATTTTTATTGCATTTTATGCTCCGGGCGTAGACTTCCAAGGCCCTACCTATTAGATCTGGTGGATCAACGCCCTAGAGTGAAGGCTAGGTTGCGCGGAACGTAGAAATGGCCATTACTTTCACTCTGGATGCAATTATTCGTGTTATACGATGGAAAAACTGTTGCATTCTTATTGTATTTTATGCTTCGGTCGTTGACTTCTAAGGCCCTCGCTATTTGATCTGGTGGATCAACGCCCTAGAGTGAAGGATAGGATGCCCGGAATGTAGAAATGGCCATTACTATCACACTGGTTGCAGTTATTCGTGTTATACGATGGAAAAACAGTTGTATTTTTATTTTATTTTATGCTCCGCGCGTTGACTTCTTAGGCCCTAACTATTCGATCTGGTGGAGCAACGCCCCAGAGTGAAGCCTATGTTGCCCGGAACGTCAAAATGGCCATTACTTCCACACTGTTTGCAATTATTCATTTTATACGATGGAAAAACTGTTGTATTTATATTGTATTTTATGCTTCTGGCGTTGACTTCTGAGGCCGTAGCTAAACGATGTGGCGGAACGACGCCCTATATTGAATCCTAGGTTGCCCGGAACGTAGAAATGACCATAAATTTCACACCGGTTGCAATTATTCGCTTTATAAGATGGAAAAACTGTTGCATTTGTTTTGTATTTTACGCTTCTGGCGTTGACTTCAAAGGCCCTAACAATTCGATCTGGTGGAGCAACGCCCTAGAGCGAAGCCAAGGTCTCCCAGAACGTAAAAATGACCATCACTTTCACACTGGTTGCAATTACTCCTGTTATACGATAGAAAAACTGTGGTATATTTATTGTATTTTATGCTTCGGGCGTTGACTTCTAAGCCCCTAACTATTCGATCTGGTGGAGCAACGCCCTACAGCGAAGCCCAGGTTGCCCGGAACGCAGAAATGGCCATTACTTTCACTCTGGATGCAATTATTCGTGTTATACGATGGAAAAACTGTTGCATTCTTATTGTATTTTATGCTTCGGTCGTTGACTTCTAAGGCCCTAACTATTCGATCTGGCGGAGCAACGCCCTAGAGTGAAGCCTAGGTTGCCCGGAACGTAGAAATGACCATTACCTTCACACTGGTTGCAATTATTCGTGATATACGATGGAAAAACTGTTGTATCTATATTGTATTTCATGCTTCGGTCGTTGACTTCTAAGGCCCTAACTATTCGATCTGCTGGAGCGACGCCTTAGGGCGGAGCCTAGGTTGCCCGGAACGTAGAAATGACCATTACCTTCACACTGATTGCAATTATTCATTTTATGCGATGGACAAACAGTTGTATTATTATTGTATTTTATGCTCCGGGCGTAGACTTCTAAGGCCCTAGCTATTAGATCTGGTGGATCAACGCCCTAGAGTGAAGGCTAGGTTGCCCGGAACGTAGAAATGGCCATTACTTTCACTCTGGATAAATTATTCGTGTTATACGATGGAAAAACTGTTGCATTCTTATTGTATTTTATGCTTCGGTCGTTGACTTCTAAGGCCCTAGCTATTTGATCTGGTGGATCAAAGCCCTAGAGTGAAGGATAGGTTGCCCGGAATGTAGAAATGGCCATTACTATCACACTGGATGCAATTATTCCTGTTATACGATGGAAAAACTGTTGTATTTTTATTGTATTTTATGCTTCTGGCGTTGAATTCTAAGTCCCTAGCTATTCGATCTGGTGGAGCAACGCCCTAGGGTGAAGCCTAGGTTGCCCGTAGCGTAGAAATGAACATTACTTTCACACTGCTTGCAATTATTCCTGTTATACGATGGAAAAGCTGTTGTATTTTTATTGTATTTTATGCTTCTGGCGTTGACTTCTAAGTCGCTAGCTATTCGATCTGGTGGAGCAACGCTCTAGAGTGAAGCTTAGGTTGCCCGGAACGTAGAAATGATCATTACTTTCACACTGGATGCAATTTTCCTGTTATACGATGGAAAAACTGTTGTATTTATATTGTATTTTATGCTTCCGGCGTTGACCTCTAAGGCCCTAACAATTCGATCTGGTGGAACTTCGCCCGAGAGTGATGCCTAGTTTGCCCGGAACGTAGAAATGACCATTACCTTCACACCGATTGCAATTATTCGTATCATACGATGGAAAGACTGTTGTATCTGTTTTGTATTTTATGATTCTGGCGTTGACTTCCAAGGCCCTAACAATTCGATGTTGTGGAAGAACGCCCTAGAGTGAAGCCTAGGTTGCGCGGAGCGTAGAAATGACTATCACTTTCACATTGGCTGCAATTATTCGTTTTATACGATGGATCGGCGGTCGTATTTATATTCTGTTTTATGCTTCTGGCGTTGACTTCCTAGGCCCTAACTATTCGATCTGGTGAAGCAACGCCCTAGAGCGAACCCTAGGTTGCCCCGAACGTAGAAATGACCATTACCTTCACACTGATTGCAATTATTCGTTTTATACGATGGGAAATCTGTTGCATCGGTTATGTATTTTACGCTTCTGGCGTTGACTTCTAAGGTCCTAACAATCCGTTCTGGTGGAGCAACGCCCTAGGGCGAAGCCTAGGTCGCCCGGAACGTAGAAATGACGGTTACCCTCACACTGATTGCAATTATTCATTTTATGCGATGGAAAAACAGTTGTATTTTTATTGTATTTAATGCTCCGGGCGTAGACTTCTAAGGCCCTAGCTATTCGATCTGGTGGAGCAACGCCCTAGAGTGAAGCCTGGGTTGCCCGGAACGTAGAAATGACTATCACTTTCACACGGGTTGCAACTATTCGTGTTATACGATGGAAAAACCGTTGCATTTTCATTGTATTTTATGCTTCTGGCGTTGACTTCTAAGTCGCCAGCTATTCGATCTGGTGGAGGAACGCCCTAGAGCGAAGCATAGGTTGCCCGGAACGTAGAAATGACCATCACTTTCACACTGGTTGCTATAACTCCAGTTAGGCGATGGAAAAACTGTTGTACCCTTATTGTATTTTATGCTTCGTGCGTTGACTTCTAAGGCCCAAACTATTCCATCTGGTGGAGCAACGCCCTAGAATGAAGCCTAGGTTGCCCTGAACGTAGAAATGACCATTGCTTTCGCACTGTTTGCAATCATTCACTTTATACGATCGAGAAACCCTTGTATTTGTATTGTATTTTATGCTTCTGGCGTTGACTACTGAGGCCCTAACTATTCGATCTGGAGGAGCAACGCCTCAGAGTTATATCTAGGATGCCCGAACGTCGAAATGGCCGTCACTTTGACACTGGTTGCAATTATTCGTTTTATACCATGGAACAGCTGTTGTATTTATATTGTGCTTTATGCTTCTGGCGAAGACTTCTTAGGACCTAACTATTCGATCTGGTTATGCAGCGCCCTAGAGTGAAGCCTGGGTTGCCAGGGAACGTAGAAATGACCATAACTTTCACACCGGTTGCAATTATTCGTTTTATACGATGGAAAAACTGTTGCGTTTGTTTTGTATTTCACGCTTCTGGCGTTGACTTCTAAGGCCCTAACAATTCGATCTGGTGGAACAACGCCCTAGAGTGAAGCCTAGGTTGCCCGGAACGTAGAAATGGCAATTACTTTCACACTAGGATCCAATTATTCGTTTTATACGATGGACAAGCTGTTGTACTTATATTGTATTTTATGCTTCTGGCGTTGACTTCTTAGGCCCTTACTAATCGATCTGGTGGGAAAACGCCCTAGATTGAAGCCTAGCTTAACCGGAACGTAGAAATGACTATCACTATCACACTGGTTGCAATTATTCCAGTTATACGATGGAAAAACTGTTGTATCTTTATTGTATTTTATGCTTCGTGCGTTGACTTCTAAAGCCCTAACTATTCGATCTGGTGCAGCAACGCCCTAGAGTCAAGCCTAGGTTGCACGGAACTTAGAAATGACCATTACCTTCACACTGATTGCATTTATTCATTTTATACGATGGAAAAACAGTTGTATTTTTATTGTATTTTATGCTCAGGGCGTAGACTTCTATGGCCCTAGCTATCCGATCTGGTGGAGCAACACCCTACAGTGAAGCCTAGCTTGCCCGGAACGTTGAAATGATTCTCACTTTTACACTGGTTGCAATTATTCGTGTTATACGATGGAAAAACCGTTGCATTTTCATTGTATTTTATGCTTCGGGCGATGTCTTCAAAGACCCTAACTATTCGATCTGGTGGAGCAACGCCCTAGAGTGAAGCCTAGGTTGCCCGGAACGTAGAAATGACTATCACTTTCACACTGGTTGCAATTATTCGTGTTATACGATGGAAAAACTGTTGTATTCTTATTGTATTTTATGCTTCGGTCGTTGACTTCTAAGGCCCTAGCTATTCGATCTGGTGGAGCAACGCCCTAGAGTGAACCATAGGTTGCCCGGAACGTAGAAATGACCATAACTTTCACACCGGTTGCAATTATTCGTTTTATACGATGGAAAAACTGTTGCATTTGTTTTGTATTTTACGCTTCTGGCGTTGACTTCTAAGGCCCTAACAATTCAACCTGGTGGAACAACGCCCTCGAGTGAAGCCAAGGTTGCCCGGAATGTAGAAATGACCATAACTTTCACACAGGTTGCAATTATTCGTTTTATACGATGGAAAAGCTGTTGTATTTATATTGTGTTTTATGCTTCTGGCGTTGACTTCATAGGCCCCACCTATTCGATCTGGTGGAGCAACGCCCTAGAGTGACGCCTAGGTTGCCCGGAACGTAGAAATGACCATTACCTTCACACTGTTTGCAATTATTCATTTTATACGATGGAAATTCTGTTGTATTTATATTGTATATTATGCCTCGTGCGTTGACTTCTAAGGCCCTAACTATTCGATTTGGTCGTGCAACGCCCTAGAGTGAAGCCTAGGTTTCCCGGAAAGTAGAAATGACCATAACATTCACACTGGTTGCAATTACTCCAGTTATACGATGGAATAACTGTTGTATTTATATTGTATGTTATGCTTCTGGCGTTGACTTCTTAGGCCCTAACTATTCGATCTGGTGGAGCAACGCCCTAGGGCGGAGCCTAGGTTGCCCGGAACGTAGAAATGACCATTACCTTCACACTGATTGCAATTATTCATTTTATACGATGGAAAAACTGTCGCATTTTCATTGTATTTTGTGCTTAGGGCGTTGACTTCTAAGGTCCTAACTATTCGTTCTGGTGGAGCAACGCCCTAGAGCGAAGCTTAGGTTGCCCGGAACGTAGAAATGGCCATTACTATCACACTGGATGCAATTATTCCTGTTATACGATGGAAAAACTGTTGTATCCTTATTGTATTTTATGCTTCGGGCGTTGACTTCTAAGGCCCTAACTATTCCATCTGGTGGAGCAACGCCCTAGAGTGAAGGCTAGGTTGCCCGGAACGTAGAAATGGCCGTTACTATCACACTGGTTGCTGTTACTACTTTTATACGTTGGAAACACTGTTGTATCTTTATTGTATTTTATGCTTCGGGCGTTGACTTCTAAGGCCCTAACTACTCGATCTGGTAGGGCAACGCCCTAGAATGAAGCCTAGGTTGCCCTGAACGTAGAAATGTCCATTACTTTCGCACTGTTTGCAATTATTCACTTTATACGATCGAGAAACCCTTGTATTTGTATTGTATTTTATGCTTCTGGCGTTGACTACTGAGGCCCTAACTATTCGATCTGGAGGAGCAACGCCTCAGAGTTATATCTAGGATGCCCGAACGTAGAAATGGCCGTCACTTTGACACTGGTTGCAATTATTCGTTTTATACCTTGGAACAGCTGTTGTATTTATATTGTGCTTTATGCTTCTGGCGAAGACTTCTTAGGACCTAACTATTCGATCTGGTGATGCAGCGCCCTAGAGTGAAGCCTGGGTTGCCCGGAACGTAGAAATGACCATAACTATCACACCAGTTGCAATTATTCGTTTTATACGATGGAAAAACTGTTGCGTTTGTTTTGTATTTTACGCTTCTGGCGTTGACTTCTAAGACGCTAGCTATTCGATCTGGTGGAGCAACGCCCTAGAGTGAAGCTTAGGTTGCCCGGAACGTAGAAATGATCATTACTTTCACACTGGATGCAATTTTCTTGTTATACGATGGAATAACTGTTGAATTTATATTGTATTTTATGCTTCCGGCGTTGACTTCTATGGCCCTAACAATTCGATCTGGTGGAACAACGCCCTAGAGTGAAGCCTAGGTTGCCCGGAACGTAGAAATGGCAATTACTTTCACACTGGATTCAATTATTCGTTTTATACGATGGACAAACTGTTGTACTTATATTGTATTTTATGCTTCTGGCGTTGACTTCTTAGGCCCTTACTAATCGATCTGGTGGGAAAACGCCCTAGATTGTAGCCTAGCTTACCCGGAACGTAGAAATGACTATCACTATCACACTGGTTGCAATTATTCCAGTTATACGATGGAAAAACTGTTGTATCTTTATTGTATTTTATGCTTCGTGCGTTGACTTCTAAATCCCTAACTATTCGATCTGGTGCAGCAACGCCCTAGAGTCATGCCTAGGTTGCACGGAACATAGAAATGACCATTACCTTCACACTGATTGCATTTATTCATTTTATACGATGGAAAAACAGTTGTATTTTTATTGTATTTTATTCTCAGGGCGTAGACTTCTATGGCCCTAGCTATCCGATCCGGTGGAGCAACACCCTACAGTGAAGCCTAGCTTGCCCGGAACGTTGAAATGATTCTCACTTTTACACTGGTTGCAATTATTCGTGTTATACGATGGAAAAACCGTTGCATTTCCATTGTATTTTATGCTTCGGGCGATGTCTTCAAAGACCCTAACTATTCGATCTGGTGGAGCAACGCCCTAGAGTGAAGCCTAGGTTGCCCGGAACGTAGAAATGGCCATTACTTTCACACTGGATGCAATTATTCGTTTTATACGATGGAAAAGCTGTTGTATTTATATTGTGTATTATGCTTCTGGCGTTGACTTCTTAGGCACTAACTATTCGATCTGGTGGAGCAGCGCTCTAGAGTAATGCCTAGGTTGCCCGGAACGTAGAAGTGGTCATTACTATCACACTGTTTGCAATTATTCATTTGATACGATGGAAATGCTGTTGTATTTATATTGTATATTATGCTTCGTGCGTTGACCTCTAAGGCCCTAACTATTCGATCTGGTGGTGCAACGCCCTAGAATGAAGCCTAGGTTGCCCGGAAAGTGGAAATGACCATAGCTTTCACACTGGTTGCAATTATTCGTTTTATACGATGGAAAAGCTGTTGTATTTATATTGTGTATTATGCTCCTGGCGTTGACTTCTTAGGGCCTAACTATTCGATCTGGTGGAGCAACGCCCTAGAGTGAAGCCTAGGTTGCCCGGAACGTAGAAATGATCATTACTTTCACACTGGATGCAATTTTCCTGTTATACGATGGAAAAACTGTTGTATTTATATTGTATTTTATGCTTCGGGCGTTGACTTCTATGGCCCTAACTATTCCATCTGGTCGAACAACGCCCTAGAGTGAAGTCTAGGTTGCCCGGAACGTAGAAATAAGCATAACCTTCACACCGGTTGCAATTATTCGTATAAGACGAAGGAAAAACTGTTGCATTTGTTTTGTATTTTACGCTTCTGGCGTTGACTTCTAAGGCCCTAACAATTCGATCTGGTGGAACGACGCCCTACAGTGAAGCCTAGGTTGCCCGGAACGTAGAAATGACCATAACTTTCACACCGGCTGCAATTATTCGTTCTATACGATGGAAAAACTGTTGCATTTTTATTGCATTTTATGCTCCGGGCGTAGACTTCCAAGGCCCTAGCTATTAGATCTGGTGGATCAACGCCCTAGAGTGAAGGCTAGGTTGCGCGGAACGTAGAAATGGCCATTACTTTCACTCTGGATGCAATTATTCGTGTTATACGATGGAAAAACTGTTGCATTCTTATTGTATTTTATGCTTCGGTCGTTGACTTCTAAGGCCCTAGCTATTTGATCTGGTGGATCAACGCCCTAGAGTGAAGGATAGGATGCCCGGAATGTAGAAATGGCCATTACTATCACACTGGTTGCAATTATTCGCGATATACGATGGAAAAACTGTTGTATCTTTATTGTATTTTATGCTTCGGGCGTTGACTTCTATGGACCTAACTATTCGATCTGGTGGAGCAACGCCCTAGAGTGAAGCCTAGGTTACCCGGAACCTAGAAATGGCCATTACTTTCACACTGTTTGCAATTATTCGTTTGATACGATGGAAATGCAGTTGTATTTATATTGTATATTATGCTTCGTGCGTTGACTTCTAAGGCCCTAACTATTCGATCTGGTGGTGCAACGCCCTAGAGTGAAGCCTAGGTTGCCCGGAAAGTGGAAATGACCATAAATTTCACACCGGTTGCAATTATTCGCTTTAGACGATGGAAAATCTGTTGTATTTATATTGTACATTATGCTTCGGTCGTTGACTTCTAAGGCCCTAGCTATTTGATCTGGTGGATCAACGCCCTAGAGTGAAGGATAGGTTGCCCGGAATGTAGAAATGGCCATTACTATCACACTGGATGCAATTATTCCAGTTATACGATGGAAAAACTGTTGTATTTTAATTGTATTTTATGCTTCTGGCGTTGAATTCTAAGTCCCTAGCTATTCGATCTGGTGGAGCAACGCCCTAGGGTGAAGCCTAGGTTGCCCGGAGCGTAGAAATGAACATTACTTTCACACTGCTTGCAATTATTCCTGTTATACGATGGAAAAGCTGTTGTATTTTTATTGTATTTTATGCTTCTGGCGTTGACTTCTAAGTCGCTAGCTATTCGATCTGGTGGAGCAACGCTCTAGAGTGAAGCTTAGGTTGCCCGGAACGTAGAAATGATCATTACTTTCACACTGGATGCAATTTTCCTGTTATACAATGGAAAAACTGTTGTATTTATATTGTATTTTATGCTTCCGGCGTTGACCTCTAAGGCCCTAACAATTCGATCTGGTGGAACTTCGCCCGAGAGTGATGCCTAGTTTGCCCGGAACGTAGAAATGACCATTACCTTCACACCGATTGCAATTATTCGTTTCATACGATGGAAAAACTGTTGTATCTGTTTTGTATTTTATGATTCTGGCGTTGACTTCCAAGGCCCTAACAATTCGATGTTGTGGAAGAACGCCCTAGAGTGAAGCCTAGGTTGCGCGGAGCGTAGAAATTACTATCACTTTCACATTGGCTGCAATTATTCGTTTTATACGATGGATCGGCGGTCGTATTTATATTCTGTTTTATGCTTCTGGCGTTGACTTCCTAGGCCCTAACTATTCGATCTGGTGAAGCAACGCCCTAGAGCGAACCCTAGGTTGCCCCGAACGTAGAAATGACCATTACCTTCACACTGATTGCAATTATTCATTTTATGCGATGGAAAAACAGTTGTATTTTTATTGTATTTCATGCTCCGGGTGTAGACTTCTAAGGCCCTAGCTATTCGATCTGGTGGAGCAACGCCCTAGGGTGAAGCCTAGGTTTCCCGGAGCGTAGAAATGAACATTACTTTCACACTGCTTGCGATTATTCCTGTTATACGATGGAAAAACTGTTGTATTTTTATTGTATTTTATGCTTCTGGCGTTGAATTCTAAGTGCCTAGCTATTCGATCTGGTGGAGCAACGCCCTAGGGTGAAGCCTAGGTTGCCCGGAGCGTAGAAATGAACATTACTTTCACACTGCTTGCAATTATTCCTGTTATACGATGGAAAAACTGTTGTATTTATATTGCATTTTATGCTTCTGGCGTTGACTTCTAAGGCCGTAGCTATTCGATGTGGTGGACCAACTCCCTAGAGTGAAGCCTAGGTTGCCCGGAACGTAGAAATGACTATCACTTTCACATTGGTTGCAATTATTCGTTTTATACGGTGGAACAGCTGTTGTATTTACATTCTGTTATATGCTTCTGGCGTTGACTTCTGAGGCCCTAACTATTCGATCTGGTGGAGCAATGCCCAAGAGCGAAGTCCAGGTTGCCCGGAACGTGGAAATGACCATCACTTTCACACTGGTTGCAATCACTTCTGTTATACGATGGAAAAACTGTTGTATCTTTATGGTGTTTTATGCTTCGGGCGTTGACTTCCAAGGCCCTAACAATTCGATGTGGAGGATCAACGACCTAGAGTGAAGCCTATGTTGCCCGGAACGTAGAGATGACCATCACTTTCACACTGGTTGCAATTACACCTGTTATTCGATGGAAAAACTGTTGCATTTGTTTTGTATTTTACGCTTCTGGCGTTGACCTCTAAGGCCCTAACAATTCGATCTGGTGGAACTTCGCCCGAGAGTGATGCCTAGGTTGCCCGGAACGTAGAAATGACCATTACCTTCACACCGATTGCAATTATTCGTTTCATACGATGGAAAAACTGTTGTATCTGTTTTGTATTTTATGATTCTGGCGTTGACTTCCAAGGCCCTAACAATTCGATGTTGTGGAAGAACGCCCTAGAGTGAAGCCTAGGTTGCGCGGAGCGTAGAAATGACCATTACCTTCACACTGATTGCAATTATTCATTTTATGCGATGGAAAAACAGTTGTATTTTTATTGTATTTTATGCTCCGGGTGTAGACTTCTAAGGCTCTAGCTATTCGATCTGGTGGAGCAACGCCCTAGAGTGAAGCCTAGGTTGCCCGGAACGTAGAAATGACCATAACTTTCACTCCGGTTGCAATTATTCGTTTCTTACGATGGAAGAACTGTTGCATTTGTTTTGTATTTTATGATTCTGGCGTTGACTTCCAAGGCCCTACCAATTGTATGTGGTGGAACAACGACCTAGAGTGAAGCCTAGGTTGCCCGGAACGTAGAAATGACCATCACTTTCACACGGGTTGCAATTACTCCTCTTATACGATGGAAAAACTGTTGTATCTTTATTGTAATTTATACTTCGGGCGTTGACTTCTAAATTCCTAGCTACTCGATCTGGTGGTGCAACGCCCTAGAGTGAACCCTAGGTAGCCCGGAACGTAGAAATGTCCATTACTTTCACGCTGGATGCAATTATTCGTTTTATACGATGGCAAAACTGTTGCATTTATATTGTGTTTCATGCTTCTGGCGTTGACTTCTTAGGCCGTAACTATTCGATCTGGTGGAGCAACGCCCTAGAGTGAAGCCTAGGTTGCACGGAACGTAGAAGTGACCATAACTTTCACACCGGTTGCAATTACTCGTTTTATACGATGGAAAAACTGTTGTATTTATATTGTATTTTATGCTTATGGCGTTGACTTCGAAGGCCGTAGCTATTCGATGTGGTGGAGCAACTCCCAAGAGTGAAGCCTAGGTTGCCCGGAACGTAGAAATGACCATTACTTTCACACTGGTTGCAATTATACCTGCTATACGATGAAAAGCTGTTGTATCTTCATTGTATTTTATGCTTCGGGCGTTGACTTCTAAGGCCCTAACTATTCGATATGGTGGAGAAACGCCCTAGTCTGAAGCCTAGGTTGCCCGGAACGTAGAAATGACCATAACTTTCACACTGATTGCAATTATTCGTTTTATACGATGGAAAAGCTGTTGTATTTATATTGTGTTTTATGCTTCTGGCGTTGACTTCTTAGGGCCTAATTATCCGATCTGCATGAACAGCGCCCTGGATTGAAGCCTAGGTTGCCCGGAACGTAGAAATGACCATAACTTTCACACGGGTTGCAATTATTCGTTTTATACGATGGAAGAACTGTTGCATTTGTTTTGTATTTTATGATTCTGGCGTTGACTTCCAAGGCCCTAACAATTCGATGTGGTGGAACAACGACCTAGAGTGAAGCCTAGGTTGCCTGGAACGTAGAAATGAGCACCACTTTCACATTGGTTGCAATTACTCCTCTTATACGATGGAAAAACTGTTGTATCTTTATTGTATTTTATGCTTCGGGCGTTGACTTCTAAATTCCCAGCTACTCGATCTGGTGGTGCAACGCCCTAGAGTGAACCCTAGGTTGCCCGGAACGTAGAAATGACCACCACTTTCACACTGGTTGCAATTACTCCTCTTATACGATGGAAAAACTGTTGTATCTTTATTGTATTTTATGCTTCGGGCGTTGACTTCTAAATTCCTAGGTACTCGATCTGGTGGAGCTACGCCCTAGAGTGAACCCTAGGCTGCCCGGAACGTAGAAATGTCCATTACTTTCACGCGGGATGCAATTATTCGTTTTATACGATGGAAAAACTGTTGCATTTATATTGTGTTTTATGCTTCTGGTGTTGACTTCTTAGGCCCTAACAATTCGATCTGGTGGAGGAACGCCCTAGAGTGAAGCCTAGGTTGCCCGGTACGTCGAAATGACCGTTACCTTCACACCGATTGCAATTATTCGTTCAATACGATGGAAAAACTGTTGTATCTGTTTTGTATTTTATGATTCTGGCGTTGACTTCCAAGGCCGTAACAATTCGATGTTGTGGAACAACGCCCTAGCGTGAAGCCTAGGTTGCCCGGAGCGTAGAAATGACTATCACTTTCACATTGGCAGCAATTGTTCGTTTTATACGATGGAACGGCTGTCGTATTTATATTCTGTTTTATGCTTCTGGCGTTGACTTCCTAGGCCCTAACTATTCGATCTGGTGGAGCAACGCCCTAGGGCGAAGCCTAGGTCGCCGGAACGTAGAAATGACGGTTACCCTCACACTGATTGCAATTATTCATTTTATGCGATGGAAAAACAGTTGTATTTTTATTGTATTTTATGCTCCGGGCGTAGACTTCTAAGGCCCTAGCTATTCGATCTGGTGGAGCAACGCCCTAGAGTGAAGCCTGGGTTGCCCGGAACGTAGAAATGACGGTTACCCTCACACTGATTGCAATTATTCATTTTATGCGATGGAAAAACAGTTGTATTTTTATTGTATTTTATGCTCCGGGCGTAGACTTCTAAGGCCCTAGCTATTCGATCTGGTGGAGCAACGCCCTAGAGTGAAGCCTGGGTTGCCCGGAACGTAGAAATGACTATCGCTTTCACACGGGTTGCAACTATTCGTGTTATACGATGGAAAAACCGTTGCATTTTCATTGTATTTTATGCTTCGGGCGTTGACTTCTAAGGCCCTAACTATTCTATATGGTGGAGCAACGCCCGAGACTGGAGCCTAGGTTGCCCGGAACGTAGAAATGACCATAACTTTCACACGGGTTGCAATTATTCGTTTTATACGATGGAAGAACTGTTGCATTTGTTTTGTGTTTTATGATTCTGGCGTTGACTTCCAAGGCCCTAACAATCCGATGTGGTGGAATAACGCCCTAGAATGAAGCCCAGGTTGCCCGGAACGTAGGAATGACCATCACTTTCACACTGGTTGCAAATACTCCTGTTACGCGATGGAAAAACTGTTGTATTTTAATTGTATTTTATGCTTCTGGCGTTGGCTTCGTAGGCCCTAACTATTCGATCTGGTGGAGCAGCGACCTAGAGTGAAACCTAGGTTGCCCGGAACGTTGAAATGGCCATACCTTTCACACTCGTGCAGTTATTCGTTTTATACGATGGAAAAACTACTGTATTTGTTTTGTATTTTATGCTTCTGGCGTTGACTTCTTAGGCCCTAACTATTCGATTTGCTGGACCAACGCCCCAGAGTGAAGCCAAGGTCGCCCGGAATGTAGAAATGACCATCACCTTCACTCTGGTTGCAATTATTCCTGTTATACGATGGAAAAACTGTAGTATTTTTATTGTATTTTATGCTTCGGGCGTTGACTTCTAAGGCTCTAGCTATTCGATTTGGTGGAGCAACGCCCTAGAGTGGAGCCTAGGTTGCCCGAAACGTAGAAATGACCATTACTTTCACACTGGTTGCAATTATTCTTTTTATACGATGGAAATACTGTTGTATTTTTATTGTATTTTATGCGTCTGGAGTTGTTTTCTAAGGCGCTAACAATTCGACCTGGTGGAGCAACGCCCAAGAGTGAAGCCTGGTTTGCACGGAACGTAGAAATGCCCATTACTTTCACACTGGTTGTAATTATCCGTTTTATACGATGTAATAACTGTTGTATTTGTATTGTATTTTATGCTGCGGGCGTTGGCTTCTTAGGCCCTAACTATTCGATCTGGTGGAGCAACGACCTAGAGTCAAGCCTAGGTTGCCCGGAACGTAGAAACGACCAGTACTTTCACACAGGTTGCAGTTATTCCTCTTATACGATGGAAAAACTGTTGTATTTTTATTGTATTTTATGCTTCTGGCGTTGACTTCTTAGGCCCTAACTATTCGATCTGGTGGAGCAACGCCCTAGAGTGAAGCCTTGGTTGCCCGGAACGTAGAAATAACCATTACTTTCACCAGTCTGAAAGTTATGATCATTTCTACGGTCCGGGCAACCAGGAAAAACTGTTGTACTTATATCGTATTTTATGCTTCTGGCGTTGACTACTGAGGCCCTAACTATTCGATTTGCTGGACCAACGTCCCAGAGTGAAGCCAAGGTCGTCCGGAACGTAGAAATGACCATATCTTTCACACTGGTTGCAATTATTCCTGTTATACGATGGTAAAACTGATGTATTTTTATTGTATTTTATGCGTCTGGAGTTGTTTTCTAAGGCCCAAACTATTCGACCTGTTGGAGCAACGCCCGAGAGTGAAGTCTAGGTTGCGCGGAACGTAGAAATGCCCATTACTTTCACACTGGATGTAATTATTCCTGTTATACGTTGGAATAACTGCTGTATTTTTATTTTATTTTATGCTTCTGGAGTTGACTTCTAAGTCCCTAGCTGTTCGATCTGGTGGTGCAACGCCCTAGGGTGAAGCCTAGGCTGCCAGGAACGTAGAAATGACCATCACCTTGAATCTGGTTGCAATTATTCCTGTTATACGATGGAAAAGCTGTTGTATCTTTATTGTATTTTATGCTTCGGGCGTTGACTTCTAAGGCCCTAAGAATTGGATCTGGTGGAGCAACGCCCTAGGGTGAAGCCTAGGTTGCCCGGAACGTAGAAATGGCCATAACTTTCAAACTGGTTGCAATTATTCATTTTATACGATGGAAAAACTGTTGTATTTATATTGTATTTTATGCTTCTGCCGTTGACTTCTTAGGCCCTAACTATTGGATCTGGTGGACCAACGCCCTAGGGTGAAGCCTATGTTGCCCGGAACGTAGAAATGACCATAACTTTCACACTGGTTGCAATTATTCCAGTCATACGATGGAAAATACAATATGTAAAATACAAGAAAAATACAACAGTTATTCCATCGTATAAAAGCAATAATTGCAATCATTGTGAAAGTTATTGTCATTTCTCCGTTCCGGGCAACCTATACATCACTCTAGGGCGTCGGTCCACCAGATCGAATAGCTAGGGCCTAAGAAGTCAACGCCAGAAGCATAAAGTACAATAAAAATACAACAGCTTTTCCATCGTATATAGTGAATAATTTCAACCAGTGTGAAAGTAAAGGTCATTTCTACGATCCGAGCAACCTAGGTTTCGCTCTAGGGCGTTGCTCCACCACATCCAATAGCTAGAGGCTTAGACGTCAACGCCAGAAGCATAAAATACAATATAAATACAACAGTTTTTCCATTGTATAAAATGAATAATTGCAAACAGTGTGAAAGTAATTGTCATTTCCTCCTTTCGGGAAACTAGGCTTCCCTCCAGGGCGTTGCTCCAATACATCGAATAGCTACGGCCTTAGAAGTCAACGCCTGAAGCATAAAATACAATATAAATACGACAGCTTTTCAATCGTATAACAGGAGTAATTGCAGCCAGGGTGAACGTAACGGCCATTTCTACGTTCCGGTAATCCTAGACTTAACTCTGAGGCATTGCTCCACCAGATCGATCAGTTAGGTCCTTAGAAGTCAAAGCCAGAAGCATAAAATACAAAATAAATACAACAGTTTTTCCATCGTATAAAACGTATAACAGCAACCAGTGTGAAAGTAATGGTCATTTCTACGTTCCAGGTAACCTAGGCTTCACCCTAGGGCATTGCTCCACCACATCGAATAGTTAGGGCCTAAAAAGTCAACGCCAGAAGCATAATGTATAATAAGAATACAACAGTTTTTCCATCGTATAACAGGAATAATTGCAACCAGAGTGAAAGGTATGGTCATTACTACGCTCCGGTCAACCTAGGCTTCACTCTAGGGCGTTGCTCCATCAGATGGAATAGTTAGGGCCTAAGAAGTCAACGCCAGAAGCATAAAATACAATATAAATGCAACAGCTTTTCCATCGTATATAGTGAATAATTTCAACCAGTGTGAAAGTAAAGGTCATTTCTACGTTCCGGGCAACGTAGGTTTCGCTCTAGGGCGTTGCTCCACCACATCCAATAGCTAGGGGCTCAGAAGTCAACGCCAGAAGCATAAAATACAATATAAATACAACAGTTTTTCCATCACATAAAACGAATAACTGCAACCAGTGTGAAAATAATGGCTATTTCAACGTTCCGGGCATCCTAGACTTAACTCTAGGGCGTTGCTCCACCACATCGAATAGCTATGGCCTAGGAAGTCAACGCCGGAAGCATAAAATACAATGTAAATACATCAGTTTTTCCATCGTATCACAGGAATAATTGCAACCAGTGTGAAGGATATGGTCATTTCTACGTTCCGGGCAACCTAGGCTTCACTTTTGGGCGCTGGTCCACCAGATCCAATAGTTAGGGCCTAAGAAGACAACGACAGAAGCACCAAGTACAAAATAAATACAACAGTTTTTCCATCGCGTAAAACGAATAATTGCAACCAGTGTGAAAGTAATGGTCATTTCTACGTTTCGGGCAACCTAGGCTTCACTCTAGGGCGTTGCTCCACCACATCGAATAGCTACGGCCTTAGAAGTCAACGCTAGAAGCATAAAATAAAATAAAAATACAACAGTTTTTCCATAGAAGAACAGGAATAATTCCAACCAGTGCGAAAGATATAGTCATTTCTACGTTCAGGGCAACCTAGGCTTCACTCTTGGGCGCTGGTCTACCGGATCCAATAGTTAGGGCCTAAGAAGACAACGATAGAAGCACCAAGTACAAAATAAATACAACAGTTTTTCCATCGCGTAAAACGAATAATTGCAACCAGTGTGAAAGTAATGGTCATTTCTACGTCCCGGGCAACCTAGGCTTCACTCTAGGGCGTTGTTCCACCAGATCGAATAGTTAGGGCCTAAGAAGTCAACGCCAGAAGCAGAAATACAGTAAAAATGCAACAGCCTTTCCATCGTATAGCATGAATAATTGCAACCAGTGTGAACGTAATGATCATTTCGACGTTTGGGGCATCCTAGACTTAGCTCTGAGGCATTGCTCCACCAGATGGAAGAGTTAGGGCCTTAGAAGACAACGCCAGAAGCATAAAATACAAAATAAATACAAAAGTCTCTCAATCGTATAAAACGAATAATTGCAAACAATGTGAAGGTTATGGTCATATCTACGTCCCGGGTAACCTAGGGTTGACTCTGGGGCGTTTTTCCACCAGATCGAATAGTTAGGGCCTAAGAAGTCAACGCCAGAAACACCAAATACAAAATAAATACAAAAGTCTTTCCATCGTATAAAACGAATAATTGCTAGCAGTGTGACAGTTATGGTCATTTCTACGTTTCGGGCAACCTAGGCTTCACTCTAGGGCGTTGCTCCACCGCATCGAATAGCTACGGCCTAAGAAGTCAAAGCCTGAAGCTTAAAATACAATATAAATACAAGAGTTTTTCCATCGTATGGCAGGAATAATTGCAATCAATTGTGAAAGATATGGTCATAACTACGTTCCGCGCAACCTGGGCTTCACTCTAGGGCGTTGCTCCACCACATCGAATAGGTCCAGCCTTAGAAGTCAACGCCTGAAGCATAAAATACAATAAAAATACTACAGATTCTCCATCGTAAAACAGGAATAATTGCAAGAAGTGTGATAGTAATGGCCACTTCTACGTTCCGTGCAACCTAGGCTTCACTACAGGGCGTTGCTCCACCAGATTGAAAAGTTAGGGCCTAAGAAGTCAACGACAGAAGCATAAAATACAATAAAAATACAACAGTTTTTCCATCGTATAACAGGAATAATTGCATCAAGTGTGAAGGTAATGGTCATTTCTACGTTCCGGGCAGCCTGGGCTTCACTCTAGGGAGTTGCTCCACCAGATCGAAAAGTTAGGGCCTAAGAAGTCAACGCCAGAAGCATAAAATAAAATAAAATTACAACAGTTCTTCCCTCGTATAAAATGAGTAATTGCAAACCTTGTGAAAGTAAGGGTCATTTCTACGTTCCGGGAAACTAAGACTTTACTATAGGTCGTTGCTCCTCCAGATCGAATAGTTAGGGCCTAAGAAGCCAACTCCAGTAGCATAAAGTATAATGAAAATACATCAGTCTTTCCATTGTATAACAGGAGTAATTGCAGCCAGTGTGAAAGTAATGGCCATTTCTACGTTCCGGGAATCCTAGACTTAACTCTGAGGCATTGCTCCACCAGATCGAAGGGTTAGGGCATTAGAAGTCAAAGCCAGAAGCATGAAATACAAAATAAATACAACAGCCTTTCCATCGTATAAAGCGAATAATTGCAACCAGTGTGAAAGTAATGGTCATTTCTATGTTCCGCGCAACCTAGTCTTCACTCTAGAGCGTTGCTCCACCAGATCGAATAGTTAAGGACTTAGAATTCAACGCCAGAAGCATTGAATACAATAAAAATGAAACAGTTTTTCCATCGTATAAAACGAACAATTGCAACCAGTGTGAAGGTAATGGTCATTTCTACGTTCCGGGCAACCTAGGCTTCACTCTAGGGCGTTGGACCACCTGATCGAATAGTTGAGGCCTCAGAAGTCAACGCCCGAAACATAAAATACATCTAAAAAACAACAGTTTTTATATCGTATGACAGGAATAATTGCTACCAGTGTGAAAGTGATGGTCATTTCTACGATACGGGCAATCTAGGCTTCACTTTAGGGCGTTGTTCCACCAGATCGAATAGTTAGGGCCTAAGAAGTCTACGCCAGAAGCATAAAATACGATATAAGTACAACAGTTTTTCCATCACATGAAACGAATAACTGCAACCAGTGTGAAAATAATGGCTATTTCTACGTTCCGGGCATCCTAGACTTAACTCTAGAGCGTTGCTCCACCACATCGAATAGCTACGGCCTAAGAAGTCAACGCCTGAAGCATAAAATGCAATATAAATACAACAGTTTTTCCATCGTATAAAATGAATAATTGCAAACATAGTGAAAGTAACGGTCATTTCTACGTTCCGGGCAGCCTAGGCTTCACTGTAGGTCGTTGCTACACCAGATCGAATAGTTCAGGCCCAAGAAGTCAACGCCAGAAGCATAAAGTACAATAAAAATACAACAGTCTTTCCATCGTATTAAAGGAATAATTGCAACCAGTATGAAGGTAATGGTCATTTCTACGTTCCGGTCAACCTAGGCTTCACTCTAGGGCGTTGGTCCACCTGATCGAATAGTTGAGGCCTAAGAAGTCAACGCCAGAAGGATAAAATACCATAAAAATAAAACAGTTCTTGCATCGTATAGCATGAATAATTCTAACCAGAGTGAAGGTAATGGTCATTTCTACGTTTCGGGCAACCTAGGCTTCAATCTAGGGCGTTGCTCCACCAGATCGAGTAGCTAGGGCCTCAGAAGTCAACGCCCGAAACATAAAATACATCTAAAAAACAACAGTTTTTATATCGTATGACAGGAATAATTGCTACCAGTGTGAAAGTGATGGTCATTTCTACGATACGGGCAATCTAGGCTTCACTCGAGGGCGTTGTTCCACCAGATCGAATAGTTAGGGCCTAAGAAGTCTACGCCAGAAGCATAAAATACGATATAAGTACAACAGTTTTTCCATCACATGAAACGAATAACTGCAACCAGTGTGAAAATAATGGCTATTTCTACGTTCCGGGCTTCCTAGACTTAACTCTAGAGCGTTGCTCCACCACATCGAATAGCTACGGCCTAAGAAGTCAACGCCTGAAGCATAAAATGCAATATAAATACAACAGCTTTTCCATCGAATAACAGTAATAATTGCAACCAGTGTGAAAGTGATGGTCATTTCTACGTTCCGGTCAACCTAAGATTCACTCTAGGGCTTTGGACCACCAGATCCAATAGTTAGTGCCTTAGAAGTCAACGCCCGAAGCATAAAATACAAAATTAATACAACAGTTTTTCCATTGTACAAAACGAATAAATGCAACCAGTGTGAAAGTTATGGTCATTTCTACGTTCCGGGCAACATAGGCTTCACTCTTGGACGTTGGCCCACCAGATCGAATAGCTGAGATCTTAGAAGTCAAAGCCAGAAGAAGAAAGTACATTAAAAATGCAACAGTTTTTCCATCGTATAGCATGAGTAACTGCAACCAGTGTGAAAGTGCTGGTCATTTCCACGTTCCCGGCAACATAGGCGTCACTCTAAGGCGTTGGTGGACCAGATCCAATAGTTAGGGCCTAAGAAGTCAACGCCAGAAACACCAAATGCAATATAAATACAACAGTTTTTCCATCGTATAACAGGAATAATTGCATTCAGTGTGAAAGTGTTGGTCATTTCCACGTTCCGGGTAACCTAGGCTTCACTCTAGGGCGTTGGTCCACCAGATCCAATTGTTAGGGCCTAAGAAGTCAACGCCAGAAGCACCAAATACAAAATGAATACAACAGTTTTTCCATCGTATAAAACGAATAATTGCAACCAGTGTGAAGGTAATGGTTATTTCTACGTTCCGGGCAACCTCGGCTTCACCCTGGGACGTTGCTACACCAGATACAATAGTTAGGGCCTTAGAAGTCGACGCCAGAAGCATAAAATGCAATAAAAATGCAACAGTTTTTCCTTCGTATAAAATGAATAATTGCAACCAGTGAGAAAGTGATGGTCATTTCGACGTTCCGGGCAACCTAGGCATCACCCTAGGGCGTTGTTCCTCCAGATGGAATGGTTAGGGCCTTAGAAGTCAACGCCCGAAGCATAATATACAATACAAATACATCAGTTTTTCCATCGTATAACAGGAATAATTGCAACCAGAGTGAAGCTGGTGGTCATTTCTACGTTCCGGGATACCTAGGCCTCACTCTAGGGCGTTGCTCCACCAGATCGAATAGCTAGGGCCTTAGAAGTCAGCGCCCGAAACGTAAAATACAGTAAAAATAAAACAGATTTTCCATCGTATAACGGGAATAATTGCAACCAGTGTGAAGGTGATAGACATTTCTACGTTCCGGGAAACAAAGGCTTCTCTCTTGGATGTTGCCCCACCAGATCGAATAGCTAAGACCTTAGAAGTCAAAGCCAGAAGAAGAAAGTACAATAAAAATGCAACAGTTTTTCCATCGTATAGCATGAATAACTGCAACCTGTGTGCAAGTAATTGTCATTTCTACGTTCCGGGCAACCTAGGCTTCATTCTAGGGCGTTGTCCCACCAGATCGAACAGTTAGGGCCTAAGAAGTCAACGCCCGAAACATAAAATACAAAATTAATACAACAGTTTTTCCATTGTATAAATCGAGTAATTGCAACCAGTGTGAAAGTTATGGTCACTTCTACATTCCGTGCAACCTAGGCTTCACTCTAGGTCGTTGCACCACCAGATCGAATAGCTAAGACCTTAGAAGTCAAAGCCAGAAGAAGAAAGTACAATAAAAATGCAACAGTTTTTCCATCGTATAGCATGAATAACTGCAACCAGTGTGAAAGTAATGGTCATTTCTACGTTCCGGGCAACCTTGGCTTCACCCTGGCTAGTTGCTCCACCAGATCCAATAGTTAGGGCCTTAGAAGTCGAGGCCCGAAGCATAACATACAATATAAACACAACAGTTTTTCCATCGTATAAAACGAATAATAGCAACCAGTGTGAAAGTTATGGTCATTTCTACGTTCCGGGCAACCTAGGCTTCTCTCTAGGGCGTTGCTCCACCAGATCGAATAGACAGGGCCTTACAAGACAACGCCGGAAGCATAAAATACAAAATTAATACAACAGTTTTCCATTGTATAAAACGAGTAATTGCAAGCAGTGTGAAGGTTATGGTCACTTCTACATTCCCTGCAGCCTAGGCTTCAGTCTAGGGCGTTGCTCCACGAGATCGAATAGCTAGGGCCTTATAAGTCAACGCCCGAAACATAAAATACAATCAAAATACAACAGTTTTTCCATCGTATAAGGGGAATAATTGCAACCAGTGTGAAAGTGATGGTCAGTTCCACGTTCCGGGCATCTTAGGCTTCACTCTAGGGCGTTGGTCCACCAGATCCAATAGCTAGGGCCTAAGAAGTGAACGCCAGAAGCACCAAATACAAAATAAATACAACAGTTTTTCCATAGTATAAAAAGAATTATTGCAACCAGTGTGAAGGTAATGGTCTTTTCTACGTTTCGGGCAACATAGGCTTCACTCTTGGACGTTGCCCAACGAGATCGAATAGCTAGGACCTTAGATGTCAACGCCAGAAGCATAAAATACAATAAAAATACAACAGTTTTTCCATTGTATAAAATGAATAATTGCAAACAGTGTGGAAGTAATGGTCATTTCTACGTTCCGGGCAACCTAGGCTTCACTCTAGGGCGATGCTACACCATATCGAATAGCTAGCGCCCGAGAACTCAACGCCCGATACATAAAATACAAAAAATACAACAGTTTTTCCATCGTATAACGGGAATAATTGCAACCAGTGTGAAAGTTATGGTCACTTCTACATTCCGTGCAGCCTAGGCTTCACTCTAGGGCGTTGCTCCTCCACGTCGAATAGCTACGGCCTTAGAAGTCAACGCCTGAAGCATAAAGTATAATATATATACAACAGTTTGTCCATCGTATAACAGGAATGATTGCAACCAGAGTGAACGTGATGGTCATTTCTACGTTCCGGGCAACCTAGGCTTCACTCTAGGGCGTTGCTCCACCAGATCGAATAGCTAGGGACTTAGAAGTCAACGCCAGAAGCCTAAAATAAAATAAAAATACAACAGTTTTTCCATCGTATAAAACGAATAATTGCAACCAGTATGAATGTTATGGTCATTTTTACGTTCCGGGCAACCTAGGCTTCACTCTAGGGCGTTGGCCCACCAGATCCAATAGCTAGGGCCTAAGAAGTCAACGCAAGGAGCACCAAATACAAAATAAATGCAACAGTTTTTCCATCGTATAAAACGAATAATTGCAA
This sequence comes from Calliopsis andreniformis, assembly GCF_051401765.1. NCBI lineage: Eukaryota > Metazoa > Arthropoda > Insecta > Hymenoptera > Andrenidae > Calliopsis > Calliopsis andreniformis. The sequence goes on from NW_027480422.1 coordinate 8,537,440, forward strand.
CCAGTATGAAAGCTATGGTCACTTCTACGTTCCGGGCAACCTAGGCTTCACTCTAGGGAGTTGTTCCACCAGGTCGAATAGTTAGGGCCTAAGAAGTCAGCGCCAGAAGCATAAAATACAATGTAAATACAACAGTTTTTCCCTTGTATAACAGGAATAATTGCAACCAGTGTGAAAGCTATGGTCATTTCTACGTTCCAGGCAACCTAGGCTTCACTCTAGGGCGTTGCTCCACCACATCGGATAGTTAGGGCCTTAGAAGTCAGTGCCAGAAGCATAAAGTATAATATATATACAACAGTTTTTCCATCGTATAACAGGAATGATTGCAACCAGAGTGAAGGTGATGGTCATTTCTACGTTCCGGGCAACCTAGGCTTCACACTAGGGCGTTGCTCCACCAGATCGAATAGCTGGTGCCTTAGAAGTCAACGCCAGAAGCATAAAACACAATATAAATACAACAGCTTTTCCATCGTATATAATGTATATTTGCAAACAGTGTGAAGGTAATGGTCATTTCTACATTCCGGGCAACCTAGGCTTTACTCTAAAGCATTGCTCCACCAGATCGAATAGTTAGGTCCTACGAAGACAACGCCAGAAGCATAAAATACAATATAAATACAACAGCTTTTCCATTGTATATAATGTATATTTGCAAACAGTGTGAAAGTAAAGGTCATTTCTACGTTCCGGGCAACCTAGGCTTTACTCTAGAGCATTGCTCCACCAGATCGAATTGTTAGGGCCTAAGAAGACAACGCCAGAAGCATAAAATGCAATATAAATACAACAGCTATTCCATCGTAAATAATGTATATTTGCAACCAGTGTGAAGGTAATGGTCATTTCTGCATTCCGTGCAACCTAGGCTTCACTCTAGGTCGTTGCACCACCAGATCGAATAGCTAAGACCTTAGAAGTCAAAGCCAGAAGAAGAAAGTACAATAAAAATGCAACAGTCTTTCCATCCTATAAAACGAATAATTGCAACCAGTCTGATAGTTATGGTCATTTCTACGTTCCGGGCAACCTAGGCTTCACCCTAGGGCGTTGCTCCACCAGACCGAATAGTTAGGGCCTAAGAAGTCAACGCCAGAAGCATAAAATACGATATATGTACAACAGTTTTTCCATAGTATAAAATGAATAATTGCAACCAGTGTGAAAGTAATGGTCATTTCTACGTTCCGAGCAACCTAGGTTTCGCTCTATGGCGTTGCTCCACCACATCGAATAGTTAGGGCCTTATAAGTCAATGCCCGAAGCATAAAATACAAAATAAATGGAACAGTTTTTCCATTGTATAGAACGAATAATTGCAACCCGTGTGAAAGTTATGGTCATTTCTACGTTCCGGGCAACCTTGGCTTAACTCCAGGGCGTTGCTCCACCAGATCGAATAATTAGGGACTTTGAATACAACGCCAGAAGCATAAAATACGATAAAAATGCAACAGTTCTTCCATTGTATAACAGGAATAACTAAAACCAGTGTGAAAGTAATGGTCATTTCCACGTTCCGGGTAACCTAGGCTTCACCCTAGGGCGTTGGTCCACCAGATCGAATAGCTAGGGACTTAGAATTCATCACCAGAAGAATAAAATACAACATATGTACAACAGTTTTTCCATCGTATAAAATGTATATTTGCAAACAGTGTGAAAGTAAAGGTCATTTCTACGTTCCGGGCAACCTAGGCTTAACTGTAGGGCGTCGCTCCACCAGATCGAATAGTTAGGGCCTATGAAGTCAGCGCCAGAAGCATAAAATACAATGTAAATACAACAGTTTTTCCTTTCTATACCAGGAATAATTGCAACCAGTGTGAAAGCTATGGTCATTTCTACGTTCCGGGCAACCTAGGCTTCACTCTAGGGCGTTGCCCCACCACATCGAATAGTTAGGGCCTTAGATGTCAATGCCAGAAGCATAAAGTATAATATATATACAACAGTTTTTCCATCGTATAACAGGAATGATTGCAACCAGAGTGAAGGTGATGGTCATTTCTACGTTTCGGGCAACCTAGGCTTCACTCTAGGGCGTTGCTCCACCAGATCGAATAGCTGGGGCCTTAGAAGTCAACGCCCGAAACATAAAATACAGTAAATATAAAACAGTTTTTCCATCGAATAAAACGAATAATTGCAACAAGTGTTAATGGTATGGTCACTTCTACGTCACGCGCAAGCTAGGCTTCACTCTAGGGCGTTGCTCCATCAGATCGAATAGCTAGGACCTTAGAAGTCAAAGCCAGAAGATGAAAATACAATAAAAATGCAACAGTTTTTCCATCGTATAGCATGAATAACTGCAACCAGTGTGAAAGTAATTGTCATTTCTACGTTCCGGGCAACCTAGGCCTCATTCTAGGGCGTTGTTCCACAAGATCGAACAGCTAGGGCCGAAGAAGTCAACGCCAGAAGCATAAAATACAATATAAATACAACAGTTTTTCCATCGTATAAAACGAATAATAGCAACCAGTCTGAAAGTTATGGTCAGTTCTACGTCCCGGGCAACCTAGGAATCACCCTAGGGCGTTGCTCCAACAGATCCAATTGTTAGGGCCTAAGAAGTCAACGCCAGGAGCACCAAATACAAAATAAATACAACAGTTTTTCCATCGTATAAAACGAATAATTGCAAACAGTATGAAAGCTATGGTCATTTCTACGTTCCGGGCAACCTAGGCTTCACTCTAGGGCGTTGCTCAACCACATCGAATAGCTACGGCCCTAGAAGACACCGCTATAACTATTAAATACAATATAAATACAACAGTCTTTCCATCCTATAAAACGAATTATTGCAACCAGTCTGATAGTTATGGTCATTTCTACGTTCCGGGCAACCTAGGCTTTACTCTAGAGCATTGCTCCACCAGATCGAATAGATAGTGCCTAAGAAGACAACGCCAGAAGCATAAAATACAATATAAATACAACAGTTTTTCGATCGCATATAATGTATATTTGCAAACAGTGTGAAAGTAAAGGTCATTTCTACGTTCCGGGCAACCTAGGCTTCACTCTAGGGAGTTGTTCCACCAGGTCGAATAGTTAGGGCCTAAGAAGTCAGCGCCAGAAGCATAAAATACAATGTAAATACAACAGTTTTTCCCTTGTATAACAGGAATAATTGCAACCAGTGTGAAAGCTATGGTCATTTCTACGTTCCAGGCAACCTAGGCTTCACTCTAGGGCGTTGCTCCACCACATCGGATAGTTAGGGCCTTAGAAGTCAATGCCAGAAGCATAAAGTATAATATATATACAACAGTTTTTCCATCGTATAACAGGAATGATTGCAACCAGAGTGAAGGTGATGGTCATTTCTACGTTCCGGGCAACCTAGGCTTCACACTAGGGCGTTGCTCCACCAGATCGAATAGCTGGTGCCTTAGAAGTCAACGCCAGAAGCATAAAATACAATATAAATACAACAGTTTTACCATCGTATAAAACGAATAATAGCAACCAGTGTGAAAGTTATGGTCACTTCTACGTCCCGGGCAACCTAGGCATCACCCTAGGGCGTTGCTCCAACAGATCCAATAGTTAGGGCCTAAGAAGTCAACGCCGGGAGCACCAAATACAAAATAAATACAAAGTTTTTCCATCGTATAAAACGAATAATTGCAACCAGTATGAAAGCTATGGTCATTTCTACGTTCCGGGCAACCTAGGCTTCACCGTAGGGCGTTGCTCCACCAGATCGAATTGTTAGGGCCTAAGAAGTCAACGCCAACAGCATAAAATACGATATATGTACAACAGTTTTTCCATCGTATAAAATGTATACTTGCAAACAGTGTGAAAGTAAAGGTCATTTCTACGTTCCGGGCAACCTAGGCTTTACTCTAGAGCATTGCTCCACCAGATCGAATAGTTAGGGCCTAAGAAGACAACGCCAGAAGCATAAAATGCAATATAAATACAACAGCTATTCCATCGTATATAATGTATATTTGCAACCAGTGTGAAAGTACTGGTCATTTCCACGTTCCGGGTAACCTAGGCTTCACCCTAGGGCGCTGTTCCACCAGATCGAATAGCTAGGGACTTAGAATTCATCACCAGAAGAATAAAATACAACATATGTACAACAGTTTTTCCATCGTATAAAATGTATAATTGCAAGCAGTGTGAAGGTAATGGTCATTTCTACGTTCCGGGCAACCTAGGCTTAAATGTAGGGCGTCGCTCCACCAGATCGAATAGTTAGGGCCTAAGAAGTCAGCGCCAGAAGCATAAAATACAATATAAATACAACAGTTTTTCGATCGTATAAAACGAATAATAGCAACCAGTCTGAAAGTTATGGACAGTTCTACGCCCCGGGCAACCTAGGAATCACCCTAGGGCGTTGCTCCAACAGATCCAATTGTTAGGGCCTAAGAAGTCAACGCCAGGAGCACCAAATACAAAATAAACGCAACAGTTCTTCCATCGTATAAAACGAATAATTGCAACCAGTATGAAAGCTATGGTCATTTCTACGTTCCGGGCAACCTAGGCTTCACTCTAGGGCGTTGCTCAACCACATCGAATAGCTACGGCCCTAGAAGACAACGCCATAGCTATTAAATACAATATAAATACAACAGTCTTTCCATCCTATAAAACGGATAATTGCAACCAGTCTGATAGTTATGGTCATTTCTACGTTCCGGGCAACCTAGGCTTGACTCTAGAGCATTGCTCCGCCAGATCGAATAGGTAGTGCCTAAGAAGACAACGCCAGAAGCATAAAATACAATATAAATACAACAGCTTTTCCACCGTATATAATGTGTACTTGCAAACAGTGTGAAATTAAAGGTCATTTCTACGTTCCGGGCAACCTAGGCTTCACTCTAGGGAGTTGTTCCACCAGGTCGAATAGTTAGGGCCTAAGAAGTCAGCGCCAGAAGCATAAAATACAATGTAAATACAACAGTTTTTCCCTTGTATAACAGGAATAATTGCAACCAGTGTGAAAGCTATGGTCATTTCTACGTTCCGGGCAACCTAGGCTTCACTCTAGGGCGTTGCTCTACCACATCGGATAGTTAGGGCCTTAGAAGTCAATGCCAGAAGCATAAAGTATAATATATATACAACAGCTTTTCCATCGTATAACAGGAATGATTGCAACCACAGTGAAGGTGATGGTCATTTCTACGTTCCGGGCAACCTAGGCTTCACACTAGGGCGTTGCTCCACCAGATCGAATAGCTGGTGCCTTAGAAGTCAACGCCATAAGCATAAAATACAATATAAATACAACAGTTTTACCATCGTATAAAACGTATAATAGCAACCAGTGTGAAAGTTATGGTCACTTCTACGTCCCGCGCAACCTAGGCATCACCCTAGGGCGTTGCTCCAACAGATCCAATAGTTAGGGCCTAAGAAGTCAACGCCGGGAGCACCAAATACAAAATAAATACAAAGTTTTTCCATCGTATAAAACGAATAATTGCAACCAGTATGAAAGCTATGGTCATTTCTACGTTCCGGGCAACCTAGGCTTCACTCTAGGGCGTTGCTCAACCACATCGAACAGCTACGGCCCTAGAAGACAACGCCATAACTATTAAATACAATATAAATACAACAGTCTTTCCATCCTATAAAACGAATGATTGCAACCAGTCTGATAGTTATGGTCAGTTCTACGTTCCGGGCAACCTAGGCTTTACTCTAGAGCATTGCTCCACCAGATCGAATAGATAGTGCCTAAGAAGACAACGCCAGAAGCATAAAATACAATATAAATACAACAGCTTTTCCACCGTATATAATGTATACTTGCAAACAGTGTGAAATTAAAGGTCATTTCTACGTTCCGGGCAACCTAGGCTTCACTCTAGCGAGTTGTTCCACCAGGTCGAATAGTTAGGGCCTAAGAAGTCAACGCCAGAAACATAAAACACAATATAAATACAACAGCTTTTCCATCGTATATAATTTATATTTGCAAACAGTGTGAGGGTAATGGTCATTTCTACATTCCGGGCAACCTAGGCTTTACTCTAGAGCATTGCTCCACCAGATCGAATAGTTAGGCCCTAAGAAGACAACGCCAGAAGCATAAAATACAATATAAATACAACAGCTTTTCCATCGTATATAATGTATATTTGCAAACAGTGTGAAGTGAATGGTCATTTCTACATTCCGGGCAACCTAGGCTTTACTCTAGAGCATTGCTCCACCAGATCGAATAGTTAGGCCCTAAGAAGACAACGCCAGAAGCATAAAATACAATATAAATACAACAGCTTTTCCATCGTATATAATGTATATTTGCAAACAGTGTGAAAGTAAAGGTCATTTCTACGTTCCGGGCAACCTAGGCTTCACTCTAGGGCATTGTTCCATCAGATCGAATAGTTAGCTCCTAAGAAGCCAACGCCAGAAGCATAAAATACAATATAAATACAACAGCTTTTCCATCGTATATAATGTATATTTGCAAACAGTGTGAAAGTAAAGGTCATTTCTACGTTCCGGGCAACCTAGGCTTAACTGTAGGGCGTCGGTCCACCAAATCGGATAGTTAGGGCCTAAGAAGTCAGCGCCAGAAGCATAAAATACAATGTAAATACAACAGTTTTTCCCTTGTGTAACAGGAATAATTGCAACCAGTGCGAAAGCTATGGTCATTTCTACGTTCCGGGCAACCTAGGCTTCACTCTAGGGCGTTGCTCAACCACCTCGAATAGCTACGGCCCTAGAAGGCAACGCCATAACTATAAAATACAATATAAATACAACAGTCCTTCCATCGTATAAAACGAATAAATGCAACCAGTATGAATGTTATGGTCATTTCTACGTTCCGAGCAGCCTAGGTTTCGCTCTATGGCGTTGCTCCACCACATCGAATAGTTAGGGCCTTAGAAGTCAATGGCAGAAGCATAAAATACAATATAAATACAACAGTTTTTCCATGTATAAAATTAATAATTGCAAACAGTGAGGAAGTAATGGTCATTTCTACGTTCCGGGCAACCTAGGCTTCACTCTAGGGCGTTGCTCCCCCACATCGAATAGCTACGGCCTGAGAAGTCAACGCCAGAAGCATGAAATACAATAAAAATACAACAGTTATTTCATCGTATAACAGGAATAATTGCAACAAGCCTGAAGGTAATGGCCATTTCTACGTTTCGGGTAACCTAGGCTTCACCCTAGGGCGTTGCTCCACCAGATCGAATGGCTACGGACTTAGAATTCAACGCCAGAAGAATAAAATAGAACATAAGTATAACAGTTTTTCGATCGTATAAAACGAATAATTGCAACCAGTATGAAAGCTATGGTCATTTCTACGTTCCGGGCAACCTAGGCTATACCCTAGGGCGTTGCTCCAACACATCGAATAGTTAGGGCCTTAGAAGTCAATGCCAGAAGCATAAAATACAATATAAATACAACAGTTTTTCCATGTATAAAATGAATAATTGCAAACGGTGAGGAAGTAATGGTAATTTCTACGTGCCGGGCAACCTAGGCATCTCTCTAGGGCGTTGCTCCACCAGTTCGAATAGCTACGGCCTAACAGGTCAACGCCAGAAGCATAAAATACAATAGAAATACAACAGCATTTCCATCGTATAAAACGAATAATTGCAACCAGTCTGATAGTTATGGTCATTTCGACGTTCCGGGCAACCTAGGCATCACCCTAGGGCGTTGTTCCTCCAGATGGAATGGTTAGGGCCTAAGAAGTCAACGCCAGAAGCATAAAATACAATATAAATACAACAGTTTTTCCACCGTATAACAGGAATAACTGCATCCAGTGTGAAAGTGATGGTCATTTCCACGTTCCGGGAAACCTAGGCTTGACTCTAGGGCGTTTCTCCACCAGATCGAATAGCTAGGGCCTTAGAAGTGAGCGCCCGAAACATAAAATACAGTAAAAATAAAACAGTTTTTCCATCGTATAACGGGAATAATTGCAACCAGTGTGAAAGTGATGGTCATTTCCTCATTCCGGGAAACCTAGGCTTCACTTCAGGGCGTTGGTACACCAGCTCCAATAGTTAGGGCCTAAGAAGTCAACGCCAGCATCACCAAATACAAAATAAATACAACAGCTTTTCCATCTATAATACGAATAATTGCAACCAGTGTGAAAGTTATGGTTATTTCTACGTTCCGGGCAACCGTGGCTTCACCCTGGGGAGTTGCTCCACCAGATCCAATAGTTAGGGCATTAGAAGTCAACGCCAGAAGCATAAAACACAATATAAATGCAACAGTTTTTCCATCGTATAAAACCAATAATTGCAACCAGTATGAAAGTTATGGTCATTTCTACATTCCATGCAACCTCGGCTTCACCCTAGAGCGTTGCTCCACCAGATCCAACAGTTAGGGTCTAAGAAGTCTACTCCCGAAGCATAAAATACGATGCAAATACAACAGTTTTTCCATCGTATAACAGGAATAATTGCAACCAGAGTTAAGGTGATGGTCATTTCTACGTTCCGGGCTACCTAGGCTTCAGTCCAGGGCGTTCCTCCACCAGATCGAATAGCAATTGCCTTAGAAGTCAACGCCAGAAGCATAAAATACAATATAAATACAACAGTTTTTCCATTGTACAAAACAAATAATTGCAACCAGTGTGATAGTTATGGTCTATTCTACGTTCCGGGAAACATAGGCTTCACTCTTGGATGTTGATCCACCAGATCGAATAGCTAAGACCTTAGAAGTCAAAGCCAGAAGAAGAAAGTACAATAAAAATGCAACAGTTTTTCCATCGTATAGCATGAATAACTGCAACCAGTGTGAAAGTAATGGTCATTTCTACGTTCCGGGCAATCTAGGCTTCACCCTGGGTAGTTTCTCCACCAGATCCAATAGTTAGGGCCTTAGAAGTCAACGCCCGAAGCATAATATACAATACAAATACATCAGTTTTTCCATCGTATAACAGGAATAATTGCAACCAGAGTGAAGCTGGTGGTCATTTCTACGTTCCGGGACACCTAGGCCTCACTCTAGGGCGTTGCTCCACCAGATCGAATAGCTAGGGCCTTAGAAGTCAGCGCCCGAAACGTAAAATACAGTAAAAATAAAACAGATTTTCCATCGTATAACGGGAATAATTGCAACCAGTGTGAAGGTGATAGACATTTCTACGTTCCGGGAAACAAAGGCTTCTCTCTTGGATGTTGCCCCACCAGATCGAATAGCTAAGACCTTAGAAGTCAAAGCCAGAAGAAGAAAGTACAATAAAAATGCAACAGTTTTTCCATCGTATAGCATGAATAACTGCAACCTGTGTGCAAGTAATTGTCATTTCTACGTTCCGGGCAACCTAGGCTTCATTCTAGGGCGTTGTCCCACCAGATCGAACAGTTAGGGCCTAAGAAGTCAACGCCCGAAACATAAAATACAAAATTAATACAACAGTTTTTCCATTGTATAAATCGAGTAATTGCAACCAGTGTGAAAGTTATGGTCACTTCTACATTCCGTGCAACCTAGGCTTCACTCTAGGTCGTTGCACCACCAGATCGAATAGCTAAGACCTTAGAAGTCAAAGCCAGAAGAAGAAAGTACAATAAAAATGCAACAGTTTTTCCATCGTATAGCATGAATAACTGCAACCAGTGTGAAAGTAATGGTCATTTCTACGTTCCGGGCAACCTTGGCTTCACCCTGGGTAGTTGCTCCACCAGATCCAATAGTTAGGGCCTTAGAAGTCGAGGCCCGAAGCATAACATACAATATAAATACAACAGTTTTTCCATCGTATAAAACGAATAATAGCAACCAGTGTGAAAGTTATGGTCATTTCTACGTTCCGGGCAACCTAGGCTTCTCTCTAGGGCGTTGCTCCACCAGATCGAATAGACAGGGCCTTACAAGACAACGCCGGAAGCATAAAATACAAAATTAATACAACAGTTTTCCATTGTATAAAACGAGTAATTGCAAGCAGTGTGAAGGTTATGGTCACTTCTACATTCCCTGCAGCCTAGGCTTCAGTCTAGGGCGTTGCTCCACGAGATCGAATAGCTAGGGCCTTATAAGTCAACGCCCGAAACATAAAATACAATCAAAATACAACAGTTTTTCCATCGTATAAGGGGAATAATTGCAACCAGTGTGAAAGTGATGGTCAGTTCCACGTTCCGGGCATCTTAGGCTTCACTCTAGGGCGTTGGTCCACCAGATCCAATAGCTAGGGCCTAAGAAGTGAACGCCAGAAGCACCAAATACAAAATAAATACAACAGTTTTTCCATAGTATAAAAAGAATTATTGCAACCAGTGTGAAGGTAATGGTCTTTTCTACGTTTCGGGCAACATAGGCTTCACTCTTGGACGTTGCCCAACGAGATCGAATAGCTAGGACCTTAGATGTCAACGCCAGAAGCATAAAATACAATAAAAATACAACAGTTTTTCCATTGTATAAAATGAATAATTGCAAACAGTGTGGAAGTAATGGTCATTTCTACGTTCCGGGCAACCTAGGGTTCACTCTAGGGCGATGCTACACCATATCGAATAGCTAGCGCCCGAGAACTCAACGCCCGATACATAAAATACAAAAAATACAACAGTTTTTCCATCGTATAACGGGAATAATTGCTACCAGTGTGAAAGTTATGGTCACTTCTACATTCCGTGCAGCCTAGGCTTCACTCTAGGGCGTTGCTCCTCCACGTCGAATAGCTACGGCCTTAGAAGTCAACGCCTGAAGCATAAAGTATAATATATATACAACAGTTTGTCCATCGTATAACAGGAATGATTGCAACCAGAGTGAAGGTGATGGTCATTTCTACGTTCCGGGCAACCTAGGCTTCACTCTAGGGCGTTGCTCCACCAGATCGAATAGCTAGGGACTTAGAAGTCAACGCCAGAAGCCTAAAATAAAATAAAAATACAACAGTTTTTCCATCGTATAAAACGAATAATTGCAACCAGTATGAATGTTATGGTCATTTTTACGTTCCGGGCAACCTAGGCTTCACTCTAGGGCGTTGGCCCACCAGATCCAATAGCTAGGGCCTAAGAAGTCAACGCAAGGAGCACCAAATACAAAATAAATGCAACAGTTTTTCCATCGTATAAAACGAATAATTGCAACCAGTATGAAAGCTATGGTCACTTCTACGTTCCGGGCAACCTAGGCTTCACTCTAGGGAGTTGTTCCACCAGGTCGAATAGTTAGGGCCTAAGAAGTCAGCGCCAGAAGCATAAAATACAATGTAAATACAACAGTTTTTCCCTTGTATAACAGGAATAATTGCAACCTGTGTGAAAGCTATGGTCATTTCTACGTTCCAGGCAACCTAGGCTTCACTCTAGGGCGTTGCTCCACCACATCGGATAGTTAGGGCCTTAGAAGTCAATGCCAGAAGCATAAAGTATAATATATATACAACAGTTTTTCCATCGTATAACAGGAATGATTGCAACCAGAGTGAAGGTGATGGTCATTTCTACGTTCCGGGCAACCTAGGCTTCACACTAGGGCGTTGCTCCACCAGATCGAATAGCTGGTGCCTTAGAAGTCGACGCCAGAAGCATAAAACACAATATAAATACAACAGCTTTTCCATCGTATATAATGTATATTTGCAAACAGTGTGAAGGTAATGGTCATTTCTACATTCCGGGCAACCTAGGCTTTACTCTAGAGCATTGCTCCACCAGATCGAATAGTTAGGCCCTAAGAAGACAACGCCAGAAGCATAAAATACAATATAAATACAACAGCTTTTCCATCGTATATAATGTATATTTGCAAACAGTGTGAAAGTAAAGGTCATTTCTACGTTCCGGGCAACCTAGGCTTTACTCTAGAGCATTGCTCCACCAGATCGAATTGTTAGGGCCTAAGAAGACAACGCCAGAAGCATAAAATGCAATATAAATACAACAGCTATTCCATCGTATATAATGTATATTTGCAACCAGTGTGAAGGTAATGGTCATTTCTGCATTCCGTGCAACCTAGGCTTCACTCTAGGTCGTTGCACCACCAGATCGAATAGCTAAGACCTTAGAAGTCAAAGCCAGAAGAAGAAAGTACAATAAAAATGCAACAGTCTTTCCATCCTATAAAACGAATAATTGCAACCAGTCTGATAGTTATGGTCATTTCTACGTTCCGGGCAACCTAGGCTTCACCCTAGGGCGTTGCTCCACCAGACCGAATAGTTAGGGCCTAAGAAGTCAACGCCAGAAGCATAAAATACGATATATGTACAACAGTTTTTCCATAGTATAAAATGAATAATTGCAACCAGTGTGAAAGTAATGGTCATTTCTACGTTCCGAGCAACCTAGGTTTCGCTCTATGGCGTTGCTCCACCACATCGTATAGTTAGGGCCTTATAAGTCAATGCCCGAAGCATAAAATACAAAATAAATGGAACAGTTTTTCCATTGTATAGAACGAATAATTGCAACCCGTGTGAAAGTTATGGTCATTTCTACGTTCCGGGCAACCTTGGCTTAACTCCAGGGCGTTGCTCCACCAGATCGAATAATTAGGGACTTTGAATACAACGCCAGAAGCATAAAATACGATAAAAATGCAACAGTTCTTCCATTGTATAACAGGAATAACTAAAACCAGTGTGAAAGTACTGGTCATTTCCACGTTCCGGGTAACCTAGGCTTCACCCTAGGGCGTTGGTCCACCAGATCGAATAGCTAGGGACTTAGAATTCATCACCAGAAGAATAAAATACAACATATGTACAACAGTTTTTCCATCGTATAAAATGTATATTTGCAAACAGTGTGAAAGTAAAGGTCATTTCTACGTTCCGGGCAACCTAGGCTTAACTGTAGGGCGTCGCTCCACCAGATCGAATAGTTAGGGCCTATGAAGTCAGCGCCAGAAGCATAAAATACAATGTAAATACAACAGTTTTTCCTTTCTATACCAGGAATAATTGCAACCAGTGTGAAAGCTATGGTCATTTCTACGTTCCGGGCAACCTAGGCTTCACTCTAGGGCGTTGCCCCACCACATCGAATAGTTAGGGCCTTAGATGTCAATGCCAGAAGCATAAAGTATAATATATATACAACAGTTTTTCCATCGTATAACAGGAATGATTGCAACCAGAGTGAAGGTGATGGTCATTTCTACGTTTCGGGCAACCTAGGCTTCACTCTAGGGCGTTGCTCCACCAGATCGAATAGCTGGGGCCTTAGAAGTCAACGCCCGAAACATAAAATACAGTAAATATAAAACAGTTTTTCCATCGAATAAAACGAATAATTGCAACAAGTGTTAATGGTATGGTCACTTCTACGTCACGCGCAAGCTAGGCTTCACTCTAGGGCGTTGCTCCATCAGATCGAATAGCTAGGACCTTAGAAGTCAAAGCCAGAAGATGAAAATACAATAAAAATGCAACAGTTTTTCCATCGTATAGCATGAATAACTGCAACCAGTGTGAAAGTAATTGTCATTTCTACGTTCCGGGCAACCTAGGCCTCATTCTAGGGCGTTGTTCCACAAGATCGAACAGCTAGGGCCGAAGAAGTCAACGCCAGAAGCATAAAATACAATATAAATACAACAGTTTTTCCATCGTATAAAACGAATAATAGCAACCAGTCTGAAAGTTATGGTCAGTTCTACGTCCCGGGCAACCTAGGAATCACCCTAGGGCGTTGCTCCAACAGATCCAATTGTTAGGGCCTAAGAAGTCAACGCCAGGAGCACCAAATACAAAATAAATACAACAGTTTTTCCATCGTATAAAACGAATAATTGCAAACAGTATGAAAGCTATGGTCATTTCTACGTTCCGGGCAACCTAGGCTTCACTCTAGGGCGTTGCTCAACCACATCGAATAGCTACGGCCTTAGAAGACACCGCTATAACTATTAAATACAATATAAATACAACAGTCTTTCCATCCTATAAAACGAATTATTGCAACCAGTCTGATAGTTATGGTCATTTCTACGTTCCGGGCAACCTAGGCTTTACTCTAGAGCATTGCTCCACCAGATCGAATAGATAGTGCCTAAGAAGACAACGCCAGAAGCATAGAATACAATATAAATACAACAGTTTTTCGATCGCATATAATGTATATTTGCAAACAGTGTGAAAGTAAAGGTCATTTCTACGTTCCGGGCAACCTAGGCTTCACTCTAGGGAGTTGTTCCACCAGGTCGAATAGTTAGGGCCTAAGAAGTCAGCGCCAGAAGCATAAAATACAATGTAAATACAACAGTTTTTCCCTTGTATAACAGGAATAATTGCAACCAGTGTGAAAGCTATGGTCATTTCTACGTTCCAGGCAACCTAGGCTTCACTCTAGGGCGTTGCTCCACCACATCGGATAGTTAGGGCCTTAGAAGTCAATGCCAGAAGCATAAAGTATAATATATATACAACAGTTTTTCCATCGTATAACAGGAATGATTGCAACCAGAGTGAAGGTGATGGTCATTTCTACGTTCCGGGCAACCTAGGCTTCACACTAGGGCGTTGCTCCACCAGATCGAATAGCTGGTGCCTTAGAAGTCAACGCCAGAAGCATAAAATACAATATAAATACAACAGTTTTACCATCGTATAAAACGAATAATAGCAACCAGTGTGAAAGTTATGGTCACTTCTACGTCCCGGGCAACCTAGGCATCACCCTAGGGCGTTGCTAAAACAGATCCAATAGTTAGGGCCTAAGAAGTCAACGCCGGGAGCACCAAATACAAAATAAATACAAAGTTTTTCCATCGTATAAAACGAATAATTGCAACCAGTATGACAGCTATGGTCATTTCTACGTTCCGGGCAACCTAGGCTTCACTCTAGGGCGTTGCTCAACCACATCGAACAGCTACGGCCCTAGAAGACAACGCCATAACTATTAAATACAATATAAATACAACAGTCTTTCCATCCTATAAAACGAATGATTGCAACCAGTCTGATAGTTATGGTCAGTTCTACGTTCCGGGCAACCTAGGCTTTACTCTAGAGCATTGCTCCACCAGATCGAATAGATAGTGCCTAAGAAGACAACGCCAGAAGCATAAAATACAATATAAATACAACAGCTTTTCCATCGTATATAATGTATATTTGCAAACAGTGTGAGGGTAATGGTCATTTCTACATTCCGGGCAACCTAGGCTTTACTCTAGAGCATTGCTCCACCAGATCGAATAGTTAGGCCCTAAGAAGACAACGCCAGAAGCATAAAATACAATATAAATACAACAGCTTTTCCATCGTATATAATGTATATTTTCAAACAGTGTGAAAGTAAAGGTCATTTCTACGTTCCGGGCAACCTAGGCTTCACTCTAGGGCATTGTTCCATCAGATCGAATAGTTAGGTCCTAAGAAGCCAACGCCAGAAGCATAAAATACAATATAAATAAAACAGTTTTTCCATCGTATATAATGTATATTTGCAAACAGTGTGAAAGTAAAGGTCATTTCTACGTTCCGGGCAACCTAGGCTTAACTGTAGGGCGTCGCTCCACCAAATCGAATAGTTAGGGCCTAAGAAGTCAGCGCCAGAAGCATAAAATACATTGTAAATACAACAGTTTTTCCCTTGTATAACAGGAATAATTGCAACCAGTGTGAAAGCTATGGTCATTTCTACGTTCCGGGCAACCTAGGCTTCATTCTAGGGCGTTGCTCAACCACCTCGAATAGCTACGGCCCTAGAAGGCAACGCCATAACTATAAAATACAACATAAATACAACAGTCCTTCCATCGTATAAAACGAATAATTGCAACCAGTCTGATAGTTATGGTCATTGCTACGTTCCTGGCAACCTAGGCTTCACCGTAGGGCGTTGCTCCACCAGATCGAATTGTTAGGGCCTAAGAAGTCAACGCCAACAGCATAAAATACGATATATGTACAACAGTTTTTCCATCGTATAAAATGTATACTTGCAAACAGTGTGAAAGTAAAGGTCATTTCTACGTTCCGGGCAACCTAGGCTTTACTCTAGAGCATTGCTCCACCAGATCGAATAGTTAGGGCCTAAGAAGACAACGCCAGAAGCATAAAATGCAATATAAATACAACAGCTATTCTATCGTATATAATGTATATTTGCAACCAGTGTGAAAGTACTGGTCATTTCCACGTTCCGGGTAACCTAGGCTTCACCCTAGGGCGCTGTTCCACCAGATCGAATAGCTAGGGACTTAGAATACATCACCAGAAGAATAAAATACAACATATGTACAACAGTTTTTCCATCGTATAAAATGTATAATTGCAAGCAGTGTGAAGGTAATGGTCATTTCTACGTTCCGGGCAACCTAGGCTTAAATGTAGGGCGTCGCTCCACCAGATCGAATAGTTAGGGCCTAAGAAGTCAGCGCCAGAAGCATAAAATACAATGTAAATACAACAGTTTTTCCCTTGTATAACAGGAATAATTGCAACCAGTGTGAAAGCTATGGTCATTTCTACGTTCCGGGCAACCTAGGCCTCATTCTAGGGCGTTGTTCCACAAGATCGAACAGTTAGGGCCTAAGAAGTCAACGCCAGAAGCATAAAATACAATATAAATACAACAGTTTTTCGATCGTATAAAACGAATAATAGCAACCAGTCTGAAAGTTATGGACAGTTCTACGCCCCGGGCAACCTAGGAATCACCCTAGGGCGTTGCTCCAACAGATCCAATTGTTAGGGCCTAAGAAGTCAACGCCAGGAGCACCAAATACAAAATAAACGCAACAGTTTTTCCATCGTATTAAACGAATAATTGCAACCAGTATGAAAGCTATGGTCATTTCTACGTTCCGGGCAACCTAGGCTTCACTCTAGGGCGTTGCTCAACCACATCGAATAGCTACGGCCCTAGAAGACAACGCCATAGCTATTAAATACAATATAAATACAACAGTCTTTCCATCCTATAAAACGGATAATTGCAACCAGTCTGATAGTTATGGTCAGTTCTACGTTCCGGGCAACCTAGGCTTTACTCTAGAGCATTGCTCCACCAGATCGAATAGATAGTGCCTAAGAAGACAACGCCAGAAGCATAAAATACAATATAAATACAACAGCTTTTCCACCGTATATAATGTATACTTGCAAACAGTGTGAAATTAAAGGTCATTTCTACGTTCCGGGCAACCTAGGCTTCACTCTAGCGAGTTGTTCCACCAGGTCGAATAGTTAGGGCCTAAGAAGTCAACGCCAGAAACATAAAACACAATATAAATACAACAGCTTTTCCATCGTATATAATTTATATTTGCAAACAGTGTGAGGGTAATGGTCATTTCTACATTCCGGGCAACCTAGGCTTTACTCTAGAGCATTGCTCCACCAGATCGAATAGTTAGGCCCTAAGAAGACAACGCCAGAAGCATAAAATACAATATAAATACAACAGCTTTTCCATCGTATATAATGTATATTTGCAAACAGTGTGAAGTGAATGGTCATTTCTACATTCCGGGCAACCTAGGCTTTACTCTAGAGCATTGCTCCACCAGATCGAATAGTTAGGCCCTAAGAAGACAACGCCAGAAGCATAAAATACAATATAAATACAACAGCTTTTCCATCGTATATAATGTATATTTGCAAACAGTGTGAAAGTAAAGGTCATTTCTACGTTCCGGGCAACCTAGGGTTCACTCTAGGGCATTGTTCCATCAGATCGAATAGTTAGGTCCTAAGAAGCCAACGCCAGAAGCATAAAATACAATATAAATACAACAGTTTTTCCATCGTATATAATGTATATTTGCAAACAGTGTGAAAGTAAAGGTCATTTCTACGTTCCGGGCAACCTAGGCTTAACTGTAGGGCGTCGGTCCACCAAATCGGATAGTTAGGGCCTAAGAAGTCAACGCCAGAAGCATGAAATACAATAAAAATACAACAGTTTTTCCATGTATAAAATTAATAATTGCAAACAGTGAGGAAGTAATGGTCATTTCTACGTTCCGGGCAACCTAGGCTTCACTCTAGGGCGTTGCTCCCCCACATCGAATAGCTACGGCCTGAGAAGTCAACGCCAGAAGCATGAAATACAATAAAAATACAACAGTTATTTCATCGTATAACAGGAATAATTGCAACAAGCCTGAAGGTAATGGCCATTTCTACGTTTCGGGTAACCTAGGCTTCACCCTAGGGCGTTGCTCCACCAGATCGAATGGCTAGGGACTTAGAATTCAACGCCAGAAGAATAAAATAGAACATAAGTATAACAGTTTTTCGATCGTATAAAACGAATAATTGCAACCAGTATGAAAGCTATGGTCATTTCTACGTTCCGGGCAACCTAGGCTACACCCTAGGGCGTTGCTCCAACACATCGAATAGTTAGGGCCTTAGAAGTCAATGCCAGAAGCATAAAATACAATATAAATACAACAGTTTTTCCATGTATAAAATGAATAATTGCAAACGGTGAGGAAGTAATGGTAATTTCTACGTGCCGGGCAACCTAGGCATCTCTCTAGGGCGTTGCTCCACCAGTTCAAATAGCTACGGCCTAACAGGTCAACGCCAGAAGCATAAAATACAATAGAAATACAACAGCATTTCCATCGTATAAAACGAATAATTGCAACCAGTCTGATAGTTATGGTCATTTCTACGTTCCGGGCAACCTAGGCTTTACTCTAGAGCATTGCTCCACCAGATCGAATAGTTAGCGCCTAAGAAGGCAACGCCAGAAGCATAAAATACAATATAAATACAACAGCTTTTCCATCGTATATAATGTATATTTGCTAACAGTGTGAAAGTAAAGGTCATTTCTACGTTCCGGGCAATCTAGGCTTAACTGTAGGGCGATGCTCCACCAGATCGTATAGTTAGGGACTTAGAACTCAACGCCAGAAGCATAAAATACAATACAAATACAACAGCTTTTCCATCGTATATAATGTATATTTGCAAACAGTGTGAAAGTAAAGGTCATTTCTACGTTCCGGGTAACCTAGGCTTAACTGTAGGGCGTTGCTCCACTAGATCGAATAGCTAGCGCCTTAGAAGACAACGCCCGAAGCATAAAATACAAAATAAATAGAACAGTTTTTCCATTGCATAAAACGAATAATTGAATCCAGTGCGAAAGTTATGGTCATTTCTACGTTCCGGGCAACCTAGGCTTCACTCTATGGCGTGGCTCCACCAGCTCGAATAGCTAGGGACTTAGAATTCAACGCCAGAAGAATAAAATATAACATAAGTATAACAGTTTTTCCATCGTATAAAATGTGTAATTGCAAGCAGTGTGAAGGTAATGGTCATTTCTACGTTCCGCGCAACCTAGGCTTTACTCTAGAGCATTGCTCCACCAGATCGAATAGCTAGGGACTCAGAAGTCTACAACAGAAGCATAAAATATAATAAAGATACAACAGTTTTTCCATCGTATAAAACGAATAATTGCAACCAGTATGAATGTTATGGTCATTCCTACGTTCCGAGCAGCCTAGGTTTCGCTCTATGGTGTTGCTCCACCACATCGAATAGTTAGGGCCTTAGAAGTCAATGCCAGAAGCATAAAATACAATATAAATACAACAGTCTTTCCATGTATAAAATTAATAATTGCAAACTGTGAGGAAGTAATCGTCATTTCTACGTTCCGGGCAACCTAGGCTTCACTCTAGGGCGTTGCTCCCCCACATCGAATAGCTACGGCCTGAGAAGTCAACGCCAGAAGCATGAAATACAATAAAAATACAACAGTTATTTCATCGTATAACAGGAATAATTGCAACAAGCCTGAAGGTAATGGCCATTTTTACGTTTCGGGTAACCTAGGCTTCACCCTAGGGCGTTGCTCCACCAGATCGAATGGCTAGGGACTTAGAATTCAACGCCAGAAGAATAAAATAGAACATAAGTATAACAGTTTTTCGATCGTATAAAACGAATAATTGCAACCAGTATGAAAGCTATGGTCATTTCTACGTTCCGGGCAACCTAGGCTACACCCTAGGGCGTTGCTCCAACACATCGAATAGTTAGGGTCTTAGAAGTCAATGACAGAAGCATAAAATACAATATAAATACAACAGTTTTTCCATGTATAAAATGAATAATTGCAAACTGTGAGGAAGTAATGGTCATTTCTACGTTCCGGGCAACCTAGGCTTCACTCTAGGGCGTTGCTCCCCCACATCGAATAGCTACGGCCTGAGAAGTCAACGCCAGAAGCATGAAATACAATAAAAATACAACAGTTATTTCATCGTATAACAGGAATAATTGCAACAAGCCTGAAGGTAATGGCCATTTTTACGTTTCGGGTAACCTAGGCTTCACCCTAGGGCGTTGCTCCACCAGATCGAATGGCTAGGGACTTAGAATTCAACGCCAGAAGAATAAAATAGAACATAAGTATAACAGTTTTTCGATCGTATAAAACGAATAATTGCAACCAGTATGAAAGTTATAGTCATTTATACGTTCCGGGCAACCTAGGCATCACCCTAGGGCGTTGCTCCAACAGATCCAATAGTTAGGGCCTAAGAAGTCAACGCCAGGAGTACCAAATACAAAATAAATACAACAGTTTTTCCATCTTATAAAACGAATAATTGCAACCAGTATGAAAGCTATGGTCATTTCTACGTTCCGGGCAACCTAGGCTTCACTCTAGGGCGTTGCTCAACCACATCGAATAGCTACGGCCCTAGAAGACAACGCCATAACTATAAAATACAATATAAATACAACAGTCTTTCCATCCTATAAAACGGATAATTGCAACCAGTCTGATAGTTATGGTCATTTCTACGTTCCGGGCAACCGAGGCTTTACTCTAGAGCATTGCTCCACCAGATCGAATAGTTAGCGCCTAAGAAGACAACGCCAGAAGCATAAAATACAATATAAATACAACAGCTTTTCCATCGTATATAATGTATATTTGCAAACAGTGTGAAAGTAAAGGTCATTTCTACGTTCCGGGCAATCTAGGCTTAACTGCAGGGCGTTGCTCCACCAGATCGTATGGTTAGGGACTTAGAACTCAACGCCAGAAGCATAAAATGCAATATAAATACAACAGCTTTTCCATCGTATATAATGTATATTTGCAAACAGTGTGAAAGTAAAGGTCATTTCTACGTTCCGGGTAACCTAGGCTTAACTGTAGGGCGTTGCTCCACTAGATCGAATAGCTAGCGCCTTAGAAGACAACGCCCGAAGCATAAAATACAAAATAAATAGAACAGTTTTTCCATTGCATAAAACGAATAATTGAATCCAGTGCGAACGTTATGGTCATTTCTACGTTCCGGGCAACCTAGGCTTCACTCTACGGCGTGGCTCCACCAGCTCGAATAGCTAGGGACTTAGAATTCAACGCCAGAAGAATAAAATATAACATAAGTATAACAGTTTTTCCATCGTATAAAATGTGTAATTGCAAGCAGTGTGAAGGTAATGGTCATTTCTACGTTCCGCGCAACCTAGGCTTTACTCTAGAGCATTGCTCCACCAGATCGAATAGTTAGGGCCTAAGAAGACAACGCCAGAAGCATAAAATACAATATAAATACAACAGCTTTCCCATAGTATATAAAGTACATTTGCATGCAGTGTGAAAGTAAAGGTCATTTCTACGTTCCGGGCAACCTAGGCTTCACTCTAGGGAGTTGTTCCACCAGATTGAATAGTTAGGGCCTAAGAAGCCAACGCCAGAAGCATAAAATACAATATAAATACAACAGCTTTTCCACCGTATATAATGTATAATTGCAATCAGTGTGAAGGTAATGGTCATTTCTACGTTCCGGGCAACCTAGGCTTTACTCTAGAGCATTGCTCCACCAGATCGAATAGTTAGGGCCTAAGAAGACAACGCCAGAAGCATAAAATACAATATAAATACAACAGCTTTTTCATCGTATATAATGTATATTTGCAAACAGTGTGAAAGTAAAGATCATTCCTACGTTCCGGGCAACCTAGGCTTCACTCTAGGGCATTGTTCCACCAGATCGAATAGTTAGGGCCTAAGAAGTCAACGCCAGAAGCATAACATATAATATAAATACAACAGCTTTTCCATCGTATATAATGTATATTTGCAAACTGTGTGAAAGTAAAGGTCATTTCTACGTTCCGGGCAACCTAGGCTTCACTCTACGGCGTGGCTCCACCAGCTCGAATAGCTAGGGACTTAGAATTCAACGCCAGAAGAATAAAATATAACATAAGTATAACAGTTTTTCCATCGTATAAAATGTGTAATTGCAAGCAGTGTGAAGGTAATGCTCATTTCTACGTTCCGCGCAACCTAGGCTTTACTCTAGAGCATTGCTCCACCAGATCGAATAGTTAGGGCCTAAGAAGACAACGCCAGAAGCATAAAATACAATATAAATACAACAGCTTTCCCATAGTATATAAAGTACATTTGCATGCAGTGTGAAAGTAAAGGTCATTTCTACGTTCCGGGCAACCTAGGCTTCACTCTAGGGAGTTGTTCCACCAGATTGAATAGTTAGGGCCTAAGAAGCCAACGCCAGAAGCATAAAATACAATATAAATACAACAGCTTTTCCACCGTATATAATGTATAATTGCAATCAGTGTGAAGGTAATGGTCATTTCTACGTTCCGGGCAACCTAGGCTTTACTCTAGAGCATTGCTCCACCAGATCGAATAGTTAGGGCCTAAGAAGACAACGCCAGAAGCATAAAATACAATATAAATACAACAGCTTTTTCATCGTATATAATGTATATTTGCAAACAGTGTGAAAGTAAAGATCATTCCTACGTTCCGGGCAACCTAGGCTTCACTCTAGGGCATTGTTCCACCAGATCGAATAGTTAGGGCCTAAGAAGTCAACGCCAGAAGCATAACATATGATATAAATACAACAGCTTTTCCATCGTATATAATGTATATTTGCAAACTGTGTGAAAGTAAAGGTCATTTCTACGTTCCGGGCAACCTAGGCTTAACTGTAGGGCGTTGCTCCACCAGATCGAATAGTTAAGGCCTAAGAAGTCAACGCCAGGAGCATAAAATACAATATAAATACAACAGTTTTTCCCTTGTATAACAGGAATAATTGCAACCAGTGTGAAAGCTATGGTCATTTCTACGTTCCGGGCAACCTAGGCTTCACTCTAGGGCGTTGCTCCACCACATCGAATAGTTAGGGCCTTAGAAGTCAATGCCAGAAGCATAAAATACAATATAAATACAACAGTTTTTCCGCTGCATAATATGAATAATTTCAAACAGTGTGGAAGTAATGGTCATTTCTACGTTCCTGGCAACCTAGGCTTCACTCTAGGGCGTTGCTCCACCACGTCGAATAGCTAGGGCCTTAGAAGTCAACGCCTGAAGCATAAAGTATAATATAAATACAACAGTTTTTCCATCGTATAACAGGAATGATTGCAACCAGAGTGAAGGTGATGTTCAGTTCTACGTTCCGGGTAACCTAGGATTCACTCTAGGGCGTTGCTCCACCAGATCGAATAGCTAGGGACTCAGAAGTCTACAACAGAAGCATAAAATATAATAAAGATACAACAGTTTTTCCATCGTATAAAACGAATAATTGCAACCAGTATGAATGTTATGGTCATTCCTACGTTCCGAGCAGCCTAGGTTTCGCTCTATGGCGTTGCTCCACCACATCGAATAGTTAGGGCCTTAGGAGTCAATGCCAGAAGCATAAAATACAATATAAATACAACAGTCTTTCCATTTATAAAATGAATAATTGCAAAGAGTGAGGAAGTAATGGTCATTTCTACGTTCCGGGCAACCTAGGCTTCACTCTAGGGCGTTGCTCCCGCACATCGAATAGCTACGGCCTGAGAAGTCAACGCCTGAAGGATAAAATACAATAAAAATACAACAGTTTTTTCATCGTATAACAGGAATGATTGCAACAAGCCTGAAGGTAATGGCCATTTTTACGTTTCGGGTAACCTAGGCTTCACTCTAGGGCGTTGCTCCACCAGATCGAATAGCTACGGCCCTAGAAGGCAACACCATAACTATAAAATACAAAATAAATACAACAGTCTTTCTATCGTATAAAACGAATAATTGCAACCAGTCTGATAGTTGTGGTCATTTCTACGTTCCGGGCAACCTAGGCTTCAATCTAGGGCGTTGCTCCACCACGTCGAATAGCTACGGCCTTAGAAGTCAACGCCTCAAGCATAAAGTATAATATAAATACAAGAGTTTTTCCATCGTATAACAGGAATGGTTGCAACCAGAGTGAAGGTGATGGTCATTTCTACGTTCCGGGCAACCTAGGCTTCACTCTATGGGTTGCTCCAACAGATCGAATAGCTAGGGACTTAGAAGTCAACACCAGAAGCATAAAATAAAATATAAATACAACAGTTTTTCCATCGTATAGAACGGATAATTGCAACCAGTATGAATGTTATGGTCATTTCTACGTTCCGGGCAACCTAGGCTTTACTCTAGGGCGTTGGCCCACCAGATCCATTAGCTAGGGCCGAAGAAGTCAACGCCAGGAGCACCAAATACAAAATATATACAACAGTTTTTCCATCGTATAAAACGAATAATTGCAACCTGTATGAAAGCTATGGTCATTTCTACGTTCCGGGCAACCTAGGCTTCACACTAGGGCGTTGCTCAGCCACACCGAATAGCTACGGCCCTAGAAGGCAACGCCATAACTATAAAATACAAAATAAATACAACAGTCTTTCCATCGTATAAAACGAATAATTGCAACCAGTCTGATAGTTATGGTCATTGCTACGTTCCGGGCAACCTAGGCTTCACCCTAGGGCGTTGCTCCACCAGATCGAATAGTTAGGGCCTAAGAAGTCAACGCCAACAGCATAAAATACGATATATGTACAACAGTTTTTCCATCGTATAGGATGAACAATTGCAAACAGTGAGGAAGTAATGGTCATTTCTACGTTCCGGGCAACCTAGGCTTCACTCTAGGGCGATGCTCCACCGCATTGAATAGCTACGGCCTGAGAAGTCAACGCCTGAAGCATAAAATACAATAAAAATACAACAGTTTTTTCATCGTATAACAGGAATAATTGCAACAAGCCTGAAGGTAATGGTCATTTCTACGTTTCGGGTAACCTAGGCTTCACTCTACGGCGTTGCTCCACCAGATCGAATGGCTAGGGACTTAGAATTCAACGCCAGAAGAATAAAATACAACATAAGTATAACAGTCTTTCCATCGTATAAAACGAATAATTACAACCAGTATGAAAGCTATGGTCATTTCTACGTTCCGGGCAACCTAGGCTTCACTCTAGGGCGTTGCTCAACCACGTCGAATAGCTACGGCCCTAGAAGACAACGCCATAACTATAAAATACAATATAAATACAACAGCCTTTCCATCCTATAAAACGAATAATTGCAACCAGTCTGATAGTTATGGTCATTTCTACGTTCCGGGCAACCTAGGCTTTACTCTAGAGCATTGCTCCACCAGATCGAATAGTTAGTGCCTAAGAAGACAACGCCAGAAGCATAAAATACAATATAAATACAACAGCTTTTCCATCGTATATAATGTCTACCTGCAAACAGTATGAAAGTAAAGGTCATTTCTACGTTCCGGGCAACCTAGGCTTCACTCTAGGGAGTTGTTCCCCCAGATCGAATAGTTAGGGCCTAAGAAGTCAACGCCAGAAGGATAAAATACAATATAAATACAACAGATTTTCCATCGTATATAGTGTATATTTGCAAACAGTGTGAAAGTGAAGGTCATTTTTACGTTCCGGGCAACCTAGGCTTCACTCTAGGGCGTTGTTCCACCAGATCGAATAGTTAGGGCCTAAGAAGTCTACGCCAGAAGCATGAAATACAATATAAATACATCAGCTTTTCCATCGTATATAATGTACATTTGCAAACAGTGTGGAAGTAATGGTCATTTCAACGTTCCGGGCAACCTAAGCTTCACTCTAGGGCGTTGCTCCACAACATCGAATAGTTACGGCCTTAGAAGTCAACGCCAGAAGCATAAAACACAATATAAATACAACAGGTTTTCCATCGTATAAAACCAATAATTGCAACCAGTATAAAAGTTATGGTCATTTCGACGTTCCGGCCAACCTCGGCTTCACCCTAGGGCGTTGCTCCAGCAGATCCAATAGTTAGGGCCTAAGAAGTCAACGCCAGAAGCATAAAATACAATATAAATACAACAGTTTTTCCATCGTATAACTGGAATAATTGCAACCAGTGTGAAAGTTATGGTCATTTCTACGTTCCGGCCAACCTCGGCTTCACTCTAGGGCGATGCTACACCAGATCGAATAGCTAGCGCCTTAGAAGACAACGCCAGAAGCATAAAATACAATATAAATACATCAGGTTTTTCCATCGTATAAAAAGAATTATTGCAACCAGTGTGAAAGTAATGGTCTTTTCTACGTTTCGGGCAACATAGGCTTCACTCTTGGACGTTGCCCCACGAGATAGGATAGCTAGGACCTTAGAAGTCAACGCCAGAAGAATAAAATACAATAAAAATACAACAGTTTTTCCATTGTACAAAATGAATAATTGCAACCAGTGTGAAAGTGATGGTCATTTCCACGTTCCGGGCAACTTAGGCTTCACTCTAGGGCGTTGCCCCACCACATCGAATAAGTACGGCGTTAGAAGTCAACGCCAGAAGCGTAAAACACAATATAAATACAACAGGTTTTCCATCGTATAAAACCAATAATTGCAACCAGTATAAAAGTTATGGTCATTTCGACGTTCCGCCCAACCTCGGCTTCACCTTAGGGCGTTGCTCCAGCAGATCCAATAGTTAGGGCCTAAGAAGTCAACGCCAGAAGCATAAAATACAATATAAATACAACAGTTTTTCCATCGTATAACAGGAATAATTGCAACCAGTGTGAAAGTTATGGTCATTTCTACGTTCCGGCCAACCTCAGCTTCACTCTAGGGCGATGCTACACCAGATCGAATAGCTAGCGCCTTAGAAGACAACGCCAGAAGCATAAAATACAATATAAATACATCAGGTTTTTCCATCGTATAAAAAGAATTATTGCAACCAGTGTGAAAGTAATGGTCTTTTCTACGTTTCGGGCAACATAGGCTTCACTCTTGGACGTTGCCCCACGAGATCGGATAGCTAGGACCTTAGAAGTCAACGCCAGAAGAATAAAATACAATAAAAATACAACAGTTTTTCCATTGTACAAAATGAATAATTGCAACCAGTGTGAAAGTGATGGTCATTTCCACGTTCCGGGCAACTTAGGCTTCACTCTAGGACGTTGGTCCACCAGATCCAATAGTTAGGGCCTAAGAAGTCAACGCCAGAAGCACCAAATACAAAATAAATACAACAGTTTTTCCCTTGTATAAAATGAATAATTGCAAACAGTGTGGAAGTAATGGTCATTTCTACGTTCTAGGCAACCTAGGCTTCACTCTTGGACGTTGCCCCACGAGATCGAATAACTAGGACGTTAGAAGTCAACGCCAGAAGCATAAAATAGAATAAAAATACAACAGCTTTTCCATCGTATAGCATGAATAATTGCAGCCAGTATGAAAGTTATGGTCATTTCTACGTTCTGGGCAACCTTGGCTTCACCCTAGGGCGTTGCTCCACCAGATCCACTAGTTAGGGCCTTAGAAGTCAACGCCCGAAGCATAAAATACAATAAAAATACAACAGTTTTTCCAACGTATAACAGGAATAATTGCAACCAGTATGAAAGTAATGGTCATTTCTACGTTGCGTGCAACCTAGGCTTAACTTTAGGGCGTTGCTCCACCAGATCGAAAAGTTAGGGCCTAAGGAGTCAACGCCATGAGCACCAAATACAAAATAAATACAACAGTTTTTCCATCGTATAAAACGAGTAATTGCAACCAGTGTGAAAGTAATGGCCATTTATACGTTCCGGGCAACCTAGGCTTCACTCTAGGGCGTTGCCCCACCACATCGAATAAGTACGGCCTTAGAAGTCAACGCCAGAAGCATAAAACACAATACAAGTACAACAGGTTTTCCATCGTATAAAACCAATAATTGCAACCAGTATAAAAGTTATGGTCATTTCGACGTTCCGGCCAAACTCTGCTTCACCCTAGGGCGTTGCTCCAACAGATCAAATAGTTAGGGCCTAAGAAGACAACGCCAGAAGCATAAAATACAATATAAATACAACAGTTTTTCCACCGTATAACTGGAATAATTGCAACCAGTGTGAAAGTTATGGTCATTTCTACGTTCCAGCCAACCTCGGCTTCACCCTAGGGCGTTGTTCCAATAGTTCGATAAGTTAGGGCCTAAGAAGTCAACGCCAGAAGCGTAAAATACAATATAAACACAACAGTTTTTCCATCGTATAACAGGAATAATTGCAACCAGTGTGAAAGATATGGTCATTTCTACGTTCCGGGCAACTTAGGCTACACTCTACGGCGTTGGTCCACCAGGTCCAATAGTTAGGGCCTAAGAAGTCAACGCCAGAAGCACCAAATACGAAATAAATACAACAGTTTTTCCATAGTATAAAAAGAATTATTGCGACCAGTGTGAAAGTAATGGCCATTTCCACGTTCCGGGCAACTTAGGCTTCACTCTAGGGCGTTGGTCCACCAGATCCAATAGTTAGGGTCTAAGAAGTCAACGCCAGAAGCACCAAATACAAAATAAATACAACAGTTTTTCCATTGTATAAAATGAATAATTGCAAACAGTGTGGAAGTAATGGTCATTTCTATGTTCCGGGCAACCTAGGCTTCACTCTAGGGCGATGCTACACCAGATCGAACAGCTAGCGCCTTAGAAGTCAACGCCCGATACATAAAATACAAAAAATTCAACAGTTTTTCCATCGTATAACGGGAATGAATGCAACCAGTGTGAAAGTGTTGGTCATTTCCACGTTCCGGGCAACTTAGGCTTCACTCTAGGGCGTTGCTCCACCAGATCGAATAGTTAGGGTCTTAGAAGTCAACGCCGGAAGCATAAAATACGAAATTTATACAACAGTTTTTCCATTGTATAAAACGAGTAATTGCAACCAGTGTGAAAGTTATGGTCACTTCTACATTCCGTGCAACCTAGGCTTCACTCTAGGGCGTTTCTCCACCAGATTCAATAGCTAGGCCCTTAGGAGTCAATGACCGAGACATAAAATACAATAAAAATACAACAGTTTTTCCATCGTATAACGATAATAATTGCATCCAGTATGAAAGTTATGGTCATTTCTACGTTCCGGCCAACCTCGGCTTCACCCTAGGGCGATGCTCCACCAGATCCAATAGTTAGGGCCTTAGAAGTCAACGCCCGAAGCATAAAATACAATACAAATACATCAGTTTTTCCTTTGTATAAAACCAATAATTGCAACCAGTATGAAAGTTATGGTCATTTCTACGTTCCGGCCAACCTCGGCTTCACCCTAGGGCGTTGTTCCAAAAGTTCGAATAGTTACGGCCTAAGAAGTCAACGCCAGAAGAATAAAATACAATATAAACACAACAGTTTTTCCATTGTATAACAGCAATAATTGCAACCAGTGTGAAAGATTTGGTCATTTCTACGTTCCGTTCAACCTAGGCATCACTCTAGGGCGTTGCTCCACCACATCGAATAGCTACGGCCTTAGAAGACAATGCCAGAAGCATTAAATACAATAAAAATACAACAGTTTTTCCATCGTATAAAAAGAATTATTGCAACCAGTGTGAAAGTAATGATCTTTTCTACGTTTCGGGCAACATAGGCTTCACTCTTGGGCGTTGCCCCACGAGATCGAATAGCTAGGACCTTAGGAGTCAATGACCGAGACATAAAATACAATAAAAATACAACAGTTTTTCCATCGTATAACAGGAGTAATTGCAACCAGTGTGAAAGTTATGGTCACCTCTACATTACGTGCAACCTGGGCTTCACTCCAGGGCGTTGCTCCACCAGATCGAATAGCTAGGGCCTAAGAAGTCAACGCCAGAAGCACCAAAAACAAAATAAATACAACAGTTTTTCCATAGTATAAAATGAATAATTGCAACCAGTGTGAAAGTAATGGTCATTTCTACGTTCCGTGCAACCTAGGTTTCGCTCTATGGCGTTGCTCCGCCACATCGAATAGTTAGGGCCTTAGAAGTCTACGCCCGAAGCATAAAATACAATACAAATACATCAGTTCTTCCATCGTATAAAACCAATAATTGCAACCAGTATGAAAGTGTTGGTCATTTCTACGTTCCGGGCTACCTACGCTTCACCCTAGGGCGTTGCTCCATCAGATCCAATAGTTAGGGCCTCAGAAGTCAACGGCCGAAGCATAAAATACAATACAAATGCATCAGTTTTTCCATCATTTAACAGGAATAATTGCAACCAGTGTGAAAGTGATGGACATTTCCACGTTCCGGGCAACTTAGGCTTCACTCTAGGGCGTTGCTCCACCAGATCGAATAGTTAGGGTCTTAGAAGTCAACGCCGGAAGCATAAAATACGAAATTTATACAACAGTTTTTCCATTGTATAAAACGAGTAATTGCAACCAGTGTGAAAGTTATGGTCACTTCTACATTCCGTGCAACCTAGGCTTCACTCTAGGGCGTTTCTCCACCAGATTCAATAGCTAGGCCCTTAGGAGTCAATGACCGAGACATAAAATACAATAAAAATACAACAGTTTTTCCATCGTATAAGGGTAATAATTGCATCCAGTATGAAAGTTATGGTCATTTCTACATTCCGACCAATCTCGGCTTCACCCTAGGGCGATGCTCCACCAGATCCAATGGTTAGGGCCTTAGAAGTCAACGCCCGAAGCATAAAATACAATACAAATACATCAGTTTTTCCTTCGTATAAAACCAATAATTGCAACCAGTATGAAAGTTATGGTCATTTCTACGTTCCGGCCAACCTCGGCTTCACCCTAGGGCGTTGTTCCAAAAGTTCGAATAGTTACGGACTTAGAAGACAATGCCAGAAGCATAAAATACAATATAAATACAACAGTTTTTCCATCGTATAAAAAGAATTATTGCCAACAGTGTGAAAGTAATGGTCTTTTCTACGTTCCGGGCAACATAGGCTTCACTCTTGGACGTTGCCCTACGAGATCGGATAGCTAGGACCTTAGAAGTCAACGACAGAAGAATAAAATACAATAAAAATACAACAGTTTTTCCATTGTACAAAATGAATAATTGCAACCAGTGTGAAAGTGATGGTCATTTCCACGTTCCGGGCAACTTAGGCTTCACTCTAGGGCGTTGGTCCACCAGATCGAATAGTTAGGTCCTAAGAAGTCAACGCCAGAAGCACCAAATACAAAATAAATACAACAGTTTTTCCATTGTATAAAATGAATAATTGCAAACAGTGTGGAAGTAAAGGTCATTTCTATGTTCCGGGCAACCTAGGCTTCACTCTAGGGCATGCTACACCAGATCGAATAGCTAGCGCCTTAGAAGTCAACGCCCGATACATAAAATACAAAAAATTCAACAGTTTTTCCATCGTATAAGGGGAATGAATGCAACCAGTGTGAAAGTGTTGGTCATTTCTACGTTCTAGGCAACCTAGGCTTCACTCTTGGACGTTGCCCCACGAGATCGAATAACTAGGACGTTAGAAGTCAACGCCAGAAGCATAAAATAGAATAAAAATACAACAGCTTTTCCATCGTATAGCATGAATAATTGCAGCCAGTATGAAAGTTATGGTCATTTCTACGTTCTGGGCAACCTTGGCTTCACCCTAGGGCGTTGCTCCACCAGATCCACTAGTTAGGGCCTTAGAAGTCAACGCCCGAAGCATAAAATACAATAAAAATACAACAGTTTTTCCAACGTATAACAGGAATAATTGCAACCAGTATGAAAGTAATGGTCATTTCTACGTTGCGTGCAACCTAGGCTTAACTTTAGGGCGTTGCTCCACCAGATCGAAAAGTTAGGGCCTAAGGAGTCAACGCCATGAGCACCAAATACAAAATAAATACAACAGTTTTTCCATCGTATAAAACGAATAATTGCAACCAGTGTGAAAGTAATGGCCATTTATACGTTCCGGGCAACCTAGGCTTCACTCTAGGGCGTTGCCCCACCACATCGAATAAGTACGGCCTTAGAAGTCAACGCCAGAAGCATAAAACACAATATAAATACAATAGGTTTTCCATCGTATAAAACCAATAATTGCAACCAGTATAAAAGTTATGGTCATTTCGACGTTCCGGCCAAACTCTGCTTCACCCTAGGGCGTTGCTCCAACAGATCAAATAGTTAGGGCCTAAGAAGTCAACGCCAGAAGCATAAAATACAATATAAATACAACAGTTTTTCCATCGTATAACTGGAATAATAGCAACCAGTGTGAAAGTTATGGTCATTTCTACGTTCCGGCCAACCTCGGCTTCACCCTAGGGCGTTGTTCCAAAAGTTCGATAAGTTAGGGCCTAAGAAGTCAACGCCAGAAGCGTAAAATACAATATAAACACAACAGTTTTTCCGTCGTATAACAGGAATAATTGCAACCAGTGTGAAAGATATGGTCATTTCTACGTTCCGGGCAACTTAGGCTACACTCTATGGCGTTGGTCCACCAGGTCCAATAGTTAGGGCCTAAGAAGTCAACGCCAGAAGCACCAAATACAAAATAAATACAACAGTTTTTCCATAGTATAAAAAGAATTATTGCGACCAGTGTGAAAGTAATGGCCATTTCCACGTTCCGGGCAACTTAGGCTTCACTCTAGGGCGTTGGTCCACCAGATCCAATAGTTAGGGTCTACGAAGTCAACGCCAGAAGCACCAAATACAAAATAAATACAACAGTTTTTCCATTGTATAAAATGAATAATTGCAACCAGTGTGAAAGATTTGGTCATTTCTACGTTCCGGGCAACCTAGGCTTCACTCTAGGGCGTTGTTCCAACAGTTCGAATAGTTAGGGCCTAAGAAGTCAACGCCAGAAGCATAAAATAGAATATAAATACAACAGTTTTTCCATCGTATAGCATGAATAACTGCAACCAGTGTGAAAGTAATGGTCATTTATACGTTCCGGGCAACCTAGGCTTCATTCTAGGGCGTTCTTCCACCAGATCGAACAGTTACGGCCTTAGAAGTCAACGCCGTAAGCATAAAATACAAAATTAACACAACAGTTTTTCCATTGTATAAAACGGGTAATAGCAACCAGTGTGAAAGTTATGGTCATTTCTACATTCCGGCCAACATAGGCTACACTCTTGGACGTTGCCCCACCAGATGGAATAGCTAAGACATTAGAAGTCAAAGCCAGAAGAAGAAAGTACAATAAAAATGCAACAGTTTTTCCATCCTATAGCATGAGTAACTGCAACCAGTGTAAGTAATGGTCATTTCTACGTTCCGGGCAACCTAGGCTTCATTCTAGGGCGTTGTTCCGCCAGATGGAACAGTTAGGAACTATGAAGTCAACGCCAGAAGCATAAAATACAATATAAATACAACAGTTTTTTAATCGTATAAAACAAATAATCGCAACCAGTGTGAAAGTAATGGTCATTTCTACGGTCCAGGCGACCTAGGCATCACTCTAGGGCGTTGCTCCACCACATCGAATAGCTACGGCCTTAGAAGACAACGCCAGAAGCATAAAATACAATATAAATACAACAGTTTTTCCATCGTATAAAATGAATAATTGCAACCAGTAAGAAAGTTATGGCCATTTCTACGTTCCCGGCAACATAGGCTTCACTCTTAGACGTTGCCCCACAAGATCGAATAGCTAGGACCTTAGAAGTCAAAGCCAGAAGAAGAAAATACAATAAAAATGCAACAGTTTTTCCATCGTATAGCATGAATAACTGCAACCAGTGTGAAAGAAATGGTCATTTCTACGTTCCGGAAAACCTAGGCTTCATTCTAGGGCGTTGTTCCACCAGATCGAACAGTTACGGCCTAAAATGTCAACGCCAGAAGCATAAAATACAATATAAATAAAACAGTTTTTCCATCGTAAAAAACGAATAATAGCAACCAGTGTGAAAGTTATGGTCATTTCTACGTTCCGGGCAACCTAGGCTTCACTCTAGGGCGTTGCTGCACCAGATCGAATAGCTAGGACCTTAGAAGTCAACGCCAGAAGCATAAAATACAATAAAAATACAACAGTTTTTCCATCGTATAGCATGAATAATTGCAACCAGTGTGAAAGTAATGGTCATTTCTACGTCTCGGGCAACCTAGGCTTCTCCCTAGGGCGTTGCCCCACAAGATCGAATAGCTAGGACCTTAGAAGTCAAAGCCAGAAGAAGAAAATACAATAAAAATGCAACAGTTTTTCCATCGTATAGCATGAATAACTGCAACCAGTGTGAAAGTAATGGTCATTTATACGTTCCGGGCTACCTAGGCTTCACACTAGGGCGTTGCCCCACCACATCGAATAGCTACGGCCTTAGAAGTCAACGCCAGAAGCATAAAACACAATATAAATACAACAGGTTTTCCATCGTATAAAACCAAAGTTGCAACCATTATAAAAGTTATGGTCATTTCTACGTTCCGGGCAACCTCGTCTTCAGCCTTGGGCGTTGCTCCACCAGATCCAATAGTTAGGGCCTCAGAAGTCAACGGCCGAAGCATAAAATACAATACGAATGCATCAGTTTTTCCATCGTTTAACAGGAATAATTGCAACCAGAGTTAAGGTGATGGTCTTTTCTACGGTCCGGGCAACCTAGGCTTCACTCTAGGGCGTTGCTCCACCAGATCGAATAGCTAGGGCCTTAGAAGTCAACACCAGGATCATAAAATAAAATGAACTTACAACAGTTATTCCATCGTATAACAGGAATAACTACAACCAGTGCGAAAGTAATGGGCATTTCTACGTTCCGTGCAACCTAGGCTTCACTCCTGGGCGTTGCCCCACCAG
The DNA here is from genome assembly GCF_051401765.1 of Calliopsis andreniformis. NCBI lineage: Eukaryota > Metazoa > Arthropoda > Insecta > Hymenoptera > Andrenidae > Calliopsis > Calliopsis andreniformis. The sequence continues at coordinate 8,572,351 of NW_027480422.1, forward strand.
GTCGAATAGTTAGGGCATTAGAAAACAACATCAGGCGCATAAAATACAATACAAATACAACAGTTTTTCCATAGTATAAAAAGAGTAATTGCCACCAGTGTGAAAGTAATGGTCTTTTCTACGTTTCGGACAGCATAGGCTTCAATCTTGGACGTTGCCCCACGAGATCGAATAGCTAGGACATTAAAAGTCAACGCCAGAAGCACAAAATACAATAAAAATACAACAGCTTTTCCATCGTATAAAACGAATAATTGCAACCACTATGAAAGTTATGGTCATTTCTACGTTCCGGCCAACCTCAGCTTCACCCTAGGGCGTTGACCCACCAGATCCAATAGTTAAGGCCTTAGAAGTCAACGCCAGTAGCATAAAATACAATAAAAATACAACAGTTTTTCCATCGTGTACCATGAATAATTGCATCCAGTGTGAAAGTAATGGTCATTTCTACGTCTCGGGCAACCTAGGCTTCACCCTAGGGCGTTGCTCCACAAGATCCAATAGTTAGGGCCTGAGAAGTCAACGCCAGATGCACCAAATACAAAATAAATACAAGAGTTTTTCCATCGTATAAAACGAATAATTGCAACCAGTGTGAAAGTAATGGTCATTTATACGTTCCGGGGAACCTAGGCTTCACTCTAGGGCGTTGCCCCACCACATCGAATAGCTACGGCCTTAGAAGTCAACGCCAGAAGCATAAAATACAATAAAAGTACAACAGTTTTTCCATTGTATAAAACGAATAATTGCAACCAGTGTGGAAGTAATGGTCGTTTCTATGTTCCGGGCAACCTAGGCTTCACTCTAGGGTGATGCTACACCAGATCGAATAGGTAGCGCCTTAGAAGTCAACGCGCGATACATAAAATACAATAAAAATACAACAGTTTTTCCATCGTATAGCATGTCTAATTGCAACCAGTGTGAAAGTAATGGTCATTTCTACGTCTCGGGCAACCTGGGCTTCACCCTAGGGCGTTGCTCCACCAGATCCAATAGTTAGGGCCTAAGAAGTCAACGCCAGAAGCACCAAATAGAAAATAAGTACAACAGTTTTTCCGTCGCATAAAACGAATAATTGCAACCAGTGTGAAGGTAATGGCCATTTATACGTTCCGGGCAACCTAGGCTCCACTCTAGGGCGTTGTTCCACCAGATCGAACAGTTACCGCCTAAGACGTCAACGCCAGAAGCATAAAATACAATATAAATACAACAGTTTCTCCATCGTATAAAACGAATAATAGCAACCAGTGTGAAAGTTATGGTCATTCCTACGTTCCGGGCAACCTAGGCTTCACTCTAGGGTGTTGCTCCACCAGATCGAATAGCTAGGACCTTAGCCGTCAACGCCAGAAGCATAAAATACAATAAAAATACAACAGTTTTTCCATCGTATAGCATGAATAATTGCAACCAGTGTGAAAGTAATGGTCATTTCTACGCCTCGGGCAACCTAGGCTTCACCCTAGGGCGTTGCTCTACCAGATCCAATACTTAGGGCCTAAGAAGTCAACGCCAGAAGCACCAAATAGAAAATAAATACAACATTTTTTCCATCGTATAAAACGAATAATTGCAACCAGTGTGAAAGTAACGGTCATTTATACGTTCCGGCCAACCTCGGCTTCACCCTAGGGCGTTGCTCCACCAGATCCAATAGTTAGGGCCTCAGAAGTCAACGGCCGAAGCATAAAATACAATACAAATACATCAGTTTTTCCATCGTATAACAGGAATAATTGCAACCAGAGTGAAGGTGATGGTCATTTCTACGGTCCGGGCAACCTAGGCTTCACTCTAGGGCGATGCTACACCAGATCGAATAGCTAGCGCCTTAGAAGTCAACGCCAGATACATAAAATACAATAAAAATACAACAGTTTTTACATCGTATAGCATGAATAATTGCAACCAGTGTGAAAGTAATGGTCATTTCTACGTCTCGGGCAACCTGGGCTTCACCATAGGGCGTTGCTACACCAGATCCAATAGCTAGGGCCTGAGAAGTCAACGCCAGAAGCACCAAATAGAAAATAAATACTACAGTTTTTCCATCGTATAAAACGAATAATTGCAACCAGTGTGAAAGTAATGGTCATTTATACGTTCCGGGCAATCTAGTCTCCACTCTAGTGCGGTGCCCCACCACATCGAATAGCTACGGCCTTAGAAGTCAACGCCAGTAGCATAAAATACAATAAAAATACAACAGTTTTTCCATCGTATAGCATGTATAATTGCAACGAGTGTGAAAGTAATGGTCATTTCTACGTCTCGGGCAACCTAGGCTTCACCCTAGGGCGTTGCTCCACCAGATCCAATAGTTCGGGCCTAAGGAGACAACGCCAGAAGCACCAAATACAAAATAAATACAATAGTTTTTCCATCGAATAAAACGAATAATTGCAACAAGTGTGAAAGTAATGGTCATTTCTACGTGCCGGGCAACCTAGGATTCACTCTAGGGCGTTGCTCCACCACATCGAATAGCTACGGCCTTAGAAGACAACGCCAGAAGCATAAAATACAATTTAAATACAACAGTTCTTCCATCGTATAAAATGAATAATTGCAACCAGTAAGAAAGTTATGGCCATTTCTACGTTCCGGGCAACATAGGCTTCACTCTTAGACGTTGCCCCACAAGATCGAATAGCTAGGACCTTAGAAGTCAAAGCCAGAAGAAGAAAATACAATAAAAATGCAACAGTTTTTCCATCGTATAGCATGAATAACTGCAACCAGTGTGAAAATAATGGTCATTTCTACGTTCCGGTAAACCTAGGCTTCATTCTAGGGCGTTGTTCCACCAGATCGAACAGTTACGGTCTAAGATGTGAACGCCAGAAGCATAAAATACAATATAAATACAACAGTTTTTCCATCGTATAAAACGAATAATAGCAACCAGTGTGAAAGTTATGGTCATTTCTACGTTCCGGGCAACCTAGGCTTCACTCTAGGGCGTTGCTGCACCAGATCGAATAGCTAGGACCTTAGAAGTCAACGCCAGAAGCATAAAATACAATAAAAATACAACAGTTTTTCCACCGTATAGCATGAATAATTGCAACCAGTGTGAAAGTAATGGTCATTTCTACGTCTCGGGCAACCTAGGCTTCACCCTAGGGCGTTGCTCCACAAGATCGAATAGCTAGGACCATAGAAGTCAAAGACAGAAGAAGAAAATACAATAAAAATGCAACAGTTTTTCCATCGTATAGCATGAATAACTGCAACCAGTGTGAAAGTAATGGTCATTTCTACGTTCCGGTAAGCCTAGGCTTCATTCCAGGGCGTTGTTCCACCAGATCGAACGGTTACCGCCTAAGTCGTCAACGCCAGAAGCATAAAATACAATATAAATACAACAGTTTTTCCATCGTGTAAAACGAATAATAGCAACCAGTGTGAAAGTTATGGTCATTTCTACGTTCCGGGCAACCTAGGCTTCACTATAGGGCGTTGCTCCACCAGATCGAATAGCTACGACCGTAGAAGTCAAAGCCAGAAGCATAAAATACAATAAAAATACAACAGTTCTTCCATCGTATAGCATGAATAATTGCAACCAGTGTGAAAGTAATGGTCATTTCTACGTTCCGGGCAACCTAGGCTTCACTCTGGGGCGTTGTTCCAACAGTTCGAATAGTTAGGGCCTAAGAAGTCAACGCCAGGAGAATAAGATACAGTATAAATACAACAGTTTTTCCATCGTATAACAGGTATAATTGCAACCAGTGTGAAAAATATGGTCATTTCTACGTTCCAGGCGACCTAGGCATCACTCTAGGGCGTTGCTCCACCACATCGAATAGCTACGGCCTTAGAAGACAACGCCAGAAGCATAAAAAACAATATAAATACAACAGTTTTTCCATCGTATATCACGAATAATAGCAACCAGTGTGAAAGTTATGGTCATTTCTACGTTCCGGACAACCTAGGCTTCACTCTAGGGCGTTGCTGCACCAGATCGAATAGCTAGGACCTTAGAAGTCAACGCCAGAAGCATAAAATACAATCAAAATACAACAGTTTTTCCATCGTATAGCATGAATAATTGCAACCAGTGTGAAAGTAATGGTCATTTCTACGTCTCGGGCAACCTAGGCTTCACCCTAGGGCGTTGCCCCACAAGATCGAATAGCTAGGACCTTAGAAGTCAAAGCCAGAAGAAGAAAATACAATAAAAATGCAACAGTTTTTCCATCGTGTAGCATGAATAACTGCAACCAGTGTGAAAGTAATGGTCATTTCTACGTTCCGGTAAGCCTAGGCTTCATTCCAGGGCGTTGTTCCACCAGATCGAACGGTTACCGCCTAAGACGTCAACGCAATAAGCATAAAATACAATATAAATACAACAGTTTTTCCATCGTGTAAAACGAATAATAGCAACCAGTGTGAAAGTTATGGTCATTTCTACGTTCCGGGCAACCTAGGCTTCACTCTAGGGCGTTGCTCCACCAGATCGAATAGCTAGGACCGTAGAAGTCAAAGCCAGAAGCATAAAATACAATAAAAATACAACAGTTCTTCCATCGTATAGCATGAATAATTGCAACCAGTGTGAAAGTAATGGTCATTTCTACGTTCCGGGCAACCTAGGCTTCACTCTAGGGCGTTGTTCCAACAGTTCGAATAGTTTGGGCCTAAGAAGTCAACGCCAGGAGAATAAGATACAGTATAAATACAACCGTTTTTCTATCGTATAACAGGTATAATTGCAACCAGTGTGAAAGATATGGTCATTTCTACGTTCCAGGCGACCTAGGCATCACTCTAGGGCGTTGCTCCACCACATCGAATAGCTACGGCCTTAGAAGACAACGCCAGAAGCATAAAAAACAATATAAATACAACAGTTTTTCCATCGTATAAAATGAATAATTGCAACCAGTAAGAAAGTTATGGCCATTTCTACGTTCCCGGCAACATGGGCTTCACTCTTAGACGTTGCCCCACAAGATCGAATAGCTAGGAACTTAGAAGTCAAAGCCAGAAGAAGAAAATACAATAAAAATGCAACAGTTTTTCCATCGTATAGCATGAATAACTGCAACCAGTGTGAAAGTAATGGTCATTTCTACGCCTCGGGCAACCTAGGCTTCACCATAGGGCGTTGGTCCACCAGATCCAATAGTTAGGGCCTAAGAAGTCAACGCCAGAAGCACCAAATACAAAATAAATACAACAGTTTTTCCATCGTATAAAACGAATAATTGCAACCAGTGTGAAAGTAATGGTCATTTATACGTCCGGGGAACCTAGGCTTCACTCTAGGGCGTTGCCCCACCACATCGAATAGCTACGGCCTTCGAAGTCAACGCCAGAAGCACAAAATACAATAAAAGTACAACAGTTTTTCCATTCTATGAAACGAATAATTGCAACCAGTGTGGAAGTAATGGTCATTTCTATGTTCCGGCCAACCTCGGCTTCACCCTAGGGCGTTGCTCCACCAGATCCAATAGTTAGGGCCTCAGAAGTCAACGGCCGAAGCATAAAATACAATACAAATACACCAGTTTTTCCATCGTATAACAGGAAGAATTGCAACCAGAGTGAAGGTGATGGTCATTTCTACGGTCCGGGCAACCTAGGCTTCACTCTAGGGCGATGCTACACCAGATCGAATATCTAGCGCCTTAGAAGTCAACGCCCGATACATAAAATACAATAAAAATACAACAGTTTTTACATAGTATAGCATGAATAATTGCAACCAGTGTGAAAGTAATGGTCATTTCTACGTCTCGGGCAACCTGGGCTTCACCATAGGGCGTTGCTCCACCAGATCCAATAGCTAGGGCCTGAGAAGTCAACGCCAGAAGCACCAAATAGAAAATAAATACAACAGTTTTTCCATCGTATAAAACGAATAATTGCAACCAGTGTGAAAGTAATGGTCATTTATACGTTCCGGGCAATCTAGGCTCCACTCTAGTGCGTTGCCCCACCACATCGAATAGCTACGGCCTTAGAAGTCAACGCCAGTAGCATAAAATACAATAAAATTACAACAGTTTTTCCATCGTATAGCATGTATAATTGCAACCAGTGTGAAAGTAATGGTCATTTCTACGTCTCGGGCAACCTAGGTTTCACCCTAGGGCGTTGCTCCACCAGATCCAATAGTTCGGGCCTAAGGAGTCAACGCCAGAAGCACCAAATACAAAATAAATACAACAGTTTTTCCATCGAATAAAACGAATAATTGCAACAAGTGTAAAGTAATGGTCATTTATACGTTCCGGGGAACCTAGGCTTCACTTTAGGGCGTTGCCCCACCACATCGAATAGCTACGGCGATAGAAGTCAACGCCAGAAGCATAAAATACAATAAAAGTACAACAGTTTTTCCATTGTATAAAACGAATAATTGCAACCAGTGTGGAAGTAATGGTCATTTCTATGTTCCGGGCAACCTAGGCTTCACTCTAGGGCGATGCTACACCAGATCGAATAGCTAGCGCCTTAGAAGTCAACGCGCGATACATAAAATACAATAAAAATACAACAGTTTTTCCATCGTATAGCATGAATAATTGCAACCAGTGTGAAAGTAATGGTCATTTCTACGGCTCGGGCAACCTGGGCTTCACCCTAGGGCGTTGCTCCACCAGATCCAATAGTTAGGGCCTAAGAAGTCAACGCCAGAAGCACCAAATAGAAAATAAATACAACAGTTTTTCCGTCGCATAAAACGAATAATTGCAACCAGTGTGAAAGTAATGGTCATTTATACGTTCCGGGCAACCTAGGCTCCACTCTAGGGCGTTGTTCCACCAGATCGAACAGTTACCGCCTAAGATGTCAACGCCAGAAGCATAAAATACAATATAAATACAACAGTTTCTCCATCCTATAAAACGAATAATAGCAACCAGTGTGAAAGTTATGGTCATTTCTACGTTCCGGGCAACCTAGGCTTCACTCTAGGGTGTTGCTCCACCAGATCGAATAGCTAGGACCTTAGACGTCAACGCCAGAAGCATAAAATACAATAAAAATACAACAGTTTTTCCATCGTATAGCATGAATATTTGCAACCAGTGTGAAAGTAATGGTCATTTCTACGCCTCGGGCAACCTAGGCTTCGCCCTAGGGCGTTGCTCTACCAGATCCAATAGTTAGGGCCTAAGAAGTCAACGCCAGAAGCACCAAATAGAAAATAAATACAACAGTTTTTCCATCGTATAAAACGAATAATTGCAACCAGTGTGAACGTAATGGTCATTTATACGTTCCGGCCAACCTCGGCTTCACCCTAGGGCGTTACTCCACCAGATCCAATAGTTAGGGCCTCAGAAGTCAACGGCCGAAGCATAAAATACAATACAAATACATCAGTTTTTCCATCGTATAACAGGAATAATTGCAACCAGAGTGAAGGTGATGGTCATTTCTACGGTCCGGGCAACCTAGGCTTCACTCTAGGGCGTTGCTGCACCAGATCGAATAGCTAGGGCCTTAGAAGTCAACGACAGAAGCACCAAATACAAAATAAATACAACAGTTTTTCCATCGAATAAAACGAATAATTGCAACAAGTGTGAAAGTAATGGTCATTTCTACGTACCGGGCAACCTAGGCTTCACTCTAGGGCGTTGTTCCAACAGTTCGAATAGTTAGGGCCTAAGAACTCAACGCCAGAAGCATAAAATACAATATAAATACAACAGTTTTTCCATCGTATAACAGGTATAATTGCAACCAGTGTGAAAGATATGGCCATTTCTACGTTCCAGGCGACCTAGGCATCACCCTAGGGCGTTGCTCCACCACATCGAATAGCTACGGCCTTAGAAGACAACGCCAGAAGCATAAAATACAATAAAAATGCAACAGTTTTTCCATCTTATAAAAGGAATAATTGCAACCAGTGTGAAAGTTATGGTCATTTCTACGTTCCGGACAACCTAGGCTTCACTCTAGGGCGTTGCTGCACCAGATCGAATAGCTAGGACCTTAGAAGTCAACGCCAGAAGCATAAAATACAATAAAAATACAACAGTTTTTCCATCGTATAGCATGAATAATTGCAACCAGTGTGAAAGTAATGGTCATTTCTACGTCTCGGGCAACCTAGGCTTCACCCTAGGGCGTTGCCCCACAAGATCGAATAGCTAGGACCTTAGAAGTCAAAGCCAGAAGAAGAAAATACAATAAAAATGCAACAGTTTTTCCATCGTATAGCATGAATAACTGCAACCAGTGTGAAAGTAATGGTCATTTCTACGTTCCGGTAAGCCTAGGCTTCATTCCAGGGCGTTGTTCCACCAGATCGAACGGTTACCGCCTAAGACGTCAACGCAATAAGCATAAAATACAATATAAATACAACAGTTTTTCCATCGTGTAAAACGAATAATAGCAACCAGTGTGAAAGTTATGGTCATTTCTACGTTCCGGGCAACCTAGGCTTCACTCTAGGGCGTTGCTCCACCAGATCGAATAGCTAGGACCGTAGAAGTCAAAGCCAGAAGCATAAAATACAATAAAAATACAACAGTTCTTCCATCGTATAGCATGAATAATTGCAACCAGTGTGAAAGTAATGGTCATTTCTACGTTCCGGGCAACCTAGGCTTCACTCTAGGGCGTTGTTCCAACAGTTCGAATAGTTTGGGCCTAAGAAGTCAACGCCAGGAGAATAAGATACAGTATAAATACAACCGTTTTTCTATCGTATAACAGGTATAATTGCAACCAGTGTGAAAGATATGGTCATTTCTACGTTCCAGGCGACCTAGGCATCACTCTAGGGCGTTGCTCCACCACATCGAATAGCTACGGCCTTAGAAGACAACGCCAGAAGCATAAAAAACAATATAAATACAACAGTTTTTCCATCGTATAAAATGAATAATTGCAACCAGTAAGAAAGTTATGGCCATTTCTACGTTCCCGGCAACATGGGCTTCACTCTTAGACGTTGCCCCACAAGATCGAATAGCTAGGAACTTAGAAGTCAAAGCCAGAAGAAGAAAATACAATAAAAATGCAACAGTTTTTCCATCGTATAGCATGAATAACTGCAACCAGTGTGAAAGTAATGGTCATTTCTACGCCTCGGGCAACCTAGGCTTCACCATAGGGCGTTGGTCCACCAGATCCAATAGTTAGGGCCTAAGAAGTCAACGCCAGAAGCACCAAATACAAAATAAATACAACAGTTTTTCCATCGTATAAAACGAATAATTGCAACCAGTGTGAAAGTAATGGTCATTTATACGTCCGGGGAACCTAGGCTTCACTCTAGGGCGTTGCCCCACCACATCGAATAGCTACGGCCTTCGAAGTCAACGCCAGAAGCACAAAATACAATAAAAGTACAACAGTTTTTCCATTCTATGAAACGAATAATTGCAACCAGTGTGGAAGTAATGGTCATTTCTATGTTCCGGCCAACCTCGGCTTCACCCTAGGGCGTTGCTCCACCAGATCCAATAGTTAGGGCCTCAGAAGTCAACGGCCGAAGCATAAAATACAATACAAATACACCAGTTTTTCCATCGTATAACAGGAAGAATTGCAACCAGAGTGAAGGTGATGGTCATTTCTACGGTCCGGGCAACCTAGGCTTCACTCTAGGGCGATGCTACACCAGATCGAATATCTAGCGCCTTAGAAGTCAACGCCCGATACATAAAATACAATAAAAATACAACAGTTTTTACATAGTATAGCATGAATAATTGCAACCAGTGTGAAAGTAATGGTCATTTCTACGTCTCGGGCAACCTGGGCTTCACCATAGGGCGTTGCTCCACCAGATCCAATAGCTAGGGCCTGAGAAGTCAACGCCAGAAGCACCAAATAGAAAATAAATACAACAGTTTTTCCATCGTATAAAACGAATAATTGCAACCAGTGTGAAAGTAATGGTCATTTATACGTTCCGGGCAATCTAGGCTCCACTCTAGTGCGTTGCCCCACCACATCGAATAGCTACGGCCTTAGAAGTCAACGCCAGTAGCATAAAATACAATAAAATTACAACAGTTTTTCCATCGTATAGCATGTATAATTGCAACCAGTGTGAAAGTAATGGTCATTTCTACGTCTCGGGCAACCTAGGTTTCACCCTAGGGCGTTGCACCACCAGATCCAATAGTTCGGGCCTAAGGAGTCAACGCCAGAAGCACCAAATACAAAATAAATACAACAGTTTTTCCATCGAATAAAACGAATAATTGCAACAAGTGTAAAGTAATGGTCATTTATACGTTCCGGGGAACCTAGGCTTCACTTTAGGGCGTTGCCCCACCACATCGAATAGCTACGGCGATAGAAGTCAACGCCAGAAGCATAAAATACAATAAAAGTACAACAGTTTTTCCATTGTATAAAACGAATAATTGCAACCAGTGTGGAAGTAATGGTCATTTCTATGTTCCGGGCAACCTAGGCTTCACTCTAGGGCGATGCTACACCAGATCGAATAGCTAGCGCCTTAGAAGTCAACGCGCGATACATAAAATACAATAAAAATACAACAGTTTTTCCATCGTATAGCATGAATAATTGCAACCAGTGTGAAAGTAATGGTCATTTCTACGGCTCGGGCAACCTGGGCTTCACCCTAGGGCGTTGCTCCACCAGATCCAATAGTTAGGGCCTAAGAAGTCAACGCCAGAAGCACCAAATAGAAAATAAATACAACAGTTTTTCCGTCGCATAAAACGAATAATTGCAACCAGTGTGAAAGTAATGGTCATTTATACGTTCCGGGCAACCTAGGCTCCACTCTAGGGCGTTGTTCCACCAGATCGAACAGTTACCGCCTAAGATGTCAACGCCAGAAGCATAAAATACAATATAAATACAACAGTTTCTCCATCCTATAAAACGAATAATAGCAACCAGTGTGAAAGTTATGGTCATTTCTACGTTCCGGGCAACCTAGGCTTCACTCTAGGGTGTTGCTCCACCAGATCGAATAGCTAGGACCTTAGACGTCAACGCCAGAAGCATAAAATACAATAAAAATACAACAGTTTTTCCATCGTATAGCATGAATATTTGCAACCAGTGTGAAAGTAATGGTCATTTCTACGCCTCGGGCAACCTAGGCTTCGCCCTAGGGCGTTGCTCTACCAGATCCAATAGTTAGGGCCTAAGAAGTCAACGCCAGAAGCACCAAATAGAAAATAAATACAACAGTTTTTCCATCGTATAAAACGAATAATTGCAACCAGTGTGAACGTAATGGTCATTTATACGTTCCGGCCAACCTCGGCTTCACCCTAGGGCGTTACTCCACCAGATCCAATAGTTAGGGCCTCAGAAGTCAACGGCCGAAGCATAAAATACAATACAAATACATCAGTTTTTCCATCGTATAACAGGAATAATTGCAACCAGAGTGAAGGTGATGGTCATTTCTACGGTCCGGGCAACCTAGGCTTCACTCTAGGGCGTTGCTGCACCAGATCGAATAGCTAGGGCCTTAGAAGTCAACGACAGAAGCACCAAATACAAAATAAATACAACAGTTTTTCCATCGAATAAAACGAATAATTGCAACAAGTGTGAAAGTAATGGTCATTTCTACGTACCGGGCAACCTAGGCTTCACTCTAGGGCGTTGTTCCAACAGTTCGAATAGTTAGGGCCTAAGAACTCAACGCCAGAAGCATAAAATACAATATAAATACAACAGTTTTTCCATCGTATAACAGGTATAATTGCAACCAGTGTGAAAGATATGGCCATTTCTACGTTCCAGGCGACCTAGGCATCACCCTAGGGCGTTGCTCCACCACATCGAATAGCTACGGCCTTAGAAGACAACGCCAGAAGCATAAAATACAATAAAAATGCAACAGTTTTTCCATCTTATAAAAGGAATAATTGCAACCAGTAAGAAAGTTATGGTCATTTCTGCGTTCCGGGCTACATAGGCTTCACTCTTAGACGTTGCCCCACAAGATCGAATAGCTAGGACCTTAGAAGTCAAAGCCAGAAGAAGAAAATACAATAAAAATGGAACAGTTTTTTCATCGTATAGCATGAATAATTACAACCAGTGTGAAAGTAATGGTCATTTCTACGTTCCGGGCAACCTAGGCTTCATTCTAGGCCGTTGATCCACCAGATCGAACAGTTACGGCCTAAGATGTCAACGCCAGAAGCATAAAACACAATATAAATACAACAGTTTTTCCATTGTATAAAACGAATATTAGCAACCAGTGTGAAAGTTATGGTCATTTCTACGTTCCGGGCAACCTAGGCTTCACTCTAGGGCGTTGCCCCACAAGATCGAATAGCTAGGACCTTAGAAGTCAAAGCCAGAAGAAGAAAATACAATAAAAATGCAACAGTTTTTTCATCGTATAGCATGAATAATTGCATCCAGTGTGAAAGTAATGGTCATTTCTACGTTCCGGGCAACCTAGGCTTCACTCTAGGGCGTTGCTCAACCAGGTCGAATAGTTAGAGCCTTAGAAAACAACACCAGACGCATAAAATACAATACAAATACAACAGTTTTTCTATAGTATAAAAAGAATAATTGCAACCAGTGTGAAAGTAATGGTCTTTTCTACGTTTCGGGCAGCATAGGCTTCACTCTTGGACGTTGCCCCACGAGATCGAATTGCTAGGACCTTAGAAGTCAACGCCAGTAGCATAAAATACAATAAAATTACAACAGTTTTTCCATCGTATAGCATGTATAATTGCAACCAGTGTGAAAGTAATGGTCATTTCTACGTCTCGGGCAACCTAGGCTTCACCCTAGGGCGTTGCTCCACCAGATCAAATAGTTCGGGCCTAAGGAGTCAACGCCAGAAGCACCAAATACAAAATAAATACAACAGTTTTTCCATCGAATAAAACGAATAATTGCAACAAGTGTGAAAGTAATGGTCATTTCTACGTTCCGGGCAACCTAGGCTTCACTCTAGGGCGTTCTTCCAACAGTACGAATACTTAGGGCCTAAGAAGTCAACGCTAGAAGCATAAAATACAGTATAAATACAACAGTTTTTCCATCGTATAACAGGTATAAATGCAACCAGTGTGAAGGATATGGTCATTTCTACGTTCCAGGCGACCTAGGCATCACTCTAGGGCGTTGCCCCACCACATCGAATAGCTACGGCCTTAGAAGACAACGCCAGAAGCATAAAATACAATTTAAATACAACAGTTCTTCCATCGTATAAAATGAATAATTGCAACCAGTAAGAAAGTTATGGCCATTTCTACGTTCCCGGCAACATAGGCTTCACTCTTAGACGTTGCCCCACAAGATCGAATAGCTAGGACCTTAGAAGTCAAAGCCAGAAGAAGAAAATACAATAAAAATGCAACAGTTTCTCCATCGTATAGCATGAATAACTGCAACCAGTGTGAAAGTAATGGTCATTTTTACGTTCCGGTAAGCCTAGGCTTCACCCTAGGGCGTTGCCCCACAAGATCGAATAGCTAGGACCTTAGAAGTCAACGCCAGAAGCATAAAATACAATAAAAATGCAACAGTTTTTCCATCGCATAGCATGAATAACTGCAACCAGTGTGAAAGTAATGGTCATTTCTACGTTCCGGTAAGCCTAGGCTTCAATCCAGGGCGTTGTTCCACCAGATCGAACGGTTACCGCCTAAGACGTCAACGCCAGAAGCATAAGATACAATATAAATACAACAGTTTTTCCAACGTATAACAGGAATAATTGCAACCAGTGTGAAAGTGATGGACATTTCCACGTTCCGGGCAACTTAGGCTTCACTCTAGGGCGTTGCTCCACCAGATCGAATAGTTAGGGTCTTAGAAGTCAACGCCGGAAGGATAAAATACGAAATTAATACAACAGTTCTTCCATTGTATAAAACGAGTAATTGCAACCAGTGTGAAAGTTATGGTCACTTCTACATTCCGTGCAACCTAGGCTTCACTCTAGGGCGTTGCTCCACCAGATTCAATAGTTAGGCCCTTAGGAGTCAACGCCAGAAGCATAAAATACAATAAAAATGCAACAGATTTTCCATCGCATAACAGGAGTAATTGCAGCCAGTGTGAAAGTAATGGTCATTTCTACGTTCTGGGCAACCTAGGCTTCACTCTAGGGCGTTGATCCACCAGATCGAATAGTTAGGGCCTAAGAAGTCAGCGCCAGAAGCATAAAATACAATATAAATACAACAGTTTTTCCATCGTATAAAACGAATAATTGCAACCAGTGTGAAAGTAATGGTCATTTATACGTTCCGGCCAACCTCGGCTTCACCCTAGGGCGTTGCTCCACCAGATCCAATAGTTAGGGCCTCAGAAGTCAACGGCCGAAGCATAAAATACAATACAAATACATCAGTTTTTCCATCGTATAACAGGAATAATTGCAACCAGAGTGAAGGTGATGGTCATTTCTACGGTCCGGGCAACCTAGGCTTCACTCTAGGGCGTTGCTGCACCAGATCGAATAGCTAGGGCCTTAGAAGTCAACGACAGAAGCACCAAATACAAAATAAATACAACAGTTTTTCCATCGAATAAAACGAATAATTGCAACAAGTGTGAAAGTAATGGTCATTTCTACGCACCGGGCAACCTAGGCTTCACTCTAGGTCGTTGTTCCAACAGTTCGAATAGTTAGGGCCTAAGAACTCAACGCCAGAAGCATAAAATACATTATAAATACAATAGTTTTTCCATCGTATAACAGGTATAATTGCAACCAGTGTGAAAGATATGGTCAATTCTACGTTCCAGGCGACCTAGGCATCACTCTAGGGCGTTGCTCCACCACATCGAATAGCTACGGCCTTAGAAGACAACGCCAGAAGCATAAAATACAATAAAAATACAACAGTTTCTCCATCTTATAAAAGGAATAATTGCAACCAGTAAGAAAGTTATGGTCATTTCTACGTTCCGGGCTACATAGGCTTCACTCTTAGACGTTCCCCCACAAGATCGAATAGCTAGGACCTTAGAAGTCAAAGCCAGAAGAAGAAAATACAATAAAAATGCAACAGTTTTTTCATCGTATAGCATGAATAATTGCAACCAGTGTGAAAGCGATGGTCATTTCCACGTTCCGGGCAACTTAGGCTTCACTCTAGGGCGTTGGTCCACCAGATCCAATAGTGAGGGCCTAAGAAGTCAACGCCAGAAGCACCAAAAGCAAAATAGATAGAACAGTTTTTCCATAGTATAAAAAGAATTATTGCAACCAGTGTGAAAGAAATGGTCTTTTCTATGTTTCGGGCAACATAGGTTTCACTCTTGGACGTTGCCCCACGAAATCGGATAGCTAGGACCTTAGAAGTCAACGCCAGAAGAATAAAATACAATAAAAATGCAACTGTCTTTCCATTGTATAAAATGAATAATTGCAAACAGTGTGGAAGTAATGGTCATTTCTATGTTCCCGGCAACCTAGGCTTCACTCTAGGGCGATGCTACACCAGATCGAATAGCTAGCGCCTTAGAAGTCAACGCCCGATCCATAAAATACAAAAAATACAACAGTTTTTCCATCGTATAACTGGAATAATTGCAACCAGTGTGAAAGTGGTGGTCATTTCTACGTTCCGGGCATCCTAGGCTTCAGTCTAGGGCGTTGCTCCACCAGATCGAATAGCTAGGATCTTAGAAGTCAACGCCAGAAGCATAAAATACAATAAATATACAACAGTTTTTCCAACGTATAACAGGAATAATTGCAACCAGTGTGAAAGTGATCGACATTTCCACGTTCCGGGCAACTTAGGCTTCACTCTAGGGCGTTGCTCCACCAGATCGAATAGTTACTGCCTAAGAAGTCAACGCCAGAAGCGCCAAATACAAAATAAATACAACAGTTTTTCCATTGTATAAAACGAGTAATTGCAACCAGTGTGAAAGTTATGGTCACTTCTACATTCCGTGCAACCTAGGCTTCACTCTAGGGCGTTGCTCCACCAGATTCAATAGTTAGGCCCTTAGGAGTCAATGCCCGAGACATAAAATACGATAAAAATACAACAGTTTTTCCATCGTAAAACGGGAATAATTGCAACCAGTATGAAAGTTATGGTCATTTCTACGTTCCGGCCAACCTCGGCTTCACCCTAGGGCGATGCTCCACCAGATCCAATAGTTAGGGCCTTAGAAGTCAACGCCCGAAGCATAAAATACAATACAAATACAACAGTTTTTCCATCGTATAAAACGAATAATTGCAACCAGTATGAAAGTAATGGCCATTTCTACGTTCCGTGCAACCTAGGCTTAACCTTAGGGCGTTGCTCCACCGGATCGAATAGTCAGGGACTTAGATTTCAACGCCAGAAGCATAAAATACAATAAAAATGCAACAGATTTTCCATCGCATAACAGGAGTAATTGCAGCCAGTGTGAAAGTAATGGTCATTTCTACGTTCTGGGCAACCTAGGCTTCACTCTAGGGCGTTGCTCCACCAGATCGAGTTGTTAGGGCCTAAGATGTCAACGCCAGAAGCATAAAATACAATAAAAATACAACAGTTTTTCCATCGTATAGCATGAATAATTGCAACCAGAGTGAAGGTGATGGTCATTTCTACGTTCCGGGCAACCTAGGTTTCACTCTAGGGCGTTGCTCCTCCAGATCGAATAGTTAGGGACTTAGAATTCAACGCCAGAAGAATAAAATACAACACAAGTATAACAGTTTTTCAATCGTATAAAATGTATAATTGGAAGCAGTGTGAAAGTTATGGTCATTTCTACGTTCCGGGCAACCTAGGCTTCACTCTAGGGCGTTGCTCCACCAGATCGAATAGCTAGGACCGTAGAAGTCAAAGCCAGAAGCATAAAATACAATAAAAATACAACAGTTCTTCCATCGTATAGCATGAATAATTGCAACCAGTGTGAAAGTAATGGTCATTTCTACGTTCCGGGCAACCTAGGCTTCACTCTAGGGCGTTGCCCCACCACATCGAATAGCTACGGCCTTAGAAGTCAACGCCAGAAGCATAAAATACAAAATAAATACAACAGTTTTTCCATCGAATAACAGGAATAATTGCAACCAGTGTGAAAGTAATGGTCATTTATACGTTCCGGCCAACCTCGGCTTCACCCTAGGGCGTTGCTCCACCAGATCGTATAGTTAGGGCCTAAGAAGCCAACGCCAGAAGGATAAAATACAATATAAATACAACAGTTTTTCCATCGTATAACAGGGATAATTGCAACAAGAGTGAAGGTGATGGTCATTTCTACGTTCCGGGCAACCTAGGCTTCACTCTAGGGCGTTGCTCCACCAGATCGAATAGCTAGGGACTTAGAAGTCAACGACAGAAGCCTAAAATAAGATAAAAATACTACAGTTTTTCCATCGTATAAAACGAATAATTGCAACCAGTATGAATGTTATGGTCATTTCTACGTCCCAGGCAACCTAGCTTTCACTCTAGGGCGTTGGTCCACCAAATCCAATAGCTAGGGCCTAAGAAGTCAACGCCAGGAGCACCAAATACAAAATAAATGCAACAGTTTTTCCATCGTATAGAACGAATAATTGCAACCAGTATGAAAGCTATGGTCACTTCCTCGTTCCGGGCAACCTAGGCTTCACTCTAGGGCGTTGGTCCACCAGATCGAATAGTTAGGGACATTGAATACAACTCCTGAAGGATAAAAGACAATAAATATACAACAGTTTTTTCATCGTATAACAGGAATAATTGCAACAAGCCTGAAGGTAATGGTCATTTCTACGTTCCGGGCAATCTAGGCTTCTCTCTAGGGCGTTGCTCCACCAGTTCGAATAGTTAGGGCCTAACAAGTCACGGCAGAAGTATAAAATACAATAGAAATACAACAGTTTTTCCATGTATAAAATGAATAATTGGAAACAGTGAGGAAGTAATGGTCATTTCTACGTTCCGGGCGACCTAGGCTTCACTCTAGGGCGTTGCTCCTCCAGATCGAATAGCTAGGGAATTAGAAGTCAACGACAGAAGCCTAAAATAAAATAAAAATACAACAGTTTTTCCACCGTATAAAACGAAAAATTGCAACCAGTATGAATGTTATGGTCATTTCTATGTCCCGGGCAACCTAGGCTTCACTCTAGGGCGTTGTTCCACCAAATCCAATAGCTAGGGCCTAAGAAGTCAACGCCAGGAGCACCAAATACAAAATAAATACAACAGCTTTTCCATCGTATTAAACGAATAATTGCAACCAGTATGAAAGCTATGGTCACTTCTACGTTCCGGGCAACCTAGGCTTCACTCTAGGGCGTTTCTCAGCCACATCGAATAGCTACGGCCCTAGAAGACAACGCCATATCTATAAAATACAATACAAATACAACACTCTTTCCATCGTATAAAACAAATAATTGCAACAAGTCTTATAGTTATGGTCATTTCTACGTTCCGGGCAACCTAGGCTTCACCCTAGGGTGTTGCTCCACCAGGTCGAATAGTTAGGGCCTAAGAAGTCAACGCCTGAAGCATAAAATACGATATATGTACAACAGTTTTTCCATCGTATAAAATGAATAACCAGTGTGAAAGTAATGGTCATTTCTACGTTCCGTGCAACCTAGGTTTCGCTCTATGGCGTTGCTCCACCATATTGAATAGCTAGGGCCTTAGAAGTCAACGCCCGAAACATAAAATACAATAAAAATACAAAAGTTTTTCCATCGTATAACGGGAATAATTGCAACAAATGTGAACGTGATGGTCATTTCCACGTTCCGGGCAACCTAGGCTTCACTCTAGGGCGTTGGTCCGCCAGATCGAATAGTTAGGGCGTAAGAAGTCAGCGCCAGAAGCCTAAAATAGAATATAAATGCAACAGCTTTTCCGTCGTATATAATGTATATTTGCAAACAGTGTGAAAGTAAAGGTCATTTCTACGTTCCGGGCAATCTAGGCTTAACTGTAGGGCGCTGCTCCACCAGATCGAATAGTTAGGGACTTAGAAGTCAACGCTAGAAGCATGAAATACAAAATAAATAGAACAGTTTTTCCATTGTATCGAACGAATAATTGCAACCAGTGTGAAAGTTATGGTCATATCTACGTTCCGGGCAACCGGGGCTTAACTCGAGGGCGTTGCTCCACCAGATCGAATAGTTAGGGACATTGAATACAACGCCTGAAGGATAAAAGACAATAAATATACAACAGTTTTTTCATCGTATAACAGGAATAATTGCAACAAGCCTGAAGGTAATGGTCATGTCTACGTTCCGGGCAATCTAGGCTTCTCTCTAGGGCGTTGCTCCACCAGTTCGACTAGTTAGGGCCTAACAAGTCAACGCCAGAAGTATAAAATACAATAGAAATACAACAGCTTTTCCATCGTATAAAACGAATAATTGCAATCAGTATGAAAGTTATGGTCATTTAAACGTCCCGGGCATCCTCGGCTTCACCATAGCGCGTTGCTCCAACAGATCCAATAGTTAGGGCCTAAGAAGTCAACTCCAGAAGCATAAAATACAAAATAGATACAACAGTTTTTCCATCGTATAGCAGGAATTATCGCAACCTGTGTGAAAGTGATGGTCATTTCTACGTTCCGGGCAACCTAGGTTTCACTCTAGTGCGTTGTTCCACCCGATCGAATAGTTAGGGCCTAAGAAGTCAACGCCAGAAGCATAAAATACAATATAAATACCACGGTTTTTCAATCGTATAAAACGAATAATTCCAACCAGTATGAAAGTAATGGTCATTTCTACGTTCCGTGCAACCTAGGCTTAACTTTAGGGCGTTGCTCCAACAGATTCAATAGTTAGGGCCTTAGAAGTTAACGCCCGAAGCATAAAATACAATACAAATACAACAGTTATTCCATCGTATAACAGGAATAATTACAACCAGTGATAAAGTAATGGGCATTTCTACGTTCCGTGCAAACTAGGTTTCACTCTAGGGCGTTGCTACACCACATCAATAGCTACGGCCTTAGAAGTCAACGCCAGAAGCTTAAAATACAATATAAATACAACAGTTTTTCTATCGTATAACAGGAGTAATTACAACCAGTGTGAAAGATCTGGTCATTTCTGCGTTCCGGGCAACCTAGGCTTCAGTCTAGGGCGTTGCTCCACCACATCGAATAGCTACGGCCTTAGAAGTCAACGCCAGAAGCATAAAATACAATATAAATACAACAATTTTTCCATCGTATAAAACGAATAATTGCAACCAATATGAAAGTTGTTGCCACTTCTACGTTCCGGGCCACCTAGCCTTCACCCTAGGGCGTTGCTCCGCCAGCTCCAATAGTTAGGGCCTAAGAAGTCAAAGCCAGAAGCATAAAATACAAAATAAATGCAACAGTTTTTCCATCGTATAACAGGAATAATTGCAACTAGTGTGAAAGTGATGGTCTTTTCTACGTTCGGTGCAATCTAGGCTTCACTCTAGGGAGTGGAGCCACCAGATCGAATAGGTAGGGCCTTAGAAAGGAACTCCAGACGCATAAAATACAATAAAAATGCAACAGTTTTTCCATCGTATAAAAAGAATAATTGCAACCAGTGTGAAGGTAATGGTCATTTCTACGTTTGGGGCAACATAGGCTTCACTCTAGGGCGTTGCTCCACCAGATCGAGTAGCTAGGGCCTAAGATGTCAACGCCAGAAGCATAAAATACAATAAAAATCCAACAGTCTTTCCATCGTATAACAGGAATAATTGCAACCAGAGCGCAGGTGATGGTCATTTCTACGTTCCGAGCAACCTGGGCTTCACTCTAGGGCGTTGCTCCACCAGATCCACTAGTTAGAGCCTTAGAAGTCAACGCCCGAAGCATAAAATACAATAAAAATACAACAGTCTTTCCAACGTATAACAGGAATAATTGCAACCAGAGTGAAAGTGATGTACATTTCCACGTTCCGGGCAACTTAGGCTTCACTCTAGGGCGTTGCTCCACCAGATCGAATAGTTAGGGTCTTAGAAGTCAACGCCGGAAGCCTAAAATACGAAATTAATACAACAGTTTTTCCATTGTATAAAACGAGTAATTGCAACCAGTGTGAAAGTTATGGTCACTTCTACATTCCGTGCAACCTAGGCTTCACTCTAGGGCGTTGCTCCACCAGATTCAATAGCTAGGCCCTTGGGAGTCAATGCCCGAGACAGAAAATACAATAAAAATACAACAGTTTTTCCATCGTATAACGGGAATAATTGCAACCAGTATGAAAGTTATGGTCATTTCTTCGTTCCGGGCAACATAGGCTTCACTCTAGGGCGTTGCCCCACCACATCGAATAGCTACGGCCTTAGAAGTCAACGCCAGAAGCATAAAAACAAAATAAATACAACAGTTTTTCCATCGAATAACAGGAATAATTGCAACCAGTGTGAAAGTAATGGTCATTTATACGTTCCGGCTAACCTCGGCTTCACCCTAGGGCGTTGCTCCACCAGATCGTATAGTTAGGGCCTAAGAAGCCAACGCCAGAAGGATAAAATACAATATAAATACAACAGTTTTTCCATCGTATAACAGGAATAATTGCAACAAGAGTGAAGGTGATGGTCATTTCTACGTTCCGGGCAACCTAGGCTTCACTCTAGGGCGTTGCTCCACCAGATCGAATAGCTAGGGACTTAGAAGTCAATGACAGAAGCCTAAAATAAAATAAAAATACTACAGTTTTTCCATCGTATAAAACGAATAATTGCAACCAGTATGAATGTTATGGTCATTTCTACGTCCCGGGCAACCTAGCTTTCACTCTAGGGCGTTGGTCCACCAAATCCAATAGCTAGGGCCTAAGAAGTCAACGCCTGGAGCACCAAATACAAAATAAATACAACAGTTTTTCCATCGTATAAAACGAATAATTGCAACCAGTATGAAAGCTATGGTCACTTCCTCGTTCCGGGCAACCTAGGCTTCACTCTAGGGCGTTGGTCCACCAGATCCAATAGTTAGGGCGTAAGAAGTCAACGCCAGAAGCCTAAAATAGAATATAAATGCAACAGCTTTTCCATCGTATATAATGTATATTTGCAAACAGTGTGAAAGTAAAGGCCATTTCTACGTTCCGGGCAACCTAGGCTCAACTGTAGGGCGTCGCTCCACCAGATCGAGTAGTTAGGGACTTAGAAGTCAACGCCCGAAGCATGAAATACAAAATAAATAGAACAGTTTTTCCATTGTGAATGTTATGGTCATATCTACGTTCCGGGCAACCGGGGCTTAACTCGAGGGCGTTGCTCCACCAGATCGAATAGTTAGGGACATTGAATACAACGCCTGAAGGATAAAAGACAATAAATATACAACAGTTTTTTCATCGTATAACAGGAATAATTGCAACAAGCCTGAAGGTAATGGTCATTTCTACGTTCCGGGCAATCTAGGCTTCTCTCTAGGGCGTTGCTCCACCAGTTCGAATAGTTAGGGCCTAGCAAGTCACGGCAGAAGTACAAAATACAATAGAAATACAACAGCTTTTCCATCGTAGAAAACGAATAATTGCAATCAGTATGAAAGTTATGGTCATTTATACGTTCCGGGCATCCTCGGCTTCACCCTAGGGCGTTGCTCCAACATATCCAATAGTTAGGGCCTAAGAAGTCAACTCCAGAAGCATAAAATACAAAATAGATACAACAGTTTTTCCATCGTATAGCAGGAATTATCGCAACCTGTGTGAAGGTGATGGTCATTTCTACGTTCCGGGCAACCTAGGCTTCACTCTAGGGCGTTGCTCCTCCAGATCGAATAGTTAGGGCCTTAGAAATCAATGCCAGAAGCATAAAATACAATATAAATACAACAGTTTTTCCACTGTATAATACGAATAATTACAAACAGTGTTGAAGTAATGGTCATTTCTACGTTCCGGGCAACCTAGGATTCACTCTAGGGCGTTGCCCCACCACATCGAATAGCTACGGCCTTAGAAGCCAACGCTTGAAGCATAAAATATAACATAAATACAAGAGTTTTTCCATCGTATAACAGGAATAATTGAAACCAGAGTGAAGGTGAAGGTCATTTCTACGTTCCGGGCAACCTAGGCTTCACTCTTGGGCGTTGGTCCACCAAATCCAAAAGCTAGGGCCTAAGAAGTCAACGCCAGGAGCACCAAATACAAAATAAATACAACAGTTTTCCCATCCTATAAAACGAATAATTGCAACCAGTATGAAAGCTATGGTCACTTCCTCGTTCCGGGCAACCTAGGCTTTACTCTAGGGCGTTGCTCAACCACATCGAACAGCTACGGCCCTAGGAGACAAAGCCATAACTATAAAATACAATATAAATACAACAGTCTTTCCATCGTACAAAACGAATAATTGCAACCAGTCTGATAGTTAGGGTCATTTCTACGTTCCGGGCAACCTAGGCTTCACCCTAGGGCGTTGCTCCACCAGGTCGAATAGTTAGGGCCTAAGAAGTCAACACCAGAAGCATAAAATACGATATATGTACAACAGTCTTTCCATCGTCTAAAATGAATAATTGCAACCAGTGTGAAAGTAATGGTCATTTCTATGTTCCGAGCAACCTAGGTTTCGCTCTATGGCGCTGCCCCACCACATCGAATAATTAGGGCCCTAGAAGTCAATGCCAGAAGCATAAAATACAATATAAATACAAGAGTTTTTCCATGTATAAAATGAATAATTGGAAACAGTGAGGAAGTAATGGTCATTTCTACGTTCCGGGCGACCTAGGCTTCACTCTAGGGCGTTGCTCCACCAGATCGAATAGTTAGGGACATTGAATACAACGCCTGAAGGATAAAAGACAATAAATATACAACAGTTTTTTCATCGTATAACAGGAATAATTGCAACAAGCCTGAAGGTAATGGTCATGTCTACGTTCCGGGCAATCTAGGCTTCTCTCTAGGGCGTTGCTCCACCAGTTCGACTAGTTAGGGCCTAACAAGTCAACGCCAGAAGTATAAAATACAATAGAAATACAACAGCTTTTCCATCGTATAAAACGAATAATTGCAATCAGTATGAAAGTTATGGTCATTTAAACGTCCCGGGCATCCTCGGCTTCACCATAGCGCGTTGCTCCAACAGATCCAATAGTTAGGGCCTAAGAAGTCAACTCCAGAAGCATAAAATAGAAAATAGATACAACAGTTTTTCCATCGTATAGCAGGAATTATCGCAACCTGTGTGAAAGTGATGGTCATTTCTACGTTCCGGGCAACCTAGGTTTCACTCTAGTGCGTTGTTCCACCCGATCGAATAGTTAGGGCCTAAGAAGTCAACGCCAGAAGCATAAAATACAATATAAATACCACGGTTTTTCAATCGTATAAAACGAATAATTCCAACCAGTATGAAAGTAATGGTCATTTCTACGTTCCGTGCAA
The DNA here is from genome assembly GCF_051401765.1 of Calliopsis andreniformis. Lineage (NCBI taxonomy): Eukaryota > Metazoa > Arthropoda > Insecta > Hymenoptera > Andrenidae > Calliopsis > Calliopsis andreniformis. Next base: position 8,596,676 of record NW_027480422.1, read on the forward strand.
CCTAGGCTTAACTTTAGGGCGTTGCTCCAACAGATTCAATAGTTAGGGCCTTAGAAGTTAACGCCCGAAGCATAAAATACAATACAAATACAACAGTTATTCCATCGTATAACAGGAATAATTACAACCAGTGATAAAGTAATGGGCATTTCTACGTTCCGTGCAAACTAGGTTTCACTCTAGGGCGTTGCTACACCACATCAATAGCTACGGCCTTAGAAGTCAACGCCAGAAGCTTAAAATACAATATAAATACAACAGTTTTTCCATCGTATAACAGGAGTAATTACAACCAGTGTGAAAGATCTGGTCATTTCTGCGTTCCGGGCAACCTAGGCTTCAGTCTAGGGCGTTGCTCCACCACATCGAATAGCTACGGCCTTAGAAGTCAACGCCAGAAGCATAAAATACAATATAAATACAACAATTTTTCCATCGTATAAAACGAATAATTGCAACCAATATGAAAGTTGTTGCCACTTCTACGTTCCGGGCCACCTAGCCTTCACCCTAGGGCGTTGCTCCGCCAGCTCCAATAGTTAGGGCCTAAGAAGTCAAAGCCAGAAGCATAAAATACAAAATAAATGCAACAGTTTTTCCATCGTATAACAGGAATAATTGCAACTAGTGTGAAAGTGATGGTCTTTTCTACGTTCCGTGCAATCTAGGCTTCACTCTAGGGAGTGGAGCCACCAGATCGAATAGGTAGGGCCTTAGAAAGGAACTCCAGACGCATAAAATACAATAAAAATGCAACAGTTTTTCCATCGTATAAAAAGAATAATTGCAACCAGTGTGAAGGTAATGGTCATTTCTACGTTTGGGGCAACATAGGCTTCACTCTAGGGCGTTGCTCCACCAGATCGAGTAGCTAGGGCCTAAGATGTCAACGCCAGAAGCATAAAATACAATAAAAATCCAACAGTCTTTCCATCGTATAACAGGAATAATTGCAACCAGAGCGCAGGTGATGGTCATTTCTACGTTCCGTGCAACCTAGGCTTCACTCTAGGGCGTTGCTCCACCAGATTCAATAGCTAGGCCCTTGGGAGTCAATGCCCGAGACAGAAAATACAATAAAAATACAACAGTTTTTCCATCGTATAACGGGAATAATTGCAACCAGTATGAAAGTTATGGTCATTTCTTCGTTCCGGGCAACATAGGCTTCACCCTAGGGCGATGCTCCACCAGATCCAATAGTTAGGGCCTTAGAAGTCAACGCCCGAAGCATTAGATACAAAATTAATAGAACAGTTTTTCCATTGTATAAAACGAATAATTGCAATCAGTGTGAAAATAATGGTCATTTCTACGTTCCGGGCAACCTAGGCTTCATTCTAGGGCGTTGTTCCACTAGATCGAACAGTCTGGGCCTAAGAAGTCAACGCCAGAAGCACCAAATACAGTATAAGTACAACAGTTTTTCCATCATATATAACGAATAATTGCAACCAGTGTGAAAGTGATGGTCATTTCCACGTTCCGGGCAACCTAGGCTTCACTCTAGGGCGTTGGTCCACCAGACCCAATAGTTAGGGCCTAAGAAGTCAACGCCAGAAGCACCACTTACAAAATAAATACAACAGTATTTCCATCGTATAAAACGTATAATTGCAACCAGTGTGAAAGTAATGCTCATTTCTAGGTTCCGGGCAACCGAGGCTTCACTCTAGGCCGCTGCCGCACCACATCGAAAAGCTACGGTCTAAGAAGTCAACGCCAGAATCACCGAAAACAAAATAGATACAACAGTTTTTCCATCGTATAAAACGAATAATTGCAACCAGTGTGGAAGTTATGGTCATTTCTACTTTCCGGGTAACATAGGCATCGCACTTGGACGTTGCCCCACCAGATCGAACAGCTAGGACCCTAGCAGTCAACGCCAGAAGCATAAAATACAATAAAAATACAACAGCTTTTCCATCGTATAAAATGTATAATTGCAAACAGTGGTGAAAGTAATGGTCATTTCTACGTTCCGGGCAACCTAGGCTTCACTCTCGGGCGTTGCCCCACCAAATCGAATAGCTAGGGTCATAGAAGTCAACGCCCGAAGCATAAAATGCAGTAAAAATACAACAGTTTTTCCATCGTATAACAAGAATAATTGCAACCAGAGTGAAAGTGACGGTCATTTGTACGTTACGGGCGACCTAGGCTTCACTCTGGATCGTCGGTCCACCAGATAGTATAGTTAGGGCCCATGAAGTCAACGCCAGCAGGATAAAATATAAAATAAATACAATGGTCTTTCCATCGTGTAAAACGAATAATTGCACGAGTGTGAAAGGCATGGTCATTTCTACGTTCCGTGCAACCTAGGCTCCACTGTCGAGCGTTGCTCCACCACACCAAATACCTACGGCCTTAGAAGTCAACGCCAGAAGCATAAAATACAAAATAAATACAATAGTTTTTCCATCGTCTAAAACGAATAATTGCACGAGTGTGAACGTAATGGTCATTTCTACGTTCCGAGCAAACCTAGGCTTTATTCCAGGGCGTTGTTCCACTAGATCGAACAGTCTGGGCCTAAGAAGTCAACGCCAGAAGCATAAAACACAATATTAATACAACAGCTCCTCCATCGTATAAAACCAATAATTGCAACCAGTATGAAAGTTATGGTCATTTCTACGTTCCGGGCAACCTTGGCTTCACACTAGGGCGTTGCTCCACCAGATCGAATAGTTAGGGCCTTAGAAGCCAACGCCGGAAGCATAAAATACAAAATTAATACAACAGTCTTTCCATCGTAAAAAATGAATAATTCCAACCAGTGTGAAAGTAATGGTCATTACTACGTTTCGGGAAACATAGGCTTCACCCTAGGGCTTTGCTCCACCACATCGAATAGCTACGGCCTTAGAACTCAACGCCAGCAGCATAAAATACAATATAAATACAACAGTTTTTCCATCGTATGAAATGAATAATTGCAAACATTTTGAATGTAACGGTCATTACTACGTTCCGGGCAATCTAGGCTTGACTCTAGGGCGTTGCTCCATCAGATCGAATAGTTAGGGCCTAAGAAGTCAACGCCAGAAGCACCAAATAAGGTATAAATACAACAGTTTTTCCATCATATAAAACGAATAATTGCAACCAATGTGAAAGTGATCATCATTTCTAGGTTCCAGGCAACCTAGGCTTCACTCTAGGGCGCTGCCCCACCACATCGAATAGCTACGGTCTAAGAAGTCAACGCCAGAAGCACCGAAAACAAAATAGATACTACAGTTTTTCCATCGCATAAAACGAATGATTGCAACCAGTGTGAAGGTTATGGTCATTTCTACTTTCCAGGGAAGATAGGCTTCACTCTTGGACGTTGCCCCGCGAGATCGAATAGCTAGGACCTTAGAAGTCAAAGCCAGAAGCAGAAAATACAATAAAAATGCAACAGTTTTTCCATCGTATAGCATGATAATTGCAACCAGTGTGAAAGTAATGGTCATTTCTACGTTCCGGGCAACCTAGGCTTCACTCTAGGTCGTTGCTCCACCACATCGAATAGTTACGGCCTTAGAAGCCAACGCTAGAAGCATAAAATACAAAATAAATAGAACAGTTTTTCCATTGTATAAAACGAATAATTGCAACCACTGTGAAAGTTATGGTCATTTCTACGTTGCGGGCATCCTAGGCTTAACTGTAGGGCGTTGCTCCACCAGATCGCATAGTTAGGGACATAGAATTTAACGCCAGAAGCATAAAATACAATAAATATAGAACAGTTTTTTCATCGTATAACACGAATAATTGCAACCAGAGTGAAAGTAATGGTCATTTCTACGTTTCGGTCGACCTAGGCTTCACTCTTGGGCGTTGCTCCACCAGACCGAATAGCTAGGGCCTTAGAAGTCAACGCCCGAAACCTAAAATAGAATTAAAATACAACAGTTTTTCTATCGTATAACGGGTATAATTGCAACAAATGAGAAGGTGATGGTCATTTCCACGTTCCGGGCAACCTGGGGTTCACTCTAGGGCGTTGGTCCATCAGATCCAATTGTTAGGGCCTAAGAAGTCAACGATAGAAGCACCAAATACAAAATAAATGGAACAGTTTTTCCATTGTATAAAACGAATAATTGAAACCAGTGTGAAAGTTATGGTCATTTCTACGTTCCGGGCAACCTAGGCTTCACCCTAGGGCGTTGCTCCACCATATCCAATAGTTAGGACCTAAGAAGTCAACTACAGAAGCATAAAATACAAAATAGATACAACAGCTTTTCCATCGTATAACAGGAATAATTGCTACCAGTGTGCAAGTGATGGTCATTTCTACGTTCCGGGCAACATAGGCTTCACTCTAGGGCGTCGTTCCACCAGATCGAATAGTTAGGGCCTAAGAAGTCTACGCCAGAAGCATAAAATCCAATACAAATACAACAGCTTTTCCATCGTATAACAGGAATAATTGCAACCAGTGTGTATGATATGGTCATTTCAACGTTCCGGGCAAGCTAGGCTTCACTCTAGGGCGTTGCTCGACCACATCGAATAGCTATGGCCTTAGAAGCCAACGACAGTGGCATAAAATACAAAATAAGTACAACAGTTTTTCCATCGTATAACAAGAATAATTGCAACCAGAGTGAAAGATATGGCCATTTCAACGTTGCGGGCATCCTAGGCTTCACTCTTGGGCATTGCTCCACCACATCGAATAGCTACGGCCTTAGAAGTCAGCGCCATAACTATAAAAAACAATATAAATACAACAGTTCTTCAATTGTATAAAATGAATAATTGCAAACAGTGTGGAGGTAATGGTCATTTCTACTTTCCGGGCAACCTAGGCTTCACTCTAGGGCGTTTCTCCATCACATCGATTAGCTACGGCCTTAGAATTCAACGCCTGAAGCATAAAATATAATATAAATTCAACAGTTTTTCCATCGTATAACAGGAATAATTGCAACCAGTGTGAAAGTAATGGGCACTTCTACGTTCCGTGCAACCTAGGCTTCACTCTACGGCGTTGATCCACCAGGTCGAATAGTTAGCGCTTTAGAAAACAACTCCAGACGCATAAAATACAGTATAAATACAAAAGTTTTTCCACGGTATAAAACGAATAATTGCAACCAGTATGAAAGTTATGGTCATTTCTACGTACCGGGCAACCTAGGCTTCACCCTAGGGCGTTGCTCCAGCATATCCAATAGTTAGGACCTAAGAAGTCAACGCCAGAAGCATAAAATACAAAATAGATACAACAGTCTTTCCATCGTATAACAGGAATAATTGCAACCAGTGTGAAAGGAAAGGACATTTCTACGTTCCGGGCAACCTAGGCTTCACCATAGGGCGCTGCTCCAGCAGATCCCATAGGTAGGACCTAAGAAGTCATCGCCCGAAGCATAAAATACAATAAAAATACAACAGTTTTTCCATCGTATAACAGGAATAACAGCAACCATAGTGAACGTGATGGTCACTTCTAAGTTCCGGGCAACCTAGGCTTCACTCTAGAGCGTTACACCACCAGATCGAACAGTTAGGGCCTAAGAATTCAACGCCAGAAGCAACAAATACAAAATAAATACAGCAGTTTTTCCATCGTATAAAACGAATAATTGCAACCAGTGTGAAAGTAATGGTCATTTCTACGTTCCGGGCAGCCTAGGCATCACTATAGGGCGTTGGCCCACCAGATCCAATAGTTAGGGCCTAAGAAGTCAACGCCACGAGCACCAAATACATAACAAATACAACAGTTTTTCCATCGTATAAAACGAATAATTGCAACCAGTGTGCAAGTAATGGTGATTTCTACGTTCCGAGCAACCTAGGCATCACTCTAGGGCGTTGTTCCACCAGAGCGAATAGTTAGGGCCTAAGACGTCAACGCCTTAAGCATAAAATGCAATATAAGTACAACAGTTTTTCCATCGTATAAAACGAATAATTGCAACCATTCTGAAAGTAATGGCCATTTCTGCGCTACGGGCATGCTAGGCTTCACTCTGGGGCGTTGGTCCACCAGATACTATAGCTAGGGCCTGAGAGGTCAACGTCAGAATCATAAAGTACAATAAAAATCCAACAGTTTGTAGATCGTATAACAGGAATATTTGCAACTAGTGTGAAAGTAATGGTCATTTCTACGTTCCGGGCAACATAGGCTTCATTCTTGGACGTTGCCTCACCGGATCGAAAGGTTTGGGCCTAAGAAGTCAACGCCAGAAGCATAAAATAAAATAAAATTACTACAGTTTTTCCATCGTATAAAACGAATACTTGCAACCAGTATGATAGTTATGGTCATTTCTACGTTCCGGGCAACCTAGGCTTCACCCTAGGGCGTTGCTCCACCTGATCGAATGGTTAGGGCCTAAGAAGTCAACGCCAGAAGCATAAAATACGATATATGTACAACAGTTTTTCCATCGAATAAAATGTATAATTGCAAGCAGTGTGAAAGTAATGGTCATTTCTACGTTCTGGGCAACCTAGGCTTCACTCTAGAGCGTTGCTGCACCAGATCGGATAGTTAGGGCCTTAGAAGTCAACGCCCGAAGCATAAAATACAAGATAAATACAACAGTTTTTCCATTGTATAAAACGAATAATTGCAACCAGTGTGAAAGTAATGGTCATTTCTACGTTCCGGGCAACCTAGGCTTCACTCTAGGGCGTCGCTCCACCAGTTCGAATAGCAAGGGTCTTAGAATTCAGCGCCAGAAGCATATAATACAATTAAAATGCAACAGTTTTTCCACCGTATAACAGGAGTAACTATAACCACTGTGAAAGTGATGGACATTTCTACGTTCCGGGCAGCCTAGGCCTCTCTCTAGGGCGTTGTTCCACCAGACCGAATGGTCAGGGCCTAAGAAGTCAACGCCAGAAGCATAAAATACAATATAAGTACAACAGTTTTTCCATCGTATAAAACGAATAATTGCAACCATTCTGAAAGTAATGGCCATTTCTGCGCTACGGGCATGCTAGGCTTCACTCTGGGGCGTTGGTCCACCAGATACTATAGCTAGGGCCTGAGAGGTCAACGTCAGAATCATAAAGTACAATAAAAATCCAACAGTTTGTAGATCGTATAACAGGAATATTTGCAACTAGTGTGAAAGTAATGGTCATTTCTACGTTCCGGGCAACATAGGCTTCATTCTTGGACGTTGCCTCACCGGATCGAAAGGTTCGGGCCTAAGAAGTCAACGCCAGAAGCATAAAATAAAATAAAATTACTACAGTTTTTCCATCGTATAAAACGAATTATTGCAACCAGTATGAAAGTTATGGTCGTTTCTACGTTCCGGGCAACCTAGACTTCACCCTAGAGTGTTGCTCCACAGCATCGAGTAGCTACGGCATTAGAAGTTAAAGCCAGAAGCATATAATACAATTAAAATGCAACAGTTTTTCCACCGTATAACAGGAGTAACTATAACCACTGTGAAAGTGATGGACATTTCTACGTTCCGGGCAGCCCAGGCCTCTCTCTAGGGCGTTGTTCCACCAGACCGAATAGTCAGGGCCTAAGAAGTCAACGCCAGGAGCATCAAATACAAAATAAGTACAACAGTTTTTCCATCGCAAGACAGGAATAATTGCAACCAGTGGGAAAGAAATGGCTATTTCTACATTCAGCGCAACCTAGGTTTCACTCTAGGGCGTGCTCCACCAGATCGAATAGTTAGGGGCTTAGAAAACAAGGCCAGACGCATAAAATACAGTAAAAATACAACAGGTTTTCTATTGTACAAAACGAATAATTGCAACCAGTGTGAGAGTAATGGTCATCTCTACGTTCCGGGCAACATAGGCTTCACTCTTGGACGTTGCTCCAAGAGATCGAATAGCTAGGACCTTAGAAGTCAACGCCTGAAGCATAGAATACAATATAAATACAACAGTTTTTCCATTGTATAAAATGAATAATTGCAAACAGTGTGAAAGTAATGGTCATTTCTACGTTCCGGGCAACCTAGGCTTCACTCTAGGGCGTTGTTCCACCAGGTCGGATAGTTAGGGCCTAAGAAGTCAACGCCAGGAGCACCAAATACAAAATAAACACAATAGTTTTTCCATCGTATAAAACGGATAATTGCAACCAGTGTGAAAGTAATGGTCAGTCCTACGTTCCGGGCAACCTAGGCTTCACTCTAGGGCGTTGTTCCACCAGATTGAATAGATAGGGCCTAAGAAGTCAACTCCAGAGGCATAACATACATTATAAGTACAACAGTTTTTCCATCGTATAAAACGAATAATTGCAGTCAGTATGAAGGTTATGGTTATTTCTACATTCCGGGCGACCTAGGCTTCACGTTAGGCATAGCTCCACCAGATCCAATAGTTAGGGCCTAAGAAGTCAACGCCAGAAGCATAAAGTACAATAAAAATCCAACAGTTTGTCCATCGTATAACAGGAATAATTGTAACCACTGTGAAAGTAATGGTCATTTCTACGTTCCGGGCAACCTAGGTTGCGCTCTAGGGCGTTGCTCGACCACATCGAATAGCTATGGCCTTAGAAGTCAACGACAGAGGCATAAAATACAAAATAAATACAACAGTTTTTCCATCGTATACCAAGAATAATTGCAACCAGTGTGAAAGATATGGTCATTTCTACGTTGCGGGCAACCTAGGCTTCACTCTAGGCCGTTGCTGCACCACATCGAATATCTACGGCCTTAGAAGTCAACGCCATAACTATAAAAAACAATATAAATACAAGAGTTTTTCCATCGTATAGAATGAGTAATTGCAAACAGTGTGGAGGTAATGGTCATTTCTACTTTCCGGGCAACCTAGGCTTCACTCTAGGGCGTTTCTCCACCACATCGAATAGCTACGGCCATAGAAGTCAACGCCTGAAGCATAAAATATAATATAAATTCAACAGTTTTTCCATCGTATAACAGGAATAATTGCAGCCAGTATGGAAGTAATGGTCATTTCTACGTTGCGGGCAGCCTAGGCTTCACCCTAGGGCGTTGCTCCACCACATCGAATTGCTACGGCCTTAGAAGTCAACGCCAGAAGCATAAAATACAATATGAATACAACAGTTTTTCCACTGTATAATATGAATAATTGCAAACAGTGTGAAAGTAATCGTCATTTCTACGTTCCGGGCAACCTAGGTTTCGCTCTAGGGCGTTGCTCGACCACATCGAATAGCTATGGCCTTAGAAGTCAACGACAGAGGCATAAAATACAAAATAAATACAACAGTTTTTCCATCGTATAACAAGAATAATTGCAACCAGTGTGAAAGATATGGACATTTCTACGTTGCGGGCAACCTAGGCTTCACTTTAGGGCATTGCTCCACCACATCGAATAGCAACGGTCTAAGAAGTCAACGCCAGAAGCACCGAAAACAAGATAGATACTACAGTTTTTCCATCGTATAAAACGAATGATTGCAACCAGTGTGAAGGTTATGGTCATTTCTACGTTCCGGGCAACATAGCCTTCACCCTAGGCGTTGCTCCACCAGATCCAATAGTTAGGGCCTAAGAAGTCAACGCCAGGAGCATAAAGTACAATAAAAATCCAACAGTTTGCCCATCGTATAACAGGAATAACTGCAACCAGTGTGAAAGTAATGGTCATTTCAACGATACGGGCAACCTAGGCTTCACTCTAGGGCGTTGCTGGTGCACATCGAATAGCTGCGGCCTTACAAGTCAACGCCAGAAGGTTAAAATACAATATAAATACAACAGCTTTTCCATCGTATAAAACGAATAATTGCAATGAGTATGAAAGTTATGGTCATTTCTACGTTCCGGGCAACCTAGGCTTCACCCGAGGGCGTTGCTCCACCAGATCCAATAGTTAGTACCTAAGAACTCAACTACAGAAGCATGAAATACAAAATAGATACAACAGTTTTTCCATCGTATAACAGGAATAATTGCACCAGTGTGAAAGATATGGTCATTTCTGCGTTGCGGGCATCTCAGGCTTCACTCTTGGGCATTGCTCCCCCACATCGAATAGCTACGGCCTTAGAAGTCAACGCCATAACTATAAAAAACAGTATAAATACAACAGTTTTTCCATCGTATAACAAGAATAATTGCAACCAGCGTGAAAGTAATGATCATTTCGACGTTTCGGGCATCCTAGACTTATCTCTGAGGCATTGCTCCACCAGATCGAAGAGTTAGGATCATAGAAATAAACGCCAGAAGCATAAAATACAAAATAAATACAACAGTTTTTCCATCGTATAAAATGAATAATTGCAACCAGTGTGAAGGTAATGGTCATTTCTACGTTCCGGGCAACCTAGGCTTCACTATTGGGCGTTGCTCCATCACATCGAATAGCTGCGGCCTTAGAAGTCAACTCCAGAAGCATAAAATACAATATAAATACAACAGCTTTTCCATTGCATAAAACGAATGATTGCAAACAATGTGAAAGTTATGGTCATTACTACTTTCCGGGCAACCTAGGCTTCACTCCAGGGCGTTGCTCCACCAGATCAAATAGATCGAGACTTTGTATACAACGTCAGAAGCATAAAATACAATAAAAATGCAACAGTTTTTCCATTGTATAACAGGAATAATTGCAACCAGTGTGAAAGTGATGGTCATTTCTACGTTCCTGCCACCCTAGGCTTCACTCTAGGGCGTTGTTCCACCAGAACGCATAGTTCGGGACTTAGAATTTATCGCCAGAAGCATAAAATACAATAAAAACGCTACACTTTTTCCATCGTATAACAGGAATAATTGCAACCAGTGTGAAAGTGATGGTCATTTCTACGTTCCGGGCAACCTAGGCTTCACTCTAGGGCGTTCTTCCACCAGATCGAATAGCTAGGGCCTAAGAAGTCAACGCCAGAAGCATAAACTGCAATATAAATGCAACAGTCTTTCCATTGTATAAAATGAATAATTGCAAACAGTGTGGAAGTAATGGTTACTTCTACGTTCGGGGCAACCTAGGCTTCACTCTAGGGCGTTGCTCCACCAGATCGAATAGCCAGGGACTTAGAAGTCAACGCCAGAAGCGTAAAATACAATAAAAATACCACAGCCTTTCCATCGTATAAAATGTATAATTGCAAGCAATGTGAAGGTATTGGTCATTTCTACGTACCGGGCAACCTAGGCTTCACCCCTGGGCGTTGCTCCGCCAGATCCAATAGTTAGGACCCAAGAAGTCAGCGCCAGAAGCATAAAATACAAAATAGATACAACAGTTTTTCCATCGTATAGCATGAATAATTGCAACCAGAGTGAAAGTAATGGTCATTTCTACGTTTCGGGCGACCTAGGCTTCACTCTAGGGCGTTGCTCCACCATATCGAATAGCTAGGGCCTTAGAAGTCAACGCCCGAAACATAAAATACAATAAAAATACAACAGTTTTTCCATCGTATAACGGGAATAACTGCAAAAAATGTGAACGTGATGGTCATTTCCACGTTCCGGGCAACCTAGGCTTCACTCTAGGGCGTTGGTCCGCCAGATCTAATAGTTAGGGCCCAGGAAGTCAACGACAGAAGCATAAAATACAATAAAGATACAACAGCTGTTCCATCGTATAACAGGAATAATTGTAACCAGAGTGAAGGTGATGGCCATTTCTACGTTCCGGGCAACCTAGGCTTCACTCTAGGGCGTTGCTACACCAGAACACATAGTTCGGGACTTAGAATTTATCGCCAGAAGCATAAAATACAATAAAAACGCTACACTTTTTCCATCGTATAACTGGAATAATTGCAACCAGTGTGAAAGTGATGGTCATTTCTACGTTCCTGCCACCCTAGGCTTCACTCTAGGGCGTTGTTCCACCAGAACGCATAGTTCGGGACTTAGAATTTATCGCCAGAAGCATAAAATACAATAAAAACGCTACACTTTTTCCATCGTATAACAGGAATAATTGCAACCAGTGTGAAAGTGATGGTCATTTCTACGTTCCGGGCAACCTAGGCTTCACTCTAGGGCGTTCTTCCACCAGATCGAATAGCTAGGGCCTAAGAAGTCAAGGCCAGAAGCATAAACTGCAATATAAATGCAACAGTCATTCCATTGTATAAAATGAATAATTGCAAACAGTGTGGAAGTAATGGTTGCTTCTACGTTCGGGGCAACCTAGGCTTCACTCTAGGGCGTTGCTCCACCAGATCGAATAGCAAGGGACTTAGAAGTCAACGCCAGAAGCATAAAATACAATAAAAATACCACAGTCTTTCCATCGTATAAAATGTATAATTGCAAGCAATGTGAAGGTATTGGTCATTTCTACGTTCCGGGCAACCTAGGCTTCACCCCTGGGCGTTGCTCCGCCAGATCCAATAGTTAGGACCCAAGAAGTCAGCGCCAGAAGCATAAAATACAAAATAGATACAACAGTTTTTCCATCGTATAGCATGAATAATTGCAACCAGAGTGAAAGTAATGGTCATTTCTACGTTTCGGGCGACCTAGGCTTCACTCTAGGGCGTTGCTCCACCATATCGAATAGCTAGGGCCTTAGAGTCAACGCCCGAAACATAAAATACAATAAAAATACAACAGTTTTTCCATCGTATAGCGGGAATAACTGCAAAAAATGTGAACGTGATGGTCATTTCCACGTTCCGGGCAACCTAGGCTTCACTCTAGGGCGTTGGTCCGCCAGATCTAATGGTTAGGGCCCAGGAAGTCAACGACAGAAGCATAAAATACAATAAAGATACAACAGCTTTACCATGGCATAACAGGAATAATTGTAACCAGAGTGAAGGTGATGGTCATTTCTACGTTCCGGGGAACCTAGGCTTCACCCTAGGGCGTTGCTCCACCAGATCGAATAGCTAAGGCCTTAGAAGTCAATGCCAGAAGCATAAAACAAAATAAAAATAGAGCAGTTATTCCATCGTATAACAGGAATAATTACAACCAGTGCGAAAGAAATGGGCATTTCTACGTTCCCTGCAACCTAGCCTTCACTCTAGGGCGTTGCTCCACCAGGTCGAACAGTTGTGGCCTTAGAAAACAACTCCACACGCATAGATTACAATAAAAATACAACAGTTTTACCATCGTATAACTGGCATAATTGCAACCAGTCTGAAAGATATGGTCATTTCTACGTTCCGGGCAACCCAGGCTTCACTCTAGGGCGTTGGTCCACCACATCCAATGGTTAGGGCTTAAGAAGTCAACGCCAGAAGCACCAAATACAAAATAAATACAACAGGTTTTCCATCGTATAAAACGAATAATTGCAACCAGTGTGAAAGTAATGGCCATTTCTACGTTCCGGGCAACCTAGGCTTCACTCTAGGGCGTTGCTACTCCAGAACGCATAGTTCGGGACTTAGAATTTATCGCCAGAAGCATAAAATACAATAAAAACGCTACACTTTTTCGATCGTATAACTGGAATAATTGCAACCGGTGTGAAGGTACAGGCCATTTCTACGTTCCGGGCAACCTAGGTTTCGCTCTAGGGCGTTGCTTCACCAGGTCGAATAGCTAGGGACTTAGAAGTCAACGCCAGAAGCATAAATTACAATAAAAATACAACAGTTTTTCCATCGTATAACAGGAATAATTGCAACCAGTGTGAAAGGTATGGTCATTTCTACGTTCCGGGCAACCTAGGCTTCACTCTAGGGCGTTCTTCCACCAGATCGAATTGTTAGGGCCTAACAAGTCAACGCCAGAAGCATAAACTGCAATATAAATGCAACAGTTTTTCCATTGTATAAAATGAATAATTGCAAACAGTGTGGAAGTAATGGTTACTTCTACGTTCGGGGCAACCTAGGCTTCACTCTAGGGCGTTGCTCCACCACATCGAATAGCTACGGCCTTGGGAGTCAACGCCAGAGGCATTAAATACAATATAAGTACGACAGATTTTCCATCGTATAAAACGAATAATTGCAATCAGTATGAAGGTTATGGTCATTTCTACGTTCCGGGCAACATAGCCTTCACCCTAGGCGTTGCTCCACCAGATCCAATAGTTAGGGCCTAAGAAGTCAACGCCAGAAGCATAAAGTACAATAAAAATCCAACAGTTTGCCCATCGTATAACAGGAATAACTGCAACCAGTGTGAAAGTAATGGTCATTTCAACGATACGGGCAACCTAGGCTTCACTCTAGGGCGTTGCTGCTCCACATCGAATAGCTGCGGCCTTACAAGTCAACGCCAGAAGGTTAAAATACAATATAAATACAACAGCTTTTCCATCGTATAAAACGAATAATTGCAATGAGTATGAAAGTTATGGTCATTTCTACGTTCCGGGCAACCTAGGCTTCACCCGAGGGCGTTGCTCCACCAGATCCAATAGTTAGTACCTAAGAACTCAACTACAGAAGCATGAAATACAAAATAGATACAACAGTTTTTCCATCGTATAACAGGAATAATTGCACCAGTGTGAAAGATATGGTCATTTCTGCGTTGCGGGCATCCCAGGCTTCACTCTTGGGCATTGCTCCCCCAAATCGAATAGCTACGGCCTTAGAAGTCAACGCCATAACTATAAAAAACAGTATAAATACAACAGTTTTTCCATCTTATAACAGGAATAATTGGAACCAGTGTGTAAGATATGGTCATTTCTACGTTCCGGGCAACCTAGGCTTCACTCTAGGGCGTTCTTCCACCAGATCGAATAGCTAGGGCCTAAGAAGTCAACGCCAGAAGCATAAACTGCAATATAAATGCAACAGTCTTTCCATTGTATAAAATGAATAATTGCAAACAGTGTGGAAGTAATGGTTACTTCTACGTTCGGGGCAACCTAGGCTTCACTCTAGCGCGTTGCTCCACCAGATCGAATAGCAAGGGACTTAGAAGTCAACGCCAGAAGCATAAAATACAATAAAAAATACCACAGTCTTTCCATCGTATAAAATGTATAATTACAAGCAATGTGAAGGTATTGTTCATTTCTACGTTCCGGGCAACCTAGGCTTCACCCCTGGGCGTTGCTCCGCCAGATCCAATAGTTAGGACCCAAGAAGTCAGCGCCAGAAGCATAAAAAACAAAATAGATACAACAGTTTTTCCATCGTATAGCATGAATAATTGCAACCAGAGTGAAAGTAATGGTCATTTCTACGTTTCGGGCGACCTAGGCTTCACTCTAGGGCGTTGCTCCACCATATCGAATAGCTAGGGCCTTAGAAGTCAATGCCAGAAGCATAAAATAAAATAAAGATAGAGCAGTTATTCCATCGTATAACAGGAATAATTACAACCAGTGCGAAAGAAATGGGCATTTCTACGTTCCGTGCAACCTAGCCTTCACTCTAGGGCGTTGCTCCACCAGGTCGAACAGTTGTGGCCTTAGAAAACAACTCCACACGCATAAATTACAATAAAAATACAACAGTTTTACCATCGTATAACTGGCATAATTGCAACCAGTCTGAAAGATATGGTCATTTCTACGTTCCGGGCAACCCAGGCTTCACTCTAGGCCGTTGGTCCACCACATCCAATAGTTAGGGCTTAGGAAGTCAACGCCAGAAGCACCAAATACAAAATAAATACAACAGGTTTTCCATCGTATAAAACGAATAATTGCAACCAGTGTGAAAGTAATGGCCATTTCTACGTTCCGGGCAACCTAGGCTTCACTCTAGGGCGTTGCTACACCAGAACGCATAGTTCGGGACTTAGAATTTATCGCCAGAAGCATAAAATACAATAAAAACGCTACACTTTTTCCATCGTATAACTGGAATAATTGCAACCAGTGTGAAGGTACAGGTCATTTCTACGTTCCGGGCAACCTAGGTTTCGCTCTAGGGCGTTGCTCCGCCAGATCGAATAGCTAGGGACTTAGAAGTCAACGCCAGGAGCATAAATTACAATAAAAATACAACAGTTTTTCCATCGTATAACAGGAATAATTGCAACCAGTGTGAAAGGTATGGTCATTTCTACGTTCGGGGCAACCTAGGCTTCACTCTAGGGCGTTCTTCCACCAGATCGAATAGTTAGGGCCTAACAAGTCAACGCCAGAAGCATAAACTGCAATATAAATGCAACAGTTTTTCCATTGTATAAAATGAATAATTGCAAACAGTGTGGAAGTAATGGTTACTTCTACGTTCGGGGCAACCTAGGCTTCACTCTAGGGCGTTGCTCCACCACATCGAATAGCTACGGCCTTGGGAGTCAACGCCAGAGGCATTACATACAATATAAGTACGACAGATTTTCCATCGTATAAAACGAATAATTGCAGTCAGTATGAAGGTTATGGTCATTTCTACGTTCCGGGCAACATAGCCTTCACCCTAGGCGTTGCTCCACCAGATCCAATAGTTAGGGCCTAAGAAGTCAACGCCAGAAGCATAAAGTACAATAAAAATCTAACAGTTTGCCCATCGTATAACAGGAATAACTGCAACCAGTGTGAAAGTAATGGTCATTTCAACGATACGGGCAACCTAGGCTTCACTCTTGGGCGTTGCTGCTCCACATGGAATAGCTGCGGCCTTACAAGTCAACGCCAGAAGGTTAAAATACAATATAAATACAACAGCTTTTCCATCGTATAAAACGAATAATTGCAATGAGTATGAAAGTTATGGTCATTTCTACGTTCCGGGCAACCTAGGCTTCACCCGAGGGCGTTGCTCCACCAGATCCAATAGTTAGTACCTAAGAACTCAACTACAGAAGCATGAAATACAAAATAGATACAACAGTTTTTCCATCGTATAACAGGAATCATTGCACCAGTGTGAAAGATATGGTCATTTCTGCGTTGCGGGCATCCCAGGCTTCACTCTTGGGCATTGCTCCCCCACATCGAATAGCTACGGCCTTAGAAGTCAACGCCATAACTATAAAAAACAGTATAAATACAACAGTTTTTCCATCGTATAAAATGAATAATTGGAACCAGTGTGAAAGTAATGGTCATTTCTACGTTCCGGGCAACCTGGGCTTCACTCTAGGGCGTTGTTCCACCACATCGAATAGCTGCGGCCTTCGAAGTCAACGCCAGAAACATAAAATACAATATAAATACAACAGTTTTTCCATCGTATAAAACGAATAATTGCAACCAGTGTGAAAGTAATGGCCATTTCTACGTTCCGGGCATCCTAGACTTAACTCTGAGGCATTGCTCCACCAGATCGAATACATAGGGACTTAGAAGTCAACGCCAGAAGCATAAAGTACAATCAAAATCCAACAGTTTGTCCATCGTATAACAGGAATAATTGCAACAAGCGTGAAGCTAATTGTCATTTCTACGTTCCGGGCAACCTAGGTTTTGCTCTAGGGCGTTGCTCCACCACATCGAATAGTTAGGGCCTTAGAAGTCAACGCCTGAAGCATAAAATACAATAAAAATACAACATTTTTTTCATCGCATAACAGGAATAATTGCAACCAGTCTGAAAGATATGGTCATTTCTACGTTCCGGGCAACCTAGGCTTCACCCTAGGGCGCTGTTCCACCAGATTGAATAGCTAGGGCCATAGAAGTCAATGCCATAAGCATAAAATAAAATAAAAATAGAGCAGTTATTCCTTCGTATAACAGGAATAACTGCAACCAGTGTGAAAGTACTGGTCATTTCTACGTTCCGGGCAACCTAGGCTTCACTCTTGGCGTTGCTCCATCACATCGAGTAGCTACGGCCTTAGAAGTCAACTCCAGAAGCATAAAATACAATATAAATGCAACAGCTTTTAGATCGTATAAAATGAATGGTTGCAAACGGTGTGAAAGTTATGGTCATTTCTACTTTCCGGGCAACCTAGGCTTAACTCTAGGGCATGTTCCACCAGATCGAGTAGTTAGGGACTTTGAATTCAACGCCAGAAGCATAAAATACAATAATAATACAACAGTTTTACCATCGTATGGCTGGCATAATTGCAACCAGTGTGAAAGTAATGGACATTTCTACGTTCCGGGCATCCTAGACTTAACTCTGAGGCATTGCTCCACCAGATCCAATACATAGGGCCTTAGAAGTCAACGCCAGAAGCCTAAAGTACAATCAAAATCCAACAGTTTGTCCATCGTATAACAGGAATAATTGCAACAAGCGTGAAGGTAATGGTCATTTCTACGTTCCGGGCAACCTAGGTTTTGCTCTAGGGCGTTGCTCCACCAGATCGAATAGTTAGGGCCTCAGAAGTCAACGCCCGAAGCATAAAATACAAAATAAGTAGAACAGTTTTTCCATTGTATAAAACGAATAATTCAAACCAGTGTGAAAGTTATGATCATTTCTACGTTCCGCGCTACCTAGGCTTCACGCCTGGGCGTTGCTCCACCAGATCCAATAGTTAGGACCTAAGAAGTCAGCGCCAGAAGCATAAAATACAAAATAGATACAGCAGTTTTTCCATCGCATATAATGTATATTTGCAAACAGTGTGAAAGTAAAGGTCATTTCTACGTTCCGGGCAACCTAGGCTTAACTGTAGGGCGTTTCTCTACCAGATCGCATAGTTAGGGACTTAGAATTCAACGCCAGAAGCATAAAATACAATAAAAATGCAACAGTTTTTCCATCGTATATCAGGAATAACTGCAACCAGTGTGAAAGTACAGGTCAGTGCTACGTTCCGGGCAAATAAGGCTTCGCTCAAGGGCGTTGCTCCACCAGATCGAATAGTTAGCGCCTTAGAAGTCAACGCCCGAAGCATAAAATACAAAATAAATAGAACAGTTTTTCCATTGTATAAATCGAATAATTGCAACCAGTGTGAAAGTTATGGTCATTTCTACGTTCCGGGCAACTTAGGCTTAACACTAGGGCGTTGCTCCACCAGGTCGAATAGTTAGGGCCTAAGAAGCCAACGCCAGAAGCATAAAATACAATATAAATCCAACAGCTTTTACATCGTATATGATGTATATTTGCAAACAGTGTGAAAGTAAAGGTCATTTCTACGTTCCGGGTAACCTAGGCTTAACTGTAGGGCGTTGCTCCACCAGATCGAATAGTTAAGGACTTTGAATACAACGCCAGAAGCATAAAATACAATAAAAATTCAACAGTTTTTCCATCGTATAAAAGAAATAATTGCAACCAGTGTGAAAGTAATGGTCATTTCTACGTTCCTGGCAACCGAGGTTTCACTCTTGGGCGTTGCTCCACCACACCGAATAGCTACGGCCTTAGAAGTCAACTCCAGAAGCATAAAATACAATATAAATACAACAGTTTTCCATCGTATAAAATGAATGATTGCAAACAGTGTGAAAGTTGTGGTCATTTCTCCGTTCCGGGCATCTAGGCTTAACTCTAGGGCGTTGCTGCATCAGATAGCATAGCTAGGGACTTAGAATTTAACGCCAGAAGCATAAAATACAATAAAAATGCAACAGTGTTTCCATTGTATAACAGGAGTAATTGCAACCAGTGTGAAAGTACAGGTCATTTCTACGTTCCGGGCAACGAAGGCTTCGCTCTAGGGCCTTGGTCCACCAGATCGAATAGCTAGGGACTTAGAATTCAGTGCCAGAAGCATAAAATACAATAAAAATGCAACAGTTTTTCCATCGTACAACAGGAAAGCTGCAACCAGTGTGAAAGCACTGGTCATTTCTATGTTCCGGGTAACCTAGGCTTCACTCTAGAGCGTTGCTCCACCAGATCGAATAGTTAGGGACTTAGAATTCAACGCCAGCAGAATAAAATACAACATAAGTACAACAGTTTTACCATCGTATAAAATGGATAATCGCAAACAGAGTGAAGGTAATGGTCATTTCTACGTTCCGGGCAATCTAGGCTTCACTCTAGGGCGTTGCTCCACCAGATCGAATAGCTAGGGCCTAAGAAGTCAACGCCAGAGGCATAATATACAATATAAATACAACAGTTTTTCCATTGTATAAAACGAATAATTGCAACCAGTGTGAAAGTTATGGTCATTTCTACGCTCAGGGCAACCTAGGCTTCACTACAGGGCGGTGTTCCACCAGATCGAATAGTTAGGGCGTAAGAAGTCAACGCCAGAAGCATATAATACAATATAAATACAACAGCTTTTCCATCGCATAAAATGAATGATTGCAAACAGTGTGAAAGTTATGGTCATTTCTACTTTCCGTGCAACCTAGGCTTAACTCCAGGGTGTTGTTCCACCAGATCGAATAGTTAGGGATTTTGAATACAACGCCAGAAGCATAAAATACAATAAAAATGAAACAGTTTTTCCATCCTATAACAGGAATAACTGCAACGAGTGTGAAAGTACTGGTTATTTCTACGTTCCGGGTAACCAAGGCATCACTCTAGGGCGTTGCTCCACCAGATCGAATAGCTAGGGACGTAGAATTCAACGCCAGAAGAATATAATACAACATATGTACAACAGTTTTTCCATCGTATAAAATATATAATTGCAAGCAGTGTGAAGGTAATGGTCATTTCTACGTTCCGGGCAACCTAGGCTTCGCACGAGGGCGTTGCTCCACCAGATCGAATAGTTAGGGCCTTAGACGTCAACGCCCGAAGCATAAAATACAAGATAAATAGAACAGTTTTTCCATTGTATAAAACGAATAATTGCAACCAGTGTGAAAGTTATGGTCTTTTCTACGTTCAGGGCAACCTAGGCTTCACTACAGGGCGGTGCTCCACCAGATCAAATGGTTAGGGCCTTAGACGTCAACGCCCGAAGCATAAAATACAAGATAAATAGAACAGTTTTTCCATTGTATAAAACGAATAATTGCAACCAGTGTGAAAGTTATGGTCATTTCTACGTTCAGGGCAACCTAGGCTTCACTACAGGGCGGTGCTCCACCAGATCAAATAGTTAGGGCGTAAGAAGTCAACGCCAGAAGCATAAAATACAATATAAATACAACAGCTTTTCCATCGTGTATAGTGTATATTTGCAAACATTGTGAAAGTAACGGTCATTTCTACGTTCTGGGCAACCTAGGCTTCACTCTAGGGCGTTGCTCCACCAGATCGAATAGTTAGGGACAAAGAATTCAACGCCAGAAGCATAAAATACAACATAAGTACAACAGTTTTTCCATCGTATAACAGGAATAATTGCAACCAGTGTGAAAGTACAGGTCATTTCCACGTTCTGGGCAACCTAGGCTTCGCTTAAGGGCGTTGCTCCACCAGATCGAATAGCTAGGGACTTAGAAGTCAACGCCAGAAGCATAAAATACAATAAAAATACAACAGTTTTTCCATCGTATAAAAGGAACAATTGCAATCAGTGTGAAAGTAATGGTCATTTCTACGTTCCGGGCAACCTGGGCTTCACTCTTGGGCGTTGCTCCATCACATCGAATAGCTGCGGCCTTAGAAGTCAACTCCAGAAGCATAAAATACAATATAAATACAACAGCTCTTCCATCGCATAAAATGAATGATTCCAAACAGTGTGAAAGTTACGGTCATTTCTACTTTCCGTGCAACCTAGGCTTAACTCCAGGGCGTTGTTCCACCAGATCGAATAGTTAGGGACTTTGAATACAACGCCAGAAGCATAAAATACAATAAAAATGAAACAGGTTTTCCATCGTATAACAGGAAAGCTGCAACCAGTGAGAAAGTACTGGTCATTTCTATGTTCCGGGTAACCTAGGCTTCACTCTAGGCCGTTGTTCCACCAGATCGAATAGTTAGGGCCTAAGAAGTCAACGCCAGAAGCATAAAATACAATATAAATACAACAGCTTTTCCATCGTATATAATGTATATTTGCAAACAGTGTGAAAGAAAAGGTCATTTCTACGTTCCGGGCAACCTAGGCTTAACTGTAGGACGTTGCTCCACTAGATCGAATAGTTAGGGCCTTAGATGTCAACGCCCGAATCATGAAATACAAAATAAATAGAACAGTTTTTTCATTGTATAAAACGAATAATTGCAACCAGTGTTAAAGTTATGGTCATTTCTACGTTCCGGGCAACCTTGGCTTAACTCCAGGGCGTTGCTCCACCAGATCGAATGGATAGGGACTTAGAATTCAACGCCAGAAGCATAAAATACAATAAAAATACAACAGTTTTTCCATCGTATAAAAGGAATAATTGCAACCAGTGTGAAAGTAATGGTCATTTCTACGTTCCTGGCAACCTAGGTTTCACTCTTGGGCGTTGCTCCACCACACCGAATAGCTACGGCCTTAGAGGTCAACTACAGAAGCATAAAATACAATATAAATACAACAGCTTTTCCATAGTATAACAGGAGTAATTGCAACCACTGTGAAAGTACAGGTCATTTCTACGTTCCGGGCAACCTAGGCTTCGCTCTAGTGCCTTGCTCCACCAAATCGAATAGCTAGGGACTTAGAAGTAAACGCCAGAGGCATAAAATACAATAAAAGTGCAACAGTTTTTCCATCGTATAACAGGAATAACTGCAACCAGTGTGAAGGTAATGGTCATTTCTACGTTCTGGGCAACCTAGGCTTCACTCAAGAGCGTTGCTCCACCAGATCGAATAGTTAGGGACTTTGAATACAACGCCAGAAGCATAAAATACAATAAAAATGCAACAGTTTTTCCATCCTATAACAGGAATAACTGCAACCAGTGTGAGAGTACTGGTTATTTCTACGTTCCGGGTAACCTAGGCTTCACTCTAGGGCGTTGCTCCACCAGATCGAATAGCTAGGGACATAGAATTCAACGGCAGAAGAATAAAATACAACATAAGTACAACAGTTTTACCATCGTATAAAATGGATAATCGCAAACAGTGTGAAGGTAATGGTCATTTCTACGTTCCGGGCAATCTAGGCTTCACTCTAGGGCGTTGCTCCACCAGATCGAATAGCTAGGGCCTAAGAAGTCAACGCCAGAAGCATAATATACAATATCAATACAACAGTTTTTCCACTGTATAATATGAATAATTGCAAACAGTTTGGAAGTAATGGTCATTTCTACGTTCCGGGCAACCTAGGCTTCACTCTAGGGCGTTGCTCCACCACATCGAATAGCTACGGCCTCAGGACTCAACGCCTGAAGCATAAAATACATTAAAAATACATCAGTTGTTCCATCGTATAAAAGGAATAATTGCAACCAGTGTGAAAGTAATGGTCATTTCTACGTTCCGGGCAACCTAGGCTTCACCCTTGGGCGTTGCTCCATCACATCGAATAGCTGCGGCCTTAGAAGTCAACTCCAGAAGCATAAAAAACAATATAAATACAACATCTTTTCCATCGCATAAAATGAATAATCGCAAACAGTGTGAAGGTAATGGTCATTTCTACGTTCCGGGCGACCTAGGCTTCACTCTAGGGCGTTGCTCCACCCGATCGAATAGTTAGGGCCTAAGAAGTCAACGCCAGAAGCATAAAATACGATATATGTACAACAGTTTTTCCATCGTATAAAATGAATAACTGCAACCATTGTGAAAGTAACGGCCATTTCTACGTTCCAGGCATCCTAGACTTAACACAGAGGCATTGCTCCGCCAGATCGAATACATAGGGCCTTAGAAGTCAATGCCAGAAGCATAAAGTACAATAAAAATCCAACATTCTGTCCATCGTATAACAGGAATTATTGCAACCAGTGTGAAAGCCATGGTCATTTCTACGTTCCGGGCAACCTAGGCTTCACTACAGGGCGGTGATCCACCAGATCAAATAGCTAGGGCCTTAGAAGTCAACGCCCGAAGCATAAAATACAATAAAAATACATCAGTTTTTCCATCGTATAACAGGAGTAGTTGCAACCAGAGTGAAAGTGACGGTCATTTCTACGTTCCGGGCGACCTATGCTTCACTCTGGGGCGTTGGTCCTCCAGATTGAATAGTTAGGGCCTAAGAAGTCAACGCCAGAGGCATAAAATACAATATAAATACAATAGATTTTCCATCGTCAAAAACGAACAATAGCACGAGTGTGAAAGGTATGGTCATTTCTACGTTCCGGGCAACCTAGGCTTCACTCTATGGCGTAGTTCCACCAGATCGAATAGTTAGGGCCTAAGAAGTCAACGGCAGAAGAATAAAATACGATAAATGTACAACACTTTTTCCATCTAATAAAGCGAATAATTGCAACCAGTGTGAAAGTAATGGCCATTTCCACGTTACGAGCAACCTAGGCTTCACTCTGAGGCATTGCTGCACCAGATCGAAGAGTTAGGGCCTTAAAAGTCAACGCCAGAAGCATAAAATACAATAAAAATACATCATTTTTTCCATCGTATAAAAGGAATAATTGCAAGCAGTGTGAAAGTAATGGTCATTTCTACGTTCCGGGCAACCTAGGCTTCACTCTTGGGCGTTGCTCCATCACATCGAATAGCTGCGGCCTTAGAAGTCAACTCCAGAAGCATAAAATACAATATAAATACAACAGCTTTTCCATCGTATATAATGTATATTTGCAAACAGTGTGAAAGCAAAGGTCATTTCTACGTTCCGGGCAACCTAGGCTTAACTGTAGGGCGTTGCACCACCAGATCGAATAGTTAGGGCCTTAGAAGTCAACGCCCGAATCATGAAATACAAAATCAATAGAACAGTTTTTTCATTGTATAGAACGAATAATTGCAACCAGTGTTAAAGTTATGGTCATTTCTACGTACCGGGCAACCTTGGCTTAACTCCAGGGCGTTCCTCCACCAGATCGAATAGTTAGGGACTTTGAATACAACGCCAGAAGCATAAAATACTATAAAAATGCAACAGTTTTTCCATTGTATAACAGGAATAACTGCAACCAGTGTGAAAGTACTGGTCCTTTCTACGTTCCGGGCAACCTAGGCTTCACTCTAGGGCGTTTCTCCACCAGATCGAATAGTTAGGGCCTCAGAAGTCAATGTCAGAAGCATAAAATACAATATAAATACAACAGTTTTTCCATCGTACAAAATGTATATTTGCAAACAGTGTAAAAGTAAAGGTCATTTCTACGTTCCGGGCAACCTGGGCTTCACTCTAGGGCGTTGTTCCACCAGATCGAATAGTTAGGGCATAAGAAGTCAGCGCCAGAAGCATAAAATACAATATAAATACAACAGCTTTTCCATCGTATATAATGTATATTTGCAAACAGTGTGATAGCAAAGGTCATTTCTGCGTTCCGGGCAACCTAGGCTTAACTGTAGGGCGTTGCTCCACCAGATCGAATAGTTAGGGCCTAAGAAGTCAACGGCAGAAGAATAAAATACAATATAAATTCAATAGTTTTTCCCTTGTATAACAGGAATAATTGCAACAAGTGTGAAAGCTATGGTCATTTCTACGTTCCGGGCAACCTAGTCTTCACTCTAGGGTGTTGCTCCACCACATCGAATAGCTAGGGCCTCAGAAGTCAATGCCAGAAGCATAAAATACAATATAAATACAAGAGTTTTTCCACTGTATAATATGAATAATTGCTAACAGTGTGGAAGTATTGGTCATTTCTACGTTCCGGGCAACCTAGGCTTCACTCTAGGGCGTTGCTCTACCACACCGAATAGCTACGGCCTCAGAACTCAACGCCTGAAGCATAAAATACATTATAAATACAACAGCTTTTCCATCGTATATAATGTATATTTGCAAACATTGTGAAAGTAACGGTCATTTCTACGTTCGAGGCAACCTAGGCTTCACTCTTGGGCGTTGCTCCACCAGATCGAATAGTTAGGGACTTAGAATTCAACGCTAGAAGCATAAAATACAGCACAAGTACAACAGTTTTTCCATCGTATAACGGGAATAATTGCAACCAGTGCGAAAGTACAGGTCATTTCTACGTTCCGGGCAACCCAGGCTTCGCTTGAGGGCGTTGCTCCACCAGATCGAATAGCTAGGGACTTAGAAGTCAACGCCAGAAGCATAAAATACATTAAAAATACATCAGTTGTTCCATCGTATAAAAGGAATAATTGCAACCAGTGTGAAAGTAATCGTCATTTCTACGTTCCGGGCAACCTAGGCTTCACCCTTGGGCGTTGCTCCATCACATCGAATAGCTGCGGCCTTAGAAGTCAACTCCAGAAGCATAAAATACAATATAAATACAACATCTTTTCCATCGCATAAAATGAATAATCGCAAACAGTGTGAAGGTAATGGTCATTTCTACGTTCCGGGCGACCTAGGCTTCACTCTAGGGCGTTGCTCCACCCGATCGAATAGTTAGGGCCTGAGAAGTCAACGCCAGAAGCATAAAGTACAATATAAATACAACAGTTTTTCCCTTGTATAACAGGAATAATTGCAACCAGTGTGAAAGCTATGGTCATTTCTACGTTCCGGGCAGCCTAGGCTTCACTCTAGGGCGTTGCTCCACCACATCGAATAGTTAGGGCCTCAGAAGTCAATGTCAGAAGCATAAAATACAATATAAATACAACAGTTTTTCCATCGTATAAAATGTATATTTGCAAACAGTGTAAATGTAAAGGTCATTTCTACGTTCCGGGCAACCTGGGCTTCACTCTAGGGCGTTGCTCCACCAGATAGAATAGTTAGGGCATAAGAAGTCAATGCCAGAAGCATAAAATACAATATAAATACAACAGCTTTTCTATCGTATATAATGTATATTTGCAAGCAGTGTGAAAGCAAAGGTCATTTCTACGTTCCGTGCAATCTAGGCTTCACTCTATGGCGTAGTTCCACCAGATCGACTAGTTAGGGCCTAAGAAGTCAACGCCAAAAGCATAAAATACAATATAAATACAATAGTTTTTCCCTTGTATAACAGGAATAATTGCAACCAGTGTGAAAGCTATGGTCATTTCTACGTTCCGGGCAACCTAGGCTTCACTCTAGGGCGTTGCTCCACCACATCGAATAGTTAGGGCCTTAAAAATCAACGCCAGAAGCATAAAATACACAATAAATACAACAGTCTTTCTATCGTATAAAACGAATAATTGCAACCAGTGTTAAGGTAATGTTCATTTCTACGTTCCGGGCAAGCTAGGCTTCACTCTAGGGCGTTGCTCCACCAGATCGAAAAGTTAGGGCCTAAGAAGTCAGCGCCCGAAGCATAAAATACAAAATAAATGGAACAGTTTTTCCATCGTATAAAACGAATAATTGCAAACATTGTGAAAGTAACGGTCATTTCTACGTTCCGCGCAACCTAGGCTTCACCCTGGGGCGTTGCTCCACCATATCGAATAGCTAGGGCCTTAGAAGTCATCGCCCGAAGCATAAAATACAATAAAAATACATCAGTTTTTCCATCGTATAACAGGAGTAGTTGCAACCAGAGTGAAAGTGACGGTCATTTCTACGTTCCGGGCGACCTGGGCTTCACACTGGGGCGTTGGTCCTCCAGATCGAATAGTTGGGGCCTAAGAAGTCAACGCCAGAGGCATAAAATACAATATAAATAAAACAGTTTTTCCATCGTGTAAAATGAGTAATTGCAAACTCTGTGAAAGTAAGGGTCATTTCTACGTTCCGGGCAACCTAGGCTTCACTCTAGGTCCTTGCGCCACCAGATCGAATAGTTAGGGCCTAAGAAGTCAACGCCAGAAGCATAAAGTATTAGAAAAATACAACAGTCTTTCCATCGTATAACAGGAATAATTGCAAGCATTGTGAAGGTAATGGTCATTTCTACGTTCCGGGCAACCTAGGCTTCACTCTAGGGTGTTGCTCCACCATATCGAATAGTTAGGGCCTTAGAAGTCAACGCCAGAAGCATAAAATACAAAATAAATACAACAGCCTTTCCATCGTATAAAACGAATAATGGCAACCAGTGTGAAAGTGATGGCCATTTCTACGTTCCGGGCAACCTAGGCGTCACTCTAGGGCGTTGCTCCACCCGATCCAATAGTTAGGGCATAAGAAGTCAATGCCAGAAGCATAAAATACAATATAAATACAACAGCTTTTCCATCGTATATAATGTATATTTGCAAACAGTGTGAAAGCAAAGGTCATTTCTGCGTTCCGGGCAACCTATGCTTAACTGTAGGGCGTTGCTCCACCACATCGGATAGTTAGGGCCTAAATAGTCAACGCCAGAAGCATAAAATACAATATAAATACAATAGTTTTTCCCTTGTATAACAGGAATAATTGCAACCAGTGTGAAAGCTATGGTCATTTCTACGTTCCGGGCAACCTAGGCTTCACTCCAGGGCGTTGCTCCACCACATCGAATAGTTAGGGCCTCAGAAGTCAACGCCAGAAGATTAAAATACGATATATGTACAACAGTTTTTCCATCGTATAAAGCGAATAATTGCAACCAGTGTGAAAGTAATGGACATTTCCACGTTCCGGGCAACCTAGGCTTCTCTCTAGGGCGTTGCTCCACCAGATCGAATAGCTAGGACCTTAGAAGTCAACGCCAGAAGCGGAAAATATAATAAAAATTCAACAGTTATTCCATCGTATAACAGGAATAATTACAACCAGTGTGAAAGTAATGGGCATTTCTACGTTCCGTGCAATCTAGGCTTCACTCTAGGGCGTTGGTCCACAAGGTCGAATAGTTAGGGCCTTAGAAGTCAACGCCATATCTATAAAATACAATATAAATACAACAGTTTTTCCATTGTATAATACGAATAATTGCAAACAGTGTGGAAGTAATGGTTATTTCTACGTTCCTGGCAACCTAGGTTTCACTCTTGGGCGTTGCTCCACCACACCGAATAGCTACGGCCTTAGAGGTCAACTACAGAAGCATAAAATACAATATAAATACAACAGCTTTTCCATAGTATAACAGGAGTAATTGCAACCACTGTGAAAGTACAGGTCATTTCTACGTTCCGGGCAACCTAGGCTTCGCTCTAGTGCCTTGCTCCACCAAATCGAATAGCTAGGGACTTAGAAGTAAACGCCAGAGGCATAAAATACAATAAAAGTGCAACAGTTTTTCCATCGTATAACAGGAATAACTGCAACCAGTGTGAAGGTAATGGTCATTTCTACGTTCTGGGCAACCTAGGCTTCACTCAAGAGCGTTGCTCCACCAGATCGAATAGTTAGGGACTTTGAATACAACGCCAGAAGCATAAAATACAATAAAAATGCAACAGTTTTTCCATCCTATAACAGGAATAACTGCAACCAGTGTGAGAGTACTGGTTATTTCTACGTTCCGGGTAACCTAGGCTTCACTCTAGGGCGTTGCTCCACCAGATCGAATAGCTAGGGACATAGAATTCAACGGCAGAAGAATAAAATACAACATAAGTACAACAGTTTTACCATCGTATAAAATGGATAATCGCAAACAGTGTGAAGGTAATGGTCATTTCTACGTTCCGGGCAATCTAGGCTTCACTCTAGGGCGTTGCTCCACCAGATCGAATAGCTAGGGCCTAAGAAGTCAACGCCAGAAGCACAATATACAATATAAATACAACAGTTTTTCCATTGTATAAAACGAATAATTGCAACCAGTGTGAAAGTTATGGTCATTTCTACGTTCAGGGCAACCTAGGCTTCACTACAGGGCGGTGTTCCACCAGATCGAATAGTTAGGGCGTAAGAAGTCAACGCCAGAAGCATATAATACAATATAAATACAACAGCTTTTCCATCGCATAAAATGAATGATTGCAAACAGTGTGAAAGCTATGGTCATTTCTACTTTCCGTGCAACCTAGGCTTAACTCCAGGGCGTTGTTCCACCAGATCGAATAGTTAGGGATTTTGAATACAACGCCAGAAGCATAAAATACAATAAAAATGAAACAGTTTTTCCATCGTATAACAGGAAAGCTACAACCAGTGAGAAAGTACTGGTCATTTCTATGTTCCGGGTAACCTAGGCTTCACTCTAGGGCGTTGTTCCACCAGATCGAATAGTTAGGGCCTAAGAAGTCAACGCCAGAAGCATAAAATACAATATAAATACAACAGCTTTTCCATCGTATATAATGTATATTTGCAAACAGTGTGAAAGAAAAGGTCATTTCTACGTTCCGGGCAACCTAGGCTTAACTGTAGGACGTTGCTCCACCAGATCGAATAGTTAGGGCCTTAGATGTCAACGCCCGAATCATGAAATACAAAATAAATAGAACAGTTTTTTCATTGTATAAAACGAATAATTGCAACCAGTGTTAAAGTTATGGTCATTTCTACGTTCCGGGCAACCTTGGCTTAACTCCAGGGCGTTGCTCCACCAGATCGAATGGATAGGGACTTAGAATTCAACGCCAGAAGCATAAAATACAATAAAAATACAACAGTTTTTCCATCGTATAAAAGGAATAATTGCAACCAGTGTGAAAGTAATGGTCATTTCTACGTTCCTGGCAACCTAGGTTTCACTCTTGGGCGTTGCTCCACCACACCGAATAGCTACGGCCTTAGAGGTCAACTCCAGAAGCATAAAATACAATATAAATACAACAGCTTTTCCATAGTATAACAGGAGTAATTGCAACCACTGTGAAAGTACAGGTCATTTCTACGTTCCGGGCAACCTAGGCTTCGCTCTAGTGCCTTGCTCCACCAAATCGAATAGCTAGGGACTTAGAAGTAAACGCCAGAGGCATAAAATACAATAAAAGTGCAACAGTTTTTCCATCGTATAACAGGAATAACTGCAACCAGTGTGAAGGTAATGGTCATTTCTACGTTCTGGGCAACCTAGGCTTCACTCAAGAGCGTTGCTCCACCAGATCGAATAGTTAGGGACTTTGAATACAACGCCAGAAGCATAAAATACAATAAAAATGCAACAGTCTTTCCATCCTATAACAGGAATAACTGCAACCAGTGTGAGAGTACTGGTTATTTCTACGTTCCGGGTAACCTAGGCTTCACTCTAGGGCGTTGCTCCACCAGATCGAATAGCTAGGGACATAGAATTCAACGCCAGAAGAATAAAATACAACATAAGTACAACAGTTTTACCATCGTATAAAATGGATAATCGCAAACAGTGTGAAGGTAATGGTCATTTCTACGTTCCGGGCAATCTAGGCTTCACTCTAGGGCGTTGCTCCACCAGATCGAATAGCTAGGGCCTAAGAAGTCAACGCCAGAAGCATAATATACAATATAAATACAACAGTTTTTCCATTGTATAAAACGAATAATTGCAACCAGTGTGAAAGTTATGGTCATTTCTACGTTCAGGGCAACCTAGGCTTCACTACAGGGCGGTGTTCCACCAGATCGAATAGTTAGGGCGTAAGAAGTCAACGCCAGAAGCATATAATACAATATAAATACAACAGCTTTTCCATCGCATAAAATGAATGATTGCAAACAGTGTGAAAGCTATGGTCATTTCTACTTTCCGTGCAACCTAGGCTTAACTCCAGGGCGTTGTTCCACCAGATCGAATAGTTAGGGATTTTGAATACAACGCCAGAAGCATAAAATACAATAAAAATGAAACAGTTTTTCCATCGTATAACAGGAAAGCTACAACCAGTGTGAAAGTACTGGTCATTTCTATGTTCCGGGTAACCTAGGCTTCACTCTAGGGCGTTGCTCCGCCAGACCGAATAGCTAGGGACTTAGAATTCAGCGCTAGAAGAATAAAATACAACATAAGTATAACAGTTTTTCCATCGTATAAAATGTATAATTGCAAGCAGTGTGAAGGTAATGGTCATTTCTACGTTCCGGGCAACCTAGGCTTTACTCTAGAGCATTGCTCCACCAGATCGAATAGTTAGGGCCTAAGAAGACAACGACAGAAGCATGAAATACAATATAAATACAACAGCTTTTCCACCGTATATAATGTATATTTGCAAACAGTGTAAAAGTAAAGGTCATTTCTACGTTCCGGCAACCTAGGCTTCACTCTAGGGCGTTGTTCCACCAGATCGAATAGTTAGGGCCTAAGAAGTCAACGCCAGAAGCATAAAATACAATAAAAATACAACAGTTTTTCCATCGTATAAAAGGAATAATTGCAACCCGTGTGAAAGTAATGGTCATTTCTACGTTCCGGGCAACCTAGGTTTCACTCTTGGGCGTTGCTCCACCACACCGAATAGCTACGGCCTTAGAGGTCAACTCCAGAAGCATAAAATACAATATAAATACAACAGCTTTTCCATCGTATAAAATGAATGATTGCAAACAGTGTGAAAGTTATGGTCATTTCCCCGTTGCGGGCACCTAGGCTTAACTGTAGGGCGTTGCTGCACCAGATAGCATAGTTAGGGACTTAGAATTTAACGCCAGAAGCATAAAATACAATAAAAATGCAACAGTTTTTCCATAGTATAACAGGAGTAATTGCAACCACTGTGAAAGTACAGGACATTTCTACGTTCCGGGCAACCTAGGCTTCGCTCTAGTGCCTTGCTCCACCAAATCGAATAGCTAGGGACTTAGAAGTAAACGCCAGAGGCATAAAATACAATAAAAATGCAACAGTTTTTCCATCGTATAACAGGAATAACTGCAACCAGTGTGAAGGTAATGGTCATTTCTACGTTCTAGGCAACCTAGGCTTCACTCTAGAGCGTTGCTCAACCAGATCGAATAGTTAGGGACTTTGAATACAACGCCAGAAGCATAAAATACAATAAAAATGGAACAGTTTTTCCATACTATAACAGGAATAACTGCAACCAGTGTGAAAGTACTGGTTATTTCTACGTTCCGGGTAACCTAGGCTTCACTCTAGGGCGTTGTTCCACCAGATCGAATAGTTAGGGCCTAAGAAGTCAACGCCAGAACCATAAAATACAATATAAATACAACAGCTTATCCATCGTATATAATGTATATTTGCAAACAGTGTTAAAGAAAAGGTCATTCTACGTTCCGGGCAACCTAGGCTTAACTGTAGGGCGTTGCTCCACCAGATCGAATAGTTAGGGCCTTAGAAGTCAACGCCCGAATCATGAAATACAAAATAAATAGAACAGTTTTTTCATTGTATAGAACGAATAATTGCAACCAGTGTTAAAGCTATGGTCATTTCTACGTTCCGGGCAACCTTGGCTTAACTCCAGGGCGTTCCTCCACCAGATCGAATAGTTAGGGCCTCAGAAGTCAATGCCAGAAGCATGAAATACAATATCAATACAACAGTTTTTCCACTGTATAATATGAATAATTGCAAACAGTTTGGAAGTAATGGTCATTTCTACGTTCCGGGCAACCTAGGCTTCACTCTAGGGCGTTGCTCCACCACATCGAATAGCTACGGCCTCAGGACTCAACGCCTGAAGCATAAAATACATTAAAAATACATCAGTTGTTCCATCGTATAAAAGGAATAATTGCAACCAGTGTGAAAGTAATGGTCATTTCTACGTTCCGGGCAACCTAGGCTTCACCCTTGGGCGTTGCTCCATCACATCGAATAGCTGCGGCCTTAGAAGTCAACTCCAGAAGCATAAAAAACAATATAAATACAACATCTTTTCCATCGCATAAAATGAATAATCGCAAACAGTGTGAAGGTAATGGTCATTTCTACGTTCCGGGCGACCTAGGCTTCACTCTAGGGCGTTGCTCCACCCGATCGAATAGTTAGGGCCTAAGAAGTCAACGCCAGAAGCATAAAATACGATATATGTACAACAGTTTTTCCATCGTATAAAATGAATAACTGCAACCATTGTGAAAGTAACGGCCATTTCTACGTTCCAGGCATCCTAGACTTAACACAGAGGCATTGCTCCGCCAGATCGAATACATAGGGCCTTAGAAGTCAATGCCAGAAGCATAAAGTACAATAAAAATCCAACATTCTGTCCATCGTATAACAGGAATTATTGCAACCAGTGTGAAAGCTATGGTCATTTCTACGTTCCGGGCAACCTAGGCTTCACTACAGGGCGGTGATCCACCAGATCAAATAGCTAGGGCCTTAGAAGTCAACGCCCGAAGCATAAAATACAATAAAAATACATCAGTTTTTCCATCGTATAACAGGAGTAGTTGCAACCAGAGTGAAAGTGACGGTCATTTCTACGTTCCGGCCGACCTATGCTTCACTCTGGGGCGTTGGTCCTCCAGATTGAATAGTTAGGGCCTAAGAAGTCAACGCCAGAGGCATAAAATACAATATAAATACAATAGATTTTCCATCGTCAAAAACGAACAATAGCACGAGTGTGAAAGGTATGGTCATTTCTACGTTCCGGGCAACCTAGGCTTCACTCTATGGCGTAGTTCCACCAGATCGAATAGTTAGGGCCTAAGAAGTCAACGGCAGAAGAATAAAATACGATAAATGTACAACACTTTTTCCATCTAATAAAGCGAATAATTGCAACCAGTGTGAAAGTAATGGCCATTTCCACGTTACGAGCAACCTAGGCTTCACTCTGAGGCATTGCTGCACCAGATCGAAGAGTTAGGGCCTTAAAAGTCAACGCCAGAAGCATAAAATACAATAAAAATACATCATTTTTTCCATCGTATAAAAGGAATAATTGCAAGCAGTGTGAAAGTAATGGTCATTTCTACGTTCCGGGCAACCTAGGCTTCACTCTTGGGCGTTGCTCCATCACATCGAATAGCTGCGGCCTTAGAAGTCAACTCCAGAAGCATAAAATACAATATAAATACAACAGCTTTTCCATCGTATATAATGTATATTTGCAAACAGTGTGAAAGCAAAGGTCATTTCTACGTTCCGGGCAACCTAGGCTTAACTGTAGGGCGTTGCACCACCAGATCGAATAGTTAGGGCCTTAGAAGTCAACGCCCGAATCATGAAATACAAAATCAATAGAACAGTTTTTTCATTGTATAGAACGAATAATTGCAACCAGTGTTAAAGTTATGGTCATTTCTACGTACCGGGCAACCTTGGCTTAACTCCAGGGCGTTCCTCCACCAGATCGAATAGTTAGGGACTTTGAATACAACGCCAGAAGCATAAAATACTATAAAAATGCAACAGTTTTTCCATTGTATAACAGGAATAACTGCAACCAGTGTGAAAGTACTGGTCCTTTCTACGTTCCGGGCAACCTAGGCTTCACTCTAGGGCGTTTCTCCACCAGATCGAATAGTTAGGGCCTCAGAAGTCAATGTCAGAAGCATAAAATACAATATAAATACAACAGTTTTTCCATCGTACAAAATGTATATTTGCAAACAGTGTAAAAGTAAAGGTCATTTCTACGTTCCGGGCAACCTGGGCTTCACTCTAGGGCGTTGTTCCACCAGATCGAATAGTTAGGGCATAAGAAGTCAGCGCCAGAAGCATAAAATACAATATAAATACAACAGCTTTTCCATCGTATATAATGTATATTTGCAAACAGTGTGATAGCAAAGGTCATTTCTGCGTTCCGGGCAACCTAGGCTTAACTGTAGGGCGTTGCTCCACCAGATCGAATAGTTAGGGCCTAAGAAGTCAACGGCAGAAGCATAAAATACAATATAAATTCAATAGTTTTTCCCTTGTATAACAGGAATAATTGCAACAAGTGTGAAAGCTATGGTCATTTCTACGTTCCGGGCAACCTAGGCTTCACTCTAGGGTGTTGCTCCACCACATCGAATAGCTAGGGCCTCAGAAGTCAATGCCAGAAGCATAAAATACAATATAAATACAAGAGTTTTTCCACTGTATAATATGAATAATTGCTAACAGTGTGGAAGTATTGGTCATTTCTACGTTCCGGGCAACCTAGGCTTCACTCTAGGGCGTTGCTCTACCACACCGAATAGCTACGGCCTCAGAACTCAACGCCTGAAGCATAAAATACATTATAAATACAACAGCTTTTCCATCGTATATAATGTATATTTGCAAACATTGTGAAAGTAACGGTCATTTCTACGTTCGAGGCAACCTAGGCTTCACTCTTGGGCGTTGCTCCACCAGATCGAATAGTTAGGGACTTAGAATTCAACGCTAGAAGCATAAAATACAGCACAAGTACAACAGTTTTTCCATCGTATAACGGGAATAATTGCAACCAGTGCGAAAGTACAGGTGATTTCTACGTTCCGGGCAACCCAGGCTTCGCTTGAGGGCGTTGCTCCACCAGATCGAATAGCTAGGGACTTAGAAGTCAACGCCAGAAGCATAAAATACATTAAAAATACATCAGTTGTTCCATCGTATAAAAGGAATAATTGCAACCAGTGTGAAAGTAATCGTCATTTCTACGTTCCGGGCAACCTAGGCTTCACCCTTGGGCGTTGCTCCATCACATCGAATAGCTGCGGCCTTAGAAGTCAACTCCAGAAGCATAAAATACAATATAAATACAACATCTTTTCCATCGCATAAAATGAATAATCGCAAACAGTGTGAAGGTAATGGTCATTTCTACGTTCCGGGCGACCTAGGCTTCACTCTAGGGCGTTGCTCCACCCGATCGAATAGTTAGGGCCTGAGAAGTCAACGCCAGAAGCATAAAGTACAATATAAATACAACAGTTTTTCCCTTGTATAACAGGAATAATTGCAACCAGTGTGAAAGCTATGGTCATTTCTACGTTCCGGGCAGCCTAGGCTTCACTCTAGGGCGTTGCTCCACCACATCGAATAGTTAGGGCCTCAGAAGTCAATGTCAGAAGCATAAAATACAATATAAATACAACAGTTTTTCCATCGTATAAAATGTATATTTGCAAACAGTGTAAATGTAAAGGTCATTTCTACGTTCCGGGCAACCTGGGCTTCACTCTAGGGCGTTGCTCCACCAGATAGAATAGTTAGGGCATAAGAAGTCAATGCCAGAAGCATAAAATACAATATAAATACAACAGCTTTTCTATCGTATATAATGTATATTTGCAAGCAGTGTGAAAGCAAAGGTCATTTCTACGTTCCGTGCAATCTAGGCTTCACTCTATGGCGTAGTTCCACCAGATCGACTTGTTAGGGCCTAAGAAGTCAACGCCAAAAGCATAAAATACAATATAAATACAATAGTTTTTCCCTTGTATAACAGGAATAATTGCAACCAGTGTGAAAGCTATGGTCATTTCTACGTTCCGGGCAACCTAGGCTTCACTCTAGGGCGTTGCTCCACCACATCGAATAGTTAGGGCCTTAAAAATCAACGCCAGAAGCATAAAATACACAATAAACACAACAGTCTTTCTATCGTATAAAACGAATAATTGCAACCAGTGTTAAGGTAATGTTCATTTCTACGTTCCGGGCAAGCTAGGCTTCACTCTAGGGCGTTGCTCCACCAGATCGAAAAGTTAGGGCCTAAGAAGTCAGCGCCCGAAGCATAAAATACAAAATAAATGGAACAGTTTTTCCATCGTATAAAACGAATAATTGCAAACATTGTGAAAGTAACGGTCATTTCTACGTTCCGCGCAACCTAGGCTTCACCCTAGGGCGTTGCTCCACCATATCGAATAGCTAGGGCCTTAGAAGTCATCGCCCGAAGCATAAAATACAATAAAAATACATCAGTTTTTCCATCGTATAACAGGAGTAGTTGCAACCAGAGTGAAAGTGACGGTCATTTCTACGTTCCGGGCGACCTGGGCTTCACACTGGGGCGTTGGTCCTCCAGATCGAATAGTTGGGGCCTAAGAAGTCAACGCCAGAGGCATAAAATACAATATAAATAAAACAGTTTTTCCATCGTATAAAATGAGTAATTGCAAACTCTGTGAAAGTAAGGGTCATTTCTACGTTCCGGGCAACCTAGGCTTCACTCTAGGTCGTTGCGCCACCAGATCGAATAGTTAGGGCCTAAGAAGTCAACGCCAGAAGCATAAAGTATTAGAAAAATACAACAGTCTTTCCATCGTATAACAGGAATAATTGCAAGCATTGTGAAGGTAATGGTCATTTCTACGTTCCGGGCAACCTAGGCTTCACTCTAGGGTGTTGCTCCACCATATCGAATAGTTAGGGCCTTAGAAGTCAACGCCAGAAGCATAAAATACAAAATAAATACAACAGCCTTTCCATCGTATAAAACGAATAATGGCAACCAGTGTGAAAGTGATGGCCATTTCTACGTTCCGGGCAACCTAGGCGTCACTCTAGGGCGTTGCTCCACCCGATCCAATAGTTAGGGCATAAGAAGTCAATGCCAGAAGCATAAAATACAATATAAATACAACAGCTTTTCCATCGTATATAATGTATATTTGCAAACAGTGTGAAAGCAAAGGTCATTTCTGCGTTCCGGGCAACCTATGCTTAACTGTAGGGCGTTGCTCCACCACATCGGATAGTTAGGGCCTAAATAGTCAACGCCAGAAGCATAAAATACAATATAAATACAATAGTTTTTCCCTTGTATAACAGGAATAATTGCAACCAGTGTGAAAGCTATGGTCATTTCTACGTTCCGGGCAACCTAGGCTTCACTCCAGGGCGTTGCTCCACCACATCGAATAGTTAGGGCCTCAGAAGTCAACGCCAGAAGATTAAAATACGATATATGTACAACAGTTTTTCCATCGTATAAAGCGAATAATTGCAACCAGTGTGAAAGTAATGGACATTTCCACGTTCCGGGCAACCTAGGCTTCTCTCTAGGGCGTTGCTCCACCAGATCGAATAGCTAGGACCTTAGAAGTCAACGCCAGAAGCGGAAAATATAATAAAAATTCAACAGTTATTCCATCGTATAACAGGAATAATTACAACCAGTGTGAAAGTAATGGGCATTTCTACGTTCCGTGCAATCTAGGCTTCACTCTAGGGCGTTGGTCCACAAGGTCGAATAGTTAGGGCCTTAGAAGTCAACGCCATATCTATAAAATACAATATAAATACAACAGTTTTTCCATTGTATAATACGAATAATTGCAAACAGTGTGGAAGTAATGGTTATTTCTACGTTCCGGGCAACCTAGGCTTCACGCTAGGGCGTTGCTCCACCACATCGAATAGCTACGGCCTTAGGAGTCAACGCCAGAGGCATAACATACAATATAAGTACAACAGTTTTTCCATCGTATAAAACGAGTAATTGCAATAGGTATGAAGGTTATGGTCATTTCTACGTTCCGGGCAACCTAGGTTTCACTCGAGGCGTTGCTCCACCAGATCCAATAGTTAGGGCCTAAGAAGTCAACGCCAGAAGCATAACGTACAATAAAAATCCAACAGTTTGTCCATCGTATAACAGGAATAATTGCAACCAGTGTGAAAGTAATGGTCATTTCTACGTTCCGGGCAACCTAGGTTTCGCTCTAGGGCGTTGCTCCACCACATCGAATAGTTAGGGCCTTAGAATACAACTCCAGACGCATAAAATACAATAAAAATACAGCAGTTTTTTCATCGTACATCAGGAATAATTGCAACATGCCAGAAGGTAATGGTCATTTCTACGCTCCGGGCAATCTAGGCTTCTCTCTAGGGCGTTGCTCCACCAGATCGAATACTTAGGGCCTAAGAAGTCAACGCCAGAAGCATAAAATACAATAGAAA
Organism: Calliopsis andreniformis; assembly: GCF_051401765.1. Classification (NCBI taxonomy): domain Eukaryota; kingdom Metazoa; phylum Arthropoda; class Insecta; order Hymenoptera; family Andrenidae; genus Calliopsis; species Calliopsis andreniformis. Next base: position 8,635,916 of record NW_027480422.1, read on the forward strand.
TACAACAGTTCTTCCATCGTATAACAGGAATAATTGTAATCAGTGTGAAAGGTATGGTCATTTCTACGTTCCGGGCAACCTAGGCTTCACTCTAGGGCGTTGCTCCACCACATCGAATAGCTGCGGCCTTAGAAGTCAACGCCAGAAGCATAAAATACACAATATATACAACAATTTTTCCGTTGTATAACAGGAATAATTGCAACCAGTGTGAAAGCTATGGTCATTTCTACGTTCCGGGCAACCTAGGCTTCACTCTAGGGCGGTGCTCCACCACATCGAATAGTTAGGGCCTTAGAAGTCAATGCCAGAGGCATAAAATGCCATATAAATACAACAGTTTTTGCACTGTATATAATGAATAATTGCAAACAGTGTGGAAGTAATGGTCATTTCTACGTTCCGGGCAACCTAGGCTTCACTCTAGGGCATTGCTCCACCATATCGATTAGCTACGGCCTTAGAAGTCAACCCCATAACTATAAAAAACAATATAAATACAACCGTTTTTCCATTGTATAAAATGAATAATTGCAAGCAGTGTGGAGGTAATGGTAATTTCTACTTTCCGGTCAACCTAGGCTTCACTCTAGGGCGTTTCTCCACCACATCGAATAGCTACGGCCTTAGAAGTCAACGTCTGAAGCATAAAATATAATATAAATACAACAGTTTTTCCATCGTATAACAGGAATAATTGCAACCAGTGTGAAAGTGATGGTCAGTTCTACATTCCGGGCAACCTAGTCTTCACTCTAGGGCGTTGCTCCACCAGATCGAATAGCTAGGACCTTAGAAGTCAACGCCAGAAGCGGAAAATATAATAAAAATTCAACAGTTATTCCATCGTATAACAGGAATAATTACAACCAGTGTGAAAGTAATGGGCATTTCTACGTTCCGTGCAATCTAGGCTTCACTCTAGGGCGTTGGTCCACAAGGTCGAATAGTTAGGGCCTTAGAAGTCAACGCCATATCTATAAAATACAATATAAATACAACAGTTTTTCCATTGTATAAAACGAATAATTGCAAACAGTGTGGAAGTAATGGTTATTTCTACGTTCCGGGCAACCTAGGCTTCACGCTAGGGCGTTGCTCCACCACATCGAATAGCTACGGCCTTAGGAGTCAACGCCAGAGGCATAACATACAATATAAGTACAACAGTTTTTCCATCGTATAAAATGAGTAATTGCAATAGGTATGAAGGTTATGGTCATTTCTACGTTCCGGGCAACCTAGGCTTCACTCGAGGCGTTGTTCCACCAGATCCAATAGTTAGGGCCTAAGAAGTCAACGCCAGAAGCATAAAATACAATAGAAATACAACAGTTCTTCCATCGTATAACAGGAATAATTGTAATCAGTGTGAAAGGTATGGTCATTTCTACGTTCCGGGCAGCCTAGGCTTCACTCTAGGGCGTTGCTCCACCACATCGAATAGCTGCGGCCTTAGAAGTCAACGCCAGAAGCATATAATACAATATAAATACAACAGTTCTTCAATCGTATACCAGGAATAATTGCAAACAGTGTGAAAGATATGGTCATTTCTACGTTGCGGGCATCCTAGGCTTCACTCTAGGGCATTGCTCCACCACATCGAATAGCTACGGCCTTAGAAGTCCACGCCAGAAGCATAAAATACGATATATGTACAACAGTTTTTCCACCCTATAGAATAAATAATTGCAACCAGTGTGAAAGACATGGTCATTTCTACGTTCCGGGCAACCTAGGCTTCACTCTAGGGCGTTGCTCCAACACATCGAATAGCTACGGACTTAGGAGTCAACGCCAGAGGCATAAAATACAAAATAAATACAACAGTTTTTCCATCATATAACAAGAATAATTGCAACCATTGTGAAAGTGATGGTCATTTCTACATTCCGGGCAGCCTCGGCTTCACTCTATGGCGTTGCTCCAACACATCGAATAGCTACGGCCTTAGGAGTCAACGCCAGAGGCATAAAATACAAAATAAATACAACAGCTTTACCATCGTATAAAATGAATAATCGCAAACAGTGCGAAGGTAATGGTCATTTCTACGTTCCGCGCAACCTAGGCTTAACTGTAGGGCGTTGCTCCACCAGATCGCATGGTTAGGGACTTAGAATTTAACGCCAGAAGCATAAAATACAATAAAAATGCAACAGTTTTTCCATAGTATAACAGGAATAATTGCAACCAATGTGAAAGTACAGGTCATTTCTACGTCCCGGGCAACCTAGGCTTCACTCTAGGGCATTGTCCGACCAGATCGAATAGTTAGGGCCTAAGAAGTCAACGCCAGAAGCATAAAATACAGTATAAATACAACAGCTCTTCCATCGTATATAATGTATATTTGCAAACAGTGTGAAAGTAAAGGTTATTTCTACATACCGGGCAACCTAGGTTTCGCAGTAGGGCGCTGCTCCGCCAGATCGAATAGCTAGGGACTTAGAGGTCAACCCCAGAAGCATAAAATACAATAAAAATGCAACAGTTTTTCCATCGTATAACAGGAAAGCTGCAACCAGTGTGAAAGTACTGGTCATTTCTATGTTCCGGGTGACCTAGGCTTCACTCTAGGGCGTTGCTCCTCCAGATCGTATAGTTAGGGCCTAAGAAGTCAACACCAGAAGCATAAAATACAGTATAAATACAACAGTTTTTAACTTGTATAACAGGAATAATTGCAACCAGTGTGAAAGCTATGGTCATTTCTGCATTCCGGGCAACCTAGGCTTCACTCTAGGTCGTTGCTCCTCCAGATAGAATAGTTAGGGCCCAGGAAGTCAACGCCAGAAGAATAAAATACAAAATAAATAGAACAGTTTTTCCATTGTATAAAACGAATAATTGCAACCAGTGTGAAAGACATGGTCATCTCTACGTTCCGGGCAACCTGGGCTTCACTCTAGGGCATTGCTCCACCACATCGAATAACTACGGCCTTAGGAGTCAACGCCAGAGGCATAAAATACAATTTAAATACAACAGTTTTTCCATCGTATAACAAGAATAATTGCAACCATTGTGAAAGTGATGGTCATTTCTACATTCCGGGCAACGTGGGCTTCTCTCTGGGGCGTTTCTCCACCACATCGAATAACTACGGCACTAGAAGTCAACGCCTGAAGCATAAAATATAATATAAATACAACAGTTTTTCCATCGTATATAATGTATATTTGCAAACAGTGTGAAAGTAAAGGTCATTTCTACGTACCGGGCAACCTAGGTTTCGCTGTAGGGCGCTGCTCTGCCAGATCGAATAGCTAGGGACTTAGAAGTCAACCCCAGAAGCATAAAATACAATAAAGGTACAACTGTTTTTCCATCGTATAAAATGTATAATTGCAAGGACTGTGAAGGCAATGGTCATTTCTACGTTCCGGGCAACCTAGGCTTCACTCTACAGAGTTGCTTCACCAGATCGTATAGTTAGGGCCTTAGATGTCAACGCCCGAAGCATAAAATACAAAATAAATAGAACAGTTTTTCCATTGTATAAAACGAATAATTGCAACCAGTGTGAAAGTTATGGTCATTTCTACGTTCCGGGCAACCTAGGCTTAACTGTAGGGCGTTGCTCCACCAGATCGCATAGTTAGGGACTTAGAATTTAACGCCAGAAGCATAAAATACAATAAAAATGCAACAGTTTTTCCATAGTATAACAGGAATAATTGCAACCAATGTGAAACTACAGGTCATTTCTACGTTCCGGGCAACCTAGGCTTCACTCTAGAGCGTTGCTTCACCAGATCGAATAGTTAGGGCCTTAGATGTCAACGCCCGAAGCATAAAATACAAACTAAATAAAACAGTTTTTCCATTGTATAAAACGAATAATTGCAACCAGTGTGAAAGACATGGTCATTTCTACGTTCCGGGCAACCTGGGCTTCACTCTAGGGCGTTGCTCCAACACATCGAATAGCTACGGCGTTAGGAGTCAACGTCAGAGGCATAAAATACAAAATAAATACAACAGTTTTTCCATCGTATAACAAGAATAATTGCATCCATTGTGAAAGTGATGGTCATTTCTACATTCCGGGCTGCCTAGGCTTCACTCTAGGGCGTTGGTCCTCCAATCGTATAGTTAGGGCCTAAGAAGTCAACGCCAGAAGCATAAAATAAATTATAAATACAACAGTTTTTCCCTTGTATAACAGGAATAATTGCAACCAGTGTGAAAGGTATGGTCATTTCTTCGTTCCGGGCAACCTAGGCTTCACTCTAGGGCGTTGCTCCACCACATCGGATAGCTGCGGCCTTAGAAGTCAACGCCAGAAGCATATAATACAATATAAATACAACAGTTCTTCAATCGTATACCAGGAATAATTGCAAACAGTGTGAAAGATATTGTCATTTCTACGTTGCGGGCATCCTAGGCTTCACTCTAGGGCATTGCTCCACCACATCGAATAGCTACGGCCTTAGAAGTCCACGCCAGAAGCATAAAATACGATATATGTACAACAGTTTTTCCACCCTATAGAATAAATAATTGCAACCAGTGTGAAAGACATGGTCATTTCTACGTTCCGGGCAACCTAGGCTTCACTCTAGGGCGTTGCTCCAACACATCGAATAGCTACGGCCTTAGGAGTCAACGCCAGAGGCATAAAATACAAAATAAATACAACAGTTTTTCCATCGTATAACAAAAATAATTGCAACCATTGTGAAAGTGATGGTCATTTCTACATTCCGGGCAGCCTCGGCTTCACTCTATGGCGTTGCTCCAACACATCGAATAGCTACGGCCTTAGGAGTCAACGCCAGAGGCATAAAATACAAAATAAATACAACAGCTTTACCATCGTATAAAATGAATAATCGCAAACAGTGCGAAGGTAATGGTCACTTCCACGTTCCGGGCAACCTAGGCTTCACTATAGGGCGTTGGTCCACCAGATCCAATAGCTAGGGCCTAAGAAGTCAACGCCAGGAGCACCAAATACAAAATAAAGACAACAGTTTTTCCATCGTATAAAACGAATAATTGCAACCAATATGAAGGCTATGGTCATTTCTACGTTCCGGGCAACCTAGGCTTCACTCTAGGGCGTTGCTCAACCATATCGTATAGCTACGGCCCTAGAAGACAACGCCATAACTATAAAATACAATATAAATACAACAGTCTTTCCATCGTATAAAACGAATAATTGCAACCAGTCTGATAGTTATGGTCATTTCTACGTTCCGGGCAACCTAGGCTTCACCCTAGGGCGTCGCTCCACCAGATCGAATAGTTAGGGCCTAAGAAGTCAATGCCAGAAGCATAAAATACGATATATGTACAACAGTTTTTCCATCGTATAACAGGAATAATTGCAACCAGTGTGAAAGTTATGGTCATTTCTACGTTTCCGGCAGCCTAGGCTTAACTGTAGGACGTTGCTCCACCAGATCGCATAGTTAGGGACTTAGAATTTAACGCCAGAAGCATAAAATGCAATAAAAATGCACCAGTTTTTCCATAGTATAACAGGAATAATTGCAACCAGTTTGAAAGTACAGGTCATATCTACGTTCCGGGCAACCTAGGCTTCGCTCTAGGGCCTTGCTCCACTAGATCGAATAGCTAGGGACTTAGAAGTCAACGCCAGAGGCATAAAATACAATAAAAATGCAACAGTTTTTCCACCGTATAACAGGAATAACTGCAACCAGTGTGAAAGTACTGGTCATTTCTATGTTTCCGGTAACCTAGGCTTCACTCTAGGGCGTTGCTCCACCCAATCGAATAGCTAGGGACTTAGCATTCAGCGCCAGAAGAATAAAATACAACATATGTACAACAGTTTTTCCATCGTATAAAATGTATAATTGCAAGCAGTGTGAAGGTAATGGTCATTTCTGCGTTCTGGGCAACCTAGGCTTCACTCTAGAGCGTTGCTCCACCAGATCGAATGGTTAGGGCCTTAGAATTTAACGCCAGAACCATAAAATACAATAAAAATGCAACAGTTTTTCCATAGTATAACAGGAATAATTGCAACCAATGTGAAAGTACAGGTCATTTCTACGTTCCGGGCAACCTAGGCTTCGCTCTAGGGCCTTGCTCCACTAGATCGAATAGCTAGGGACTTAGAAGTCAACCCCAGAAGCATAAAGTACAAAATAAGTAGAACAGCTTTTCCATTGTATAAAACGAATAATTGCAACCAGTGTGAAAGCTATGGTCATTTATACGTTCCGGGCAACCTAGGCTTCACTCTAGGGCATTGTCCGACCAGAACGAATAGTTAGGGCCTATGAAGTCAACGCCAGAAGCATAAAATACAATATAAATACAACAGCTCTCCCATCGTATATAATGTATATTTGCAAACAGTGTGAAAGTAAAGGTCATTTCTACGTACCGGGCAACCTAGGTTTCGCTGTAGGGCGCTGCTCTGCCAGATCGAATAGCTAGGGACTTAGAAGTCAACCCCAGAAGCATAAAATACAATAAAAGTACAACAGTTTTTCCATCGTATAAAATGTATAATTGCAAGGACTGTGAAGGCAATGGTCATTTCTACGTTCCGGGCAACCTAGGCTTCACTCTAGAGAGTTGCTTCACCAGATCGTATAGTTAGGGCCTTAGATGTCAACGCCCGAAGCATAAAATACAAAATAAATAGAACAGTTTTTCCATTGTTTAAAACGAATAATTGCAACCAGTGTGAAAGTTATGGTCATTTCTACGTTCCGGGCAACCTAGGCTTAACTGTAGGGCGTTGCTCCACCACATCGAATAGCTACCGCCTTAGAAGTCAACGCCATAACTATAAAGAACAATATAAATACAACAGTTTTTCCATTGTATAAAATGTATAATTGCAAGGACTGTGAAGGCAATGGTCATTTCTACGTTCCGGGCAACCTAGGCTTCGCTCTAGGGACTTGCTCCACCAGATCGAATAGCTAGGGACTTAGAAGTCAACGCCAGAGGCATAAAATACAACAAAATGCAACAGGTTTTCCATCGTATAACATGAATAACTGCAACCAGTGTGAAAGTACTGGTCATTTTTATGTTCCCGGTAACCTAGGCTTCACTCTAGGGCGTTGCTCCACCACATCGAATATCTACGGCCTTAGAAGTCAACGCCATAACTATAAAAAACAATATAAATACAACAGTTCTTCCAGTGTATAAAATGAATAATTGCAACCAGAGTGAAGGTGATGGTCATTTCTACATCCCGGGCAACCTAGGCTTCACTCTAGGGCATTGCCCGACCAGATCGAATAGTTAGGGCCTAAGAAGTCAACGCCAGAAGCATAAAATACAATATAAATACAACAGCTCTTCCATCGTATATAATGTATATTTGCAAACAGTGTGAAAGTAAAGGTCATTTCTACATACCGGGCAACCTAGGTTTCGCTGTAGGGCGCTGTTCCGCCAGATCGAATAGCTAGGGACTTAGAAGTCAACCCCAGAAGCATAAAATACAATAAAAATGCAACAGTTTTTCCATCGTATAACAGGAAAGCTGCAACCAGTGTGAAAGTACTGGTCATTTCTATGTTCCGGGTGACCTAGGCTTCACTCTAGGGCATTGCTCCACCAGATGGAATAGCTAGGTACTTAGAATTCAACGCCAGGAGAACAAAATACAACATAAGTACAACAGTTTTTCCATCGTATAAAATGTATAATTGCAAGAAGTGCGAAGGTAATGGTCATTTCTACGTTCCGGGCAACCTAGGCTTCACTCTAGGTCATTGCTCCACCACATCGAATAGCTACCGCCTTAGAACTCAACGCCATAACTATAAAGAACAATATAAATACAACAGTTTTTCCATCGTATAAAATGTATAATTGCAAGAAGTGCGAAGGTAATGGTCATTTCTACGTTCCGGGCAACCTAGGCTTCACTCTAGGGCATTGCTCCAACACATCGAATAGCTACGGCCTTAGGAGTCAACGCCAGAGGCATAAAATACAAAATAAATACAACAGTTTTTCCATCGTATAACAAGAATAATTGCAACCATTGTGAAAGTGATGGTCATTTCTACATTCCGGGCAGCCTAGGCTTCACTCTAGGGCGTTGCTCCTCCAGATCGTGTAGTTAGGGCCTAGGAAGTCAGCGCCAGGAGCATAAAATAAAATATAAATACAACAGTTTTTCCCTTTTATAACAGGAATAATTGCAACCAGTATGAAAGGTATGGTCATTTCTTCGTTCCGGGCAACCTAGGCTTCACTCTAGGGCGTTGCTCCACCACATCGGATAGCTGCGGCCTTAGAAGTCAACGCCAGAAGCATAAAATACAATATAAATACAACAGTTCTTCAATCGTATACCAGGAATAATTGCAAACAGTGTGAAAGATATGGTCATTTCTACGTTGCGGGCATCCTAGGCTTCACTCTAGGGCATTGCTCCACCACATCGAATAGCTACGGCCTTAGAAGTCAACGCCATAACTATAAAAAACAATATAAATACAACAGTTTTTCCATTGTATAACAGGAATAATTGCAACCAGTGTGAAAGTGATGGTCATTTCTACGTTCCGGGCAACCTAGGCTTCACTCTAGGGCGTTGCTCCACCACATCGGATAGCTGCGGCCTTAGAAGTCAACGCCAGAAGCATAAAATACAATATAAATACAACAGTTTTTCAATCGTATAACAGGAATAATTGCAAACAGTGTGAAAGATATGGTCATTTCTACTTTGCGGGCATCCTAGGCTTCACTCTAGGGCATTGCTCCACCACATCGAATAGCTACGGCCTTAGAAGTCAACGCCATAACTATAAAAAACAATATTAATACAACAGTTTTTCCATTGTATAAAATGTATAATTGCAAGGACTGTGAAGGCAATGGTCATTTCTACGTTCCGCGCAACCTAGGCTTCACTCTAGAGCGTTGCTTCACCAGATCGAATAGTTAGGGCCTTAGATGTCAACGCCCGAAGCATAAAATACAAAATAAATAGAACAGTTTTTCCATTGTATAAAACGAATAATTGCAACCAGTGTGAAAGTTATGGTCATTTCTACGTTCCGGGCAACCTAGGCTTAACTGTAGGGCGTTGCTCCACCAGATCGCATGGTTAGGGACTTAGAATTTAACGCCAGAAGCATAAAATACAATAAAAATGCAACAGTTTTTCCATAGTATAACAGGAATAATTGCAACCAATGTGAAAGTACAGGTCATTTCTACGTTCCGGGCAACCTAGGCTTCGCTCTAGGGACTTGCTCCACCAGATCGAATAGCTAGGGACTTAGAAGTCAACGCCAGAGGCATAAAATACAATAAAAATGCAACAGGTTTTCCCTCGTATAACATGAATAACTGCAACCAGTGTGAAAGTACTGGTCATTTTTATGTTCCCGGTAACCTAGGCTTCAATCTAGGGCGTTGCTCCACCACATCGAATAGCTACCGCCTTAGAAGTCAACGCCATAACTATAAAGAACAATATAAATACAACAGTTTTTCCATTGTATAAAATGAATAATTGCAACCAGTGTGAAAGACATGGTCATTTCTACGTTCCGGGCAACCTGGGCTTCACTCTAGGGCATTGCTCCACCACATCGAATAGCTACGGCCTTAGAAGTCAACGCCATAACTATAAAGAACAATATAAATACAACAGTTTTTCCAATGTATAAAATGAATAATTGCAACCAGTGTGAAAGACATGGTCATTTCTACGTTCCGGGCAACCTAGGCTTCACTCTAGGGCGTTGCTCCAACACATCGAATAGCTACGGCCTTAGGAGTCAACGCCAGAGGCATAAAATACAATTTAAATACAACAGTTTTTCCATCGTATAACAAGAATAATTGCAACCATTGTGAAAGTGATGGTCATTTCTACATTCCGGGCAACGTGGGCTTCTCTCTGGGGCGTTTCTCCACCACATCGAATAACTACGGCACTAGAAGTCAACGCCTGAAGCATAAAATATAATATAAATACAACAGTTTTTCCATCGTATAACAAGAATAATTGCAACCAGTGTGAAAGTGATGGTCATTTCTACGTTCCGGGCAACCTAGGCTTCACTCCAGGGCGGTGGCCCACCAGGTCGAATAGTTAGGGTCTTAGAAAACAACTCCAGACGCATAAAATACAATATAAATACAACAGTGTTTCCACGGTATATAACGAATAATTGCAACCAGTATGAAAGTTATGGTCATTTCTACGTTCCGCGCAACCTAGGCTTCACCCTAGGGCGTTGCTCCACCAGATCGAATAGTTAGGGCCTAAGAAGTGAACGCCAGAAGCATAAAATACAATAGAAATACAACAGTTTTTCCATCGCATAACAGGAATAATTGCAACCAGTGTGAAAGCTATGGCCATTTCTACGTTCCGGGCAACCTAGGCTTCACTCTAGGGCGTTTCTCCACGACACCGAATAGCTACGGCCCTAGAAGACAACGCCTGAAGCATAAAATATAATATAAATAAAACAGTTTTTCCATCGTATAACAAGAATAATTGCAACCAGTGTGAAAGTGATGGTCATTTCTACGTTCCGGGCTACCTAGGCTTCACTCTAGGGCATTGCTCCACCACATCGAATAGCTACCGCCTTAGAAGTCAACGCCATAACTATAAAGAACAATATAAATACAACAGTTTTTCCATTGTATAAAATGTATAATTGCAAGGACTGTGAAGGCAATGGTCATTTCTACGTTCCGCGCAACCTAGGCTTCACCCTAGAGCGTTGCTTCACCAGATCGAATAGTTAGGGCCTTAGATGTCAACGCCCGAAGCATAAAATACAAAATAAATAGAACAGTTTTTCCATTGTATAAAACGAATAATTGCAACCAGTGTGAAAGTTATGGTCATTTCTACGTTCCGGGCAACCTAGGCTTAACTGTAGGGCGTTGCTCCACCAGATCGCATGGTTAGGGACTTAGAATTTAACGCCAGAAGCATAAAATACAATAAAAATGCAACAGTTTTTCCATCGTATAACAAGTATAATTGCAACCATTGTGAAAGTGATGGTCATTTCTACATTCCGGGCAACGTAGGCTTCACTCTAGTGCGTTTCTCCACCACATCGAATAACTACGGCACTAGAAGTCAACGCCTGAAGCATAAAATATAATATAAATACAACAGTTTTTCCATCGTATAACAAGAATAATTGCAACCAGTGTGAAAGTGACGGTCATTTCTACGTTCCGGGCAACCTAGGCTTCACTCTAGGGCGTTGTGCCTCCAGATCGAATAGCTAGGGCCTAAGAAGTCTACACCAGAAACATAAAATACAACATAAATACAACAGTTTTTCCATCGTATAACAGGAATAATTGCAACCAGTGTGAAAGTGATGGTCATTTCTACGTTCCGGGCAACCTAGGCTTCAGTCTAGGGTGTGGTTCCCCCACATCGAATAATTAGGGCCTAAGAAGCCTACGCCAGAAGCATAAAGTACAATATAAATACCACAGTATTTCCATCGTATAACAGGAATAATTGCAACCAGAGTGAAGGTGATGGTCATTTCTAAGTTCCGGGCAACCTAGGCTTCACTCTAGAGCGTTGCTCCACCAGATCGAATAGCTAGGACCTTAGAAGTCAACGCCAGAAGCACAAAATAAAATAAAAATACAACAGTTATTACATCGTATAAAAGGAATAATTACAACCAGTGTGAAAGTAATGGTCATTTCTACGTTCCGAGCAACCTAGGTTTCGCACTATGGCGTTGCTCCACCACATCGAATAGTTAGGGCCTTAGATGTCAACGCCCGAAGCATAAAATACAAAATAAATAGAACAGTTTTTCCATTGTATAAAACGAATAATTGCAACCAGTGTGAAAGTTATGGTCATTTCTACGTTCCGGGCAACCTAGGCTTAACTGTAGGGCGTTGCTCCACCAGATCGCATGGTTAGGGACTTAGAATTTAACGCCAGAAGCATAAAATACAATAAAAATGCAACAGTTTTTCCATCGTATAACAAGTATAATTGCAACCATTGTGAAAGTGATGGTCATTTCTACATTCCGGGCAACGTAGGCTTCACTCTAGTGCGTTTCTCCACCACATCGAATAACTACGGCACTAGAAGTCAACGCCTGAAGCATAAAATATAATATAAATACAACAGTTTTTCCATCGTATAACAAGAATAATTGCAACCAGTGTGAAAGTGACGGTCATTTCTACGTTCCGGGCAACCTAGGCTTCACTCTAGGGCGTTGTGCCTCCAGATCGAATAGCTAGGGCCTAAGAAGTCTACACCAGAAACATAAAATACAACATAAATACAACAGTTTTTCCATCGTATAACAGGAATAATTGCAACCAGTGTGAAAGTGATGGTCATTTCTACGTTCCGGGCAACCTAGGCTTCAGTCTAGGGTGTGGTTCCCCCACATCGAATAATTAGGGCCTAAGAAGCCTACGCCAGAAGCATAAAGTACAATATAAATACCACAGTATTTCCATCGTATAACAGGAATAATTGCAACCAGAGTGAAGGTGATGGTCATTTCTAAGTTCCGGGCAACCTAGGCTTCACTCTAGAGCGTTGCTCCACCAGATCGAATAGCTAGGACCTTAGAAGTCAACGCCAGAAGCACAAAATAAAATAAAAATACAACAGTTATTACATCGTATAAAAGGAATAATTACAACCAGTGTGAAAGTAATGGTCATTTCTACGTTCCGAGCAACCTAGGTTTCGCACTATGGCGTTGCTCCACCACATCGAATAGTTGGGGCCTTAGAAGTCAATGCCAGAAGCATAAAACACAATATAAATACAACCGTTTTTCCATTGTATAAAATGAATAATTGCAAACAGTGTGGAAGTAATGGTTATTTCTACGGGCCGGGCAACCTAGGCTTCACTCTAGGGCGTTGCTCCACCACATCGGATAGCTGCGGCCTTATGAGTCAACGCCAGAAGCATAAAATACAATATAAATACAACAGTTCTTCAACCGTATACCAGGAATAATTGCAAACAGTGTGAAAGGTATGGTCATTTCTACGTTGCGGGCATCCTAGGCTTCACTCTAGGGCATTGCTCCACCACATCGAATAGCTACGGCCTTAGAAGTCAACGCCATAACTATAAAAAACAATATAAATACAACAGTTTTTCCATTGCATAACAGGAATAATTGCAACCAGTGTGAAAGTGATGGTCATTTCTACGTTCCGGGCAACCTAGGCTTCACTCTAGGGCGTTGCTCCACCACATCGGATAGCTGCGGCCTTAGAAGTCAACGCCAGAAGCATGAAATACAATATAAATACAACAGTTTTTCAATCGTATAACAGGAATAATTGCAAACAGTGTGAAAGATATGGTCATTTCTACGTTGCGGGCATCCTAGGCTTCACTCTAGGGCATTGCTCCACCACATCGAATAGCTGCGGCCTTAGAAGTCAACGCCATAACTATAAAGAACAATATAAATACAACAGTTTTTCCATTGTATAAAATGAATAATTGCAACCAGTGTGAAAGACATGGTCATTTCTACGTTCCGGGCAACCTAGGCTTCACTCTAGGGCGTTGCTCCAACACATCGAATAGCTACGGCCTCAGGAGTCAACGCCAGAGGCATAAAATACAAAATAAATACAACAGTTTTTCCATCGTATAACAAGAATAATTGCAACCATTGTGAAAGTGATGGTCATTTCTACATTCCGGGCAGCCTAGGCTTAACTCTATGGCGTTGCTCCAACACATCGAATAGCTACGGCCTTAGGAGTCAACGCCAGAGGCATAAAATACAAAATAAATACAACAGTTTTTCCATCGTATAACAAGAATAATTGCAACCATTTTGAAAGTGATGGTCATTTCTACATTCCGGGCAACGTGGGCTTCTCTCTGGGGCGTTTCTCCACCACATCGAATAACTACGGCACTAGAAGTCAACGCCTGAAGCATAAAATATAATATAAATACAACAGTTTTTCCATCGTATAACAAGAATAATTGCAACCAGTGTGAAAGTGACGGTCATTTCTACGTTCCGGGCAACCTAGGCTTCACTCTAGGGTGTTGTGCTTCCAGATCGAATAGCTAGGGCCTAAGAAGTCTACACCAGAAACATAAAATACAACATAAATACAACAGTTTTTCCATCGTATAACAGGAATAATTGCAACCAGTGTGAAAGTGATGGTCATTTCTACGTTCCGGGCAACCTAGGCTTCAGTCTAGGGTGTGGTTCCCCCACATCGAATAATTAGGGCCTAAGAAGCCTACGCCAGAAGCATAAAGTACAATATAAATACCACAGTTCTTCAATCGTATACCAGGAATAATTGCAAACAGTGTGAAAGGTATAGTCATTTCTACGTTGCGGGCATCCTAGGCTTCACTCTAGGGCATTGCTCCACCACATCGAATAGCTACGGCCTTAGAAGTCAACGCCATAACTATAAAAAACAATATAAATACAACAGTTTTTCCATTGTATAACAGGAATAATTGCAACCAGTGTGAAAGTGATGGTCATTTCTACGTTCCGGGCAACCTAGGCTTCACTCTAGGGCGTTGCTCCACCACATCGGATAGCTGCGGCCTTAGAAGTCAACGCCAGAAGCATGAAATACAATATAAATACAACAGTTTTTCAATCGTATAACAGGAATGATTGCAAACAGTGTGAAAGATATGGTCATTTCTACGTTGCGGGCATCCTAGGCTTCACTCTAGGGCATTGCTCCACCACATCGAATAGCTGCGGCCTTAGAAGTCAACGCCATAACTATAAAGAACAATATAAATACAACAGTTTTTCCATTGTATAAAATGAATAATTGCAACCAGTGTGAAAGACATGGTCATTTCTACGTTCCGGGCAACCTAGGCTTCACTCTAGGGCGTTGCTCCAACACATCGAATAGCTACGGCCACAGGAGTCAACGCCAGAGGCATAAAATACAAAATAAATACAACAGTTTTTCCATCGTATAACAAGAATAATTGCAACCATTGTGAAAGTGATGGTCATTTCTACATTCCGGGCAGCCTAGGCTTAACTCTATGGCGTTGCTCCAACACATCGAATAGCTACGGCCTTAGGAGTCAACGCCAGAGGCATAAAATACAAAATAAATACAACAGTTTTTCCATCGTATAACAAGAATAATTGCAACCAGTGTGAAAGTGACGGTCATTTCTACGTTCCGGGCAACCTAGGCTTCACTCTAGGGCGTTGTGCCTCCAGATCGAATAGCTAGGGCCTAAGAAGTCTACACCAGAAACATAAAATACAACATAAATACAACAGTTTTTCCATCGTATAACAGGAATAATTGCAACCAGTGTGAAAGTGATGGTCATTTCTACGTTCCGGGCAACCTAGGCTTCAGTCTAGGGTGTGGTTCCCCCACATCGAATAATTAGGGCCTAAGAAGCCTACGCCAGAAGCATAAAGTACAATATAAATACCACAGTATTTCCATCGTATAAAAGGAATAATTACAACCAGTGTGAAAGTAATGGTCATTTCTACGTTCCGAGCAACGTAGGTTTCGCACTATGGCGTTGCTCCACCACATCGAATAGTTGGGGCCGTAGAAGTCAATGCCAGAAGCATAAAACACAATATAAATACAACCGTTTTTCCATTGTATAAAATGAATAATTGCAAACAGTGTGGAAGTAATGGTTATTTCTACGTGCCGGGCAACCTAGGCTTCACTCTAGGGCGTTGCTCCACCACATCGGATAGCTGCGGCCTTAGAAGTCAACGCCAGAAGCATAAAATACAATATAAATACAACAGTTTTTCCATTGTATAAAATGAATAATTGCAAACAGTGTGGAGGTAATGGTCATTTCTACGTTCCGGGCAACCTAGGCTTCACTCCAGGGCGTTGCTCCACCACGTCGGATAGCTGCGGCCTTAGAAGTCAACGCCAGAAGCATAAAATACAATATAAATACAACAGTTTTTCCATTGTATAAAATGAATAATTGCAAACAGTGTGGAGGTAATGGTCATTTCTACTTTCCGGGCAACCTAGGCTTCACTCTAGGGCGTTTCTCCACCACATCGAATAGCTACGGCCCTAGAAGTCAACGCCTGAAGCATAAAATATAATATAAATACAACAGTTTTTCCATCGTATAACAAGAATGATTGCAACCTGTGTGAAAGTGATGGTCATTTCTACGTTCCGGGCAACCTAGGCTTCACTCTAGGGCGTTGTTCCTCCAGATCGAATAGCTAGGGCCTAAGAAGTCTATACCAGAAGCATAAAATACAACATAAATACAACAGTTTTTCCATCGTATAACAGGAATAATTGCAACCAGTGTGAAAGTGATGGTCATTTCTACGTTCCGGGCAACCTAGGCTTCAGTCTAGGGCGTGGTTCCCCCAGATCGAATAATTAGGACCTAAGAAGCCTACGCCAGAAGCATAAAATACAATATAAATACCACAGTATTTCCATCGTATAACAGGAATAATTGCAACCAGAGTGAAGGTGATGGCCATTTCTAAGTTCCGGGCAACCTAGGCTTCACTCTAGAGCGTTGCTCCACCAGATCGAATAGCTAGGATCTTAGAAGTCAACGCCAGAAGCACAAAATAAAATAAAAATACAACAGTTTTTACATCGTATAAAAGGAATAATTACAACCAGTGTGAAAGTAATGGGCATTTCTACGTTCCGTGCAACCTAGGCTTCACTCCAGGGCGTTGGCCCACCAGGTCGAATAGTTAGGGTCTTAGAAAACAACTCCAGACGCATAAAATACAATATAAATACAACAGTGTTTCCACGGTATAAAACGAATAATTGCAACCAGTATGAAAGTTATGGTCATTTCTACGTTCCGGGCAACCTAGGCTTCACCCTAGGGCGTTGCTCCACCAGATCGAATAGTTAGGGCCTAAGAAGTCAACGCCAGAAGCATAAAATACAATAGAAATACAACAGTTTTTCCATCGCATAACAGGAATAATTGCAACCAGTGTGAAAGCTATGGTCATTTCTACGTTCCGGGCAACCTAGGCTTCACTCGAGGCCGTTGCTCCACCACATCGAATAGCTACGGCCCTAGAAGACAACGCCATAACTATAAAATACAATATAAATACAACAGTCTTTCCATCGTATATAATGTATATTTGCAAACAGTGTGAAAGTAAAGGTCATTTCTACGTTCCGGGCAACCTAGACTTAACTGTACGGCGTTGCTGCACCAGATCGCATAGTTAGGGACATAGAATTCAACGCCCGAAGCATAAAATACAATATAAATACAACAGCTTTTCCATCGTATATAATGTATATTTGCAAACAGTGTGAACGTAAAGGTCATTTCTGCGTTCCGGCAAACCTAGGCTTAACTGTAGGGCGTTGCTCCACTAGATCGAATAGTTAGGGCCTTAGAAGTGAACGCTCGAAGCATAAAATACAAAATAGAGAGAACAGCTTTTCCATTGTATAAAACGAATAATTGAAACCAGTGTCAAAGTTATGGTCATTTCTACGTTCCGGGCAACCTTGGCTTAACTCCAGGGCGTTGCTCCACCAGATCGAATAGTTAGGGACTTTGAATACAACGCTAGAAGCATAAAATACAATAAAAATGCAACAGTTTTTCCATTGTATAACAGGAATAACTGCAACCAGTGTGAAAGTAATGGTCATTTCTACGTTCCGAGCAACCTAGGTTTCGCACTATGGCGTTGCTCCACCACATCGAATAGTTGGGGCCTTAGAAGTCAATGCCAGAAGCATAAAACACAATATAAATACAACCGTTTTTCCATTGTATAAAATGAATAATTGCAACCATTGTGAAAGTGATGGTCATTTCTACTTTCTGGGCAACCTAGGTTTCACTCTAGGGCGTTTCTCCACCACATCGAATTGCTACTGCCTTAGAAGTCAACGTCTGGAGCATTAAATATAATATAAATACAACAGTTTTTCAATCGTATAACACGAATAATTGCAACCAGTGTGAAAGACATGGTCATTTCTACGTTCCGGGCAACCTAGGCTTCACCCTAGGGCGTTGCTCCAACACATCGAATAGCTACGGCCTTAGAAGTCAACGCCATAACTATAAAAAACAATATAAATAAAACAGTTTTTCCATTGTATAACAGGAATAATTGCAACCAGTGTGAAAGTGATGGTCATTTCTACGTTCCGGGCAACCTAGGCTTCACTCTAGGGCGTTGCTCCACCACATCGGATAGCTGCGGCCTTAGAAGTAAACGCGAGAAGCATAAAATACAATATAAATACAACAGTTTTACAATCGTATAACAGGAATAATTGCAAACAGTGTGAAAGATATGGTCATTTCTACGTTGCTGGCATCCTAGGTTTCACTCTAGGGCATTGCTCCACCACATCGAATAGCTACGGCCTTAGAAGTCAACGCCATAACTATAAAGAACAATATAAATACAACAGTTTTTCCATTGTATAAAATGAACAATTGCAACCAGTGTGAAAGACATGGTCATTTCTACGTTCCGGGCAACCTAGGCTTCACTCTAGGGCGTTGCTCCAACACATCGAATAGCTACGGCCTTAGGAGTCAACGCCAGAGGCATAAAATACAAAATAAATACAACAGTTTTTCCATCGTATAACAAGAATAATTGCAACCATTGTGAAAGTGATGGTCATTTCTACATTCCGGGCAGCCTAGGCTTCACTCTATGGCGTTGCTCCAACACATCGAATAGCTACGGCCTTAGGAGTCAACGCGAGAGGCATAAAATACAAAATAAATACAACAGTTTTTCCATCGTATAACAAGAATAATTGCAACCATTGTGAAAGTGATGGTCATTTCTACATTCCGGGCAACGTGGGCTTCTCTCTGGGGCGTTTCTCCACCACATCGAATAACTACGGCACTAGAAGTCAACGCCTGAAGCATAAAATATAATATAAATGCTACAGTTTTTCCATCGTATAACAAGAATAATTGCAACCAGTGTGAAAGTGATGGTCATTTCTACGTTCCGGGCAACCTAGGCTTCACTCTAGGGCGTTGTTCATCCAGATCGAATAGCTAGGGCCTAAGAAGTCTACACCAGAAACATAAAATACAACATAAATACAACAGTTTTTCCATCGTATAACAGGAATAATTGCAACCAGTGTGAAAGTGATGGTCATTTCTACGTTCCGGGCAACCTAGGCTTCAGTCTAGGGCGTGGTTCCCCCACATCGAATAATTAGGGCCTAAGAAGCCTACGACAGAAGCATAAAGTACAATATAAATACCACAGTATTTCCATCGTATAACAGGAATAATTGCAACCAGAGTGAAGGTGATGGTCATTTCTAAGTTCCGGGCAACCTAGGCTTCACTCGAGGGCGTTGCTCCACCACATCGAATAGCTACGGCCCTAGAAGACAACGCCATAACTATAAAATACAATATAAATACAACAGTCTTTCCATCGTATAAAACGAATAATTGCAACCAGTCTGATAGTTATGGTCATTTCTACGTTCCGGGCAACCTAGGCTTCACCCTAGGGCGTCGCTCCACCAGATCGAATAGTTAGGGCCTAAGAAGTCAATGCCAGAAGCATAAAATACGTTATATGTACAACAGTTTTTCCATCGTATAACAGGAATAATTACAACCAGTGTGAAAGTAACGGCCATTTCTACGTTCCGGGCATCCTAGACTTAACACTGAGGCATTGCTCCACCAGATCGAATACATAGGGCCTTAGAAGTCAATGCCAGAAGCATAAAGTACATTAAAAATCCAACAGTCTCCATCGTATAACAGGAATAATTGCCACCAGTGTGAAAGTGATGGTCATTTCTGCATTCCGGGCAACCTAGGCTTCACACTAGGGCGTTGCTCCTCCAGATAGAATAGTTAGGGCCCAGGAAGTCAACGCCAGAAGCATAAAATACAATATAAATACAACAGTTTTTCCCTTGTATAACAGGAATAATTGCAACCAGTGTGACAGGTATGATCATTTCTACGTTCCTGGCAACCTAGGCTTCACTCTAAGGCGTTTCTCCACCACATCGAATAGCTACGGCCTTAGAAGTCAACGCCTGAAGCATAAAATATAATATAAGTACAACAGTTTTTCCATCGTATAACAGGAATAATTGCAACCAGTGTGAAAGACATGGTCATTTCTACGTTCCCGGCAACCTAGGCTTCACTCTAGGGCGTTGCTCCACCACTTCGAATAGCTACGGCCTTAGGAGTCAACGCCAGCGGCATAAAATACAAAATAAATACAACAGTCTCTCCATCGTATAACAAGAATGATTGCAACCAGTGTGAAAGTGATGGTCATTTCTACATTCCGGGCAACCTAGGCTACACTCTAGGGCGTTGCTCCACCAGATCGAATAGTTAGGGCCTAAGAAGTCAACGCCAAAAGCATAAAATACAATATAAACACAACAGTTTTTCCCTTGTATAACAGAAATAATTGCAACCAGTGTGAAAGATATGGTCATTTCTACGTTGCGGGCATCCTAGGCTTCACTCTAGGGCATTGCTCCACCACATCGAATAGCTACGGCCTTAGAAGTCAACGCCATAACTATAAAATACAACATAAATACAACAGTCTTTCCATTGTATAAAATGAATGATTGCAACCAGAGTGAAGGTGATGGTCATTCCTACGTCCCGGGCAACCTAGGCTTCACTCTAGGCCGTTGCTCCACCAGATCGAATAGCTAGGGACTTAGAAGTCAACGCTAGAAGCATAAAATAAAATAAAAATACAACAGTTTTTCCATCGTAGAAAACGAATAATTGCAACCAGTATGAATGTTATGGTCATTTCTACGTTCCGGGCAACCTAGGCTTCACTCTGGGGCGTTTCTCCACCACATCGAATAGCTACGGCCCTAGAAGTCAACGTCTGAAGCATAAAATATAATATAAATTCAACAGTTTTTCCATCGTATAACAGGAATAATTGCAACCAGTGCGAAAGACATGGTCATTTCTACGTTCCGGGCAACCTAGGCTTCACTCTAGGGCGTTGCTCCACCACA
Organism: Calliopsis andreniformis; assembly: GCF_051401765.1. Taxonomy (NCBI): domain Eukaryota; kingdom Metazoa; phylum Arthropoda; class Insecta; order Hymenoptera; family Andrenidae; genus Calliopsis; species Calliopsis andreniformis. Next base: position 8,656,937 of record NW_027480422.1, read on the forward strand.
TCGAATAGCTACGGCCTTAGGAGTCAACGCCAGAGGCTTAAAATACAAAATAAATACAACAGTTTTTCCATCGTATAACAGGAATAATTGCAACCAGTTTGAAAGTGATGGTCATTTCTACATTCCGGGCAACCTAGGCTTCACTCTAGGGCTATGCTCCATCAGATCGAATAGTCAGTGCCTAAGAAGTCAACGCCAGAAGCATAAAATACAATATAAATGCAACAGTTTTTCCCTTGTATAACAGGAATAATTGCAACCAGTGTGAAAGCTATGGTCATTTCTACGTTCCGGGCAACCTAGGCTACACTCTAGGGCGTGGCTCCACCACATCGAATAGCTAGGGCCTTAGAAGTCAATGCCAGAAGCATAAAATGCCATATAAATACAACAGTTGTTCCACTGTATAATATACATAATTGCAAACAGTGTGGAAGTAATGGTCATTTCTACGTTCCGGGCAACCTAGGCTTCACACTAGGGCGTTGCTCAACCACATCGAATAGCTACGGCCCTAGAAGACAGCGCCATAACTATAAAATACAATATAAATACAACATTCTATCCATCGTATAAAACGAATAATTGCAACCAGTCTGATAGTTATGGTCATTTCTACGTCCCGGGCAACCTAGGCTTCACCCTAGGTCGTTGCTCCACCAGATCGAATAGTTAGGGCCTAAGAAGTCAATGCCAGAAGCATAAAATACGATATATGTACAACAGTTTTTCCATCGCATAATATGTGTAATTGCAACCAGTGTGAAAGTAACGGCCATTTCTACGTTCAGGGAATCCTAGACCTAACACTGAGACATTGCTCCACCAGATCGAATACATAGGGCCTTAGAAGTCAACGCCAGAAGCATAAAGTACATTAAAAATCCAACAGTTTGTCGATCGTATAACAGGAATAATTGCAACCAGTGTGAAAGTGATGGTCATTTCTACATTCCGGGCAACCTAGGCTTCACTCTCGGGCGTTGCTCCTCCGGATAGAATAGTTAGGGCCCAGGAAGTCAACTTCTGAAGCATAAAATATAATATAAATACAACAGTTCTTCCATCGTATAACAGGAATAATTGCAACCAGTGTGAAAGACATGGTCATTTCTACTTTCCGGGCAACCTAGGCTTCACCCTAGGGCGTTTCTCCACCACATCGAATAGCTACGGTCTTAGGAGTCAACGCCAGAGGCTTAAAATACAAAATAAATAAAACAGTTTTTCCATCGTATAACAAGAATAATTGCAACCAGTTTGAAAGCGATGGTCATTTCTACATTCCGGGCAACCTAGGCTTCACTGTCGGGCCATGCTCCATCAGATCGAATAGTTAGTGCCTAAGAAGTCAACGCCAGAAGCATAAAATACAATATAAATGCAACAGTTTTTCCCTTGTATAACAGGTATAATTGCAACCAGTGTGAAAGCTATGGTCATTTCTACGTTCCGGGCAACCTAGGCTACACTCTAGGGCGTGGCTCCACCACATCGAATAGCTAGGGCCTTAGAAGTCAATGCCAGAAGCATAAAATGCCATATAAATACAACAGTTGTTCCACTGTATAATATACATAATTGAAAACAGTGTGGAAGTAATGGTCATTTCTACGTGCCGGTCAACCTAGGCTTCACACTAGGGCGTTGCTCAACCACATCGAATAGCTACGGCCCTAGAAGGCAGCGCCATAACTATAAAATACAATATAAATACAACATTCTATCCATCGTATAAAACGAATAATTGCAACCAGTCTGATAGTTATCGTCATTTCTACGTTCCGGGCAACCTAGGCTTCACCCTAGGTCGTTGCTCCACCAGATCGAATAGTTAGGGCCTAAGAAGTCAATGCCAGAAGCATAAAATACGATATATGTACAACAGTTTTTCCATCGCATAATATGTGTAATTGCAACCAGTGTGAAAGTAACGGCCATTTCTACGTTCAGGGAATCCTAGACCTAACACTGAGACATTGCTCCACCAGATCGAATACATAGGGCCTTAGAAGTCAACGCCAGAAGCATAAAGTACATTAAAAATCCAACAGTTTGTCCATCGTATAACAGGAATAATTGCAACCAGTGTGAAAGTGATGGTCATTTCTACATTGCGGGCAACCTAGGCTTCACTCTCGGGCGTTCCTTCCCCAGATCAAATAGTTAGGGCCTTAGAAGTCAACGCACGACGCATAAAATACAATAAAAATACGACAGTTTTTCCATCGTACAAGAGGAATAATTACAACCAGAGTGAAGGTGATGGACATTTCTACGTTCCGGGCAACCTACGATTCACACTAGGGCGTTGCTCCACCAGATCGAATAGTTAGGGCCCAAGAAGTCAACGCCCGAAGCATTAAATACAAAATTAATAGAACAGTTTTTCCATTGCATGAAACGAATAATTCCAACCAGTGTGAAAGTTATGGTCATATCTACGTTCCCTGCAACCTTGGCTTCACTCTAGGGCGTTGCTCCACCAGATCGAATAGCTACGGCCTTAGAAGTCAACACCAGAAGCATAAAAAGCAATATAAATACAACAGCTTTTTCCATCGTATTAAATGAATAATTGCAACCAGTGCGAAAGTAATGGTCATATCTACGTTCCGGGCAACCTAGGCTTGACACTATGGCGTTGCTCCACCAGATCGAATAGTCGGGGCCTTGGCAGTCAACGCCCGAAGCATTAAATACAAAATTAATAGAACAGTTTTTCCATTGCATGAAACTAATAATTGCAACCAGTGTGAAAGTAATGGTCATTTCTACGTTCCGGGCAATCTAGGCTTCACTCTAGGGCGTTCCTCCACCAGATCAAATAGTTAGGGCCTTAGAAGTCAACGCCCGACGCATAAAATACAATAAAAATACGACAGTTTTTCCATCGTACAAGAGGAATAATTACAACCAGAGTGAAGGTGATGGACATTTCTACGTTCCGGGCAACCTAGGATTCACGCTAGGGCGTTGCTCCACCAGATGGAATAGTTAGGGCCTTAGAAGTCAACCCCCGAAGCATAAATCACAATATAAATACAACAGTTCTTCCATCGTATAACAGGTATAATTGCAAACAGTGTGAAAGTGATGGTCATTTCTACGTTCCTGGCAACCTACGCTTCAGTCTAGGGCGTTGGTCCACCAGATCCAATAGTGAGGGCCTTAGAAGTCAACGCCCGAAGCATAAAATACAAAATTAATAGAACAGCTTTTCCATTGTATAAAATGAATAATTGCAACCAGTGTGAAAGTTATGGTCATTTCTACGGACGTGCAACCTAGGTTTTGCTCCAGGGCGTTGTTCCACCACATCGAATAATTAGGGCCTTAGAAGTCAACGCCAGAAGCATAAAATACAGTTTAAATACAACAGCTTTTCCATCGTATAAAACGGATAATTGCATCCAGTGTGAAAGTTATGGTCAGTTCTACGTTTCGTGCAACCTAGGCTTCACTCTAGGGCGTTGCTCCAGCACATCGGATAGCTACGGCCTTAGAAGTCAACGCCAGAAGCATAAAATACAATAAAAATCCAACAGTTTTCCATCGTATAACAGGAATAATTCCAAACAGTGTGAAGGTAATGGTCATTTCTACGCTCCCGTCAACCTAGGCTTCACTCTAGGGCGTTGCTACACCACATGCAATAGTTAGGGCCTTAAAAGTCAACGCCAGAAGCATAAAATACGATATAAATACAACAGTTTTTCCATAGTATACCGGGAATCATTGCAACCAGTGTGAAAGTGATGGTCATTTCCACGTTCCGGGCCACCTAGGCTTCACTCTAGGGCGTTGGTCCACCAGTTCCAATAGTTAGGGCCTAAGAAGTCAACGCCAGAAGCATAAAATACGATAAAGATATAACAGTTTTTCCATCGTATAACAGGAGTAATTGCAACAAGTGTGAAAGTGATGGTGATTTCTACGTTCCGAGCAACCTAGGCTTCACTCTAGGGCGTTGCTCCACCAGATCGAATAGTTAGGGCCTTAGAAGTCAACGCCCGAAGCATAAAATACAAAATAAATCCAACAGTTTTTCCATCGTATAAAACGAATAATTGCAACCAGTGTGAAAGTAATGGTCATATCTACGTTCCGGGCAATCTAGGCTTCATTCTAGGGCGTTGGTCCACCAGATCCAATAGCTGGGGCCTACGAAGTCAACGCCAGAAGCACCAAATACAAAATAAATACAACAGTTTTTGCATCGTATAAAACGTATAATTGCAACCAGTGTGAAAGTAATGGTCATTTATACGTTCCGGGTAACCTAGGCTTCTTTCTAGGGCGTTGGACCACCAGATTCAATGATTAGGGCCTTAGAAGTCAACGCCCGTAGAATAAAATACAAAATAAATAGAACAGTTTTTCCATTGTATAGAACGAATAATTGCAGCCAGTGAGAAAGTTATGGTCATTTCTACGTACCGGGCAATCTAGGCTTCACTCTAGGGCGTTGCTCCACCAGACCGAATAGTTAGGGCCTAAGAAGTCAACGCCAGAAGAATGAAATACAGTATAAATACAACAGGTTTTCCTTCGTATAGCATGAATAATTGCAACCAGCGTGAAAGTAATGGTCATTTATGCGTTCCTGGCAACCTACGCTTCAGTCTAGGGCGTTGGTCCACCAGATCCAATAGTGAGGGCCTTAGAAGTCAACGCCCGAAGCATAAAATACAAAATTAATAGAACAGCTTTTCCATTGTGTAAAATGAATAATTGCAACCAGTGTGAAAGTTATGGTCATTTCTACGGACGTGCAACCTAGGTTTTGCTCCAGGGCGTTGCTCCACCACATCGAATAATTAGGGCCTTAGAAGTCAACGCCAGAAGCATAAAATACAGTTTAAATACAACAGTTTTTCCTTCGTATAAAACGAATAATTGCAACCAGTATGAAAGTTATGGTCATATCTACGTTCCGGGCAATCTAGGCTTGAATCTAGGGCGTTGCTCCAGCACATCGAATAGCTACGGCCTTAGAAGTCAACGCCAGAAGCTTAAAATACAATAAAAATCCAACAGTTTTCCATCGTATAACAGGAATAATTCCAAACAGTGTGAAGGTAATGGTCATTTCTACGCTCCCGTCAACCTAGGCTTCACTCTAGGGCGTTGCTACACCACATGGAATAGTTAGGGCCTTAAAAGTCAACGCCAGAAGCATAAAATACAATATAAATACAACAGTTTTTCCATCGTATAACGGGAATAATTACAACCAGTGTGAAAGTGATGGTCATTTCCACGTTCCGGGCCACCTAGGCTTCACTCTAGGGCGTTGATCCACCAGATCCAATAGTTAGGGCCTAAGAAGTCAACGCCAGAAGCACCAAATACAAAATAAATACAACAGTTTTTCCATCGTATAAAACGAATAATTGCAACCAGTGTGAAAGTAATGGTCATATCTACGTTCCGGGCAATCTAGGCTTGAATCTAGGGCGTTGCTCCACCATATCGAAGAGGTAGGGCCATAGAAGTCAATGCCCGAAGCATAAAATACGTTAAAGATATAACAGTATTTCCATCGTATAACAGGAGTAATTGCAACCAGTATGAAAGTTATGGTCATTTCAACGTACGGGGCAACCTAGGCTTCACTCGAGGGCGTTGCTCCACCAGATCGAAGAGGTAGGGCCATAGAAGTCAATGCCCGAAGCATAAAATACGTTAAAAGTATAACAGTTTTTCCATCGTATAACAGGAGTAATTGCAACAAGTGTGAAAGTGATGGTCATTTCTACGTTCCGGGCAACCTAGGCTTCACCATGGGTCGTTGCTCCACCAGACCGAATAGTTAGGGATTTAGAAGTCAACGCCAGAAGAATAAAATACAATATAAATACAACAGTTTTTCCATCGTATAACAGGAATAATTGCAACCAGTGTGAAGGATATGGTCTTGTCTATGTTCCGGGCAACCTAGGCTTCACTCTAGTGCGTTGCTTGTCCAGATCGAATAGTTAGTGCCTTAGAAGTCAACGCCCGAAGCATAAAATAGAAAATATATAGAACAGTTTTTCCATTGTATAAAACGAATAATTGCAACCAGTGTGAAAGTTATGGTCATTTCTACGTTCCGGGCAACTTAGGCTTCACTCTAGGTCGTTGCTACACCACATCGAATTGTTAGGGATTGTGAAGTCAAGGCCAGACGCATAAAATACAAAATAAATCCAACAGTTTTTCCATCGTATAAAACGAATAATTGCAACCAGTGTGAAAGTAATGGTCATATCTACGTTCCGGGCAATCTAGGCTTCATTCTAGGGCGTTGGTCCACCAGATCCAATAGCTGGGGCCTACGAAGTCAACGCCAGAAGCACCAAATACAAAATAAATACAACAGTTTTTGAATCGTATAAAACGTATAATTGCAACCAGTGTGAAAGTGATGGTCATTTCTACGTTCCGAGCAACCTAGGCTTCACTCTAGGGCGTTGCTCCACCAGACCGAATAGTTAGGGCCTAAGAAGTCAACGCCAGAAGCCTGAAATACAGTATAAATACAACAGGTTTTCCTTCGTATAGCATGAATAATTGCAACCAGCGTGAAAGTAATGGTCATTTCTGCGCTCCTGGTAACCTACGCTTCAGTCTAGGGCGTTGGTCCACCAGATCCAATAGTGAGGGCCTTAGAAGTCAACGCCCGAAGCATAAAATACAAAATTAATAGAACAGCTTTTCCATTGTATAAAATGAATAATTGCAACCAGTGTGAAAGTTATGGTCATTTCTACTGACGTGCAACCTAGGTTTTGCTCCAGGGCGTTGCTCCACCACATCGAATAGTTAGGGCCTTAAAAGTGAATGCCAGGAGAATAAAATACAATATCAGAACAACAGTTTTACCATCGTATAAAATGAATAATTGCAAGCAGTGTGAAAGTAATGGTCATTTCAACCTTCCGGGCAACCTAGGCATCACTCTAGGGCGTTGGTCCACCGGATCCAATAGTTGGGGCCTAAGAAGTCCACGCGAGAAGCACGAAATAGAAAATAAATACAACAGTTCTTCCATCGTAAAAAACGAATAATTGCAACCAGTGCGAAAGTAATGGTCATTTCTACGGACCGGGCAACTTAGGCTTCACTCTATGGCGTTGCTCCACCAGATCGAATAGGTAGGGCCATAGAGGTCAATGCCCGAAGAAAAGAATACAATATAAATACAACAGCTTTTCCATCGTATAAAATGAATAATTGCAAACAGTGTGAATGTAATGGTCATTTCTACGGCTCGGGCAACTGAGGCTTCACTCTATGGCGTTGTTCCATCAGATCGAATAGCTACGGCCTTAGAAGTCAACGCCAGAAGCATAAAATACAATATAAATACAACAGTTTTTCCATCGTATAAAATGAATAATTGCAAACATTGTGAATGTAACGGTCATTTCTACGATCCGGGCAACCTTGGCTTCACTCTAGGGCGTTGCTCCACCAGATCGAATAGTTAGGGCGTTAGAAGTCAACGCCAGATGCATAAAATACCATATAAATACTACAGTTTTTCCATCGTATAACAGGAATAATTGCAAACAGTGTGAAAGTGATGGTCATTTCTACGTTCCGGGCGACCTAGGCTACACTCTAGGCCGTTGCTCCACCAGATCGAATAGCTAGGCCCTTAGAAGTCGACGCCGGAAGCATAAAATACAAAATTAATAGAACAGTTTTTCCATTGTATAAAACGAATGATTGCAACCAGAGTGAAACTTATGGTCATTTATACGTTCCGTGCAACTCAGGCTGCACTCTAGGGCATTGCTCCACCACAGCGATTAGCTACGGCCACAGAAGTCAACGCCAGAACCATAAAATACAATATAAATACAACAGTTTTTCTATCGTATACAATTAATGATTGCAAACATTGTGAAAGTAACGATCATTTCTACGTTCCGGGCAACCTGGGCCTCACTCTAGGGCGATGCTCCACCAAATAGAATACCTGGGGTCTTAGAATTCAACGCCAGAAGAATAAAATACAACATAAGTACAACAGTTTTTCCATCGTATAGAATGAATAATTACAAACAGTGTGAAAGTAATGGTCATTTCTTTACGTTCCGGGCAATCTAGGCTTCTCTCTAGGGCGTTGCTCCACCAGATCGAATAGTTAGGGCCTAACAAGTCAACGCCAGAAGCATAAAATACAATAGAAATACAACAGTTTTACCATCGTATAACAGGAATAATTGCAACCAGTGTGAAAGATATGGTCATTTCTACGATACTGGCAACCTAGGCTGCACTCTAGGGCGTCGTTCCACCACATCGAATAGCTGCGGCCTTAGAAGTCAACGCCAGAAGCATAAAATACAATATAAATAAAACAGTTTTTCTATCCCATAACAGGAATAATTGCAACCAGTGTGAAAGTGATGGTCATTTCTACGTTCCGGGCAACCTAGGCTTCAGTCTAGGGCGTGGTTCCCCCAGATCGAATAGTTCGGGCCTAAGAAGACTACGCCAGAAGCATAAAATACAATATAAATACCACAGTTTTTCCATCGTATAACAGTAATGATTGCAACCAGAGTGAAGGTGATGGTCATTTCTAAGTTCCGGGCAACCTAGGCTTCACTCGAGAGCGTTGCTCCACCAGATCGAATAGCTAGGGCCTTAGAAGTCAATGCCAGAAGCATAAAATGCCATATAAATACAACAGTTTTTCCACTGTATGATATGAATAATTGCAAACAGTGTGGAAGTAATGGTCATTTCTACGATCGGGGCAACCTAGGCTTCACTCTAGGGCGTTGCGCAACCACATCGAATAGCTACGGCCCTAGAAGACAACGCCATAACTATAAAATACAATATAAATAGAACAGTCTTTCCATCGTGTAAAACGAATAATTGCAACCAGTGTGAAAGATATGGTCATTTCTACGATACTGGCAACCTAGGCTGCACTCTACGGCGTCGTTCCACCACATCGAATAGCTGCGGCCTTAGAAGTCAACGCCAGAAGCATAAAATAGAATATAAATAAAACAGTTTTTCTATCCTATAACAGGATTAATTGCAACCAGTGTGAAAGTGATGGTCATTTCTACGTTGCGGGCAACCTAGGCTTCACCCTAGGGCGTTGTTCCACCAGATCGAATAGTTAGGGCCTAAGAAGTCAATGCCAGAAGCATAAAATACATTAAAAATCCAACAGTCTCCATCGTATAACAGGAATAATTGCCACCAGTGTGAAAATGATGGTCATTTCTGCATTCCGGGCAACCTAGGCTTCACTCTAGGGCGTTGCTCCTCCAGATAGAATAGTTCGGTCCCAGGAACTCAACGCCAGAAGCATAAAATACAATATAAATACAACAGTTTTTCCCTAGTATAACAGGAATAATTGCAACCAGTGTGAAAGGTATGGTCATTTCTACGTTCCGGGCAACCTAGGCTTCACCCTAGGGCGTTGCTCCACCAGATCGAATAGTTAGGGCCTAAGAAGTCGACGCCGGAAGCATAAAATACAAAATTAATAGAACAGTTTTTCCATTGTATAAAACGAATGATTGCAAACAGTGTGAAAGGTATAGTCATTTCTACGATACGGGCAACCTAGGCTTCACTCTAGGGCGTCGTTCCACCAGATGGAATAGCTACGGCCTTAGAAGTCAACGCCAGAACCATAAAATACAATATAAATACAACAGTTTTTCTATCGTATACAATTAATGATTGCAAACATTGTGAAAGTAACGATCATTTCTACGTTCCGGGCAACCTGGGCCTCACTCTAGGGCGATGCTCCACCAAATAGAATACCTGGGGTCTTAGAATTCAACGCCAGAAGAATAAAATACAACATAAGTACAACAGTTTTTCCATCGTATAGAATGAATAATTACAAACAGTGTGAAAGTAATGGTCATTTCTTTACGTTCCGGGCAATCTAGGCTTCACTCTAGGGCGTTGCTCCACCAGATCGGATAGTTAGGGCCTTGGAAGTCAACACCAGAAGCATAAAATACAACAGAAGTACAACAGCTTTTCCATCGTATAAAACGAATAATTACAAACAGTGTGAAAGTAATGGTCATTTCTACGTTCCGGGCATTCTAGGCTTCACTCTAGGGTGTTGCTGCACCAGATCGAATAGCTAGGGACTTAGAATTCAACCCCAGAAGAATAAAATACAACATAAGTACAACAGTTTTTCCATCGTATAACATGTATAATTGCAACCAGTGTGAAAGTTAAGGTCATTTCTACGTTCCGGGCAACCTAGGCTTAACTGTAGGGCGTTGCTCCACCAGATCGCTTAGTTACGGACTTAGAATTTAACGCCAGAAGCATAAAATACCATAAAAATGCAACAGTTTTTCCATCGTATGACAGGAATAATTGCAACCAGTGTGAAAGTACTGGTCATTTCTATGTTCCGTGTAACCTAGGCTTCACTCTAGGGCGTTGCTCCACCAGATCGAATAGCTAGGGACTTAGAATTCAACCCCAGAAGAATAAAATACAACATAAGTACAACAGTTTTTCCATCGTATAAAATGTATAATTGCAACCAGTGTGAAAGTTATGGTCATTTCTACGTTCCGGGCAACCTAGGCTTAACTGTAGGGCGTTGCTCCACCAGATCGCTTAGTTACGGACTTAGAATTTAACGCCAGAAGCATAAAATACCATAAAAATGCAACAGTTTTTCCATAGTATAACAGGAATAATTGCAACCAGTGTGAAAGTACATGTCATTTCTACGTTCTGGGCAACCTAGGCTTCGCTCTAGAGCCTTGCTACACCAGCTCGAATAGCTAGGGACTTAGACGTCAACGCCAGAAGCATAAAATACAATAAAGATGCAACAGTTTTTCCATCGTGAAACAGGAATAACTGCAACCAGTGTGAAAGTACTGGTCATTTCTATGTTCCCGGTAACCTAGGCATCACTCTAGGGCGTTGCTGCACCAGATCGAATGGCTAGGGACTTAGAATTCAGCGCCAGAAGAATAAAATACAATATATGTACAACAGTTCCTCCATCGTATAAAATGTATAATTGCAAGCATTGTGAAGGTAATGGTCACTTCTACTTTCTGGGCAACCTAGGTTTCACTCTAGAGCGTTGCTCCACCAGGTCGAATAGTTAGGGCCTTAGAAGTCAACGCCCGAAGCATAAAATACAAAATAAATAGAACAGCTTTTCCGTTGTATAAAATGAATAATTGCAACCAGTGTGAAAGTTATGGTCATTTCTACGGACGTGCAACCTATGTTTTGCTCCAGGGCGTTGCTCCACCACATCGAATAATTATGGCCTTAGAAGTCAACGCCAGAATCATAAAATACAGTTTAAATACAACAGTTTTTCCTTCGTATAACAGGAATAATTGCAACCAGTGTGAAAGACATGTTCATTTCTACGTTCCGGGCAACCTAGGCTTCCCTCTAGGGCGTTGCTCCACCACATCGAATAGCTACGGCCTTAGGAGTAAACGCCAGAGGCATAAAATACAAAATAAATACAACAGTTTTTCCATCGTATAAAACGAATAATTGCAACCAGTGTGAATGACATGGTCATTTCTACGTTCCGTGCAACCTAGGCTTCCCTCTAGGGCGTTGCTCCACCACATCGAATAGCTACGGCCTTAGGAGTAAACGCCAGAGGCATAAAATACAAAATAAATACAACAGTTTTTCCATCGTATAACAAGAATAATTGCAACCAGAGTGAAGGTGATGGTCATTTCTAAGTTCCGGGCAACCTAGGCTTCACTATCGAGCGTTGCCCCACCAGATCGAATAGCTAGGACCTTAGAAGTCAACGCCAGAAGCACAAAATAAAATAAAAATACAACAGTTATTCCATCGTATAACAGGAATAATTACCACCAGTGTGAAAGTAATGGGCATTTCTACGTTCCGTCCAACCTAGGCTTCACTCTAGAGCGTTGCTCCACCACATCGAATAGTTAGGGCCTTAGAAGTCAATGCCAGAAGCATAAAATACAATATAAATACAACAGTTTTTCCACTGTATAATGTGAATAATTGCAAACAGTGTGGAAGTAATGGTCATTTCTACGTTCCGGGCAAGCTAGGCTTCACTCTAGGGCGTTGGTCCACCAGATCCAATAGTTAGGGCCTAAGAAGTCAACGACAGGAGCACCAAATACAAAATAAATACAACAGTTTTTCCAACGTATAAAACGAATAATTGCATCCAGTGTGCAAGTAATGGTCATTTCTACGATCCGGGCAACCTAGGCATCACTCTAGGGCGTTGTTCCACCAGAGAGAATAGTTAGGGCCTAAGAAGTCAACGCCTGAAGCATAAAATACAATATAAATACAACAGTTTTTCCATTGTATAAAACGAATAATTGCAACCAGTCTGATAGTTATGGTCATTTCTACATTCCGGGCAATCTAGGCTTCTCTCTAGGGCGTTGCTCCACCAGATCGAATAGTTAGGGCCTAACAAGTCAACGCCAGAAGCATAAAATACAATAGAAATACAACAGTTTTACCATCGTATAACAGGAATAATTGCAACCAGTGTGAAAGATATGGTCATTTCTACGATACTGGCAACCTAGGCTGCACTCTAGGGCGTCGTTTCACCACATCGAATAGCTGCGGCCTTAGAAGTCAACGCCAGAAGCATAAAATACAATATAAATAAAACAGTTTTTCTATCCCATAACAGGAATAATTGCAACCAGTGTGAAAGTGATGGTCATTTCTACGTTCCGGGCAACCTAGGCTTCAGTCTAGGGCGTGGTTCCCCCAGATCGAATAGTTCGGGCCTAAGAAGACTACGCCAGAAGCATAAAATACAATATAAATACCACAGTTTTTCCATCGTATAACAGTAATGATTGCAACCAGAGTGAAGGTGATGGTCATTTCTAAGTTCCGGGCAACCTAGGCTTCACTCGAGAGCGTTGCTCCACCAGATCGAATAGCTAGGGCCTTAGAAGTCAATGCCAGAAGCATAAAATGCCATATAAATACAACAGTTTTTCCACTGTATGATATGAATAATTGCAAACAGTGTGGAAGTAATGGTCATTTCTACGATCGGGGCAACCTAGGCTTCACTCTAGGGCGTTGCGCAACCACATCGAATAGCTACGGCCCTAGAAGACAACGCCATAACTATAAAATACAATATAAATAGAACAGTCTTTCCATCGTGTAAAACGAATAATTGCAACCAGTGTGAAAGATATGGCCATTTCTACGATACTGGCAACCTAGGCTGCACTCTACGGCGTCGTTCCACCACATCGAATAGCTGCGGCCTTAGAAGTCAACGCCAGAAGCATAAAATAGAATATAAATAAAACAGTTTTTCTATCCTATAACAGGATTAATTGCAACCAGTGTGAAAGTGATGGTCATTTCTACGTTCCGGGCAACCTAGGCTTCACCCTAGGGCGTTGTTCCACCAGATCGAATAGTTAGGGCCTAAGAAGTCAATGCCAGAAGCATAAAATACATTAAAAATCCAACAGTCTCCATCGTATAACAGGAATAATTGCCACCAGTGTGAAAATGATGGTCATTTCTGCATTCCGGGCAACCTAGGCTTCACTCTAGGGCGTTGCTCCTCCAGATAGAATAGTTCGGTCCCAGGAACTCAACGCCAGAAGCATAAAATACAATATAAATACAACAGTTTTTCCCTAGTATAACAGGAATAATTGCAACCAGTGTGAAAGGTATGGTCATTTCTACGTTCCGGGCAACCTAGGCTTCACCCTAGGGCGTTGCTCCACCAGATCGAATAGTTAGGGCCTAAGAAGACAACGCCAGAAGCATAAAATACAATAGAAATACAACAGTTTTTCCATCGTATAACAGGAATAATTGCAAACAGTGTGAAAGGTATAGTCATTTCTACGATACGGGCAACCTAGGCTTCACTCTAGGGCGTCGTTCCACCAGATGGAATAGCTACGGCCTTAGAAGTCAACGCCATAACTATAAAAAACAGTATAAATACAACAGTATTTCCATTGTATAAAATGAATAATTGCAAACAGTGTGGAGGTAATGGTCATTTCTACTTTCCGGGCAACCTAGGCTTCACTCTAGAGCGTTTCTCCACATCATCGAATAGCTACGCCCTTAGAAGTCAACGTCTGAAGCATAAAATATAATATAAATACAACAGTTTTTCCATCGCATAACAGGAATAATTGCAACCAGTGTGAAAGACATGGTCAATTCTACGTTCCGGGAAATCTAGGCTTCACTCTAGGGCGTTGCTGCACCACATCGAATAGCTACGGCCTTAGGAGTCAACGCCAGACGCATAAAATACAAAATAAATACAACAGTTTTTCCATCGTATAACAAGAATAATTGCAACGAATGTGAAAGTGATGGTCATTTCAGCATTCCGGGCAACCTAAGCTTCAGTCTAGGGCGTGGTACCCCCAGATCGAATAGTTAGGGCCTAACAAGTCAACGCCAGAAGCATAAAATACCATATAAATACAACAGATTTTCCCTTGCATAACAGGAATAATTGCAACCAGTGTGAAAGCTATGGTCATTTCTACGTTCCGGGCAACCTAGGCTTCACTCTAGGGCCATGCTCCACCAGATCGAATAGTTAGGGCCTAAGAAGTCAATGCCAGAAGCATAAAATACGGTATATGTACAACAGTTTTTCCATCGTATAACAGGAATAATTGCAACCAGTGTGAAAGTGATGGTCATTTCTACGTTCCGGGCAACCTAGGCTTCAGTCTAGGGCGTGTTTCCCCCAGATCGAATAGTTAGGGCGAAGAAGCCTACGCCAGAAGCATAAAATACAATATAAATACCACAGTTTTTCCATCGTATAACAGGAATAATTGCAACCAGAGTGAAGGTGATGGTCATTTCTAAGTTCCGGGCAACCTAGGATTCACTATCGAGCGTTGCCCCACCAGATCGAATAGCTAGGACCTTAGAAGTCAACGCCAGAAGCACAAAATAAAATAAAAATACAACAGTTATTCCATCGTATAACAGGAATAATTACCACCAGTGTGAAAGTAATGGGCATTTCTACGTTCCGTACAACCTAGGCTTCACTCTAGGGCGTTGCTCCACCACATCGAATAGTTAGGGCCTTAGAAGTCAATGCCAGAAGCATAAAATACGATATATGTACAACAGTTTCTCCATCGTATAAAATGATTAATTGCAACCAGTGTGAAAATAACGGCCATTCCTACGATCCGGGCATCCTAGACTTAACACTGAGGCATTGCTCCACCAGATCGAATACATAGGGCCTTAGAAGTCAACGCCAGAAGCGTAAAGTACAATATAAATACCACAGTTTTTCCATCGTATAGCAGGAATAATTGCAACCAGAGTGAAGGTGATGGTCATTTCTAAGTTCCGGGCAACCTAGGATTCACTATCGAGCGTTGCCCCACCAGATCGAATAGCTAGGACCTTAGAAGTCGACGCCAGAAGCACAAGATAAAATAAAAATACAACAGTTATTCCATCGTATAACAGGAATAATTACCACCAGTGTGAAAGTAATGGGCATTTCTGCGTTCCGGGCAACCTAGGCTTCAGTCTAGGGCGTGGTTCCCCCAGATCGAATAGTTAGGGCCTAAGCAGACTACGCCAGAAGCATAAAATACAATATAAATACCACAGTTTTTCCATCGTATAACAGTAATGATTGCAACCAGAGTGAAGGTGATGGTCATTTCTAAGTTCCGGGCAACCTAGGCTTCACTCGAGAGCGTTGCTCCACCAGATCCAATAGCTAGGACCTTAGAAGTCAATGCCAGAAGCATAAAATGCCATATAAATACAACAGTTTTTCCACTTTATGATATGAATAATTGCAAACAGTGTGGAAGTAATGGTCATTTCTACGATCGGGGCAACCTAGGCTTCACTCTAGGGCGTTGCGCAACCACATCGAATAGCTACGGCCCTAGAAGACAACGCCATAACTATAAAATACAATATAAATAGAACAGTCTTTCCATCGTATAAAACGAATAATTGCAACCAGTCTGATAGCTATCGTCATTTCTACGTTCCGGGCAACCTAGGCTTCACCCTAGGGCGTTGCTCCGCCATATCGAATAGTTAGGGCCTAAGAAGTCAATGCCAGAAGCATAAAATACGATATATGTACAACAGTTTTTCCATCGTATAAAATGAGTAATTGCAACCAGTGTGAAAATAACGGCCATTCCTACGATCCGGGCATCCTAGACTTAACACTGAGGCATTGCTCCACCAGATCGAATACATAGGGCCTTAGAAGTCAACGCCAGAAGCATAAAGTACAATATAAATACCACAGTTTTTCCATCGTATAACAGGAATAATTGCAAACAGTGTGAAAGGTATGGTCATTTCTACGATACGGGCAACCTAGGCTTCACTCTAGGGCGTCGTTCCACCAGATAGAATAGCTACGGCCCTAGAAGTCAACGCCATAACTATAAAAAACAGTATAAATACAACAGTATTTCCATTGTATAAAATGAATAATTGCAAACAGTGTGGAGGTAATGGTCATTTCTACTTTCTGGGCAACCTAGGCTTCACTCTAGGGCGTTTCTCCACCACATCGAATAGCGACGGCCTTAGAAGTCAACGTCTGAAGCATAAAATATAATATAAATACAACAGTTTTTCCATCGCATAACAGGAATAGTTGCAACCATTGTGAAAGGCATGGTCATTTCTACGTTCCGGGCAACCTAGGCTTCACTCTAGGACGTTGCTGCACCACATCGAATAGCTACGGCCTTAGGAGTCAACGCCAGAGGCATAAAATACAAAATAAATACAACAGTTTTTCCATCGTATTACAAGAATAATTGCAACGAATGTGAAAGTGATGGTCATTTCTGCATTCCGGGCAACCTAGGCTTCACTCTAGGGCCATGCTCCACCAGATCGAATAGTTAGGGCCTAAGAAGTCAACGCCAGAAGCATAAAATACAATATAAATACAACAGTTTTTCCCTTGTATAACAAGAATAATTGCAACCAGTGTGAAAGCTATGGTCATTTCTACGTTCCGGGCAACCTAGGCTTCACTCTAGGGCGTTGCTCCACCACATCGAATAGCTGCGGCCTTAGAAGTCAACGTCAGAAGCATAAAATACAATATAAATACAACACTATTTCCATCGTATAACAGGAATAATTGCAACCAGTGTGAAAGTGATGGTCATTTCTACGTTCCGGGCAACCTAGGCTTCAGTCTAGGGCGTGTTTCCCCCAGATCGAATAGTTAGGGCGAAGAAGCCTACGCCAGAAGCATAAAATACAATATAAATACCACAGTTTTTCCATCGTATAACAGGAATAATTGCAACCAGTGTGAATGGTATGGTCATTTCTACGTTCCGGGCAACCTAGGCTTCACTCTAGGGCATTGCTCCACCACATCGAATAGCTACGGCCTTAGAAGACAACGCCAGAAGCACAAAATAAAATAAAAATACAAGAGTTATCCCATCGTCTAACAGGAATAATTACAACCAGTGTGAAAGTCATGGGCATTTCTACGTTCCGTGCAACCTAGGCTTCGCTCTAGGGCGTTGGTCCACCAGGCCGAATAGTTAGCGCCTTAGAAAACAACTCCAGACGCATAAAATACAATATAAATACAACAGTTTTTCCACGGTATAGAACGAATAATTGCAACCAGTATGAAAGTTATGCTCATTTCTACGTTCCGGGCAACCTAGGCTTCACCCTAGGGCGTTGCTCCACCAGATCGAATAGTTAGGGCCTAAGAAGTCAACGCCAGAAGCGTAAAATACAATAGAAATACACCAGTTTTTCCATCGTATAACAGGAATAATTGCAACCAGTGTGAAAGATATGGTCATTTCTACGATACGGGCAACCTAGGCTTCACTCTAGGGCGTCATTCCACTTGATCGAATAGTTACGGCCTAAGAAGTCTACGCCAGAAGCATAAAATATAATATAAATACAACAGTTTTTCCATCGTATAACAGGAATAATTGCAACCAGAGTGAAGGTGATGGTCATTTCTCAGTTCCGGGCAACCTAGGCTTCACTATCGAGCGTTGCTCCACCAGATCGAATAGCTAGGACCTTAGAAGTCAACGCCAGAAGCACAAAATAAAATAAAAATACAACAGTTATTCCATCGTATAACAGGAATAATTAACACCAGTGTGAAAGTAATGGGCATTTCTAAGTTCCGTGCAACCTAGGCTTCACTCTAGGGCGTTGGTCCACCAGGCCGAATAGTTAGGGCCTTAGAAAACAACTCCAGACGCATAAAATACAATATAAATACAACAGTCTTTCCACGGTATAAAACGAATAATTGCAACCAGTATGAAAGTTACGGGCATTTCTACGTTCCGGGCAACCTCGGCTTCACCCTAAAGCGTTGCTCCACCAGATCGAATAGGTAGGGCCTAAGAAGTCAACGCCAGAAGCATAAAATACAATATAAATACAACAGTCTTTCCCTTGTATAACTGAAATAATTGCAACCAGTGTGAAAGCTATGGTCATTTCTATGTTCCGAGCAACGTAGGTTTCGCTCTGTGGCGTAGCTCCACCACATCGAATAGTTAGGGCCTTAGAAGTCAATGCCAGAAGCATAAAATGCAATATAAATACAACAGTTTTTCCATTGTATAAAATGAATAATTGCAAACAGTGAGGAAGTAATGGTCATTTCTACGTCATTTTAGGCTTCCCTCTAGGGCGTTGCTCCACCACATCGAATAGCTACGGCCTTAGGAGTAAACGCCAGAGGCATAAAATACAAAATAAATACAACAGTTTTTCCATCGTATAAAACGAATAATTGCAACCAGTGTGAATGACATGGTCATTTCTACGTTCCGTGCAACCTAGGCTTCCCTCTAGGGCGTTGCTCCACCACATCGAATAGCTACGGCCTTAGGAGTAAACGCCAGAGGCATAAAATACAAAATAAATACAACAGTTTTTCCATCGTATAACAAGAATAATTGCAACCAGAGTGAAGGTGATGGTCATTTCTAAGTTCCGGGCAACCTAGGCTTCACTATCGAGCGTTGCCCCACCAGATCGAATAGCTAGGACCTTAGAAGTCAACGCCAGAAGCACAAAATAAAATAAAAATACAACAGTTATTCCATCGTATAACAGGAATAATTACCACCAGTGTGAAAGTAATGGGCATTTCTACGTTCCGTCCAACCTAGGCTTCACTCTAGAGCGTTGCTCCACCACATCGAATAGTTAGGGCCTTAGAAGTCAATGCCAGAAGCATAAAATACAATATAAATACAACAGTTTTTCCACTGTATAATGTGAATAATTGCAAACAGTGTGGAAGTAATGGTCATTTCTACGTTCCGGGCAAGCTAGGCTTCACTCTAGGGCGTTGGTCCACCAGATCCAATAGTTAGGGCCTAAGAAGTCAACGACAGGAGCACCAAATACAAAATAAATACAACAGTTTTTCCAACGTATAAAACGAATAATTGCATCCAGTGTGCAAGTAATGGTCATTTCTACGATCCGGGCAACCTAGGCATCACTCTAGGGCGTTGTTCCACCAGAGAGAATAGTTAGGGCCTAAGAAGTCAACGCCTGAAGCATAAAATACAATATAAATACAACAGTTTTTCCATTGTATAAAACGAATAATTGCAACCAGTCTGATAGTTATGGTCATTTCTACATTCCGGGCAATCTAGGCTTCTCTCTAGGGCGTTGCTCCACCAGATCGAATAGTTAGGGCCTAACAAGTCAACGCCAGAAGCATAAAATACAATAGAAATACAACAGTTTTACCATCGTATAACAGGAATAATTGCAACCAGTGTGAAAGATATGGTCATTTCTACGATACTGGCAACCTAGGCTGCACTCTAGGGCGTCGTTTCACCACATCGAATAGCTGCGGCCTTAGAAGTCAACGCCAGAAGCATAAAATACAATATAAATAAAACAGTTTTTCTATCCCATAACAGGAATAATTGCAACCAGTGTGAAAGTGATGGTCATTTCTACGTTCCGGGCAACCTAGGCTTCAGTCTAGGGCGTGGTTCCCCCAGATCGAATAGTTCGGGCCTAAGAAGACTACGCCAGAAGCATAAAATACAATATAAATACCACAGTTTTTCCATCGTATAACAGTAATGATTGCAACCAGAGTGAAGGTGATGGTCATTTCTAAGTTCCGGGCAACCTAGGCTTCACTCGAGAGCGTTGCTCCACCAGATCGAATAGCTAGGGCCTTAGAAGTCAATGCCAGAAGCATAAAATGCCATATAAATACAACAGTTTTTCCACTGTATGATATGAATAATTGCAAACAGTGTGGAAGTAATGGTCATTTCTACGATCGGGGCAACCTAGGCTTCACTCTAGGGCGTTGCGCAACCACATCGAATAGCTACGGCCCTAGAAGACAACGCCATAACTATAAAATACAATATAAATAGAACAGTCTTTCCATCGTGTAAAACGAATAATTGCAACCAGTGTGAAAGATATGGCCATTTCTACGATACTGGCAACCTAGGCTGCACTCTACGGCGTCGTTCCACCACATCGAATAGCTGCGGCCTTAGAAGTCAACGCCAGAAGCATAAAATAGAATATAAATAAAACAGTTTTTCTATCCTATAACAGGATTAATTGCAACCAGTGTGAAAGTGATGGTCATTTCTACGTTCCGGGCAACCTAGGCTTCACCCTAGGGCGTTGTTCCACCAGATCGAATAGTTAGGGCCTAAGAAGTCAATGCCAGAAGCATAAAATACATTAAAAATCCAACAGTCTCCATCGTATAACAGGAATAATTGCCACCAGTGTGAAAATGATGGTCATTTCTGCATTCCGGGCAACCTAGGCTTCACTCTAGGGCGTTGCTCCTCCAGATAGAATAGTTCGGTCCCAGGAACTCAACGCCAGAAGCATAAAATACAATATAAATACAACAGTTTTTCCCTAGTATAACAGGAATAATTGCAACCAGTGTGAAAGGTATGGTCATTTCTACGTTCCGGGCAACCTAGGCTTCACCCTAGGGCGTTGCTCCACCAGATCGAATAGTTAGGGCCTAAGAAGACAACGCCAGAAGCATAAAATACAATAGAAATACAACAGTTTTTCCATCGTATAACAGGAATAATTGCAAACAGTGTGAAAGGTATAGTCATTTCTACGATACGGGCAACCTAGGCTTCACTCTAGGGCGTCGTTCCACCAGATGGAATAGCTACGGCCTTAGAAGTCAACGCCATAACTATAAAAAACAGTATAAATACAACAGTATTTCCATTGTATAAAATGAATAATTGCAAACAGTGTGGAGGTAATGGTCATTTCTACTTTCCGGGCAACCTAGGCTTCACTCTAGAGCGTTTCTCCACATCATCGAATAGCTACGCCCTTAGAAGTCAACGTCTGAAGCATAAAATATAATATAAATACAACAGTTTTTCCATCGCATAACAGGAATAATTGCAACCAGTGTGAAAGACATGGTCAATTCTACGTTCCGGGAAATCTAGGCTTCACTCTAGGGCGTTGCTGCACCACATCGAATAGCTACGGCCTTAGGAGTCAACGCCAGACGCATAAAATACAAAATAAATACAACAGTTTTTCCATCGTATAACAAGAATAATTGCAACGAATGTGAAAGTGATGGTCATTTCAGCATTCCGGGCAACCTAGGCTTCAGTCTAGGGCGTGGTTCCCCCAGATCGAATAGTTAGGGCCTAACAAGTCAACGCCAGAAGCATAAAATACCATATAAATACAACAGATTTTCCCTTGCATAACAGGAATAATTGCAACCAGTGTGAAAGCTATGGTCATTTCTACGTTCCGGGCAACCTAGGCTTCACTCTAGGGCCATGCTCCACCAGATCGAATAGTTAGGGCCTAAGAAGTCAATGCCAGAAGCATAAAATACGGTATATGTACAACAGTTTTTCCATCGTATAACAGGAATAATTGCAACCAGTGTGAAAGTGATGGTCATTTCTACGTTCCGGGCAACCTAGGCTTCAGTCTAGGGCGTGTTTCCCCCAGATCGAATAGTTAGGGCGAAGAAGCCTACGCCAGAAGCATAAAATACAATATAAATACCACAGTTTTTCCATCGTATAACAGGAATAATTGCAACCAGAGTGAAGGTGATGGTCATTTCTAAGTTCCGGGCAACCTAGGATTCACTATCGAGCGTTGCCCCACCAGATCGAATAGCTAGGACCTTAGAAGTCAACGCCAGAAGCACAAAATAAAATAAAAATACAACAGTTATTCCATCGTATAACAGGAATAATTACCACCAGTGTGAAAGTAATGGGCATTTCTACGTTCCGTACAACCTAGGCTTCACTCTAGGGCGTTGCTCCACCACATCGAATAGTTAGGGCCTTAGAAGTCAATGCCAGAAGCATAAAATACGATATATGTACAACAGTTTCTCCATCGTATAAAATGATTAATTGCAACCAGTGTGAAAATAACGGCCATTCCTACGATCCGGGCATCCTAGACTTAACACTGAGGCATTGCTCCACCAGATCGAATACATAGGGCCTTAGAAGTCAACGCCAGAAGCGTAAAGTACAATATAAATACCACAGTTTTTCCATCGTATAGCAGGAATAATTGCAACCAGAGTGAAGGTGATGGTCATTTCTAAGTTCCGGGCAACCTAGGATTCACTATCGAGCGTTGCCCCACCAGATCGAATAGCTAGGACCTTAGAAGTCGACGCCAGAAGCACAAAATAAAATAAAAATACAACAGTTATTCCATCGTATAACAGGAATAATTACCACCAGTGTGAAAGTAATGGGCATTTCTGCGTTCCGGGCAACCTAGGCTTCAGTCTAGGGCGTGGTTCCCCCAGATCGAATAGTTAGGGCCTAAGCAGACTACGCCAGAAGCATAAAATACAATATAAATACCACAGTTTTTCCATCGTATAACAGTAATGATTGCAACCAGAGTGAAGGTGATGGTCATTTCTAAGTTCCGGGCAACCTAGGCTTCACTCGAGAGCGTTGCTCCACCAGATCCAATAGCTAGGACCTTAGAAGTCAATGCCAGAAGCATAAAATGCCATATAAATACAACAGTTTTTCCACTCTATGATATGAATAATTGCAAACAGTGTGGAAGTAATGGTCATTTCTACGATCGGGGCAACCTAGGCTTCACTCTAGGGCGTTGCGCAACCACATCGAATAGCTACGGCCCTAGAAGACAACGCCATAACTATAAAATACAATATAAATAGAACAGTCTTTCCATCGTATAAAACGAATAATTGCAACCAGTCTGATAGCTATCGTCATTTCTACGTTCCGGGCAACCTAGGCTTCACCCTAGGGCGTTGCTCCGCCATATCGAATAGTTAGGGCCTAAGAAGTCAATGCCAGAAGCATAAAATACGATATATGTACAACAGTTTTTCCATCGTATAAAATGAGTAATTGCAACCAGTGTGAAAATAACGGCCATTCCTACGATCCGGGCATCCTAGACTTAACACTGAGGCATTGCTCCACCAGATCGAATACATAGGGCCTTAGAAGTCAACGCCAGAAGCATAAAGTACAATATAAATACCACAGTTTTTCCATCGTATAACAGGAATAATTGCAAACAGTGTGAAAGGTATGGTCATTTCTACGATACGGGCAACCTAGGCTTCACTCTAGGGCGTTGCTGCACCACATCGAATAGCTACGGCCTTAGGAGTCAACGCCAGAGGCATAAAATACAAAATAAATACAACAGTTTTTCCATCGTATTACAAGAATAATTGCAACGAATGTGAAAGTGATGGTCATTTCTGCATTCCGGGCAACCTAGGCTTCACTCTAGGGCCATGCTCCACCAGATCGAATAGTTAGGGCCTAAGAAGTCAACGCCAGAAGCATAAAATACAATATAAATACAACAGTTTTTCCCTTGTATAACAAGAATAATTGCAACCAGTGTGAAAGCTATGGTCATTTCTACGTTCCGGGCAACCTAGGCTTCACTCTAGGGCGTTGCTCCACCACATCGAATAGCTGCGGCCTTAGAAGTCAACGTCAGAAGCATAAAATACAATATAAATACAACACTATTTCCATCGTATAACAGGAATAATTGCAACCAGTGTGAAAGTGATGGTCATTTCTACGTTCCGGGCAACCTAGGCTTCAGTCTAGGGCGTGTTTCCCCCAGATCGAATAGTTAGGGCGAAGAAGCCTACGCCAGAAGCATAAAATACAATATAAATACCACAGTTTTTCCATCGTATAACAGGAATAATTGCAACCAGTGTGAATGGTATGGTCATTTCTACGTTCCGGGCAACCTAGGCTTCACTCTAGGGCATTGCTCCACCACATCGAATAGCTACGGCCTTAGAAGACAACGCCAGAAGCACAAAATAAAATAAAAATACAAGAGTTATCCCATCGTCTAACAGGAATAATTACAACCAGTGTGAAAGTCATGGGCATTTCTACGTTCCGTGCAACCTAGGCTTCGCTCTAGGGCGTTGGTCCACCAGGCCGAATAGTTAGCGCCTTAGAAAACAACTCCAGACGCATAAAATACAATATAAATACAACAGTTTTTCCACGGTATAGAACGAATAATTGCAACCAGTATGAAAGTTATGCTCATTTCTACGTTCCGGGCAACCTAGGCTTCACCCTAGGGCGTTGCTCCACCAGATCGAATAGCTAGGACCTTAGAAGTCAACGCCAGAAGCACAAAATAAAATAAAAATACAACAGTTATTCCATCGTATAACAGGAATAATTAACACCAGTGTGAAAGTAATGGGCATTTCTAAGTTCCGTGCAACCTAGGCTTCACTCTAGGGCGTTGGTCCACCAGGCCGAATAGTTAGGGCCTTAGAAAACAACTCCAGACGCATAAAATACAATATAAATACAACAGTCTTTCCACGGTATAAAACGAATAATTGCAACCAGTATGAAAGTTACGGGCATTTCTACGTTCCGGGCAACCTCGGCTTCACCCTAAAGCGTTGCTCCACCAGATCGAATAGGTAGGGCCTAAGAAGTCAACGCCAGAAGCATAAAATACAATATAAATACAACAGTCTTTCCCTTGTATAACTGAAATAATTGCAACCAGTGTGAAAGCTATGGTCATTTCTATGTTCCGAGCAACGTAGGTTTCGCTCTGTGGCGTAGCTCCACCACATCGAATAGTTAGGGCCTTAGAAGTCAATGCCAGAAGCATAAAATACAATATAAATACAACAGTTTTTCCATTGTATAAAATGAATAATTGCAAACAGTGAGGAAGTAATGGTCATTTCTACGTTCCGTGCAACCTAGGCTTCACTCTAGGGCGTTGCTCCACCATCGAATAGTTAGGGCCTAAGAAGTCAACGCCAGAAGCATTGAATACAATATAAATACTACAGTTTTTCCCTTGTATAACAGAAATAATTGCAACCAGTGTGAAAGCTATGGTCATATCTACGTTCCGGGCAACATAGGCTTCACTCTAGGGCGTTGCTCCACCACATCGAATAGTTAGGGCCTTAGAAGTCAATGCCAGAAGCATAAAATACAATATAAATACTACAGTCTTTCCACTGTATAATATGAATAATTGCAAACAGTGTGGAAGTAATGGTCATTACTACGATCCGGGCAAGCTAGGCTTCACTCTAGGGCGTTGGTGCACCAGATCCAATAGTTAGGGCCTAAGAAGTCAACGCCAGGAGCACCAAACACAAAATAAATACAACAGTTTTTCCATCGTATAAAACGAATAAATGCAACCAGTATGAAAGTTATGGTTATTTCTACGTTCAGGGCAACCTAGGCTTCACCCTAGGGCGTTGCTCCACCAGCTCGAATAGTTAGGGCCTATGAAGTCAACGCCAGGAGCATAAAGTACGATATATGTACAACAGTCTTCCCATCATATAAAACGAATAATTGCAACCAGTCTGATAGTTATGGTCATTTCTACGTTCCGGGCAATCTAGGCTTCTCTCTAGGGCGTCGTTCCACCAGAACGAATAGTTAGGGCCTAAGAAGTCTACGCCAGAAGCATAAAATACAATACAAATACAACAGCTTTTCCATCGTATAACAGGAATAATTGCAACCAGTGTGAAAGGTATGGTCATTTCTACTTTACGGCCAATCTAGGCTTCACTCTAGGGCGTTTCTCCACCACATCCATTAGCTGCGGCCTTAGAAGTCAACGCCAGAAGCATAAAACACAATATAGATAAAACAGTTTTTCAATCGTATAACAGGAATAATTGCAAACAGTGTGAAAGATATGGTCATTTCTACGTTGCGGGCATCCTAGGCTTCACTCTAGGGCATTGCTCCACCACATCGAATAGCTACGGCCTTAGAAGTCAACGCCATAACTATAAAAAACAATATAAATACAACACTTTTTCCATTGTATAAAATGAATAAATGCAAACAGTGTGGAGGTAATGGTCATTTCTACTTTCCGGGCAACCTAGGCTTCACTCTAGGGCGTTTCTCCACCACATCGAATAGCTACGGCCTTAGAAGTCAACGTCTGAAGCATACAATATAATATAAATACAACAGTTTTTCCATCGTATAACAGGAATAATTGCAACCAGTTTGAAAGACATGGTCATTTCAGCATTCCGGGCAACCTAGGCTTCACTCTAGGGCCATGCTCCATCAGATCGAATAGTTAGGGCCTAAGAAGTCAACGCCAGAAGCATAAAATACAATATAAATACAACAGTTTTTCCCTTGTATAACAAGAATAATTGCAACCAGTGTGAAAGCTATGGTCATTTCTACGTTCCGGGCAACCTAGGCTTCACTCTAGGGCGTTGCTCCACCACATCGAATAGCTGCGGCCTTAGAAGTCAACGTCAGAAGCATAAAATACAATATAAATACAACACTTTTTCCATCGTATAACAGGAATAATTGCAACCAGTGTGAAAGTGATGGTCATTTCTACGTTCCGGGCAACCTAGGCTTCACTCTAGGGCGTGGTTCCCCCAGATCGAATAGTTAGGGCCTAAGAAGCCTACGCCAGAAGCATAAAATACAATATAAATACCACAGTTTTTCCATCGTATAACAGGAATAATTGCAACCAGAGTGAAGGTGATGGTCATTTCTCAGTTCCGGGCAACCTAGGCTTCACTATCGAGCGTTGCTCCACCAGATCGAATAGCTAGGACCTTAGAAGTCAACGCCAGAAGCACAAAATAAAATAAAAATACAACAGTTATTCCATCGTATAACAGGAATAATTAACACCAGTGTGAAAGTAATGGGCATTTCTAAGTTCCGTGCAACCTAGGCTTCACTCTAGGGCGTTGGTCCACCAGGCCGAATAGTTAGGGCCTTAGAAAACAACTCCAGACGCATAAAATACAATATAAATACAACAGTCTTTCCACGGTATAAAACGAATAATTGCAACCAGTATGAAAGTTACGGTCATTTCTACGTTCCGGGCAACCTCGGCTTCACCCTAAAGCGTTGCTCCACCAGATCGAATAGTCAGGGCCTTAGGAGTCAACGCCAGCGGCATAAAATACAATACAAATACAACAGTTTTTCCATCGTATAACAAGAATAATTGCAACCAGTGTGAAAGTGATGGTCATTTCTACATTCCGGGCAACCTAGGCTACACTCTTGGGCGTTGCTCCACCAGATCGAATAGGTAGGGCCTAAGAAGTCAACGCCAGAAGCATAAAATACAATATAAATACAACAGTCGTTCCATTGTATAACAGAAATAATTGCAACCAGTGTGAAAGCTATGGTCATTTCTATGTTCCGAGCAACGTAGGTTTCGCTCTGTGGCGTCGCTCCACCACATCGAATAGTTAGGGCCTTAGAAGTCAATGCCAGAAGCATAAAATACAATATAAATACAACAGTTTTTCCATTGTATAAAATGAATAATTGCAAACAGTGAGGAAGTAATGGTCATTTCTACGTTCCGTGCAACCTAGGCTTCACTCTAGGGCGTTGCTCCACCATCGAATAGTTAGGGCCTAAGAAGTCAACGCCAGAAGCATTAAATACAATATAAATACTACAGTTTTTCCCTTGTATAACAGAAATAATTGCAACCAGTGTGAAAGCTATGGTCATATCTACGTTCCGGGCAACATAGGCTTCACTCTAGGGCGTTGCTCCACCACATCGAATAGTTAGGGCCTTAGAAGTCAATGCCAGAAGCATAAAATACAATATAAATACTACAGTCTTTCCACTGTATAATATGAATAATTGCAAACAGTGTGGAAGTAATGGTCATTACTACGATCCGGGCAAGCTAGGTTTCACTCTAGGGCGTTGGTGCACCAGATCCAATAGTTAGGGCCTAAGAAGTCAACGCCAGGAGCACCAAATACAAAATAAATACAACAGTTTTTCCATCGTATAAAACGAATAAATGCATACTGTGTGCAAGTAATGGTCATTTCTACGATCCGGGGAACCTAGGCATCACTCTAGGGCGTTGTTGAACCAGAGCGAATAGTTAGGGCCTAAGAAGTCAACTCCTGAAGCATAAAATACAATATAAATACAACAGTTTTTCCATTGTATAAAACGAATAATTGCAACCAGTATGAAAGTTATGGTTATTTCTACGTTCAGGGCAACCTAGGCTTCACCCTAGGGCGTTGCTCCACCAGATCGAATAGTTAGGGCCTATGAAGTCAACGCCAGAAGCATAAAGTACGATATATGTACAACAGTCTTCCCATCATATAAAACGAATAATTGCAACCAGTCTGATAGTTATGGTCATTTCTACGTTCCGGGCAATCTAGGCTTCTCTCTAGGGCGTCGTTCCACCAGAACGAATAGTTAGGGCCTAAGAAGTCTACGCCAGAAGCATAAAATACAATACAAATACAACAGCTTTTCCATCGTATAACAGGAATAATTGCAACCAGTGTGAAAGGTATGCTCATTTCTACTTTACGGGCAATCTAGGCTTCACTGTAGGGCGTTTCTCCACCACATCGAATAGCTACGGCCTTAGAAGTCAACGTCTGAAGCATACAATATAATATAAATACAACAGTTTTTCCATCGTATAACAGGAATAATTGCAACCAGTTTGAAAGACATGGTCATTTCAGCATTCCGGGCAACCTAGGCTTCACTCTAGGGCGTTGCTCCACCACATCGTATAGCTACGGCCTTAGCAGTCAACGCCAGAGGCATAAAATACAAAATAAATACAACAGGTTTGCCATCGTATAACAAGAATAATTGCAACCAGTGTGAAAGTGATGGTCATTTCTACATTCCGGGCAACCTAGGCGTCACTCTAGGGCGTTGCTCCACCACATCGAATAGCTGCGGCCTTAGAAGTCAACGCCAGAAGCATAAAATACAATATAAATACAACACTTTTTCCATCGTATAACAGGAATAATTGCAACCAGTGTGAAAGTGATGGTCATTTCTACGTTCCGGGCAACCTAGGCTTCACTCTAGGGCGTGGTTCCCCCAGATCGAATAGTTAGGGCCTAAGAAGCCTACGCCAGAAGCATAAAATACAACATAAATACCACAGTTTTTCCATCGTATAACAGGAATAATTGCAACCAGAGTGAAGGTGATGGTCATTTCTCAGTTCCGGGCAACCTAGGCTTCACTATCGAGCGTTGCTCCACCAGATCGAATAGCTAGGACCTTAGAAGTCAACGCCAGAAGCACAAAATAAAATAAAAATACAACAGTTATTCCATCGTATAACAGGAATAATTAACACCAGTGTGAAAGTAATGGGCATTTCTAAGTTCCGTGCAACCTAGGCTTCACTCTAGGGCGTTGGTCCACCAGGCCGAATAGTTAGGGCCTTAGAAAACAACTCCAGACGCATAAAATACAATATAAATACAACAGTCTTTCCACGGTATAAAACGAATAATTGCAACCAGTATGAAAGTTACGGTCATTTCTACGTTCCGGGCAACCTCGGCTTCACCCTAAAGCGTTGCTCCACCAGATCGAATAGTCAGGGCCTTAGGAGTCAACGCCAGCGGCATAAAATACAATACAAATACAACAGTTTTTCCATCGTATAACAAGAATAATTGCAACCAGTGTGAAAGTGATGGTCATTTCTACATTCCGGGCAACCTAGGCTACACTCTTGGGCGTTGCTCCACCAGATCGAATAGGTAGGGCCTAAGAAGTCAACGCCAGAAGCATAAAATACAATATAAATACAACAGTCGTTCCATTGTATAACAGAAATAATTGCAACCAGTGTGAAAGCTATGGTCATTTCTATGTTCCGAGCAACGTAGGTTTCGCTCTGTGGCGTCGCTGCACCACATCGAATAGTTAGGGCCTTAGAAGTCAATGCCAGAAGCATAAAATACAATATAAATACAACAGTTTTTCCATTGTATAAAATGAATAATTGCAAACAGTGAGGAAGTAATGGTCATTTCTACGTTCCGTGCAACCTAGGCTTCACTCTAGGGCGTTGCTCCACCATCGAATAGTTAGGGCCTAAGAAGTCAACGCCAGAAGCATTAAATACAATATAAATACTACAGTTTTTCCCTTGTATAACAGAAATAATTGCAACCAGTGTGAAAGCTATGGTCATATCTACGTTCCGGGCAACATAGGCTTCACCCTAGGGCGTTGCTCCACCACATCGAATAGTTAGGGCCTTAGAAGTCAATGCCAGAAGCATAAAATACAATATAAATACTACAGTCTTTCCACTGTATAATATGAATAATTGCAAACAGTGTGGAAGTAATGGTCATTACTACGATCCGGGCAAGCTAGGCTTCACTCTAGGGCGTTGGTGCACCAGATCCAATAGTTAGGGCCTAAGAAGTCAACGCCAGGAGCACCAAATACAAAATAAATACAACAGTTTTTCCATCGTATAAAACGAATAAATGCATACTGTGTGCAAGTAATGGTCATTTCTACGATCCGGG
The DNA here is from genome assembly GCF_051401765.1 of Calliopsis andreniformis. NCBI lineage: Eukaryota > Metazoa > Arthropoda > Insecta > Hymenoptera > Andrenidae > Calliopsis > Calliopsis andreniformis. The sequence goes on from NW_027480422.1 coordinate 8,687,919, forward strand.
GAACCTAGGCATCACTCTAGGGCGTTGTTGAACCAGAGCGAATAGTTAGGGCCTAAGAAGTCAACTCCTGAAGCATAAAATACAATATAAATACAACAGTTTTTCCATTGTATAAAACGAATAATTGCAACCAGTATGAAAGTTATGGTTATTTCTACGTTCAGGGCAACCTAGGCTTCACCCTAGGGCGTTGCTCCACCAGATCGAATAGTTAGGGCCTATGAAGTCAACGCCAGAAGCATAAAGTACGATATATGTACAACAGTCTTCCCATCATATAAAACGAATAATTGCAACCAGTCTGATAGTTATGGTCATTTCTACGTTCCGGGCAATCTAGGCTTCTCTCTAGGGCGTCGTTCCACCAGAACGAATAGTTAGGGCCTAAGATGTCTACGCCAGAAGCATAAAATACAATACAAATACAACAGCTTTTCCATCGTATAACAGGAATAATTGCAACCAGTGTGAAAGGTATGCTCATTTCTACTTTACGGGCAATCTAGGCTTCACTCTAGGGCGTTTCTCCACCACATCGATTAGCTGCGGCCTTAGAAGTCAACGTCTGAAGCATACAATATAATATAAATACAACAGTTTTTCCATCGTATAACAGGAATAATTGCAACCAGTTTGAAAGACATGGTCATTTCTACGTTCCGGGCAACCTAGGCTTCACTCTATGGCGTTGCTCCACCACATCGTATAGCTACGGCCTTAGCAGTCAACGCCAGAAGCATAAAATACAATATAAATACTACAGTCTTTCCACTGTATAATATGAATAATTGCAAACAGTGTGGAAGTAATGGTCATTACTACGATCCGGGCAAGCTAGGCTTCACTCTAGGGCGTTGGTGCACCAGATCCAATAGTTAGGGCCTAAGAAGTCAACGCCAGGAGCACCAAATACAAAATAAATACAACAGTTTTTCCATCGTATAAAACGAATAAATGCATACTGTGTGCAAGTAATGGTCATTTCTACGATCCGGGGAACCTAGGCATCACTCTAGGGCGTTGTTGAACCAGAGCGAATAGTTAGGGCCTAAGAAGTCAACTCCTGAAGCATAAAATACAATATAAATACAACAGTTTTTCCATTGTATAAAACGAATAATTGCAACCAGTATGAAAGTTATGGTTATTTCTACGTTCAGGGCAACCTGGGCTTCACCCTAGGGCGTTGCTCCACCAGATCGAATAGTTAGGGCCTATGAAGTCAACGCCAGAAGCATAAAGTACGATATATGTACAACAGTCTTCCCATCATATAAAACGAATAATTGCAACCAGTCTGATAGTTATGGTCATTTCTACGTTCCGGGCAATCTAGGCTTCTCTCTAGGGCGTCGTTCCACCAGAACGAATAGTTAGGGCCTAAGAAGTCTACGCCAGAAGCATAAAATACAATACAAATACAACAGCTTTTCCATCGTATAACAGGAATAATTGCAACCAGTGTGAAAGGTATGCTCATTTCTACTTTACGGGCAATCTAGGCTTCACTCTAGGGCGTTTCTCCACCACATCGATTAGCTGCGGCCTTAGAAGTCAACGCCAGAAGCATAAAACACAATATAGATAAAACAGTTTTTCAATCGTATAACAGGAATAATTGCAAACAGTGTGAAAGATATGGTCATTTCTACGTTGCGGGCATCCTAGGCTTCACTCTAGGGCATTGCTCCACGACATCGAATAGCTACGGCCTTAGAAGTCAACGCCATAACTATAAAAAACAATATAAATACAACACTTTTTCCATTGTATAAAATGAATAAATGCAAACTGTGTGGAGGTAATGGTCATTTCTACTTTCCGGGCAACCTAGGCTTCACTCTAGGGCGTTTCTCCACCACATCGAATAGCTACGGCCTTAGAAGTCTACGTCTGAAGCATACAATATAATATAAATACAACAGTTTTTCCATCGTATAACAGGAATAATTGCAACCAGTTTGAAAGACATGGTCATTTCTACGTTCCGGGCAACCTAGGCTTCACTCTATGGCGTTGCTCCACCATATCGTATAGCTACGGCCTTAGCAGTCAACGCCAGAGGCATAAAATACAAAATAAATACAACAGTTTTGCCATCGTATAACAAGAATAATTGCAACCAGTGTGAAAGTGATGGTCATTTCTACATTCCGGGCAATCTAGGCTACACTCTAGGGCGTTGCTCCGCCAGATCGAGTAGATAGGGCCTAAGAAGTCAACGCCAGAAGCATAAAATACAATATGAATACAAAAGTTTTTCTCTTGTATAACAGGAATAATTGCAACCAGTGTGAAAGCTATGGTCATTTCTACGTTCCGGGCCACCCAGGCTTTACTCTAGGACGTTGCTCCACCACATCGAATAGTTAGGGCCTTAGAAGTCAATGCCAGAAGCATAAGATGCAATATAAATACAACTGTTTTTCCACTGTATAATATGAATAATTGCAAACAGTGTGAAAGATATGGTCATTTCTACGCTGCGGGCATCCTAGGCTTCAGTCTAGGGCGTTGCTCAACCACATCCAATAGCTACGGCCCTAGAACACAACGCCATAACTATAAAATACAATATAAATACAACAGTCGTTCCATCGTATAAAACGAGTAATTGCAACCAGTCTGATAGTTATGGTCATTTCCACGTTCCGGGCAACCTAGGCATCACCCTAGGGCGTTGTTCCACCAGAGCGAATAGTTAGGGCCTAAGAAGTCATCGCTGAAGCATAAAATACAATATAAATACAACAGTTTTTCCATCGTATAAAACGAATAATTGCATCCAGTATCAAAGTTATGGTCATTTCTACGTTCCTAGCAATCTAGGCTTCACTCTAGGGCGTTGCTCAACCACATCGAATAGTTAGGGCCTTAGAAGTCAACGCCAGAAGCACCAAATCCAAAATTAATACAACAGTTTTTCCATCGTATAAAACGAATAATTGCAACCAGTATGAAAGTTATGGTCATTTCTACGTTCCGGGAAACCTAGGCTTCAGCCTAAGGCGTTGCTCCACCTGACCGAATAGTTAGGGCCTAAGAAGTCAACGCCAGAAGCATAAAATACGATATATGTACAACAGTTTTACCATCGTATAAAATGAATAATCGCAAACAGTGTGAAGGTAATGGTCACTTCTACGTTCCGGGCAACCTAGGCTTCACACTAGGGCGTTGTTCCATCAGAGCGAATAGTTAGGGCCTAAGAAGTCAACGCCTGAAGCATAAAATACAAAATAAATACAACAGTTTTTCCATCGTATAACAAGAATAATTGCAACCAGTGTGAAAAATATGGTCATTTCTACGTTGCGGGCATCCTAGGCTTCACTCTAGGGCGTTGCACCAACAGATCGAATAGTTAGGGTCTTAGAAGTCAACGCCCGAAGCATAAAATACAAAATAAATAGAACAGTTTTTCCATTGTATAAAACGAATAATTGAAACCAGTGTGAAAGGTATGGTTATTTCTACGTTCCGCGCAACCTAGGCTTCACCCCTGGGTGTTGCTCCACCAGATGGAATAGCTAGGGCCTTAGAAGTCAATGCCAGAAGCATAAAATACAAAATAAATACAGCAGTTTTTCCATTGTATAACAAGAATAATTGAAACCAGTGTGAAAGTTATGGTCATTTCTACGTTCCGGGCAACCTAGGCTTCGCTACAGGGCGGTGCTCCACCAGATCAAATAGTTAGGGCCTAAGATGTCAGCGCCAGAAGTATAAAATACAATATAAATACAACAGCTTTTCCATCGTATATCATGTACATTTGCAAACAGTGTGAAAGTAACGGTCATTTCTACGTTCCGGGCAACCCAGGCTTCACTCTAGGGCGTTGCACCACCAGATCCAATAGTTAGGGACTTAGAATTCGGCGCCAGAAGCATAAAATACAACATAAGTACAACAGTTTTTCCATCGTATAACAGGAATAATTGCAACCAGTGTGAAAGTACAGGTCATTTTTACGTTCCGGGCAACCTAGGCTTCACTCTAGGGCGTTGCTCCACCAGATCGAATAGTTGGTGCCTTAGGAGTCAACGGTTGAAGCATAAAATACAAAATAAGTAGAACAGTTTTTCCATCGTATAAAACGAATAATTGAAACCAGTGTGAAAGTTATGTTCATTTCTACGTTCCGCGCAACCTAGGCTTCACCCTATGGCGTTATTCCACCTGATCGAATAGTTAGGGCCGAAGAAGTCAACGCCTGAAGCATAAAATACAAAATAAATACAACAGTTTTTCCATCGTATAAAACGAATAATTGCTACCAGTATGCAAGTTATGGTCATTTCAACGTTACGGGCAACCTAGGCTTCACCCTAGGGCGTTGCTCCACCTGACCGAATAGTTAGGGCCCAGGAAGTCAACGCCAGAAGCATAAAATACAATATAAATACAACAGTTTTTCCATTGTATAACAGGAATAATTGCAACCAGTGTGAAAGGTATGGTCATTTCTACGTTCCGGGCAACCTAGGCTTCACTCTAGGGCGTTGCTCCACTACATCGAATAGCTGCGGCCTTAGAAGTCAACGCCAGAAGCATAAAATACAATATAAATACAACAGTTTATCAATCGTATAACAGGAATAATTGCAAACACTGTGAAAAATATGGTCATTTCTACGTTGCCGCCATCCTAGGCATCACTCTAGGGCATTGCTCCACCACATCGAATAGCTACGGCCCTAGAAGACAACGCCATAACTATAAAATACAATATAAATACAACAGTCTATGCATCGTATAAAACGAATAATTGCAACCAGTCTGTTAGTTATGGTCATTTCTACGTTCCGGGCAACCTAGACTTCACCCTAGGGCGTTTCTCCACCAGATCGAATAGTTAGGGCCTAAGAAGTCAATGCCAGAAGCATAAAATACAATATAAATACAACAGTTTTTCAATCGTATAACAGGAATAATTGCAAACTGTGTGAAAAATATGGTCATTTCTACGTTGCGGGCATCCTAGGCATCACTCTAGGGCATTGCTCCACCACATCGAATAGCTACGGCCTTAGAAGTCAACGCCATAACTATAAAAAACAATATAAATACAACAGTTTTTCCATTGTATAAAATGAATAATTGCAAACAGTGTGGAGGTAATTGTCATTTCTACCTTCCGGGCAACCTAGGCTTCACTCTAGGGCGTTCCTCCACCACATCGAATAGCTACGCCCTTAGAAGTCAACGCCTGAAACATAAAATATAATATAAGTACAACAGTTTTTCCATCGTATAGCAGGAATAATTGCAACCAGTGTGAAAGACATGGTCATGTCTACGTTCCGGGCAACCTAGGCTTCACTCTAGGGCGTTGCTCCACCACAACGAATGGCTACGGCCTTAGGAGTCAACGCCAGACGCATAAAATACAAAATAAATACAACAGTTTTTCCATCGTATAACAAGAATAATTGCAACCAGTGTGAAAAATATGGTCATTTCTACGTTGCGGGCATCCTAGGCTTCACTCTAGGGCGTTGCACCACCAGTTCGAATAGTTAGGGCCTTAGAAGTCAACGCCCGAAGCATAAAATACAAAATAAATAGAACAGTTTTTCCATTGTATAAAACGAATAATTGAAACCAGTTTGAAAGTTATGGTCATTCCTACGTTCCGCGCAACCTAGGCTTCACTCCTGGGCGTTGCTCCACCAGATCCAATAGTTAGGACCTAAGAAATCAGCGCCAGAAGCATAAAATACAAAATAGATACAACAGCTTTTCCATCGTATATAATGTATATTTGCAAACAGTGTGAAGGCAATGGCCATTTCTACGTTCCGGGCAACCTAGGCTTCACCATAGGGCGTTGCTCCACCTGATCGAATTGTTAGGGCCTAAGAAGTCAACGCCAGCAGCATAAAATACGATATATGTGCAACAGTTTTACCGTCGTATAAAATGAATAATCGCAAACAGTGTGAAGGTAATGGTCATTTCTACATTCCGGGGAACCTAGGCTTCACTCTAGGGCGTTGCTGAACCAGATCGAATAGTTGGGGCCTTAGAAGTCAACGCCCGAAGCATAAAGTACAAAATAAATAGAACGGTTTTTCCATTGTATAAAACGAACAATTGAAACCAGTGTGAAAGTTATGGTCATTTCTACATTTCGCGCAACCTAGGCTTCATCCCTGGGCGTTGCTCCACCAGATCGAATAGCTAGGGCCTAAGAAGTCAATGCTAGAAGCATAAAATACGATATATGTACAACAGTTTTTCCATCGCATAAAATGTGTAATTGCAACCAGTGTGAAAGTAACAGACATTTCTACGTTCCGGGCATCCTAGACTTAACACTGAGGCATTGCACCACCAGATCGAATACATAGGGCCTTAGAAGTCAACGCCAGAAGCATAAAGTGCATTAAAAATCCATCAGTTTGTCCATCGTATAACAGGAATAATTGCCACCAGTGTGAAAGTGATGGTCATTTCTGCATTCCGGGCAACCTAGGCTTCACTCTAGGGCGTTGTTCCTCCAGATAGAATAGTTAGGGCCCAGGAAGTCAACGCCAGAAGCATAAAATACAGTACAAATACAACAGTTTTTCCATGGTATACAGGAATAGTTGCAAGCAGTGTGAAAGGTATGGTCATTTCTACGTTCCGGGCAACCTAGGCTTCACTCTAGGGCGTTGCTCCACCACATCGAATAGCTGCGGCCTTAGAAGTCAACGCCAGAAGCATAAAATACAATATAAATACAACAGTTTTTCAATCGTATAACAGGAATAATTGCAACCAGTGTGAAAGACATGGTCATTTCTACGTTCCGGGCAACCTAGGCTTCACTCTAGGGCGTTGCTCCACCACATCGAATAGCTACGGCCTTAGGAGTCAACGCCAGAGGCATAAAATACAAAATAAATACAACAGTTTTTCCATCGTATAACAAGAATAATTGCAACCAGTGTGAAAGTGATGGTCATTTCTACGTTCCGCGCAACCTAGGCTTCACCCTAGGGCGTTGCTCCACCTGATCGAATAGTTAGGGCCTAAGAAGTCAACGCCAGAAGCATAAAATACGACATATGTACAATAGTTTTTCCATCGTATAAAACGGATAATTGCAACCAGTGTGAAAGTAATAGACATTTCTACGTTGCGGGCATCCTAGACTTAACTCTGAGGCATTGCTACACCAGATCGAAAACATAAGGCCTTAGAAGTCAACGCCAGAAGCATAAAATACAAAACCAATACAACCGTTTTACCATCGTATAAAATGAATAATCGCAAACAGTGTGAAGGTAATGGTCATTTCTACGTTCCGGGCAACCTAGGCTTCACTCTAGGGCGTTGATACACCAGATCGATAGTTAGGGCCATAGAAGTCAACGCCCGAAGCATAAAATACAAAATAAATAGAACAGTTTTTCCATTGTATAAATCGAATAATTGAGACCAGTGTGAAAGTTATGGTCATTTCTACGTTCCGGGCAACCTAGGCTTCACTACAGGGCGGTACTCCACCAGATCGAATAGTTAGGGCCTAAGAATTCAACGCCAGATGCATAAAATACAATATAAATACAACAGTTTTTCCCTTGTATAACAGGAATAATTGCAACCAGTGTGAAAGCTATGGTCATTTCTACGTTCCGGGCAACCTAGGCTACCCTCTAGGGCGTTGCTCCACCAGATCAAATAGTTAGGGCCTAAGAAGTCAACGCCAGAAGCATAAAATACAATATAAATACAACAGCTTTTCCATCGTATATAATGTACATTTGCAAACAGAGTGAAAGTAATGGTCATTTCTACGTTTCGGGCGGCCTAGGCTCCACTCTAGGGCGTTGCTCCACCAGATGGAATAGCTAGGGCCTTAGAAGTCAATGCCAGAAGCATAAAATACAAAATAAATACAACAGTTTTTCCATTGTATAACAAGAATAATTGAAACCAGTGTGAAAGTTATGGTCATTTCTACGTTCCGGGCAACCTAGGCTTCACTACAGGGCGGTGCTCCACCAGATCAAATAGTTAGGGCCTAAGATGTCAGCGCCAGAAGTATAAAATACAATATAAATACAACAGCTTTTCCATCGTATATCATGTACATTTGCAAACAGTGTGAAAGTAACGGTCATTTCTACGTTCCGGGCAACCTAGGCTTCACCCTAGGGCGTTGCTCCACCAGATCGAATAATTAGGGCCCAGGAAGTCAACGCCAGAAGCATAAAATACAATATAAATGCAACAGTTTTTCCCTTGCATAACAGGAATAATTGCAACCAGTGTGAAAGGTATGGTCATTTCTACGTTCCGGGCAACATAGGCTTCACTCTAGGGCGTTGCTCCACCACATCGGATAGCTGCTGCCTTAGAAGACAACGCCAGGAGCATAAAATACAATATAAACACCACAGTTTTTCCATCGTATAACGGGAATAATTGCAACCAGTATGAAAGTTATGGTCATTTCTACGTTGCGGGCATCCTAGGCTTCACTCTATGGCGTTATTCCACCTGATCGAATAGTTAGGGCCGAAGAAGTCAACGCCTGAAGCATAAAATACAAAATAAATACAACAGTTTTTCCATCGTATAAAACGAATAATTGCTACCAGTATGCAAGTTATGGTCATTTCAACGTTACGGGCAATCTAGGCTTCACCCTAGGGCGTTGCTCAACCACATCGAATAGTTAGGGCCTAAGAAGTCAACGCCAGAAACACCAAATACAAAATTAATACAACAGTTTTTCCATCGTATAAAACGAATAATTGCAACCAGTATGAAAGTTATGGTCATTTCTACGTTCCGGGCAACCTAGGCTTCACCCTATGGCGTTGCTCCACCAGATAGAATAGCTAAGGCCTTAGAAGTCAACGCCCGAAACATAAAATACAATAAAAATACAACAGTTTTTCCATCGTATAACGGGAATAATTGCAACACATGCGAACGTGATGGTCATTTCCACGTTCCGGGCAACCTAGGCTTCACTCTAGGGCGTTCCTCCACCAGATCCAATAGTTAGGGCCTAAGAAGTCAACGCCAGAAGCATAAAATAGAATAATAATAGAGCAGTTATTCCATCGTATAACAGGAATAATTACAACCAGTGTGAAAGATATGGTCATTTCTACGTTCCGGGCAACCTAGGCTTCACTCTAGGGCGTTGGTCCACCACAACCAATAGTTAGGGCTTAAGAAGTAAATGCCAGAAGCACCAAATACAAAATAAATACAACAGTTTTTCCATCGTATATAATGTGTATTTGCAAACAGTGTGAAGGTAATGGTCATTTCTACGTTCCCAGCAACCTAGGCTTCACCCTAGGGCGATGCTCCACCAGATCGAATAGCTAGGGCCTTAGAAGTCAACGCGTGAAGCATAAAATAAAATAAAAATAGAGCAGTTATACCATCTTATAACAGGAATAATTACAACCAGCGTGAAAGAAATGGACATTTCTACGTTCCGTGCAACCTAGACTTCACTCTAGGGCGTTGCTCCACCAGGTCGAATAGTTGGGGCCTTAGAAAACAACTCCAGACGCACAAAATACAATAAAGATACAACAGTTTTACCATCGTATAACTGTCATAATTGCAACCAGTGTGAAAGATATGGTCATTTCTACGTTCCGGGCAACCTAGGCTTCACCCTGGGGCGTTGCTCCACCAGATCGAATAGCTAGGGCCTTAGAAGTAAAAGCCCGAAACAGAAAATATAATAAAAATACAACAGTTTTTCCATCGTATAACGGGAATAATTGCAACAAATGTGAACGTGATGGTCATTTCCACGTTCCGGGCAACCTAGGCTTCACACTAGGGCGTTCCTCCGCCAGATCCAATAGTTAGGGCCTAAGAAGTCAACGCCAGAAGCATAAAATAAAATAATAATAGAGCAGTTATTCCATCGTATAACAGGAATAATTACAACCAGTGTGAAAGAAATGGGCATTTCTACGTTCCGTGCAACCTAGGCTTCACTCTAGGGCGTGGCTCCACCAGGTCGAATAGTTGGGGCCTTAGAAAACAACTCCAGACGCATAAAATACAATAAAAAGACAACAGTTTTACCATCGTATAACTGGCATAATTGCAACCAGTGTGAAAGATATGGTCATTTCTACGTTCCGGGCAACCTAGGCTTCACCCTAGGGCGTCGCACCACCAGATTGAATAGCTAGGGCCTTAGAAGTCAACGCCCGAAACATAAAATACAATAAAAATACAACAATTTTTCCATCGTATAACCGGAATAATTGCAACAAATGTGAACGTGATGGTCATTTCCACGTTCCGGGCAACCTAGGCTTCACTCTAGGGTGTTCCTCCACCAGATCCAATAGATAGGGCCTAAGAAGTTAACGACAGAAGCATAAAATACAATAAAGGTACAACAGCTTTTCCATCGCATAACAGGAATAATTGCAACCAGAGTGAAGGTGATGGTCATTTCTACGTTCCGGGCAACCTAGGCTTCACCCTAGGGCGTTGGTCCACCAGATCCAATAGTTAGGGCCTAAGAAGTCAACGCCAGAAGCATAAAGTACAACAGAAATCCAACAGTTTGTCCATTGTGTAGAAGGAATAATAGCAACCAGTGTGAAGGTAATGGTCATATCTACGTTACGGGCAACCTAGGCTTCACCCTAGGGCGTTGCTCCAACAGATCCAATAGTGAGGACATAAGAAGTCAACGCCAGAAGCATAAAATACAAAATAGATACAACAGTTTTTCCATCATATAACAGGAATAATTGCAACCAGAGTGAAGGTGATCCTCATTTCTATGTTCCGGGCAACCTAGGCTTCACTCTAGAGCGTTGCTCCGCCAGATCGAATAGCAAGGGCCTTAGAAGTCAACGCCAGAAGCACAAAATAAAATAAAAATAAAACAGCTATTCCAACGTATAACAGGAATAATGACAACCAGTGTGAAAGTAAAGGGCATTTCTACGTTCCGTGCAACCTAGGCTTCACTCTAGGGCGTTGGACCACCAGGTCGAAAAGTTAGGGCCTCAGAAAACAACTCCAGACTCATAAAATACAATATAAATACAACAGTTTTTCCACGGTATAAAACGAATAATTGCAACCAGTATGAAAAATACGGCCATTTCTACGTTCCGGGCAACCTAGGCTTCACCCTAGGGCGTTGCTCCACCAGATCGAATAGCTAGGGACTTAGAAGTCAACGCCAGAAGCATAAAATACAATAAAAATACAACAGTTTTCCCATCGTATAAAAGGAATAATTGCAACCAGTGTGAAAGTAATGGTCATTTCTACGTTCCCAGCAACCTAGGCTTCACCCTAGGGCGTTGTTCCTCCAGATCGAATAGCTAGGGCCTAAGAAGTCTACAGCAGAAGCATAAAATACAATATAAATACAACAGCTTTTCCATCGTATAAGACGAATAATTGCAATCCGTATGAAAATTATGGTCATTGCTACGTTCCGCGCAACCTAGGCTTCACCCTAGGTCGTTGCTCCACCAGATCCAATAGTTAGGACATAAGAAGTCAACGCCAGAAGCATAAAATACAAAATAGATACAACAGATTTTCCAGCATATAACAGGAATAATTGCAACCAGTGTGAAAGTGATGGTCATTTCTACGTTCCCAGCAACCTAGGCTTCACTCTAGGGCGTTGTTCCTCCAGATCGAATAGCTAGGGCCTAAGAAGTCTACAGCAGAAGCATAAAATACAATGTAAATACAACAGTTTTTCCATCGTATAACAGGAATAATTGCAACCAGTGTGAAAGTGATGGTCATTTCTACGTTCCGGGCAACCTAGGCTTCAGTCTAGGGCGTGGTACCCCCATATCGAATAGTTAGGTCCTAAGAAGTCAACGCTAGAAGCATAAAATACGATATATGTATAATAGCTTTTCCATCGTATCAAACGCATAAGTGCAACCAGTGTGAAAGCAATGGCCATTTCTACGTTCCGGGCATCCTAGACTTAACTCTAGGGCATTGCTCTACCAGATCGAATAGCTACGGCCTTAGAAGTCAACGCCCGAAGCATAAAATACAATAAAAATACAACAGTTTTTCCAACGTATAACAGGAATAACAGCAACCAGAGTGAAGGTGATGGTCACTTCTACGTTCCCAGCAACCTAGGCTTCACTCTAGGGCGTTCTTCCTCCAGATCGAATAGCTAGGGCCTAAGAAGTCTACAGCAGAAGCATAAAATACAATATAAATACAACAGTTTTTCCATCGTATAACAGGAATAATTGCAACCAGAGTGAAGGTGTTGGTCATTTCTAAGTTCCGGGCAACCTATGCTTCACTCTAGAGCGTTGCTCCGCCAGATCGAATAGCTAGGGCCTTAGAAGTCAACGCCAGAAGCATAAAATACAAAATAAATACAACAGTTTTTCCATCGTATAACAAGAATAATTGCAACCAGTGTGAGAGTGATGGTCATTTCTACATTCCGGGAAACCTAGGCTTCACTCTAGGGCGTTGCTCCATCAGATCGAATACATAGTGCCATAGAAGTCAACGCCAGGAGCATAAAGTACATTAAAAATCCAACAGTTTGTCCATCGTATAACAGGAGTAATTGCCACCAGTGTGAAAGTGATGGTCATTTGTGCATTCCGGGCAACCTAGGCTTCACTCTAGGGCGTTGCTCCACCACATCGGATAGCTGCGGCCTTAGAAGTCAACGCCAGAAGCATAAAATACAATATAAATACAACAGTTTTTCAATCGTATAACAGGAATAATTGCAAACAGCGTGAAAGATATGGTCATTTCTACGTTCCGTGCAACCTAGGCTTCACTCTAGGGCGTTGGTCCACCAGGCCGAATAGTTAGGACCTTAGAAAACAACTCCAGACTCATAAAATACAATATAAATACAACAGTGTTTCCACGGTAAAAACGAATAATTGCAACCAGTATGAAAGTTATGGACATTTCTACGTCCCGGGCAATCTCGGCTTCACCCTAGGGCGTTGCTCCACCAGATCCAATAGTTAGGACATAAGAAGTCAACGCCAGAAGTATAAAATACAAAATAGATACAACAGATTTTCCAGCATATAACAGGAATAATTGCAACCAGTGTGAAAGTGATGGTCATTTCCACGTTCCGGGCAACCTAGGCTTCACTCTAGGGCGTTGTTCCTCCAGATCGAATAGCTAGGGCCTAAGAAGTTAACGACAGAAGCATAAAATACAATAAAGGTACAACAGCTTTTCCATCGCATAACAGGAATAATTGCAACCAGAGTGAAGGTGATGGTCATTTCTACGTTCCGGGCAACCTAGGCTTCACCCTAGGGCGTTGGTCCACCAGATCCAATAGTTAGGGCCTAAGAAGTCAACGCCAGAAGCATAAAGTACAACAGAAATCCAACAGTTTGTCCATTGTGTAGAAGGAATAATAGCAACCAGTGTGAAGGTAATGGTCATATCTACGTTACGGGCAACCTAGGCTTCACCCTAGGGCGTTGCTCCAACAGATCCAATAGTGAGGACATAAGAAGTCAACGCCAGAAGCATAAAATACAAAATAGATACAACAGTTTTTCCATCATATAACAGGAATAATTGCAACCAGAGTGAAGGTGATCCTCATTTCTATGTTCCGGGCAACCTAGGCTTCACTCTGGAGCGTTGCTCCACCAGATCGAATAGCTAGGACCTTAGAAGTCAGCGCCAGAAGCACAAAATAAAATAAAAATACAAGAGTTATTCCATCGTATAACAGGAATAATTACAACCAGTGTGAAAGTAATGGGCATTTCTACGTTCCGTGCAACCTAGGCTTCACTCTAGGGCGTTGGTCCACCCGGCCGAATAGTTAGGGCTTTAGAAAACAACTCCAGACTCATAAAATACAATATAAATGCAACAGTTTTTCCCTTGTATAACAGGAATAATTGCAACCAGTATGAAAGTTATGGTCATTTCTACGTTGCGGGCATCCTAGGCTTCACTCTAGCGCGTTGCTCCACCACATCGAATAGCTACGGCCTTAGGAGTCAACGCCAGAGGCATAAAATACAAAATAAATACAACAGTTTTTCCATCGTATAACAGGAATAATTGCAACCAGTGTGAGAGTGATGGTCATTTCTACATTCCGGGAAACCTAGGCTTCACTCTTGGGTGTTGCTCCACCAGATCGAATACATAGTGCCATAGAAGTCAACGCCAGAAGCATAAAGTACATTAAAAATCCAACAGTTTGTCCATCGTATAACAGGAGTAATTGCCACCAGTGTGAATGTGATGGTCATTTCTGCATTCCGGGCAACCTAGGCTTCACTCTAGGGCGTTGCTCCTCCAGATAGAATAGTTAGGGCCCAGGAAGTCAACGCCAGAAGCATAAAATACAATAAAAATACAACAGTGTTTCCACGGTATAAAACGAATAATTGCAACCACTATGAAAGTTATGGTCATTTCTACGTTCCGGGCAACCTAGGCTTCACCCTGGGGCGTTGCTCCACCAGATCCAATAGTTAGGACATAAGAAGTCAACGCCAGAAGCATAAAATACAAAATAGATACAACAGATTTTCCAGCATATAACAGGAATAATTGCAACCAGTGTGAAAGTGATGGTCATTTCTACGTTCCCAGCAACCTAGGCTTCACTCTAGGGCGTTGTTCCTCCAGATCGAATAGCTAGGGCCTAAGAAGTCTACAGCAGAAGCATAAAATACAATGTAAATACAACAGTTTTTCCATCGTATAACAGGAATAATTGCAACCAGTGTGAAAGTGATGGTCATTTCTACGTTCCGGGCAACCTAGGCTTCAGTCTAGGGCGTGGTACCCCCATATCGAATAGTTAGGTCCTAAGAAGTCAACGCTAGAAGCATAAAATACGATATATGTATAATAGCTATTCCATCGTATCAAACGCATAAGTGCAACCAGTGTGAAAGCAATGGCCATTTCTACGTTCCGGGCATCCTAGACTTAACTCTAGGGCATTGCTCTACCAGATCGAATAGCTACGGCCTTAGAAGTCAACGCCCGAAGCATAAAATACAATAAAAATACAACAGTTTTTCCAACGTATAACAGGAATAACAGCAACCAGAGTGAAGGTGATGGTCACTTCTACGTTCCCAGCAACCTAGGCTTCACTCTAGGGCGTTCTTCCTCCAGATCGAATAGCTAGGGCCTAAGAAGTCTACAGCAGAAGCATAAAATACAATATAAATACAACAGTTTTTCCATCGTATAACAGGAATAATTGCAACCAGAGTGAAGGTGTTGGTCATTTCTAAGTTCCGGGCAACCTATGCTTCACTCTAGAGCGTTGCTCCGCCAGATCGAATAGCTAGGGCCTTAGAAGTCAACGCCAGAAGCATAAAATACAAAATAAATACAACAGTTTTTCCATCGTATAACAAGAATAATTGCAACCAGTGTGAGAGTGATGGTCATTTCTACATTCCGGGAAACCTAGGCTTCACTCTAGGGCGTTGCTCCATCAGATCGAATACATAGTGCCATAGAAGTCAACGCCAGGAGCATAAAGTACATTAAAAATCCAACAGTTTGTCCATCGTATAACAGGAGTAATTGCCACCAGTGTGAAAGTGATGGTCATTTGTGCATTCCGGGCAACCTAGGCTTCACTCTAGGGCGTTGCTCCACCACATCGGATAGCTGCGGCCTTAGAAGTCAACGCCAGAAGCATAAAATACAATATAAATACAACAGTTTTTCAATCGTATAACAGGAATAATTGCAAACAGCGTGAAAGATATGGTCATTTCTACGTTCCGTGCAACCTAGGCTTCACTCTAGGGCGTTGGTCCACCAGGCCGAATAGTTAGGACCTTAGAAAACAACTCCAGACTCATAAAATACAATATAAATACAACAGTGTTTCCACGGTAAAAACGAATAATTGCAACCAGTATGAAAGTTATGGACATTTCTACGTCCCGGGCAATCTCGGCTTCACCCTAGGGCGTTGCTCCACCAGATCCAATAGTTAGGACATAAGAAGTCAACGCCAGAAGTATAAAATACAAAATAGATACAACAGATTTTCCAGCATATAACAGGAATAATTGCAACCAGTGTGAAAGTGATGGTCATTTCTACGTTCCCAGCAGCCTAGGCTTCACTCTAGGGCGTTGTTCCTCCAGATCGAATAGCTAGGGCCTAAGAAGTCTACAGCAGAAGCATAAAATACAATGTAAATACAACAGTTTTTCCATCGTATAACAAGAATAATTGCAACCAGTGTGAGAGTGATGGTCATTTCTACATTCCGGGAAACCTAGGCTTCACTCTTGGGCGTTGCTCCACCAGATCGAATACATAGTGCCATTGAAGTCAACGTCAGAAGCATAAAGTACATTAGAAATCCAACAGTTTGTCCATCGTATAACAGGAGTAATTGCCACCAGTGTGAAGGTGATGGTCATTTCTGCATTCCGGGCAACCTAGGCTTCACTCTAGGGCCTTGCCCCTCCAGACGAATAGTTTGGGCCCAGGAAGTCAACGCCAGAAGCATAAAATAAAATATAAATACAATACTTTTTCCCTTGTATAACAGGAATAATTGCAACCAGTGTGAAAGGTATGGTCATTTCTACGTTCCGGGCAACCTAGGCTTCACTCTAGGGCGTTGCTCCACCACATCGGATAGCTGCGGCCTTAGAAGTCAACGCCAGAAGCACAAAATAAAATAAAAATACAACAGTTTTTCCATCGTATAACAGGAATAATTGCAACCAGTGTGAAAGTGATGGTCATTTCTACGTTCCGGGCAACCTAGGCTTCAGTCTAGGGCGTGGTACCCCCATATCGAATAGTTAGGTCCTAAGAAGTCAACGCTAGAAGCATAAAATACGATATATGTATAATAGCTTTTCCATCGTATCAAACGCATAAGTGCAACCAGTGTGAAAGCAATGGCCATTTCTACGTTCCGGGCATCCTAGACTTAACTCTAGGGCATTGCTCTACCAGATCGAATAGCTACGGCCTTAGAAGTCAACGCCCGAAGCATAAAATACAATAAAAATACAACAGTTTTTCCAACGTATAACAGGAATAACAGCAACCAGAGTGAAGGTGATGGTCACTTCTACGTTCCCAGCAACTTAGGCTTCACTCTAGGGCGTTCTTCCTCCAGATCGAATAGCTAGGGCCTAAGAAGTCTACAGCAGAAGCATAAAATAGAATATAAATACAACAGTTTTTCCATCGTATAACAGGAATAATTGCAACCAGAGTGAAGGTGTTGGTCATTTCTAAGTTCCGGGCAACCTATGCTTCACTCTAGAGCGTTGCTCCGCCAGATCGAATAGCTAGGGCCTTAGAAGTCAACGCCAGAAGCATAAAATACAAAATAAATACAACAGTTTTTCCATCGTATAACAAGAATAATTGCAACCAGTGTGAGAGTGATGGTCATTTCTACATTCCGGGAAACCTAGGCTTCACTCTAGGGCGTTGCTCCATCAGATCGAATACATAGTGCCATAGAAGTCAACGCCAGGAGCATAGAGTACATTAAAAATCCAACAGTTTGTCCATCGTATAACAGGAGTAATTGCCACCAGTGTGAAAGTGATGGTCATTTGTGCATTCCGGGCAACCTAGGCTTCACTCTAGGGCGTTGCTCCACCACATCGGATAGCTGCGGCCTTAGAAGTCAACGCCAGAAGCATAAAATACAATATAAATACAACAGTTTTTCAATCGTATAACAGGAATAATTGCAAACAGTGTGAAAGATATGGTCATTTCTACGTTCCGTGCAACCTAGGCTTCACTCTAGGGCGTTGGTCCACCAGGCCGAATAGTTAGGACCTTAGAAAACAACTCCAGACTCATAAAATACAATATAAATACAACAGTGTTTCCACGGTAAAAACGAATAATTGCAACCAGTATGAAAGTTATGGACATTTCTACGTCCCGGGCAACCTCGGCTTCACCCTAGGGCGTTGCTCCACCAGATCCAATAGTTAGGACATAAGAAGTCAACGCCAGAAGTATAAAATACAAAATAGATACAACAGATTTTCCAGCATATAACAGGAATAATTGCAACCAGTGTGAAAGTGATGGTCATTTCTACGTTCCCAGCAACCTAGGCTTCACTCTAGGGCGTTGTTCCTCCAGATCGAATAGCTAGGGCCTAAGAAGTCTACAGCAGAAGCATAAAATACAATGTAAATACAACAGTTTTTCCATCGTATAACAAGAATAATTGCAACCAGTGTGAGAGTGATGGTCATTTCTACATTCCGGGAAACCTAGGCTTCACTCTTGGGCGTTGCTCCACCAGATCGAATACATAGTGCCATTGAAGTCAACGTCAGAAGCATAAAGTACATTAGAAATCCAACAGTTTGTCCATCGTATAACAGGAGTAATTGCCACCAGTGTGAAGGTGATGGTCATTTCTGCATTCCGGGCAACCTAGGCTTCACTCTAGGGCCTTGCCCCTCCAGATAGAATAGTTTGGGCCCAGGAAGTCAACGCCAGAAGCATAAAATAAAATATAAATACAACACTTTTTCCCTTGTATAACAGGAATAATTGCAACCAGTGTGAAAGGTATGGTCATTTCTACGTTCCGGGCAACCTAGGCTTCACTCTAGGGCGTTGCTCCACCACATCGGATAGCTGCGGCCTTAGAAGTCAACGCCAGAAGCACAAAATAAAATAAAAATGCAACAGTTATTCCATCGTATAACAGGAATAATTACAACCAGTGTGAAAGTAATGGGCATTTCTACGTTCCGTGCAACCTAGGCTTCACTCTAGGGCGTTGGTCCACCCGGCCGAATAGTTAGGGCCTTAGAAAACAACTCCAGACTCATAAAATACAATATAAATACAACATTTTTCCACGGTAAAAAACGAATAATTGCAACCAGTATGAAAGTTATGGTCATTTCTACGTTACGGGCAACCTAGGCTTCACCCTAGGGCGTTGCTCCACCAAATCGAATAGTTAGGGCCTAAGAAGTCAACGCCAGAAGCATAAAATACAAAATAAACACAACAGTTTTTCCATCGTATAACAGGAATAATTGCAACCAGTGTGAGAGTGATGGTCATTTCTACATTCCGGGAAACCTAGGCTTCACTCTAGGGCGTTGCTCCACCAGATCGAATACATAGTGCCATAGAAGTCAACGCCAGAAGCATAAAGTACATTAAAAATCCAACAGTTTGTCCATCGTATAACAGGAGTAATTGCCACCAGTGTGAAAGTGATGGTTATTTCTGCATTCCGGGCAACCTAGGCTTCTCTCTAGGGCGTTGCTCCTCCAGATAGAATAGTTAGGGCCCAGGAAGTCAACGCCAGAAGCATATAATAAAATATAAATACAACAGTTTTTCCCTTGTATAACAGGAATAATTGCAACCAGTGTGAAAGGTATGGTCATTTCTACGTTCCGGGCAACCTAGGCTTCACTCTAGGGCGTTGCTCCACCACATCGGATAGCCGCGGCCTTAGTAGTCAACGCCAGAAGCATAAAATACAATATAAATACAACAGTTTTTCAATCGTATAACAGGAATAATTGCAAACAGTGTGGAAGATATGGTCATTTCTACGTTGCGGGCATCCTAGGCTTCACTCTAGGGCATTGCTCCACCACATCGAATAGCTACGGCCTTAGAAGTCAACGCCCGAAGCATAAAATGCAATAAAAATACAACAGTTTTTCCATCGTATAACAGGAATAACAGCAACCAGAGTGAAGGTGATGGTCACTTCTAAGTTCCGGGCAACCTAGGCTTCACTCTAGAGCGTTGCACCACCAGATCGAATAGCTAGGGACTTAGAAGTCAACGCCAGAAGCATAAAATACAATAAAAATACAACAGTTTTTCCATCGTATAAAAGGAATAATTGCAACCAGTGTGAAAGTAATGGTCATTTCTACGTTCCCAGCAACCTAGGCTTCACTCTAGGGCGTTGTTCCTGCAGATCGAATAGCTAGGGCCTAAGAAGTCTACAGCAGAAGCATAAAATACTATATAAATACAACAGTTTTTCCATCGTATAACAGGAATAATTGCAACCAGAGTGAAGGTGTTGGTCATTTCTAAGTTCCGGGCAACCTATGCTTCACTCTAGAGCGTTGCTCCTCCAGATCGAATAGCTAGGGCCTTAGAAGTCAACGCCAGAAGCACAAAATAAAATAAAAATACAACAGTTATTCCATCGTATAACAGGAATAATTACAACCAGTGTGAAAGTAATGGGCATTTCTACGTTCCGTGCAATCTAGGCTTCACTCTAGGGCGTTGGTCCACCCGGCCGAATAGTTAGGGCCCTAGAAAACAACTCCAGACTCATAAAATACAATATAAATACAACAGTTTTTCCACGGTATAAAACGAATAATTGCAACCAGTATGAAAGTTATGGTCATTTCTACGTTACGGGCAACCTAGGCTTCACCCTTGGGCGTTGCTCCACCAAATCGAATAGTTAGGGCCTAAGAAGTCAACGCCAGAAGCATAAAATACAAAATAAATACAACAGTTTTTCCATCGTCTAACAAGAATAATTGCAACCAGTGTGAGAGTGATGGTCATTTCTACATTCCGGGAAACCTAGGCTTCACTCTAGGGCGTTGCTCCACCAGATCGAATACATAGTGCCATAGAAGTCAACGCCAGGAGCATAAAGTACATTAAAAATCCAACAGTTTGTCCATCGTATAACAGGAGTAATTGCCACCAGTGTGAAAGTGATGGTCATTTGTGCATTCCGGGCAACCTAGGCTTCACTCTAGGGCGTTGCTCCACCACATGGGATAGCTGCGGCCTTAGAAGTCAACGCCAGAAGCATAAAATACAATATAAATACAACAGTTTTTCAATCGTATAACAGGAATAATTACAACGAGTGTGAAAGTAATGGGCACTTCTACGTTCCGTGCAATCTAGGCTTCACTGTAGGGCGTTGGTCCACCAGGTCGAATAGATAGGGCCTTAGAAAACAACTCCAGACGCATAAAATACAATATAAATACAACAGTTTTTCCACGGTATAAAACGAATAATTGCAACCAGTATGAAAGTTATGGTCATTTCTACGTTCCGGGCAACCTAGGCTTCACCCTAGGGCGTTGCTCCACCAGATCGAATAGTTAGGGCCCAGGAAGTCAACGCCAGAAGCATAAAATACAATATAAATGCAACAGTTTTTCCCTTGCATAACAGGAATAATTGCAACCAGTGTGAAAGGTATGGTCATTTCTACGTTCCGGGCAACATAGGCTTCACTCTAGGGCGTTGCTCCACCACATCGGATAGCTGCTGCCTTAGAAGACAACGCCAGGAGCATAAAATACAATATAAACGCCACAGTTTTTCCATCGTATAACGGGAATAATTGCAACCAGTATGAAAGTTATGGTCATTTCTACGTTGCGGGCATCCTAGGCTTCACTCTAGGGCGTTGCTCCACCACATCGAATAGCTACGGCCTTAGGAGTCAACGCCAGAGGCATAAAATACAAAATAAATACAACAGTTTTTCCATCGTATAACAGGAATAATTGCAACCAGTGTGAGAGTGATGGTCATTTCTACATTCCGGGAAACCTAGGCTTCACTCTAGGGCGTTGCTCCACCAGATCGAATACATAGTGCCATAGAAGTCAACGCCAGAAGCATAAAGTACATTAAAAATCCAACAGTTTGTCCATCGTATAACAGGAGTAATTGCCACCAGTGTGAAAGTGATGGTCATTTCTGCATTCCGGGCAACCTAGGCTTCTCTCTAGGGCGTTGCTCCTCCAGATAGAATAGTTAGGGCCCAGGAAGTCAACGCCAGAAGCATATAATAAAATATAAATACAACAGTTTTTCCCTTGTATAACAGGAATAATTGCAACCAGTGTGAAAGGTACGGTCATTTCTACGTTCCGGGCAACCTAGGCTTCACTCTAGGGCGTTGCTCCACCACATCGGATAGCCGCGGCCTTAGTAGTCAACGCCAGAAGCATAAAATACAATATAAATACAACAGTTTTTCAATCGTATAACAGGAATAATTGCAAACAGTGTGGAAGATATGGTCATTTCTACGTTGCGGGCATCCTAGGCTTCACTCTAGGGCATTGCTCCACCACATCGAATAGCTACGGCCTTAGAAGTCAACGCCCGAAGCATAAAATGCAATAAAAATACAACAGTTTTTCCATCGTATAACAGGAATAACAGCAACCAGAGTGAAGGTGATGGTCACTTCTAAGTTCCGGGCAACCTAGGATTCACTCTAGAGCGTTGCACCACCAGATCGAATAGCTAGGGACTTAGAAGTCAACGCCAGAAGCATAAAATACAATAAAAATACAACAGTTTTTCCATCGTATAAAAGGAATAATTGCAACCAGTGTGAAAGTAATGGTCATTTCTACGTTCCCAGCAACCTAGGCTTCACTCTAGGGCGTTGTTCCTGCAGATCGAATAGCTAGGGCCTAAGAAGTCTACAGCAGAAGCATAAAATACTATATAAATACAACAGTTTTTCCATCGTATAACAGGAATAATTGCAACCAGAGTGAAGGTGTTGGTCATTTCTAAGTTCCGGGCAACCTATGCTTCACTCTAGAGCGTTGCTCCGCCAGATCGAATAGCTAGGGCCTTAGAAGTCAACGCCAGAAGCACAAAATAAAATAAAAATACAACAGTTATTCCATCGTATAACAGGAATAATTACAACCAGTGTGAAAGTAATGGGCATTTCTACGTTCCGTGCAATCTAGGCTTCACTCTAGGGCGTTGGTCCACCCGGCCGAATAGTTAGGGCCTTAGAAAACAACTCCAGACTCATAAAATACAATATAAATACAACAGTTTTTCCACGGTATAAAACGAATAATTGCAACCAGTATGAAAGTTATGGTCATTTCTACGTTACGGGCAACCTAGGCTTCACCCTTGGGCGTTGCTCCACCAAATCGAATAGTTAGGGCCTAAGAAGTCAACGCCAGAAGCATAAAATACAAAATAAATACAACAGTTTTTCCATCGTCTAACAAGAATAATTGCAACCAGTGTGAGAGTGATGGTCATTTCTACATTCCGGGAAACCTAGGCTTCACTCTAGGGCGTTGCTCCACCAGATCGAATACATAGTGCCATAGAAGTCAACGCCAGGAGCATAAAGTACATTAAAAATCCAACAGTTTGTCCATCGTATAACAGGAGTAATTGCCACCAGTGTGAAAGTGATGGTCATTTGTGCATTCCGGGCAACCTAGGCTTCACTCTATTGCGTTGCTCCACCACATCGGATAGCTGCGGCCTTAGAAGTCAACGCCAGAA
Organism: Calliopsis andreniformis; assembly: GCF_051401765.1. Lineage (NCBI taxonomy): Eukaryota > Metazoa > Arthropoda > Insecta > Hymenoptera > Andrenidae > Calliopsis > Calliopsis andreniformis. Next base: position 8,711,223 of record NW_027480422.1, read on the forward strand.
GCATAAAATACAATATAAATACAACAGTTTTTCAATCGTTAAACAGGAATAATTACAACCAGTGTGAAAGTAATGGGCACTTCTACGTTCCGTGCAATCTAGGCTTCGCTGTAGGGCGTTGGTCCACCAGGTCGAATAGATAGGGCCTTAGAAAACAACTCCAGACGCATAAGATACAATATAAATACAACAGTTTTTCCACGGTATAAAACGAATAATTGCAACCAGTATGAAAGTTATGGTCATTTCTACGTTCCGGGCAACCTAGGCTTCACCCTAGGGCGTTGCTCCACCAGATCGAATAGTTAGGGCCCAGGAAGTCAACGCCAGGAGCATAAAATACAATATAAACACCACAGTTTTTCCATCGTATAACGGGAATAATTGCAACCAGTATGAAAGTTATGGTCATTTCTACGTTGCGGGCATCCTAGGCTTCACTCTAGGGCGTTGCTCCACCACATCGAATAGCTACGGCCTTAGGAGTCAACGCCAGAGATATAAAATACAAAATAAATACAACAGTTTTTCCATCGTATAACAGGAATAATTGCAACCAGTGTGAGAGTGATGGTCATTTCTACATTCCGGGAAACCTAGGCTTCACTCTTGGGCGTTGCTCCACCAGATCGAATACATAGTGCCATAGAAGTCAACGCCAGAAGCATAAAGTACATTAAAAATCCAACAGTTTGTCCATCGTATAACAGGAGTAATTGCCACCAGTGTGAAGGTGATGGTCATTTCTGCATTCCGGGCAACCTAGGCTTCACTCTAGGGCGTTGCTCCTCCAGATAGAATAGTTAGGGCCCAGGAAGTCAACGCCAGAAGCATAAAATAAAATATAAATACAACAGTTTTTCCCTTGTATAACAGAAATAATTGCAACCAGTGTGAGAGTGATGGTCATTTCTACATTCCGGGAAACCTAGGCTTCACACTAGGGCGTTGCTCCACCAGATCGAATACATAGTGCCATAGAAGTCAACGCCAGAAGCATAAAGTACATTAAAAATCCAACAGTTTGTCCATCGTATAACAGGAGTAATTGCCACCAGTGTGAAAGTGATGGTCATTTCTGCATTCCGGGCAACCTAGGCTTCACTCTAGGGCGTTGCTCCACCACATCGGATAGCTGCGGCCTTAGAAGTCAACGCCAGAAGCATAAAATACAATATAAATACAACAGTTTTTCAATCGTATAACAGGAATAATTACAACCAGTGTGAAAGTAATGGGCACTTCTACGTTCCGTGCAATCTAGGCTTCACTGTAGGGCGTTGGTCCACCAGGTCGAATAGATAGGGCCTTAGAAAACAACTCCAGACGCATAAAATACAATATAAATACAACAGTTTTTCCACGGTATAAAACGAATAATTGCAACCAGTATGAAAGTTATGGTCATTTCTACGTTCCGGGCAACCTAGGCTTCACCCTAGGGCGTTGCTCCACCAGATCGAATAGTTAGGGCCCAGGAAGTCAACGCCAGAAGCATAAAATACAATATAAATGCAACAGTTTTTCCCTTGCATAACAGGAATAATTGCAACCAGTGTGAAAGGTATGGTCATTTCTACGTTCCGGGCAACATAGGCTTCACTCTAGGGCGTTGCTCCACCACATCGGATAGCTGCTGCCTTAGAAGACAACGCCAGGAGCATAAAATACAATATAAACACCACAGTTTTTCCATCGTATAACGGGAATAATTGCAACCAGTATGAAAGTTATGGTCATTTCTACGTTGCGGGCATCCTAGGCATCACTCTAGGGCGTTGCTCCACCACATCGAATAGCTACGGCCTTAGGAGTCAACGCCAGAGGCATAAAATACAAAATAAATATAACAGTTTTTCCATCGTATAACAGGAATAATTGCAACCAGTGTGAGAGTGATGGTCATTTCTACATTCCGGGAAACCTAGGCTTCACTCTAGGGCGTTGCTCCACCAGATCGAATACATAGTGCCATAGAAGTCAACGCCAGAAGCATAAAGTACATTAAAAATCCAACAGTTTGTCCATCGTATAACAGGAGTAATTGCCACCAGTGTGAAAGTGATGGTCATTTCTGCATTCCGGGCAACCTAGGCTTCTCTCTAGGGCGTTGCTCCTCCAGATAGAATAGTTAGGGCCCAGGAAGTCAACGCCAGAAGCATATAATAAAATATAAATACAACAGTTTTTCCCTTGTATAACAGGAATAATTGCAACCAGTGTGAAAGGTATGGTCATTTCTACGTTCCGGGCAACCTAGGCTTCACTCTAGGGCGTTGCTCCACCACATCGGATAGCCGCGGCCTTAGTAGTCAACGCCAGAAGCATAAAATACAATATAAATACAACAGTTTTTCAATCGTATAACAGGAATAATTGCAAACAGTGTGGAAGATATGGTCATTTCTACGTTGCGGGCATCCTAGGCTTCACTCTAGGGCATTGCTCCACCACATCGAATAGTTACGGCCTTAGAAGTCAACGCCCGAAGCATAAAATGCAATAAAAATACAACAGTTTTTCCATCGTATAACAGGAATAACAGCAACCAGAGTGAAGGTGATGGTCACTTCTAAGTTCCGGGCAACCTAGGCTTCACTCTAGAGCGTTGCACCACCAGATCGAATAGCTAGGGACTTAGAAGTCAACGCCAGAAGCATAAAATACAATAAAAATACAACAGTTTTTCCATCGTATAAAAGGAATAATTGCAACCAGTGTGAAAGTAATGGTCATTTCTACGTTCCCAGCAACCTAGGCTTCACTCTAGGGCGTTGTTCCTGCAGATCGAATAGCTAGGGCCTAAGAAGTCTACAGCAGAAGCATAAAATACTATATAAATACAACAGTTTTTCCATCGTATAACAGGAATAATTGCAACCAGAGTGAAGGTGTTGGTCATTTCTAAGTTCCGGGCAACCTATGCTTCACTCTAGAGCGTTGCTCCGCCAGATCGAATAGCTAGGGCCTTAGAAGTCAACGCCAGAAGCACAAAATAAAATAAAAATACAACAGTTATTCCATCGTATAACAGGAATAATTACAACCAGTGTGAAAGTAATGGGCATTTCTACGTTCCGTGCAATCTAGGCTTCACTCTAGGGCGTTGGTCCACCCGGCCGAATAGTTAGGGCCTTAGAAAACAACTCCAGACTCATAAAATACAATATAAATACAACAGTTTTTCCACGGTATAAAACGAATAATTGCAACCAGTATGAAAGTTATGGTCATTTCTACGTTACGGGCAACCTAGGCTTCACCCTTGGGCGTTGCTCCACCAAATCGAATAGTTAGGGCCTAAGAAGTCAACGCCAGAAGCATAAAATACAAAATAAATACAACAGTTTTTCCATCGTCTAACAAGAATAATTGCAACCAGTGTGAGAGTGATGGTCATTTCTACATTCCGGGAAACCTAGGCTTCACTCTAGGGCGTTGCTCCACCAGATCGAATACATAGTGCCATAGAAGTCAACGCCAGGAGCATAAAGTACATTAAAAATCCAACAGTTTGTCCATCGTATAACAGGAGTAATTGCCACCAGTGTGAAAGTGATGGTCATTTGTGCATTCCGGGCAACCTAGGCTTCACTCTAGGGCGTTGCTCCACCACATCGGATAGCTGCGGCCTTAGAAGTCAACGCCAGAAGCATAAAATACAATATAAATACAACAGTTTTTCAATCGTTAAACAGGAATAATTACAACCAGTGTGAAAGTAATGGGCACTTCTACGTTCCGTGCAATCTAGGCTTCACTGTAGGGCGTTGGTCCACCAGGTCGAATAGATAGGGCCTTAGAAAACAACTCCAGACGCATAAAATACAATATAAATACAACAGTTTTTCCACGGTATAAAACGAATAATTGCAACCAGTATGAAAGTTATGGTCATTTCTACGTTCCGGGCAACCTAGGCTTCACCCTAGGGCGTTGCTCCACCAGATCGAATAGTTAGGGCCCAGGAAGTCAACGCCAGGAGCATAAAATACAATATAAACACCACAGTTTTTCCATCGTATAACGGGAATAATTGCAACCAGTATGAAAGTTATGGTCATTTCTACGTTGCGGGCATCCTAGGCTTCACTCTAGGGCGTTGCTCCACCACATCGAATAGCTACGGCCTTAGGAGTCAACGCCAGAGGCATAAAATACAAAATAAATACAACAGTTTTTCCATCGTATAACAGGAATAATTGCAACCAGTGTGAGAGTGATGGTCATTTCTACATTCCGGGAAACCTAGGCTTCACTCTTGGGCGTTGCTCCACCAGATCGAATACATAGTGCCATAGAAGTCAACGCCAGAAGCATAAAGTACATTAAAAATCCAACAGTTTGTCCATCGTATAACAGGAGTAATTGCCACCAGTGTGAAGGTGATGGTCATTTCTGCATTCCGGGGAACCTAGGCTTCACTCTAGGGCGTTGCTCCTCCAGATAGAATAGTTAGGGCCCAGGAAGTCAACGCCAGAAGCATAAAATAAAATATAAATACAACAGTTTTTCCCTTGTATAACAGAAATAATTGCAACCAGTGTGAGAGTGATGGTCATTTCTACATTCCGGGAAACCTAGGCTTCACTCTAGGGCGTTGCTCCACCAGATCGAATACATAGTGCCATAGAAGTCAACGCCAGAAGCATAAAGTACATTAAAAATCCAACAGTTTGTCCATCGTATAACAGGAGTAATTGCCACCAGTGTGAAAGTGATGGTCATTTCTGCATTCCGGGCAACCTAGGCTTCACTCTAGGGCGTTGCTCCACCACATCGGATAGCTGCGGCCTTAGAAGTCAACGCCAGAAGCATAAAATACAATATAAATACAACAGTTTTTCAATCGTATAACAGGAATAATTACAACCAGTGTGAAAGTAATGGGCACTTCTACGTTCCGTGCAATCTAGGCTTCACTGTAGGGCGTTGGTCCACCAGGTCGAATAGATAGGGCCTTAGAAAACAACTCCAGACGCATAAAATACAATATAAATACAACAGTTTTTCCACGGTATAAAACGAATAATTGCAACCAGTATGAAAGTTATGGTCATTTCTACGTTCCGGGCAACCTAGGCTTCACCCTAGGGCGTTGCTCCACCAGATCGAATAATTAGGGCCCAGGAAGTCAACGCCAGAAGCATAAAATACAATATAAATGCAACAGTTTTTCCCTTGCATAACAGGAATAATTGCAACCAGTGTGAAAGGTATGGTCATTTCTACGTTCCGGGCAACATAGGCTTCACTCTAGGGCGTTGCTCCACCACATCGGATAGCTGCTGCCTTAGAAGACAACGCCAGGAGCATAAAATACAATATAAACACCACAGTTTTTCCATCGTATAACGGGAATAATTGCAACCAGTATGAAAGTTATGGTCATTTCTACGTTGCGGGCATCCTAGGCTTCACTCTAGGGCGTTGCTCCACCACATCGAATAGCTACGGCCTTAGGAGTCAACGCCAGAGGCATAAAATACAAAATAAATACAACAGTTTTTCCATCGTATAACAGGAATAATTGCAACCAGTGTGAGAGTGATGGTCATTTCTACATTCCGGGAAACCTAGGCTTCACTCTAGGGCGTTGCTCCACCTGATCGAATACATAGTGCCATAGAAGTCAACGCCAGAAGCATAAAGTACATTAAAAATCCAACAGTTTGTCCATCGTATAACAGGAGTAATTGCCACCAGTGTGAAAGTGATGGTCATTTCTGCATTCCGGGCAACCTAGGCTTCTCTCTAGGGCGTTGCTCCTCCAGATAGAATAGTTAGGGCCCAGGAAGTCAACGCCAGAAGCATATAATAAAATATAGATACAACAGTTTTTCCCTTGTATAACAGGAATAATTGCAACCAGTGTGAAAGGTATGGTCATTTCTACGTTCCGGGCAACCTAGGCTTCACTCTAGGGCGTTGCTCCACCACATCGGATAGCCGCGGCCTTAGTAGTCAACGCCAGAAGCATAAAATACAATATAAATACAACAGTTTTTCAATCGTATAACAGGAATAATTGCAAACAGTGTGGAAGATATGGTCATTTCTACGTTGCGGGCATCCTAGGCTTCACTCTAGGGCATTGCTCCACCACATCGAATAGCTACGGCCTTAGAAGTCAACGCCCGAAGCATAAAATGCAATAAAAATACAACAGCTTTTCCATCGTATAACAGGAATAACAGCAACCAGAGTGAAGGTGATGGTCACTTCTAAGTTCCGGGCAACCTAGGCTTCACTCTAGAGCGTTGCACCACCAGATCGAATAGCTAGGGACTTAGAAGTCAACGCCAGAAGCATAAAATACAATAAAAATACAACAGTTTTTCCATCGTATAAAAGGAATAATTGCAACCAGTGTGAAAGTAATGGTCATTTCTACGTTACCAGCAACCGAGGCTTCACTCTAGGGCGTTGTTCCTGCAGATCGAATAGCTAGGGCCTAAGAAGTCTACAGCAGAAGCATAAAATACTATATAAATACAACAGTTTTTCCATCGTATAACAGGAATAATTGCAACCAGAGTGAAGGTGTTGGTCATTTCTAAGTTCCGGGCAACCTATGCTTCACTCTAGAGCGTTGCTCCGCCAGATCGAATAGCTAGGGCCTTAGAAGTCAACGCCAGAAGCACAAAATAAAATAAAAATACAACAGTTATTCCATCGTATAACAGGAATAATTACAACCAGTGTGAAAGTAATGGGCATTTCTACGTTCCGTGCAATCTAGGCTTCACTCTAGGGCGTTGGTCCACCCGGCCGAATAGTTAGGGCCTTAGAAAACAACTCCAGACTCATAAAATACAATATAAATACAACAGTTTTTCCACGGTATAAAACGAATAATTGCAACCAGTATGAAAGTTATGGTCATTTCTACGTTACGGGCAACCTAGGCTTCACTCTAGGGCGTTGCTCCTCCAGATAGAATAGTTAGGGCCCAGGAAGTCAACGCCAGAAGCATAAAATAAAATATAAATACAACAGTTTTTCCCTTGTATAACAGAAATAATTGCAACCAGTGTGAGAGTGATGGTCATTTCTACATTCCGGGAAACCTAGGCTTCACACTAGGGCGTTGCTCCACCAGATCGAATACATAGTGCCATAGAAGTCAACGCCAGAAGCATAAAGTACATTAAAAATCCAACAGTTTGTCCATCGTATAACAGGAGTAATTGCCACCAGTGTGAAAGTGATGGTCATTTCTGCATTCCGGGCAACCTAGGCTTCACTCTAGGGCGTTGCTCCACCACATCGGATAGCTGCGGCCTTAGAAGTCAACGCCAGAAGCATAAAATACAATATAAATACAACAGTTTTTCAATCGTATAACAGGAATAATTACAACCAGTGTGAAAGTAATGGGCACTTCTACGTTCCGTGCAATCTAGGCTTCACTGTAGGGCGTTGGTCCACCAGGTCGAATAGATAGGGCCTTAGAAAACAACTCCAGACGCATAAAATACAATATAAATACAACAGTTTTTCCACGGTATAAAACGAATAATTGCAACCAGTATGAAAGTTATGGTCATTTCTACGTTCCGGGCAACCTAGGCTTCACCCTAGGGCGTTGCTCCACCAGATCGAATAGTTAGGGCCCAGGAAGTCAACGCCAGAAGCATAAAATACAATATAAATGCAACAGTTTTTCCCTTGCATAACAGGAATAATTGCAACCAGTGTGAAAGGTATGGTCATTTCTACGTTCCGGGCAACATAGGCTTCACTCTAGGGCGTTGCTCCACCACATCGGATAGCTGCTGCCTTAGAAGACAACGCCAGGAGCATAAAATACAATATAAACACCACAGTTTTTCCATCGTATAACGGGAATAATTGCAACCAGTATGAAAGTTATGGTCATTTCTACGTTGCGGGCATCCTAGGCTTCACTCTAGGGCGTTGCTCCACCACATCGAATAGCTACGGCCTTAGGAGTCAACGCCAGAGGCATAAAATACAAAATAAATACAACAGTTTTTCCATCGTATAACAGGAATAATTGCAACCAGTGTGAGAGTGATGGTCATTTCTACATTCCGGGAAACCTAGGCTTCACTCTAGGGCGTTGCTCCACCAGATCGAATACATAGTGCCATAGAAGTCAACGCCAGAAGCATAAAGTACATTAAAAATCCAACAGTTTGTCCATCGTATAACAGGAGTAATTGCCACCAGTGTGAAAGTGATGGTCATTTCTGCATTCCGGGCAACCTAGGCTTCTCTCTAGGGCGTTGCTCCTCCAGATAGAATAGTTAGGGCCCAGGAAGTCAACGCCAGAAGCATATAATAGAATATAAATACAACAGTTTTTCCCTTGTATAACAGGAATAATTGCAACCAGTGTGAAAGGTATGGTCATTTCTACGTTCCGGGCAACCTAGGCTTCACTCTAGGGCGTTGCTCCACCACATCGGATAGCCGCGGCCTTAGTAGTCAACGCCAGAAGCATAAAATACAATATAAATACAACAGTTTTTCAATCGTATAACAGGAATAATTGCAAACAGTGTGGAAGATATGGTCATTTCTACGTTGCGGGCATCCTAGGCTTCACTCTAGGGCATTGCTCCACCACATCGAATAGCTACGGCCTTAGAAGTCAACGCCCGAAGCATAAAATGCAATAAAAATACAACAGTTTTTCCATCGTATAACAGGAATAACAGCAACCAGAGTGAAGGTGATGGTCACTTCTAAGTTCCGGGCAACCTAGGCTTCACTCTAGAGCGTTGCACCACCAGATCGAATAGCTAGGGACTTAGAAGTCAACGCCAGAAGCATAAAATACAATAAAAATACAACAGTTTTTCCATCGTATAAAAGGAATAATTGCAACCAGTGTGAAAGTAATGGTCATTTCTACGTTCCCAGCAACCTAGGCTTCACTCTAGGGCGTTGTTCCTGCAGATCGAATAGCTAGGGCCTAAGAAGTCTACAGCAGAAGCATAAAATACTATATAAATACAACAGTTTTTCCATCGTATAACAGGAATAATTGCAACCAGAGTGAAGGTGTTGGTCATTTCTAAGTTCCGGGCAACCTATGCTTCACTCTAGAGCGTTGCTCCGCCAGATCGAATAGCTAGGGCCTTAGAAGTCAACGCCAGAAGCACAAAATAAAATAAAAATACAACAGTTATTCCATCGTATAACAGGAATAATTACAACCAGTGTGAAAGTAATGGGCATTTCTACGTTCCGTGCAATCTAGGCTTCACTCTAGGGCGTTGGTCCACCCGGCCGAATAGTTAGGGCCTTAGAAAACAACTCCAGACTCATAAAATACAATATAAATACAACAGTTTTTCCACGGTATAAAACGAATAATTGCAACCAGTATGAAAGTTATGGTCATTTCTACGTTACGGGCAATCTAGGCTTCACCCTTGGGCGTTGCTCCACCAAATCGAATAGTTAGGGCCTAAGAAGTCAACGCCAGAAGCATAAAATACAAAATAAATACAACAGTTTTTCCATCGTCTAACAAGAATAATTGCAACCAGTGTGAGAGTGATGGTCATTTCTACATTCCGGGAAACCTAGGCTTCACTCTAGGGCGTTGCTCCACCAGATCGAATACATAGTGCCATAGAAGTCAACGCCAGGAGCATAAAGTACATTAAAAATCCAACAGTTTGTCCATCGTATAACAGGAGTAATTACCACCAGTGTGAAAGTGATGGTCATTTGTGCATTCCGGGCAACCTAGGCTTCACTCTAGGGCGTTGCTCCACCACATCGGATAGCTGCGGCCTTAGAAGTCAACGCCAGAAGCATAAAATACAATATAAATACAACAGTTTTTCAATCGTTAAACAGGAATAATTACAACCAGTGTGAAAGTAATGGGCACTTCTACGTTCCGTGCAATCTAGGCTTCACTGTAGGGCGTTGGTCCACCAGGTCGAATAGATAGGGCCTTAGAAAACAACTCCAGACGCATAAAATACAATATAAATACAACAGTTTTTCCACGGTATAAAACGAATAATTGCAACCAGTATGAAAGTTATGGTCATTTCTACGTTCCGGGCAACCTAGGCTTCACCCAAGGGCGTTGCTCCACCAGATCGAATAGTTAGGGCCCAGGAAGTCAACGCCAGGAGCATAAAATACAATATAAACACCACAGTTTTTCCATCGTATAACGGGAATAATTGCAACCAGTATGAAAGTTATGGTCATTTCTACGTTGCGGGCATCCTAGGCTTCACTCTAGGGCGTTGCTCCACCACATCGAATAGCTACGGCCTTAGGAGTCAACGCCAGAGGCATAAAATACAAAATAAATACAACAGTTTTTCCATCGTATAACAGGAATAATTGCAACCAGTGTGAGAGTGATGGTCATTTCTACATTCCGGGAAACCTAGGCTTCACTCTTGGGCGTTGCTCCACCAGATCGAATACATAGTGCCATAGAAGTCAACGCCAGAAGCATAAAGTACATTAAAAATCCAACAGTTTGTCCATCGTATAACAGGAGTAATTGCCACCAGTGTGAAGGTGATGGTCATTTCTGCATTCCGGGCAACCTAGGCTTCACTCTAGGGCGTTGCTCCTCCAGATAGAATAGTTAGGCCCCAGGAAGTCTACGCCAGAAGCATAAAATAAAATATAAATACAACAGTTTTTCCCTTGTATAACAGGAATAATTGCAACCAGTGTGAAAGGTATGGTCATTTCTACGTTCCGGGCAACCGAGGCTTCACTCTAGGGCGTTGCTCCACCACATCGGATAGCCGCGGCCTTAGTAGTCAACGCCAGAAGCATAAAATACAATATAAATACAACAGTTTTTCAATCGTATAACAGGAATAATTGCAAACAGTGTGGAAGATATGGTCATTTCTACGTTGCGGGCATCCTAGGCTTCACTCTAGGGCATTGCTCCACCACATCGAATAGCAACGGCCTTAGAAGTCAACGCCCGAAGCATAAAATGCAATAAAAATACAACAGTTTTTCCATCGTATAACAGGAATAACAGCAACCAGAGTGAAGGTGATGGTCACTTCTAAGTTCCGGGCAACCTAGGCTTCACTCTAGAGCGTTGCACCACCAGATCGAATAGCTAGGGACTTAGAAGTCAACGCCAGAAGCATAAAATACAATAAAAATAGAACAGTTTTTCCATCGTATAAAAGGAATAATTGCAACCAGTGTGAAAGTAATGGTCATTTCTACGTTCCCAGCAACCTAGGCTTCACTCTAGGGCGTTGTTCCTGCAGATCGAATAGCTAGGGCCTAAGAAGTCTACAGCAGAAGCATAAAATACAATATAAATACAACAGTTTTTCCATCGTATAACAGGAATAATTGCAACCAGAGTGAAGATGTTGGTCATTTCTAAGTTCCGGGCAACCTAGGCTTCACTCTAGAGCGTTGCTCCGCCAGATCGAATAGCTAGGGCCTTAGAAGTCAACGCCAGAAGCACAAAATAAAATAAAAATACAACAGTTATTCCATCGTATAACAGGAATAATTACAACCAGTGTGAAAGTAATGGGCATTTCTACGTTCCGTGCAATCTAGGCTTCACTCTAGGGCGTTGGTCGACCCGGCCGAATAGTTAGGGCCTTAGAAAACAACTCCAGACTCATAAAATACAATATAAATACAACAGTTTTTCCACGGTATAAAACGAATAATTGCAACCAGTATGATAGTTATGGTCATTTCTACGTTACGGGCAACCTAGGCTTCACCCTTGGGCGATGCTCCACCAAATCGAATAGTTAGGGCCTAAGAAGTCAACGCCAGAAGCATAAAATACAAAATAAATACAACAGTTTTTCCATCGTATAACAAGAATAATTGCAACCAGTGTGAGAGTGATGGTCATTTCTACATTCCGGGAAACCTAGGCTTCACTCTAGGGCGTTGCTCCACCAGATCGAATACATAGTGCCATAGAAGTCAACGCCAGGAGCATAAAGTACATTAAAAATCCAACAGTTTGTCCATCGTATAACAGGAGTAATTGCCACCAGTGTGAAAGTGATGGTCATTTGTGCATTCCGGGCAACCTAGGCTTCACTCTAGGGCGTTGCTCCACCACATCGGATAGCTGCGGCCTTAGAAGTCAACGCCAGAAGCATAAAATACAATATAAATACAACAGTTTTTCAATCGTATAACAGGAATAATTGCAAACAGTGTGAAAGATATGGTCATTTCTACGTTCCGTGCAACCTAGGCTTCACTCTAGGGCGTTGGTCCACCAGGCCGAATAGTTAGGACCTTAGAAAACAACTCCAGACTCATAAAATACAATATAAATACAACAGTGTTTCCACGGTAAAAACGAATAATTGCAACCAGTATGAAAGTTATGGACATTTCTACGTCCCGGGCAACCTCGGCTTCACCCTAGGGCGTTGCTCCACCAGATCCAATAGTTAGGACATAAGAAGTCAACGCCAGAAGTATAAAATACAAAATAGATACAACAGATTTTCCAGCATATAACAGGAATAATTGCAACCAGTGTGAAAGTGATGGTCATTTCTACGTTCCCAGCAACCTAGGCTTCACTCTAGGGCGTTGTTCCTCCAGATCGAATAGCTAGGGCCTAAGAAGTCTACAGCAGAAGCATAAAATACAATGTAAATACAACAGTTTTTCCATCGTATAACAAGAATAATTGCAACCAGTGTGAGAGTGATGGTCATTTCTACATTCCGGGAAACCTAGGCTTCACTCTTGGGCGTTGCTCCACCAGATCGAATACATAGTGCCATTGAAGTCAACGCCAGAAGCATAAAGTACATTAGAAATCCAACAGTTTGTCCATCGTATAACAGGAGTAATTGCCACCAGTGTGAAGGTGATGGTCATTTCTGCATTCCGGGCAACCTAGGCTTCACTCTAGGGCCTTGCCCCTCCAGATAGAATAGTTTGGGCCCAGGAAGTCAACGCCAGAAGCATAAAATAAAATATAAATACAACACTTTTTCCCTTGTATAACAGGAATAATTGCAACCAGTGTGAAAGGTATGGTCATTTCTACGTTCCGGGCAACCTAGGCTTCACTCTAGGGCGTTGCTCCACCACATCGGATAGCTGCGGCCTTAGAAGTCAACGCCAGAAGCACAAAATAAAATAAAAATGCAACAGTTATTCCATCGTATAACAGGAATAATTACAACCAGTGTGAAAGTAATGGGCATTTCTACGTTCCGTGCAACCTAGGCTTCACTCTAGGGCGTTGGTCCACCCGGCCGAATAGTTAGGGCCTTAGAAAACAACTCCAGACTCATAAAATACAATATAAATACAACATTTTTCCACGGTATAAAACGAGTAATTGCAACCAGTATGAAAGTTATGGTCATTTCTACGTTACGGGCAACCTAGGCTTCACCCTAGGGCGTTGCTCCACCAAATCGAATAGTTAGGGCCTAAGAAGTCAACGCCAGAAGCATAAAATACAAAATAAACACAACAGTTTTTCCATCGTATAACAAGAATAATTGCAACCAGTGTGAGAGTGATGGTCATTTCTACATTCCGGGAAACCTAGGCTTCACTCTAGGGCGTTGCTCCACCAGATCGAATACATAGTGCCATAGAAGTCAACGCCAGAAGCATAAAGTACATTAAAAATCCAACAGTTTGTCCATCGTATAACAGGAGTAATTGCCACCAGTGTGAAAGTGATGGTCATTTCTGCATTCCGGGCAACCTAGGCTTCTCTCTAGGGCGTTGCTCCTCCAGATAGAATAGTTAGGGCCCAGGAAGTCAACGCCAGAAGCATAAAATAAAATATAAATACAACAGTTTTTCCCTTGTATAACAGGAATAATTGCAACCACTGTGAAAGGTATGGTCATTTCTACGTTCCGGGCAACCTAGGCTTCACTCTAGGGCGTTGCTCCACCACATCGGATAGCCGCGGCCTTAGTAGTCAACGCCAGAAGCATAAAATACAATATAAATAGAACAGTTTTTCAATCGTATAACAGGAATAATTGCAAACAGTGTGGAAGATATGGTCATTTCTACGTTGCGGGCATCCTAGGCTTCACTCTAGGGCATTGCTCAACCACATCGAATAGCTACGGCCTTAGAAGTCATCGCCCGAAGCATAAAATGCAATAAAAATACAACAGTTTTTCCATCGTATAACAGGAATAACAGCAACCAGAGTGAAGGTGATGGTCACTTCTAAGTTCCGGGCAACCTAGGCTTCACTCTAGAGCGTTGCACCACCAGATCGAATAGCTAGGGACTTAGAAGTCAACGCCAGAAGCATAAAATACGATAAAAATACAACAGTTTTTCCATCGTATAAAAGGAATAATTGCAACCAGTGTGAAAGTAATGGTCATTTCTACGTTCCCAGCAACCTAGGCTTCACTCTAGGGCGTTGTTCCTGCAGATCGAATAGCTAGGGCCTAAGAAGTCTACAGCAGAAGCATAAAATACAATATAAATACAACAGTTTTTCCATCGTATAACAGGAATAATTGCAACCAGAGTGAAGGTGTTGGTCATTTCTAAGTTCCGGGCAACCTAGGCTTCACTCTAGAGCGTTGCTCCGCCAGGTCGAATAGCTAGGGCCTTAGAAGTCAACGCCAGAAGCACAAAATACAATAAAAATACAACAGTTATTCCATCGTATAACAGGAATAATTACAACCAGTGTGAAAGTATTGGGCATTTCTACGTTCCGTGCAATCTAGGCTTCACTCTAGGGCGTTGGTCCACCCGGCCGAATAGTTAGGGCCTAACAAGTCAACGCCAGAAGCATAAAATACAATATAAATACAACAGCTTTACCATCGTATAAGAGGAATAATTGCAACCAGAGTGAAAGATATGGTCATTTCTACGATACGGGCAACCTAGGCTGCAGCCTAGGGCGTTGTTCCACCACATCGAATAGCTACGGCCTTAGAAGTCAACGCCATAACTATAAAAAACAATATAAATACAACAGTTTTTCCACTGTATAAAATGAATAATTGCAAACAGTGTGGAGGTAATGGTCATTTCTACCTTCCGGGCAACCTAGGCTTCACTCTAGGGCGTTTCTCCACCACGTCGAATAGCTACTGCCTTAGAAGTCAACGTCTGAAGCATAAAATATAATATAAATACAACAGTTTTTCCATCGTATAAAACGCATAATTGCAACCAGTATGAATGTTATGGTCATTCCTACGTTCCGGGCAACCTAGGCTTCACTCTAGGTCGTTGGTTCACCAGATCCAATGGCTAGGGCCTTAGAAGTCAACGCCAGGAGCACCAAATACAAAATAAGTACAACAGCTTTTCCATCGTATAAAACGAATAATCGCAACAAGTATGAGAGCTATGGTCATTTCTACGTTCCGTGCAACCTAGGCTTCACTCTAGGGCGTTGCTCCACCAGATCGAATAGTTAGGGCCTAAGAAGTCAACGCCAGAAGCATAAAATACAATACAAATACAACAGCTTTTCCATCGTATAACAGGAATAATTGCAACCATTGTGAAAGGTATGGTCATTTCTACTTTCCGGGCTATCTAGGCTTCACTCTAGGGCGTTTGTCCACCACATCGATTAGCTGCGGCCTTAGAAGTCAACGCCAGAAGCATAAAACACAATATAGATAAAACAGTTTTTTAATCGTATAACAGGAATAATTGCAAACAGTGTGAAAGACATGGTCATTTCTACGTTGCGGGCATCCTAGGCTTCAGTCTAGGGCATGGTTCCCCCAGATCGAATAGTTAGGGCCTCAGAAGCCTACGCCAGAAGCATAAAATACAATATAAACACCACAGTTTTTCCATCGTATAACAAGAATAATTGCAACCATTGTGAAAGTGATGGTCATTTCTACATTCCGGGCAGCCTAGGCTTCACTCTAGGGCGTTGCTCCACCAGATCGTATAGTTAGGGCCTAAGAAGTCAACGCCAGAAGCATAAAATACAATATAAATACAACAGTTTTTCCCTTGTATAACAGGAATAATTGCAACCAGTGTGAAAGCTATGGTCATTTCTGCATTCCGGGCAACCTAGGCTTCACTCTAGGGCGCTGCTCCTCCAGATAGAATAGTTAGGGCCCAGGAAGTCAACGCCAGAAGAATAAAATACAAAATAAATACAACAGTTTTTCCATCGTATAACAAGAATAATTGCAACCATTGTGAAAGTGATGGTCATTACTACTTTCCGGTCAACCTAGGCTTCACTCTAGGGCGTTTCTCCACCACATCGAATAGCTACTGCCTTAGAAGTCAACGTCTGAAGCATAAAATATAATATAAATACAACAGTTTTTCCATCGTATAACACGAATAATTGCAACCAGTGCGAAAGACATGGTCATTTCTACGTTCCGGGCAACCTAGGCTTCACTCTAGGGCGTTGCTCCAACACATCGAATAGCTACGGCCTTAGGAGTCAACGCCAGAGGCATAAAATACAAAATAAATACAACAGCTTTTCCATCGTATAACAAGAATAATTGCAACCATTCTGAAAGTGATGGTCATTTCTACATTCCGGGCAACCTATGCTTCACTCTAGGGCGTTTCTCCACCACATCGAATAGCTTAAGCACTAGAAGTCAACGCCTGAAGCATAAAATATAATATAAATACAACAGTTTTTCCATCGTATAACAAGAATAATTGCAACCAGTGTGAAAGACATGGTCATTTCTACGTTCCGGGCAACCTAGGCTTCACTCTAGGGCGTTGCTCCAACACATCGAATAGCTACGGCCTTAGAAGTCAACGCCCGAAGCATAAAATACAATAAAAATACAACAGTTTTTCCATCGTATAACAGGAATAATAGCAACCAGAGTGAAGGTGATGGTCACTTCTAAGTTCCGGGCAACCTAGGCTTCACTCTAGAGCGTTGCACCACCAGATCGAATAGCTAGGGCCTTAGAAGTCAACGCCAGAAGCACAAAATAAAATAAAAATACAACAGTTATTCCACCGTATAACAGGAATAATTACAACCAGTGTGAAAGTAATGGGCATTTCTACGTTCCGTGCAACCTAGGCTTCACTCTAGGGCGTAGGTCCACCAGGACGAATAGTTAGGGCCTTAGAAAACAACTCCAGACGCATAAAATACAATATAAATACAACAGTTTTTCCACGGTATAAAACGAATAATTGCAACCAGCATGAAAGTTATGGTCATTTCTACGTTCCGGGCAACCTAGGCTTCACCCTAGGGCGTTGCTCCACCAGATCGAATAGCTAGGGACTTAGAAGTAAACTCGAGAAGCATAAAATACAATAAAAATACAACAGTTTTCCCATCGTATAAAAGGAATAATTGCAACCAGTGTGAAAGTAATGGTCGTTTCTACGTTCCCAGCAACCTAGGCTTCACTCTCGGGCGTTGTTCCTCCAGATCGAATAGCTAGGGCCTAAGAGGTCTACAGCAGAAGCATAAAATACAATATAAATACAACAGCTTTTCCATCGTATAAAACGAATAATTGCAATCCGTATGAAAATTATGGTCATTTCTACGTTCCGCGCAACCTAGGCTTCACCCTAGGTCGTTGCTCCACCAGATCCAATAGTTAGGACATAAGAACTCAACGCCAGAAGCATAAAATACAAAATAGATACAACAGATTTTCCATCGTATAACAGGAATAATTGCAACCAGTGTGAAAGTGATGGTCATTTCTACGTTCCGGGCAACCTAGGCTTCAGTCTAGGGCGTTGCACCACCAGATCGAATAGCTAGGGCCTTAGAAGTCATCGCCAGAAGCATAAAGTAAAATATAAATACAACAGTTATTCCATCGTATAACAGGAATAATTACAACCAGTGTGAAAGTAATGCGCATTTCTACGTTCCGTGCAACCTAGGCTTCACTCTAGGGCGTTGCTCCACCAGATCCAATAGTTAGGACCTAAGACGTCAACGCCAGAAGCATAAAATACAAAATTGATACAACCGTTTTTCCATCATATAACAGGAATAATTGCAACTAGTGTGAAAGTGATGGTCATTTCTACGTTCCTGGCAACTTAGGCTTCACACTAGGGCGTTGTTCCTCCAGATCGAATAGCTAGGGCCTAAGAAGTCTACAGCAGAAGCATAAAGTACAATGTAAATACAACAGTTTTTCCATCGTATAACTGGAATAATTGCAAACAGTATGAAAGTGATGGTCATTTCTACGTTCCGGGCAACCTAGGCTTCAGTCTAGGGCGTGGTACCCCCATATCGAATAGTTAGGTCCTAAGAAGTCAACGCTAGAAGCATAAAATACGATATATGTATAAGAGCTTTTCCATCGTATCAAACGAATAAGTGCAACCAGTGTGAAAGCAATGGCCATTTCTACGTTCCGGGCATCCTAGACTTAACTCTAGGGCATTGCTCTACCAGATCGAATAACCACGGTCTTAGAAGTCAACGCCCGAAGCATAAAATACAATAAAAATACAACAGTTTTTCCATCGTATAACAGGAATAACAGCAACCAGAGTGAAGGTGATGGTCACTTCTAATTTCCGGGCAACCTAGGCTTCACTCTAGAGCGTTGCACCACCAGATCGAATAGCTAGGGCCTCAGAAGTCAACGCCAGAAGCACAAAATAAAATAAAAATACAACAGTTATTCCATCGTATAACAGGAATAATTACAACCAGTGAGAAAGTAATGGGCATTTCTACGTTCCGTGCAATCTAGGCTTCACTCTAGGGCGTTGGTCCACCAGGTCGAATAGATAGGGCCTTAGAAAACCACTCCAGACGCATAAAATACAATATAAATACAACAGTTTTTCCACGGTATAAAACGAATAATTGCAACCAGTATGAAAGTTATGGTCATTTCTACGTTCCGGGCAAACTAGGCTTCACCCTAGGGCGTTGCTCCACCAGATCGAATAGTTAGGGCCCTGGAAGTCCACGCCAGAAGCATAAAATACAATATAAATGCAACAGTTTTTCCCTTGTATAACAGGAATAATTGCAAACAGTGTGAAAGACATGGTCATTTCTACGTTCCGGGCAACCTAGGCTTCACTCTAGGGCGTTGCTCCACCACATCGAATAGCTACGGCCTTAGCAGTCAACGCCAGAGGCATAAAATACAAAATAAATACAACAGTTTTGCCATCGTATAACAAGAACAATTGCAACCAGTGTGAAAGTGATGGTCATTTCTACATTCCGGGCAACCTAGGCTTCACTCCAGGGCCATGCTCCACCAGATCGAATAGTTAGGGCCTAAGAAGCCTACGCCAGAAGCATGAAATACAATATAAACATCACAGTTTTTCCATCGTGTAACAAGAATAATTGCAACCATTGTGAAAGTGATGGTCATTTCTACATTCCGGGCAGCCTAGGCTTCACTCTAGGGCGTTGCTCCACCAGACCGTATAGTTAGGGCCTAAGAAGTCAACGCCAGAAGCATAAAATACAATATAAATACAGCAGTTTTTCCCTTGTATAACAGGAATAATTCCAACCAGTGTGAAAGCTATGGTCATTTCTGCATTCCGGGCAACCTAGGCTTCACTCTAGGGCGCTGCTCCTCCAGATAGAATAGTTAGGGCCCAGGAAGTCAACGCCAGAAGAATAAAATACAAAATAAATACAACAGTTTTTCCATCGTATAACAAGAATAATTGCAACCATTGTGAAAGTGATGGTCATTACTACTTTCCGGTCAACATAGGCTTCACTCTATGGCGTTTCTCCACCACATCGAATAGCTACTGCCTTAGAAGTCAACGTCTGAAGCATAAAATATAATATAAATACAACAGTTTTTCCATCGTATAACACGAATAATTGCAACCAGTGTGAAAGACATGGTCATTTCTACGTTCCGGGCAACCTAGGCTTCACTCTAGGGCGTTGCTCCAACACATCGAATAGCTACGGCCTAAGAAGTCTACAGCAGAAGCATAAAGTACAATGTAAATACAACAGTTTTTCCATCGTATAACAGGAATAATTGCAACCAGTATGAAAGTGATGGTCATTTCTACGTTCCGGGCAACCTAGGCTTCAGTCTAGGGCGTGGTACCCCCATATCGAATAGTTAGGTCCTAAGAAGTCAACGCTAGAAGCATAAAATACGATATATGTATAAGAGCTTTTCCATCGTATCAAACGAATAAGTGCAACCACTGTGAAAGCAATGGCCATTTCTACGTTCCGGGCATCCTAGACTTAACTCTAGGGCATTGCTCTACCAGATCGAATAACTACGGTCTTAGAAGTCAACGCCCGAAGCATAAAATACAATAAAAATACAACAGTTTTTCCATCGTATAACAGGAATAACAGCAACCAGAGTGAAGGTGATGGTCACTTCTAATTTCCGGGCAACCTAGGCTTCACTCTAGAGCGTTGCACCACCAGATCGAATAGCTAGGGCCTCAGAAGTCAACGCCAGAAGCACAAAATAAAATAAAAATACAACAGTTATTCCATCGTATAACAGGAATAATTACAACCAGTGTGAAAGTAATGGGCATTTCTACGTTCCGTGCAATCTAGGCTTCACTCTAGGGCGTTGGTCCACCAGGTCGAATAGATAGGGCCTTAGAAAACAACTCCAGACGCATAAAATACAATATAAACACCACAGTTTTTCCATCGTATAACGGGAATAATTGCAACCAGAGTGAAGGTGATGGTCATTTCTAAGTTCCGGGCAACCTAGGCTTCACTCTAGAGCGTTGCTCCACCAGATCGAATAGCTAGGACCTTAGAAGTCAACGCCAGAAGCACAAAATAAAATAAAAATACAAGAGTTATTCCATCGTATAACAGGAATAATTACAACCAGTGTGAAAGTTATGGGCATTTCTACGTTCCGTGCAACCTAGGCTTCACTCTAGGGCGCTGCTCCTCCAGATAGAATAGTTAGGGCCCAGGAAGTCAACGCCAGAAGAATAAAATACAAAATAAATACAACAGTTTTTCCATCGTATAACAAGAATAATTGCAACCATTGTGAAAGTGATGGTCATTACTACTTTCCGGTCAACCTGGGCTTCACTCTAGGGCGTTTCTCCACCACATCGAATAGCTACTGCCTTAGAAGTCAACGTCTGAAGCATAAAATATAATATAAATACAACAGTTTTTCCATCGTATAACAAGAATAATTGCAACCAGTGTGAAAGACATGGTGATTTCTACGTTCCGGGCAACCTAGGATTCACTCTAGGGCGTTGCTCCAACACATCGAATAGCTACGGCCTTAGAAGTCAACGCCCGAAGCATAAAATACAATAAAAATACAACAGTTTTTCCATCGTATAACAGGAATAATAGCAACCAGAGTGAAGGTGATGGTCACTTCTAAGTTCCGGGCAACCTAGGCTTCACTCTAGAGCGTTGCACCACCAGATCGAATAGCTAGGGCCTTAGAAGTCAACGCCAGAAGCACAAAATAAAATAAAGATACAACAGTTATTCCACCCTATAACAGGAATAATTACAACCAGTGTGAAAGTAATGGGCATTTCTCCGTTCCGTGCAACCTAGGCTTCACTCTAGGGCGTAGGTCCACCAGGACGAATAGTTAGGGCCTTAGAAAACAACTCCAGACGCATAAAATACAATATAAATACAACAGTTTTTCCACGGTATAAAACGAATAATTGCAACCAGCATGAAAGTTATGGTCATTTCTACGTTCCGGGCAACCTAGGCTTCACCCTAGGGCGTTGCTCCACCAGATCGAATAGCTAGGGACTTAGAAGTCAACGTCAGAAGCATAAAATACAATAAAAATACAACAGTTTTCCCATCGTATAAATGGAATAATTGCAACCAGTGTGAAAGTAATGGTCATTTCTACGTTCCCCGCAACCTAGGCTTCACTCTAGGGCGTTGTTCCTCCAGATCGAATAGCTAGGGCCTAAGAAGTCTACAGCAGAAGCATAAAATACAATATAAATACAACAGCTTTTCCATCGTATAAAACGAATAATTGCAATCCGTATGAAAATTATGGTCATTTCTACGTTCCGCGCAACCTAGGCTTCACCCTAGGTCGTTGCTCCACCAGATCCAATAGTTAGGACATAAGAAGTCAACGCCAGAAGCATAAAATACAAAATAGATACAACAGATTTTCCATCATATAACAGGAATAATTGCAACCAGTGTGAAAGTGATGGTCATTTCTACGTTCCGGGCAACCTAGGCTTCAGTCTAGGGCGTTGCACCACCAGATCGAATAGCTAGGGCCTTAGAAGTCATCGCCAGAAGCATAAAGTAAAATATAAATACAACAGTTATTCCATCGTATAACAGGAATAATTACAACCAGTGTGAAAGTAATGCGCATTTCTACGTTCCGTGCAACCTAGGCTTCACTCTAGGGCGTTGCTCCACCAGATCCAATAGTTAGGACCTAAGAAGTCAACGCCAGAAGCATAAAATACAAAATAGATACAACAGTTTTTCCATCATATAACAGGAATAATTGCAACTAGTGTGAAAGTGATGGTCATTTCTACGATCCTGGCAACTTAGGCTTCACACTAGGGCGTTGTTCCTCCAGATCGAATAGCTAGGGCCTAAGAAGTCTACAGCAGAAGCATAAAGTACAATGTAAATACAACAGTTTTTCCATCGTATAACAGGAATAATTGCAACCAGTGTGAGAGTGATGGTCATTTCTACATTCCGGGAAACCTAGGCTTCACTCTTGGGCGTTGCTCCACCAGATCGAATACATAGTGCCATAGAAGTCAACGCCAGAAGCATAAAGTACATTAAAAATCCAACAGTTTGTCCATTGTATAACAGGAGTAATTGCCACCAGTGTGAAGGTGATAGTCATTTCTGCATTCCGGGCAACCTAGGCTTCACTCTAGGGCGTTGCTCCTCCAGATAGAATAGTTAGGGCCCAGGAAGTCAACGCCAGAAGCATAAAATAAAATATAAATACAACAGTTTTTCCCTTGTATAACAGGAATAATTGCAACCAGTGTGAAAGTAATGGTTATTTCTACGTTCCCAGCAACCTAGGCTTCACTCTAGGGCGTTGTTCCTCCAGATCGAATAGCTAGGGCCTAAGAAGTCTACAGCAGAAGCATAAAATACAATATAAATACAACAGTTTTTCCATCGTATAACAGGAATAATTGCAACCAGAGTGAAGGTGTTGGTCATTTCTAAGTTCCGGGCAACCTAGGCTTCACTCTAGAGCGTTGCTCCGCCAGATCGAATAGCTAGGGCCTTAGAAGTCAACGCCAGAAGCACAAAATAAAATAAAAATACAACAGTTATTCCATCGTATAACAGGAATAATTACAACCAGTGTGAAAGTAATGGGCATTTCTACGTTCCGTGCAATCTAGGCTTCACTCTAGGGCGTTGGTCCACCCGGCCGAATAGTTAGGGCCTTAGAAAACAACTCCAGACTAATAAAATACAATATAAATACAACAGTTTTTCCACGGTATAAAACGAATAATTGCAACCAGTATGAAAGTTATGGTCATTTCTACGTTACGGGCAACCTAGGCTTCACCCTAGGGCGTTGCTCCACCAAATCGAACAGTTAGGGCCTAAGAAGTCAACGCCAGAAGCATAAAATACAAAATAAATACAACAGTTTTTCCATCGTATAACAAGAATAATTGTAACCAGTGTGAGAGTGATGGTCATTTCTACATTCCGGGAAACCTAGGCTTCACTCTAGGGCGTTGCTCTACCAGATCGAATACATAGTGCCATAGAAGTCAACGCCAGAAGCATAAAGTACATTAAAAATCCAACAGTTTGTCCATCGTATAACAGGAGTAATTGCCACCAGTGTGAAAGTGATGGTCATTTGTGCATTCCGGGCAACCTAGGCTTCACTCTAGGGCGTTGCTCCACCACATCGGATAGCTGCGGCCTTAGAAGTCAACGCCAGAAGCATAAAATACAATATAAATACAACAGTTTTTCAATCGTATAACAGGAATAATTGCAAACAGTGTGAAAGATATGGTCATTTCTACGTTCCGGGCAACCTAGGCTTCACCCTGGGGCGTTGCTCCACCAGATCCAATAGTTAGGACATAAGAAGTCAACGCCAGAAGCATAAAATACAAAATAGATACAACAGATTTTCCAGCATATAACAGGAATAATTGCAACCAGTGTGAAAGTGATGGTCATTTCTACGTTCCCAGCAACCTAGGCTTCACTCTTGGGCGTTGCTCCACCAGATCGAATACATAGTGCCATAGAAGTCAACGCCAGAAGCATAAAGTACATTAAAAATCCAACAGTTTGTCCATCGTATAACAGGAGTAATTGCCACCAGTGTGAAGGTGATGGTCATTTCTGCATTCCGGGCAACCTAGGCTTCACTCTAGGGCGTTGCTCCTCCAGATAGAATAGTTAGGGCCCAGGAAGTCAACGCCAGAAGCATAAAATAATATATAAATACAACTGTTTTTCCCTTGTATAACAGGAATAATTGCAACCAGTGTGAAAGGTATGGTCATTTCTACGTTCCGGGCAACCTAGGCTTCACTCTAGGGCGTTGCTCCACCACATCGGATAGCCGCGGCCTTAGTAGTCAACGCCAGAAGCATAAAATACAATATAAATACAACAGTTTTTCAATCGTGTAACAGGAATAATTGCAAACAGTGTGGAAGATATGGTCATTTCTACGTTGCGGGCATCCTAGGCTTCACTCTAGGGCATTGCTCCACCACATCGAATAGCTACGGCCTTAGAAATCAACGCCCGAAGCATAAAATACAATAAAAATACAACAGTTTTTCCATCGTATAACAGGAATAACAGCAACCAGAGTGAAGGTGATGGTCACTTCTAAGTTCCGGGCAACCTAGGCTTCACTCTAGAGCGTTGCACCACCAGATCGAATAGCTAGGGACTTAGAAGTCAACGCCAGAAGCATAAAATACAATAAACATACAACAGTTTTTCCATCGTATAAAAGGAATAATTGCAACCAGTGTGAAAGTAACGGTCATTTCTACGTTCACAGCAACCTAGGCTTCACTCTAGGGCGTTGTTCCTCCAGATCGAATAGCTAGCGCCTAAGAAGTCTACAGCAGAAGCATAAAATACAATATAAATACAACAGTTTTTCCATCGTATAACAGGAATAATTGCAACCAGAGTGAAGGTGTTGGTCATTTCTAAGTTCCGGGCAACCTAGGCTTCACTCTAGAGCGTTGCTCCGCCAGATCGAATAGCTAGGGCCTTAGAAGTCAACGCCAGAAGCACAAAATAAAATAAAAATACAACAGTCATTCCATCGTATAACAGGAATAATTACAACCAGTGTGAAAGTAATGGGCATTTCTACGTTCCGTGCAATCTAGGCTTCACTCTAGGGCGTTGGCCACCCGGCCGAATAGTTAGGGCCTTAGAAAACAACTCCAGACACATACAATACAATATAAATACAACAGTTTTTCCATCGTATAACACGAATAATTGCAACCAGTGTGAAAGACATGGTCATTTCTACGTTCCGGGCAACCTAGGCTTCACTCTAGGGCGTTGCTCCAACACATCGAATAGCTACGGCCTTAGGGATCAACGCCAGAGGCATAAAATACAAAATAAATACAACAGCTTTTCCAGCGAATAACAAGAATAATTGCAACCATTGTGAAAGTGATGGTCATTTCTACATTCCGGGCAACCTAGGCTTCACTCTAGGGCGTTTCTCCACCACATCGAATAGCTACAGCACTAGAAGTCAACGCCTGAAGCATAAAATATAACATAAATACAACAGTTTTGCCATCGTATAACAAGAACAATTGCAACCAGTGTGAAAGTGATGGTCATTTCTACATTCCGGGCAACCTAGGCTTCACTCTAGAGCGTTGCTCCGCCAGATCGAATAGCTAGGGCCTTAGAAGTCAACGCCAGAAACACAAAATAAAATAAAAATACAACAGTTATTCCATCGTATAACAGGAATAATTACAACCAGTGTGAAAGTAATGGGCACTTCTACGTTCCGTGCAATCTAGGCTTCACTGTAGGGCGTTGGTCCACCAGGTCGAATAGATAGGGCCTTAGAAAACAACGCCAGACGCATAAAATACAATATAAATACAACAGTTTTTCCACGGTATAAAACGAATAATTGCAACCAGTATGAAAGTTATGGTCATTTCTACGTTCCGGGCAACCTAGGCTTCACCCTAGGGCGTTGCTCCACCAGATCGAATAGTTAGGGCCCAGGAAGTCAACGCCAGAAGCATAAAATACAATATAAATATAACAGTCTTTCCATCGTATAAAACGAATAATTGCAACCAGTATGAAAGTTATGGTCATTTCTACGTTCCGGGCAACCTAGGCTTCACCCTAGGGCGTTGCTCCACCAAATCGAATAGTTAGGGCCTAAGAAGTCAACGCCAGAAGCATAAAATACAATATAAATACAACAGTTTTTCAATCGTATAACAGGAATAATTGCAAACAGTGTGAAAGCTATGGTCATTTCTGCATTCCGGGCAACCTAGGCTTCACTCTAGGGCGCTGCTCCTCCAGATAGAATAGTTAGGGCCCAGGAAGTCAACGCCAGAAGAATAAAATACAAAATAAATACAACAGTTTTTCCATCGTATAACAAGAATAATTGCAACCCTTGTGAAAGTGATGGTCATTACTACTTTCCGGTCAACCTGGGCTTCACTCTAGGGCGTTTCTCCACCACATCGAATAGCTACTGCCTTAGAAGTCAACGTCTGAAGCATAAAATATAATATAAATACAACAGTTTTTCCATCGTATAACAAGAATAATTGCAACCAGTGTGAAAGACATGGTGATTTCTACGTTCCGGGCAACCTAGGATTCACTCTAGGGCGTTGCTCCAACACATCGAATAGCTACGACCTTAGAAGTCAACGCCCGAAGCATAAAATACAATAAAAATACAACAGTTTTTCCATCGTATAACAGGAATAATAGCAACCAGAGTGAAGGTGATGGTCACTTCTAAGTTCCGGGCAACCTAGGCTTCACTCTAGAGCGTTGCACCACCAGATCGAATAGCTAGGGCCTTAGAAGTCAACGCCAGAAGCACAAAATAAAATAAAGATACAACAGTTATTCCACCCTATAACAGGAATAATTACAACCAGTGTGAAAGTAATGGGCATTTCTCCGTTCCGTGCAACCTAGGCTTCACTCTAGGGCGTAGGTCCACCAGGACGAATAGTTAGGGCCTTAGAAAACAACTCCAGACGCATAAAATACAATATAAATACAACAGTTTTTCCACGGTATAAAACGAATAATTGCAACCAGCATGAAAGTTATGGTCATTTCTACGTTCCGGGCAACCTAGGCTTCACCCTAGGGCGTTGCTCCACCAGATCGAATAGCTAGGGACTTAGAAGTCAACGCCAGAAGCATAAAATACAATAAAAATACAACAGTTTTCCCATCGTATAAATGGAATAATTGCAACCAGTGTGAAAGTAATGGTCATTTCTACGTTCCCCGCAACCTAGGCTTCACTCTAGGGCGTTGTTCCTCCAGATCGAATAGCTAGGGCCTAAGAAGTCTACAGCAGAAGCATAAAATACAATATAAATACAACAGCTTTTCCATCGTATAAAACGAATAATTGCAACCAGTGTGAGAGTGATGGTCATTTCTACATTCCGGGAAACCTAGGCTTCACTCTTGGGCGTTGCTCCACCAGATCGAATACATAGTGCCATAGAAGTCAACGCCAGAAGCATAAAGTACATTAAAAATCCAACAGTTTGTCCATTGTATAACAGGAGTAATTGCCACCAGTGTGAAGGTGATAGTCATTTCTGCATTCCGGGCAACCTAGGCTTCACTCTAGGGCGTTGCTCCTCCAGATAGAATAGTTAGGGCCCAGGAAGTCAACGCCAGAAGCATAAAATAAAATATAAATACAACAGTTTTTCCCTTGTATAACAGGAATAATTGCAACCAGAGTGAAGGTGTTGGTCATTTCTAAGTTCCGGGCAACCTAGGCTTCACTCTAGAGCGTTGCTCCGCCAGATCGAATAGCTAGGGCCTTAGAAGTCAACGCCAGAAGCACAAAATAAAATAAAAAAACAACAGTTATTCCATCGTATAACAGGAATAATTACAACCAGTGTGAAAGTAATGGGCATTTCTACGTTCCGTGCAATCTAGGCTTCACTCTAGGGCGTTGGTCCACCCGGCCGAATAGTTAGGGCCTTAGAAAACAACTCCAGACTAATAAAATACAATATAAATACAACAGTTTTTCCACGGTATAAAACGAATAATTGCAACCAGTATGAAAGTTATGGTCATTTCTGCATTCCGGGCAACCTAGGCTTCACTCTAGGGCGTTGCTCCTCCAGATAGAATAGTTAGGGCCCAGGAAGTCAACGCCAGAAGCATAAAATAAAATATAAATACAACAGTTTTTCCCTTGTATAACAGGAATAATTGCAACCAGTGTGAAAGGTATGGTCATTTCTACGTTCCGGGCAACCTAGGCTTCACTCTAGGGCGTTGCTCCACCACATCGGATAGCCGCGGCCTTAGTAGTCAACGCCAGAAGCATAAAATACAATATAAATACAACAGTTTTTCAATCGTGTAACAGGAATAATTGCAAACAGTGTGGAAGATATGGTCATTTCTACGTTGCGGGCATACTAGGCTTCACTCTAGGGCATTGCTCCACCACATCGAATAGCTACGGCCTTAGAAATCAACGCCCGAAGCATAAAATACAATAAAAATACAACAGTTTTTCCATCGTATAACAGGAATAACAGCAACCAGAGTGAAGGTGATGGTCACTTCTAAGTTCCGGGCAACCTAGGCTTCACTCTAGAGCGTTGCACCACCAGATCGAATAGCTAGCGCCTAAGAAGTCTACAGCAGAAGCATAAAATACAATATAAATACAACAGTTTTTCCATCGTATAACAGGAATAATTGCAACCAGAGTGAAGGTGTTGGTCATTTCTAAGTTCCGGGCAACCTAGGCTTCACCCTAGAGCGTTGCTCCGCCAGATCGAATAGCTAGGGCCTTAGAAGTCAACGCCAGAAGCACAAAATAAAATAAAAATACAACAGTCATTCCATCGTATAACAGGAATAATTACAACCAGTGTGAAAGTAATGGGCATTTCTACGTTCCGTGCAATCTAGGCTTCACTCTAGGGCGTTGGCCACCCGGCCGAATAGTTAGGGCCTTAGAAAACAACTCCAGACACATACAATACAATATAAATACAACAGTTTTTCCATCGTATAACACGAATAATTGCAACCAGTGTGAAAGACATGGTCATTTCTACGTTCCGGGCAACCTAGGCTTCACTCTAGGGCGTTGCTTCAACACATCGAATAGCTACGGCCTTAGGGATCAACGCCAGAGGCATAAAATACAAAATAAATACAACAGCTTTTCCAGCGAATAACAAGAATAATTGCAACCATTGTGAAAGTGATGGTCATTTCTACATTCCGGGCAACCTAGGCTTCACTCTAGGGCGTTTCTCCACCACATCGAATAGCTACAGCACTAGAAGTCAACGCCTGAAGCTTAAAATATAACATAAATACAACAGTTTTTCCATCGTATAACAAGAATAATTGCAACCAGTGTGAAAGACATGGTCATTTCTACGTTCCGGCCAACCTAGGCTTCACTCTAGGGCGTTGCTCCACCAGATCGAATAGTTAGGGCCTAAGAAGTCAACGCCAGAAGCATAAAATACAATAGAAATACAACAGTTTTTCCATCGTATAACAGGAATAATTGCAAACAGTGTGAAAGATATGGTCATTTCTACGATACGGGCAACCTAGGCCTCACTCTAGGGTGTCGTTTCACCAGATGGAATAGCTACGGCCTTAGAAGTAAACCCCATAACTATAAAAAACAGTATAAATACAACAGTATTTCCATTGTATAAAATGAATAATTGCAAACAGTGTGGAGGTAATGGTCATTTCTACTTTCCGGGCAACCTACGCTTCACTCTAGGGCGTTTCTCCACCACATCGAATAGCTACGGCCTTAGAAGTCAACGTCTGAAGCATAAAATATAATATAAATACAACTGTTTTTCCATCGTATAACAAGAATAATTGCAACCAGTGTGAATGACATGGTCTTTTCTACGTTCCGGGCAACCTAGGCTTCACTCTAGGGCGTTGCTCCACCACGTCGAATAGCTACGGCCTTAGGAGTCAACGCCAGAGGCAAAAATACATAATAAATACAACAGTTTTTCCACCGTATAACAAGAATAACTGCAACCATTGTGAGAGTGATGGTCATTTATACATTCCGGGCAACCTAGGCTTCACTCTAGGGCGTTGCTCCACCAGACCGTATAGTTAGGGCCTAACAAGTCAACGCCAGAAGCATAAAATACAATATAAATACAACAGTTTTTAGTTTGTATAACAGGAATAATTGCCACCAGTGGTGAAAGTGATGGTCATTTCAGCATTCCGGGCAACCTAGGCTGCACTCTAGGGCGTTGCTCCTCCAGATAGAATAGTTAGGGCCCAGGAAGTCAACGCCAGAAGCATAATAAACAATATAAATACAACAGTTTTTCCCTTGTATAACAGGAATAATTGCAACCAGTGTGAAAGGTATGGTCATTTCTACGTTCCGGGCATCCTAAGCTTCACTCTAGGGCGTTGCTCCTCCACATCGAATAGCTGCGGCCTTAGAAGTCATCGCCGGAAGCATAAAATACAATATAAATACAACAGTTCTTCCATCGTATAACACTAATAATTGCAACCAGTGTGAAAGACATGGTCATTTCTACGTTACGGGCAACCTAGGCTTCCCTCTAGGGCGATGCTTCACCACATCGAATAGCTACGGCCTTAGGAGTAAACGCCAGAGGCATAAAATACAAAATAAATACAACAGTTTTTCCATCGTATAACAGGAATAATTGCAACCAGTGTGAAAGCTATGTTCATTTCTACGTTCCGGGCAACCCAGGCTTCACTCTAGGGCGTTGCTCCTCCAGATAGAATAGTTAGGTCCCAGGAAGTCAACGTCAGAAGCATAAAATACAATATAAATACAACAGTTTTTTCCTTGTATAATACGCATAATTGCAACCAGTGTGAAAGGTATGGTCATTTCTACGATACGGGCAACCTAGGCTTCACTCTAGGGCGTCGTTCCACCAGATCGAATAGCTACGGCCTTAGAAGTCAACGCCATCACTATAAAAAACAGTATAAGTACAACAGTATTTCCATTGTATAAAATGAATAATTGCAAACAGTGTGGAGGTAATGGTCATTTCTACTTTCCGGGCAACCTAGGCTTCACTCTAGGGCGTTTCTCCACCACATCGAATAGCTACGGCCTTAGAAGTCAACGTCTGAAGCATAAAATATAATATAAATACAACAGTTTTTCCATCGCCTAACAGGAATAATTGCAACCAGTGTGAAAGCTATGGTCATTTCTACGTTCCGGGCAACCTAGGCTTCACTCTAGGGCGTTGCTCCACCACATCGAATAGCTGCGGCCTTAGAAGTCAACGTCAGAAGCATAAAATACAATATAAATACCACAGTTTTTCCATCGTATAACAGGAATAATTGCAACCAGAGTGAAGGTGATGGTCATTTCTAAGTTCCGGGCAACCTAGGATTCACTATCGAGCGTTACCCCACCAGATGGAATAGCTAGGACCTTAGAAGTCAACGCCAGAAGCACAAAATAAAATAAAAATACAACAGTTATTCCATCGTATGACAGGAATAATTACCACTAGTGTGAAAGTAATGGGCATTTCTACGTTCCGTGCTACCTAGGCTTCACTCTAGGGCGTTGCTCCACCACATCGAATAGCTACGGCCTTAGGAGTCGACGCCAGAGGCATAAAATACAAAATAAATACAACAGTTTTTCCATCGTATAAAACGAATAATTGCATCCAGTGTGCAAGTAATGGTCAGTTCTACGATACTGGCAACCTAGGCTGCACTCTACGGCGTCGTTCCACCACATCGAATAGCTGCGGCCTTAGAAGTCAACGCCAGAAGCATAAAATACAATATAAATAAAACAGTTTTTCTCTCCTATAACAGGAATAATTGCAACCAGTGTGAAAGTGATGGTCATTTCTACGTTCCGGGCAACCTAGGCTTCACCCTACCGCGTTGCTCCACCAGATCAAATAGTTAGGGCCTAAGAAGTCAATGCCAGAAGCATAAAATACATTAAAAATCCAACAGTCTCCATCGTATAACAGGAATAATTGCCACCAGTGTGAAAGTGATGGTTATTTCTGTATTCCGGGCAACCTAGGCTTCACTCTAGGGCGTTGCTCCACCACATCGAATAGTTGCGGCCTTAGAAGTCAACGTCAGAAGCATAAAATACAATATAAATACAACACTTTTTCCATCGTATAACAGGAATAATTGCAACCAGTGTGAAAGTGATGGTCATTTCTACGTTCCGGGCAACCTAGGCTTCAGTCTAGGGCGTGGTTCCCCCGATCGAATAGTTAGGGCCTAAGAAGCCTACGCCAGAAGCATAAAATACAATATAAATACAACAGTTTTTCCATCGTATAACAAGAATAACTGCAACCATTGTGAAAGTGATGGTCATTTCTACGTTCCGGGCAACCTAGGCTTCACTCGAGGGCGTTGCTCCACCACATCGAATAGCTACGGCCCTAGAAGACAACGCCATAACTATAAAATACAATATAAATGCAACAGTCTTTCCATCGTATAAAACGAATAATTGCAACCAGTCTGATAGTTATGGTCATTTCTACGTTCCGGGCAAACTAGGCTTCACCCTAGGGCGTTGCTCCACCAGATCGAATAGTTAGGGCCTTAGAAGTCAATGCCAGAAGCATAAAATACAATATAAATACAACAGTTTTTCAACTGTATAATATGAATAATTGCAAACAGTGTGGAAGTAATGGTCATTTCTACGTTCCGGGCAAGCTAGGCTTCACTCTAGGGCGTTGGTCCACCAGATCCAATAGTTAGGGCCTAAGAAGTCAACGCCAGGAGCACCAAATACAAAATAAATACAACAGTTTTTCCATCGTATAAAACGAATAATTGCATCCAGTATGAAAGTTATGGTTATTTCTACGTTCAGGGCAACCTACGCTTCACCCTAGGGCGTTGCTCCACCAGATCGAATAGTTAGGGCCTATGAAGTCAACGCCAGAAGCATACAATACGATATATGTACAACAGTCTTTCCATCGTATAAAACGAATAATTGCAACCAGTCTGATAGTTATGGTCATTTCTACGTTCCGGGCAATCTAGGCTTCTCTCTAGGGCGTCGTTCCACCAGATCGAATAGTTAGGGCCTAAGAAGTCAATGCTAGAAGCATAAAATACGATATATGTACAACAGTTTTTCCATCGTATAAAATGAGTAATTGCAACCAGTGTGAAATTAATGGCCATTTCTGCGTTCCGTGCATCCTAGACTTAACACTGAGACATTGCTCCACCAGATCGAATACATAGGGCCTTAGAAGTCAACGCCAGAAGCATAAAGTACATTAAAAATCCAACTGTTTGTCCATCGTATAACAGGAATAATTGCCACCAGTGTGAAAGTGATGGTTATTTCTGCATTCCAGGCAACCTAGGAATCACTCCAGGGCGTTGCTCCTCCAGATAGAATAGTTAGGGCCCAGGAAGTCAACGCCAGAAGCATAAAATACAATATAAATACAACAGTTTTTCCCTTGTATAACAGGAATGATTGCAACCAGTGTGAAAGGTATGGTCATTTCTACATTCCGCGCAACCTAGGCTTCACTCTAGGGCGTTGCTCCACCACATCGATTAGCTAGGGACTTAGAAGTCAACGCTAGACGCATAAAATAAAATAAAAATACAACATTTTTTCCATCGTATAAAACGTATAATTGCAACCAGTATGAATGTTATGGTCATTACTACGTTCCGGGCAACCTAGGCTTCACTCTAGGGCGTTGTTCCACGAGATCCAATAGCTAGGGCCTAAGATGTCAGCGCCAGGAGCACCGAATACAAAATAAATACAACAGCTTTTCCATCGTATAAAACGAATAATTGCAACCAGTATGAAAGCTATGGTCATTTATACGTTCCGGGCAACCTAGGCTTCACTCTAGGGCGTTGCTCCACCACATCGAATAGTTAGGGCCTTAGAAGTCAATGCCAGAAGCATAAAATGCCATATAAATACAACAGTTTTTCCACTGTATGATATGAATAATTGCAAACAGTGTGGAAGTAATGGTCATTTCTACGTTCCGGGCAACCTAGGCTTCACTCTAGGGCGTTGCGCAACCACATCGAATAGCTACGGCCTTAGAAGTCAACGCCATAACTATAAAAAACAATATTAATACAACAGTTTTTCCATTGTATAAAATGAATAATTGCTAACAGTGCGGAGGTAATGGTCATTTCTACTTTCCGGGCAACCTAGGCTTCACTCTAGGGCGTTTCTCCACAACATCGAATAGCTACGGCCCTAGAAGACAACGCCATAACTATAAAATACAATATAAATACAACAGTCTTTCCATCGTATAAAACGAGTAATTGCAACCAGTCTGATAGTTATGGTCATTTCTACGTTCCGGGCAACCTAGGCTTCACCCTAGGGCGTTGCTCCACCAGATCGAATAGTTAGGGCCCAGGAAGTCAACGCCAGAAGCATAAAATACAATATAAATACAACAGTTTTTCCCTTGTATAACAGGAATAATTGCAACCAGTGTGAAAGGTATGGTCATTTCTACGTTCCGGGCAACCTAGGCTTCACCCGAGGGCGTTGCTCCACCAGATCGAATAGTTAGGGCCTAAGAAGCCTACGCCAGAAGCATAAAATACAATATAAATACCACAGTTTTTCCATCGTATAACAGAAATAATTGCAACCAGAGTGAAGGTGATGGTCATTTCTAAGTTCCGGACAACCTAGGATTCACTATCGAGCGTTGCCCCACCAGATCGAATAGCTAGGACCTTAGAAGTCAACGCCAGAAGCACAAAATAAAATAAAAATACAACAGTTATTCCACCGTATAACAGGAATAATTACCACCAGTGTGAAAGTAATGGGCATTTCTACGTTCCGTGCAACCTAGGCTTCACTCTAGGGCGTTGGTCCACCAGATCGAATAGTTAGGGCCTAAGAAGTCAATGCCAGAAGCATAAAATACATTAAAAATCCAACAGTCTCCATCGTATAACAGGAATAATTGCCACCAGTGTGAAAGGCGTGGTCATTTCTACGTTCCGGGCAACCTAGGCTTCACCCTAGGGCGTTGCTCCACCAGATCGAATAGTTAGGGCCTAAGAAGACAACGCCAGAAGCATAAAATACAATAGAAATACAACAGTTTTTCCATCGTATAACAGGAGTAATTGCAAACAGTGTGAAAGGTATGGTCATTTCTACGATACGGGCAACCTAGGCTTCACTCTAGGGCGTCGTTCCACCAGATGCAAGAGCTACGGCCTTAGAAGTCAACGCCATAACTATAAGAAACAGTATAAATACAACAGTATTTCCATTGTATAAAATGAATAATTGCAAACAGTGTGGAGGTAATTGTCATTTCTACTTTCCGGGCAACCTAGGCTTCACTCTAGGGCGTTTCTCCACCACATCGAATAGCCACGGCCTTAGAAATCAACGTCTGAAGCATAAAATATAATATAAATACAACAGTTTTTCCATCGCATAACAGGAATAATTGCAACCAGTGTGAAAGACATGGTCATTTCTACGTTCCGGGCAACCTAGGCTTCACTCTAGGGCGTTGCTGCACCACATCGAATAGCTACGGCCTTAGGAGTCAACGTCAGAGGCATAAAATACAAAATAAATACAAAAGTTTTTCCATCGTATAACAAGAATAATTGCAACGAATGTGAAAGTGATGGTCATTTCAGCATTCCGGGCAACCTAGGCTTCAGTCTAGGGCGTGGTTCCCCCAGATCGAATAGTTAGGGCCTAACAAGTCAACGCCAGAAGCATAAAATACCATATAAATACAACAGTTTTTCCCTTGCATAACAGAAATAATTGCAACCAGTGTGAAAGCTATGGTCATTTCTATGTTCCGAGCAACGTAGGTTTCGCTCTATGGCGTTGCTCCACCACATCGAATAGTTAGGGCCTTAGAAGTCAATGCCAGAAGCATAAAATACAATATAAATACTACAGTTTTTCCACTGTATAATATGAATAATGGCAAACAGTGTGGAAGTAATGGTCATTTCTACGTTCCGGGCAAGCTAGGCTTCACTCTAGGGCGTTGGTGCACCAGATCCAATAGTTAGGGCCTAAGAAGTCAACGCCAGGAGCACCAAATACAAAATAAATACAACAGTTTTTCCATCGTATAAAACGAATAATTGCATCCTGTGTGCAAGTAATGGTTATTTCTACGATCCGGGGAACCTAGGCATCACTCTAGGGCGTTGCTCCACCACATCGTATAGCTACGGCCTTAGCAGTCAACGCCAGAGGTATAAAATACAAAATAAATACAACAGTTTTGCCATCGTATAACAAGAACAATTGCAACCAGTGTGAAAGACATGGTCATTTCTACACTCCGGGCAACCTAGGCTTCACTCTAGGGCCATGCTCCACCAGATCGAATAGTTAGGGCCTAAGAAGTCAACGCCAGAAGCACAAAATAAAACAAAAATACAACAGTTATTCCATCGTATAACAGGAATAATTACCACCAGTGTGAAAGTAATGGGCATTTCTACGTTACGTGCAACATAGGCTTCACTCTAGGGCCATGCTCCACCAGATCGAATAGTTAGGGCCTAAGAAGTCAACGCCAGAAGCATAAAATACAATATAAATACAACAGTTTTTCCCTTGTATAACAGGAATAATTGCAACATGTATGAAAGCTATGGTCATTTATACGTTTCGGGCAACCTAGGCTTCACTCTAGGGCGTTGCTCAACCACATCGAATAGCTACGGCCCTAGAAGACAACGCCATAACTATAAAATACAATATAAATACAACAGCTTTACCATCGTATAACGGGAATAATTGCAACCAGTGTGAAAGATATGGTCATTTCTACGATACGGGCAACCTAGGCTGCACTCTAGGGCGTCGTTCCACCACATGGAATAGCTGCGGCCTTAGAAGTCAACGCCAGAAGCATAAAATGCCATATAAATACAACAGTTGTTCCACTGTATGAAATGAATAATTGCAAACAGTGTGGAAGTAATGGTCATTTCTACGTACCGGGCAACCTAGGCTTCACGCTAGAGCGTCGTTCCACCAGATCGAATGGTTAGGGCCTAAGAAGTCTACTCCAGAAGCATAAAATACAATACAAGTACAACAGTTTTTCAATCTTATAACAGGAATAATTGCAAACAGTGTGAAAGATATGGTCATTTCTACGTTGCGAGCATCCTAGGCTTCACTCTAGGGCATTGCCCCACCACATCGAATAGCTACGGTCTTAGAAATCAACGCCATAACTATAAAAAACAATATAAATACAACAGTTTTTCCACTGGATAAAATGAATAATTGCAAACAGTGTGGAGGTAATGGTCATTTCTACCTTCCCGGCAACCTAGGCTTCACTCTAGGGCGTTTCTCCACCACATCGAATAGCTACGGCCTTAGAAGTCAACGTCTGAAGCATACAATATAATATAAATACAACAGTTTTTCCATCGTATAACAGGAATTATTGCAACCAGTGTGAAAGCTATGGTCATATCTACGTTCCGGGCAACCTAGGCTTCACTCTAGGGCGTTGCTCCACCACATCGAATAGTTAGGGCCTTAGAAGTCAATGCCAGAAGCATAAAATACAATACAAATACAACAGTTTTTCAACTGTATAATATGAATAATTGCAACCAGTATGAGAGTTATGGTTATTTCTACGTTCAGGGCAACCTAGGCTTCACCCTAGGGCGTTGCTCCACCAGATCGAATAGTTAGGGGCTATGAAGTCAACGCCAGAAGCATAAAATACGATATATGTACAACAGTCTTTCCATCATATAAAACAAATAATTGCAACCAGTCTGATAGTTATGGTCATTTCTACGTTCCGGGCAATCTAGGCTTCTCTCTAGGGCGTCGTTCCACCAGATCGAATAGTTAGGGCCTAAGAAGTCTACGCCAGAAGCATAAAATACAATACAAATACAACAGCTTCTACATCGTATAACAGGAATAATTGCAACCAGTGTGAAAGGTATGGTCACTTCTACTTTCCGGGCAATCTAGGCTTCACTCTAGGGCGTTTCTCCACCACATCGATTAGCTGCGGCCTTAGAAGTCAACGCCAGAAGCATAAAACACAATATAGATAAAACAGTTTTTCAATCGTATAACAGGAATAGTTGCAAACACTGTGAAAGATATGGTCATTTCTACGTTGCGGGCATCCTAGGCTTCACTCTAGGGCATTGCTCCACCACATCGAATAGCTACGGCCTTAGAAGTCAACGCCATAACTATAAAAAACAATATAAATACAACAGTTTTTCCATTGTATAAAATGAATAATTGCAAACAGTGTGGAGGTAATGGTCATTTCTACTTTCCGGGCAACCTAGGCTTCACTCTAGGGCGTTTCTCCACCACATCGAATAGCTACGGCCTTAGAAGTCAACGTCTGAAGCATACAATATAATATAAATACAACAGTTTTTCCATCGTATAACAGGAATAATTGCAACCAGTGTGAAAGACATGGTCAATTCTACATTCCGGGCAACCTAGGCTTCAC